>NC_087530.1:8379444-9579444 GCF_963921805.1 Phalacrocorax carbo
GGCAAGGCAAGTGTGTGAATGCTGAGACAAATTGCCACATCGGGACAAATGATTCCTTTGATTCCTGGACCGCAAACAAGAGAGGGATGTGACAGGCAGGTGCAGATCTGCCAACGAGGTGTTGTGTAGGTGTGATGATTACCGTGCTTATGAGCTTGGTTGGAAAGGGGAAGGATGGACAAAGGACCTTTCGTTCTGCAAAATGAATGAAAAAGGTGCATGCGAAAAAAAAAAAAAGCAATGAGGTAGGATTGCAGTTTACCTGTATTATTGGAAGATTGATTTCTTATGAAAGGAGCAGAGAAGGGAGGGGAATAAAATTTTATAGATGGCAAGAATGGGGATCAGAGCTTTAAAATGGCAGTTGTGAGTTAGTATTCTTGAAGGATTGGTTCAAATGTGACTGCAGAGACCAGTGCTGGCTTCTGATTTCCAACCATCTGCATTTAAAAAAGAGAGAGAGCGAGCGAGACCAGCAGACTGTCCTCAGTGAAATTCTGCTGGATTTCCCCCAGGGAATAAGAATTGTCCCTGCATTTCAAGTACCTGGAAGACTTAAAACAGTGACTAGGCTGAAAGGGGATGCGAGGGTCGAAAGGGAGAATGGCTGGCAGGGATAAGCAGATTGTAGACTAGGCTGGATAATTCAGGGATCTGTAATAAAACTGCATGGTGATGGATAGTGAATAAAAGACTATAGGTATATTATGGTTTACGGAGCACAGGACAGATGTGTCTCTAAGGAGACTGTGATAAGGACTGGAAGGCAGCAGTGGACCGGGAGCAGCAGCTGTTTTGGGATGCAACAGCGCTGTGTGAATAAAGAAGCACCGTAGCAAGGTAGTTCAATCCCGATGCTGTCACCAACATGTTATATGTGACCTTGGGCAGGTCACTTAGGCTGATATCTTTCAGAAGAGCTTTTTAAATGCATAGGTTTCCATGCATAGGAGCTGAATTTCTTACTGTCAGTGCTGTGGTTCTGAGCCCTGCAGCTCAGACAGTGCTCGTGAACCACTCAGGGAACTCGTCTCCATGTTTGGCACGGGGAAAAATCTGGATTTTTTTAAGATTTCAGCAATCCCTGTCCTCAGGAAATGTAGCTCCCCCGAAGACTGCTATTCAGCAGTACTGAGTCTTTACATTTCCAGTGCTGGGCAAAAGCAGCAGTGCTTTGCATCTAACCCCCCTCCAACCCAGCAAAATGGCTCGATGCTTAGAATTCTGGCCTGAGTTAATTTCGCTTCTCATTGCCTAAGACCACTAATGAAGTTGGCCTTTTACTGGCACGTATAAGGGAAGAATATGCTGACTGTATCTCTCGCCCTCCCTTGCACACAGATATGGGGCTCTTACACAACATGCCCTATGAAGTGTGCAAGTGTGCATGTGCACACACGTGCACACACACGTGCGCACACGCACACGCACACATGTGCATTGTGCTTTAAGAAGCCTGAAACTGCTGTTTCAGTGCAGCATATTAGTCTTTTTACCAACTTCAGCATTTGCAGTAAATAGCAATTAATGATAAAGCTGCTTACATTAAAAAGAAGAGCAAAAGAGGCTGATAAGTCCTTCCTACCAGTGGATTCTCCTGCAGTGCTTCTCATTACATTTTTTGTTTTCAAGTTTGAAGACAGAAATTTTGTCTGTGGCTTTTTTTCCTTCTCAGTACTGCTCCTCCTAGGGAGTTCTTCCCCAGGGCCTTGAGGTCAGTGAAGTACAGCCCCCAAATCCTTCGTGTCTCAGATAACAGGGGACACTGATGCCGGGGACATGACTGTCCCTCGGGTACCGTAACAGAGGTGGACAGAAGGGCTGGGGACAAACACACTCTGCTACCCTTGCACGGCAGAACTGCTTGTCTGCAGACCTCCAAAAATAGGAGTTGGAGCTGGGAAAAATTGACAGGAGAGCTGAGATACACTCTGGATTTTATTTTTATGTATAATCTTAAAATTCTTGAAAGGATACGAGAGCTGATTCCCAGCTCAATATTGCAGTACTTTTGTGGTAAGATGCTGAGGATGCATTTTGCATGCCCCGTGTGCAGTGTTCGAGCGTGCAGTGTCTTCTGGGACAGTGCTGAAGGACTGTGGAAGATAAGAGTGAGCCGTTGGAGGGTTTGTTCCTACTCATATTGCCCACAACTGATGTTAATAAAGCAAAATACACCCAGAACTGGGTTTCTTCTTAGTGGAAGCTCGTTTCCTCCTGAAGAAACCCCAAAAGCAAACTAATACAAATGCAGCATCTATGGCTAAGGAACCCAGGAGCCAAGTTCTTTCACAGTGTAAGAAACACCCAGAGATATTCAGCTCCCTAAGTCCTACATATGTGCCTAATTTTCTTTAAATCCACTCGATACAGGAAGCTAAGCAGGTGATGCTTCCCTAAATACCTCTGGGACTGAGATTGCCAGCGGGTGGCTGTGAGCGGGGTCCTACGCTTGAGAGGTCAGACCCAGGAACGGATGCCAGACGGTGCCTGAGGATCCCCGGTACATGCTGTTCCCATCCCTGCGCGTCTGTATCTCATTCAGAGCGCACTTCGGTGCTTTGAATCAGGGATGGCTGATTGCAGGGAGCTATGCTTTTTTTTTTGCTTAATATCAGATGCACTTGGACATCACACGTTCCAATTTTCTGTAGGGACCTCATGGCTATTTGGTTACATGTTAGAGATAGCGGTGCTTAAAAAAAAAAAGGAACCAAGAGGAGCAGAAAGAAAGAATTCTGAGAAATAGAGGGAAAAAGGGATGCTGTGTCTTAAAATAAAACAGCAGTAGATGGCAATTTATAATGGAAAAAAGTAAATCCATTCCATCTCAGATTATTTCCTGGGAACTTTTGTCTCATTTTTGATACAAGAATTTGCTCATTTATTTTTCTGTAAATCTAATTGTTTTACCTTAAGTTCTCCGTTGAATGCAGGTCTACACTAGAAGTGAGCAAAGGACCATGAAAGTCATCAGCTTAAGAAACTCACAGAAACTCAGCCTTGCTGAGATCCCTCATGTTGTAATGAAGATCTGACAGACAGTTATTGTAATTCCTAGTAGGGATAGGTGAACAATGATTTGTCTTTTTTTGTTGTTGGTGGTGATGGTTTTCTTCTGAAATGAAAACTGAAGGGAAACAATTAATTTTAGGAACCAAACATAACTGGGGTGGGGGGAAGGGTGAAGAGACTCTTACATGTAGAACTAGAAGTAAAGGAGAACAGAAAATCACTTCAAAACTTTCAATTTTGCAGAAATGCATAGGGTTTTTTCACAACTGTATTATTTCACTTTTCTTTGGTTGTTTTTGTTTTTTTTTCCTTCTAGATCCACTTTGTAAACATTTCAATATGAAGCATTTAAGTCAAGAAATAATGCAGACATGTACTTTGATTCTTCTAAATTTTCCCATCCCATTTTTTGACAGTAACTATCTAATGGTTTCAACCTGAATTAACAAACATTGTCAGTCAATCCCCAAGCACATTTTTGTGCCTAATTTTAGTACGTGTTAAAAATAATGTCTCACATCTTTAGTGCCTGTGACTGCAGTTTCCTTTATGCTACACACAGTTAAAGACAATTCATACCTCAAGTAACGTATACTCAAAGGGTACAGAGCAGTGGGAGATAAAAGGGGAAAATAAAAAGATTTTTCTGAAGCCACAGAGTAAATCAGCAGCAGGAGCGTATAGGGAAGCCCACAGTCTTGACTTCCATTCCCCTGCCCTCTCACTAGACTGCGGATTAATTCTCACCCATTAGATTCTTCTCCTGCTTCCACTCCTGCACTTTCTCGTTCACACCTTCAGTTGTTACTCTTCCTTTAGTTTGACTTTCCTTACTCTCCATTTTTGCACGGTATCCTCTTTTCTCCTCCCCTGCTCCTCCTGTAGAAGATTACTAATGAAGTGGCAAGTTTTAATAATGTGTCTTGCCTGTGCCCGCTGCGATGGATAAAGGAGGAGCAAGGTGGGTGAAGGAGAAGAGCAGCAAAAAGGGAGGCAAGGGAGTGAACTGAACTGATTTCAGACTCCAGGTGAAGGTGTGCAGGATGGCAGAGGACCCATCTGCAAGCTCAGAAACCCTCACTGAAATGGGGGCAGAGTCCAAACCCAACGTCTAAGGAGGAGGACATAAGGGTGTGTGAAAGGTGGGACCTGTATCCACAGGGATATAGGGGCCAAAAGGAGAGCAAAGACTTACAGGACTGGGAGATGTGTGGGCAAAGGCGAACCAGCAGGTTTCTCCTCTTTGCTGTGACAGGACCTCAAACCTGGGTGTCTCGCACTTGATTCATCTAGATGAGTTTGTGCACAGGGATTTCTCTTGCTTGAGTAAAATCAGATGCGAATATGCATATTCAATCAGACAGGGGTTACGGGTGCTCTCTGCACACTGGGCATTGCATGCTGGCAGGGATTAGACAGCCATCTGCTTGGTACAATGCACATCACAGGGTCGGTACCTGAATCCGGGATGCTGCTGGAACTCCTGCTGATTTCCTCAAGTCCTGCAGAATAACATTTTTTGTCACTGGAGCCTCTGTTGTGTGCTTAATGGACAAATCTGGACAGAGCGTATGGATTTAGGGAGGAGAGGCATTTAAGGGTCAGATAGGAGAAGCGGCTGAAGAATCTGTACTTTGGGTATATCTACAGCTATCTATAGCTGTATATCTACAGATATCTACAGCTCTCTGAGGAATACAGCCCAAGGCTGGGGTGGGGGGGAACCGTGTTGACGCTGTAGGAACAAAGACGTTTTCTAGCCTGCAATCTAGGCAGGAGGAGGGAGGAAACATAGATGTAAATCAGGAGGAAGTTTCCTTGAGCTGCTTTGGTCCAAGAATATTATACTAAGAATAAAATGTCCAAGAATAGCTGGCTGTCATTGTAAACAGTCACATTAGACATGATAGATAACTTCAGGCTATGTCTTCATGAGCACAGTAGACTCTAAATACCCTTCTTTCTTTGGAAACTCCTTCCAAACACCTTTGATTTCACAGGGGTAAGCCCGCTAGTTGCATTCCTGTTCTGCATTTGATTTATCACTCACAGAAAATTATTTATCTACCTAGCTATTTATTATCTAATTCCATGGTTGCAGTTGAGGAAAGTCTGTTTATTCCTTTTCCACGGCAGTGTCTCTTCCTCCAGCAGCTCCAACTAGCTGCTAGGTGCCCTGGGGAACATTGAAGCAGAATTAATTAATCATGACCAGGGAAGGAGGTGTTTTTCAGGTTTGGATTTGGGTAGCTGATTTCACAAGATCTTTCTGGGAGTCAGGCTGTTGAAGAAACAAATGTGACGCCTGCTCTGGATTGCTTTCAGACAGAGTCACTTTGGGAGGCTGCAGAGGCATGTGGGATCTATCAAGCAGTGGGGAAAATCTAGCAGAAGTCAGCTGTGTGCATGCTGGTGGAGGGGACTGCTCTCCTCCTTTGGCAGGACGCTGTGGCAATGAAACTGTAAGCTACAGTGTAGTGTGTCCTCTCCTGTGCCCAGCCTGCAAAGGTGTGAACCTTTCAGCATCCACAAGAGAGCCTTCTGGGCACAGCCTCATTCTGAATGTCCCCACTGGAGCAGGAGGGGTTGTGATGGCACCCGGCACATGCCAAACTGGGATTCACCCCTTCAGCATGCCCACGAGTGATGGCAGCGCTGGCCAACTGCACAGGTTGTGCTGAAGCAGCAGTGTTTGCTTTACAAATAGCTTTGAATTCTTCCAGACCCTCTTCCCTCCCTTTGTAGAGCGTAGTAGAGCATGTGCTATTCTTCCTGGTCAATGATTTCCTCCTGGCAATGGAGAAAGGTCAAGTGTCCACGCCAATTCTTTTTGATCTGTCAGCAGCCTTCAAATCCTCTGGCAATGAAGGGCTAATGATTTGCAGTGTCTGGCATGGATGGGCAATCTCTCCCTGCAGGAGCATTCCTCCTTTCCAAAGAGACTCCACAGTGTGGCTTGGAGTAATGAAGCATTTCCCTCAAGGACTCTTCCAGGGGGTAATTCAGTGCTCAGTTGTACTGTTGCTGGCAGAGGGATGGGGCTGCAACGTTACAGATGTGCTGATGATGAGGGATAAGATCAACTTTCAAGCAAATAAACCAGAGTTTTCCAAATTTATCATCTTCAAACATCTTTTTCTGCCTTCAGCTTGTTCCATTGTTGTCTAACACAGAAACAAATTGAGGCACTTTGCTCCTTTCCCACCCCAGAGATGACACCGCGCATACAGAAATGTTGGCTGGGATGGAGCCATTTGTGGGGTGGGTAGGTGGAAACATCAGCCTTTAATGGAAGTCTCAGACTACAGCAGTACTCGCTATTAGCAAAAAGCTGTAATCTATAGTGACAGGCCAGCTGGAGCAACAGTAGATAACCAGGCGAATCTGCATGCGGAGGTGCACTTTGAGCAGCTGCGTGGGGGAATTCAGATTTCAAACTGCAGAGCCTGGCAGGAGAGACATGTCCCTTTAAGAAGAAAAGGAGACAGAACACCCCCCCCACCCGCTACTTTAAATAAACCTCCAAAGATCGGGGATGCTTCTCTTTTTTTTTTTTTTTTTTCCCCATTGCACAAAACACCACGCTCGCCCCTGCGAAGGCCAGGTGGTGGGGGGGACCAGCCCCTCTCCCCGAGGGGTGCTGGCAGCCTTGCAATGGGAAGGAGCAGCCCTTGCTACCCATTTAAACTTTCTTTTAGCCTGATGAGAGGGAGTAGAAGGGAAACGAGGGTGGTCATGCATAGCCATGCTCTGCCTCCTGCTCCATCCACCATCGCACACAGCCTCGTATTATGGCCCTGCCTTTGTATATATTGTTCTCGGCGCGTACATTTAAAATGGACTCTCTGTCCTCCTGCCATTCAGCCCCGCAAACAGGCGCTGGCAGCGCTACCGTGCGCGGAGCTCGGAACCGAGACCCGCTGCCCTCAATCTCTTATCGAACTGCAGTGAATGCACAGGAGCCGTTGGGGACATTTTCATCCATGAAATGAAGAATCGATAGAGTTGCCTCATTACAGACTCTGCTTCGTGCCTCGCCGTCGTTCCCTCTTTCCCTTTTGCCACTTGCTTTGCCCTTTTTTTTTTCAAGCCACTTTTACCACCACCTACACAGACTTGATGGTGCAAATTCATGGGTAGCAATTCCCCTTTGCTACGCACGGAGGAGCAAAGCTATGGTTTAAAAGAAGAAGAAAAAAAAAATCAGGTAGACTTCCAAGAAGGAGGTGGAACATATCTTTTAAAAGTACATAAGTGGTTTGGAAGCCAAAGGCCCCAGGAGGTCAATGGTATTCAGACTTTTAAATCCCTGATGCTCATGAAAACATTACACGCAAATTCCACTCTGGGAAAATCTGCATTTTCTTTCTTCTTTTTTTCCCTTTTTTTTTTTTAAACAAGTGGAGAAGTTGGTTTTCTGATGTGCAGAGGGGACTGGAGCTGTGCTAGGCAGTCACTGAGCTGCCTGGAAAACAGACACGCTATTTCCTTGGGAAATTCTTGCCTTTTGATTTGTGGTTTTCTTTTTAAGCTCCAGTTTGAATGAGAACCATGCTCCCACAAAGTCCTTACGGCCTAAAAATTCAAATGCAATAATAACTTGAGACCATCAATATCTTCTGTTGCTGTGGTGCTGAAGCACTAAAATGCTATGGGAAATACTTAACACTCTATAATGGTAACACGTATAATAAAACACTAAAATATTTTATGCAACGTACAGTATATTTTAAACATATATCAATACAATACAAAATATGTAAAAATGTCAAAACAAATTAATCAAAACAACATAAAAATAATGTGTTTATCTCCTCAAAATGAAACATTTCAGTATAGCTGAAATGAAGAGAGAAAATCAAAATGATTTGTTTTGACACTTTAAACATAAAAAAGTTTGTCAAAATTGACATGTTCCCATGCAACGTTTCGATTTCAAGAGAACTGCGTTTTCCTGCGAAAAACTGTTCTGTCAAAATTTTTTGACCAGCTCTACTTACAGTCTATCTAAACAGACAAGCATCACAGCCAAGACTCTCAAACGCTCCAGGTGGTCAGAAGATGGATTTAGCACAGGGCAGAACAGTCTCAGAGAAGGAAATAAATAAAACTCACAGCTAGAGGTGGCCTTAAACTTGGGTACCAAACTGCTTTAATGTTCGAGCTGCTCAGACCTGAGTGGTTTTGGACTTTAATCTTAGCAAGGGCTGAGTTCCTTCAGTTTTTAGCACATCTGAGTTGCAGGGTTGGTGCACTGATGGAAGAGGCTCTTTACGATGGTGAGATGCCAGCGAAGCTTCTCAATATCCTCTGGGATTTTTCTGTTCTTGGCACTGGTCGGGGTCTAGCTAGGAACATCCCTCTGTGTTTGATAGATTAATACTGGTAGGTATGAGATGGCTTTATTTCCCATACATCCTTCTATCTCAGTGGAAATCCCAGGCTTAGGGTTTGGAGAACAGGCTGAAATGCAGTGCTGCAGGTGGATCAGCTCTGGGATTCAGGGCTAGTGAGAATGGCTTTGGCTAGGAGTTCTCCTGCTTTCATGATACACAGATTTTAAATCTTCTCATTATATAAATGCAGTTTCACGTTAATTTGAGCTTCTAATTTAATATGCTGTTCCGAATTAAGAGTTAATATGATATTTGATTATCTTTTTGCAATGAGATCCAACCCAAGGCTCATTGACTTCAATAGACCTTCCAGCAGAACCTGCGACTGCCGAGCCTGCATAGGTGTATGCTTACAGCAGGAGACATACACTCGAGATTTCTGGCTTCTGTTTCAGAAGCTGCCAGTAAAATGGTGTTATCTGAGGCTGTTACTCATTCTAGCTCACTTGTCTAGCCTGAATTTAAGCTCCTGTGCATTAATGTGCATATAACTTCCCCCATAGGAAGAGGCAGGGCAGCAGAAGGAGCTGAACCTGGGTGTTTCCAGCCTCAAACCAGTGTCCTGTGCACTAAAGGAAACTGTCCTAAATGCTGAAATCAGCGATTTGTTTAACACATCTCTCAGTCACTGTGCAGCATCCATCAGGTAGTTGCAGGGGTATCGAGCCCACCCCAGTGACCTGTTATGCTCACCCTTGTTCTGGTTACAGCTCTGTTCCTCTGCAGAAGTCTGAGCTGTGCCGTCCTTGTGAGCTCTCACCTTGTCTCTGGAGCGGCCTGGCAGGACTGTTGCAAAAGGGACGAAGGCAGTGGCTGCAGGAGCTGGTGTGCCTAAATGCACAGGGGCATTTTTATGGCCACAGCAGATGCTTCATCTGCTCAGTGTGATAAGAGGGGTGGAGCTGCCTGGGGCCAGAACTTCCAGCAACTCCGGGTCCCTTTTCCCTCCCCCCTGCAGCTGCCCCTGGTTCTCTTGGCTTCATCCAGTGGGAGAACCTGGTGCCCATGGGACACGCTGAGTTAAATGGTGCTTTTTATCCTGGCAGGCAGGGCTGTCATCAACCAAGCAGCAGGAGCTGTACCAGGAGAAGCAATGGCCTGTGGATTTTAACCCCTTTTGCTCCTCCAGTAAGGGCTGAGGAACACAAAAGACCCGGGTCAAGAGCTAAGCTCCTTTCTGAGGGACAAGAAAAACAGGTTGATATATCATTTGCAAGGATTGTTAGCCAGCCTCAGCTTCCCAGAGTACCAAAATCAGCAGTGTTAGCTTGCATTTCCCAAACCCTATGGAGCGGGATCACTCCGTGTGGCTGTGGTGGTAAAGTCCCTGCCCAGGAATGAACTTCAGAACAACAAAAATATTGCAAAGAATGTCAGGTGTGGGATAACACTTGAACATTACGATATTGCTCTTCAGGGCAGTTTTGGCATCAAATTTTTTTTTCCTTCAGGCTCTCTGTTTACAGGTCCAAACTGTTGCAATGGAATATATTAGAAAGGCAAGACAGGCACACAGAATGGGACAGGCATGAAAGCAAAAAACAGGGTTTCTGGTCTCTGACACAGACCTCTGAGCTTAGTTTTCAGATTACTCTCTCAAATTTCCAGTAAAAATTGTAGGGACTAGTATGATGTTTGTTTGGTTTATTGTTTATGGTTCGCAGGTGTTTCTTGTTCCAAAAGGCAAGAGAAGTATTAAATGAAATTGGACTTTCCCTTTTATGCATAAATTACGAAATATATTTTGGCTCAGTCAAAACATACTCTTTAAGAAAACACTTCATTTTGATTTTTAATGTATATTACTCAACATGTAATGAAAAACAAAACACAATCTTGAACCAATCCTTTCCAAACAGAACACTCGACACATTCTGTTCCAAAGAAAAGCTGACTTTATCAAAATGCTTTTTTTTCCCCTTATATCAACAAATTTCTACAAAGTGTTTTGCCTCTGATGAATTGGCATTTTTCTGACACAAAATGAGCAATCCAAAAAAAATTCAAAGCAGCTCTGTGGCAAGTCTTAGCTAATTCTGGAATAGTAACACGAAGGTGCGTGGGAAGGGTACTGCAAGGAGATGTAGCATTGAGCTAAGACTTAAGAGATTTGGGTTGAATTCCTGAAACAGTTATAAAATGATCTGGGACAAGCCATTAATCTACCCCGTGTCTCAAATCCCATTCTGCAGAATGGGAAAACCAGCATTTCCTGATGTCCTAAAGTTACTGCAAGGATAAAAACCTATTAACACTTATGAGATTATTGGACTTTGATATGAGGTATATAAATACTGAGGAAGACAGAAGACAGAGCTGCATTTTTGTGTAACTTAGAATGAAATTATGGGGAAGTGGACTAGCTTGGACAATAATTTAATAATAGTAGGAATAATTTCAAGTTCAGGGCAGTGTTTAATAGAAATCACTGCTCACCACCCACCATATTTTTTTTTTTAATAAGCAGCTCAGAAAAGCGTAATTTATCATTATTATTATTATCATCTATATTCATTCTATCTCTGCCACTTCACAAATGAGAGGAGTTCCTCACAAACATCTACAAAGCTAGCTCATTATCCAGCCTTCCTATTTATAACTCTCATTTATGACAATAGCTATCAAAATCTTGCCAACAGTAGGGCTGCTGGTATGCTGACACCACTGCTCCACAGCCCGCTGAGCGGTATTATCTCACTGTTCCCTTGCGTTCCCCCATCTGTCCCTGGCCATCTGGTGTCCTTGGTCTTCTAATTAGACCAAGCTTTTGGGGGCATGGACTGCCTTTCTGGTTTCTGTTTGTACAGCACCTAGCACGCTACCGTTCCAGTCTCAGGTTCAGCAGGACTGTCTTTGAAATGTGAGCCTTCACCACATGTCTGTGTGCACATGCAGAAGATCCTTTCAATTCTGTCCTCAATCTACTGAGCGCTGTTAGATGGATCCCCTTTCTACGCAGAGCCCTGAACCAAGTGCCTGTGGGTTCTGGATTTCAGAGCAGTGATTTTGGCACCTTGGCTAGTAGATTTATGACGAAGTTCCCGGTGTCCAGCACCACCTGATGTTGGGACTTGATGGGGGTTGCACGCCTGCGACAGTTCTTCAGTTTCAAGCTGCCTCTCATCCTCACCATAATAACACCAGGAGTTTATAATTAGCTGAAGTGCGGGGACAAACAAGCTGAAAACAGGTACCTAGTTGTTACCAGTGTGATTCTCACCTCACTATAGGCAGGGAGTAATTAGAGTTTCTGCACAAGACCTGCTCCCTTTAGGCTGCTGGTTGAACTGCATTAATAAAGAAGGATTTGTAGGGTGGTTTTGGTTCACTGAATATTCTGAAAAGTTGTAAGCAAAGTGTTGACAAACTGAAAAGAAAAATATCTTTTCTCCTCTAAGTCATTTGGGGTCAAAAAAAATATTTTTATCACAGTTCTCTCCTAAAAGGCTGGAACGACAAATCAAGAGGAGAAAAAGAAAAAGCTCTAGTAGTTTCAAATGGAGATTTAGAAAAGTTTCCCCTTGGTGCTGTCACAACCAAAACATTGACATCTCCCAATCATTATTTTTTTCAGCATGAACAATTTGGCAAAAGTGAAGTGTATTCGTGGACTGTGTTGGTATTTTTTGAGAGGTATTTCTCATCCTCACTCCTTGCCTTTCCTCACCCCAAATTGTTTCAGCTGGTGACTGTCCCTTAGGTCTAACCACTCATGCATATTTTAAATGGAGATGGTTAAAGAGTAAGTGCAAAATTAGACACTCATCTGTGCAGAATTACCAAGGGACAGGGTTCACCCATTGCTGCCTGAAATGGAGAAATCCCATTTCCATAAAGAAATAGCATTGCAATCATTTGGGATTTTAGGATGTTGCATGTCACAGTCATCCAGAAAGTCAGAGCCACTGCTGAACTGCAGCTCCACCCCTGGCTATAGTCAGATATCAGTCTCTGTAGTTTGAGCTATGAAGACATCTAGGGCAGAAATGGCCAAATTCTCTTTTCTCAGGGCTGAGTTTTATCCACAGAAGTTCACTTGACTTAGCAAACCCCAACAGATAGGATTCCTCATCCCTTTCCATCCATGGTCCCTGTTTTCCCCAGCCCTGGCACACAAAAGACGACCTCAGCTTGGCTGGAGAGCTGGCCAGCGTTTCCAGAGGACAGCTAAAGCTGCTTCACGGGCGGTAACTGCCTTCCAGCACTTTCATGAGCCATCCCTGAAATAGGTGCAGGACATAAATGTTATTGCTCCAGGTGCACCCAGTGACTTAATACGAGTCAAATCCTGAAGCCGTAGGGCCGTAGTTACCTGTCTAGCAGGAATGGGAGTGTAGAGTTAACTTAAAGCAGGGAAAGTTTAATAAAATCTAGGAGAGTGTCTCCCATGCTTAAAATTAAGGATACACTTAAGCTGTTTGCTGAAATGAGGTCAGACGTTCGTCACTTTACAGGGTCGAGCTCTAAACTAACATAAGCTGTTTCATCTCTCCCTTGACACTTCAGTCTTTTACTAATTTATCAGCATCCTAAAGCAGTGTGTGAAGTTGCTGCAGAACAGAAGTGTTTCAGATACAAATAGCAATTGTTAGCCTCTTCCCTCTGGTAAATGGCAGCAGGCAGAAACCTCTCTCAACCTGCCAAGAACCAAATGTGGGACACAAGAAAGAATTATTGGTGCATGAAGCTTAAAGAGATAGGGGACTTATTTCTTTACTGCAAATAATGTGTTCAGTAATTTCTCTTTCCTGAGTCTGCATTTCTGATGGAAATAGTTTACAACAATGAGCATGAGAAAACAGAAGGGATGTGTACAAGATCAATTTGAATCTAATAGAAAGGATAAATGAAAGGCACAGGGGTTAGGGGAAAGGTACAAAATACCAGGAGGCAGAGGAGTAGTGGAGTGTTTACAGTGAGCGATGGAGCATCAGAGCTCCTGCATTCTGCCTTCCCGTTTATAGCGGTGATCTGGGGCTACACAGCCTCCCTCACATGAAACAGACCTTGCAATATCATTCTGTGCAAAATCTATCATTCTGAGCTACCCCACTGTATAAAAATTACCTTTTAAGTGGCTAAGTAGACACCCAGCTTTCTTCCTTTCTTCTTATTTCAAGAAACAATGGGAGTAACAGCATTTGCCTGCCGTACTAGAGTGCTGAGAGCTTTAATTAATGTCTCTAATTCAATTTGAACTCCTTGGATAAAAGGCACTGCCTTGTGACAGCAAAGGTATTGCCTAAAATAGAATATAATTAACACACAGATATCAATCACGATGAAATTAAGTGTACATTCAAATACAACTTGCACTTTACAGAAAGTACTTGCCTATTTTTCCTCCAAGAATCCTGAAGAGTCATAAGACAAGGAACATTTAATGTTCCAGGCTGAATTCAGCTTTGAATAAGGCCATCTTAAACTGCTAACATACTAAAAGGGGTTGTAACAGAAATCTCCATTTGCACTGATGGATGTCCCTTCATGATGGACAAAGCTGGAAACTGACTGTGATGCGACTCTGAATCAAGTACATCTAACTTTTTCTTCTCCCAGTACTTATTTACTGTGAACTCTAGCTTACGTCCTAGCTCACCCACCGATCATATTTATTAACAGATGTGATAATTGAATGATCATGTTTTCTGGCATGAATCAGAAGGGCCAGATCACTGCACTGCTCTGTAGTGCTCCTGAGTGGAAATGGGGTTTATAGGTTGGATTTTTTAAACTGCTGCATTACAAAGCTTGGTGGCTCCTTGAGATGGCTGTAATTCATTGCTTACAGGACAGGAGCACAGAGGGTGTCGGGGGCAGAACTGAGCAGAATGCTGGATTCCTCGATCAAAACCCACTGTCTGACTCCGCCAAGTTTCCCCTTTAGTGCTGAGATTGCTTCTGTGCCAGGTTTGGTCTTGGGTCTCCTACCCAAGGGCTATATACTAGGAGCCATCGCCACTCTGTCCTTTCTTCCCCCATCCCATTTGCAAAATCCCCAGAACATACCTTACACCAGTGAAGCCCCATAAAGACACCTAACAAATTAATTTCAGGTTCAAACTTGTTAGGAGTTAAATTGAAGGCACCTCACAATATTGCCTTAGACACAAAATAATCCCACTTTAGTAAGCTTTATAGCTTCCATGGGGACCAGCCCCGTGGTGTGTATTAATCTTTAATGCAAAACAACATCTCTACAGCAGCTACAGGGGGGAAAAAGATACTTCTAAAAAATTAAAGTTGATAGTGTGCTAGTTGTCTAGACCCAAAAGTGCTCTACCATCCTCCATTGCCTCAGGCACCATTCCCTGCTCGATACTCGCAGCCAGCTACCAGCCTGGAGATGTGTCCATTTCTCCTGGTGATCTCAAGGCATGTTCTCCCCATGTCTTAACCCTTAGTTAAGACCCATCACAACTCTAATCGTCCTGACTCTAACTTTCACCTAAAAGGAAGGGAGGATGAAGAGGTGCGTGGGGGGAATTAGTGAGTATCTCCTCTCTTTTATAAGCTGATATTTCCCCAATGTACGATGTTTCCATGTGGGAGGACACACTGGGATTTCTCTGAAACCCATTTCTTTTGGCTCTTCTCATATTTAAGTTTGCACTTGCACTGTGCTGGGAACTGGAGGTAAGCTATCGCACCACTTTGGTATGTAAAAGCTCCCTTCCTCTCTTTGCAATAGAAATTCAATAACAAGTGAATAGTTTAAAGGAAAACTGATCCAGGCTGGCTGATGAAGGAAGTGGTTATGGATGAGTTTAATGAACAGACAACCAAGCGAGTTTGGACGATGTGTACAGAACAACAGATCGTTATCAGCAGCAAATCTGCATACCCCTCTAATGGCAAATATGCTGAGTTTGCAGCTGCTTACTGTGATGGGGCAGCGTAGATCTGCAACAAGCAGCGAGGCAGAGAAGCAGCCTGGATGGAGAAGCAGGAGAAATGACTTTTTGAACTGGAATATGGAAATGTCGAGGGTGGGATGCAGCTGGGAGCATTTCCCAGTAATCACCTCAGGCTCATCACCACTGTGAGCGGAAGCAGAGCTGTACTGTAGCCCACTTGGAATATACCGTATTCCCCTCAGTGTGGGGTGAGAAACTCCCTAAACCCCCGTTTCGTAAGGAAAAGTAGAAACACTCCTTTCTGAGAGGCGAGGGACTAAAGCACCGAGAACTACCACATTTACGGGTGAAGCAGGAGTCAGTGGTGGAGGCTAATATTAAACACATGCCTCCAGAACAGGAACAACCTCCTCAGTCAGGAGCTGCAGGTACCATTAGGTTTAATAACAGTAATATTCTATCTGAAATTGGAAAGAAGTTTGTATGTGCCCAACAGAAAAAGCAAACATTGGTTGACTTTCCCATACTTAATTTTTTTTACTTCTTCATGTAATGCAACAGCTGTCTGTCATTTTTAACCAGACTTACACAACTCTGTTTTGTCAAGTGCTGCTGAGCTCACTGCAGCTCCACAAACACATGCTGTGCACACGTGCAGACTCCTACACACTCCGGCACGCGCACACGCTCGGCGCTTGTGCTCCCCGTCGCGCTCCCGGGTTCAGTCCACCCGCGCAGAAGACATGCACGCTCGCTGCCATGGGCTGCGGCTTTGCCAGGCTCCTGCTGAAAGCTCCCGCAGCTGAGGAGATGGCCACGCCGGCTACCAACGCTGATGCCCTCTGGTCTATACGATGCTGCTCACACCAGGCAAGGGCTCACGGTCACACGCAGTGCTGTACATGCGCATGGCACGCCTAGCACACCTCAGTTTGGCCTCTCCTACACTCTCAGCAAAGCCTTTTCTCTCTGGGAATTACAGACTTTTGGAGTGCCTATGGTGGGCTCAGACTCAAAACCAGAAGGGTGTCTGGAGATGTACAGACAAGCCTGGCACTGTCTCACTGTAGCAGAGCTCTGCATAGCCTGCTTTAAAGAGTAGCTACTGTCTCTCTGCACTACATTCTACTGACGTAGGTGGGTATCGCCTCTCCTGAGGACAACTTTTGGCCAGGTTTGTGCTCCCAGAGGGGCGGATGCAGCCTCAGGATGGCTCTGCCTACCTGGGCATGCCCTCCATGTTGGCACATCCCCCACAACACTCAGCAAGGCAGCCAGATGGCCAGGAGGTGGGCAGGAGGAGGAACACGTCCTGCTTACGGAGAGGACTTTTTTCAAAGCAGCATCAGCAACGACCAGCGATGCGCACAACCCGGCGCGCTGGGCTGCTGTTGCGGCTGTGTTGTGGTTGGGAAGCAGAAGGGGAGGGGCTCCACGCCAGGCGCAGGGTGCCAGCAAAGCAAGCCACTCACCTTCCCCTAACGGAGCACACAGCTTCGTTCGGCGAAGGGCAGCACGCCAGCAGCATGACTGCGGAGGCGGATGATCTAATGGCTGAAACGCTGGAAACGGGAGTCAGGAGGCGAGGGCTCGCTTCCAGCTGTATCTGTGGCTTGCTGCGTAACCTTTGGCAAGGCATTTCACCCCTCTGTTTCCCTTCCTACTCATCATATGTCTTGTCTGTTTAGCCGTTAAACACATCGGGGAGAGGAGCTGGCTCAAAGCAGGGCTGTCTGCAGCCATCGCTTGACGGGGGGTGCAGTGGGGAAGCTACTCTCCCACCATGTAAGCGACAGCATGCCCTGCACCAGGTGGTGCGAAGCATCCCCCTAAGCTCCCTAGTAAATCTCCGACACTGAATATGCATGTTCAGTATGTCGCCTCACAAGAGCCTTGATCTTGGGAAGAGCCTTGAGGTCCTGCCGTAATCGAAATAGCAACAGACCCTCTCCCCCTCCACCAGACACACACCTCCCAAACACCCAGGCGGGAAAGCAGGTTGAGGTGATTTTTATCTTTCAAAGTTTGGCAGGATTTCATAGTCGCGTGTGTGTCTGTGTGTGTGTGTGTGTGTCTGTGTGTCTGCATGTGCTCGTCATGGAAGCCTGGGTAATTATTTTGTTTTATTTCTTTTTTGGCAACACTTTAAAGTAAGAGCTGGGTCTTTATAGATTGCTCAGGTTGCATGGAGTATGGATTACAGATCATCAGAGAGACATGAAAGCAGAAGACGCGTTTCTCTGGCACAGCATTAAAGGGACAATAACGGGGTAATTGTAGCCTAGGGTGCAGCCACCTTCTGCGCCCAGCCTTCACTCGCCTTTGCGGCACTGCGGAGAACTTCATGAGGGAAATGATGGAAGAGCTGGGGTGAAGATGTCTCAGGTCAGGACCTGGTTATTTCAAAGGTGATATATGCTCAGGAGGTTAAAGGCACCACTTAGGTACTTGAATAAAACACTGCCAAATTCTCGAAGCTGCAACAGAGGCAGACTGAAGTCTTTTAAAACTTGATTTTTCATGTCTGTTTTCACCCCGAGAGACAGTTGTCAAAGGATCAAAGCAATTCCCATTTTTAAACTCTCTCTTTCTCTCCCTCTTCCCTCCCCTCCCCTCCGTTTCTCTCTCTCTTTTTCCTTCCTCCTCTTCCCCCTCTTTTTCAACAGGACTCCACAGAATGGAGCAAGAATGAGAGGAAAAAGGCAGATAGAAAAGCATGAACTGGAGGCTTGTTGAGTTCCTCTACCTCCTGTTTATATGGGACCATATACTAGTACAGCCCTCCCACCAGGACCCAGCTGCTACCAACCAACATGTCTCCAAGGAATTTGATTGGCTTATTTCAGACAGGGGGCCTTTCCACCACTCGCGGAGCTACTTATCCTTTGTGGAAAGACATCGTCAAGGATTTACAACCAGATATAAAATATACAGGTATGTTGGTTTCCTACAGCACCTGTAGCTTGGGTAAGTTGTTAGGTGGTGGGAACTCAGACAGTTCCTGTGGGCTCAAGGCTCATAGTCAATGGGGAGACGCATCATTGTTCCCGTTCCACATGCAAACATTTCTTTGGTTCTTCATGGTCCCCAGCTGGCAAGGCAAATCGATTCAAAGACTCAGATGTAATGCTCTGATAGCGAGATGAAGGCACTACGGTACCGTGGCAATGTGCACAACATAGTTGAGATAAAAAGGACCACGGGGCTGGGTGTACTTCATTTGCATCAAGAGATAAATTCGTAGGCAGGTTCACAAGCATGTTTTTCAGATCAATGTACCTATGGGCAGACCAAGCCTCTGTACCAAATTCCTACGTGTGAACTGCCAATAGCTTACGGTTCACATGGCAAGAACAGACATAAAGATGTCGGGACACACATCAGTACGGCAGTTCTCACGCAGCTGTGCATGAGCCTTAGCTGTGTACTGCCTACCACAGGCCTTTGCAGATTATCTCCATGTATGAGTCGGACTTGCTACAGAACTGTAATCTCGGTCTAAAAGTTTCCAATTAAAAAACTACAGAGACTGTGCTCTTCCTAGAAAGGTTGGACTAGATGATCCCTGAGGTCCCTTCCAACCTGTGATCCTGTGTAATTCTGTGAATAGGCAGAATTTGGATTTTTGTTTGCCTTCTAGGTTTTGAAACCTTTGTTGTCACCTGTTTCAAGCTCTTCTTGCCAGCTGTGGTATCCAGAAACACACTTTTCTTTTTTCATTTTAACATAAAAGCTGGGGTGCTCATATGAGCCTCCTACCAAAGCAGCAAGCGCTTTGGAGTGAAGGGGAATAAGCCAGCAAGTGTCACAAGATTTGCATTAACACCCAAAGAGACTGCAAAAGTCTCATAGATGTGTGCATTTACATAATTATATAGTCCTGTTGTGTTTCAGAAAGACATTTGCAAACACAACCATGTAAACTAGTAGGTAGGAAAGTACTAGTGAATAGCCCGCTGGCAACATGCGCGCAGATAACACAGGGTGACTGGGGGATGGGGGAGCAGGGAAAGCACATGTGTGCAGGCAGTGTTCTCCCACGGGCAGAGAGCCAAAAGCATCTGCAGAGAAATAGCGACGTGCGAGACATCATCTATGTGTGGGGAAGAAAAATGAGTCGTGCCTGTCCCATGGCCCCCAGGGAGTGCAGCGTCCCCTCCCCTCCCACCAGCCCGCAGAGCAAGGGCAGGTTAGCATGGGCTGAATATATTGTCCTGGCTTGTCCTCTTCATTCAAAACAGCTCGGGGTGGGGTGGGGGGAACAGCCCCCAAAACTAGAAATTATGCTGCCACGCTTCCTTTAAGGACGTCTCACCATCTTTGCTTGCACAGGGGAGCAGAGAAAACATGCCTTTTCAAAAAGTCTTTCTTCCTGGTTGTGGATATCCCCAGCTCTCTGCCTGCCCTGCCTGACAACATACACTCCGACTGAGACTGCAAATCTCTGCCCCATGCAATGCCCCTGGCAGTGGCTCTGCCCTTTGCTAAAGAGCTATTCAGCCCTGAATGCTACAGCAGCAGTCTACAGGGGCTGTAGTGGGAGAGAAATGCATGCAATGTATGTGTTCAGACACATCTAAGAACTGTCACTGCAGGTCAGGCCAGAGATCCATCAAGCCCTGGATCCTGTCTCTAAGAATCATGGAGAAATGGGTCTGGAAGGACCTTGAGAGGTCATTTAATCCATGCCTCTTCCCCAAGGCAGACTGAGGCATACCTGTGTCACATATGACAGAGGTTTGTGGGCAACCTCTCCTGAAAGGTTTTCCGTGATGGGGAATTCACACCCAGAGCAGGCAGCCTGAGCCACGGCTTTGCTGTCCCAACCTTTATAAAGGACCTGAAATCTTGTTTGTATGTGAAGCCTGAGATTTCTAGTGTTATCTGCTATGGGGTGAGGAACAAATTCCCCCTTTGTTTTTTTTTGTAGGAGACTGCTAAGAACTGAAGGTTTATCTTGGTTCAGGATTAGCTCTATACATGGGAAGTGGAAAAGGATCTGTTTTTCTCCATGGATCTTGGGTGGATACTGCCAAAGTACTTAAGAAAGACACTTCTAGCATGGGGGGACCAAGGTCCTCCTTCTTCCAACATGGGAGGAAATGGGCAGCAGCATTCTGCATGCCCAGGAGGCTCATGGGTGTGTGGGGGTGTCTGAGAAGGGTCTTGCAGCTGGTCACAGTGCTGGAGAAGTCATTATTCTCAAAAGAAACTGGAGGTGAGGCAGAGTCTAGTGGAAATAGGTAGAGATTTTGGAGAGGTGTGGGAAGACTGCCGGGGCACCTAGAGATGCAGCTCATGGGCAAATACCATGGACTAAGCTGAAGGAAGAAGCTGAGGGCTTGGGGACATTCAGCCACGTGTGTCATGGTTTGAGTTGTTGGGAGCTGAGCACTTTGGAAACACACTCCCTGGGACTAACTTTTGCTCCAGATGTGGTCAGCTGAGAAGGGGGGGAAAATCTCACATGCTTCAGCAGAGCAGATGGAGCCATTAGGTAGGAGGCTGGATAGATGTTGGAGGGTTTTTTGTTTTTAATATCTGGCCCTGTCGGCAGAACCTATAACTTAAAAATTGGGCCCATGCATTTTTTAAGTCATGTCAAAAATCAGTCTCGCTGTAGTGAATTAGTGGAGCCTCAACCAATTCTGGCAGTTAAGAGCTGGACGCTGAGCGCACACACCCTCCAGAACATATCATTTTGCTGAAACCCACAGGGGCAAAATCTCATTTTGTGGGCTTCTTAAATTGACTTCGAGAATCTGTAAAGCTGTTGGGATTTTGTCAACTGTTTAATTCCAACACAGGAGCCTCTTTCCTCCCAGATGATGTCTCTCAATTGCTCTTTGCACTAGACTAGCCCAAGGGAGGCACATATTCTACATTAAGGATATCGTTCCTTTCCTTAGAAAAGCAGCTGATTTGGAGCATGGGAATTCTCTGTGTAGTCTTCCCTTTCAATGTTCCTTTTCTCCCATACTTCTTTTGGCTGGCTGGTTTGTTCTTTGTCCCTCAGTCACACAGTTCCTTGGGGCACTTGTGATTTTGTTGAAGGAGGTTTGACCGGACCACTGCTTTTCTCCTAAGGCCAGTAGCAGCAGACCTCAAACCAGCCACAGCAACCAAGGATTTGGAGTGGATGTGAAATCAGGCGAGAGGACCTCACCCATCCCTAATTGAAACACCGTCGCCTGTTTAGTGGTGATTTCCCCAGTGTCTTGCCGTGCGGGAGCATGGACACAGCGCATTAGGACCGTGTCATTTACACTGAAAACACACAGAGATAAAGCCGCTGTCAGCGCTACGCAGCAGCGTACGGCAAAATGCAGCGTTTTCTCATTTTTACAGGTGATGTTAAAAAGGAAGCACCTCCAAATTAAAACACGCAATACTCCTCCTTCCATCACAGCTGAAGTCCAGAGTCTGTCAGCAGCGAGCAGAGCCTGTTTAGTGAGCAAGGCTATTTTATACACTGCACAAACAGAATTGCTGTAGAACAGCGTAGCTGCCGATATCTCTTCATAGGATGCCTGAATCCCAGTCTACCATCCTAGCATGGAAAG
Source organism: Phalacrocorax carbo (assembly GCF_963921805.1). Taxonomy (NCBI): domain Eukaryota; kingdom Metazoa; phylum Chordata; class Aves; order Suliformes; family Phalacrocoracidae; genus Phalacrocorax; species Phalacrocorax carbo. Next base: position 8,401,276 of record NC_087530.1, read on the forward strand.
GCAGTTCGCTCTTACAGTCTCCAAAGGCTCATTCCCTCCTTCTGCGTATTGCCTTTTAGCAGATTTTAGGCCTCTTTCTCACAAAACTTGAACCATTGATTTTCCTGGTTCCCTCAGTCAATGTTTGCACCTTGCATACGATATTAGTAGGAAGGCAAGCAAAGGGGGAGATGTTTTATATTAAATCATGGACAGTAGGGGTAGATACAATTGCATTAAGGAAGCACATTAATCAGCATCGATTCATACTAATAAGGCTGGTTTAGGGGGGCCTCTGGCAGGAAAATGCTGCTTTGATCATTATCTGTGCACTCTGATGCTAATGCAGATAGGATGGCAGATGCTGAGAGTGGTTTGTGGGATGTCTGAATATTCATTATCACTATCCTTGTTGTTCCTAGTCATGAGAGCCTTGGGTACTAGGTACTGCACGAAGGCTTGAAAACAGCTGAAGCTCAGCTTGGCTTTGGGACTAGGGCACTGCTCAGACCAGAGAGCATTCCTGTTATCACAAGGCAGTAGCTAACAGCTTCAGTCCACTTCTTTGAAGTATATTGTTGTGTTGTCCTTTTTTTCTTCTCCCAGAAACTGATTATTTAGCTATAAGGCAAAGCAAAAGAAACAGTAGACTGAGCATTTGAATACACTATGCAAATATCCAGGCAGAAGCACTGAAACAGAAGCATTTCACTAACAAAGCTGCTCAGTTTAAGCAAGTTCTAGAAAAAATGAATCTTTTCTAGAAAAAATGAGGCTTTGTTCTTCAGTGCCAGAGGTGAGACATGGGAGGCAAAGAGGGAAGCGGTGAGATGGTCTCATGCAGCTGGGCAGACAGGCTGCCACCGCCAGTCTTCCTACAGCAAAGCAGGGACAGGACACACCGCCTTGGAAAGAGGGACTCACGGTTAGTCTGGCAGAGGGTAAGGCAGGCAGTATCTATATTTTTGCCCCAGGGTCACGTTGTGGCTGTGGGTAAGCTCACTTCTCCGTGCCTCCGTTCCCTTCCCAGCCCCCTGAGAATGGGAGATGACAGCATTTGTCTGCTCTGTGTTGCTGGGCAGACTTAATTAAATGCTGCAAGATGTTTGGATGTAAGGGACGACAACAGTATGAAGTGCGTAATCGCACGGGGCTGGAAGGGGAATGTGCATTTACAAGAAGAAATGTGGATTTTCCACGTGTGGCAATTCAATTCCATTTTCTGAAATGACAGTAAGGGCAGGGAAATCTGGCTCTCTGTGTAAGAGAGCAGGGAAACCCTGGGGTATAAAAGGGAGATCTGCTTGCCTTGCAACTTCTCCTGCAGCGGGACCATTTAGAGGCTGCCTAATTTCATGAAACCTGCAAATCCAGAATACTTCTGAGACCTCTGCCAAGTCTGGTTATAATGCACAAACGGATTCAAAACTTAATGGGGGATGTGACAACAAACTAGCCAGTCCTGTCCCATCCCTCCGCCTGCAGAGTGACAGGACAAAAGAGAATGCTTATGTACACTCGTTACAGTAAGGTGCCTGGATATGTAACAAGGAAATACAACTCCTGAGACAGGAAAGGTTGTGAGCAGCTCACTGCACAAGCTAGCTATAAATTGGTTGGTGTGGTGTGTGGGGAAAAAAAGCTGATTTTTCTTTTTCTTTTCCCGCAAAAAGTTGTTTCTTCAGGAGGGTGGTGCAGGTCTGGGACAGGTCAGTGGAGAGGTGAGGGCTATCTCCATCCTCGGTGGTTTTCAAGGCTTGGCTGGACAAAGCCACAGCTGATGTGCTCAAGTGATAGTGAGGTGATAGTCCTGCTTCAAGTGGGAGGTTTGATTAGGGACCCCGGGGTCCCATCTGACCAACATTTCTGTGGTTTCTCTGTTTCTCTGATTCAGAGTGGACACTGAACTCATGCTCATGAAGGGATTTGCACTACTGAATGCATTTGGCCACACTAGAGATTTTTATTTAGTGCTAGAAAACCCACAAGTCTGAGCAGCTATGTGCTCTCTAAATGTGTCATTCGCTCGGCAAAGAGGAAGAGACTTATCACGAAGCGAGGATCTTTGCTGTGCAGGCAGCACAAGCTATGCAGAAATGCATACGCTGTTCTGCTGCTTAGATTTTGCCTTAGAGGAAAAAAAATTAAAAAGGATTAAAAAAAAGATTGGTCTCACAAAACTTTCTAAGTTCTATGGCACCACAGATTAAAAACAGCGAGCCAGATTCTCTGGGACATAAATATGTGAAGCTGTTGACTTCAAGGAAAATTCACCAATTTCTTGGCTAGAGAATCTGTTCTAGCATATCCAGCATGGCCCACTGCCCCGGGACCTGCGCACGGAGCACCGCGGCTTATAGGGCTGCTTGTCCTGCCTGTCTGTCTGGGAGCATGATGAGCTTTTATTCTTTCTAAGTGAAAGAAGAATGCAACTCGTGCATTCAGGCGTTGGACCTGGACAATCTGGCTAGCAAACATGAGGTTTGTATGATTGTTTTTAGCGGCTTCTATTATTTTGCCTTTCCTCACCAGACCTTCCTGGCAGGTTTCATGCGAACCTGTGATTTCCGCAGCTGAAGAACTGATTCAGCAGAAAAGTAATCTTGAAAAAAAAGGAAAAAACAAAGAGTTAATTTTCAACCAGACAGCTTTTCCAATCTCATTCGTTATGTAGTCAGGTGATAGTAAAGGGACAGGACTGTGGGTGGAGGCAGGAAGGGGACTAGGGGGACTGGTGAGAATGCTTTCAGCAGTAACGTGGATTAAAGTTGCATTAGAGCGTTTGTGAAAATGCATGCTAAGTTTCGGCAGAGACAAGATCTATAAGAGCTGCTTCCACCATTTTTTCAGTCCATTCTTCTTCTGCCATCTCTCCACTCCTCATTGACTCCTTTTGCTGTCTCTCCATTGCATTGAATTTAATCTACTGGTCACTAGAGCTGTACAAATAATTGATTTTGTGGTTCACTGGTTGTACGGAACAAAAATAACATTAAAAATGGGTTGATCTGAAATGGTTGTTTGTTCAACTTTTCAGTAAAATGAAAAAATCAAAACATTTCATTTTAGGCTCAGTGAAAGGTTTAAGCTTTGCTGTTTGTTTTCATTTTATTAATCCAGTGAAAAACACTTTTTTTTTTTCAATTTTAAAGGCACAAAAATTCATCTCAACACACAAAGTCAACCAATGCCACTTAAAAATGTCAAAAGGGAAACATTTTGATCTTGAGTATATTTTATTTAGCTGTTTGCTCTTCAACTTGCTCATTCAATTTATGTTGAATTTGCAAGTAGTTTTTATGTCCTTGGGAAGGAGAAAAAAAGGGGAAAAAAAAAATCAAAAAAAGGACTGGCTGTCCTTATTATTCACTCTGAGACTCTGAGATCTTAAAATTCCTGAGGGTTCAGCTTTGCCTTCCCGTGGGTTCAGCTTTTAGCATCTTAGGGTAAAGAAAAGAAGAAAGTTTCCCCAGCACTGCTGGGCAAGGGAGGCACAATCCCGATGAGCAGTAGGACTGCAGTCTTGCTGTGGGAGGGGTCATGCTTGCGCCGGACTAAGGTGGATGTTGAGACCTGGGTGCTACTGACCGAGACAAACTCTACAGCGTGGGTGCGTCATCGTCCCTCTCTCACACACATATCCTGGCACTTTTTCAGTCCTGTTCCAGTTGTTTGGGTGCCTGAAGCATCCAAAAAGCCACCGTGAAGGTTCTTCTCAAACAGCATTAAGGTGATGCTTTGCACTTGTACAAATTGATAGGCCTTGTTAGGCTTTTTAATCTGTGCTTTGGCTTTTTTAATCATGCTGAAGTTCTGCTGACAGGGTTTTCCTATTAGGTTTTTATGCTCTCTGTTTAAAGGGGACATCAACTTTTATGTTTTCCAGTCAGAGGCAAGGCTTCTTTTAGGAGAGGCAACGCAGCAATTGAAGGACAGAGGGAGCTGAGATGAAAGGAAGCTCTTGCCTCTGAGTGGAATGAGCAATGGAAATCCGTACAGCATTGCATGGCAAAAAATACGAAATTTCCATAGTTTACATTATGCATGTAAACGAGTGATGTACATTGGTTTGTAATCAGTAAATGCCTTGTAAATAAATGTGTGTAAACCAAAAATTTAAATCTATTTCCATAGTGCATGTAAACAATGAAGCCTTCTAGTGTTCTCTTCAATGTAAACGTTAATCTAAAAATGACATTACTCCAAGTTTATGCAACTTTACAAGAGAGCCACAATTTACATTCCTGTCTCACCAGCTCTAACACAGCATCTTGGCAAACACGAGCCATTCAGTGATGGACGTAAACCAGCCAATTCCATCACGTAGCCTCTCCTTTAGCCATAACCTTCATTCTTCATGCAGTTCAGGGACCAGTGTTGTTACACTCCCTGCTTAATGCGTCTCCCTGCGTATGGCAAGATTTTAATATATTTGCATAAGCAGAATAAAGGCAGAAGTGGGGATGGCAGGGAATGGCTCCGGCTGAGCTGTACAGCACTTAGACCTGGGCTGAGCAGACAAGGAGCTTGGCCTTCTCCGGGGCTGGAGGAGCAGCTGCTCCAGCTGTGTTTGGATTCAGATGGCAAGGGCTTGTGTGAACATCAATGGCAGTCGTGGGACTTGACAGAAGGACAAACCTCTCTTCCTCTTTGATGTTCTTGAGAACAGAGGGCAAATGGAAGGATAAACGACATCAGCCTTTGATACGCTCAGCGCTGATAAGATATGGGAACCGAACATCTGCCCAAGCTTTGGGGAAGGGCAGGCCCTCATCTCGATGCGGGAGCACACGCCCAGCCCATAGGGAATGGCACAGAAGCAATGTAATCGATAAGTTCATATTCTGATAGGTTGCTTGTGGCTGGGACGTGCCAGTTCCTCGGGAGAGAAGCATGCACGTGAGCTTTATGCCTAGAAAGGCATATCGCTAACTGGTTGCCCTGCCTGCTGACCCGGCTAAGCTCTTAGCTGGATCGGCTGAGCGTTAGCACAGTTCTGCAGAGCTGCACGTTCAAGCACAAAAATTCCCTTTCTGAATCCAGAACGAAATATTTTCACTGTGCTCCCAACGTACCCCAGAAGCAGCACAGACAAATATTTTTAGTCACTGAACCTTTCCAAAGAGATCTGCGTCCTGCTGGGCTAGGAGGCAGCTGTCTTCACAGTCGCCTCTGAGACCTTGTTTGGTGGGGGGATCTTTTCCCCTCTGCATGAAAAGTGGAAGCCTTTGCCCAGCAGACCTCCCAGGGCTGCTCCCCAGTGCGCTGTGACAGCAATGACTCTGCATGTTCATCTCAGGTTTCTTCAGACCAGTAGACTATGGTCCAGTGGCTTGAGAGCATATTTTAAAGGCTAACAAGCTAAGGAGAAGCTTTCACTCTTTTTTTTTTTTTTTTTTGTGAGCAGATTATTAATTCTGCTTTTAAATCAGGCAGATGCTTATTTCAGCAGAGAAGCTGTTACATTTTAAAAAAAAAAAAATCATCCTGTTAGATGCATGGAATAATTTTGTTCTGGCACCAGTAGCAATGGGAGATGGCATGACTGTACCTATTATAGGGTTTTTTCTATTTCTGGATCCCTCTAATGTTTCCCTTGGGTTCCAGAAAGTTTTTTTTTTCCTTTCTTTTTTGCTGATTGCCACCCACCAGCCTCTGTAAATGGAACAAGATGCGTCCCACTGGGGCAACCGGAGCCATCCAGGCTGCTTTCCTGTGTTAAACTACTAAGCTCAGGTACAGAACCCAAGGACACACCTGAAAAGAAACCCAGGAATCAGGGAAGAAGAAGGGTTTGGGTCGGCCCTTTGTGCCAGGGTCTCCTCTCTAGGCAGCATGAAATCAAATATGCCTGTGCAGAGCCAGAAGTTCCTCTGCGTGCCGCAGCGCTCTTGCATCCAGCGAAGGAGCTGACACAGCACACAGGCGGTTTGGTGCAGCCTCAGCTTCCCCTACAGACAGTCCTGGGCAGGTGGTACCTGGTCTGCTCCTGGGGAACAGGGAGCAGGCAGGATTGGGGCTGCTAGGTCTGTACACCAGGGATGCTGTTCCCTGGTGACCAAGCCTGGAAGATCTGCACCTTGGGTGCTCAGAGCCATTTCCACATCCGCAGCACTTTGCAGCCTTCCGCCACTGACTCAGTGACCATGAAGGATTTACAGGAAGCTGCAATGAGGTTCCCTTCAGCAGGGAGTCATTTTTGCTGGTTAAATACGTCCCATCAGGTGAGAAATACCGAGAGGGCAGGGAGGAGAGGGGTAGAGACGGGACCTGCAGGTAACAGCAGTATTTACATCCATCGTGCTGTCTGGGCTGGAGGCACTCTGCAGCGCAGGCTGCAGGCAGGTGCTGCCTCCTTCCCTCCCTGCCCGACTCCTTACAGCTGCCTAGCTCTCCAACAACTCCGTTTCAACAGGACAGAGAACCTCGCAATCACCCCTACACGCTGCGGCGTGGGAAAGCCTCCGACCTGCTCCAGCACCTGCCCTGAAAAGCAAGCCTTGAGGTCTGACGCTCAGCTGCGAGCAGGGCCAGGCTGGGGCGTAGTGGAGGGATGGGATTCTCTAAAGTATCTGCTATGCTTCTAAATCAAAGTCCTGCTGACAACACAGAGCACTAAATGCCTGCCTGGGGCTCTGCTTCTACAGTCATGTGACAACATCAGAATTTAAGCTTTAATTAAGAAATGAGTGCGGGGAGGAGGGAAGAGTCTCTAGCCCTTATAACTGCAAAAGAAAGCTTGGAAACATGACCTGAGTGCAACCAACATCTGCTTTAATGTGCAGACGGCTCCCAGCAGAGGGGTAAGCAGCCGGGAGAAGAAGCCATTACACCAAATTCCCCATCAGGTCAGGCCTGCTTGTGCTTCTGCTTTCAATGAAAACACTTGCTTGGAGAAAGGGGAGTGTCCATAGAAGCTGTGCTGTGGCAGAATTACACCAACACGCCCTCCCTTGCTGTACATGGCTCTCATGCAGCCTTGCAGGGCCAAGTTTTACACTGACACAGCCTCTGCTTGTACCCAGCCATCGTCCAGAGGTGGCAAGAGCCAAGCTGCCTCCGTGTTCCTGCAGGCTGAACTGTGCCGATGGTGCACAGCACCTTTTATGCAGCAACACGGAAATTCTCTACTCTGGGATTGTGGCAGGAAGTTTTTGCCTCCTGGAGTTCCTTAGCCCAGACTGAAGGGACTCCTTTGTTATGCCTATAAGGCATGCAAGCTTTCAACACCTGCTGGCCCGAAAACCCATGCTGTGCTTTCTCCTGCCATCAGTTTTAGCAAGGGCAGGGAGCAACTAGACGTTTTAGACACCAGTTAAGAAGCCTCTGGATGGTCTCCATCTCCCAGGGATGCATCTTTGGCAAGGTTCATTGAAGAAGAACCTTATCTGATGGCTATGCTCTCAGCCAGGACACCAAGGTCTGGAGGCTTAAATATGCCTGATAGTGCAACAGCCTCTCATTCCCATGAATGAGTATCACGAAAAGACAGCGGAAGAGCTGTTGCCCTGTAACTTATAGCTGGCAGCTGCCTCTGGCCTCCGACTGACTTAGTGATAGCTCTTACAATCATCCTGATGCCGATCCCCCTGATGATGTGGCTCGAGATCTTGTCATTTCTGCAATAAAAGTGCTCCTTTTCAAGCTACAAACAAAGGTTTCATAGACTGGCAGCGACTGGCAGGTCTGCTGTCGCAGTGAGCTCAGGGGATTCATCTGGGATTGGGATGCAAATGCTGACCAGTGAGGGACACTGCCTCCCCACAGCTACCGGAGGTGGAAGAAAGGACGAGGTGAAACCAAGCATTATGTCAGGAGGGCAAAGGTGTTTTCATTATCCGTGCATCCCTGCCCAACCTCATTTTGCTTTTCCTCACTTTTCTTTCATACTAGTTCTTTTCCTCTCAGCAAAGGAAAACCTGCCTATTGAGTATTCAGCATTAAATATTTCAGCGTTAGCTTCCAGCTCGTGAGCAAAAACCAGAAAGAACATTACTTTTTACTCCCCTCCAAATGTCTGGGGCTCTCCCTGAGGAGTGCAGGCGCGCAGCCTGGGTGAGGCTAATATGAGAGCTTGGTACACAGGGAGAACCGTGTGTTGCATGGTTAAGAGAAAGCAGAGAGACGGGAATAAGAAAAGAAGGTTGTTATCTTCATCTCTGCTTAAAGCTAAATGAATAGTCCGTACCAGACTAAAATGTTCTCTTTGCATTTTGTCTTCCTTACCCCTGTTTTCCTCCCCTTACCCCCCGTTCATGCAGACTGTGCAGGTCCCAGATTCCCCCCTCCCACCCATAAAAGATTCCCGACTGTTTCTTGGGAGTATTTGATATTTGAAATCCATGCTGTACCTATTCAGCCTGCGAGTGCTGCCGAGTCACATGATGAACTGTATCTCAAGACTATTTAGTGTCTTTTCAAAGCCCACACTTTTAGAGTCTTCTGATTATGTAAGAGTCTCAACTCAATTTTTAAAGTAAGTTTACGGCCCTCATAATTGCAGAGGAAAACTTGATAATATGAATCCTACATACTCAGAAAGCAGAAGGCAAAAAAAAGAAGAAAAAAAACCCCCATGAAGTTTATCAGATTTTAAAAGTCTCATGAATTTTAAAACCAATCTCTTAATTCTTTTTTGGAGCCTGACTCATGATTTTCAAACAGTTAGCAATATGGCTGTAGGGATTGTAAGGCTGGTTTGTTATCTTATTAGATAACTTACATAAAATATCCAAACCTGCGGAGACTCAGAGATTGAGTATTGCACTTTAGTACACAGCTGGAGAGAATAGTGTCTTTTCTTCTGTATAGATGCTGAGGATCTCTCTTAATCCCGGTCTCTAGTCACTACTGCAGCATAAATATTTCCTAAAATTATATTAGTGCTAATCATATGAATGAGAATAGCCATAATATTGATCTTCATAATACTTAGGTTATTAAATTTGAGTTTGAAGGTAGTTTTGTGGGGCAATTCATAATAGTAAATCTCGTCAGCATGCATAAGCAGGGAAAACAAGCCACAGAGCAATAGCATTGCAAACCCAAGGAGAAATATATTCGAGAGTCTTCCATCCTACCACGAGACTGCACAGCAGACAGACACGTGTGAATAAGTCAGCAATGCCAGAACTGATGTTTTGCTAATCATTCGATAATCCCAAATGATCTTAATTATCTGAAAGGGGAGAAAGGCTTCGGATGTTGAAACACCTTGTGGCAGTGTTTCTGTAAGGTATATGCACCACCCAGGGGCACTTTATTCCTGGAATATCTGTGCACACACCAAGGCAGGGATGCCCTCTGGTAGGATGAAGGTGGGCTTGCCTTCCACATACGTATTTATTCAGGCTGTCCACATTCAGTTTGAGAGTCATGCGTACAGAAGAGGGAGGGGTGTTAGCAAAGTATATCATGCTTGTAGCTGTTCCAGAGCCTCATACCTGCCTCTGAGGAGACATGAGCATTGATGTTTGAGGTGCACACAGATAAATGGGGTGGCTGAAGCATCTTGCATGGCCTATGGTGGATTAAAGGAAACCTGAGAATGCTTTCCTGTGAAGTGGCTTTATAATAGGGGACACAACAAGTCTTCCCAGCTCTTCTAGCATGTAACAAATGGGGAATCAAGAGTGTGGAAGAGGCTGAAAGCTACTATATAATAAGCTTACAGGATAATTGCCAATGTTATTTGGACTTAATTTTCTTCTGCAGAAGAGTCATAAAAATAAGTTCATTGTTTTCACTCTTGAGGTCTGAGATATTTGCATCATGTCTTTAAAAATACAGCACTTTATCTCCCCTCTTGAACATAGGAGCTCCACTGGTGGCCGTCGTCTGTATGATTGTGGGCAGGCATCCGAAGGTAAAGACTGTATATCACAGCTGGAATAGAAGTAGCTCAGGTCTCCGTCAGAGTCTTGCAAGTGTTTCTACAACGGGGGTGGGATTTTCACTCATAGCGGTGGGGATTGTGAACCGAAAGGGGAGCAGATCTGGGGTAGTTCTACAGGGAGGGTGGAAGGTAAATGACAGGATGGCAAAGTCTTTGCGTTTTAGGTGTAATAAAATTGTCCCAGTGAGGTAGAAAAATATTTTCTTCAAAGTAAGGTTTTGTCAAAATGCTTAATTTTGTTAGTAGTATAGTGTTTTGGGATGATGAACTGGATTCAACACATTTTTTGAAGTCCTGGCCTCTCTGGTCACTAGTGACTATGGTGAAAGAGAGAGATCTAAGAAATGAGCTATTTTGACAAAATTTTGTTTAGTGAAAACATTACAAACTGTTCCAGATTCTTCCAGGATGGAACAAAGCCAGATTCTGCAGCCCTGAAAGTAGCTACAAAAAGGAATAATCTCCTGGACAGTTCCAGCTGCAACTGAAGTCAGCGTTCTCCCAAACATGAGCGATTTAAGCTTTGTCTGGAGACACAAAACTGAAGCCCTTACCAATTACAGATGAGTTATCATCAGGTGCCACAGGGACAGCGCAAAGGGACTGAGTAGTAAAGGATTAGCCAGTGCACACAGAAATATTGAGCAACTCACTACTACCTCCTATTGTGTTCATGCCAGTGGAAATCCTTCTTAGAATGGCATATTTTATTCAATTTTTAAGAGCTCTCAATTTTTCATTTAGGAAAGGAAGTTGGAGCAGTGTCCAATCTGTAATCAATCAGTCCGCCTTTGCAGAAAGGCTCTGAGGAAGCGCGCTTGCTCTCTGGTCCTTTATCTTCTCTGTGAACTCACAGAAATTATATTTCTGAATGGGATTAAGAGTGAGGGAGAGGGAGAACTACAGCCAGGGCAATGCTCAACTAAATCTTATAGACCGCCGCCATGCAGTAACTAGCCCTGCTGGAACTACCCCCAACCACAGCTCTTCTGCCTCCAGTCAGAAGAAGCAGGTGATGTTTCAGGTAATCTCGGCCCAGAGCTAAAAAAGGTCTTTAAGCACTTTGTGTGGGTACTTAACTGCCTAAGTGCCAAATTCCTGTAGATTTTAGTGGGCATTATAAAATCAGGAGCTTTTGAACAGGATCTGTCACAATCTTAAATGAGGCCGTCTATAACGTAGGCCATGGATTTATTATCCCTGGTCATAAATCACTAGAAATACACAATGATAAAAGGAGAAATAACAGACACAGCCCATCCAGGGGTCTCAAATCCCTTCGCAGCCATTACTTAGGGTTCCTTATGATAGCTGAGGAAAAGGCTGAGTTTTGTTTGTTTGTTTTGAATGAATAAATTAATCATTAGTAAAATATTATGCAGTTCATCAAATATATTATTCACTAGCTATTTGTCAAAATAACAGCTCAGTCATATATTATCAGAACCAAACATTTATAACGTGTGTATATCTAGTCATCAGATGATTTATTGAGGCTTTTGTGGAATGAGTTAGTTATTGACCAGTTTAAATCACCGCTCCCTTGGGAGGCAGAGATGTATTAGGTTGTGAGCTCTTGGTGAACGCGCCCCATCTTTTTCGCTCCTTTGTTGTTCAGCACCTGGCACTACAAGCAGAGCCCTGCGTCTGGGTTTCTTTCTGACACTACCTCAATAAAAATAGTTAAAATCCGGTTTATCTATAGCCAATACCAGGTCTGTCTCGGGCAGGAAGATTCAACCACTGATTCAAGATCAGACTATGATCTGAGTTCTCCATATTCTTGCAGCACCAAGTGCCTGAACTCAACACCAAGGTCCTCGTCCCTTCTTAGGTATCTCAACTGTTTAGTGTCTCTCCACCTCCCAGTTGCAGGAAAAGCGGGTTTAGGAAGCCCAGCTCACTGCTCCGTGTGATTGGTCACACGATTTCGGTAATGCTGGGAAAGAACAGAGGAGCTCTTTACCAGGTCCCTCCCAGCTCTCTCTCCCATGCCAGCAAGCTGGCCTCCTTCCAAAAGTGCCTCAGCAGAGCGAAGCTACGTGACTGACACTCACTGACTCCCCTTGTCATTCGTGACCAGCATCCCAGAAGGCCGCAGCTTCTTCCATGCCTTTATTGGTGTCAAATATCACAGCCTCTCCTCTGGGTTTTATTAGGGAAGCTGATGCCAAATCACCCAGCTTCCTCCTACTCGATAAAAAATGTTTATAACCCAGTAAATTCTAACATATCAGCAGCTTGTTATGGAGGGAAAAGGTCACCGGGAGAGAAAGAAGAAAAAAAAACGGGTGCCCTTCCATCAGAAATTCTGGCTGGGTATATATGAAGGAGTCAGCGCCAGGAAAATATCTTTTAATATGATAAAGTCTCATAATAGAAAATGTTGCTGCAATACAGGCCTTGTTTCTTCAGATAAATATTTAATATAGATCACTAAAGATTAATCGAGTACAGAAAAGAGTCTCTCCTATGGTTGGTGTAACGAAAACATCTTCTCGTTAATTTATTATGGAGCCTGAAATGAGAAAAATCCTATAGAGAGAAATGCAGGGTACGGTTTCCATAGAGAAGCAGCGCACCGCACCAGAATTTATTTAGTGTGTGGGCAGAGGCCTTCCCAGAACCAGCTGCAGCGTGGCATTCGCGTGATAAAAAATCCCAATGTAGGCAGAAGCCTCACAGACTCATCATGTTTTGCTGATCTGACTCCTGCAGTTCCCAGGCTTTCCAGAAATGGTGAGACCATAGCACCCATGGGCTCTCGAGAGCATGCTCCATCCCGCACGAAGGCTGTACGATGGCACGTGTAACATCCCAAGCTGCTCCTCCAGGAAAGGGCATTCAGTCCTTTTACAGTAAGGTGGTGCCCTGAGCTCACTGCAGGGAGGGGAGCTCCCAGTCTGACCCCGGAGGATGTTTGCTTTAGCCAGAAGTCCCCGTAAGCATCTCCTTGACAGTTTGTCCAAGGCCCTGTGGCCATTTCACACTGTCCTCCCGGCTGTATTGGCAGCAACAAATCCAGGGTGCTGGTGGGAGATTTCCTTTTCCCACGATGCTGGGATGTGTTTAGTCAGCTTTATTGTGATGCATAAATGACCCCTCTGCTTTTCTACAACATTGTCCACAGAAACCATCTTCCCAACCATTTTGCAGCATTAAATAGGGCAGTTACAGAGAATAAATCATAAATAGCAGCAGAGGCAGTATGAGGGAGAAAATAAGAGAGTCACAGGCAAGGGAGGAGAGAAAAAAAGATACAATTTCAGCTGAGACTGAAATGGAACAGAGCTGATGAGACAGAGAGATACATGAAGGTTGTTCCAGATGGCCAGCCCCACCGACGTGAAGCCTCTTGCACCACCACCATCCGCGATGTGTGAAGAAGGGGGGACCGCTTGCTCTTAGACGAGCAGTGGAAGTGGGCAGGAGAATCCGGCAGATCTGTCTGTGCTCAGGGATGAGGGAAATAGAGGAGCCCCCTCCTGAAATGCATGTTTTAGAGACCAGAAACAACTCTGAAGGGAGGGAGTCTGTAATGTTTCCCCACCTCTCCAACAAGCTATGTCTAGTTGTTTCTCTAGAGGTGATGCTTTGTTTTCCTATTTGACCTTTCCCTCTGGACACTTTTCCTGTTTTAGGAACGTTTGTCTCAAGCAGTTGGCAAAACCCTAGTCCACATGTTTAGCTGTCCCCAGGAGGGAGGCCACGGGAAGGAAGGCTGAACCCCACCAGTCAGATCCTAGTTGTACTGCTCTGTGCATTGCTGGGAGGTATCCGGGAGATGTAGCTAGGAGGAAGATGGAAAAACCAAGGTTAGAAAAGGGTTGGCTTTAATTTTGTGGCATACACAATGCAGAATGTCTCTTCTGCTGCTGCCATGCCTAGCTGATCTCACAGGATAGCATTTTTTTGGCTCACACGGAGGACAGTGGAAGGACAGAGAGGCTTTAGCATCTGGTATCACAACCCAAGGGACATGGGACTAAAAGGACCCTCCAGGGTCACAGTATCCCATCTCCTCCTCTGCCAGGCACAGCATTTTGCCATTTAAAGAATTACAGTCCTAAAACCCTAGGACAGTACGGGTGATCTCTTTGCAGACTGCATCTCCCAGGCCTCGGCTGCTCCCAGAACCCAAGTAACAACTGAAAACAACTAAAAATAATAATCCTCTCTAGTTCTACCACAGGCTGTTGGACTTGATACAGGTGTGACCGGATAGCAGGCTCTAGCCTGGGGCTATCCAGGGGAAAGACTAACCGATTTTTAATAGCAGCAGGGACCGTTGCAGTCATCTAATATAAAACTAATCTGTTTAGAACATTTATCTGTGGTGTGTGGCATGGATCTAGTCAGGAGAATTGCAACAGCTAAACTACCCCCAGTATAACCTGGGGCTGATCAAGGGGCTCCTATTTTCATCTCTGCAAACACTGACTGCACTGCAGTTCGGCCCTTGTCACCTTGGCAGGGGCTTTCATCAGCCATGCCCATCCGACTCTGTCTGTCATGCTTCGTACTCCCGCCGCGGTGAGCCACAGATATAATCTATGGAACACAAACATGATTTTATAATAAGTTTTCTATGCAGCCAGGATAAAATGCCAAACAGAATCAGAAAACAATCAGTCAGTGAAACTCAGCGCTGCTGATGAGTGCGCTGCTCGCAACGGTTCAGCGCCCAGGAAGATTGAGGCTTTAAATACAGCCACCACCTGCCCTTCCAAACACGGGGATAAGTGGGGCAAGGGGAGACGGGCAGGCAGGGGGATGAGGCTCAGGGAAGTGGGAATACCCAGCCCATCTCCTGTTGGGAGTAAGTTAAAACAGGAGCAATATCAGAGCTGCAAAAAGACACCCTGGTATGGTCGCTGCTTCTTAAATCCGGAGATCAGCATATTCTCCAGCAGCTGGGCTTCGTAGCAGCGCGAGGAGCAGGGACAAACGCGTCTGCTGCAGAGACGGTGTTTGGGTGAGATAAACATGCACTTGCCGTGGAGGCCTCTGGGTGATGCTCTTGCACAGGGCCGTATATTCCTCCCACTCTAGGCAGTTTTAGGAGGCCTCTCTCCCCCCATAAGGCTTGCAACAGCCCCTGCCCTGAACAAGTTGAAGTTTGCATCAGGTTCTATGTCCTGCCACAAGAACATGGGCTGTAGGACCCTAAATCTGTACTGCTCGGCACAATGCAACACCTGGGGGAGAGAAAAAAAAGAAAGCAGGGCTGGGAAGCATGAAGAGGGGGAAGTAACTCCACCGAAGAGCAGGAGAAAGAAGAAAACTGAGTGCCTTGGCAAGGAGGGGAGCACCAAAAAGCATCCTGCTGGCCTGAGCAGCAGCTCAGCTAATCCGGCAGTTTACCCTAGTCCAGGAGAAGGTAGGACTGTATCCCAGGGGATAACTATCTAGCCCGTGGCACAGACTTTGACCTGTCCCCCTTCTTCCTGACACTTGCTCGGGCACTGGGGTTTGTGAGGTTTCTAGTCAGCACCAGGAAACATTGGGACTAGCTCTCTACCAGACTGCAGAGATATATAGATTTTTCTTTTCCTCCAGTATTTGTAAGAGTTGGGGGATTCATACTAGCTCTTTTCCTCTCTTCTTTATGTACTCCAGGCTTGAGTCATATTATTGTATAACCCACAACTTCCATTTAAAAAATAAGAACAGGCTGTTTTTTAGGATTGCGAAGAAAAGACAGAAGATATGAGTCTTTAAATCTCAAAACCCAGAAGGCAAATAAAAAGCATTGCAGATATTGTTGTTTTGCTCAGTAGATAAATATATACATATGCATGTGCTTCAAAATTCTGGGGTCCAGTTCATTATTTCTGAGCAGAGGCTCAGATGTGCAATAGCACATAATCCCTTATTCAGCCGTACGTACGGGTTGAGCTAGCACAGGAGCTGGTGCTATTACTTTGCCCAGCCCTCACCCCCTGAAAGAGGAGGTTTTCTCCTTAGCTTTTCTGCAGCATCTGATCCCCCCAGGCTGAGGTTCCAGTATGTTGCCTCAGAGAGATCCTGACTTCAACTTAGCACAGACAAAAAAGCCTATCATGAAAGAAAGCAGCGCAGGCAAAACGGGAAGAACCAACCCCATAGAAGCTCCCACCCAGACTCAGCAAAGGATTCCCAAGTCACAATAAAAGCACAAAGCAGATACCTGCCAAGCCAAAATGAAAATCCGAGACGTAAGAGCTCTTACTAAAGAACAACCCTCTTTAACCCTTATTTCACTTCTTACTAAACATAGCCCCTCCAAAAAAACACAACCAAGCACCACCTCCACCTTGGAAAAACCCCAAAACAACAAACAAAGAAAAAACAATCCCAAAACCCAACCTTCCCCACACAGCTGACTTCTCTCTCCCCCTAAATAGATCTTGAATGGTGAGGCTATAAATTTATGCCGCTGGGTTTAGCCTGCTGTATGGGAGAGAGCCCTGTATTGGGGGGTGTGTGCGTGCTGATTGTGCCCTTTGCTGAGCAGCAGGGTTCAACTCCAGCGCTGCCCCAAACCCTGGATTTTGATGCTTACAGCCCAGAGACCTGCTGGGCCTTGAGACTGCCTTTGCACATGGGGCTGGGTGCTGCCTGTGCTGAAGTTGAGGGGGTTTTGCTCTTAACTTCTCCAGGACCCAAATTTCACATCTGGGCCTTAGCATGTGAGTGGATTTTGTGTTGTAACTGAATGATGCGATTCACGTGGGCAGGTGCTTATGTGTCTCTGTGTGCATTGCAGGGCAGTTAGCAGCTTGCCTGTTCTGCCCTGTCACTGAACTTCCTCCTTCCACCATGTTGCAGATTTTATGCCCACAGCATGTGTATAACAACCTCTCTCAGCTATTTTAGGTGTGCTTGAAGCTCAGGGAGCCAAGGAAGTGCTCTAGTGGTCCGTTTTACACTAAAATAGTCTCGGTCTCCTTTATCATCTGGCTATGGTATATTCATAAAATTGCAGGAATTCAGACAGGCACAACCTGAAGTGGTACAGATTAGCATCACTGGAGGCCTTAGAGGTCTTCAACCTTCTCCCCAGACCATCTGGCACATCCTTCTTTGCTGATTTGAACGCAATATAGTCAGCAATCAACATAACCTTCCCAAAGGAAGTGGTTTGCATTTCATTAGATTGATTTCACAGCCTTTGGGGTCCTATTACTTTGCAGAAGATAAATGCCACGGGTGAGCATTTGATCCTCCTCCCCCTTGCTATAGAACAGGTCCAACTTCAGCTCACTCCATGTTTTGAAGCACGTGGCTCTTGTGTCCTCCCCAGAGGGCTGGGATTCAGGAATTTATATGCAGTGGTGATTTTAAAGCATGTACTTCTGCCCCTGCTTCTCGTCTGTGACTGATGCGGGGCTGTGTTTGCACCTTGCCACCACCCCCCCTTAGCGTTCTGGAGTAGGGTGCAGGGAGCAGCGCGCCCTGCTGAGCTGAGCCCCGGGCAGGCAGCACGGCCCCGGGCAGGGGAGTTTATTGGCACAGGAAAAATGGGCAGCTGCCTGAGGCAAGTTTGGCCGTGACCCCCCATCTGGTAGCGTTATGTGATGGTTGGACTTGAGGATGTTAAGGGTCTTTTCCAACCTAAATGATTCCATGATTCCATCTACTTTAGTCATTGCTGGCAAAATTATTTCTCCTGACTCCAGATCTGGGTTAATTTTGTTCACGCTGTGCAGTATGCTAGATCTCCTCCCGGGAAAAGTTGTTCGTCTCTTGCTGCCTTGGCTTCTGTGTCTACACTGACATGTTTGTTTGAGAGTGATTCTGTGATTCTGTGAAAAGTGCTTTGAGATCCATGTATCAAAGTCACAAATAACAGCTAAAGGAAACATGACTCATGACTGGGAAATTGCTACGCACGTGCCCGAATAACGTCGTGCTTCAAAGCTTCACAAACAGATCCCAGAAAACAAAAGCACTTGCATTCACTAGTCTCCGTTCCCTGCACAGGACAGGACAAAAATAAAGCTCTTCTTTTATGAAATGTTGCATGAAAAGCATGGTTGTCTTTTTATTGCAGGCCACTTTGCAGCATGCAAAAAAAAATTGCCTTTCTTCAAGAGTTTGTGAATTTTTATTTTATTGTAGTCTTTTTATTTCTTCCATCAAAACATGTCTGAATTTGAAGTGGCATGACTAGGAATGAAAATTAAATACATCAAAACTGATTTTTGTTGAAATGAGATTTTGGAGCAACCAGGGAATGTTCAAGGCTATCTCACTGCTTATGTTCAGTTTTTTTGCTAAAGAGGGATATAGTCTGAGGAAATGGGTCACCTTTTTCCTAGAGAAAATTTCTTCAATTTTACTGTAATTCTGAAATGTCAGAGGCTTTCTGGGACAGGCTTTTTTTTTTTTTAATCTTGAACAAAGAACAAATGTCTCTGATTATGGATGGCTTGAATTTTGCTGCAGCTATATGCCACAGCCTAATTTTTTTAGCCTTTCACCTCTCACCTTATTCTTTTTGCCAGTAATTTCAGGCCCAGATACTATCTCAATCCTATGCTGAGAGGGATCTCTGCATATAACCACCGTCTATATCCCTGCTTGCTGCATGTCACCGTTAAAATAGCAACCCTTGGCAAGTGGCCTGAATGTAACAGCACAGCTTGAAAAACACAGGGATGTTGAGCCACAGCTTTTAGGGTGAAGGCACAGAAATGCGTGTCCTGAGGAACCGTGAGGAGGAACCACTGTTTTCTCCTAAACCAACTTGGAGGAAGCAATGTCACAACACTATAGGAATAAAGTAGCAAGGATCAGTGTGGGAAGGGAGGGTGGTTTTATTTTACAATGACAAACCAGGTTTTGTTCACTGGCACTCTCATACCTCCTCCCTGTACTCATGAACGCTTTCTGCAGGATCCCTTGCAATGACATGGGTAACGAAGGATGCCAGTCCCCATAACATTTCCTGGGTTATTCTGAGGCTGGTGATCACGTGTTGGATCTGGGTGTGCCTTTAGGAGCAGCCAGTGATTGTCCCTCTGTCCTGTTGCACCTCTGCAAGTCATGATTTCCCTACATATTCTCTGAATGCAGCCTGGAGCATGCCCTTCCATCTGACAGATATTCCCTGGCAGGGAAGGGTAGGGACCCCCTTCACTTCACTTAACCTGGACAAAAGTCCTTCAACACTCCTGCAGCAAGAGATCCCTGGTGTAAACAGGTGGCTTTGCCAACTGCTGTCTTTAGGCGTCCAAGCTGCCCACCAGCACCTGCCTTACATGAGTGTTAGTGTCTCCATCAGCTGAGAATGACTCAGGGGTGAGGGGGTGGGCGAGAGGGGACAGCTTTCCCGTCACTGCCTGCTCTTGCTGAGCCCACAAGTGTGGTAGCTGTGCCCCAGTGCCTCTGCCAGGACTGCCTTGAGGGCTCAGCTGGGTGGAGGAGGTAGGAGGGGCTTTGTATTTAAACATCACATTCTTTTTTTTTCCTCCTGACATGGTGAATTTGAGCCTTTGCCAAGCGAGTAGCACAACTGACTGGAGGGGGGGTGATGGCTCCATTTTCTAACAACAGTTCAAGTTTTGAAACATGGTTGCATGCTGCGTTGGAGAAAATTTTGTTCTTTTTGAGAAAAAGGGCAATCAAGGCTAAATTTCCAATACTTACTTTCATGCTTAAGTTGCCAGTAGTGCAGTAGCCAGGTACCCTAGCCTGTAGCATGAGAAATTAAGGTTCAAGTCCACATTTCTCACAGTTTTTTTAACCTGAATTAACTGTGAATCATGATAAGAGCAAAGCTGGGGGCTGTGGTGTCACAGGCTGGGCTTATCAGCTTGCTACAACTAAAATTAGGAAAAAACCCTGTAGTTCATACACCTGTATCTTCAGGAAATGAAGTAAGTACAATTTAATGAAATGACTTGTTCCAAACTATGTTCTTGTTACAGCCTTTGGTTCATGCTGTTGTGCTCATATGAACACTGAAAGGCATTTGTGACCCAGTCTAGATGGTGCATTTTGGGGCAGGACAGGCCTAGCTTGCTGAGGAGCTCCGTGGGGTAAGGAGTGCTCACCATGACTTAGTGTGGGCCAATCTTCCCCTGGCGGATTTGTTACCTGCTCTATAAATGCAAATCTGTCTGCCTGTCTTCCATTTCAAACTTGCTTTCAAAAGTAACGGATGAAAGTACTTTCATGTGCTATTTAAGCCATATAAGGAGGGATTTCATCAAGAGTTTAATCCTCTATCTTACTAGAGTCCCTGCAAACACTTCAATGTGAAAAGGTCTTGGTTGATTGGTTTTTTTCAGTTGCTACAGCACAAGACTAAACAATGTGGGGCCTTTTCCTGTCCTTGTCCTGTGCTTCTATACAGCCTTAGCTAACTGTCTCGCCATCCTATGTCTTAGCTTCCCTTCCAGCCTGTTGTTGGCTAAGTCTGATTGGCTGATGTAAGCTGTCAGCTCTCTGGACAAAGATCATGTGTTGAGCAAAGGACCGCACAAGAATGGTATTGGAAGAAGCGTGGAGAGGAGAACCTAAAATTTTACCAGTTATCCCAGGTTTCGTCAAGACTATCTAAAATTCTTTCAATGACTCAGATGTTCCCATCTGTTGCTTCAAAAGTGCTGTTCTTTGAAAGTGTCGTCTTGACAGCTCCTTGACTTCCCGCGGTCTGCTTGATCCTGAATTCTGGGTTAAACTCATAGAAACATAAATCCAGGAGACCATGCTATGAAAAGTATCACTACTGTTGTAATTATAACTATAGAAATCAAAATGTCTGTTTCACACATGAGTTTCTCTAGGCTACTTCAGGTATTTTAGTGGAGAATTGTTCTGGCTGCATCTCTTGTGATTTTTATCATAATTTACAGTGAAGGAATAGGTGCCTCTATGTTGTCCATTCCAGTGCTTGGAGCGCAGGGCCCTGCAGCCTATTAGAATAGCTTCCTCAGTAGCTTAATAAACCATGTCTGGTTTAGGTAACCTTATAGGAATAAAACAGCAACAGAACAGAACATTTCCTATTGTTGATAATGTTTGTTAAGCTGCAGCGGTGCTAACAACGCTGGGAGCTCTTGTAGAGATGTCACTCCGGCTTCTAGCAGCTAGTGTCAACCACTATGTAAATTGTAGTGGCTTAGAAGTGCCGTCAGCCCAATGCTGAAAACAGCTGAAATGGTGTTAACAGTAATGGGAACTACTTACAAGCAAGTCTCCAGGGTGGACAAGGCTTAAGTAGCTTGGTGTTGGAAAGGGTATATCTAGTGCCTGAGATGTGTGCTGTTTGCAATGAAATCTGCACAAAGAACTTTACGGGGGAAGCCGAGTGGGATAAATGGCCCGGAGGCAGTGAGCAGTGTAACCTGATGGGTGTAATGAAAGGGCATTGTAGCAGCTGACTCGAGTGAAACATGGGACAGGTCAGTAGATGACAGATGAAGGTCGCTGGTGAGTTTACTATGTATTCAAGAACACTAGATGTTATTATGTGTCATCTGAGGATGTATAAACACGTAACTTGGAGGTGACCCCATTCAGCTGAAGGGTAGCAACCTACCCTGCCATGCTTGCTTGCAGTTGTCTGATCACAGTGGTAGTTAAGTTTAGATTTGAAGTCAGAGCTAGGGATCATAGCCATGTCCTGGCCATGATCAGATTTAATAGTAGGCAGACTTACTGATGACCAAATTTAATGACCCATCTTTTAACTTGTACTTACCTATGCTGAATCACTCTGCTTTGAGTCTCTAGTAATAAATTTATTCCAGCTTGATTTCTTTTAAACAAATCTATCTTTTCAGGACCCAACAATTACACGTTGCCTCCTAAGAGACCCAAGCGTAGTCCCATCCTAAAAGAGAACAGAAGACTCAGTCATGTCTGTCTGGTTTTTAATTCAGTGCTGGAAGAATCTGTTTACAAAGGCACTTTCAAGATTGCATGAGATCCACCTAACTTTGAAATAATTTTCTTTCTTTTTGCTTCTTGCAAATTCCATGTCATTCTGGACCTACTATTTGCACCCCTCTCCTACAAAAAAAACCCAAAACACTCTTCGAGTTTCCAACCCTGGAACTGTTTAATATTTTTAAGAAAAATATCAGAGAGATGAAAACAAAACTCCATTTGTACAGGAAAATCCAACAGGCTCAAATGATTGCCCAGAAAAGGGGAAGTAGTTGATATTTCAGACACCTCAGCCAACACCAAGCACATGCCAAAGTATAGACCAAGAGAAAAAAACAACAGAAAATTCTTTCATTTTCCTGTGGAGACAGGTGAAAGAGTAAGTAGTCCAACAGCAGCGCTGTTTTATTTCTGCTGTATGTTTCCGTTGAATGATCCAATCATTGATGATCTTCTTGGGTTCAGTCCTACCCAGGGAAATGCCCATGTAGGAATAAAACTGCTGCAGACAGCACAGCCTTTATCAATAGATCAATAGTCAATTTATTTATCTTATTCACCTGACAGCTGTCATATGTCAGCCTGTCTGCTTGCCTGGTTGTTATGCAAAATGCTGTAGACTTTCAGCCTAAATGGTTTCTTTTTCATACTAGTCTAGAATTAGATTTTTTTTTCTCTTTCTTACAGCAGAGCTTCATCCTCTGTCTAATTTGGAACGAGTTTGAATCTACGGACTAGAGTTTTCTTAAATAGATTAGGGGGGATGAGTGCCAAACCCTCAGAGGAAACTAATTCTTGTAGGTCCTTTGAAAAGCTTGGTTTTGAAGACTGACTTCTTCATGCTGGCCTAGATAGAGAAGAGGCCAAGCTGCTGAAGGAATATTACACTGCTCAGCCTGGGGCTGTCTGGCATTTTGAGGGCACAGACTAGAAATAAAACATCACTGACCCCACCATAATCACAGATACCCTGTACAGACTCACATTAAGCCAGGTCTGGCAGTAAAAGATAAGCATTATAGTGCTGTTGTCATGCTTGTGTCCTGCCCCCATGGCATTGTTTGCAGAGTGAAGGGCTCACAGTAACCTGGAAGAGCTATCACCCTGAGGACTGAAGATAACCATTACTTTGTTCAGCCCATGATGGGAACAATTAGGCTGAGAAAAGGAAAGAGAAAACAAAACAAAGACCCCAAACCAACAGCTCTGTTTTAGGAGCATCTGGGAGGATTATGGAGGTCTTTCAGCTAAGTTCCTGATGCTAACACAAAACTTGGGTGAGTTTTTTTGGTGGTGGTTTTTTGTTTTTTTTTTTTTTAACCTGGACAAGGCCTAAAATCTGTCTGTTTTGGTTCACACTAATTCTAACAGCTAATCACACTTGCCTGCAACATATATAGGGGGATTCAAAAATATGTCTTAATGATTGTGAGGTGCTTGGATGAAAATAAGAGGCAGAGACTTGTCTAGACAGGTGCCATTGTGTATAAACCAAAATCCAAGAGAGCAAGAAGGCTTTAGGAATTCTCTGACCTGGGACATCAGAAAGTCAGTGTGCGCAACGTGCCAAGTAAAGGACATTAAGCAATGTTTGTGTCTTGCTGTTACTGAAGAGGGAGTTGCCTTTGGAAAGGCTCTGTCTGCTCATCACCTGTGGGAGCAGTTGATGGTGCTTGAGCAATGATCTATAAAAAAAGATAGCCACTGAACAGAAAGGAGCTGGTGCCTTCTCCTTGCCCAGTTCCCAGGGAATGGTGGGGCTGGTCCCGCCTGAGTGTACACTGTGAGTGGGGTGCACTAACTGCCCTGCAGGCCCTGAAGGCAATATATCCATGCAGCAGCAGGAGGTGTTGGGGTGTTCTAGTTAGCGTGACAGTTATAGACTTTGTTCAGTGTCTTCCTGCTCTGCTTTTTTTCCTTTTTCCTTTTTCAAACACACTGGGTTTTGGTAATTGTTTAATGCATTTAATTTCTTTCTGGTTTTAAGTGCCAGCCCCTGAGGTCTGCACTGAACTTGTTTCTTCACTTACATCCTTTGGTTGTCTTGGCCATTTGAAGATGGGGAATTTAATTTGCTCTGACAGCCTCTCTCTTTCAGACTTCTCTCCCTGGGTAGAGATGCTCTTCCTCTTGGATTCTCCTAGACACTCTGCTGGTGCAGTGGAGGGTCTGGGTGATGCACCCATTCCAGGCTTTTGACTTTTCCTCTCTCTTCAGCATTTTTCCACCTTTTTTATGTTTCCCTGGAGGGGTCATAGTGCTAATGAGCACTGAGACATCCCTAGTGGCTCCTTCTGTCTCTGACACGCATGGCCTTGATGGTGAGCTCATTAATGCGAACTCTGAAGGGGCAAGTATTTTCTCAGATGTAGCTGTATACAAATAAAATATATCCCCTTACTGTGACAGGGAGGAAGGCCTGAAATATGTCTATCTGCCTCTGTGAGGCAGTGCTTCATTCCTCTTTTTCCTCTCACCTCCCTTCCCCCTTGCATTAGCACTTCCTACCCCTTCCAGCCATCAGAAGAGTAGGCTCTTCAGTGCTTTCACCAGACATTAGAGAGCAGACTCCCCTCTGCTGACCTGGCAGGCGTTTTCCTGGGTACACTCCACATTAGCATGGGCTGTCTACACTGGCGAGACATTAGAACATAAACAAGTGCCTCTCCCCCACTACTCAGACGTTAGGTCATAATTTCTTCTTATACTGTCTCTGCATCAGGGATACAGACTCTTCCTCCTCCTTGCTAAGAGGTTTATCATCTTTCTGAAGCCCTTAAAAGCTTCCCCACTGGCAGAAGTTCAGGTCCTTGCTAGGGATTTCCCCTGAGGGTCAGAAGGCTGTACTAATCCTAACCAGATCGTGGAGTGCCATCATAATCCTGGTCAAGTCTTTGCAACTTCTTCACCTGGAAAGCGAGCAAGCAACAGTGCAATATTTCTCTTTTATAAAGTGTCTTGAGACCTGTAGAGGCCTCACCTCTGCTTTCCAGGCAATGGCATTGAGGCTGTGCTGTCACTGGTCGTTCTGAGAAGCAATGATCAGTGAAATGGCATCTGAGAAGGATTTCTGGGAGGAAAGACTTCAGTGCCCTTTTGTACACACCATCCATGAATCCAAGGCCTTGGCAGATCCTCCAGAGAATCACAGATTCAAGGATTCAGCGGTGACAAACACAGGAGAATATGCTTACCTAGCCCGGTGTCGTGGATTCAGTCTTGGCCAATAGCAGCTGCTTCTGTGGAAAATGCAATTAAGTCTAGCATTGGAAGCTAATAGAAAACCTGTTCATGGAGGTGTTTCTTGACAGACTTCAAGAGTAACAGGCTGGATCATTCCCTAAGGCCAGAGCTATACTCTTCCCTGCAAATATCTTTTTTTTTTTAATCACCTCAATAACTCTAAGTGATTTCACTGGCCATATCTATTAATGTTAAGTCTATTTTCCAAAATTGTACCATAATCTTGGCCTCAGGTGCATCTTATAGCACAAAGTTCTATAGGTTGTATGGAAGACTGCTAGTAGTTAGAGGGTTTTCAGTGTAAAATATTCGTAACTGGGGAAGCCAAGTTTAAAATGTGTTTGTGGGCATTAATCAGGAATCCTAACAGTACCAAATCATTTGCTTGACCAATCCCAACCAATCAAGAGCACAGAAAGAGATAATACAGCCAAATACTATGCAAAACCTTAAAAAAAAACCAAAAACAAACTTTAAAAATGTCACTAAGTAAACTCAAATAATGCATAAATTAGAGGGAATTGCGACTGGCTCATGGATATTCTATGAGCAGAATATAAACATCTAAGTTAGTTGCATAAATTATTCATCATAAGGTATTTGCTCAGCTTTTCTCATCAGCTATGAAAGCCACACATCCAAGCATTTGGAAAGCATAATAGAAGTGGGCTTTCCCCTCAGTGATATGCCCTAGGAGTAGGAAGCCCTGGGGAGGGATGGCTTGCATAAGAGCTGAGTGGAAAAAGTCTCCTTCATTATGGTGTTATAGATGTGGGTTCTGCTAAGGACTTCTCTACTCCATGAATGGTGACTGGAAATGTTCCTCGGCAGCAGGCGACATTGAAGATATGGCAAAGAATTCTTTTAAACTCCTCCTTTTGCCTCCTGCCAGTGGTGTTGTGAGATGATGTTGGACTCGATATAAAAAATGAACACACTGCTTACCAAAATTTCATTCTGTTCCTACCTTCTCCCATCTTTATTACCCCACCGCTATCCAGTTCAGGGTCCTAACCGTAACAGTTTGCCCCGTCCACCCCACACCCTAAATGGAGGCACCCCTAGGGTTTGGGTGTTGATACATCAATAGGGCCCTTCTTGAAGAGTTGCACATTTCAACTCCACGGTCTTTGCTTTGGAATAGGTAACCTGACAGTAACAAAAGCAAACTGTCCGTACTTTGTCTGGGAACATGAAGCATTCTTCCAGCCCTCTCTGAAAATGTGCTGGCTCTGGAGGGCTCTAGTCCTTCCTGACTTTGTTGATAATGCTTGCAGGAAGCAGTAATCTGGGGGCAAAATGTGCCTGAGCTTACAGGAAGTAATAATTGTCTCTTTGGAGAGGAAGCACAGATGGCATTTTTCCTATGCTTTCGGGTTATGATCTTTATGATAGTAACGTGGGAATCTCTATTTATTATAAATCCTTGCCTGTCTTTTAGCATCCAGAGCTGCATCTTCCCATACAGTGTAACCACTGTACCCTGAAGGGACCCCATCTTCTTCATGTGAAGGGGATTTTCTTGTATAGACAGGTTTGGGATCACCACTCTAATAATGACTGATGAGAACCACCTTTCTGTAGTGTCAGAGAGAAGCTATCTGCCTTTACTTTTAAGGTTCTACCTATCATTAAAAGCAACCATAGGACCACCAAATGTATCTTTTCCACAGATACTAAGTATTGGACTTTTACACTACTCTTGGACAGCAGAGGAAAAAGTATATTCTGCTCCATATAGTGAATACGTGGACATTGGTAATGCACTCGCTGTCTGCAGATAACTTTATAGCCAATGGTCTATGTTTTCTCTGGTCCTGGTATTAAGAACATAATCTATGGGGGTTTGGGTCTGGGGTTTTTTTTGGCCTTTTGACAGAGATTTTTCTAGGAAAGACCAAAGCTTCTGTGGATTTCAAGGTTTGACACTAATGACTCTTAAGATATTGTAAGAGGGGTGTTTTGTTTTGGCATTTTTACTTGGCTTGTGAAAGCCTAGGAGTTACAGAGGGGGCATTAGCTCAGGTGTAGGGAGATATTTTGGAGTAAAAAGCTGCACTTTGCTCTTTTAATCAATGCAATCGCTGTTAGACAGCCTGGAGTGTTGTGACAGGGTGCAATCAAAATAAATGCATGCATAATTGCATCAAGCATAACAGCCTAAGACACATAAAGTGGACTGGGTGTAGAATCAACCTGGGGAAAAAAAGATCTGGTTTGTGATCCTGGCTTTGCAACTGACTTACAGCATCTCTTAAATCTGCCTGCATGTCAGGTTTCTACCAGCGAAGTGGGATTGCAGGTGCGAGCTGACACACATTGATAGAAAGTGCCACGTCAGTGCCAGATATTGTCATTCCTATTATTTAAATGGAACCTTTGTCTTAAACCCGAGTTACAGGAATAAGTGAATGAAAAGTGATAAAGAAGCCTGTGACTTGATTATCTGGGAGATGGCTTAAGATAGTGCAGGTGTGTTGTTGGAGAGTGGTTATAAATAATATCCTTTCCTTTTAAGAAGGCCTTGCTCAATATTTTTCAAAGGACATTAATAGGTTTCTCATCTTTTAGGTGCTCAGCTGGTGATGTATTTCAGAGGCCTGATTTTTAGATCGCAGGTGTGCAAGGTTTCCTCTAGACATTTCCCTCTCTGTTGTTTCAAAATGGATACCCGCAATAAAGCGCTGCTTTTGCAAACATTAACTTTTTTCCCCCAGTTCCTATCAGTTTAAAGGAAGGGATTTGAAAATGACTTTATCGTTTTGTGGGTTTTTTGTTTTTTTAATAAAAACAAACAAAACCTCCATTTTCATCCTGGCCTCTGCTTATATCGGAATCGATTCTTCTAGATGGTTTATCAAGCGTATTGTTTTTCAAAATGAACTTTTGCTGTACTCCCTGGTGCTGAAAGATTAAGACGTTTGGAGAAAGTATTTCCTCCAGCCTTGCTTTGCAAAAGCAGTAGCTACAAGGAGGCTTGTGGACATGGGGACATAGCAATGATCGGAGTGGCCTGGATCTACAATCTGTCTAACTGACCAGCATTTTTGCTGACAGAAACCAGAATTTGCTGCTTTATGGAGAAGTGTAAGACCCCAGAGAGTGTGAGGGTGAAAGGACCAGGCTGCTTTCTTTGTAGGGAAGCGCAGCCCTCTGCCAGGCATCTCTGGAGACTCTGAGACTGCCTCCCTATCAGCCCAGACCCCGATCCTGAAAGTGTGTTTTTGTTGTGCAGTAATGTCTTGCTTTCCCTCTTCTCCCCTTCCCCTCCTGTCTAGCCTCGTGGCCTCACGTGTGTATCCGTGTGGGGGTGTCCAACAGGATTGTCCCCTTCACCATCTGCCTCCCCTGCCCTCGGTGGCTCTCCCTGCCCCTCAGGACTCAAAGCCTCACCCCTGTTGTGTTCCTGTGTTGTCGCCTAGGGAGTTTGCCCGTTGGAAGGTGAGGAACACAGCCATCGAGCGGAGGGACCTGCTCCACAATCCACTGCCCCTGATGCCTGAGTTTCAGAGGAGCATCCGCCTCCTGGGCAGGAGACCCACCACGCAGCAGTTCATTGATACCATCATCAAAAAGTACGGCACCCACATCCTCATCTCTGCCACCCTGGGAGGTAGGTGGCAACCTGGGCTGTTTTCGTACGTGGGTGCCAGTGGTGGGGCGGTGAAGGCACTGGACAGCACCTGCAAACTTTGGCCGCGTTGTGTGAATTCTGGCTGGTAGCAAAGAGCCAGGCTGCACCTCCCCCAGCCAAAGCCCGTCTCATCGTCAGGTGGTGCGAAAACCCCCAGAGAACAAATAGCCTTTGCAAATGAATTCACAGCGCAATACATGTGAGTTCAGCGCCTGTGATACGTGTGCACCTGTGCTCCTCTGACAACGGCATGTGTGTACCGGTGTGCGTCAAGATAAACATGCTTCATTTAGCCGGGGAGCCTGTCTGTCATTCCTGCGCCCCTGTCCTTCATTTGACAATAGAGTGTGTTGATCCCTCTTTTTTTCAGAATGAAACCAAATGCAGAAGGAAAAAAACGTCCTTTCTTGCTGGAACTGGAGGAATTTTCAAGAACTCCAGGAAAAGGGAGTTGAAGGAGTTGGGCAGCGGGTCTGTGAGCAGGGGGAGAGATGGCCAGAAAGGCCTGTGCTGCATGCATAAATAAATAAAAGCAGTAACATGAAGCAGACTTTTGAAAGAACACGACAGTTAAGTAAAACGTATATGCAAGGAGTGGAGAGGGGCTTGAGTGTGCAAGCAGAGTACATCAGTGATGACATACACTCTACTGTAGGGCCTTTAATCCCTGTATGTGCACTGCTGGTGGTGCCGCATAAACAATCCAAGTACTGAGTACTGAAAACAGGAGGGATGAAATTCAGCAACTCCTCTTGATATTTGCTGCTGATTTTTTTTCTCTTGTGCTACTTTTACCCCTTTGGGGTGTGCATTTAAATGCCTTTCTTTTGAGAACTACTCTCTGTGAGAGGGAGTCTGCAGTGGTAAAGGGTCTTAATTTTAGTAGAGAATGTGTTGCTGATGCTGCTTCTAAAGTACCTGACCTCCAGCCTTGCCACACTGCGAAATTTGTAGTGAACTTTGAGGAATTTCTGGCCATCTGTCTGCTCCCAAAACACTCGGACGAGATGTAGATGAGATTAGATGTGTACATGTGACCCATGCACAAATTAGGTGGCAGGTAAGTTGGCATGGTTCCACTGAAGTCAAATGGCCTCTTGTGTGGCAAATGTCCTTCAAAGAACCTCGGGCTGCTCCTCCAGTCCAGGCATTCAAACCGTCTGCTCCATCAGCGAGAAATGTGAGAGAAAGCAGGTTTCCATGCACTGAAGAGTACAAGTGGCTGCCTGCATCAGGCCTTAATGAAGTCTGTGTCAAGATAAACTCCTTTTTATTGAGGAAATCGCTTTTCAGGACCATATTTTACAGAGCCCAAGCCAGCCAAGTAAGAATCCAAAGAAGTGTTGAGAGGGGTTTTTTTTTGTGGTTTACTTTTCTTTCCATGATATGCCTTTTTCTTCTTGCCACTCACATCTCTGGAAATTGAAAATAAGAAAGAACTTTGATGGTAAAATATATTTTTAATTTTGCCTGGGTAAGGTTGTGAATTATTCACAGTGGCTTGTTTCTTCTCCTGATTTTACAACACAACAGTTTTAAATATGCAGCAGTTTGTAACGAGAACTGGTGTTGGAGAGGAGTGCTAAATGCTCCATCAGCCCAGAGCATGGTGAGCAATGGTGGGGGAGAAAAGAAGGATTTATCTTGGCAATGGCAGTCCCAGAGAAAATGTAGATGAAGCTGAACATGCATTATGCAAGGACGACACACTCTAATCACAGTCTGAGGACTAAACAAGACCACTGGGATATAAAAACAGGCATGTCCTGGCACCCCTCCTCTCCCAGGACCTCAGGTCTCCTCAGAAAAGTTACAAGAATTCTGCTTTGGATTACAGTGGTTAGTAAACTTAGCCTGATGTCTTATTAGGTTGCAAACAAGTGACAAACACACAGGAAATTGTTTGCTTTTAGATGCCAGCTGTTGCATGGACCCCAGGAGGCTGGGTGATGGATCAGGCCAGCCCACCTGAATGCAGCAGCTATTTTTACCTGGCCACATGAGGAACAGCTCTGATGCCTTTCAACCTACAGAGCAGCTGGGTCCCCCGGAGCCTAATAAAAAACCAGCTCTGCTCCAGTTTAGTTCTGACAAAGGGATTGGTGAAGGGTCATTTTGAGGGCATCCATGTTCTGGAATGGAGCACACAGAGCTGAGAGCCAATTTGCAGAGAAAGCCCTGAAGGAAAGACAGCTTTGAACATAGCATCCGCTTAATAAACGAGAAATTAAGACTTAATAATGCAGCAAAAGTCTATTAACCTCTTGTGATCTAAGGGTTGCTTTCTCATGTGCACTCTCTATGGGGATGCTGTGCTTTTCCAGGTCTGCACACATGTACGCAGAATAGGTTTCCAGCAACATTATTTCTGTTCAGCACTCTTCACTCCTAGGGACAGTATTTGTCCCTCAGGAGAAGCATCAGATATCTTGGGCTTTACTTTCCAGTTTTCTTCTTCTTCCTCCCAGAGGAGGGGTCCAAACACCTCAGGGAGGAAAAATGGCAGCTTTTGTGTGTTCCTCCTGTCTGATGTCTAGGAGCTGTCTCAGCTGCTCATTGCCCGCTTCACGTTGTCTGCGAACTGAAAGCTAACAGTGGATCTCCTGGTGATCCAAAACAACTGTTACTGCCTGATGCAGTTCAACCCACGCGTCTTGGTTGCTCTCTGTCCAAGGGATCTCCAGTCTCGACATTCCTCTACTGAAATGAAGTGGTCTGGACTGAAAAGGTCCTGATTTTTAGGTGTTGGCTATTAAAAGAAGGCATGATATTTTTCCACAGACAGCTGGTTGGTTTTTTTTCCAGTTCCTGGAATTGAAGAAGAATTGGTACCTGGATCCCACAGGTTTCTCTGAGAATCACAGCTAAGGGGAGAATTATTCCAGGTCTTCCCTCTCCTTTCACAGCGTTGTGAAATGGAGACAAAGCATCATTTATGTTTGCAGCATCTCCATTATAGACAAGTACTCCCATTACATGGGAGACACAAAACTTTTGGCTCAAATTACACTTTCACTCCATTCCAGCCTATCTTCCCTCAGCCCACTTGGCTAACTCCCACTCAGATGTCCTTTTGGTGGCAAAGGAGTTGCGTCATGAAAAGTCACAAAATCTGACTTTCCTTCAAATCCACCTGTAAAACTCACCTCGAAGATGAAACCTGAAAATGCTTTGACAGCAGCCGGGCATCTGGTGTGCGTGACCGCTGTTGCTCACACAAATCACAGTCATCTTATTACCTTGTGCTTTGCTGGCTGTTTGTTGTGTACACCTGTTGTTGTGTCTCATCAGATATGTGGGTTTTAAATCCTCCGGGACAGGAACCATCTTTCTGCTGTTTGTGTGGATAGAGCCTGATGTGACAGAGCCTTGCTCCCTGCCAAGGGCTTCTCACTCTGCTCAGCGCATAATAATGCTAACGGTGATACAGGAAATCAAAGTTGGTCATTTTCCAGGGCAATGTTTTTGTGAGAAGTAACAATGACAATACTGTTATCACTACAACTTTGATCATGGTCAAAGGATAGTATGCTATTTTTAACAAAATATTGAAGAGAGAAAGTTTTACATGCCAAACTTCTCCACTTAGTTCCTATGAAGCCAATTAAAAGATTTCAACTGATCAATTCTTTTGATGAAAAGTATCTTATTTCCACCAAAAATTTCCATTTTTCATCTCAAAACCAAAGGCTCAATCCTCAACATATCAATCGCTTGGAAAACTGAAATCCAATAAAAATATTTTGATTTTCGGCCAGAATATTTTTGGTTTGTTTTCAGGCATTTGGCTTCCAGATGAAAGCTGGAAAGTTTCCAGGGAAAGCAAGGGGAAGGGCTTGCTGGTTTTTTTCATGTGTGCAATAAAAGAAATTATTTGGACAAATCAAATGATTTCAGCTAATATGAATTTTTAAGAAAAGTAAGTGCTTGTACTCTTAAAATAATGCAAAAATGTTGAAGAGCAAAATATTTCTTGGCCTAAGAAGAGGTGGTACATTTTTTTTGACCATGCTATCATTGCCAGAGGCAATGTATTCGTCAGTGGTTCATTTATCAAATCAGAACAAGTACCATTCTTCTTATTAAGAGAGCTATGTAGAAATGGCACATTCCTGCCCTATGTATCTATTCTCTTCATTTATTAAAATCAGAACTTCAGCTGTTAGGAATGCGGGATGGTATTCTACCTTTTTACTCCTTTTGTATTTCCAGCCTTCTCTTAAGAATGAACTGGATTTTAATCTGGCGTATACAGCACAAACTGAACTTTTAGGTAAATATAACTTCCCAGCTTTGTGTCCTTTTCTCATATCTTCTGTTAGATTCAGGTTTCTGCTAATGTTTAGGATGTTTGGGGCTATCAGGTCTTAACTGTTTCACTCCCAGATTCTCTGTGATTACTGACTGAAAATCACCTGTTGTCCTTTATCTTGCACAATATTTTTCACTCTCCACTTAAACTCACTGGGTGAGTCTTTAGGAGAGGAAAGAAACGCAGAAAGGGTGTTCAGTTTAACTTAAATTTCTCGTATTCTCTTTCCTCTGACCGCTGTCCTTCACTCAGCCCCCGGGCCTTACCCTTTTGCACAGTCACGGGAAATTAAAGGGGTAAAACTAGCATTTGTTTGTCCTCTGTACCCACCTACGTACCTGTGTCCTATTTGCAACTTAAATCATTGCTTGTTTCTTCTAGAAATCAGATCAGAGAGAATTGCATAAAGGTGGCATCTTCTCTGGTCAGGAGTGCATTGTTCCGGAGGTGCTGCCCACTGAGAAACACATTCCTAAAGTGGGACAAATGGTCTGAATCCTTTGCAACAGTTGTGGTAAAGCTATGCTGGCTACTAAACACCCACAGACAACGCTGTGGAGGTGATCTGCAAGTGTGGCTAAATAGAGAGGGAAGCTCATATACACCACACTGAGGTTCTTGTACTCGTGAGGAAGGGTGGGTTCATTTAAGAGTGCTTTAGGTGTTGGACTTTTCTTTCTTATATGCAACATGTGACGTCATGAGTTCCTGCTAAGATGACCCTACACGGCAGCTTCCTGGGCCTTACTGAGATCTCCTTTTCTTTGTGCCGCAGGAGAGGAGGCCTTGACCATGTACATGGACAAAAGCCGCCTCGACAGAAAGTCAGGAAACGCTACCCAGAGCGTCGAAGCATTGCACCAGCTTGCTTCCTCCTACTTTGTAGACCGTGATGGCACCATGAGGAGACTCCATGAGATCCAGATCTCTACCGGAGCAATCAAGGTACTGTATCTTGCCTTGGGAAGAGAAAGAAGGCTGTGTGTCCATACCAATACCGTAGGGATTTGGGGCAGGACTTTGCCAGTCCAGCGTGATGTCTTTTTTGATCCAAGTTGTTTTGTTTCCACACTAGTTTCCCAGGGTGAATTGTTTTCTTGTAGACCTTACAGAAGAATTTATTTCCCCAGGGCCAGTAGTATCTGGAAAGAGGTGGGCATTCAGTGTGATGGTTGTGTAGGATAGGAGGCTTCCACTATGTGTGGCAGTGACCTCTGGAAAGGAGAGAGGGAGCAGATAATCCCAATCAGTGGTCGAAGTTGGAAGGGAAAGGTAGGGCTGTGAAATGGGCAACCCGGTGCAACCCAGAAGTATTTTCCTCTTGTGGGTGTAAGACTGCTAAACATATCCCAGATGAATTTACTACGAGAAAAGGTGACAAACTCAGTGTGGCATTACTGAGGCATCTGGAATGAAATGGACTGAGAGACAGCTTGGGGGTTGCAGCAGAAAGGAAGGGAAGCTGTTCAGAGCATACAAAACAGGGAAAATGGCTCTGCAGACAAAGGCTGCCTTCTATGAAAGCAATCATCCTATACTGGGGAGGGATTTTATTGTTGCAGAGTTAGCTCCAGGGAAGTCGATGTGGATGGAGTCGTCATTGTTAGCCATTTCTGAAAGGTTTCAGCCCTTGTTATTGTTCTGTGGTGTCTCATGGCTGAGTCTGTTCCCTTCTGGATGGGAAATCGAATTGAGATATTGAAACAGTGACAGCAGATAATCACCCTGTGTGAATTCAGAAGGGGAGCTCTCCTTCATGGCTGGAAACCAACAGCACTGTAGGTCATCTGTGCCTCCATCTATCCTCAGCACAAGGATGGCGTGCACATATGTTATGGGAGCACTAGGCACCATTGTGGGCTGGCAATCCATCCCACCAATAAGAGAAGCCAGGGAATAACTCCTCTACTGGCTTCTGATGTTCTCCAGTGGAGATCCTCTATGAGAAACATCAATCTGCAGGATCTTATTGCCAAGCTCAGAATAATATGCAGAACCATAAAGAAAGCAGATACAGTTCACTCTATTTTTTCAGCTTGCGAGTGTGCCAAACATTAGCTGCGTCTGTCTGGCGTGGGGCATTTTTTCCCAATTAGGGAAGATGCATTTTGCATTGCATCAGCTGGTGACAAGGGGTCATTATATTACAAGGTCTGAACCCACCTGGGGAAGATGTGATGCTGTAATCAAAGGGAACACTCTCTCTTTTCTACATCCTCCATAGGTAACAGAAACTCGGACTGGCCCCCTGGGCTGTAACAGCTATGACAATCTGGACTCTGTGAGTTCTGTCCTTCTGCAAAGCACTGAGAGCAAACTCCACCTGCAAGGTAGGGCACAGGAATACAGGGCGTGGAGTGGGGGGATGAAATGAGAGAGGAGTGGCATTTCTTCTAGCCTTTTACCCTCCTCTATTTGCTGTGATTGCTGTCTTTGCTGTAAGTTCCCTGAAGCAGAACCAGTGGCTTCATATGAGCCTTAGCACAGCAGAGCCAGGCCTTGACAGGGACTGAGCTAAAGGTGCAAGGAACTGAGGCTGGACCCCAGTGAAGTGTCTGGGTGCCCCCTGCTATTGAATTTTGGTGGGCTTCTGGATATTATACATACACCGATATAAATACATATGACCTTTTACATTAATATTGAAGGGGCATTCTGTCCACGTCTCTCTCTGTCCCTCTCAAACTGCTGATTTGTGTAAGAGGTTTGTAGATCAGCTTTTGGGAGACTCTAATGACAGTAATCTTTGGGAGAAGTCAGAGGTTTTATTTGGATGCTAGAAGCCATGGCTTCAGTCCCAGTTGGGGAGCTAGTCCAGAAGTCAACAGATAGAATAGAGGTCATGACCAAATTAATAAATAAATACATGCCAGTTAGCAAGAAGTCAACTTCAGTAGAAGGAGGAAATTCACTGGGCATGTAATTTACTGAGGTTATTCCCAACTTTTTGACAAAATAAGGAAATGTGGGATTTAATTGCTCATTTGCCCAGATGGTTTTATTTCTGGAATCCTTGTACTTGCACAAATTTTAATTTTTCAGATGAATGGGCTACATTACATCTTCCGCTTTGAGTATAATTTGGCAAGTGTTGTTTTAATCTTGGTTTCACAGAAACTGGGTTTCATTTACTGAGTCATGTTGCGGATATATTATTATTGTTGTTATTATTTGCCTTTAAAAGTAATAGGCAGGTTGTTTTCACTATTCCAGTGATTATCTAAATCACTGAGTTCTGGTTCTTACCTAATTAACAATAAGCAATTTGAGGCTTTTTATATACTGTGATGATGGCTGCTGGTAACGAAAACCCAAGGATGACACATCAAATACTAGGTAAACAGCTAAATAAGCAGACAGCTCGGTTTATAGGCAGACAAACTGGTAAGTAGGTAAATCAATAGATCTCTATTGGCTGTCTGATCCTACAAGAGAAAAGAAAAAGTAGGATGCCTGGGAGGGGGAAGGAGGTGGAGGAAGAGGGAAAATTTAGGAGACAGAGGGGATGTAAGGTGGAGGCTGTGATTTCTGATGGGAATGGACAGAG
Source organism: Phalacrocorax carbo (assembly GCF_963921805.1). NCBI lineage: Eukaryota > Metazoa > Chordata > Aves > Suliformes > Phalacrocoracidae > Phalacrocorax > Phalacrocorax carbo. The sequence goes on from NC_087530.1 coordinate 8,437,766, forward strand.
GACCTCAAGGGTCAACCACATGTGGGTTTCATAGAGCTTCATGGCATAACCCAGCGCAGGGAAAGGCCAGACCCAAGCCAAGGGAGACAGCGAGGGAAGGGAGGAAGGTAAGAGCTCTTCCTAATAGAACAAAGTGACCTTTAAAGCTACACCTGAGTGTTCTCCACCTAATCTGGAGTGCGGTTCTTGGGATAATTATCCAGGATCCTTCCTCTGCTCTGAGAGGCTTCATTAGAAATTAGTCATAGGGCTGCAGGTAATGGATCATGACCGAGTCTCCTCTGATCTGATTAGTAGCTGAGCATGAGCTGCTGACAGAAATCCATGTTACTACCTTCATGTCACTCTGACTCCAAGGCTGGCTCAATAAAAGAGCAGCATCTTCGAGACAGGGAGAATTTGTGTTTCTGAACTTGCTTGCTGCTGCCCAACCCTGAGAGTCATGGTTTTAAAGAGGTGCCCTTTAGGAGATGGAGTGGCCAGACCCAGAGCTAAGCTACCTTCACGCCTGCATGTAGGGTTCAGGAAGGTCAGCTAGCCTGGAGATTTAGGGGAAGACCTGGATGCATGCACAGTGCAGGGTGTCTGGTTCTGCACCTGTGGTTACATGGACAGAAAAGCATCACTAATTTATAAACCGGGATCCATGCGGACCCAGCATGCATGTAAATCTGTGTCAGATGCCTGCACTAGGGTATATGTACAGGTACATGTATCACAGAGGCTCAGAAGGTTTCCCTTTTTCCTAGCAGTACCTGGGGGCAGGTTCCCTGTCCTGTGCATGGGGAGGACTGCAGTGATGCGCCTCCCCTCATGGGACTGGGGGGTCCTGTTGTTGGCCAGGATCTCACAGATGACTGCATTTATTTGCACTTTGTATCCTCCTGTCCCTGCTGCCAGCATGAAACAGCCCCTTCACCTGCCTCTGCCTCCGGTGTGGCTGATGCACGAGCTGCCTGTGCTGCCTGGAAAAGGAATAAACAAGAGCATGGGAGGGGAAGATGCTTACAGTTCTATAGCAGCCTGGTGGGAAACGGGAATTTGTGCTCCTTGGAAAAGTCTCCTAGGCTGATATTTGAAAAAATTTGAGTGGGGGGAAAAAAAAAAAGCAACATTTTGAACAGTTTTAGGAAATTAAAATTCTGGAGACACATCGTCTTGGACAGTGTGATGGTATATGTTAATATTGCAACATGGCACTATTTCAATAAGGTAAAATCCTTCCATGCTATTCTAAATATTGTGACATTAAACAGGAAGTATTGCATGGGTAGTTTGTTGCGTCAAATATGGTAAGAGAATATTAAAATTTACATTACAATCAATATTAAAGTCTTTGCCAAGATGGGCAGAGCAGTAATGACAACACAAAACATTTCAGCTTTTCAGTGAAACAAAATGAGGAAGTATGAAAAATACATTTAGACCTTTCTGTGTGAGAAGTACTTTTGGAGTCAACATGCTCTCACAAAATGCTTCAATGAAACTGCATTTTCAACAGATAACTCTTCAGTGGAAGATGTTTCAAATAGCTCTAATTTAGAGCTGGGGAAATTTACCTCTTTTAAAGCAGGAAGCCTTTTATATACAGTCCAAAGCCAAACATCTCTCTCTAATAGTTTTTCTAGGTGAATTAAGGACATGTTCCCTTGTCAGACACTTCATATTCTGCCTGTAGTTTTCTAAGCCAAACCGATACCAAATCTGTGCTGCTCTTTATTTCTAAAGAGGAACTTTACAAAGTGGCAGAATTCCTCTTTCTGATCAGTAAGTTACCTTCAAAACTAAGATATTCACCTTAACACTCATCACCAGCAGTTACCTTCTGCATGTATTATCAGCTCCTGAAGCTGCTGTGGAGGAAGAGCCCATTCCTTCTGTGCCCTGGCTTGGATTGAGGTGTTCACCCTGTGAAAATTGTCCTGTACCTCAGTCTAAGATCAGGTTGCCCCCCTACTGAGATGAGGTTGCTTTACCAGTAGACAACGCTGAAAGATTAAAAATATTTTTTTCTTAAAGTTTGTAACATTAAAAAAAAAAATTTAGAGAACAAAACAGCACCTCGCGATGTTTTATTAAGGTTGTGGCTGGCAGCAGGGCTTCCACGGCTGGTGTCGCTGCCTGCAAGCTGCCCTGTGGGGCTCGTGTGCTGACACAGTCCTTGGGACTACACCTTCCCTGCTTTGGCGGTGGCACCTGAAGCGCCCAGAACGCTGGTCTCAACCAGTATGGCCTTCTTACAATTGCATGTTTATAAAGCTTACCTTAAAAATGATTAATCACACCTGTGCTTTACTGACAGCTGTAATCAATTTAATTTCAGCAATATTTAGTCACTGGGCATGGTGCAGAACTACATGTGAATGATGGAGGAAAATACCAGGATTGGGTGGGATGCCACTGGCCCGGTACTTGTAAAATATCCTGCTAGGACCTGCTCACAGGGGTGCTCAATACAATCCCCAAAATATTGATATGGATCAGCCCGTGTCTGGGCATGATGACAAGCATGTGGGTATTTCTATATGTATGCCAAAACACAAATGTGAAAGCAAGCACGCTTGTATTTCAGTAACCCTAACACTGATTTCTTCCACAAGGAATTCCTGATTGGAAGATCTCGAAGTCAGATGTAATCCCTACAGCATGTTTGCCGTTTTAAAGTTAGGGCTTTGCGTTGGGTGTATGCACACTTGTATTCTGATGAGTAGCTGGAATTTGTGTGTCACTTGTTCCTGGTCTAAGCACACAGTTGAATATGTGCTGTTTGTTAAATGCTACAATTAACTGCATGGATTCCGGCAGAACTGCTTACCTGATTAAAGTTAAGTATTTATAGAAGTGTTTTGTTGAATTGGTGCTAAGCGTACAGAGGTCTGATTACGTCTTAAACATGAGATTATTTCTTACAAGAGAAGGTTATCCTGGAAATGTTTTTTAGAAACCATGAATTTTATGATCAAAAAGCAAGCAAGCATGCAGATGATGCTTGTAGTGTGGGATGGGACCATTTTATGTATTGGAGATTAAAGGATATTCATGTTTCTGCATGTGCTGAGGTACACAACGGATGTTCCTTGTGATGGGAAGTGCTTTCCCTGAAACTTTGGTTGCTTTTTTTACCCCTCTCCCCTCCAGAAAAAAAAACTCTGAAGCCAGTATCGTTTGTAGCTGAGACCAGACAGCATGTCAGTGCTGTTATCCAAGTAAAAATTCAAAAAGAAAATATGGTCAGCTGAAAAGCCTGCAGGCATTTGGGCCTCTTCTTCAAAGGTTGGAGGAGCAACCAGGGCAAGCTGATCCTCCACGAAGCAGAGGGTGGAAAGATTTATTCATGGGACTTGGACCATGAATAAGCAGGATCAATGCACATCAAGAAGTCCAGCCTGCCTCTCTGTGAGCTTGCAAGCTCAGTGAGTACAGCAGCCTTCAGGCTCTCCAAGCCCCTTTTGTAGATCTCAGCTCTCCAATAACACAGCATTTTCTTTCCATTCTGAAGGAAAGCCTTGGAGTCTCGCAGGTGGGACCATCCCTAATGTCAGTGTGAAGGTTTGAAAAGAGACCATTCCTCTGTGGTGGTTGCTTCAGATAAATCCCTAAGAGACTGAACTTCAGTCCTTCCTGAAGACAACAGGAGGAAAGTTGAGCTTCTGATCAAGAAACATCTCAGGAATAGACCAAAGGGACCTCAAAACGCTGATCCTCCTTAGACTAGTTTTGAGGTGTTCGCAGGGATATCGTAGACTGTGGTCAGCCCCTTGCACGTTCCCTCCCTTCCCCGCATCAGCACCGCAGAAAAGGCAGGAGGATCTGCACAGACACAGTGCCTCCAAATGCTGGGCTTGAAATCCTTCCTTGTGCAAGTGTCACACACGCCTTCTCCAGCTGACCGCTGCTCTGCGTTCATCCCGCCTGGCGGCTGCCGCCACACCACGCTCAGCTGCAAATTAGGTCAGACACCGGGGCAGCTTGCTCCACCAGGCATGGTGCCCTCGGAGATGGTGCCCTGGCAATAGCAGGACGGGAGAGGAAACAGAGGTCCCTATGCCTTCAATACCCTCCTAATCCCCCCAGACTTGGTCTTCCAGAGGGACCTTGTCAAGGCTGAGGTGTCTCTGTAGAACCAAAAGCAAAAGGGTAATGGGGGTCCCTGAGGCCCTGCCGGCAGCTTTTCTCTTGCCTGAGGTGAACATGACCCATCACAGAGATGGACCTGAACTCCTGAAAGGAGTCACAGCCCTTCCTGCCCTTCCTGCACACTCTCGTCCTCTGAATTACTGCCTTATTTTCATTCCACTCCAATGAGCTGTCAGCCACGGATACAGTAATTCAGCGCAATAGAAACACAAACAGATGGGTAATTGACCCGCGTGCCTTCATTACACTGGAGTTCAGCACTGCTGTTCAAGCCATAAAGTCCTTTATCTGCCACTCTGAAATCCCTGGGCCTTTTACAAGGAAGGCGAAGCAGGCCAGGCTTCCTGCGAAAGGCTCGCTCGGAGTTATTGTCGTCTCTGCCTCATCCACTGCAGATGCTGACCAAGTCTGACAAGCAGGACTTGCCAGGTGGAAGGAAACAGCTGTGAATCCTCAGGGACATCTGTAGGGAGCCCAGAGACTAGGGCTGGAGAAGGACAGGGTAGAAAAACATGTGCACTGTACACAGGGCAAACATTTAAACTGTTACCATGTCCTCTGGTCCCTGAGCAAGCGTGCACCTACACTAATGCCTGCACAGATGGATGGATACACAAACGCTTGCTGTGGAGAAAGAGACATGGGGATAGATCTCGCGGCTAATGTAAATCTTCAGAGCACCACTGAAATCATTGGCACTAAATCCATTTGCACTTTTATAGGATTTGGCAAGTAGCCTTCCTAGCAGGGAGTGAGCTGAAAAGACTCAGGTACCCAGCTCCTGTATTTATACTGTGGGAGCTGGGCACTTAACTCTGCAAGGGTCTTTTATAAATCCCTGCTTGCATTATTTTCCTTTCTTCTGTTTTCCTTTCTTTCTTCTTTTTCCTTTCAGTGTGTAGTTTCCTTGTTTCTGAGTACCAAACCTATTTAGTCTCTCTCAAAACAGGTCAGACCAGCATAATGCTCATCACTTCTGAACTAGTGCTTGGTTGTGAAGTACAAAAAACCCCACACCTGAGAATAAGGGAGACTTTGCATTCGTATGCTCTGTACTGTACTGTACTGGGATCCAGGACTGGGATGAAGGGGTGCACTGGGCATTGGGGAGGAGGAAGTCACTTGTCACCCTTCTCTCACAGAGCAGATGGGCTCTGCTGTCAGCTATCTCACTACCTCTAGGCATGCAATTTGTACCCCACCTTCCTAACTCATGACAGCTCTGAGGGAAATATTCCAGCAGTTTTTAATTCCTCAGCATCACTTTCCCAAGCTGTTAATGAAACAGGTTTTGAAAAGAGTAGATACCTGAAATGACTGTTTGTTGTTTTTATTTTTCCACATCCTTGCCTCTTGTTTCTGTGCCAGGTCTCCAGATCATTTTCCCTCAGTATTTACAAGAGAAGTTTGTCCAGTCTGCCTTGAGTTACATCATGTGCAATGGCGAGGGGGAGTACATCTGCCGGAACAGCCAGTGCGGCTGCCAGTGTGCGGAGGAATTCCCACAGTGCAACTGCCCCATCACCGACATCCAGATCATGGAGTACACCCTAGCAAACATGGCCAAGACCTGGACAGAAGCCTATAAAGATCTGGAGAATTCAGGTAACTGAGCAAAACACACTTTCCAATTGATTTATTTCAAACAAAGCACCTCAGATTATACCAGTTAGGAATCCTTTCTTCCGTTAATATGAAGTTCCAGTTTGGGTAAAAAATAAAGGATATTGAACCCAAAAACGTGACCTTAGTCCTGAGGGAGTCCCTTTTTTTCTCCCTACACATACAGACAAAACCACACGCTACATGTAATTTTGTGTGTTAGGGGATATTTTCCATGGAAAAGCTTGTTTGATTAAAAATCTGATTTTTCATACTAAACCAGCTCAGAATCTCTCTTTAATACTCCTACAGAGAAACTTCCACAATATGAATGATGCAGAAATTGCTTTTCAGATTTGCATGAATGATTTATTCTGCTTTGGTGAAAGGCAATTCACAGAGAGAGCGCACAGGCCAGATGACACCTCATTTGAGACAGAGAGAAGGGAAAATGACTTCTCTCTCCTACAGTGCCAGTGTCTGCTAGTGTGAACATTTCTATTCTCCCTTCACTTTGTCCCAGTGTGACGCCGGGGGTGTCAGCGGAGTTTGCTCCACGCTGATGCTGTTAACCCCCATAGTAGGTGTGCAACATCTTCAAGGGCTTGAGGTAGGGAAGAAAGCAATGTTATCAGTGCAGTTACATCCTTTCCTTTAGCAAGTGGTCTGCCTACCCTGCAGTTACATGGGCACTAAGCAGAGCTTAATCAAGAATTTCTTATCCCTGTGCTGCCTCTCATCTCTTAGTGTTATCTAGTTACCTTCCAACACATTTTCTTTAAAGATTATGGTCATAACTGTCCAGGTCTCCATGTTAGGAAAAAATACTGTGAAGAAGGGACCATCTAGCTCCATTCAAGGCACTGAAGAATTCATCTTCAGAAGTCTTCCCAGCAGCAATTTCTTTCTTCATGTTGAAGGTCACCTTAATCCCTTCAATGGTTAAAATGAAGCGGCCTATGATGTTTCCTCAATAGGCTGTTGAGGACTTCTTCATACTTCAGTATGTGGACCCTGCCTGGTGTGTCTGCTGTTGCACAGATTCTTATGCCCAGCTTACACTGTCCACTTGGTGCTCAGCTGAGCAAAGTCAGAGTAGTAGTTAATGGCGCAAGGCTGATGACCACCTTGACAAGAGCCCCCCGTACACCATGGGGAGCCACAAGGCTGGGGCAGTTCCAGGAGTAGGTCACTAGCTGGAGAGGCCAGTGGCTTTCTGGGAGTTTCTATAGATTCATGGATAGGGCGGGTACACCAGGGCAAACCTGAAATGTGGATTTCAGAAGCTTCTGCTAGCTCAGGACTACACAAATTAGGATTACTGGCAGTGCCTGCCAGCACAGCTCTGCTACTGGTTAAGTGTTACTAGTTGCTAGTTCTGGCACAGGATCTTCACGCAACATGCTCAAGAGCCACGTGTTGGCCACCACTCATCAAACCCCTTTACACTCCCAGGGGATGTAACCCGGACACTTAGAAGGTGAGAGCCCTGTGGAGAGAGAAGAATTACAGTCCCACAGTGATTGTTTTACCGTTACATTCTGTACTTGTTGCACTTGATCTAAGCAAAGACTGTAGTAGATAATTATATTCAGTCTCCCTTCCCTTGAGATTTCAACAGGGGAAGGTGTTTTTCATTTGCAATGTTAAAGTGACACATTGCAGTGCAATTCTCTGCTGTGCTGTAGCCATATTCCACCCAGGGCCGGAGGCTTTTCAGGGCTAGATGGAGTGATTATCTTTATGTTTAAAGCTGCTGCATCTCATTCATCACTTTGCTGTATCATGCGTGAACTTATCCTTTGAGATGAAAGTTGCCATCACAAAAGAAGGTAGTATTAGTATTTTGCTTTTTTGTTTTAATAAATATTTCCAATAACTAGAGAATTTTCTTCATAATGAACAGCAGAAAAGAAATCTCTAATGACATCTGAAGGCTTTTCCAATAAAGTGGGCTGAAAGGCACATGAGTGCTCTGAAAGCAAATACCATTTGACAGGAAGCTGCTGATAGCCTAAAAGATCTATACTCTATTTCTGATCTGTGTTGGATTCCTATGTCAATTTGAAAAAATCATGCGGGGCAAATCAAGACTTGGTGTGATTTGGGATAGCATCTTCAAAGTCAAGGAGGCTGCAGTGAACTGATGTTGCTTTAAATCAGCTCAGGATCCCTCTCTTAGTCCTGTGCTTCATTGCTCATGTGTAAATTAAGAAAAATAACACTGCCTTTTTCTTGGCATTTTAGTATGCCGGGCCAAAATAATTCTGCGTTGGGACTGTGATTCTGGATTTTAAAACAGTCTTTTGATTAAAGGTTGTGGCGGTTTTTTTGCAGTGCTGTTGCTTTCTGATGAAAAGGTGATTTTTTTATTGTTTAACTGAAAAGACAAGCACTGTAAAAATGAAAGTTTCATCATTGAAAGAGGTATTTGATATGGCCATTTTGCTGTGATACCACCATTCTTCCCCAGAGGCTGGACCCTCTGCCCACAACCACCTGCGATGATGAGGCACTGCTATGGGACTGGCTGCAGGCACTGGGTGACTCTGCAAAACGAGGGGCCATGTTGCATTATGGGAGATGTAGTCCTAGCCATCATCAACATCTTCTGTGCAGATAAATAAAATAAAACCAACTGCAAACAGCGTTATTAGTTAATTGGAAATTCTCAGGGTTAAGAATGAACTGTTCCCAGAAAGGTACAAGGCTTAGCAGAATGCAACCATAGGCTTGGCTGGGTCCTCCAGGGATATTTGTAAATAAATATAAATAAATAATGAATAAACTATTCTTTTTTGAAAGTATTTTCTTTTTTTTTCACCCCCCTTTTTTTGAAAACAACCCCATCCAGCCTGTATTTTGCTCATTTGTTTTTCCCCCAGCGTTGCACTGCAGTATCAAAATGTGCACACTGTACTGAAATTTCTCCCTTACCCGTCTCTATGAAAAATGTAGCACATTCATCATCAGAGGGAAAAGAGCTTGGTCTTTTGCACAAACAGGCTTTTGAGGAAATTGATTTATAAGGGGCGGGAAGCAAATGCAAGGCTTTTACTGCTGAAAGGTACCAGGAGTAATCAGCATGGTCAACAGAAGCAATTATACATGATGATAGTTTCAGAGGACCACTGAACAGGAGAGAAGCATTTTTGGGGAGGAGAAGGGCACTGAAAGCAGCATTACAAATAGACTGAAAACCTGAGAGATGATTAAAAAAAAAAATCTCAGTTATCTTTGGGGAAGAAAGGAGACAAGCAGATGTCCCATGGATCTTGATAGTGCAATGATGATAATTATTTTTATTAGGTGCTCAGTTTCACCATGTGATGAGTAGGACATGAACATCCATTTACCATCTATATAGTGATGGTACTAATGCATAGATATTCTTTGTTAGGCAGTTAAGCATGAACTGCAAGTTGCTGAATAATAGGAAATCTATTATGCAAATATATATAAGCTTTGTAGAGTAGGTTGTAAATTATCTGGTCTGATTTTTGTCCAATAATTCTATGGATTATTTCTTTTTTTTTAAAAGATATCAACCTTTACAAGCTTTCTTTTTTGCCTATTTTTTTTGCTATTGTCCTGTTTTTCCTTCTGAAAGTAGGATGAAGGAATTTTTTTTAAAAAGGATTAGGAAAAGAAGGAAAAAATCTAGATAACTTACAGGAAAAGATGGCTGCATTTCTTGTTGGATACTTTGCGGTGTTTATGCAGGGCTGTAGTCCACTCTCTCTAGAAGTAGGACTACCACCAGCACTAGATCAGGTCAGCCATGGTTTTGTCTAGCAGAGTCTAAAATAAGAGATTCTTCTATACCTGTGAGCTGCATTACCTCCAAGTGAAGAAGATTTTCAATAAATCATTTGAACTTCTCAAGCTGCAAACTGTCTATGACTCCTTGTTATATCATCTGTCTCTAATAAGAGTTTCCCTTTTGTATTTGTAAGTACTTTTTAAGCAGCTGTAGGCTGTAACTAGATTGCTCCGTGGCTGCTTCTTCACCAGATTGAACAAGTGCAGCTCCCTCCACGTGACCTTGTAGGACTTGTGCTCCAGGCCCTTGACCATCTCGGTGGCCCTCAGCTGTCCCCTCCCCGCTTTCTCAACACCCATCTTTAATTGGGTATCCCTAAAGATGGGCTGAGAAATGCAGGTGCAGCCTCAGTAGTGCCAAGAAGAATTAACTTCCCCACCCTACTGGATTTAGCCCACTCTGCAGTTTGTGTTATTTCCAGTGAGAACATAGTGTTGGCCCACCTTCAGCGTGGTGCCCACCATAACCCCCAGGACCTTTATAGCGGCTGTTATTCAACTGATTGTTTCCAAGCCTGTATTGATGTGTGGGGTTGTTCTGCCCTGGTGCAGAGCTTTGTTCTTCTCTTTATTGCACTTGATGGGGGTTTTGTTGGCTCACTCCTCGCATTTCTCAAGGTCTCAGTGTATCAAACACAGTTTTCTAGTATCAAAAATCAGGTTATTTTCTACTGAGAAAGTTGGGACCATCTGTTTTTCCATACGAGGATGTCCCAGCCTGGTAATCAGAGACTAAGCAAACTATACATCTCAGTTAAGAAGAAGGGGGTGGTCATAAACAGAAACAGTATCAGATTTTCTGTTTTGTGATGAAAAAAACTCGAAGAAACCCTACATAATGGTTTTTTCATTATCAAACAAAATCAAACAGAAATAAAGTGATCACAAAACAACATTTAACAATGTATTTTTGGATCAATTAGAGCTTTTCCTTTGGCTAAAATCGACACATTTTGTTCTGACTTTAGCCCTGCAAACTATTCTATTTTATTTTCATTGTTACATAAAGCAACTCATTTAACTTCAAATGAAGTTAAATGAGAAAAAAGAATCAGAATGCTCTTTTTAAAAATGAGAAAGCGGGACATTTTAACACAATCCAAACCCTTCCTCTAGGGATTTTTTTAAAGCTTTTATTTTTCTCTCTTTTTTTTAACAACACAGCCACAGTGATTTGACTTCAACAACAAACGGCATTTTAGGAGCAGCTGAAAAACAATTTAAATGAGAACTCTTTAATTGACAATGATTACAACTCCCTGCTTTTTGTTTATAACCCCTAGACTATAATCCCATGCTCCAGGGAATTCACTCTCTCTTTTTCTCCACCCTGTACACATTAACCATACTGTTTCACCCTAATACTCCCCGGGTTTCATTTCCTATATGGGAGCGGCAAGAGCCATGGAATTAGCGAGCTTCCTGGGGCAGAATGACAGACCAGCGAGTTAATGGACACCACCTTCCTTTAGCAGAGCACTGGCGGCTTCATACATCATTGCTGTCGTTCTGTCTTGCTAATGAAAAGCTTTGTAACTTTGTTACAGTTCAGAAACCTCTGTATTTCTCCACATTTTTGTGTGCTCCAGATGAGTTTAAATCCTTCATGAAAAGGCTACCTAGCAACCACTTCCTGACCATTGGGAGCATCCACCAGCACTGGGGAAATGACTGGGATCTGCAGAACCGCTACAAGCTGTTGCAGAGCTCCTTGGAAGCCCAGCGCCAGAAGATCCAGCGCACTGCCCGCAAACTCTTTGGCCTCAGTGTCCGGTGTCGGCACAATCCTAACCACCAGCTGCCTAGAGAAAGGTACCTTCATCCTTCGTTGGGGATGGGTGTGGTGTGATGGGTGACTGACGGAGCTGAGCTTGGGCTTGGACCTAAACCCAACAGCCTCAGTGTTTGGCTACAGGGTGTGCTAACATGGAAGTTTGGGGGAAAATGGTAAAGTCTGGGAGTGGGTAAAAATTTCCAGAGGGGTAAGTAACCATTATCACATACCTCAGCATATTCGCATCCCTTCAGTGTGGTCTCACCTATCCAGGTGAAGGGCACCCGCTTATTCTCTAGTGTTTTGCAAGACTATTACAGGACTGACATCAGACAGCCAAGCAGACCAAGCTCCTTTTTAAGCAGTCTTTCATCACTTACCACAGCCGATCTTTAAGCCTGCATTTGCTGATAAAGTGGACATATGGAGCACAAGATGCTTCAGCGCAGATTTTGTGTTCCTCGATGAATATAGCCAGAGTGAAAGAGAAGCTTTAGTTTCACTTGGACTAGATCACATCTCTTTTGTAAAATGCAGAATGAACCTGCAAACCTGCACTGACCAGAAGCCTAGCGATGTTATTACAGATGGAGAGAGTAGATTTTCCATTACGGCTACAGCAACTATTGATATCCAATAGTCTCCTCCTGCTGGCTCCTTTCAGCCCTGACCTATGGCAGTGTTTAAGTTAGCTTCCAATCATTTTGGGAGACTTGCATGCATGGATTTCAATAAACATTTCTTGCTGTTTCTATGTTGTCTGGAGTGAAATAACACTGAAAATCTAGGAGAAAATGAGTCCAAGTGCCTTTTCTTCCATGCTTCTCTTGGAAGGGTCAGGCCAAGTTAATATTGTAAAGGAACTGTTTTTTCACCCCCTTCATTACCTAAATATTTCTCAAGTGAAAATAAGCTGATGGACCGCTGTCCCCTGTAATCATCCAGCCCCCAGGCCGCTAAGCACACTGAAGTTTTTCATTCCACCACTGCAGCTCAGGAAACTCTTCCAGGGCTTAACAACTCTTTAATTACCAAGAAATCTCATGTCTGGACAAAGACTTGATAGACTTACTAGGGATGAGGAGAAATATCTATTAAGTTTAAGAGATTATGAAAAAAAAAGTCTGGAGAACTTCCTAAAATTGGCCCATTCCTGCCAATTGTGGCTGGGTTTCTATAACCAAGCCAAAGGGTGGAGGAGTCACAGGCATCTCCAGGCATTATTTTGAGTTGTACAACAAAAAAGTGAAGCAGCAGCGAGCAAAAATCCAGCGAACCATGTTGCTGCAAAACATTCAAATATGTCTTTAGCTTTTCTCTTCTATTTTAAAAAGTCAGCCACGCAGAAAGGGAGCCTCCAACTAATACTAGAAAATCTGGGGGAAGGAGGACGAAGTGGATGATGGCAGCTGGGTTTTTAACTGACTGATGTGCTTGATTTGTTTAAATCAACACCACCAGGCACATTATAATTTCTTTTCTTATTTGTCATTCCGCATTTGTAGCTAAGCAGGGGAGGGGCTAGGTAGACAGATGTGTGGTGGAAGAGGTATGCATTTCGTCGTTCTATTCACAGGGCTTGTAACTACTCTAATTTTTGAACTGTTACTGTACAGAACGACAGATGCTTATCAAGCCCGCCAGTGGCTTTGAAAGGATGGAAAGGTTCTATTAAGAGCAAGCCTCTTTCTCTTTAATACACATAATAATAAGCCTACTTTATATATTCAGAAGCAATGGAAAAAAGAAATAGGATTGCTGTTGATTGTCCTCAGGGAAGGGAAGAGGTGGTGTTTCCAAAAGAAAGAAAGAATAGGGATTTTTGGCAATTAGGCTGATTCTCCATGACCTTTTGCGAAAGCTAAGAAGGAAATATATACATATTTTGTTTAAAAAACATCCCTTTGCAGACAAGTTTGTTGGTTTAAAAAAGAAACCACTCCTCAGTCATTAATGCTTCAATGTTGAATGAGTACCTATGGTTGCATTTTAAAATTCTGGATGTAAAATATAAATAACATCCAAAGGAGGGAGGGGTTGATACATGTTCTGGGCTCCAGCCAAATTGTCATTAGTTAAGAATACACCTCACAGCTGTTGAGAATAAAAATAACATTTTTTTACTTCACTATTCCATACAAAAAGCCCAAAATTACCTCCACAGTAGCTAGTGCTGGTTGGAAAGTGAAAGGTGAGCTTGCAAGGGAAAACTTATTAAATCCTACCTTTTTTCCTTGCAGTTAAAGAAAAGAATCTGTCCTCCTGGATCAGGTTTTTGATTGGGGTTTTAAATTATTATTATTGTTTTTGTTTTGTTTTGTTTGGTTGGGGTTTTTTTGGTTTTGTTTTGGAATGGCTTGGTTTTCTAATCAGCTCAGACACCATCTACAAGAAAGCAGCATCTTTGTCTCAGGGGACACCCGGCAGCCTCTTCCCCTCCCCAGACCTGATTAATCCTGAAAGATGACAAGTCAGGGGGAAAGAAAATTATTCATCACCTTTCTGTATAACCTGACCTCCGCTTCTGATCTGAAAGCCCAACACTGTCCTGCAAAACATTTTTTTTGTCACAAGAGAGAGGCTTTAAACGGTGAAACAGCTCTGCATGGTTACCTGGCTCCCAGTTCCCGGCACTGCCAGGGGACGGCACGTCTGCAGTGAGTAACAGCAAGAAAATACTGCAAAATAACTCTTACTCACAGCTTTGCCTGGATGTCATTTTTTTTCATTTTAGTTTGGAATGTAAGATATTAAAGTTGAATGTAAAATTGCTTGACAGTGACCTTTGAAGACATAGTTTTCCTTTTTTTTAATCTCACATGCTCTAGTACTTTATACTTTGAACCGGCAGCGGTAGCAAACATTAGGCACAATAACTTTTGCAATGATATTAAAAGGGAGAAAGATAAACTGATGACTCCTTAATGAAAGAGAAAATAATTAAAATGAAAACCAATGGCTACTCTGCTGCTGGCTTTCAGCTTTTAAACAGTTGCTCTCTTCAGCTTCCTTGTGCCCTGACATCTCTTGGTTATATTCACGTGAGTCGGAGCCATCACGGGCATGTATTTTAAGAAGTTACCTCCTGTCAGCTGAAGGGCTATGACGGGTCCTGCGTATATTCTTATATCCTGTCCCAGTTGCAAGACAAAATGGGGTAATTTATACCACTTTTCCTCTCTCTCTCTCTCTCACGCTTCCCATTGTCATGTTTGTAGCTGATGCCCAGCTCTGCCCTGGATTCTGCATTTTCATTTAATTATGTCCTTTATTGCTTCCATCAGCAGATGGTGGGTAGCTGCTTTTTTTTTTTTTTTTTGTCCTACTTGTGTCTTTGCTGAATGCTAAGATATATACACACACACCCCTCACAAGAAAAAAACCCTTTCTCCTGATGTTCCTCTACAAAGTTGATCTGGGGAACAGGAAGATTGTTACTTTCCATTGCAAGATATCAGATGAGACTCCTTTCTTGTTTTGCTCTGCCAACTGTTAGTATAAGAGAAGGATGGAAGGATAGCGTGTTTTTTTTTCTATAAGGCAGAGAAAAGACAGACTGAATATGGTCATCTGACTAATTTTTATCGTGACCTCTGCTATATAGCCCATGTCCCATGAACTCAATAATATTTCAACACGTAAAACCTGTGTAAAGCATCAAGCCAGCACTGCACAAATACACTGGGAACCCTGAGCATGAGCAAGTGCATGAGGAAGTCAGGAGAGCCACATTCACTTGCAGAGCCAGAACTGAGATCCACCCGTGGTAGTCGCTCAGCATGTGGCTGTCGTTTGCATATTCAGCCGTACAAGGCTGTTTGGCAGCTGTATGAAACTGGTGGCAGTGTGTGCACGCAGGCACGCCGCTGACAGTACTGAATGCCTTATCAAACCCACCTCAGAAACCATCTTTAGTCCTGTGAGCAACCATTACTACTTCACCTGGAAGCCCTGTGCCACAATAAAAAGCAATGAATGTGACCATGGAGAAAGCTGTGGAAATCAGGGAAGTGCTGTCATCACTTCATGGGCAGGGATAGGGATGCTGAGGGGGTACCTGATGGAGCTGGACATTTACGATCTATCTGCCACCAGCCTGCTGCTTCAGCCCTTCATTTTCTTCCTGCTACTGGGCTTCTCCCTGTCCTTGCCTCGGTAAAAATTACAGCAGGAGCTAGGGACAAGACTTGGGGCTGCAGGAGATACTCCCTTCAAAGAAACCTCTGATTTCCAGCGTTGTCAATACGAACCATGGGAAGAGGCAGCACGCAGGAACTTTGTGCTTCCGTTAAGCAATTCCCCCAACCCAGTGAACCCAGGCACCCAGTGCACATATATTGGAGGGTCGCTTTGGTTTTCATCCTCCACTTGATCATCATCCCTCAGCCTCATGCTTAGATTAGTGGTTAGAAGCCAGGAAAGAAGCTTTCAGGGAGGTGCATGGAAGAACCGAGGTGGACTCATAGCACCTTAGGGAGATTGAAATTTGGAGTCTGGGTGCCTTGCTAAGTTGAAGTGCATGTGGCTGGCTTTCCAAACAGGAACTGCAAGGCTTCAGATGGGGTAAAAAACCACATGTATTGCTGAAAAAGTGGGCAAAAATTCACCTATGGGCAGAAGGCAGACTCAGTCCCCTGGGGTTGGTTTTGAGAGTGCTTCTTGCTGTCAACAACTTATTTTGAGGTCACACTGTGCTGTGCTGTCCCCTCCCCTCCAAAACAGAGCTGTCCTAGAAACCAGGAGGAGCCCTGTGTAATTTTTCTAGGGACCAAGGTTGTCACCATCTCCCTCTACAGCAGATATTTGTAGAGTCCATTGCCTTGCTCCCAAGGTCCCCAGCCAGCCTTGTCGTTTTCACCAGCAGGAGAGCTCCTGCTAGCCCCTGTGAACAGGGGAAAGAGCCCCAGCAGCCCTGTACCACAGGAGGAATGCGAAAATTGCCCTTCCTATATCCAAGACTTCAGAGTTTTCCTGCTAATGTCCTTCCTTTTTCTTCTGTCTCATTTTTTTTCCTTTCACTCAATTTCATCCTGCTTCCTTTCATTCCTGTCTGTCCTCTGGCTTTCAGTTGTTGTTGTTTCAGTTTTCCCCTTTCTCTATGCCTATTCCTCCTGCCCACTGCATTTCTCTCATTTTTCCTTTTACCTGCACATTTTCCCCTGCTTTCTTTCCCTACCCTTTCTGCTTCTTCTCCTTGATTATTTCTTTCCTTCCAGCGCTTTCCTGTTTTATACTCTCATCCCTCCACTTGCTCCCTCCTCCTAATCATCTTGCTGTTCTTTGCTGCTGTATCATTTAATGCCTTCTTTGATACAGCCTACAGCTTAATGATTATTCGGAGGTCAGGCGATGCAGGTGCCATGAATTTCACTAATCCAGCTCTGAGAGCCTCTGTCCATAATCACTCCTCCCATTCTACAGGGACTGAATCCTAATTTGTCATTAGTCAGTTCTCTCACTGCAGCACTACTAAGAACTTTTTGCCCAGCGGAGACACTGAAGTATTCATTAGCTGGGGGGAAGGCGGAGGGAGGGAGCAGGCGGCTGAACAAGGCATTCTGCTGAAGGCTGCTGAGAAAGGAGTCACTGTGCTGAGATGTCCAGGGGCAGTGGGGAGGGGGGAACAGGGGGCAGCAAGGCAACACTGCAAGTGGGTTATACAAAAAGCAGACGTGGGTTATGGTGTCATTCATTAGGAGTCATTCCAGGGCTGCAGGACGTGGAGATGAGGGTGCTGATATAGCAATTATGGGAGTGGTGGGGCTTGGGAATGGGCAAGTGTGCTGCTTGTTAAGGGGAGAGGCTATAAGGGGAGGTTAATTAGCAGCAGATTTTTTAAAGGAGAAGCTGTTCTAGCAGCTTTGTCTCTATGCACCCTAACTTCTACCCTCTTTTCTGCTGTTATTGAGCTCTGCTCCATAAGTAGAGATTAATACTGGCTTTGCCTCATCCCATTACAGGTCTGGTTTTGGAGAGTGGGGGGAATTGCCAATGACATGGAGATGAGTTTTCTCCTGCTAGCCTAGAAGTTATGCTGACCTGCAATGCCTAAAAACACCTCACCCTCTGTCATGACTTCACCAACTCCATTCCCATGGTTAAACTTTGTCACTGTGGCACTGATGGGATCCTTGGTGGGAGACTGTGCCAGTCTCAGCTCCTAGAACAGTGTGAAGAGAGAGGCTTCAGATGATCAATCCTAACTTCTAGTTATTTCTTAGACGGCTTTTGTTCTCCACCAAAAGAATAAACAGCGGGTGAAAGGTTCAGTCTTGAAATTAGAGCGGAATAGCTCCCAGGTGCCACAGCAGGGCACCAGTGTTCTGGGAGTTCTGCCTCAGATATATCCCTGAAAACACTGTGGCTCCAGTAAGATGCTGTTGCCAAAGGCTCTACAACGCTAATGCTGCTTCTTCTTACCTGCAGGACAATACAGGAATGGCTTACTCGGGTCCAGTCCCTGCTCTACTGCAATGAGAATGGGTTCTGGGGGACCTTTCTGGAAAGCCAACGGAGCTGCGTTTGCCATGGTGGCACCAGCCTGTGCCAGCGCCCCATCCCCTGCATCATCGGGGGCAACAACAGCTGTGCCATGTGCAGCCTTGCCAACATCTCTCTCTGCGGCTCATGCAACAAGGGCTATAAGCTTTACCGGGGTCGCTGCGAGCCTCAGAACGTAGACTCGGAGCGGAGCGAGCAGTTCATCAGCTTTGAGACGGACTTGGACTTCCAGGACCTAGAGCTGAAGTACCTGCTGCAGAAAATGGACTCTCGCTTGTATGTGCACACCACCTTCATCAGCAATGAGATCCGCCTGGACACCTTCTTTGACCCCAGGTGGCGCAAACGCATGTCCCTCACCTTGAAGAGCAACAAGAACCGGATGGACTTCATCCACATGGTGATCGGGATCTCCATGCGAATCTGCCAGATGCGCAACAGCAGCCTGGACCCCATGTTCTTTGTCTATGTCAACCCATTCAGCGGGAGTCACTCGGAGGGCTGGAACATGCCCTTTGGGGAGTACGGCTACCCACGCTGGGAGAAAATCCGCCTCCAAAACAGCCAGTGCTACAACTGGACCCTGCTACTGGGCAACCGGTGGAAAACCTTTTTCGAGACTGTCCACATCTACCTACGCAGCCGGACTCGGCTGCCCTCCCTGCTGCGTAACGAGACTGGCCAAGGGCCTGTGGACCTTTCTGACCCCACCAAGCGTCAGTTCTACATCAAGATCTCAGATGTGCAGGTGTATGGCTACAGCCTGCGTTTTAACGCTGACCTACTGCGCAGTGCTGTGCAGCAGGTCAACCAGTCGTACACGCAAGGCGGGCAGTTCTATTCTTCCTCCTCCGTCATGCTCTTGCTGCTGGATATTCGGGACCGAATCAATAGACTGGCGCCTCCTGTGGCCCCAGGGAAGCCCCAGCTGGATCTGTTCTCTTGTATGCTAAAGCACCGCCTGAAACTCACCAACAGCGAGATCATCCGTGTGAACCACGCTCTAGACCTGTACAACACTGAGATCCTCAAACAGTCGGACCAGATGACAGCCAAACTCTGCTAACCCGGACTTTTCAGTGGACATGTTGGTGATTGATCCTTTTGCTGTAAAAAAATAAAAGAGAAAAAAAAAAAAGAGAAAAAAAGTAAAAAGAAAGGAAGAAGAGTGGGGGGGAAGTAAAGAAAGTGGAGAAAACCAAGATTTGTAAAATGTAATTAATATACAAAAGAGAAAAAAAAAAGAGGAAATTCTTCATTCGTTGAAAACTAAACCCGTTCTAGCAGCTGTATAAAACTGTCAGGCATGTTTGTTATTTCTATAATCCGTCATAAAAGGGTAACACCTTACTCTCTCTTGACCTTGGGGGTGTTGCTTGCTAGTCCGCAGGGGTAGCAGAGTAAATAAAGGGAGGAGCAGAGAGAGAAGCAAACTTCTGTAACGAACTGTAAAGTTTTCTGCTATGCAGGTGCCAAGACAAAGAGACAAACAAAAAAAATCAAAACAAACAAGAGTCATGTGTAAATGTAAAAGAACTGCCATTATTCCTATAATGGGAGTAAATGGTTAAAGATAAAAGATATTTCTTCTGTTGAGATTTATGCCAGCTTTATGTTGAGTTATTCACACAGCCTGTGCTGAGCTTTGCTGGAGGACAGAAGGTGATGGCAGTCCTTTGAGAGTAAAACTAATGCCTCATTGGTGAGAGGACACATGAGAGGTGGAGGGTGGGTGCAGGTCTCAGGTGTCTTCACTTTGGGATTTCCATCTTGGAAGAGTTTCCACCAGAGGTAGAGTGTCAGCACTTGCTGAAGAATGGGACATGTCAGGTCCCTTCAGCTACTTTGCTGAGCTGGAGTTCATGCCCTGCATCCGACTGCTGTTGCCTTCAGTGATGTCAGAGTTTAACCCCTTGAGGATCATAACCTGTAAATCTTCAGTCACTCATATTTAAGGTACTTCAACAGGGTCCCTAAAACAGAGCAAGCCAAAATCATATGCCACTTTGATAAATCTAGACTTAGAAGCAAACCTGAGTTTGGCTTTTTGCCTCAGGTTCTGGGTTTTCCAATAACACTGGGGAAACCCTCATGACCACAAAAAACCAAAGCACAATGAAAGAAAATATATTTCCAAGGAAACCTGGAGGCACAGAAGGGTAAACGTGTCATTTTTGTTCTTCGGTAAAGGAAAAATCCCTTTTACTCTCTTATGTTTCCATGGCTGTGAATAACATTCTTGTTTCACTTACCCTGTCTTTGTCCACACACACACAAAAATATATTACAGAAAACAGATGAGAAAATTTTATTAGAATATCCACAAAAGTAGTAAAAGGGAGGGGTGGGAGGGAAGAGCACAATAACCAAATCTACCCTGAATTTGCAAAGATAAAGCCGAAATAAAAAGGGTTGAGTAATCAAAAAATAACTAAAATAACTAAGAGGTGGGTAAAAATTTGTGGAGCGTGTCTTCACGTGAGTTTGGATTTCAAAAAAATAATATATTGAATGGAGTGTATGAATGTAGGATCAACTGAGCTGGGTGATGAAGCCTGAACACAGTGGGAGGTGAGTAGTGGGGTGTTTCTCTTAATGTCACTGTTTTTTTAGTTGAAGTCGATTGTGAGAAGTGCTAGTGAGAGACTAGAATTACTGCCCTCCTAGAAGGGAGAAACAAACCTCTGATCCTGCTGGCTTCTAGAGCTGGAAGAGTACCCTGGGGGAACACAGACCTGAGAAGGAGGGAGAGTCCTGATCCAAAGTCCAAGATTCAGATCTGGCTCGAGATTTAACATGTTGATTCAGTCGAGTTCAAAATAGTCTTGTAGAAATGTTGACCTTCTTATTTGGAGATTTTGTCTAAGATTCTAAGAATAACATCAGTAGTTCTGGGAGGAGCTAAATGCATTGTGGTGTTATTCATGTGACACCAGGGACTTACACAAAATTAAGTTTGGCTTCAGGTTTAGTTTAATTTGTGTGGTTTTGGTTGATGCTTATCCAAACCAAGAAGGAATTAGATACCTTAAGGAAAATATACATTCAGTGAACTCTCCTGCTGAACTAGCAATTGAGAGAGTAAGAGAAACTGCCTGTGTAGTGAGTAAGAAAACAAAAAGGAGTCCTGGTCACAAAAGCACACATCAGTCCCTGTCTGTCTACCAAAAGGTGGGGAAGTGCATGCATCTGAAGAAGAGCTAGGTGTATTAAACAGCAAAGATATTTTTAGAGATATCCATCAGTTTCCTTTGGTAGTAACTTTGTGTTTTCCCTAACTTCGAGAACTCTTTCTGTCTCTACTGGTCAGTCCATGCAAGAGGTTGCAAGGTTGCCTGCTTTTCCCAGTTTGTTCGTTTGTTTGTTTTTCATGATTGGTCTTTGCTTTGTGTAGTAGAGGTTCATGCTGGCAGATCCCACCGTTCAAAGAGGTTTCTTTATAGTTGTGACATTCCTGCGTCAGCTTTCTGATAAGAGAAAATTCACCAGCAATAGTATGCATGGAAGTTAGCTTTAAGCAAATAGTAGAGAGTATTCATGGGAAATGAATGTCAAATTTGTAATTATGAGTGGAAATAATGTTCCTGACAGTTACATCAATCCAAGCAGGGAATAGAAATGTACTGTTTAATTTACATGTATGACCCAAAGAGCTGACATTGAAAAGAACTATAGTTATTGCTCTAAAAATACTGAATACTGCTTATGAGCAACCTATAGCCTGAGATGCAGTCTGCATTCAGTGATGGGATTTGTTCATGTCTGGGAATAGTGAATGTGCTAACATAAAGTGAAATTAATTTGATAAATGACTTGGCTATGAGATAAGTATCCAGCTCTAGTGAGTAGAAGGCAAAGAAAGTGCAGTTAAACCTCAGATCTTGTGGGTAACTAGCAACGCATTAGCTAAATCTTGCCCTGTATTTGTGGGACTATTAGGGATCAAATCAATTGCTTTAATGTACTTTTAATTATTCCTTGGGATGATCAGCCACTAGTTATACTGGGCTTCAGCCAGGAGGGCAACACTGCAAACCTTAAACAAGACCTTGGGAACCAACAGAACTTGAAGTCACTGCTGTCCAGTTCAGACCCAAGAAATGGCAGAACAGCAGCGGAGGCATTGTCTGACCCGAGCTAGCGCTTCCATCATGGCTGGGAGCGGTGAAGCTGGAGCAGAGAAAACCAGTGTGGGGAGGTGGAAGGAAGTTTGGCATTGATATGCTGTCAGCGTATGAAACTTGCCTTGGCAGTACCTCGTGGCACAGTGTGACACCAGGGTATGATGGCACACCAACACAATGATCTGCAGCCATGTTGCAGCATGGACAGATGAAATTTTGTGATGCAATGAAACCAAAATGTCATTAATAAATTCCCTTGTCCTTCAGGGTAGGGAAAATTGAAGCTATCTGGCAGCTCAGCCACCATTTTGGGCTCAAAGTTCATGTCAGAGAGGAAAAGGGAAAACAAAACCAAGCAGCTCAATCAAATGTGGCCTGGACTGTGCTACACACAGCTTTTGATGCTAGAAATGTCTGCCACAAACAGGACACATGCTCTGCTTCCACTGCTCAGTCCCATAAACCCTTCCCCAGGTAACAGGACAATCTGTGGCAGCCAGATCCAGAGGCAGATCCCACAGGTTGGTTTTAGGGTATTTGTTCTGCAGGCACTAGGAGATATGAAGGCATCTCGCATACTTCAGTCTCAGTAAGAGAATGGAGTTCAGGTCCCCCTGGAGAGGCCACACCAGTGCTGCAGTGGTGTTAATGGGCTTCTGAGGAAATTATGTCCAAGGCCTCCACTTGGTCAGAAAAAGATGTTTTATAAGACAATGACTAGAATGGAGGGTAATTAATGGAGGAGAATTAGGTGGGGCCCAGAGAATCCTTTCATCCATAAAACTAGATTCACTAACCTGCGTGATCAGTAGGTATTGTTACGGAGTTTAATGATAAAAAGGACGTTCATACTCTGAGTAACCATTCTCTGACTACACAAGAACGAAACTCAGCTTCCTTCCCCTTGTCCAGCTTAGCTAATACAGAGATGGTCCTACCAAATCATGGCAGATACTTGTCCCTTGCTGCAACTGGATTAGGGACTGCAGGAAAGTTGGAGCTTCCAAATAACCCAGAGGAAAAACAGAAAAGCCAGATGTGAGGTGTCCCAAAAGCAAAGCATGGCAAAAAGCAGCAGGTATAGCAAAATCTACCTGCTGCTTCTCTTCAGCTGCAGAAGACTTCTGGGATCAGTTGCTTCAGGTCACATGAGAGAATGTACTGGGAGCTTACTAAGAAATGTGCTTTTTTTTTTTAAAAGTTATTCAAATATAGACTTACCAGCCGATGTGGCAGAAAGCAAAGGACGTCAGCAAGTCTTATTAATATGCTGATGCTATGGCTTCAGAACTGTACAGAATGCCCATTTGGATCAGGGCTAAGAGCACAGCATGGCGTTGCCATGGAAACACAGGGAGGCCATTAATTAACTATCACATGAAATCATCAGAAATAATCTGGACCTCAGCAGCTTTGTCCTCCTCAGAGGCAAAGGGCACAGCCCCAGTGACCCCACAGTCAGACCCAGCGACCACTCCACAGTTCTGACTACGACCACGTCCTGGAGCAGGAATGCCTTCTCAGAGGCGTGAGAAGTGGGTGGACAAGTAAGGGGGAAGGGGGTGACAAGGGCAGAAGGCAGGGAAGTAAATAAAGGATTATTTCCCCTTTTATTTCCCCCTTCCCAGGAAGCCTGTTTGCTGTTGCATAAAAGATCACAGGAGATCTGTTGCTTTTTGACATGGTGGGACACATGCCAGTGGCCTCGGAGAAAGCAAGACTGGCCACAAGGCCCTGGTGAACTCTAATAATAGACTTAGCATCCTCCTAGGTGAGCTGCACCAGGGATGAGGGAGTGCCAGTGCTCCTAGTGCTGTCCCGCTCCTCAGAGCCATCTCTGGCCATGCTAAGCCAGGAATCCCTTTCCCCAAAGGGAAACATAGGCGAGTAAGAGACGCTTATTGGCCACTTGCCCAGCCTCCCTCCAGAGCCAGAATCCACCTCCAGCCCAGGCTGTGTGCGTATGTTCCTGTGACAGCTGTGACGGACTTCAGCTGCCGTGTACAGGATGTTCTTTTTAGCCCACTTGCTAAAACACCAGTCAGGAGGACATTTGGCAGATGGTATCTCCTGCACCAGGGCGTAGAAAGATCCCCAGCCTGGCTGCTCAGCTCCCAGTGCTAGAGGAGAAAAGCTGAGTGGCAATCCAAACTGTGTGCTCCTGTCTCCACCTAAAGCACTTTCCTTGATGAATCTACCCTAATGCTTGTTGAAAGGGAAAAAATGGCACGAAGATTAGGTGCTGCAGCTTCTTGGCTGAAAGAGAGGCAGAGGGTGGTCAGTGGTGTGTGTTAGGGGAGAGGCAGGAGGGAGGCAGATGAGAAAAGGCATAAGGAGGTCATGAGGGAGACATTTCTGTGTTCTTTCTACCCTGGAAAGTTTGAAATGATACATTAGACCTGCTGGGCCCAGTCAGATTATAGACCTTCTTGTCCAAAATACTTTTTCTAATCCACGTATCAATTAATACCCTCTCACGTTTTCTTTGTGAGTTCTTCCAGTAATCTTTTTTCCATTATCTAAAACTGCCTTCTTTTAATGTTGTCATCAGGATTATTATTATTCTGTAAATTAAATAAATATGGAAAACAGTGAGGACTAAAAGCTATATAAAAACCTTGTTGGAAATTTCAGTCCTTCCTCTTGAATTTTCAACTGTCAAAAGATGGGTGCTTCGTACCAATACTTCCTTCAACCAAAAATTACTTTCCTTTTGTGTAACAAGAAAAAAAAATTGTACCAGTCTATTTCCCTTGGATATGCAAAAAAATTTCTCACATACAAGACTGTCCATATGAATCCTGACCACAAGGAACAGGCGAGCAGTGGTACTCCCCAGCCTACCAACTCTGCAGATTCTCAGGTAAATACCACCAGATGCCATGTGAGAGTGGCAATCACGTTAGGGGTATCCTTCCAGTCTGAGCTGGATTAAGTTCAGCAGGACACATGAGGTGGGATGTAGCTAGCTAAACATCTTAATGGCATTTAGTGCTATTAGAGACATTTACAGGAGCAGCCCCAGGTACACCATTATGCACCCCCATCTTTAGTGTTCACCTGTACCCCAGTGCAGTCACTGGGTGGCTCCTGCTGGCCTCCGGTACTTGCTTTTCAGACAAGAAGGAGATTTGACCTTGTGTAGAGACCTAGAAAAAACAGGCCATGGGTCCCTCCCCAGGAGAAGTACAAAAGGTATTGCTAGAAAAAAATAATCACGGCAGTAGAACCTGTGGAGGAGCGAGATATGGTTAGGTGACCCTGGACAGATATAGGCAGGCACAAAAGAAATTGGATTACTGACCTCACCGCTCAAGGAGGACCCCCTTCACCCCTCAAACCCATCCTGTTTCTCATCATCTCCTCTTTTCAGTTTTGGCTCAGTAATGAACAAAAACCCCAGCCTGTTAGGCATTACATATAGCACACATCATGTAAGTGCAGTTTGAAATAATATTTTAATGCCACTGAAAAGTCAACCAAATTGCACTGAACAAAAAAGCAAAACGAAATGGGAAAAGCACGCAGGCTCATTCTGCTTATTAGGGATGTTTTTGCCAGTGTTAAATTGCTGTGAGATGCCTTAGTTTTTAATAACACAACAGCTTCTGGTAGAAAATGTCCAACTGAATTATCTTGACTGAAATTTTAGAGGTCTAGAAAAGAGAAAGTTAAAGTCAAGATTTTCTGATTGAAACATGTGGGACAGACACTATGTTTTGAGTATCTGCACTACTCCTGTTTTTTATAACTGTCAGTCATGCTGCCTCGAACATAGATTTGTCTAAATAGGAAAAAGAAATTCATCTGGGATGATTTTCCAGGGTGCTCACAGATCTCCTTGAACAGGGTGTGCCAAGGGGAGCTGAAGGTCAGGAGTTCTCAAAGGTGCTGCTAGGAACAGAGGAAAGAGCACCTGGATGATAGTGCTGTTAAATTCAAGTGAGGAACCAGGCCACTTACTGTGACGTCATGAAGACAGGTATACAATTTATACCTTTTGTATCTCTATGTACAGTTAAATATTTATATAAGTTTTGATAGATTTATATTAGATATCTTTTAACTTATTAATAGATACCTATTAATTTATCTATTAATCTACATTTTGAGGTCTCGATTACAATCTAAGTCTCATTGTGTTGTGTCCTGGGCATACACAAAATTGATACAAGCTTGTCACTTAAATAGATATGATCAGTTTAGGGCTAGCCAGATTTTTATAGGTGGGAAAGGCAAGCCTAAGATGGACAGAGACTGGCTTGCTACGGCAAAACCTGCACCCAACTGGGGCCAGAGTCAGTCTTGAGTCTCAGTCTTAACACTGACCATTGTATGAAAAGGAGGAGAGATGACAGGGCAGGAATGGTTATTCCAGGTATGCTTTTATTTCCACCAACGGTTCCTGGTGTCTGAGCATCCCACTCTCGCATGCATTATAGTGAACTTGAGAAAGACATATAATGAAGTGCTACCACGATGTGGATTTTGTTTCAGACTCGTGACATCCCAAATGCTTAGGTCAAGCCTGAAAGAACTGCCTTTGCCTGATTTCGGTGCAAAGAGAAGCCCATAATAGAAATTTTCTAGAGACGAAGCAATCCTTATTTCAGTCTGTTTTCTGGGGCAGGCTTCTTGACAGCGTGCAGCATCTCCCTCTGAGTCGGGCTGTGGTGTAATTTAGAACTGAATCCTGTTCTACAATGTGATGACAAGATCATATTATACGAATGTCATGCATCTAGCTACTGAGATCTGGTTTTCAAACTTCCCTGAGACATTTAAACTCAGGGTTCTGTTAAGATCCATTCCAGGATGAGAAAGCAAAACCTGGATACTGGCTAGGTTGGATTTAGGCAGTAATTCTGTTATTTTTGTGTTTTTACAAGCTACTCAGTGAAAGAAGTTCTTTCCTGACTTACTCCAGGATACCTGGGAACTGTCTCCATGCTTTCAGTCTCTCTTGATATGAAAAGCTAATCATGTTCATTGCTCAGAATCAACTCTGGCTGAAGACTAAAGGAAAAAGGCTCAGACTAAACAAGCAGCTTGTTCAGGAAATGTAGATAAGAAACCCTCATGGGTTGCTTTGAAAGTCAATAGACTTGGGTTTAGAAGGATTAGTGAAGGGCTTAGTCCTGCAAGGTGCTGAGCACGATGGATTGCAACACTGTCTGCATGTGTGCAGACGCATGAAAGTCAAAGGGACTGTTCAAAACCATGTAAGTTAAGATCATGCCCATATACTTTTCTGGCTCGAATTCAGAGTTCTCAGTAACTGGTACTGTGTGTTGAGCTCTGGGGGAATCCCAGATCTCAGGGCTGTAAAGGCCCAGGAGTCCCAAGATCAAAAAGCAGCTTGCTAGCCAGAATTACTTTTTTAATCTCAGTGGCTGGGTTGGGTTCGGTAAGCCTAGGCAGCTGTGATGGCATATACACAGAGCCTTTTAGACTGAGATGAACACTTTGCACCCTGGAGCAGCCGGTGAAGTGCGCAATGTGTGTCCAAATGAACACCAATTGCATCACTTCTTAATGAGAATTAATAACTCTGATGTCGAACTGGGGGACCTCAGTCATGCGCCAAGACCCCAGGGTAGCTGGCATTTTACTGAGACATAAGGAGATCTGATATCAAGAAACTTCTCAGAAGAGCACTAATTAAGAGGAAGATGCATGTGGCACCAGCTGAAGTTCCCAGTGGGCTTTCAAGGGTCAGTCCCATAAAGGTGGACCAGTCCTTCACTGGTTTTTAGGGTGGTTTTTTGCTGCCTTCTCTTCCCAGGAAGTGTTGAACAGGAGCCATTGCTTTTGCCACTTTACATATATTCCCATTCATAAAGTGTTTTTCTACCTCTGATATTCTTTATAGGGTGCGCAGCATTTCCTTCAGGTCAGCATTACTTGTGCATTTATTGCAGGAACCAGTTAATGAAAATAAAGACCAGCAAATTAGAACAAGAAATAAGAATAAGAGCCAACTAAATGATATGCATATGAGAAACCTGTACTCCAAAAAGTGTTTGTTTAAAACAAGAAAGGGGGCAGAAGTAGGTGTTGAAAGAGTTGCCTGTGGTCACTTAGTCAGTGGCAGAAGCACAGGAAGAAAAAATAACGGGTCTCTTGCAGCACAGTTCTGGTCATACCGAGCTCTTGTCAGTGGTCTTCAAAATCTGTACCAACAGAAGTGAGAGTCAATTGGGAAATTTAGGGTTTGTTGCCAGGGTGAAGGGAGGTAAAGAGCCAAAACCACATGTCTGCTGTGTGGCTACTTTATTCACCAGTTGTAGAATAGTTCTAATTTCTCTGAAATACCAGGTATTGGCCAGCGGCAATGTATTAAACTCCAGGGTAACACAGCTGTTCTAACAGACCTGCATATCCTACCTTTCTGTACTCTCCTGTAAACCAATAATGCTGTTTCCCCCATCATTACACATCACATCAATCTGGCTGTTCATTAACAGCTCTGACCTGAATCTGTCACTTTACAACAAAGTCCTGTAGGATTCCAGGTTTACTGCCATATAACTGCTTTATTATACATGGAAGGCTGTAATAAGCTGATTAAAAAACCTGTCTTTTTTTTTTTTTGAGGACTTAATATATACTTTTCTGACATCAGATAAGTACAAAATAAACCTGAAGCTTCACCCAGAATGCATTATGCAAAGAAATCTGTCACTATAAAAAGCCTAAGTATATAAAACATGCAGGGCTCCCTGTACCAAGTCCTCTCTGCACCGCCTTGGCTGCTTAAGAGGGAGTGCTGTTGTGGCAACTGTTAATTCTTTAAAAGCCTTAAGTCAAACCACCCTTTCTATGATTCAGCTGGTGCAAGACACCTTTCCTCCCTAGAAATGCAGCTTTCTGGAACTATATGTTCATTCTGAGGAGGAAGGTTCTAAAGTTAAATGGAAAGTGTCACTCTCAAAGTTTAAAGTGAAAGGTAACATCCCATCATATTTCAGCTCAGGAATCTCAGGACAGCCTTCTTGAAGGGAAACTCTGGTAAATAATTGAAAGAGGCAAAGGCTTCTCTGATGGATTTTGATTACTTCATGCCAGATGAGACAGAACTGGCCAAATGCTGAAATGGAAAGATAGTGTTTCAATAATTTCACATTAAAAATGTCAACAAAAGTTATATTTTGCTGAATTAGCATTTCTGTAAGAGAAAACTGTTCAGCTGGGGAAAAAAAGAATTGGTCAGCTCTATTGGCAGAGCTAGTTATGGGAAGTGACGTTCATCACGTCTGGGCTAATGGGGTGTGAAAATTTGGCCCTGCTGAGTACATGTAGGCCTTTCTTACTGCTCCTGAGAGGCCTTGAAGGAAGGAGTGATCCCTGATTACACTGTCTCCTGTCTGCACAGCTGTAATGTGCTGATCCAGACCGGGCTGGGCTGTCAGAGCCTGTGGGTTTGCTCCATGTCCTTACAACCCCCACCCTGATCTTCAGGCCGGTCTGCAAAAGCTGGTGCCCATCACGCTTTCCATGGCTAATGCTCCATAGAGGGAATCAGCTGTGGTGGCAAGACATCTCACAGCACCCAGATTGGCTTTTGCCCTCGAGTGGCTTCCCGCTGCCTCAGAAAATTATCTTGTGTGTAGATATTTTCACCTCAATCTGCAAGAGGTAGGACAGGAATTGTGTCGCAGCTATGCTAGCATGGCACAGAAGACATGCTGCTTACTGCAAGACATGTCATGAGGGTGGCTAGTGGTGATGTGAAGGAGTAAAGTTTGTTCTAGTAATGTTGTAGAACTGTCCTGGATAGAGAGAGCCAAACATGTGATACGTATGGATATCTAAAATAGACCCAAGAGCAAAATATTCTGTAAACTACAGTAGTGTTTGACTTACAGGGAACAAAGTGATTCCTCCAAAAGGAGCCAGCTCTCGTGTGGGATGTGCTCGCCCTCAGTATAGGACCTTGGAGCAATTCGGTGGTACGTATGACCAAACAGAACAGTGTTTTTGCAAAATGGAATGCAGAATTATGATGATCATCTGCAATATTTTAAAGTAGGACTTTACAAGTTAGAGCCCAACTTAAAAGGGAGAGAAGGTATTTCGAGTCTTACATCTAAGGCATTGATAGTGGCAGGGTTTTACAGTGTGTGCTGTACAATCAGTGAACAAAAGCCCCAGATATTTCTGTTAATCAAAGCCCGTCTTTTGAATCAGTTACTGGGTTTCTCCTCCTGTTGCAATCACTGGCCAGCACAAGCTGAATTACAGTGTTCTTTATTAACTGGCAAGGCTTGCTCCACCTTAATTAGTGCAGACCAGTGGAGTTAAGGTGAATGAGGTGAACATGAGATGCAATTTTATCACTGATGTTGAAAAGGCAACCAGACCTCAACATTTCTCTCTGTAAGTACATGCCTTCCTTTTGTGAGATGATCAATAGCACTTCCACTGGAGGAGGTGGGCAAAGCACCTTTCAGAACTGATAATTGCACAGGATCCAAATATTTTCTAATACAATCTTTCAAAACCTTTATAAAATTTCTACTGAAGTCCAGCTTTCCTAGGAGACCTATAATTATTGAGAGCAAAAGAGAAGAGATGAGAGTTACCAACCTGTTTCACATAAATAGGACCAATTCAAACAAGGGACCTGAAAGACAGGGGTATGGACAATGAAATAAGAGTGGAAAAATATTATTATATTTATTATAATAATAATGCTAGAACAAGGATCAATATCTCTAAGAAAAAAAAAAGATAATTTAATTTTATACAAACAATAAAGTGCACACATATTCTGTGATTTCCCAGAGGTCTCCTTGCTGATTCTGTTTCCTTGTAAAACCCACATCCTTACACACTGCATCCACAACTCTTACCTTAGCAATACAAAATGTACATTCAGAGTGCACGACATCCCCAGAGATTTATTCCCTTGATGCTGCTCTTCTTTTTCATGTTTCAAAGTCAAATATTTATAATTTGAAGCCTTCTATGTTTTCCTTTGATCCTTGAAAGAAAGAAAAGTCCCTTCTCATTGCCCTTGTTCTGGAAAGCCATGAAGGCAGCGGCACTGTCATTTTCAATGGAGTGACCAGGAAGATGCAGTGAGATGATCAGCTTAAGATATCAGCTAGGTAGATGGCTCCAACACTGCTGTTTTCCCCTAAGTGTGGCAACATGTCAACATACTGACACATTCAAAAGCTTGGCATCCAGGAGGGAAAAATACTCATTCAGGTTGAGAAAGACACTCAGACATCTTCCCTTACTTTTGAAAACATCTGTTTTAAATTCACAGCTTACACAGTATGGCACAGCATGATTTATGCAGAATCATCTTGAAGATCTGGCCATTTCTAAGAGTAGAGATCAAAAAAGTGCTTTCTACACAGTATGGTCAGTGCATCCCATGCTTTTGTCTGCAGCATTAATGAGGAATGTCTGTGGGAGGTCTGGTCTAAGTTTATCCTGATCCAAAGGTGTTTTCCTTCACCTAAATTTGCCCGGACCATTGTCCAGACTATGAAAGATGAAGGTGTTGATGCTGTCTCCTTGCAGACCAAGCATGGTATAGATAATTGGTGAAACTGTGAGGGATAGTGTGCAAAAAGGGCCAAAAATGACATAAAAAATCCAGTGATGTCCCCCTCTCCCACTGCCATCAAACACACACAGACTCCTCAGGCAGCTCTGCCTGTGCCCGCTGCCTCAAGCACGGAGATTCATTGCACCGGACTCTGATGGATGGGGGCAATGCTCCTCTGGCAGCAACTCTGCCCCCTGCCCCACGTGTGGCGTCACTTGACGGTGTTTCAGCCAGCGGTGTATCCCCCTGGCACCAAGGTCCTCCTGCCCTTTGGGAAGTCAGCCTCTGGTTTCTTTTCACACATGCTTGCCTGTGGAGACTCGGCTCTTCATCTCTTCTACTCAGTGCGGAGGTGAAAGGACACCAGTCAAAAAGAAAAGGATGAAAAATAAACCAAAGAGGGGGAAAAATACCCACTTAGCAACAACTGAAAGCCTCCTCAAAGTCCGTATGAGAGCCAGACTCTCTGAGGTACCTTCAGCGATAGCAGTAAGGACAGGAGGTGGGAGAAAATGTAAAAGAAAAAAATAAAAAATAATTATACTGAAAGCTCACTTAAAAGAGGTGAGGAAACATGGGTCTGAGCCAGGCTGCAGCCCAGCTCCCATTACTGCTGCTGTGTTGAGCAGTGCATATCATTCTATGTAGTTCAGGGAGCTTTCAGGTGATTGCTCTAAAAATACCTTATCTGCAATAGTTAAAAATAATTTCCTCCTTTCTATTTATTGACCTCCCTCTTTACCTTTATGACCTCCCAGTCCCAAACATCTCCCAAGTATTTAAAAATAACAATCTGTCTTTCTTCCTTTGCAACCTAATTTGATTAGTTTATATAGCTCTGCTTAATTGGATGCATGCAGAAAACGAAGACCTAAAAGAGGAGCTTTGCATTTGCTGTACAGCGTGACACTCAGTCTGAGCTCTCACGGGAATGAACAACACTCCTCACACAACTGTCCCCGAATCCATTTTGAGTGATTCAAATACGAACTGCTTTCTTTTGAGGTACTGCTTTGTTGTCCTGGGGGTCCACAGCCTGAGGAAGAAGTGTGCTCAGGGCAAGAGAGGCACTTCAGGCTGAGGAGAAAACAGTAGACAGAGCAGCAAACCGCGGTAACTTGCACTGTACGTGGATTAACGGCTGCATCTTATCCCAGCTACAGCTTTGCCTCGCTGTGCCTTCCCTTGCTATACACATGAGCCAGAGCGTCAAGGTGCGCGGGCAGCGCAGCTGGCCCAGTGTCTTCTTGGACATTGTTTAATTGCTGCCTCTCATGGTTTGAAGTGGGCATTTATTTATTTATTCATTTTTGGTCTTCTGACAGCAACAGGAGGCAATCCTGAACTCATCGAAGAGAATGAACTCCGTAACGCTGCTACTTCAGACTGAATTGTCTCTTTAAGGCATGAGATATTTTCTTTAAACATTAACTTACATAAGGGAGAAGACTGCTGTAGGCATGGAAAGAAGGGCTGTGCAGGATGTCTGTCCTGTTTGATTTGGAAGGACGATTTAGAATTACATTGTTCATCTTTGCTAGAGATGGGGTATTATTTAGCAAGCAATAGTATCAAATGCAGGGGAAAAAAAGTCCAGCAGAATGGATACAGATGCACTTCATTAAATTTAGTACTTTCATGCTCCTCACTTTGTGATTGGGGACACAGAGAACAGCAGCCACTTTGTGCTGCAAGCACAGCTTTTTATAAGGACTTTGCAGTACCTTCTGCCCTATTAACACTTGCTGTATTCTACTCCCAGGCTTAATTATTCAACTTATACCCAAAAGTGCAGCAATGATTAAACTGAAGAGCAGTTAGGCATTTTCAAATGGAAGTGATGCAGCAGCTTTGGAGAGATGCGTATTTCAAGGGTATGAGTTTGTCCCTCTGCCCCCTCCCAGATCTCCTCTCCACTGAGCATTGCCTCTGAGTTCCTTCACTGCTCAGTCTTTAAAGCACCTTTCTTTGTTTCCCTCTCTCCCCCCCCTCAGAATTACATCTTTTAGCTCTCTGTGTCATTACCTTTCCCCTCTGTTGCTCTGTCTCTGCAACCAAATTTTCTCTATTGCTGTCTCCACAGACTTGGATGAAAGCCCACTGAAGACAACTGGAATTTTCGTACTGGCTGTTGGAAGATGTTGTTGAAAGGAGGAAACATTAAGGATAACAAAGCTTAACTGCAGCTTTCTGCCTGTGGATTGAGGATGGGTCAAGTGACTTCTCTTTGTTTCCAACAGGCTTCAGTTTCTATGACTCCAAGAAACTTGAGCAAACCATTTCGGCACCATTTTTGAAGGACAAAGATGTGCAGATCCCAGGAGAAAGCACAAACTGGACCTCTGAAGGGGGCATCTACTGAGAAGTAAGCCTTCTCACCTCACTCGGAATTTTGAAAATAACTTGAGACAAATGTGGGTAACAGTGAAGATGGCTAATTTCTGCCACCAAAAAGTTAGACTTTCAGTTGAAGCTAGTCCTTTAAGCCATACAGAGAGACTCTGTTACCTTTGGAGGATGAGTCATCCCACCCACTTTAGACACTGTACATAGGAAGAGGTGACTCATTCACTGGAGATGCCTCCCTTTCTCTTCATAGCCTGTAGAGGAGGGCTAGATCACTGGCTTAGGCATCTAAACTTTTACCTGGCTAAAACTGTGTAAAAGTAATCCTCACTTTGCTGGAGAGGACATAAATATTACCATTCTTCACAATGAAGCACTGTGATGAGCACCAAATCACTGTTGCTCCGTGGCCCTGCAAGTGGAGCTGCAGGATGGACCTCCTCTCGTGTCCTAAACAGGTCTGAAGCAACTGCTACCCAACACTGTGTCAGCTCAGGCTCAAGGTGTGGCCTCAGCTGAATTCTGGGAGACAGCAGAAATTCGTTTAGTGTTTCCTGCTACTAAGTAGTGGGTGAGCACTCAGAGTCCAGCTTGGTTTCACAACCTCTTACTTCTCCTTTCGACCCTACTTGGACATTGCACCGTGTGGGCTGTGGTGCCTTCTTTCCACGGAGCTTCTCACCCTTAGTCACCTGATTCTATTTTGATATCTCTAACAAGCTTGGCTGTCTGTCCCTGAGACTACTAGGACATCCCAAGATCCTAGGGCAGATGGGAACTGATTACAAGACCTGGTTTCATCTTCCAAATGTACCTCCAGCTAGGCTAGCTATGGCCGTGCTCGCTCTCTCAGAGTGGAAGTACCCAGTCCAGCACTTCACACGATTATTGGAGTGCAGCCAGCTCTCTGGTGAGAGAACAGGAGAGCAGTGTTCAAATTTTTCAGATCCAGAAAACCACATGATGGGAAAGAAGTTAGGACCTGTTCTTGCTCTCCTTTGCTCGTAGTTTCTCCCTTGCATTTTTGTTGAAGGCTACATCAGTACATTCATTTATAAAACTGACCCGAAGACAAATGCGCAGAAGCTTTTCTTGCCTTCCCACCGCTATCTTGGAGGCAAGGCTCCAGTTTTTAACCATATGACACAGCAAGATAAGCCTTACAATAAAAAGCAAACAATGCAAGGCCAGCCCCGGGCCTCCAAGCCGTGATCTCCGTTTGTTCAGCATTTTCCCAGGAGGTTGTTGGAGATACCTGTGAATAAGGCTGAATGCAGAGAGTCAACTTTGCTGAAGCAAAGAGCACAGCATTCTGGGTTATTAAGCCATTTGTCTTACAGCCCTGGGGAAAAAAATAGTTTGCTACGGAAAGTCACAAATGGACTGAGTTTGCTTGTCTCAAGCCTGCTTCTCTCCATTTTGCTGCATCCCCAGCTTGGCACCATCGTAGCACGAGCACTAGCTTCTGGTGAGAATAGAGCAGAGACTGAGAAATGCAAAAAAAGGATGTGTCAGTAAAACTATTTTTGAAACTCTCTGGCTCTTGTCTGCATTATCTCCAGATCTCCCCTTGACAGTATTTTTTCATTGTTCGTGGTAGGTTGAGGGGTTTTTTCAACATGGTGTTATAAGAACATTGTGAATTCATCAAGAATTTTCCTAAAAATTAACAAAACAAAAACAAAACCAGAGTTGATACTGTCAAAAAATTGATGCTTAGAGTAAACTATATTCTCCATGGCATGGTAATACAATATGCTATTAAATTCTTTCACTCAGGAGGGAATAAAGGATATTTGAGCATAAATGCATTATCCACAATCCACAATAGCACAGCCTATCCCCCTGTGGATAATGCTATTAGTGCTACATTTCAAATTAAAAAGCATATGCTCTTCTTCTTTCAAAAACAAGGGAGTGCTGCCCACTTCCTTCACTTAACTAAAAACAAAAGCTTTTAAAGTGATAAAACAACATTCATTTGATAAAAACAACCATCTGCACCTGATTTAGCTAAGTGTTTGCATTTAAAGACAAATTGCTGGTTGGGGAAAAATTAAATACAAGTGTGAAGGTTGACTTGATTTGACCACAAATTGATTATCTACTACCCCCACCAGTACTAACCCTAATTTTGACACTTAATCCTGGCCTTGAATAGCAAGTCCTGTTCAAGGGCTCTTTAAATCATTTTACTTACAACCCCTCAAATAAGCATGTTCCCAAATGCACCCCCTCCCTTCTCAACCTATTAGTCTGTATTAGTTAAAGTGGGTTGCTTATTAAGTTTTTTATATCTTCAGAATAATTTGGAAAGACACCAAGGTCTTAATGTACCAGATTTTCATAATGCAACATGATATTAACAAACATCAAACTCCATCAATGATCGGTGCAGCAGGCATCCTTAAAGCATGTAATTAAGATAACGCAAGATAACATCAGCCACAAAAAAGAAAGCGGAGGAGGGAACGCAAATGCAGCTTTCTGAGGAGGCCACATTGAGATCATCCCTTTGAGGTCAGGGCATAGCAGCAACATGGGAACAGTGAAAACGCTATTCTGATAGTGCACTAAACTGAGATGAACAGTGCGTTGCACGAATCATCTTCAGAGCAGCAGCAACTGGCACAGCCAGAATGGAAGACCATAGTGGAACATACAAGTGTCCTTTTAGAAATGGTCATGCAGACTCTCACGGAAAAGCCCTCAAGTGTTATAACCTTTCCTTGGTTTTTAAATCAATGAGGAGTATAATAAAGGCGACAATACCCACCTGTCAGAGAGTGCTTTTGGTCAGTAGCTCTCATAGTCTTTGCAAAAGGAGTCAGTATTTTGAACTCGGCACAAGTTATCTCCATTGCTATGGTTCCCATGCCATTCTGCTGGGCACCCCCAAAGGTAGGTGTGCCCATGGGGGGATGTGTGCTGT
The DNA here is from genome assembly GCF_963921805.1 of Phalacrocorax carbo. Taxonomy (NCBI): domain Eukaryota; kingdom Metazoa; phylum Chordata; class Aves; order Suliformes; family Phalacrocoracidae; genus Phalacrocorax; species Phalacrocorax carbo. The sequence continues at coordinate 8,474,569 of NC_087530.1, forward strand.
GGGGCAGGAGGGGTGCTATCGAAACATGAGGTAAGGAAAACAAAATCATCGCTATTATCGCTTTGCTCTTTCAAGAATCACCCAGAGTCCCCCATCTGCTGGGCTATTTTTGCTCAGTTTGGGAGGAGCAAAGTGGGAAAAATGCTTTATTTCCGAAATGTTCCCATAGGCTTTGAGCAGTGTTGATGGCTCTGCACACCTCCTAGTCTCTTTTCACTGGTAAACGGCTGGGTATTTTTGTGCTGGAAAGTGTGGTTGTGGATGGGTCTGCTGTTCCTTTTCCTAGCATAGCTGAATACATCCATATACAACGGAACATGTATATTTAGCTGTTAAAAAAAAATAAATCCTGGCATATCGTGATAACAAGTTTATTTCCTACCAGAAGGTTCCATCCATTTGGGCAAAACTTTCTGCGTTCCCAGACAGTAACAGACAAGCCCAAATACATATTTTAAATAACATCGGAGAGGAGAGATTACAAAGCATATTTCAGATGCGTAAGTACGTCCAGGCTAATAAAACCCCCTTTCCCTACTCACAACCCCCAGTGTCAGGCAAAAAAGTAAACCAATTTGTCACTGCTATTACCTAGTGCCAGGATAAAAGTGTGTGCTATTCCCATTCCTTTGCCAGAGGTCACTGGATGCAGTCTCAAAGACTGTCTGAAGGAAAACAAATGAGCGCAAACATAATAAATTGCAAGGAAGAAGCTCTGTCGTCACTAGTAGGAAGGCGGGGCGGGATGATATCTTTTGGGGGAGCAGGAGAAAAAAAGATGTGCATCGTTCATCCAGCACAAAACTACTTTAATCACTTCACAAGAGCATGGCTGGTTTCAAGGACAAAAGGATAATACATGTTTCACTAGGGCCAATAGTGAGATAGTGAGTACTTTTGAATGTACTGAAACAGCAATTAAGCGAACTAGTGTCCTTGGGCAGCTGCTGAGGTTTCTTAAAATGGAGTTTTAGACAGCACTTCAAGCCTTTTGTCCCTAGCAGTGGGGATGTACAGAAAACATGCTATTGTGCGTGCTGGCAAGAGCAGGACATCTGTCTGGGGACATCATTCCCTACTCCATGGCTATAGTTTGGGGCCGCAGAGTCCTCACCTGGCATGTTCCCTATTCTAACCTGCCCCTTCACAGGGGCAGATGGAGGGACATCTCAATTCCTTTCCCATGTCAGATGTTGAAGTGTTTCTCCATAATATGGGGCAGTAAGAGAAACCAGGAACTTTTGTACCTTTGAGGTGTTGCCCGTAGGATCTATTAATCAAAAAAATGTGCAACTGGTCTTGCTTATGGGGTTAAAAAACTAGATCCTTCTTTTGGTATCCTCAGATGCACAGGGATGAGTCCAGAACTGCCAATTTGCACTAGCAGTGCAGGCACAGCACATCTCTAAAGACCTCTAGAGAAACAACAGCACAACAGATGCCATTTTGGCTGACGACAGAAACTGGGAAGAAAAGCCCTACAAAGCTGGAGGTCTTACAAAGCTTAACAGATAGCTCTACAAACCTAGTGTCTGCCTCCTATCAGGAATGAACTGGGTACACAGTCAGACATCTGTTATCTGATGAGCAATGGGTTGTGAGAGTTTCATAAAGGAGCGAAACAAACCCACAGTTCCCACTTTCCTCCCCAACTCAGACTTGTCCAGACCGGTACACCCACACCAAGTCACTCTCCATGCTCGGGGTCACCCAGAGGGAAGTTACATTTTACCTGTGCACTGCAATGATTAACTTCTAGCCAAAGGTTTATTAGGCTAATTTTGCATCTTCCTAATTTATTAGACTCATTTTGCCTTTCTGTGAGTTATCCTCCTGCAACTGAGATAATTAATTCTTTGGATTTATTTGCCAAATATTTTTTCCTGGAATTATTTTTCTGTCTCATAACTTACTTGAACTGTAAGCTTCTGCAGGTTGTCTTTTTTGTTCTGTGTTTGTAGTCCATCCAGCACTTTGACTGGGGGCACGCTGTCCCTCTGCGGTGTGTATATATATATATATATATATAAAAAAAATAGGCAGTACATTGTTAGTACTCTGTATCCCATGTTCATGTTGTGCCAGTTAGTTCTGACACAACCCAGAGTTCACATGCTGTGTATCTGTCCCCGTGATTTCATACACATTTCTCTGTCAAAGCAGGTTGGTAGGGGTAAAGCTTAGAAACAAAGTTCAGTTCCCTCTAATATTCCCCAGCAGTCATTCCCAAGCATAGGAAAAGGAGGTTCAGCCACTGAGCAAACAACAGCTGTATTAATTAGGCTGTTATTTCTGGAAAGTGTTTTGAGGTATTTTCTCATTGTTATTTTGTTCCCTTTTGTGGACTGCCTGCGCCTCGTGACCCCACCTGACACTCTCACCACCATCCTTGCTCTTTTAAGGTATCTTTTATTGCCAGACAAAGGGAAAAATATATATTTGAATGTGGCCACCAGTTAGGCCATTGCTAACATCTCTGCAATAGCAAAAGACATTGCAGAATAAAGACATCATTGGTATTATCAGGAAGCCATGTGTGGGCAGAAAGGACTGAAGTGTTATCATACATTACAAGGCTTAAAGGTTGCCAGCCTTGACTTTGGCCACACTAGGGCAGGTTCTCAGCTGGTGTAAACTGAAGTAGCTTCCATGAAAAAAATTGAACTATGTCTATTATATGCTGTGACTTCATTGCAGTTGAAGAACACGTGATGGAGCGAGATCTCAAAGGTCATTGCATCCAGTCCCCTGCTATCTCAGGCAACGGCATCACATAATCCCACTCGTAAACTGATGAAGCTTCATCATAAAACTAGTCAGGCTGCTGCGAGCCACCCACTCCTCCTGCTGAAGGCTGTTCCAGAGCTTCCCTCCTCTGCTGGCTGCAAACCTCCTTCCAGCTTTCAAACAGAATTTATTAAACGGAATCTGTTTTGGCTTGCTTTCTGAATGCACAATTTTAATCCAGCTGGGGGAGGAAGCAGAGGATGGTGGGCCTTCTTTGCATGTCTTTTGTTTCACAAATTTGGGATAACCTTCCCCAGGTGTAGGAAGCACACTGCATGGATGACAGGCAGGGGACAGCTTTCAATCCATACCTTTCCTTCTTACGTGTAGTATGCAGGTAATGTTGCTACAGGTGCTGAGTTTCTACTGTTTCATTTCAGTCTTTTCTTCAAAGATCACTTTCTCTTAGGCAGAGCTATTTTCTCATGGTGAGACTTACCCCAGGACAATTAAAAGCAAGGAGAAAATATCTATACCAGTTGCTTGTCCATAACCCCAGGTGTACCACAATAAATCTACAGGCAGTTCACTCAGAAGGAGTACATGGGATCACCAAGCCAAATGTGAACAAAATTAAAGCCTGTGAGATTCACAGTGAATAGAAAGATGGATTACTTCTGCCCCCTGGACCCTGAATGTGTTGTGATAGTTTAACATGGAGAGTAGATTAGACTTTATCCATTCAGGTTCATCTGACTATGATGCGTTATACTGGGTGCACCGTAATTTTGACCATCTGGGAGCTAGGGGCAACACTAATGCTATCATGAGTATGGCTGCATCAGTAGTGAGCTGGAGACGTGAGCCTGTACTGCTCTTTGGTCTTAGCCTACACCCACCCCTGGTGATAGGCAAAAGCCCTCTCAGTCTTAGCCCAAACTGACAGCAGGTTACAGCATGGTCTCTCAAGACATGCCCTGGGCTTGGCTCCTCTGAGCATGCTGTCGATATGTTTAGTCAAGATGGTTTCAAAGCCTGGTATACACATTATTTTTCTCTCTGCACAGAAATAAACCATTTTTACTAGCATTTTCACCTTGCTGAATATGAAAAATATCAAAGGAAATATGCTTTATATTAAAAAAAAGCGCATAATCAGCTCAACAAGCAAGATTTCTCAAGAGGGATGTGGTCAGATGAAGGGAGAATTAACTTCTGGACTTCCATTTGTCTGCAAAAAATATACCATTGTTTTGGCTGGGGTTTTTTAGGACTAAAATGACAGTGATTAAGAGATTCATTTAGCAAGCTTATGCTCCTTCCTTCCAGGCGCACTGTCCCTGGAGGAGTTAAATTGGAAATCCAAAGAGGCTTCTGACTGTGGGGAGCTCAGAGGAGGTGTGGAGAGCATATTTCAGCAGTTTCTGAGGTAGTGATTTCAAGTGTAGAAGCAGGAGAAGGTTGTAGTCTCTGCCCAGCCCTAGCTGGCTTCAAGCTCTCAAGTCTCAGGAATGGGTGTATCCACAGACCCAATTCTGCTAAAAGACAGTGAAATAGGTTGATGTACTTGCCTCAGAAGCTTCAGGGAAGAGGTGTGCAGCAGCTGACACCAGGAGTCCGAGCCCTGGACGTAAAGAGATGCTGCTCAGTTGTGCTCTTTGGGATCTCCAAAGAGTGTGGCCATTTAACAAGGACATGGGAACACACCTGCCCCTAACAGGCTTTGAAAATTGACTTCAGAAGTGCAAAATGGGTCAATAAAAGCAAGAAATGAAATTGATGTCAGAGGTTGTATGTATGTGACAATAAATAGCTTCATAGGCTCGAATTTCTCCCTCAGTCGGGAGGCTCCCAGCTCTCGGTCAAGTAAATAGGTGTTGCAGCATGCAGAAATGAGACTACAGAGTCAGCAGGGGACAAGGGCAGTTGTTCAAGGCAACAGGGACACAAGCTGCTTATACCTTGCAGGTAAATCTACCCAAGGTGTCCATCATTAAGCCAGGCAAAGAGGTAATAATATATTTGTATTTAAATTTTTTTTTTACTGCGTGGCAGTATTTCAGATTATAAAATAATGTCAGCGGAGGGGGTGTATGTAATAACTTGCAATAAAAAGCAAAACTGCTGGAAGATTTTCCCTTACGGGCTTATTTTGTCAAGTATTGTTCCACATTTACTTTTTTCCCTCTTAAACTAAGAAATAGATCCTCCCTCTGCTTTGTAAGAAACACCTTTTGAAGACAGGAAAGAAAGAATGGGAATAAAATAGTAAAACATAAAATAAACCCTAGAGCCCACACCTCTACTCTCAAGTGAAAGGAGATTTCAAAGGAAGCATTTGTAATTTAGATTTCTGAACAGCAGTGAAGAGGAGCCCCACTACTGACTCTTTCCCACTGAAGATGCCAAGTCCATGTTCCTCTGTTACTGATGGTGATAGAAGATTTGGGAATGAGCCTGAGAACAACTACCCAAACCCCTTCAGCTATTTAGTCAAATGAATTCTGCAAGTCACTCAGATGACTCAGATCAGGGCTTTATCAGCACGGCTTCCCCCCACATCTCCTCCATTGCCTGGAGATGCCAAATTCTGCTGCAGTGAGGAAACTGCCTTAAGTTGGCACCGTCACATGCTAAAAGGGACCTGTGGCTGTGGCAGATGTTTGGATGTTGTTATTGCTTCTCGTACAGCACACTGGAGAGGGGGACAGCAGAGCTGAGGGAAGATCTGGAGCACACCCAGGTCTCAAAGGATGGTTGTTGCCAGAAGAAAAGTGGTTTGACCAGCATCGGCGGGGCCCAGCCTAGCTGTGGCACTCAGGTGGCTGTACCTATTGCATATTGACATAGGACTGGTATTTTTTTTCTGCTTCAGCCTTCTTCACATGTCGATGATGCTACAACACATCCTCACAAGACTGTGGTCTGAAGACAATCTTGTTGCTTTCCAAGCTTGACTATTGACTTCAGTGGAAACAGGAAGGGGTTATTTTGGCTAACTTTAATTTTGCAATAGCTCAGTGATCATATATATTCTCAGGTAGAGAGTCTCTAGGGTCCACCTCCCATCTTTGTCACTGCCAAGGACCACTGGCCTTACTCTGCTCCAGCAAAAGCGCTCAGTCAGCACAGCAATGTGAACTGAATGTGCTGATATTAATTTGGATGGAAAATGAATTGCAATAAGATCCCCATCACCACCTGCAGCCCTCTACTGCTCAGAGATATTTCAATGAGAGCTGTACTGAACCAGGGGAAAATATAGCGGGGCCTTGCTGGATGCTCTCCACCCCTCGCCCCGCGACTGTTTATTAGAGGTGAATTCCTGAGGGTGTTTGGAATCTACCTCTGACTAGCAGAGATAATTATATTGAGAGCTGTGATGACACCAGCCTGAGCTTCCAAATTTCTGAATCTATATGAGTTAGTTTTTAAACTCCTTGGGGGTTAATATATCCACGTGAGTGGATACTAACCTGTATCTATCAACCACTCAGATCGCCACAGCTGGAGCTAGAGGAAATGCTGTGGATCACAGGACACCTCCTCCGCACTCCTTAGACTCCTTCCAGCCCCCTGTGTGAACATGCAGCCCCACTTCCAAGGTCAAAATAAGAGCAGAAGGGTTGGGTGTGCTCTAGTACGGGTGTGCCCTCCTCTAACATCTCCTGCCTTCAGGGTAGCAGGGCTGATGCCCCTCTCATCCTGCCCTTGCTACAGCAGTGTCTGGCACTCAGTATTTTGGAAACCAGGCGATTTCTGCAACACCAGGAGAGGGGGTTAACCCACACCATCAGTGGCAAGTTTAAAGACACATCAGTTGAAACTGGGGACCATTGAAAGTGGCTTTGTCTCACAAAAGGACACTCCTGTGTCTGTTTTCTTTTGAACCAGTGGCCACCCTCATCCAAATCTCCTCTTAATGCAAGATATTACCATGCTCATTTTGCCTGGATTTTTGCAGATGTATTTCTACTCACTTGTTTTGAAGTCCAGGTTGGCAGGCCTTGTGCAAACTATCCTTGTGAAGGTGGTGTCCTGTCACAGGGCTTGTGATTTTTGCTTGCGCACATCACCTTCAGACCAGATGTTGTTCATGGGCAGCTGAATGCAAGCCTTTGCTTTTATACAATGAGATCCAGGCTGTATTCAAAGTCTTCACCAAACTTTATTTAAATGCTCCTCATCCCAGGAGTTATATCAGAAATTATCTGTATAAACATTTTCTGATAGTGAGCTCTCCAGTCACAAATATACCACTGTCTAACAAATGCAATCTCCCTTGAATTCAAGGAAGTAACAAAAGATCTGTGTCTTAAACTTCAAAAGCTTTTTCCATTCTGGCTTTAGTAATTCCACAAGTTTAAAAGGCAAAAATCCTCACCTATGTACAATATTGAGGATCTAGGTTTGGAGCAGTGAGATCTGAAATTATCTGGCTCTAGAAACCCCTGTAATTTGAAGAATACAGGGGATCTGAAAACATCCAAGTAGGGGAGGTGCTTTCCCCCCATCATCCCATTTTGTTAGCCTTTATGTTTTGATATGAAAAGAAATTGTGAATTTTTTTCACAGCTCAATTTAAAATTGGGAAGTTCCATAACTAGAACCAGAATGAGTACTGGTGCCTGGACACACAAAGACAAGAACCTCCTGGGTCTGGTTTGGGTCACCTTTGAGACAAATGATCAAATAAATTCCTCCAGAACCTGGAACTGAAATCCTGAGAAGGACACAACCAAACCAGCTCAGGCGGAAGCAGGACAGGAGGAGGGACCTTGCCAGCTGTTCCCAACATGAACCTTGTGTAATTAACAGGTGCTGTAAATGAAGGAAAGCCAACATGACAGCCACAGCTGGATTGTCTTCTTTGCTCAGCTTTGTCTCCTTCTGACCAAGTGCAGACATCAGCATCCCTTCCCTTTCTGGGTGCCAGATGCATCTCTCAAACTCCCCTGACTAGCCCAGCTCAGGCCTGGCCTCTTTTACATGATAACCAGCCTTTTGCAAAACAGACGTCTCTGCCCATTTGTGGTGACCTTTGCTGAGTCACATTGGCACTAGCAGCCACAGGCTTCTGCTGACCTTGGGTGACTGCTTCTCCTTTCCAGTCCTGTTATTGTTCTCTGCTGGATTGCTTGCTGCTGCTGAGCTCCCTTAATGTCAAGCAGAAAAAAATGGACCAGGTGGAAATGTGGGGAAATTAACTCACAGGCTATTATGATGGCAATAGTTTAGCCTCAGTCAACTCTACCATTAAGCCCATTACAGAAGCTTGTGGTGTCTAGGGTGCCTCCTCACTGCTCCACCTCACAGAGCTGAGAACTGGTAACGCTCTGCACACCTTCTGTTCACATGGCCAGTTTCCTAGTTCATCCAGCGAAAAGAAGGGTGACTGGGAAAGCCAAGTTTGACTGCTGAGTTCTCCTTTCCGGATGCATGCAGAGTGCTAACAACCCTTGCAGTGGCATGATGCATCTCCCCCTTCCTCCTACACCTTCTCCGTACATCTTCCTTTGTCCCAAAACCTTCCTGTATCTCTCCTTGTGCCAAGCATTCCTGATTTCATCTCTGCTCCACACAGCTTTCTGTTCCCTGCCAAACTTCTGTGTAGGAATTTCAAGCCATTCCCTGTACGAAATCACTCCAACCTGGGGGTGTCCTTCCTCCAATCTGCAGACGTGCCAATCTCAGGATGTCAACGGTCTAATTCAATGTTATTCCTTCACCCACCTGCTGCTGTGGAGGAGTTTGCTGTAGGCCAGTGGTTCTCCTTCCCTTTGCTGGAGGTGGTGGTGTCTGACATGGTCTCTGGGCAGCGGAGGGATGACATGTGCCTGAATGTGACCTCTAGCTGAGAAACACACTGGATGCACAACCGCAGAGAGGGAGAGGGAAAGCATGAAACCAAACCGAAAAACTGCATTTGGGACAACTGAAGGAATTGCTCAGAGTGATGGCAATAACTGGAGCTTAGGATGTTCAGTACAGTCCCATCTGTGCTGATTTCTTCCCTTCATTTTCATGCTTTCCTGCTTTGCCCTTGATCTGCCCTATGAAGTCTGTGTGTGTCCCCTGAGTTGCCAACCCGACAGCCCCTGATGACGGGTTGCTGATCCCATGAATCACAGAGCTCTTAAGCCCTTTCTCATCTTTTCCTAACACATCCCTTCACTCTGGATGACGCAGTGAGCTTCTTACATATCTCTCAGTTGCCTGGTTACCAGGTTAACACTGATAACAAATGCTGGATGACAGTTTGTTTAACACTGCTTGCTCCGTGATCTGGGCTCCAGCCTTCTCCGCTCCTCACCTCCTGCAGTGTCAAGTCTTCAGATGCTCTTGTTCATAGCGTCTCTTTCCAGTAACTAGCCTCCTGCATCCTGTGTTTAGCCTAGTCTATCCTGTACTCTTCAATGTCCTCTGATTGAATTACCTTGTCACATTGTCACAGAGCAGCTTCCCCGGGATCCCTCAAAAAAAATTCTATGATTTAATGCCTTCCTTCTCAAGAAGGCAGTTGCAGGGAAGATCAATGCTTTTCCTGTCCCCCTGCACTAGAAAGAAGATATGTCCATATATCATTGATCCCCTCTCAGCCTTGAGGAGACATGCCGATCCTTATATGTTCACACATGACCTCATATAATAGGATATAGCCTTACTGTTGCAACTGTATTATAAAGGAATAATGTTACTAATAATGTACGTATATGCCAAATGCCTCCTTCCATCACTCGTATGCAGATGACGCCCTTTAAAACATAGGCCACCTCTCTTTAATATATTCATAATGTTGAGCACAATGTAGTTCCTATGTGTGCCTATAATGCAAATAAAATATATCTTTAAACCCAGGTATCCTTCTATCTTGAAAATGAGGAAGGGCTTTCATATTCCTTAGTTTTGGCCTCTGAGTTTTTGTCCTTTGTAGCATCATTGGAGCTGTTGAGTGAATGCATCTGATTTTCTAGGCCCAGAACTCCTTCTCAGAGAAGACAACTCCAATCATTCAAATCTCCCGTAGCCTGGCCCACTGTGATCCTATTGTACCTCCGACATTCCTCCTCTAAGCTAAAATGGGACATCAGTCATCACAGCCAAAAGCGCTCTACAACTGAGCAGTCTTTTGGAGAGAGGTGTCTCAGAGGCTGTATGAGAGGCATTTGTCCAGCTGGCAAAAATACTGACCAAAATATATTTTATTTTTCCAGTGCTGAAGCCCCGAGCCTTTGGATGAATATGTGCTTAACTATTTATAATTGACCTTTGTACAAAAGAACATGAAATTTTTATAGCCTAAAGCCTCATTTATTAACTTTACTGGAGTGTAAAATATTGCTGTTTGCTATAAATTTGTACCAGGACAAACAATATATATGCTAATTAGTGGCTGTGCAGCCATTCAGGGGCGTATGTGCTCACCAGTCATTTCCAACAGGCAACAGAGAAGAATGGAATAGACAAATGACAGTTGAGTAGTTTGATACTCTCTGTTCAAACAGTGAAGTCTGAACAGGTGAATTAATGGTGATCATTATAACAAGTCCATTTCCTTTTCATTTCCTTTATAAATTAGTCCAGGTAACATGCTGTGTCCCTGAGAGAGCCGATCAGAGGCAACCTGCTGAGATGCACCTGCAAAACCGATCACTCCGGAGTTCTTTCATCACTCCTTACTCAGCTTTCCCCTTCCTTTGCCTTCCTTCAACCCACCCATTCATCTTCTCCATTTTGTCCCCTCCATCTGCACTTTTTCCTTTATCCTTTCCCCTATTTTAGTTTCTGCATTACTTTCATTTTTTCCCTTTTTGCTCCCGTCCCTCTTTTCTTTCTTGGTGTTTTTTTTTTTCCCTTTCTTCCCTCACCTTCTCTTCATATTGTCTCTGGGTTCTTTTTTCTCCCCAGTACGTTTTTCTCACCATATATTATCCTATTAGTACTTTCTGGATCTCATTGTTATTTTATTAACTTTGGCTCATACAAGGGCACATATCCCTAAGGCTCATCAAAACTCAGTATGAAATACAACCACAGGGGGAAAAAAAGAGAGTGAGATGTGTTCAGTTTCATGTGACTGAACCAGCTATTTCATGGTTGGTTGGCTTTTGGTAGCAAAGAAGTAAGGTTGTAGAGATAATAAAAGGAGCCTGTTGGAAGCATCTCAAATGGTCCAGGATCTGCAGCTGCAGCTGAAGATCTTCTGTTCCTGCGTTTGTCACAGGTATATCAATACATAGAGGCTGGGAAGATGAGTGGCAACCCGCTAGCAATGAATATGACTGCTCTCGATAGTCGTCCGGGGACGGGGAAATGGGAGACAAAAGTCATTTCAAGGCTGGGTGGTCACAAACTTTTGCATGGATCTGGAATGATGCTCCTCAGAAGGCATCCTCCACTTTCTCCCATTTCCTTGCACCCCTGCAGGTCGCTGTCTACGGGATGTAACGAGCGGGCAGGACCCTCAATGGGGAGCACCCAAAATTACAAACGTGCTCAGTCATCTGTGGGAACAGCAGGAATCAGAAGGGGCACAGAGACACAACCAAGGAAGATCTAAACATCATAAAACCACTATAAAAACATATATATATTTCCCTTGGACGGAGATTCAGGATGCTGGATTTCATGGAATTTGGACGGTTTAAGGAATCTAATAGAGTTCATTGAATTGTGGGAAATTGTTAGGGAATTTTCATCAAAATAATTGCAAAGAAGTATTTGGCTTCTATCAAAATAAAAATAAAATCATCTGTAAAATATCAGCATCACAGAAATTCCTCCAACATTTTCTTTGAAGTAGCCAGGTACAAGCCCTACTCTGAAGCCCATGGCAGAGAATAATGTGCCCCAAAATATCATTATCATGAGGGAAGTTGACATATCTGGAGGACTTTAACTTAAAATTTGTAGCATTTTCAAACTATCCTTTAAGTATTCTGCAACAACATTACATTTATGTTTAACTTTTTCTGCTATCAATCCTATTGATATATTGAAATATCTTAGTGGGACAAGATTCTGCATGTGAATCAGATCTGTATTCTGGTACAAATGTTAAATAAAAACATTTCCCTAAACCCACAAGCTTTCTGCTTCCTGGGGAATAACATAAACCCTGCTGTGAAGCTGTCCTTGGATATTTGTAAAGGTAAATAAACAACAAAATACTTCATTAACAAAACAGTTGTGAAAAAAATAAGTTCAATCTCTTTGAGTTTATACTCAAAGAAAAAGCTTCCTTTAATGATTTTTGTTTTCTTATTTTCCCCATTAATTTTGTCAAATTTTAAATGAATTCAATAATGTACCCAAAGCTCCACAGCTTTCCAGTGCTAACAGAGACCCTGTGCTGAAACTACAGGTTTTGCTTTCTTCTCATGGAAAGACAGACTTTTAGTTAAAATATAAGATTGGGTTTAAGAAGAAAATTACTCTGATGAGCAGGAGATGTGGTTTGGGGTTGAAATCTCTATTGTTATTATAGATTTCTTTTTTTTTTTATGTACAGGTGTCTCCTCCATACCTCAGTTTACCCATAGAAGGGACGATGTGGCATTGCTGTGACATACCTGAAGCAGAGGCAACTTTGGATGGATTTTCTTTCAGACGTCAGTTGTTTGAGGAAGTGAGAGGACAGGCTGGGAGAGGTTTATTCCTATTGTAGTCTAGTCTCATCCTAGCTCAGCAGAAATGTGGCCTGGGTGGTTTGACAAGGTGGAGGGCCACTCCATCTCCATCTCCGGGCTGCACTATTGCCAAGGCCTCAAACAGCACGCACTGCTTGGTTCGGGATATAGCAGTAAGGGAAAGTGTCAGCATGAGCAGAGATAACAGTGTTCAAACACCCACTGCCTTCAGAGATTATTTTTTAAATTGCTGATCGTGAGAAAAATTATGGGCCAAATTGTCTGCTTATGTAGCTCATCTCAACTCCAACAGAGTTATAGCAGGAGATACGTCAACTGCATCCAGAGTATGCCCAGCTTTCGGTGTTCAAACAGCATGAGAATAGCTAAAAAATTGCATGAGGTTTTTGCAAACACATTTTGAATTCTTGTTTATGTGTCTTCTCTATTTTAAATCTTTAGGATATGCTGGGATCATGGTGGGGGGGGGAGTTGTAGGTTGGGGGTTTTTTTGCAACTGCATCTACAGAGAAAAAGCACTGCATGTTTTCTTACACACACACACAAAAAATAGTATTGCTTAATGCATGTCTCCAAGAACTGGGGATTTACCTGAAAACCAAAGAAAGGTGGTAGCTTTGGACAGTGGGATGAAGGAGGAGATGCCTGGGATTTTTGTATACAGGGCGGTGATATGTAAGTACGTTCCTATTAGTCCTCAGTATCATGGATGCTTTCGCCAGCTTCCTCCCAGTGGCACTCTGTTTTACATGAAAGTAAGCTGGAGATCTCTGTGACCTTATTGGCACTTCTTTTCACAGCCTTAGAAGGGAGATTAATATTTAATGACCCAAATTCTAACTTCTATCAACCATTGGACTGGCCCAAATCAGAGATGTGGACCTGGCAACCCCAGCCCCTTCATCGTGTCATCAACTTGGTATTGTCTGCTACATTAAGTTCTTCAATAAAGAATTTAAAAGATCTCCCTCCCATCCTTTTTATTGTCATATGGGAACTGCATTATTCATGTGTCCATATGTTTGAGCATAAACTGAACTTCATGATCAATTCCGTTCCATTTTTTAGGCAAACAGTGTATCAGTGAAGGCATTATTATAAAAACATTGACCCAGTTCATACCTGGCATAACATGCCATTGATTTCAGTGGGGTTGTGGAATTTGGCTCACTGCTATAAACATTTCCCATGAAGTCCTGTTCAACAAATCATCTGGAAAATCTCCTTACTCGTACCTTACATAATTATGGTGCAGTGGCAAAGCCATTAAGACATTTTCCCGTGGTGTCGAAGCTGCTGATTCAAACCTTTCTCCAGCCTTATGCAACCCTCCTGCTTCACCTCTTCCTGGGATGACATGGCTGGAACTGGTGAAGGGGAGGGTGCAATGAACCTGGTATGCAGACATGAGAAAGCTCCTTCAGCACAGCTCCCTCAGTCCTGCTCCTGCACCAGTTTTATCCCCAGTCAAATTAATAATGGAGCGGCTCAGCCAGCTTCAGAGCTGGACGGCTTTTCTGGATCATATTCAGTGCCTAACATGCCTGGCAACAGCATCCAGGTTTTAGCTGTTGTGAGTGAAGGGACCGCTTGCCTTGACTAGTCCTGCACAATGGTTTCGCTGCCACTGCTAATATTTGAACAATGTGTTTGCCAATTACGTTCATACAAACAAGTCCCCTGGATCCCGAGGAAAAGGCTGTGCAAACCCAAAGTGAAAGAGATACTGGCGGTCTGACTGCTCTGCAGAGACTCGTGCTACAAGGCAGGCAGAGGCAAGACAAGGACAAGACAGAGTAGCGAGTTTTCTGCCAGAAGGGACGGCGTGGCTTAGCCAGGCTTAGCTTGGCTGAGTGATGGGCGACTCCCAGAACTCAGGCTGGGATGCAGATAGATGGATGGCATATCAGAGATGTCTGGCTTGTCAGGTGCATCCCAGGAGTCAAATATTGACTGCATTCCTTTGATTTCTCCAGACATAATGTTTCTCAAATTGAATTTGTCCAGGTGAAACATGAAGATAATTTATACTTATTTTCCATCTTTAAGTGATCTGCTCTAGTGTCAAAGGTTGACGTCCTCTTGCTTCTCCTAGCTGCTTTCTTGATTGACCTGTCTCATAACCACTCATCTATGCCTGGTTTCCCCCACTACAATCTGCCATAAGGCCCTGCTGATCTGCTCACCTCTAGTCTGGATAATCAGGAAATCCTTTTCCAGGAGGCAAATATCATCCATGAGTGCTGAGACTGTGAGCTCAGGGGAAAAAAAGTTCCTCCAGGACACGGGGAAGCAGTTGGAGTGTCTGGGATGGAGAGAGGGCAGAATGAACTAGGGAATGAGGCAGTGCACGGCAAGCTGGCAGATGGCAATATCTCCCTTTTTTACCTCAGTGTCCCCATCTCTGTGGACCAGGTCAGCGGGAGTTATGCTCCTCTTTCAAAGGACATTGTGTTTCCATGTCCCTTCCCCTCGGATCAGACCTGAAGTCAGAAAGTAGCCTTGGGAAGCAGGGAGTGCTTTAGTGCACTGCAATCCTTCCAGTTTTCGCACACACACATGCATGCCCACATGCACGTCCTCCCACTGAAAATTGGCACAGACCTTGCCACTGCTGTTGTTCTGAAACAGAAAATACTGCACAGCTGGTTTAATACCCTTTAAAAGTCCCATTTGGAGCTGTTCAGGAGCTAAGCTTCATCGTTACAGATATGCTCATAAAGCTGTCATCATCAATTGCCACCCACTGCCACCACGGTGCCGAGGTCATGTCGCCAGGAAAGGGAAGGCCAGTTTCACCTGGGCTCCATCCCACAGCTGGGGATGTTGTTAGCACCCTTTTTATCCCCAGGGCAGCACTGTTGGCTTCTTTGAACTAGCAGAAAATCCTCCTGCTGCCCCAAAGTTCATGGTCTTCCTGTTCTTGTTTCAGGTCCAAATGCCCATTTGTCTCCAGCCATTTCCTAAATTATGCCTGAGCAGCCTCCATTTGTTTCCTTCTGAACTTGCTCCAATATTATGGGTTTGAAAGTTCACCTCCAACCTGGCCGTTATTGGCTTTGCCTTCCATTTAGGAGCAAATGTGAAAAACAGGAGCAGAGAGAGGCAAACAAGAGTCCTGAGAAAGAATAAACAAATTAAATGCCAGCTGAGCTCTGAAAGGCATTTTCTAGGCCAAACAGAAAACACAGCTTGCCCTTTCATTTTAGATCAGAAATAGGTGGCTATTACTTTTTGGGTTTTTTTCCCTTTTTTTTTTTCCTTTTAATGAGTCATCCTTAAGAAACTCAGCAAGGTGGCTGTGGAAGGGCTAGATGGAGGTGAAATTACAACAAAGTGAGAAACTCAAATGAAGAGAGTATCAAGATCTGGCAGGCTGTCCCTGTCCATGGCATTACTCCTCCCCCAAGTGAATTCTTGCCAGTGTTTCCCCTTGGCTGTCGCCTTCTCCCAAGCTCTCCTCTCTCCATAAATCAGTCTTGCATCTCTGTGCATTTGTCCTACATCCTTTATCCCTCTTCTCTGCCTCAGGCCAATGTTTTGGGTTTTCTCTAGCATATCTGTGCAGCTTTTCTTTCTTCAAAATCTTCAGCTCCAGTCCTTCTCTCAGTCCTTGCGATGCCCCATTCCTTCCCTACACTATTCATGTTTATCAGCAACATGACAGATTTGTCAGTTTTGCCTTTGCATTAAGGCCCTTAAGACGTTGCCTCTGATTGCTCATCTAATCCCCTAATTCTCTTTTCTGTCATTACAATGGTTTCTTCCCCATTGTCATCTCACACAGGCTCCCCTTTACCTTTAGCCCATGGTCCTCCATGCTCCTCCCTCCATGAGCTGCCCTTTGCAGTAGCTTTCCCCTTTTTAGCCATTCAATCTCAGTCTTTTCTATATTCCAGAGTAACACCAGCTTGGAGACACTCTTGTGCTTCAGGGTCCAGTGGTTTGCTGGTATTATACGCACCATCACGCCACGCTTTTCTCTCTGGAACTCACTAAAGGCTTCTCCTGGGTGACCTCCAGTCAGCTTTGCTCTCCATGCTGTGTTTTGAAATCCCAGCACATACATAAGGGAGTTTCTTCCCTCACGTGATCTCTCTCCCAGCGGCCAGCTCCTGAAGCATGAGATTGGAGGTAGTGAAAGTTGTAAAAACTCACTTGCAGGAGAAATGCAGGCAAAACCCAGCCCAGGTCAGGAAACGACCGGCATTTGCCCAGCTGTTGTACGAGTGAGCGCCAGGACCAGCTGTACAAGGAGGGGAAGCGCTTCACTGCTGCGGAAGGACAGAAGTCAGAGGAGTGTCCAGAGGACTGCAAAGAGGCGCACTGATAGATAGTTAGGCAGGCAGATATGGATATATAGATGTATTGATAGATAATATATATTATATATTCTCTTCCTTTCTCCCACCTCTTTGCATGAACACCGTCCTTGGGGTCCAAGAACAGCAGTTCATCCGCAACCAGAGCTGTAACCAGATCTCAACAGCCCAAGCGACAGTGGTCTCTGGGGACTTAAAAATCTGCCTATGTCTTGGGAGACCTTATTTCCACCCTTATTTCCTATGGGTCTTTAAACTCCTACGGGCAATGGGATGCTATATAGAAAGGTGTTTCTATTGATGTTGCTTTAAAGATATGTTAAACGCCAATAATGAGACCAGTATGAAAGTCTACAGTGGAGAGAATGCATTCACACTGATATGATATTGGGAGCAGCTTGTTTGAGAGCTTGAGCAGTGTAAATGGAAAGAGATCAAGCTTTCCTGTAGGTCTAATTAGGAGATCTTCTGATTAAACCCTGATTTATATTTCTTCAACAAAGCATTTCCTCAAGGGGTGAATAACTTGCCAGGATTTCCTTACTTTGAGTTTACTCGTAGCCATTGGCAACCCAGGGGAGGAAGGGATATATCCCCTCTCCCCGCTTAAGGCTTGAGAACAGGGAAAGTAAGTAAAGTATTAGATGAGGCAGTTCCTTGCACTCTCTTGCTGCTGGTATGAGACCGGCTGGGCAGCTCTGTGAATTAGTGGGGCTCATTACTGCATCCTTTAGCATTCAGAGCCTTGCAGACATCTGTGAACCTGCTCAAGAGCCCAGTGGAACATTTAAAAGAGAAGCTGCAGCATTTTCGTTTAAAGAGCTGTTGTTCTGTCTCCAGCTGAAGTGCTGTTGTAGCTCACTTCTGGACGGGAGAAGCCTGCTATGGCTGTGTGACTATGCTACTTCAGCCTGGAGTCCCTGGGGAGCCATCATAGCTGTTGAGACAGCCTAATAACCCAGGCAGCGTTTCAGCAATCCTCCTGCTGCATGGGAAGGGGATGGCCCTGGCACAGCCAGGATACAACCCACCGTGTCCCAGCGACAGTGCCCCGAGGGATGGTCACTTCATGTCTTCCCCTTCGGGAGATCTCTGTATTGGACACCAGCAGAAAGTTATTTCTCTTCCCCCAGAGCATCACATTAGTGAGCACTCGAGCGGCGTCAGCGTACAGGTATTTTCATTCAAGTAGCAGCTAAGGGAGCTTCGCTGCCCTGTGTTGCTCTTTGGTTTGGTAGCATCTAAAGAGACTCCTGTCACTCTGGCTCCTCGGCTTTGCATTCATTACCCACAGCCTCTTTACATGCCCTGCAGACCCCTCTGGCCAGCTCCTCTCATGCATGCAATGATTCTGCCAGGTCTCAGCAGCAGTGAAGGTCTCCTGAAAAAACAGACTGGGTGTCTCTCTAGACATTTTAGATGCCTACTATTAAAAACACCCACTTATTAAATTTCACCCTGGATTTATTATCTACTGTATGACAGTCATCTTTGAGAGCCCATTCCTGACCTCCTTCAAGCCAATAACCAAAACAGAAGTCTGTCTTACGAGAACTGTAATCCTGGGTTTCCCTGTGCAGTAATGCTAGCACGTAGACAGGAGGGGGCGGGGAGAGAAGAAGAAAAAAGTCCTCAGGTCTTGCACACTACTAACCATAACAACAACATGATCTTAACTCTGCAACCTCTGTCCTGCACTTTCTTCAGATCCCTCACCATGTTGTGTATTAACTCAGGGACCAAGAATGTGCCAATGCATTATGGTGGCTGCTTCTAACTTTGGAGGGACTTTCATGATATTTCTTGGCATTTCAAAAAATCCCAGCCCTCGCAGTCATGATATCTTGTGTGAATCCAATCAAGTTTTCTCATTCTCTCTTTAAAATATATTAATATTTTATTTCTTGTAAAGATGATTCTCATGGGTCTGCAATTTTAAAAACTTAGTAAGAAGCTTTAAACAGTTGAAGAGACAAAGCAGAAATGTAGACAAATGCTCATTTTTTTACTAGTTTTTCCCTAAAATATCATAATCCTTACAATGCGCTCTTGATTTTTTGTGAATCTGATGGCTTATTATTGGGGTTGGAAGTGCAACTACCTATTCTGAACAGTTCAGCTTACTCCAACAGTAAACACTAGCTGCAGGAATAAAGATTAATTGGTAGGATGGTACCATAGCCCACACAGTGGGCTCATTCAAGGTACCATCCAGAACTTCTAGATCTCCGTGGGTCTGGCAATGAACCTGAGGGCCAGGGGATCATCAGGCAGGGATCCCACTCAGGAGCATCGTCTACAGACAGGGCTGGTGGGATTGAGACACGGCAGTTTCAGAAGCCAATACCCCTGGAGAGAGCAATGGAGATGCCATGGTATCAAGCCACCTTTCACTCTCTGGTAATGATTAATTTTTCACTTAAAACTAGGTTTCACCTCCTGGCTTTGTGTGCATAGGAAGCCACTATGTGAGCCCTATTTCTGTGCTCATCGTCACACCCTAATCCTGAACAAACATGCAGGTAAATGATAACATCCATCAAATGACCACACAATGTGAAAATCCATTGCAGGGTGTATTTTTTTTTAACCGCGTTATTCAATAAATTAACCAGGTAGCAGAGCAGTAACCTTGAGATAAATGATTAGGTGGTTTTATTTCTTATTTGGGAAAAAAAAAGGTGACACAGTTTTATCATATTTATAATAAAAGTCATTGACATAATAAAACACTCCCATCACATCAGTATTCATTTCTGCAAATAGAGCGCTGACGTTTTATAATATTAACATGTGTTATAAATGTCACTGATATATTAAGATTTTCAGTCTCTCTAACCAAAAATATAGAGAGATGACTGAGGAAGAGATGACTAATTCTAAGAGACTAAAGAGAACATTTTCTCATGCAATTAAATCATCTTCTGGTGATTGTGAGCTGAGGGAAACATACAAAAGTCCAGTTCTGTGACTGCAATTTTCACGACCAGCACAGAATGACCTGGGACACTGAGTAATTAGAGTATTAGGAAAACTTAGGCATGTTGGGAAAGGCATGAGCTGGTGAGCTACTGGGCAGCCTGTGTGTTGCATGGTAGGATGGCTACACCTACTGGGGCACTCTGGACTGCTCAAAACCTTGAACAGAGCCTTTGGGACACGGCCTGGACGGGGGCTGGAGGTCTCCCTCCCATCCCCTGCCATGTAGTGCCAACATTCAAGAAAAGATCCTGGGCTTCCTCCTTTACTGCAGGAATATGAACAGCTGCAGGGAGCTGAGCCCTGAACAGGACATTTGCTGGCTGTGCTCTGCTCCTGGGAACGCCAACCTGTTGGCACAAGCTGTCCCTCTGGCTGTGTGGAAGAGTTTAGCTGACAAAGAGGAATATGACTAGAACATGACAGGGAGATCCGGGGCCAGGACATGGCCTATACTGCAACAAAAACCCAAGGGATGAATTGTCAACAGGGCTAGATCCAGGAATGGGAGCTTCAGTCAATGACTAAGTAATAAACAATGAGCAAGGAGTGGAGTGTCTTGACACTGTGAGTAATTCTTTCTAAGAAAACCTTGGTAAAGTTCCTGGGTCTCATCAAGCTCTCACTGAATTTACAGATCCAGTCAGGCATTGGGCTTACAACAGAGTTCTGGGCTAACCAACAGGTAAGTCTAGGTTTCAAACCCAGCAGCCTCTGGGAGGAAATCCAGAATAAAAGACACTTATGAGCTCTTCTGGTCTTCAAGTCTGAACTTCCTACGTAATCCAATCTGAGAATTTCATTCCATGATTTTGGTATTACATCTGTAATTTCTTTCTGTCTTACTATTTTTATCAGAGGGAGCTATTTGTGTTTCGTACAAGGTCAATACAGAATTTTTACACCAGCAGTTTGTGAGTCAGTTATGGGGACTTTTCTTCTTTTAACCAACAGTTAAAGCAGTGCAGCACCTTAAATGCATTCCCTCCCAGCTGTTTAAATGACATGTACATCAGTATTAATTATTTTTCCTCCTACATGGAAATAACATATATTTATGCAGTAGGTCATTTCCCTAAAAAGCTTACAATCTGATCAGGCAAAAGAAAAAAGAAATAAAAAGCCAGGAGCCAGCAGTTAAAGGGCTGACCCCAAGTCACATAGCTTGGCATTGCAAATAAGGTGTCCTGAGGCACAGGCTGAACTTAAAGATCGTTGTTGCTTTGGCTGTCAGGATCTGATTACAGCAATGCACTGCAGTTCCCCAAAAAGGTACGGACTGCAAAAGGGTGGGAGAAAGGAAGTGAATTGTAGATAATTTTTTTTATATCTATATCTATATATCAATCTATCTGCCTGTCTATCAATCTTTCTTAACCTCCTCTTTTCCACTGAGATGCAGACATCTTCAAAATGTTTTCATCAGCTTCCCAAACAAATGTCACAGACATTGCCAAATTTCAGTTCACAGGAGAGAAAATGTGTGTACTTTTTATTATTCATTTATATTCAGGGAAACGGTGCAGCTGAAATTATGGCTGAGTAGCTACAGGGATATGGAAGGCCTAAATAAATGCATTCCTTGACAATCGGAGCAACTACTTTTAATTAGGTTTGCAGCTTCTTCCAGTTCCATTTTGCCAGTGTTGCAACTCATGGTCTTTGAATGGGAGCAGGCAATGGGAAATAAACCTAGTAAATATGTGCTACAAACACCTTGTTGACCTTCAGCAGTTACATCCTTAGTTACTGCAGAGCATTTGTTTAAGGGTAATTTGATCATGGGAATCCTCCTGGGGTTACTGCTGCTACAGGTCTTGAGAGGGGTCTGGCAGGGTTTATTTGTGTCACTTGTCAGGGTTTCCTCTCCTGGGAGTCCCAATTACAGCGGCATCAGGGAGGTATAAATTTAAATCTTCAGGCTCCGCACGTCTCTGCAGATGAACTCATTGGTGCCTACGAGAACCGCTCCCATTATAAAATATCATGTGAAACGACAGAGACCTTGGACCACTGAGAGCAGAAAAAACAATAAACATCCCACAGAGAGGAAATGAATTTCCCCCCCACACCACCACCATCCGCCTTTCCTTTTCGCTCCACTGCATAACCACAGTGAGTGTTTGGATTGCAGGGGGCTGCCGGGGCCACGGGTGAGAAAAGGAGGGAGAAGTGAAGGCAGCAGAAATGGAGATTTTGTACTTACTAAAGCAAGTTATTTTTCAACCTGCGCTCAGCTCTAAAGTCCACTACCAAATTATTAGGTGTGGCAGGCTTAGAATCTGCTTCAGCAAATAACAGCTATACGTCTTTGGGAAAGCATGGAAGCCCAAAACTTGAGACTGTGGGAAAAGCAGAGCAACTCAAGTGTATGGGCTGGCGCCAGCCACCTTTACACCATCCACAGGAGGTGGTCCATGGCCTAGAGTTCTTCATTCTGTTACTGTCCTTCACCCATGGCAGGCTGCTTGGCTCTTCTCTCAGCCTAGCTGCCATGCGGCGCTGGGGAAGAAGAGATAATCTTGGAGTAGGCAGCCAGAGAAGCAGACAGAATGGATCCTAGGATCTGGAGTCATGTGGAGATTCCTCTTCTAAAGCAAAGGTCAGGATTAATGGACTGATGGGGGGGAAAAAAGTGACATAGCTAATCTTGCACTTACCTAGGTGTTGCCAAAAAAATCCCATTTTTTCAAACCATTAGAAAACACCCAAATGTGCATACACCTGTGCAAACGACTGAGGGGCAGAAATATCGTTTTTTCACTCTTATCCACAAACTGCAACCAGGTTAAACAAGTCACTGTAATAACAGACCCTACTGATCTCTACAGTCAGCTCTCTGTTTATTCTTTGACTGCAGGTGAAATACTTACCATTGCTGACTTGCAAGAGTAAGATCTTGAGGTTTCAGTGTGGTTACGCCACTGGAATGGGGGGAAAAAATCAGAGCTGCTCTTCCAGACAAGCTGTAGACTCGGGCCAGCACCACTGAGAAGATGGTGTTTGATTCACACTGTGAAGATTCCTCCTGCTACTGAAGTGCTGAAGACTTAATTATGTTTTTAGATGATAGCTTAGATTCAGAAGCACAAGCTGTATTGTACAAACAAGGAAGCTGACTCAACGAGACACCCAAGACAACCCAGCCCAACCCCTTCAAATGCGTTGCGTAGAAGATTGCTTTTCCTACAAGATTAAAAACTGAAGCAACATGACGGGTTAGTATGTTTCACAATGAATTCTGATTTATCAAACATGATCAGTGGATTATGAATATGGATGCGATTTCTAAAAACAAAAGAAAGTTCATGTGGTTCATCCTTCTTTAAAAGATTAATTTAAACTCAAGGACCAGTAACAGCAACACAAATATATTGTGTGTAAAGTCAGGAAATACAGAAAAGGAGTGAGGAAAGAGAAAAATTGGAAAAATCAGGTGAGCTCAAGCAGGACTGACTATGTCGAGGGATTTACTTGAGTCTTGTACAGTAAATGAAGTTTTAGGATGGAACAGAGTTGTCTAGAAGCTATTTTGGCGTTTATTATTAACCCTTGTGCTTTAACTGACTTCCAGAATGAGCAGCTCAGATTTGATCGGCCACGCTATTTGTCTTTTTTCTTTTTTCCCCAGACACAGCCCTCAAGGTCTGGCATAAGTGCCCATCTGCAGGAACCATACTGGAGGTTCTTTATCACAGCAGGATTCCCAGAGGCCAACAATATCCTACCAGCTGGTTAAGCCTGCTTTATAGCTGTGTTACATCAGAGGAAGTGCATAAAGGAGTAATTAGGGGACAAGGGAAGGCCCAGTGCAGTTCTAGCAGGACTGCCTGGAGATGAAAAGATGGTGTTTTCAGAGTGTGGAGCTGGATGCAAAGAATAAAGTTTCACACTGGAGGCTGGGGATAATGAAAGCATCTGAGAGCTGGTAGCAAATCTACCGAGGGCGTACTAGAACGGTTAGGATCTGGGACGCTGTAGCTAAGCCAGCCATAGCGAAGGCCAAAACTCCAGGTTTTCTGCCTGAAAGGACAATGAGTCCTGTCTCAGAACAGCTTTCAAGTGCTGCTGATAAGGCAGCACAAACACAGCCAGTGACCATGTTTCTGTGCTGTGGACAAGAGAGAAGGGCTACTCCTCTGTTGTGAGGGTCTTATACCTCTGAGCAATATCATATTTATCAAGATAGCACTCTGCCTAAGCATACAAGGTCTCCTATGCTCATCACCATGGTATCCGAGTGTCTCATTTATTATAGAAACAAACAACTCACTTCAGAAACAAGTTAAGGTTGCTAAGTGACAACAATGTACTTACTTATCACATCATTTGCAAAACCCTCACACTTAAAAGCAAGGAAATGAATGATTAAGGACTCCTAAACCCCTGTACTGCCCACATAATAAATATATATTTTTGAGTTGAGTATGAAGAAATGCACTTTTTATTTTGACAAAACAAGCTTATGCTTAACCTGTGGATTGTTTTCTTTTCTGTTTCCTCTTTTATGTGATATTTTATTGCACTGAATTTGGTGTACAAATATTTTCTTTGAAGGAATATTCATAAGTGGCAAATACAATTAGTTAGATGAAGTATTTCCAAGTACCATGCTGCATTTGTAATAGTGAATATGTATGTGCCCATTTTTATATTAAAAAAAAAAAAGATTTCCACAATATTGTTCTTCTTCAAATCAACATTCATTTTGTAGGTGTGTTTCACATTTTTATAAAGGCTTTATTTTCTGTTTATATTCTAGGAATGATCATAGAAAAGTCTCTCTTTTGGGTTAGAACTAAGACTATTGTGTCTTATGACACACATTTCATTTCATTTGCAAAAATAATTTAGGTAAAATCCAAGTTCATCTAAAGTCAGAAAGAACTTTGACATTGCCTTCAGATGGGTCAGAATTTCACCCTTTATATGTTTTATGTAGGCGATAAAAGATGTATGGTGTTCTTAATTATTTATCTCCTGGCTTTTAAGCACTTGGGGTTTGTACCTAATGCAACAGGAACAAGTGGTGCTGAGGGAGTAACGATGGTCCTTAATTGTAACTTGTTTGAGGAACAAAACTGCTGTTTGTTTCAGGGTTTCCCAGATCTCCCAGAAGTTTATTTTCACTTTTCTGTCTTTTATTTTTGTGTGGATAAATTAAGATCATTTGCAGTAGACCAGAGCTGTGTGACTTAGAAAGAGGTGCATCTACATCATACGAGGAACCTCCCACATGCTGGCACCTTGTACCTGAATAGGCTGGAATAGGTTATCAATTAGTTAAACTCAAGCTGTGACCAGCCCTGATCAAGCTGATAATAACAGCAACACCACATCCCTCTTCTGCCACTGTCTTTGAAATTGCTGAGGAAGATACCTCCATCAGGGACATGAAAATGTCCAGGTCCTTGGCTGGTGACAGTTTCCTGGGCTGCTCTCTGAGCCACGCAGTGGTCCAGATTTCCAAGCAGTCGGGACGTAAAAGGGGGCAGATTTTCAACAGCGGTCTCCTTCCCTCATCCCCACCATTACAGTACTCACAAGAAGAGTTTTGAAAGGACTCAGTACTCTTTGAGCTGTGCTCTTTTGACAAATATGGCCACTCGCTTTGAGGCCTAAATGGGAGCTGGGTAATGTCACTTCAGTTGCTGGAAGAATTAGTCAATGACTGTCGTGGTTTAACCCAGCAGGCAGCTGAACACCACACAGCCGTTCGCTCGCTTGCCTGCAGTGGGATGTGGGAGAGACTCAGAAAAAAGGTAAAACTTGTGGGTTGAGATAAAGACAATATAATAGGACAGAAAAGGAAGGGAAAATAATAATAACGATAAAAGAATATACAGAACAAGTGATGTACAACACAATTGCTCACCACCTGCTCACTGACGCCCAGCCAGCTTCCGAGCAGCAGCCATGCCCCCCTGGACAACTCCCCCAGTTTTTTGTTCAGCATGATGTCGTATGGTACGGAATATCCCTTTGGCCAGTTGGGGCCAGCTGTCCTGGCTGTGTCCGCTCCCAGCTTCTTGTGCACCTCCAGCCTCCTCGCTGGCGGGGCAGTGTGAGAAGCTGAAAAGTCCTTGACGGTGCAAGCACTGCTCAGCAACAACTAAAACATCAGTCTGTTTTCAACATTTTTCTCATCCTAAATCCAAAACATGGTACTATACCAGCTACTAGGAAGAAAATTAACTCTATCCCAGCTGAAACCAGGACAATGACAAAAGGGCAGTCATGGCAGCTCTTCTCCATCAGCTTCCTCTTTTCTCCAACAATATCAATTACGGAAGCTGTATCCCAAGGTTTCAAATAATAGCTATTTCTCCACAATGTTACTATTTTTGCACATAAAAATGCTTTTTGCATGAACCACTGTCAAGGTCTAATCTAATCTATTTAGCTGTATTTACAAGGCACTTATCTTCTGTAGCATCTAAGTGCTCCACATGGATTAATAGAAAACACTGTCATCCAAATATCACATTGTTTCAGTGCTTTGCAACCCTCTGAAAAATCTCCTCTTGAATCCCATGTAAAAAGGAAAGCATGATGAAGACCAGGGCCATGCAGGGATCAAGAAAAACTCTACGGGCCAAAACCTGCTGTCAAAATTCTTGTTGATGTCAGTGGATTTGACACCAGCAGAGGATTTTAGGTTGTGTCACTCCTTGGTGCAGCAGAGGTTTGTGCCCAGCCCAGCACCACTGTTTACATCACCCGTATTAAGGAAGGACCTGGCCTCCCTTGGCATCACCTACTCAGCGTTGTAGCGTCCCCAGCTTCCCCATGCTGTCCCCTCTGGGTGCAAGCACATTTACAAGACAGCTGCTTCTTGAGAGGGGTCCTGGGCTCCCTCCAGCTGTGGGTTTTCTATAGCCGAGAAAGAAATTCTGATCACAAATCTGCCCTACAGCTGCCCTGAAGCTGTCCTGAAGCTGCTCTACAGCTCTTGGTGTTCACAGCGCAAACCTGGCATGGATTTGGTCTAGCCAAATGGCACCTTCCCCTAAAAGAGAAAGCACCTTCTGGAAATAGTTCTCAAGGAAACCATGACCTTTTGACTGCATCTCAGACAGGGAGGTAGGAAAGGAGATCAGGAAAGATCCCTGTTCCTCTGCTCAGGGACAACTGGAACAGCAGGCTCTGAACCGCTGCCTGTGGAAGAGACTCCAGGACTCTGCTGCACACTTCAGGGTTTGCTCCTGGTTTGCTTAGCCCTGCTGTGATTCAAAAGACTCAATATCCAAACAAACAAGGATTTAGCAGACTCATAAATAAAGCCAGCACCCGCAAATTCCCCTTTCTCATTCCAAAGGATTTGTCTAGTTTGTATTTTTAGGATTAGATTTGCCTCTGATGAGTAGTTATGAGACAAAACGGAGAGAGAAGTGTCTTCTTGTTCAACATCTTGTCCTATTCACTCCTCTATCATAGCCAGCATTTTCAAGCCAGCAATGGGCACTATGCCCCTTTCTCCTGAATTCTGTCTCTGGGCTATGTGATATGCTTGGACAGAGAAAGAGAAGGGAAAAGTGGAGAGAAAATATGAACCTTTAACACAGCAGTATATATATATATATTTTTAACACTATAACAGAATAAATTTCTAGTGCTCTCTTTCCTTCATCCTTAATTTCCCTAAATGAGACACCTTCTGTGATGAATTCTCTCCAGGCAAAATAAAACCAGGTTTTCCTCTAGTTTTGGCTGGGTGGGTGAGGCTAAAACTGTCTGACACAGCCCATACACCACAGGTCAGGCAGAGGTAACGGGGGAACAGGGAAAGGGGGAGCTGGACAGCACAACAGGAAAATTAAGTCCTGCATATAGAAAGGAGAAAATGAATGGCTTTTGGTAAGAGAGATAAGGATGATTCTACTGCCAAACTCCTCATGAGAGGTGGCATTGTGTGGGAGAGGAAGAATTGCTTAGCAAGGGTTGGAAGAAAAAGAGGTTATAAAAACTAATGCTGAGATCTCCAGTGTTAGAAATGCAGGTATCTGAACCCAGCTAAAAGTGCAGGCAGGTTTCTCAGCTGCAAGAGAAGGCCCTGTTCAGAGCAGCTGTCACTACAGTCTCCTAATTGGAAATAATTGGGATTCTGTCTCAAACCACAAAGCCCTGAATTAACCAGCACAGCCTCCACCAGGAAAGCATCTGTTGCCATCTCCAATGGCAACAGTTCAACCCCCACCACATCCAGCCCGCTCCCTCCACCCACCAACTGCAGGAGATGCCCGTTCCACCCCGAGCATCCTGCACCTGTGGGCGGCTGAGGGTGCAGAGGGAGCCCAGGGACAGGCAGGAGGAAGGCGAGGGCTACCAGTGGCCTTGAGAGCCGAGGCCGCCCTGGGATGCTGGGGAGAGTCATGGTGGGAGGTGGCCAGGGGGCTGCAGGGGACAGTGGGAGGATGGGGGAGAGATGGCTTGGAGAAGCAGCCCCACTCCCAAGCACTGCTTCACAGTGGCTGTTCCAACATCACACGCCACGAAGGGCTCTGGGAAAGACTGTTGGAATTCATGCTTTTTGCTGACTATGTTAATGGCTCCTTTGTGCTGTTCATATGCTTGTGTATAATTAAGATGTGTTTTATTTATTTGTAGTTGGTTTTGCTTGACAAGGGACAGCGGGGAAAATGGTGACAATAGTAAAGAAAGATGAAAAGAGCACATGAGCCATCTGGGGTGTTTTTTGTGGGGTGGGGAATCAGGAACACATGAGAATCGAAAATATTTGGAACAGGAAAGGGTCACTCCCCTTTGAGCCTTGGCGGGTGATAATGCAATGCAGTGTTTGCTTGCTGAAGGACAGGCCTTTCAAGAAAGCTGGGGGACCAGGCCACCTAGCCAGTCTGGTTGTTTTCCTTCCTCACATCTCCCTGTGGATTGAATGTGCCACCTGTAACCCCTTAGGGTTGCAGCTCCACATCACCAATGACATCGCGGTTCCCCTCCATGCCTGCTTGCGCCACTCAGCCGGCGGAGCTGAGACGCAGAGCTGCTGGCCAGCTGCACCTCCCCTGGTCCCTGAGAGTCCTCAGCCACTGCAAAGCAGGCAGAGCCAGCTGGAAAACTAAGGGTGGGATGGGGAGGCAGCCCATCAGGGAAGTGGGAACTTGGCAAGGCTTCTGTGGGGAATGCACCACAAGCAAATCCTCCCAGAAGTCCTGGTCTATATTTTGTAAGCAAGCATGGGATGGGTGATGTTTTGAAATCCACATGTGCAGACTTTTGCATAGACATCACCCTGTAGGGAAAAGTCTAAAAAGATCATCAAATTAATAGATTGCTACAAAATAGGCTATGCACAGTGCTATGCACTGCCTTCCCTTCTGCATGCTCCAGGCTTCCTTCCTCCCATCCACCAAAGTACTGAAGCCCTATAAATGGGGATTGCAGACAGTGTGTGAAGTAATTTTTATTGCTGAAAAGAGATACAGAGTTAACAGATGCTTTTAAAGCACTTTCATTCTAACCTGGGTGCCTTGGAGCCGTTTTTGCTCTAATATTGCACTTAGAGTTTTTTCATCCTGGAACTTGGGAGACTAAAGAGACTGTGGAGAAGTCTGATGCATCTTGATAACAAATTGGATCAAATTGTCTGGGTACTCTGTGCCTGGGGCAGATGCCAGATGAAGCTGGAAAACACTTGGAAAAACCTGGTTCCCCTCTCTGTAATATCTGCATGATGCCGGGCTGTGAGATGGAGCAAAGGGGGACTTTTCCTCCAGAAATCATACTTTACTGACATTTCTTTGGCTTAAAGAATTTAATAACTGGTTGAGATATTCTAGCTTTCCTGGGGAAGTTCCACTGGCACGCATTTTGCTTCCTACCTTGGATGTTAATTAGCTGAGCAGGTTCTCCTATTTGCTTGCCTGTTTTGTAGTATGTGAAGTTCAGCACTTAACAAATACAAAAGTGATTTGTTTTTCAAGCCTCTTAAAGACTCTAACTTACTCCTCTCTCAGCCTCAGACAAGAGGAGGGGGGATGGAGAGCCTCTCCTTTCCTTTCCAGGATTATATTAGCACCTTCATACCTCTCTTGAGATCTAGGCTGCTTTGTGCTTAGCACTGCAGACCCATGACCAAAGAGATGGTCCCTGTCCTAAAATGTTTACTCAGCAGGGAACAGCTGAGATGGGAAATGAAAAGCCAAAAGCAGCAGAGGAAGGCTTTAGCTAAAGTCAGAGAGGCTGCCATCACAAGGAAATGTGTCCCCTGAGGCACAGGCTGATTTTTAAGCCTTCAGAGACCACTGTCTCTTAGGCTGTCAAGATCTGCTTAGAGCAATGCACTCCAGGTTTCCCCTGTCTAAGAGCGGCACTGACTGCAAAAGGGTGGGAGAAAGGAAGAGAATCTGTAAATCATTTTACTGTGCTTTGTCTATACTTGTATGTAAACCTCACTTTTTTTCCACTGAGATATTTTCAAAACATTCTTATCAGCTCCCCAAGTAAATATCAAATACATTGCTCAATTTTGGTTCACAAGGGAGGAAATTCATGCCTGCCCCAAGTGCCAGATATCCCCCCACAGGGCACCGCTGCGAGAACGCTCTTATAGTTAGTGTTCTAGATCAGTGAAACATGCACACTGGGGATATTTGGGGTTAATTTATGGGAGCAGAGGGGAAGACAATTACAGCTCTGTACGTGAACCTTCTCTCCATCTACCTGATCTCAAACTGTCATCATGAGGTTGTGTATTTAGGCTCTTGAGAACTGAATACAAAGCAGCACAGTCCAGATAGAAGAGCTCTTAAGAGGAGAACTCTTCTTTTTCTCACTACACTGGAATTCAGGTGAATTTACATTTTGTCTTTCACTTAGGGCACCTACAGTTTCTCTTTTTTTTCCTTCCCCTAAATCCTAATCCAGTCTCCAGTTCATGTAGTTCAGGGTACTACTTTCTGTTCCTGACCTCTGTTCTGTAGATCACGCTAATCCCATCTATAAATTAGCTCATTTACTGAACATCAAGCACAAAACAAACAGCGTGATGGCATCTTTATCTAGCCATAATCCCGAATCAATACCGTTTCATTCTTCTGTCTAAATCAGCAGTGACGGTCTGAACCACTGTTTAAAGTGCTAATGGTCCACCTGCTACGTACTTTAAAGATGGGGTCTTGACGTGGGATTGGGGCATCTTTCTGCCTGTATATGTGATACTATCGATATGCCAACAGCCCACCCATTAGGGTCCTGTACACTACAGACATTGCAATCCATCATATGGCCTGAAAGTCCACATTGTTTGGAAGTTGAGCTTTTCAGTCCCTGCTAATAAAAGCTTAAGAAGGAACCGTGTTTAGGAAAAGCCTGAAACAAATCTTGATAACTAGAGCTGGGTATAATGTTGGAGGTCAATTTTTTGTTTGCTAAAAAAGTAAGTTCAGGGTGCAGGAAGCTTTTGACAAATTTGTTTTGACCACCTCAAATAGCTAATCTGAAAACAAGAGCAAATAAAAAAGATAATATCCCATTTTGGCATTTTATAAATGAAGATTGTCTTCAAAAGAAAGCAGGGGTTTCTGTTATCCAAATAGTACTTATTTAAGCTTAAGGATTCCTAAAGATGAAAAGAACTTTTCTGTTTCAGTTGAGCCTAAGAGAAATCACCCTTTCCTTTTATTTTCACAAGGAAAGGCAAACGGGGAAAAAATACATAATCTATATTGGTTCATGTGAATCCTGAGCATTTGTTTTACCCCTTGGTTTGCCCAGGAAAGCAACAAGAAAACTGCAGCTTTGCAGAGAGACACTACTCCTAAAGGATATCCTACTGCAAGGAATCATATTGAGTTTTGAGATATAAGGCTCCATTTTTTTCTACTTTATCCCTTCACAAGCACACTGAAAACAAGCTTTATAAATCAATCAGACACCAAGGACAAAATTGTTTGGCAAGGTACACATGCTTTGTTCTTAGGACAAGGCCTCAGTGTTTGCGATTCTGGCTGGGTGGGACTCATACCTAGAAGGGATGTGGCAGAGAAATCACTTTCCATTTGTTAAGACACTTACTTAACTACACTTGACAGGCGTGTGAGGACAGAGCTAGCAGCCCTGAGCTTCTTGTTAGTCTAAGAAGTCTCCAGAATGCTACAGTGTTATGAGCATCAGCAGAGGCAGCAGAGAACTGGCAAGTCCTGGAGGTAGTGCAGCAGCCCAGGCCAGTCATTCCCAGCATGGCTGCTTCTCAGACATTTTCTGGGGAGGAAAATTACAAAGTGGGAAGACATATTTTTGTACATATTTCCTTCCTCCTCCCTGTCTGGTCTTGTTCTATACCAAAATGAAGTGTACCAGGAGGTGTTCACTTTTAAGGAGGTCTTGTGTTCAGTTATGCAAAATGAGAAGCGATAGCTACTTACTTCCGTTATCCATAATTATTTCTCTTTGCTATCAATCAAACTGTAAGGCCTCCCTTACTGCTACTACTACTACTAATAATAACAAAAATAAATAAAGAATATCAATGTTCTTCATCATAACTAGCTACCAACATCTCCCTGTTTATTTTAAGAAGTGCTAGAGAAGGCAAAGGTGATTTGAGACTTACATATGTACAGCGTCCCATGCTCAGGAGGTAGGAACACCACAGGCTTTTATTATTTTTATTAAGTCTCTTAAGCTACTGTACCAGTCCAAAGATTCTGTCAAAGCATACAGCATCCTAAGCATAACTTAGTGCAACATTCCCCACCTGCATGCAGTCACAGATGGGCTCCATCAGTGAGTAGAAATGCCCAGACTCCATAGCCAGGGAGAAAAATTGGTGAAAAGATAAAGAAACCAGGAAGAAGCTGACTTGCAAAGCCATGCTGAGCCATTGGTCATTTGGTCGTCTTGTGTCTGTCAACATTTTTGGAAATAGGGGAGCTTGCAGGAAATTCTAGTAGCCACCTTGAAGCTGAGACCTCCTGAGAAGAACTGAGTACACAACTGGGAAGGAGTCCAACACCGAGCCATGACAGATTGCATGAAACTCTGATGGCAGCAATCCTGCACAACGGACATACCAGTGCAATGCAGGGTAGCAAAGGCACCTTGGTTTCATCCCTACCACATATGAAGCCCTGAAGGATGCTGAAGGAGTCAGTGGGGCTGCCAGAAACACCCAGGCAGAATATCTACGGGGAAGCAGAGCCCTGTGTCATGGCTTCTTTGGTACAGTACAGAAAGAGGCTGGCTTATAAACTCAGTCATCTACTTGTTTGAATTACTGCTGTAGGCCTGGATTTCCTTAGAACACCCTTTCATGGCACACAGTTCTCAGCTATTTTATGTAGCAAACCCTTCTGTTTGGCCTGGCCGCTCTTCCTTCACAACTCAAGCTTACACAAAACTTGTCCTTGAAGAAATGAACAAGTGACCACCTTTGCTGTGTTCCCAGAGACGAATGAAAAGAAAATCTCAGCAATCCAGCATCCTTTCAGAGTCCCTCAGCTGGAGCTTGTCATGGGTCTGACCAAGGTGGAACAAACCTGACAGTCTTCTGGCTTCCTATCGCCTCCTCTGCCTGATGGCCCCCTCCACTGCAGGCTCAGGAATACCCCACCGCCACCACTCCAGTGCTACCCTAGATTCTGGTCTCCTGGATACCTGGAGATGCTTTTTGGATTCCCCTTCTTGTAAAAGTTCTCCATTGGAGGCACAGACATGGGGAGGAACACAAAGGGCTCTGACTCTATTCAGCCATTATCCACCCTGATTAATTTTACAGCTAATGACTCTCCAGACATGGTGATGTATGGGGCTCTGTCGGTGACAAAAAAAATTGAACTTTTACTAATTAAGTAGAACATCTTCATAGGGTGAAAGGTTTTGCTAACGAAAGTAACTCACAAAGAATTATGTTGGTTAGAGACTGCTGCCGAGATCAGACAGAGAAGGGAGGGGGAGAGACGTATAAAATATTCACTGCAGCTACCAGTCCAAGATTTCACTCCCAGGCTGTCTCTGCACAGGGGCTACTCGCTGACACATTTCCTGGGCTGCAGCCCACCTCTCTCTTAGAAGAACAAGTCTGACACTCTAGACATGCACCCCCTGTCTGCGTGATGAGCACTGTTTAATGAAATAGCCTTGGTCCAGCACCAGGAATCTGTGTTATTTGTTGCCATCACCGTGCAAGGATGTACAGGATGGAGTGAGGTCTATTGTGGTGCAAGAATGTGATTCTCTGGATTCTCTTCCTATGGATGTCACTGGAGGGCAGCCATAGGTAAGGCCATGTTGGAGCAGGTTTACTTCTGAAGGGGCTGTGGCCATCGGTAAGGCCACGCAGGAGCAGGTATATCCCTGAAAACATTGTGACTCATGGAGAAGGCCATGCTGGAACAGGTGCGCTTCAAAGCGAATGTGGCTGTGGATAAGCCTATGCCACAGCCGGTACGCTCCTGAAGAGACTGCGGCTCATAGATAAGCTCCATTCGGAGCAGGTACAACCTTAAGGGACTGCAGTCTGTGGGTAAGTCTAAGCTGGAGCAGGGGCAAGGTGAGGAGTTCATTGCAATGTTAAACATGATGGTCTGGTCCAAAGGGACCAGGGGTCGAAACAGTAATGGAAATACCTTTAAATTGTTGAAACACAGGATTTGAGTTGCATGTTCTAGGAATTACTATAGCAGGAACCATCTGAACCAAAGGAGGGCAAGCCTTACAAGAAGCAGCGCAAGTGCAGCAGTGACCCGACCTGAGCTGGCTTTGGTGCTCAGTAACTCCACCCAACACACCACCTCTCCTGTTCTGAGAGACCACTATAATGGATGAAGCCCAAAGTCATGGACTAAATTAACTCTGTGGCCATTTTACAGACATTTTACGGGGCGGTCTATAAAATAGAGGAATGATATCTGTGTATTGTTTCAAAGCATGGGAAGAGAGGTGGTTAATGAGGATGTATTGGATAGTGTGGGACCCAAGCATGATGTAAATGGTATGGAATATAGGGTGGAGAATGTGATGGTTTATGCTGGGGTGGGATGAAAGATGGAAAAAAGGTGGTAGTAGATACGTGCAGGTGTACAATGGCCCCATCATATGTTGAGAGTGGAGAAGCACCACTGCAGGCTGCACAGTGAAAGGGCAATGGGTCCCTTATGGCTCTTCCTCATGTGCCCACAGCAGTGTGGGGACTCTTGATCCTGGGGAGCTGGAAAGCTGAACCATAAGCTGTGTTTGCTCCACTGAGCTTCTCTGGCTAACGACTCACTCTGAACTGCTAGAGCCCTGTTGTAGCATGCACGGGGATCTTGATCAAAGTAGCATAGCCTGGCCAAGCTATGGAGGAGCGAAACTCTGCTGTGCTTTTATACAAAGGATTGGCGAAGGGTAAACCAGGAACCTGTCTGCGTCTTTCCTCCCCAGTAAGCTCTGGAAAGGAGCACTTGAAATGAGTCAACATTGACATCATGGAGCAGTGGTGATTTCCACCTGATAAAGATATGCCCCCATGTTCTGCAGCCTTGCCGCTTTTCTTTCCCCTCCCTCCCTTTCTAACAAACTTCCCACTTGCTGCAACGCTCATTACTTTATAATTTTATTGTTGCCCTTTCGTGGAGAGATTTGTGGTGTTTTAACCAAGAAACCTACATTAAAATATTTAAATAGGTCATTAAATATTTATTTTCCTTGAGCTACTTGTGAAGATAGAAGGAAATCGGGGAAAAAACTGTCAGAAAGGAGCATAATATTCACATTTTTTTGAAAAGACTGTTTATGGTTATGTTGCCTGAGGGACCTGCAAAGACAGAATCACAGAGGCCATGGTGTTAGCTTTTCCTCCTTGCACTCTGTCTCCCTATCCAGTGGCCTTTTTCTATTCTAGGATTCAGCTTGTTGTGCTCAATTCTCCCCTCTCCTTCTCCAGTGTAAATCAAGGTTAACTCCATTCAGGTCAGTCAGTGAGGCAGCCAAAGACAGATTCTCAGCCAGATGGAAATGTGGGGATTGACCCCCACCTGTCTGCCCCTGAACAGTTCTCCTGCGACAGGCCCTGCTTCTCCTCTCACGTGCGTTGATAGAAACCACGAGCAGCTCCGCCAGAGGCACTGGGGCTGCGCTGACATAAAACTAGTGTGACACCTGTGTCGAGCCCAAGGTCTACACTTTTCCAGCTTCTGCACAGGCTGCTCATTCCTTTTCCAGCTGCACATGAAGGAAACACGGAGATTGTGAAAGATGGAGGAATTACCTTCACAGGTAGCAGGCAGCAAATCCTCATTAGACAACACTTAACTCTCCTAGGATGAAGCTACCAAAGGATCTCTAATAATGCTACGTGCTGGGATCTCTGATAATGCCAAGTGCCAGGTAAGAGGCTGCTGTGACCGTAGCTGGCGGCTTCTTCATAGATTTGCCCCTTAGCATGGCTTTAAGGATTTTCCCTGGAATTCTGAATTCTTATATCCACATTAACAACTTCATCTTCCACAGACCTCCTGCATGACAAGGCTGAGAACTGCAGTCAAATTGCTTCTCTTTAGCCCAATAACTAATCTTTATTATCAGAAAGACCCACGCATGCTGCCACTGTGCATGCAGTAGAGACAGACTCAGTGTGCTGCAAGCCCTGGCCACTGAAGAATTAAACTTCCGCCTTCAAGGGGATGTGGTCTCCAGTTATAAATAGTCCAAGAACATTTGATTGCGTTTCTCCACTTCTCTAATAAACACACTTTCTCTCTCCAGTGTCGGGCGCTGCTTTTCTAGGGTGCTTAACAATTTACTTATGCAGCCTGCTTCGCTCTGTGCTCACACACACACACGCACACTCCTGGACATGCTGGATTGTTGTCACCTGATTGTCAAGGCTGTTCATTTTCATCTGCATGCGACAGATAGCACCAAAGGAGCCAAATGATTGTGGCAACAAAACTAAAATAACCCAACAGTTTGTGAAGCAGCTGGTCGGCACAAACAGCAAATAAATATCCACTGGAGCTTGTTCTGCATGAATTCACTGGGCAGCCTGGCTTGTGGGTTAAAGGGCAGGGAAGGCTGGAGCTCCTGCTTGGTTCATCTATCTCAACACACCTGTGCATGAAGGTCAGGGAAATTTTCTGGGTGAGGAGCTGGAGCACAAAGCAGCAGCACTGATATCAGACACTTTGCATTCAACATCTCAAAATTCAGGACGTGCAGAGCTGTTCACAGAGGCCAGTCAGAGGAAGGGAGGACATCTCACGTGTAGGATGCTATTGCAGAGACTGTTGCAGATTCTGGGTCCCAGTGTTGCATCTTTTTACTCTGTTACCTGGTTAAAATGCATCCCTCCTCTTGAGAAAATACCAAAAGGTGCTTACATCTATCAAGGGTTGATCAATGAAGAAACTGAAAGAGAAGGAAAAATAGTGATCCCCAGAATCATCTCAGCTGCAGAAGATTTAAAAACATGCATTCATATATAAGGTGTGAAAGTTTTTTGACAGCCTTGGTAGCTGCCTGGACAGGGACCCTCACTGTGGGGAAGCCTGCCCATGGTCATGCTAGGCAAGTATGCAGGCAGCGGGTAGTGCCAGGGCAAGAGCTATGCTGCAGTTTGGGGTGGGGGAAGCACCCCAGAAAACATTGAGCCCTATGGCAGAGATGGAGTTATTTTGATTTTCCACCACATTATATCAAGTGCCTTTTTCCCTCTCCATCAGTCCCTAAATGTGCTTATAATACGTAATTTGCCTTTAGAAAATTAATCATCATTGCCCAGTAGTTCCTTTTCATTGAATCCCCACTCAGGTATGACTGTATTTTGACATGCAGAAATTAAATATTTCACCCCCCAGTCCGTAGACCTCAGTTTCAAAAGAGGATTTTTTTTCTTTTTTCTTCTTTTTTAGGACTTCTTTTCAGTGCTCATTTTTTTTTGACAAAACAAATGAGCACAGAAACAATACCAAGCTGGCACTCCCTATGACATTTTGTAATAATAATTAAATGAATTGTTTTGAACTGCTCGGTACTTTGATGTGTTTCAAGTGCTTTTTCCCTTGTCTGTCTGGAAAATGGGGGAGGCTATGCCAGGTGTTGGCCCAGGTACAGGGGAATAGGAAAAGGAAGATTTCTTTGAGACACAAATAAGATCCACATTATGCATGACTCAGCACCTCATGTCAAAATTTGGCCCATATCAAAAGGAACACAAAAGGCTGATCACAATGAGCAATAATCCAAAAATACGCTGGCGAGAGGAGCGTACTGTGGATTTCGGAGCGGGGCATGACAATTAGAGCTGTGCAAGATAGTCACAGGGACAAAAATAGATCCAATTCCAAGTGGAAGGTGCCTTTGAAATTTGGGATTTGTATTTTTTGTGTGCATGCTTTCAACTCAAAAATAGCAACTTGGTTAAATAGAAAAGGCAAAGTGTGAGGATAAAAAAATATTACTTTATTTTAACAATAATATATCTAAAT
Source organism: Phalacrocorax carbo (assembly GCF_963921805.1). NCBI lineage: Eukaryota > Metazoa > Chordata > Aves > Suliformes > Phalacrocoracidae > Phalacrocorax > Phalacrocorax carbo. The sequence continues at coordinate 8,512,672 of NC_087530.1, forward strand.
CTGGAAGAAACCCAGGAGTATTACTTGTGCAAGATTTAACACAAAGGATTGTGCTCTGTTTTGTTTTGCTTTAACAAATCCATTTCTAATTCTAATCACTATAAGAGAAATACCGTGGCTCCTTTCCTTTCAGCAGTCAGAGAAAAGACCTATTAGATTAAGAGGATGGCCAATGATATCAGGAACCCATGTGCATGTTCTTGATCTTCCACTGACTTCTGGGGGAATCAAATGGCCTCAGTTTTTTATATGTAGTTAAGTAGCTAGTGGGATTCTCAGATGCACTTCAGAGCCTGACAGCCACACACGTATTTCTTTGCATGTTTCGCTCTCTCTTCACCACAGGTGATGGGGATGGCAGGCTTTCCTCAACTCCCATGAAAAAGACAGTGAAATGCTTAGGTAGTGCATTGATGAAAATCAGAGAAGATTTAAAGACAGGTATAACCACCAGCTTTGAAAGAGCTTGGTTAAAAAAAAATAAATTCTCCACTTTTCACCCATGACAATCCAGCCTTTTGACTTTCTCCTACTGGCACTCATCCAGGGAGGGAGACAGGCGCTGCCTGGAACAGGGTGTCCACCCAAAGCAATTCAAAGACCTTATTTGCAGTTCTCATTATCAATATTTTAAACTGGATTTTAAAGATGCTTCCTGCAGCTACTATTTTGACTCTTTCAGCCCTATTCTGAGCACTGAGCTCTTTTGAAGCTACTAGCCTTTGCTCTGCTGTGAGAGCCCCAAAGGTTCAACACATTAATCAGCTTTCCCTCTGCTTTCTCTCAGTATAGGGATAGGAAATTTCCTTCCTAATGTCTCTTAGGAAGTGGCCTATATGTGGGCACCGTCCCCACCCAGCTGCTGGAGTCCTTGCCTGCATCCCTTTTTCAGCCCTCCAGCTCTTGGCAGATAGGTTCTGCCTCACATCGAAATGACTTCATGCTTCTCCTGTGTTTATTCTGTTTCTTGCCTCTAACAACATTTCCCAGGGTATTTCAGGTGGCTAATACACCATTAGGACGCACAGCTGATGCTTGAAATTCTAACATTTTCCACATTTTGTAAAAAAGCTCATTACCGAAAGGGTGTTCCTATGCTGACATTTCTCTTGTAACTTTTTCTCGTTCTCACACTTTTGTCCCAGACCTCCAGATATATCTTGATACCTTATTGGTGCTTTAACATCTCTCACTGCTGGTTCCTTTTCTACATGGAGGGGGTGAAACAGAAGAACTTGTTCATAAGCAGAAAGGGATTTGGTGTCTATTGCTCTTGGGACCATCCAATCAGTCATACTTTTACTGGACTCTGTCAGCCCAGTGATCTATTCAGTCTTAGACACCATTAGATACAAAAATCCTTAAACCAAATCCCAGGGCAGCAGTAAGGAAGACCACACAGGCAAATCCTAATGCTGACAACATTCATCAGTTTATCAGCTTTCTGGTAAAACAGAGGAGAACTGGAGCCCACACTTTCCATCACCTTTCACTGAAAAAGAAAATCCTGCTCTTATCAGAGTTTTGATTTGATTTCATCTATTGGAGTGGGTGGGGAGGCTGTGTCTTATTCTGATTAAGATGAACAGGTCTTCTCTTTCCCCACCCTGGCTCTCTCACATGCTGACGTTTATTTGGAGAAATGAGGTCATTCTGGGGTATTTTGGAACGAGGTAGCTGGCACATTTCACAGCTGAAAGGAAGCTCTGGCTGGGGCCATGTCCAGTGGTGATGGATTTTTGCAGAGACCCCAGGTCATTACCAAAAATTTGGCCACATGTGCCAAGGTCAGCCTACAAAAGGTCACTGTGATAAACAAACCTGATCGGAGTATTATTTGATGGGGCCTGCAAAACAATCCCCCTCTAAAGTAACTGTTTTCAGGCCAATCAAATGACAATGCTGCCGAGCTCAAAAGCATGCCCAGCTCATTGCGGTACTGCCTGCCTTGCCAGCCTTATTAACGCCCTCAGAGCTCTGGATAGGGATAAGAGAGGAAAGAGAAAGGGTTGAACAGAGCCCATGAAAGCATCACTGACCAGCCCAGAGCTCTCTTTTGCCCTCACCTGTTTCCCATTTTTCTCCTTCCCATGTTCCTGGGGTTGTGAACGAGTCTCAAAAGCAAAGAGTTGGCCACCCTGAGGTAGATGAGGGAGAGTACTCCCAAACTGCCTCCCGCACGGATTCTTGCATTTAATTGCATACAAGATTGGATATCTCACCCATGCTGAAGACAAGCTGAAGTCCATCCCACCCACAATGTAAAAGGCAGTTGCTTTGGGCAGTGTTTCTCCCAGGGATGCAGAAATCTCAAGACAGATGCTCCTTGTGAGCATCTCCAATGACAACTTCTATCAGACACCTCTGATCTGAAGAACAACTGACCACAACACCGCAGAAAACCTCTCCTCTGCCTCTCCATACCCCATAAACAGACAGACACACTAGTCATGTTATTTAACACCTCTTTTTTTTTCATCTTTCTTGGGTGACAAATTGCATGAGACAAACAGAGGAAGGGTGCGGTGGTTAGAGCTCAAATCTGAGACAAGAAAAATGTCAGTGGTTATTTTTACCTCTGCCTCAGACAAAACACATGCCTCAGAGTGGCCATTCGCACATTGGTTTTTTTTTTCTTCAGCTCCCTCTGTAGCACTTTGGAACTGCTTAGGTAAAAAGGTGAATTGTCATCACTTTCTACACTCCTACACTCATCTCTGGGGAACTGGACCACCTGCACCTCAGGAAGTTTAGCTTTTCTTATGTGACCCCCCAGAAGTTCTGTTCTGAATATCAGGAAGCTCAGATAACCCAGCTGACTTCTTTTCCTAAGTCTGTCTTTAATTTAATTGTCCATACTGAGAAACTCTGTCCTAAAGGATCCCTAATATTTCAACCATCAGACTCTCTCTAAGCCAAGGGGCAGTGGGAAGTCCCTAAATCCTTGTGTATTCTGGAAGTGTGACGGCAATTATGGACCATTTTTCGAAAGAATGAAAGATGTCCATTGATATAGTGAAAGATAGAATTGGAGTTAGAGTTAACCTTGAATTGAGTTATCTAGGAGAATAAACCCAAAGGTAAAGCTACCCTTACTCTGTGAGCCACCACTATTTTTCTCCCTCTTTCCTTTTCCCTTCCAAAAGGCATGAACTTGACAGAATGGCAAGGAAAAAAAAAAAAAGAAGAAAAAACAAGCTACCACTACTACTACCACAACCCGCTACTGCAAAAGCCAGCCCTGAAAGTTTGTTGCGATGTCAGCAGGAAAAGCAATTTTGTCCTCTGAAAAATTAATATGATGCTCACTTGCTGTCTAGTTCCTCCTCTGCTTGTCAATAATCCTGTTCATTCCACGAATATTAAACCTGTTTGCCAGAGCCCTTAATGTGACAAGAAGCTGATGCCTGAAAGCACGATTACTTTCAACTACACATCATATTTAATTTATTACATAACCGGGTGTTATTGCTTTTATTGATGAACTGTACAGTGTAAAATGATTATTTGTTAAAGATTTCACTGTAGTAAAGGAAAAGGAAAAAGGAAGAAAAAGCCAAAAATCTTTACTGCTCAAAAAAAGCTACTTGTAAATGTTTTTCTGAAAAGATTCAGGAATGGGAGTTATTATTATTACCTGATTTTTAGCTTCACACATTCTTTGCAGAATAGACCCACTTTCCTCCATCACTTAATTCAATCCCCTTACTGAGACAAGAACAAGCAGCAGAAGAGCAGAGTGACCATCTTCTTGATCAGATGATGTGTATGTAACTCTTCCATGCTCTTTGTCATTAAACCTAGGTGGTTTGTTTGGGCAGGACAACCTAAGTCCAGCATCTAAGCTTAAGCTCCATTGGTTCCTTTCTGTTACTGTAATGTGATAAGAGCTTATTGATATCAGTCATTTTTCTCTGAGAGACCATCTTTTTGGCCCAGCTATGATGTAAGTGTGTCATGATACTGCAGATGGGCAAAATGAAAGATGAGTTTCCCGCCTTGAAAGAACATATACTGTGATTTGAAAAGGTAGGAATAAAAAGGGAGTTTGTTTTATGTATATGAGAAACCAAGGACGAGAAACGTGTTGGAAGTAGCTCATATTGCAACTTAACTTCAATAAAGGTACCATTTCTCTGGCTTACAAGCTGTCCACTGCAGTGGCCTGTATTTTTATGGACTCTGAAGGAAGTAAATATCTTACTTGACTACTGTAAATGCCATATGGTTGAGTCACTGGATAATCCCAACTGTCTATTTCCCATTTTAGGCTTTCATTTTGGAGGCATAAATGACAAGCCTGAAAAATGCATAGTCTCATTTGGGCAAGTTAATGCTGAGAGGCTGTGGTCCTCCTCTGACTTTTCAGGTCTGAGGACAGGACACTGACTTGCAGCTCTCAATAGCCATCTGGACCTTTCATTGAACTTCTATGGGTCTTGTCTTCCTAGTTCTAGACCCCAAACCGGTGACTGTGAATATCCTATACAAAACTGATCACAGCAGGAGACTGCACAGAAGCCAAGACATCCCCAGTATAGTATTTTAGTCTTAACGCCATCCTCTTCCAGACTTACATGGTTTCAGTTTATTAAGAGGGGGGGAGGGGGTGAAGTTCAATTTATAAGCAAATGGATAAAAAAACAAAACACAAAGGAAATGCATTACTCAGTCCCAATTTTTAGAAATTAATTTTCTGCCAAATCCTGAAACCATGATATCAGCTGGAGTTTTATCTCTGGTTACATTCAGGTAATAATACAGCATTTTGAACAGAAGAAATTTTGAAGTCTGCAACCTAAATAGAGATGTCCTCCCTGATTAAAAGGTGCACTGCATTTCCAGAATACACTGGGAGAAAAGCAGTCTCAGAAGAATTCTTGGAATGGTTTGATACTGAAACAGATGTAATGAAGAATTCAGCCTGCTGCTGAGAGACATCTCTCTTGCTAATTGGTTATAAACAATACTACTGATGGCATCAATATATGAAAGAAGAATTAAGAAATAAGGAAGCCTGGGCTTGGATCCCTTTCTGTCTCATGGCTGATTGCAAATACCAGTTGAAAACCTTGTTGTTTGGACTTTTCTAAAAGAGCTATTTCTCTGTAGAGTTTTTCTTTTCTGAAAGTCTTGGACCTCATGCTGCAGCTTCCCTCTTCACCAGGAACTTCACAGAATCTCCTGATTCCATCCAGCTGTCCGACTCCAAAAAACAGAAGCCAAAAATATGATCATTTTCTTTGCAGGGTTTTGACCCAAGTTCTATTTCTCTAGGTGAAAGGAAATTTCAGGGGTAAAAAACAGAAATACAAACCCAAATGGTCTGCATTTCCCAGAAAGACTTAATAGGAATGATTCGACTTGCTGTTTCATTGCCTTCACGACCTCTGCCTCTTTCTGCCTCCCAGACGCCAACAATCCCTTAACTGGGATTCTGGGAAACACAAGAGACCTGCAGCCTCTGATCACATAAAAGGAACAGAACAAGAAAAAGAAAAGAAGGAGGAAGGGGAAAGCAAGATAGAATAAAGCAGGTGAGCAAAAAAAAAAAGAGCTACAGAGCTGATAAGATTTCTAGATGGCCAAAGGAGTTTTGTTCATACCCAAGACATTGGTGTCCCTCTGAGTAAGGAACTTCCTGCTCTGTCACATGAGCACAATTTTCCCTCCTTCCCATCCCCTGGCTCCATTCCCTCTTTTTCTTTTCCCTTCCAATTCCCTTCAATAGCAATGTCTTCAAAATGAGGTCTCCTGCTTTCCAGAGAAAGTACTGAGTCATGCAGGCCACTGAGGTGAACGGGAGATACAGTGGTTCACAATCAACTTTGCCAAGCAGGCTCTGGATTGTGATTAGTTTTACCCCAAATACGCTGCCCCTCCTGGCAGCCCAGCCAGTCCCTCCCACACACGTGCTTAGGTACGAATGCAGGTCTCTGCCTGGCACAGCCAGTCTGCTTTCCGTTCATATTCTGAAGGACGTGAAAGATGCCTCACCGTTACCTGTTTTTCTTTCCTACATACCCATCCCTGATTCTAGCCATCCAAACTGAACTCTTGGGTAATTAAAAGGAAAACAGATATGGAAGTTCGGGGTTTTTGGTATGGATTTTTTTTTTTTAAAAAAACCAAAACTCTCCCTAATCTCTGAGGAATTTACCCGAGTTGATTTCTCAATTGTTGTTTTGACTTCTGTGACGGCGCTCTTTGTGTCTGGGATGCAGCATCGACCTCCAGCAGCAGAACTTTCGCTTTGTTCCCAGCACTGTCCTGAAGCGCTATGCAACTCATTGAAAATCCATTAATTCTGTCTGTGCCCTATCAGATTAAAACTTCTCTTCAAATAACATTTCAAATATCAGTTGCTTCACCTTAATATCTTTCTTCCATAACATTTCTCACAGCTCCACACACACACTCCACTCCCCTGGGTAATTCCCTTTTCTATGAGTATTGTTTATTCTTTAAGAACACACACTCTCTGCTCCCTCTTTTTGCTGACGTTCTCTGCTGCATATTGCTCTCTCCTACCTCATCCCCACTTTCTCTTGTCCTTATTCTATTTTCCTTATATGATCAGAAGCAGCAGGTCTTTTCTACAGTTCCCAGAGTCCCAAATTACAGCCCCAGTAGAGACTTGCTGTTACCAGAGACTTTCTACCTGGTCAGCCTGCAAAACTTACTCAGCTGCATGTTTGTCAGAACAGCAGCCACTGAATTTGCTGGGGCCATGTATGTGAATACACCAAAACGTGTTTCTGAGTACCCCTGGAAGACCGACCCCGGTGATTTCCCTACCAACAGAGACATCCCCATTTCCACTGGACTGACTTCCAATCCATTATGGCCAGGCTTCAGCTCCAGGGAACGGGGAGGCTGTGAGGTGTTTCACACCCCGCCAACCTCACAGACAGGCCTGGGCTATGACTCCACAGCCTCAGTCACAAGGCTTTTGTGGGTGGTAGCTCGTTTTCATTTCCATCACTGAGCCCCAGAAGTTATGGATGCAGCATGGAGATCATGACTCAGTACATCCTCCCCTTCCTCAGCCAACACCCTCCAGATTTGGAACAGCTAGGCTTGGATGTAGGTTTGGTGTCAGTAGGCATGGGCTTGTGTAGGAGAGAGGCAAAAAGAGATGACAAACACTTGATGCCGTTAGAAACTCTCTCCTGACATCATCGACGACCTTCCAGCCTCTGCCCAGAGGCAGAAATTATCCTGGGCCCAGTGGAGTTTGTTATGGTTTCTCCTTTCTGTGTTAACACTTGTCAAAGTGCTTATCTCAACTTCCCCACTCCCTTAATCCTCCTGCTGCTTGGCTGGCAGAGATCTGTATCTGCTTTGGTCCAGGTGGCAGGAGGCTGGGGCAGTGCTGATTGATAGACAGTCAGGCTTCATCCCAGGGAAATATAATAAAGCAGAAGTCAGTGAGAAGGAGCCTTGTAGGCAGCAGGTTTCTCTGCAGAGGAAATGGTGATAACCCATAATAATCATCTCCCACACAGGCAATAAGTATGTTTACCCAGGAAAAGAGAGTAGAAACGTGGTTTAGAGGAACTACATATCACGGGGGTCGTAGAATATAAGGGCTGGACCTTGGTGAGATTGCCACCTCCTTGCAGTTCCCCCCCCCGCCCCAGCAGGGAACTGGACAGCACCCTTGGCCTCATGGCAAAGGTTGGGTGGGACACGGACATCTCGAGCGAGCCTTAGGAGCTGGTTTGGGGGATCCAAGCAGTGTCAAACGTGGGGCACAAAAGCTGCTGATGAAGAGATCACTCTCAGCTCTCCTTCCCCAACCTTTCACTTTTGCTAGAGCAACAAGCCATAACAGTAGAGCCAGAAAACACACCAGTCCTTTTGCTTCATTTATGTGCTCAGGGTACTTTTATCCCCACGTGGAGTGAGACTCAGCTAACCTCCATGCCGATTTCCAACTGTCATCTCTCCAATAAGTGAAACTACCACAGGTTGCAATCCCTGCTGATTCTACAGGATTTTAGGATATGGTGCATCCAAACATTAACGCAGCTGATTATTTTTTTGCTGGGTGACTATGGCAGGGGAGTTTGGTGGGTCAGAATTATCTAACATGGTCTGAAACATTCAAGAGAAACAGCACAGATCTCTGCATATATTTCATTCAGCGTATTTGGGAAGAGATTCCCCACAGAGAGAAGGAATATCCATATGGATGTAAACTCGCACAAGGTGGAATGGACTCAGCTGAGTGAGTAGTTTACAATATAGTATTTATCAGATGAGTTTCTCTTCTGTTTTTGCTTATGGTATTCCTCAGATCATGATTTTTTCTTACAGTCCTTCATTATTCTAGCATATTTTTGTGTATATATACATATATATGTACGTATCCATAAAATCTCCCAGGATTTCTCAGAAGAGGTTTCAGTTGGTCTTGGTGTTTCAATTGCAGTGGATGAGTTGAGTCATATGCCCCTGGTCTTATTATTCATAATAGGAGGAAGCTGCAATCACTGCTGAATAGCCACGCACATTAATTTTGAAATTCACGTTCATCTGGAAAAATTCTGTGGTACAAATGTTTATTGCTGTTGTTGTTATTATTGCTTATTTTATAATAACAGGAGGAGCTCCATTGTCCCTGGCCTCCTGGTGGACACAGAGGGGTGCGAGACAACTGAAGGAACTTCATTATATGTTTGGAGGATGTATTAATACCAACATTACCATTATATTCTTTCTGCCTGATATTTTTTCCTGAACTGAATACTGAATTCTTCTTCAAGGACCAGCTTTAGCATATGCAGGGCCCTGTGTGAAATCAACACAGCATACTCATAGAGGGAAATTATATTGAGGGGAGTATTGGAGGCTGGAATTATGAAAGCTATATATAAAAAAAATTTGGACCCATGCTGACTTTTTTCTACTTCTAGGCATTTACCTAGACCTCGTCTAGTGGCACAAACAAAGAAAGAATTAGTTGGATCTGCTCCATCACAAAGTGATCTTAAAAGAATTTCTTTTGCAATTTCTTAATCATTCCATCATTAGTAGCTCAGTCAATAGTCAGTTTGTACAATCTGCTTTCACGTGGTTTTGAAATTTGAAACAGGTAGAAGGTTCTTTCACACTAAAACTGCTCCCAAAGGCTGGTGATGCCCTGAAGTGAGGTGTTTTAGAGGGAAGGATAGCACCCTTGAAATTGGCTTGCCTTATCCTTCACCACTCAGAGAATCAGGACACAGGAAAATATTTCTCTGTGCTTCTCCTAGAGCATAGACCCGTGATTTTCACTGTTTTTGGTCTAGGGACTGAAATCTTAGCCCTGTTAAAAGCAAGGCATTTCTGAGTTTTGCCATATCTCCTAATGATGTCTATAGTTTCAGAAGGACAAAAAATAAGGGGGGGGTGGGGGGGTGGGGAAAAGGCAGAAGGACTTCCTGCTATGACTAATAAAGCAGCCACAGACTGGAAATCAAGTCCTCTTTGAATGAAAGCTGGGATCTCCAAAATCTAAGGTATACTTCTTCATTAGTCTCTTCTGCAAAATATAGGCAACGATGTTATCTTAAGGCAGATCTTGGGTTTTGTTTGCTTGTTTGTTTCTGAGCAGCCAAAGAAAACTTCTCCAGGGACCTGTTTGATTCCTCTCTGCAGTCTGGGCCGGAATATTGATCCTGGAGAAGAGATGTGTGCCTTCTAGATGTGTGTATGTGAGGACACACAAGCTTGTAGGAATGCAGAAGAGATGAGACAAGCTTGGATTTCACCTAACAGCCCCATCCCCTCCCCACAGCACATCTTGTCCTCCTCTCTCAGGGAAGCTCATGTATTGCCATTGCTTCAAAACCCAGATGCAATTTTCTGGCTAATAGAAGACGTATTGATAAAAGTTGGCATTAAGTGGAACTAATTACACTGTAACTGCTAAATAACTAAGAAATAACTACCTTGTAATTTATGGTGTAGCACGGACTCTGTGTAGCAACTTTCAGAGCCATTGTACGTGCACAGAGCTCACTGGTGCATGTGCTGCAGAACTTTTCCCCTGCCAGTAGGATCCAGTCGATGTGAAACTGCTGGCTCTGCAAACACGCATTGCCATGATTAGAGCATGAAGCCAGTCAGGCTTCCCACAACCCACTACAGCCCTCTTCCAGAGCAACAGGATAAATGACTCCTAGGATGCCATTAATTTTATCAGTGATTTTCATTTAGAGTCCTAATCCCATCTGGGACGTCCTCCCTCCCTGCAAGTCAGGAGTCCATGCCACCTCCTGAAACCCTGGACTGGTGGCTCTCCATTGTGGATACCAAGGGCTGGGGTACATAAAGAGGCTGGTGTCTGGTCAGGTTTGCTGCCTGTTGCAGTTGTGGCAACCAGCATCTTTCCTCTACTGAAATAATTTGTCGAATGACCCATTAACCATACAGCTGGGAGGAGGGGAAGGCATGATTCACATTTTCACTGGGGTATGCCAAGGGACAGGGGGAACCTCTTCCATACATCACTGTCACACAGCAATATCATCAGCCAATTCAGAAGATACGTCTGAATGTGCCTTGTTCCATCTGATCAAACTCAGGATTTCGTAGGACTCATCATTAAAGTTGATGAGAAAACAGGCGTTCTGTCTCCAGAGAAATCTAGCAACTAAACATTTGTTTATATCTCAGATAAGACCAAATCAGAAAATATGTTTTTCAAACATTTCTCTTCAGAAGTTATGCCACCACCTACTGAAATGCTTCATTTTGATACTATTGAAACACAGTTTAGTACTGCAATACTGGATGGTATAGAGAAATGTAACAGAATAAAATTAAGATTCTAATATAGAAGTGAAAACAAGTGGGAAATGGAGCAGGAAAGAGATGAAATAATAAAAAATTTAAAATCCATTTTGATTTCAAATTGATTCAATATTTTGCCTTTGAAACATCATTGGAATTAGAGTACTCCAATGAAGCATTCACGTTTTACCTATTACCCAAAGAACAGGCTTTTCCCAGGAGGAAAATGTTCCCACAGACCAATTTGCAGCCAAATGCAAACCACAAAATTTTTAGAGTGGAAACTCTTCACTGCAGAAGTCAGCACTTTGTGCTTTGGTTGTACAGCACCAAGCACAGCAGGGCAGGTCTCCAGACAGCACCTCAGCAGAAAGCACAAATAATAGAGCTGTTGGTCAGGGGGTTTGCTGAGGAGTCCCAGAGGATGTTATATTGTGCACAAGAAAAATGGAGAATTTGTAGGCAATGAGAGAAGGGAGAGAAAAATCACCCTGCGTTGGAGATGGGAAGACAGAGAAAAGAGAGAGAGATTGCAACGATAGACAGTTGGGGAGAAAGAGGGAGAGGTGCAATTCAGCACCTGCTTCTGCCTGATTCGTTCCACCTCCATTATCATGCACCAGAACAACTCATTCTTCTTTTTTCCAGAAAGTGTAATAATGCTCCACAGGTGAAGGAGTTATCTTAGCTTTTCTTTTTTTCAGCAAAGCTAACACTCAGTACATGAAATAAAGGTTATCTTGAAAAATAGATGCTGCAACTCGCATACAAAGGAGCCCTTTCCTGTGACAGGGAGTCTTTTTTGAAGGGGTATGCTAGGTTTCGTGCTCGGAAGAAGAAGGAGAAGAAAATGGAATTGACTGCTTAGTCCGTCTACCAGGTTTCCAAATTAACTTTTGACGAGGACCTGGGAGACTCTCTCCCATGCCAAGACGTGCAGGTTACCCCTGGGGAGACAGCAAGGATGGGGATGGAGCAGAAGGCAACACTGCTGGCCACACCAGGGATCAGAACAAAATTCACCTTTCACATCTCTCCCAAATCAACAAGGTCAGGCATGCTCTGAGGGGCGAAGACCCTGTGTGCTTGCAGAACTCCAAATGCACAATAAGGGGAAAGGAAAACCAAATTTCATGTGTGTCATATGTCAACATGGCTATGAAACAACCCCCAGCTGCCCACTGAGGGGAGCAGGGCATCAGCGCTGGCGGTCCAGCCTGTGTGTTCACCTGCGCGGTGCTGCTCGTCGTCCCAGTGCAGCTGCCCATGCCGGCAGAACGGTGTGCCTTTACGCCTTTTGCTGCTCCCTGTGTATGGCATTCAGCATGACAGGGCCGTGACTGTGGCGGCGGAGTCTTCTAGCTATTACTGTTACTGAAATAACAACATAATGTGTGTTTTGATACATTTGCTTTGCAGCTGAATCTGGGCATTTTTTAAAACAAACCTTCTAAGGATATCTGAAGAGAAGCAGCCCATTTAAATGACTAAATAAAAGGTCTGGCTGTAGTTTTTAATGAAAGACCTGTGTGAACTAATACACTTTGCATTGTGCCCTGCAGCTCATTAAATAATGGGCTAAGCCATGCAAAGTGATCTACAGAACACTGCACTGGTATTTTTCCTTTTAAGTGTCACTGTGCTGATCAGAAGTAAAGAGGACAGCTTCTGGGCGGCATCATCAGGGATCTCAGGTGTTTATTTAGTATGCAGCTGGAATAGGTCTGGGCGTGTTCATACCTAATTTCCTTGCAACAACCTCCTGTCACTTCTGTGTTCTTGGATACCTACAGAAATACTTACAGAAGGGATGTATTTATTTTACTAGCAGTTCCTGTCATTGTGGTCAGTCCTTGGGTGTAATATGGATTTTTATTTTTATTGAATTTTGTTCTATTTTTAAATAACTGTCAATAATTTTACAAATCTCCAGAAGTTTGTCTGTCTTTACATCAAAATTGTTGGAAGTTTCTGAATAGCTCTAATGCTACTAAAACCCTTGAAGTGTTGACATAGCACAGAGTGATATCACACACCTTGGGCTCAGTCATGCAGCTTTTGTCAGTCAAATATTCTCTTGTTTCAAAGGCCCTGGGCACCAGTGTGGATGTTGGTGAAACGCTGCCATTTCTGGACTAAAAAATGGGGCTCTTTCAAAATCCTTTCCACCCCTCTAAGGATCCCTTCCCATTGTCTGCAGTGATCTGCAGTTCAAAGACTGTCAGAGCACATAAACATGACACAGTAACTGAGAACATCAAAGAGCATTATGTTTTCCATACATAAAGAGTGACAAGCTGCCTAACTCTTTATATTAAAAATTCAGACAAAAAACAATTCAAGAAAAATCAAAGTAATGTCTCCAAGAGAGAGTCAGATGCCACACATTTCAGTTACATAGTCTTATCATTTTTGCCTAGCAAAGTGGCCTTTAAACTCTGCTCCTAAAATATATATATATAAAACCTAATTTGCAGCAGTTATCTTGCTGTCTACAGAGGAAAGGAAAGGTACATGAGGAGTGTAATATTTGGAGAGTCAGCTTCTGGAATGGAAACCTCTGCCAACCCAGTAGATAAAGTTGAAAGAAAGCCTCGGAGACAGTGAAGTCCATCAGCACGCCCAACATTCATGACTGAGTCCCTTAAAGCTGGATCTATGGACTTAGTTCTGGTGCTATAAAGAGATGATTCAGGCACCACGGAAAAAAGGAAAGAGGAGTGTCAGGACAGAAGACATGAGACCCTCTGGCAAAATAACTGAATAAATTATTTGTAGAAACAATGGGAAGCAAAGAAGCAAATGTGTTGGTGGAAGGTAGAATCATACAATCATTAAGGTTGGAAAAGACCTCTAGAATCATCAAGTCCAACCCCCAACCCAACACTACCATGTCACCTAAGCCATGCCCTGAAGAACCACATCTACACATCTTTTAAATACCCCCAGGGACGGTGACTCCCCCACCTCTCTGAGCAGCCTGTGCCAGGGCCTGACCACTCTTTCAGTAAAGGCATTTTCCCTCATCTCCAACCCAAACCTCCCCTGGCGCAGCTTGAGGCCGTTCCCTCTCGTCCCATCACTGGTGACTTGGGAGCAGAGACCGACCCCCCCTCACTCCAGCCCCTCTCAGGCAGCTGCAGAGAGCGAGAAGGGCTCCCCTCAGCCCCCTCTGCTCCAGGCTAAACCCCCCCAGCCCCCTCAGCCGCCCCCCAGCACACTTGTGCTCCAGACCCTGCCCCAGCCCCGCTGCCCTTCTCTGGACACGCTCCAGCCCCTCACGGCCCTTCTTGTCCCGAGGGGCCCAAACCTGAGCCCAGCATTCGAGGTGGGGCCTCCCCAGGGCCGAGCACAGGGGCCCCATCCCTGCCCGGCTCCTGCTGGCCACACCAGTGCTGACACAAGCCCGGGCGCTGGTGGCCTCCTTGGCCACCCGGGCACTGCTGGCTCATGCCCAGCCGGCTGTCAGCCAGCACCCCCAGGGCCTTCTCCGCCGGGCACTTCCCAGCCCCTCTGCCCCGGGCCTGGAGCGAGCGTCAAGGCGGCTCAGCAGGTCATAAACTGCTTCCTCCTGGATTATGGGGTGTTTATTCTGTGATCTGTCCCTGCCTTCCAGCTCCAGGGGCTGAATACCACAGGGTTAACTGGTCTGGTGGTTAAAGGCTGAGGCAAAGAAGGCATCTAGTACCTCAGCCTTTTCCTCACCCTCAGTGGCAATGTTCCCCTCCGTGTCCAATAGAGGATGGAGATTCTCCTTGGTTCTCTTTTTGTTGTTAATGTATTTGTAAAAACAGTTTTTGTTATCCCTTAGATCACTGGCAAAGGTAGATGCGTGTTAAAAATGCAGAGGCAGAATATAGCTGGTTCTTTGCCACAGAAGGCCTTGGCATGAGCTGGGCACACTTCAAGATATGATGGAAACATTAATGGAAACATTTAGTTTCAAAGAACTGAAAATCATAGAGAATTGGGATCAAATTTAGTCAGGAGTTTTGGACCAAAAAAGGGAATGGAAAGGATTTTGTAAATCTTTAACCATTTCAAAACTTTGTTAAAAGATTTATTTTAAGTCTTTCTTACTAAGCTTTTCTTTGTTTTGCATCAGCATTTTCATTTCAAAAATCAGCCTAAAGGACAAATAGGTGAAGAGAGTAAATATCTTTGAGAAGAGAACTTAATTTCTTAAGCAAATGTAGCACTCTAGATTAAACACGGGTTTGGACTTTCCTTTAAATTGTTTCCTTTCCTTTCATTCTCCTTTAAAACATATTTTCTAACTCCAAATTATTTTAAGTCTATTTTCACTTTAACAATTTTTTAACTTCTTTTTCATATACACATTAAAAAAAAATTCTTAACTTAGCTTTAACCACTGATAACTCCTGGAAAAATACGTAGTACTAACCATTGTTTATACAATACTTGAAAGAACTTCAATAAGACACCATTAATGAAATGGCCAAAAGGACTGGGTAAGGCTCAGGAGCAAACTATTATGTGAGCTTCCACTGGAGCATTGCAACTGGTTCATCGTATCACTCAATTTTCTACCTTCTCTGCACATCTTCCCTCCCAATCTTCTAAATGCCAGCGCAGATTTAAATATCACCTACTGCCTCTTTAGTAAAGAAATGAAGCCCCAGGTAGCATTTCTGTGCATAAAATGACTACCTGGTGATGGCCTCAAGCTTTCTCCTTTTGCAGCTTGTACTCCTCCCTCCGAATCCAGCTGCAACAGCTTTTCCGGAGATTATTGAGTTTTCTCCATCCTTCATGCCCTCTAAGCTGTGCCCAGAAAATCAAGGCCTTTGGGGACTGGCACTGGAGCAACTAAAGCTTGTGCACAGAATATACCCAGCTAATCCAAACCAGTGGCACCCGGCCAGTGATTTGACTTGATTTGATTCTTTTTTTTGTTCTTCTGTGCGTGGGGCTCTTCTATCTGTTCCTATTTACAAGCTAGTGGGTATTTGAAGTGGGTTATTTATTTATTTATGTACTTCTATTATCACAAAAACCAAATTGCAACCTTCAAGGAAACGTGTTTGTGAAGGATGGGGGTGGGGGTGAGGCAACAGTTTGAAGCCAGAGAAAGGGGGCTACATCTTTATCAAAAGACAACATCAAATTAATTTCTCTCTGGTCTCAGGAACTCATGTAAAATTTATAGGCTGTTTGTTAATTTTCCTGTAGTGCCAGCAGCACGGGTGTTTGTGATTCAGAGGGAAAGGATGGGAAGGAAAGAGAGAGGCGGGGAAAGGGGAGGCAGAGTAGAAGTGCAGCAGCCTTGGCCGGGCTGACACAGTTCCGTACATGAAGCGACCTTGCTCACGTGCCAAACCTCACATGCAACACGAACAGGGA
Organism: Phalacrocorax carbo; assembly: GCF_963921805.1. Taxonomy (NCBI): domain Eukaryota; kingdom Metazoa; phylum Chordata; class Aves; order Suliformes; family Phalacrocoracidae; genus Phalacrocorax; species Phalacrocorax carbo. Next base: position 8,528,818 of record NC_087530.1, read on the forward strand.
GGCAGCAGGATGACAGGGTTTGGATGGGGGCCCGCTCACTCCCCTCCCTGGTGCAGCCTGGCTACTTAAAATTCAAGTGGTGTCCCCAGCTCTCCGTACAAGGCTGCCCTTTCAACACCAACACAATGACTTCTCTTACATAACCCAACAGGCAATTTAGCAGGTTCACAAACCAAAATAGAAGGAGAATTAGTTTTGTATTAACACACCTTCTTTCTCCTCTCCCCACCCTCCCCTGCCATCATCTTTATTTTTTGTTAGGTTCTGGACCACCTCTGTGAAAGTGTCCAGAAGATTTGTGCCCTTTCCACCCCCTCGGCAAGACTGGACAGCAAAAGGGGCCATGGTCTAAGGCAGCTGGAAAAAGACCGGGAGGTATTCCCAGTGTCTTCACTGAGCTGAGAGAGCGTGGTCCCAACACTGGTCTACAACGGCAGGGTCATTTTTATTAATGTTCTCAGAATTCTCTTCTGGAATTAGGGACTTACAGCTTTCAGGAGCTTTTCTGGCTTTGACAAAGCCCATGTTTGTGCTGGAGCCACCAGGAGCAGCAGAGCCAGGGGGGGATCAGCAGCAGGGATGGCCTGAGGTCTGTACAATTCCTGCATCTTAGGCCCAGACAGAAATGCTTTCGGAAACACTGAGAGATTTTACCTTTAAAATCCCAGTATAATCTTGTACGTCTCATAACTTAGCAAAGGTTAGTATTTTCCCCAGCAATGCTTAAAAGCTGAAGCCTAATACTACATTAGCAGCACAAAACAAACAAACAGAAAGATCTGCAGGAATCATGTGAATTTCAGTTTCATGCCGAACTTTCGAGCTCTCACAGAAACATAAAGCATCTGGTTCTTCATTTTAAAGACATGAGCTGGCAATACTGCAAAAATTCCCAGCTGAATGAGAATACATCTTTTTAAAAAAGGCCTCTAGCCTTGATTTAAAGACTTCAGCAGCCCACCACTTCCCTTGTTAGCTGTCCTAACATTTTAAGAGCCCTGCTAAGCAAGCATGTGGCTTACTTAATTTTTCTTGTCTTTTTTCCTTCTTTTCTTCCCTTTCTCAGTACCAGAGTGTGTAACTTCAGCTGCCAGCCCAGGATGCTCACCTGGCAGTGAACCCTCCTGGACTTGTATTCTGATACCCCGTCTCCCATTTCCTCACCAGCTACAAAACAGGTGCACAAAACCCAACCTATAGATGTACTGGAAATGTTCAAACCAACACAAGGTCGAGGTTAGCTATGATGGCATGATTGGCTGGGTAGATGAAAGGAGAGCAGCGGATGTTGCTTACCTCGACTTCAGCAAGGCTTTTGATGCTGTCTCCCATAAATCCTTCACAGACAAGCTACAGAAGTGTGGATTAGATGAGAGGACAGTGAGGTGGATCGAGAACTGGCTGAACAGCAGAGCTTAGAGGGCCGTGATCAACAAGGCAGAGTCTGGTTGGAGGCCCATAAAAAGCGGTGTTCCCCAGGGGTCTGTGCTGGGTCCGGTCCTGTTCAACATATTCATCGGTGACCTGGCTGAAGGGATAGAGTGTAACCTCAGCAAGTTCGCTGATGATACCAAGCTGGGAGGAGCGGCTGATACACCAGAAATCTGTGCTGCCATCCCACGAGAGCTGGACAGGCTGGAATTCAACAAAAGCAAGTGTAGGGTCTTGCACCTGGGGAGGAACAACCCCACGCACCAGTACAGGTTGGGGGTGACCTGCTGGAAGGTAGCTCTGCTGAGAAGGACCTGGGAGTGACCCTGAGCCAGCACCGTGCCCTTGGGGCCAAGAAGGCCGATGGTATCCTTGGGTGCATCAAAAGGAATGTGGCCAGCAGGGCGAGAGAGGTTGTCCTCCCCCTCTACTCTGCCCCAGTGAGACCACATTTGGAGTGCTGTGTCCAGTTCTGGGGCCCCCAGTTTAAGAAGGACGTGGAACTGCTTGAGCAAGTCCAGCGCAGAGCTGCCAAGATGATCAGGGGCTGGAGCATCTCCCTGATGAGGAAAGTCTGAAAGACCTGGGTTTGTTCAGCCTGGAGAAGAGAAGGCTAAGGGGGGATCTCATCAATACCTATAAATATCTGAAGGGCGGGTGTCAAAAGGATGGGAGTGGACTCTTTCCAGTGGTGCCCAAACACAGTCCAAGGGGCAATGGGCACAAGTTGGAACACGGGAAGTTCCCCCTGAACATGAGGACAAACCCCTTCCCTGTGCGGGTGCCAGAGCAGGGGCACAGGCTGCCCAGAGAGGCTGTGGGGTCGCTTCCCTGGAGACATCCACCCCCCGCCTGGACGCGGCCCTGTGCCCCTGCTCAAGCAGGGGGTGGGGTGATTTCCAGAGGTCTCTTCCAACCCCCACTATTCTGTGATTCTGTGATTAGATTAGGTTAGAGATTAGTTTAAGAAATCATCCGTTGTTCTCCCCAGGGTATTGATTTTACATGTGCTTCTATCAAGCTACTTTATCATTAGACATAAAGAAGGAATGTCCCTGCCTGGGATTTAGCGTGTTCCTTTCTCCACTCCTTCCTGCCAGGAGAGGTGTGTAGTCATCCTCACAGTAGCCCACGGAGGGGAGGAAGAGTATGCCTGCCAACCAGGGGCAATTTCTTTCCTCCACAGCTATGGAGAGGAACACTGTTTTTTATAAACACACTTCAAAGATGCCAAATAATTAAAAATACATGGACATCATGTGGATCTAAGCTAAATACATATGGCCTTTGATTGCCTGGCATTTTCAATTCATACAGGAACATTACTGCTATGCAATATTTATGATCAGTAGAATTTCAGTCTCAAACTAAGGACATCTCTTCCCACTTTTCCCTTGCATGCAGCACCCTTTGCTCAGAGACTGAACAGTTTAATTAACCTGTGATTAACTGTATACCAACTCTGACTGTCACTGATTTAGTTCTGGAAATGCTACTGCTGTGAGTTGAGCACTGCACTGCTGTGCTGGTTTAGGCTGAGGTAGAATTAATATTCTTCATAGTAGCTAGTAGAGGGCTGTGGTTTGGATTTGTGCTAGAAACAGTGTTGATAACAGAGATTTTTCCTTACGGCTGAGCAGGGCTTACAAAAAATTGCTGGGGATGCACAAGGGGTTGGGAGGGGACACGGCTGGGACAGTGACCCCAACTGACCCCAAGGATGTCCCCCACTATATGACATCATGCTCAGGATAAAGCGCTGGGGGAAGGGGAGGATATTTGGAGTGATGGCATTTGTCTTCCAAGTAACCATTACAGGTAACAAAGACCTGCTTTCCTGGAGATGGCTGAACACCTGCCTGCCAATGGGGAGGGGTGAATATATTACTTGTTTTGCTTTGCTTGCATGTACGGCTTTTGCTTTACCTCTTAAACTGCCTTTATCTTAACCCCCAAGTTTTCTCATTTTTACACTTCCAACTCTCTCTCCCGTCCCACCAGAGGGGAGTGAGCAAGCAGTTGGGTGGGACTTAGTTACCGACTGGGGCTAAACCACAACAGCTGTCAGAGAAGGGGCCCCACTATCAGGGTAGCTCCCCTCTGGGTGTCTCAGCTGCTCACCACACATGCCAGAGCATGTCTGTCCATCTGAGTTTAGCTGGTGGGTGCCATGGCACAGCTAAAGCCATTTGCTGGATCAATGCACCCACATGATGCTCCACAGGGGAGAGCAAGGATGAGGCATGCAGCAAAAGAAAAGCAGGGAAGGGGACGCATTTTTAAGCTTGAAAGGACTTGAATCTGTGGGGAGAGGAGGTGGGCTGGGCCACCAGCTGTGGGCTCAGGCTAGAAGGGCAGCAATAGGAAAAAGCCTCCCTGGCTCAGTCCTGTCATGGAGGTTGGTGTTCACACAACTGTGAGCTTCCCAGCTTGCAGTCCTGCGGGGACATCACACTCCCTGGGCACTGCTGTGGGCTGCAGCTCAGCTGGGCTGGCCCTCACCAGATACCCTGAGTTTTCCTGGACAAGCTCACATCCTTCCTCTCTATTCTGCTTCAGAAAGCTCAGGTATCTTTCCTGTTCTCTCCCTTGCCACCTTCACCAGCTGTTGCTTCCCTCCTTCTTGGCCAAAAGTAGTTTGACCCTGTGTTGTGTGTTGCACATCCCCTGCGTGCTGGGTACATCACGCCTGCTGCTGACATGCCGTCCCCGCACACATTCCTGGCTGCTTTGGGGAAACTCCACACAAAAATGCTTGTGTCTCTCTGGCTGTCATTTTATTAGCAATTGCTCACTCTGACTCAGTCTCCCTCCCCCTTTTATTCCTTTAAAAAAGGAATTCTCCAGAAGCAAGAATTTGGAAGGAGGAGAAGAAGATTTGGAAAGAAAAAAGCAGAATCATTACAGCTGAGAAACAGCTCTTGAAACTTATTAGCTCATGACTCATCTCTCTGAAAGGAGCTAATACCTTAATTTCATATTTCTCTGCTCAAATGGAGACCAAAGCATAAACTGAAATGAAACTTTACACTAATGGCTTCTTAATTACACCCATCTAAAAGCAATTACCTGAGGATTAACAGATACAAAGTTAGGGTTGATGCGACCACTAGAAGGGAATTGTGCTGCAAGTTTGTCTGGGATGAGATGGGCTATGGAGAGGTGTAATGGCAAGGTACCGCAGCCTGGCTGCCTCTCCTTCCTCCTCGCTGCTTGCCCTCGCTGCGCCCTGACGCTGCACAGCGGCTCAGCCGTACTCTCTTGCAACCTCCCTGCGAGCATGTGGGTAGCACCAGCCAAGTATCCACAGAGAAGAATATTCCTCAGGAATTCACTTGCTTTTACCATATTGGAATTGAAACTCAGATCCTAAAATTCCAGCATGAAGGACCTGGCAAATGTGGTGCCAGCAATATGTGGTAGATAGGGTAAGGGAAAGGGCAAGTCTCTAGGAAACCAGAGCTCCTGCATCCTAACTCCTGCCCAATAACCCTTCTTTCTGCCACTTTGGTACCTGCAGGAGGAGAATCATTCCTACCAGTCTCACAGTGCATTTTAAGAACTTCTTAATACTTATTGAAGGTTTTGAAACTATCAACAAGAAGTCACCACAGGAGATGAAGGTAGTGGCATTGCTTTTATTATTAGGACTATTATTACTACTACTGTGGGTAGAATTCAGCTGTGTTTTGTTCACAGTTTAATGGTTTGGCACTAACAAAGGGACTTCAGCAAGCTGGCAGAGTCCTTGACACCACGGTAGCTGTGTAGCTTTCCTGTACAACGTCTGGGAGGAATTAGCTGCCAGGAATGGGATTGAGCATGGGCAGTACACAGTGCTGAACCACGTTAGCTGCGCAGTAATAACTGCCGTGGAGGTAGACTTTAAATCCCAATTGTCTCTAGAGCTTTAGCTGATCTGCAATGAAACAGTCCCCTCCCTTCACGGTTTACAGCCCAGAAGCCTTAAGTAGATTTAGGTACCTTCTTTCCCTTGGAAAAAAGCCTGGGGACGACCTATTCCTTTCCTTCAGAACACTAGAAATGGAGTGCTAGGTGGTGCATCCCACCTCAAAGGCGGGTATATATTTTCTTTAGTAAGTGTTTAATATCAAAAAGAAAAATAATCTTTGCAGCAGGAACTCAAAGCTGTATCCCCTTTCCCACAGGTGCTCCAGTCACCACAGACATACAATCTATGTCCTTGTTCTTTTATTGCCATGCTACTACTGAACACAAGTCTCAGTGATACCTGCCAAAATTAGTGCTACAGGACTCCCAGGCCAGCCAGGCTTGTGAGCTGGACACCTCTTTCTTTTCCTGAAGGAGCAAGCAAAATCTTCTCCTCACTGTTATGCCCTGGTAGGACCATATCCTAGGAGGCAAAGGAGAATTATTTAACTTCCTGCAGGAAAAAGTAATAACAAAACCCAGTCTTCTGTGTATCAGGAAGATGCAGCAATTATTGAACTACTGGCTAAAAAGGAGGGGGTGAAGCTGTTTTCTTCCTTGGCCACAATTTTGTTTAGAGCATACAATGTATTTGGAGCAGTCCTGATGGCTTAGGCCTCTCTAGCAACCTCAGAAGAGATCTGCCCACGTTACCAGCACCAGCAGAACTTGGCATTGCTAGATCCCTGGCAGGAGCCAGCACTGCTGAGACTGATCAAACTCAGGACATGTGATGTGTGACCATCAGCAGGAGAGAGGTTTTGAAGCTCATTATTTTTGTTTTGGATACACAGGGTGGGGCAAGATAGCCGTTCTTAAGTTGTCTCCTGATCCTGTCACTATACATGTGGAGGAAATGACCCTAAAGGTACTAATTAAGACCTAAAGATGCCAGTTAAGACATGCATAGCAAAGGCAGGGTTCAGGCGGCAGTTTTGCAGTTCACATACAAGCAGCAATGACAGCCACAGACCAACCCCTCCAGCTTCGCAGAGGTCTTGCACCAGCACTGTGAGGAACAGCTCTGCTTGCTGCCATGTAGCCTCCTTGGTGCGAAGGGTTCCCCATGCCTGCCCAGCACCATCGGGTCACATGGAGACCCACAAACAGCTGTAGACATCAAGTTGCCTGCCAAAGACTCAAGGACCCACATCATTTTTGCGAGGCCTTGCACTGTGTCTCACCACTGAATGAGATAATACAATTATTGGATAATTAGAGTCATCAGAAAGCATTCTGTAATGGCAGGCTTTTAATTGACTTCCCCATTAACAGATAATGATCAGGCTCTGCCTCCTGCCAGGATGACCCCCCACTTCTCTTCCCCCCAGGGACACGTGGTTGACCTGAAAGGAAAAAAGCACAGCTGTCCTGAGTTCATTCATGGCTAACATATCCTTCCAGTTTGGTCAAGGAAGCAGCAAACAGACTAATAGAAAGGATAGAGGAGGTTTCTTAAACTGGCTGCCAGCTGCAGGGTGGGAAGACAGTCCATCCAGAGGAGTCTGATTTTGCAGAGTCGGATGAGGCTTGCAGCCCCCCTCTGCACCAGCGCAGCCCCTGCACCGGGGCCGGTACAGCAGTACGCGTAGCAGCAGATGTAATTGCACAGCCTCATCCGTCTCCCGTCAGCTCAAAGCTCTCCCCAGCGCTAGCCCAGGAGCCTGATGCTTTCCTCCCCTCCGGTCTGTTTAGTAAAGAAGTCAGGGAACATGAATTCAATTTCACAGCTTCTTTCAGGGTGCCAAACACCTGGTGTTCCTTTGCACTGGAACTAAAGCTAAACATTTCCATCATATTTCATGAAACATAACTGGGCTGAAAGCTCTTGTTTTGGAAAAAAATAGTTGAATTCCCTTTTTGAGTTGGTTTCTCTCCAGTTAGGAGTGATTTTCTAGCCTCACAAAGACCACCAGATACCCTTCTGTTGAAAACTTTCTCAAAATAACACATGCTGTGATGCCTTGGTGTAATGGGATCTTATCATAAGAAATATTTAATCCACATGCTAAGCTCTCATTTGGGTACTGAGCACCTGGGAAAAAGAAAGAAGCTACCGTATCTGAGCACAAATCTTGGTTAGGAATTTAAGTGCCTTTGTGATCCATCACATAAATAAGTTTTTCCAGCAGCAGTGGGAATAAAGCCAAGTTTCCCTTTCTTCCTGTAACCCAGTAACCTGGGTTCCCCACCAATGACTCCAAAAGACTCCAATTCCTCGTGACTCTTAAGCACTGGTGGGGCAGGAGGCAGCAGCCTCGTTAGCTAAATGGCATCCAGACAGAACGCATAACTGCTGAACTCGTGCGTCGGTCAAGAGCAGCACTAGTTTAAGGCTCTTTTCACTGCCAGCTTCACAAAATAGGTTGGCGTTTCACGTAAAATGTGCTTGAAACTGCCTAATTTATGTAAAAGTTACTTGGGAAGGACTGACAGACGAAGAGAGAACATGACTGTGGAAACTTGGTTTCCTTAGGAACCAATTTAAAAATAAACCAACTTTCTGCCAAGGATGTGGTGCCGTCCTCAAGAGCCCAGTGCTTTCTACTTCTGTAACTGCAGCTTTTCCTTTGGTGTGGGGAAGGTACGTTGTCCTCTCTCACATGGTTTAAACACAGTAATAGTACGAAGGAGAGGATTTACTAATACACAACAGTTGAGATGTTCTTGGATCAGATCAACTGAAAAATCAGTGCTGAAATCTGCAGAGCCTGATTTATACCAGTTGAAGACCTGGCCTTCTCTGTTTCTGGAAGAAGAGCAAGCTGCAAACAAATATCTTCTGGTGCATTGATTCACTTTCATTTCAGAGCATTAGCTGGTAAATGGAACTCAATTCAGATGGCTGTAAATGCAAATTTGAAACTTAAGCTAAAAGGCTTTGTGGGAAAATGCTAGATGCTAGTTATTGAGAATTCCTGAAGTGAGCCGGCCCTAAGGAGCAGCCAGGAAGGAGGTGATGAAGGCATGCAGCCAGCTCTCCAAGCTGGCAGCAACTGGAATCTCAAGACATCCCCAGATTGCACAATTAACCTAACTGAAATTCAGGTATATCGATGCTATGCTGACCGTAGGACATTACAGCACAAGAAAACTTAGTGTTGGCATGGAAGCTTAGAGGTACCTCATGAAAACCAGTATACAGAAGCCTGCATGTTTCTACTGTGCTCACTGCAGCCTTTGTTGTTGTTGAGGGCTCAGGGCTTTTTTTGCTGAGGACTCACCCAACATACCCGGGAGGACCTGGGGTGTGCCCCTAGTCTTGCACAAGCAACTGTTAGAAAGAGAAAGAATATGAAGAACTGTCAGGATCTGGTTTTTTAATTCCTTTTCCAGGCAGGTGGATAAAGACGGAAATAATCCCAAGCCCTGTCTTTCCTAACTGCAGGTCAGCAGAGAGAGTAAATGACCAGTAAAAGCAAAAAGCCCCAGTTCAGCAATAAAGAAAAATGGAAGCAGTGACCAAACTGTGTTTCTATGGCACATTATTTTACTGTCTAGACTGGTTGTCAGATGTTGTTTTGTTGTTCTGTATGCCCAGAGGCCATACCAAAGCTGGGATCCCCATGTACGGGCTGCTTTGTTTAATGAGAGACCATCCTTGTCCCCAGGGATCTGTAATCAGAATGGGCTGGACAAACAAACGGAATAAAGCTCTGTCTTCATCTCACATGTACCAAGGGAAATAGGACCCCAAAGAGATTGAGTGGCATGCCTGACACCACCCAGAAAAACCTGTGGCAATGCCAAGGGAAAAACACACACACATTCTCCGAATCCTAATACTCAGATTTGTCTCCAAGACTGATGTGTCTCCCTATTTCCAGAAGAATCCAGGGAGGTCCCAGTTAACACACTGCCACTGTTCTCCTAAAGCTGCATTTCTTTCCTGAGAAATCCAGCACATCAGCTTGCTCCTTTCTTACAGAATCTACAGATGGTTTATTACCTCCCTCGAGTGGGCGAGAGATCCTTCCCTGAAGGCACTGGGAGGAGACGGTTGAAAGGGGTGGGGGGAAGGAAAGTCACCAGCCTTTCTGACGCTGGAATGTAAATAGTGTTTTGCAAAAGAGCCATTTATCAGTGAAATTATAGAATCTGTTTGAAGATTCCCCTGGAGGATGCACTAAAAAGATGGCTTGTATGGAACTTAACGAGAGGTTTCCTGCAACACGCCTGGGCTTCATGTAGGCAGGAGCACTTTACTGAGAATTAAATCTGCGTTGGAAATGTTAATAAATGCAGACACATGTTCTTGTTTGTAGGACGCACTGTGCCTCCTTTATTTATTTCCTTCATTTTATTCTTCTGGATGTAGCTACAGTGCCCACCCCTTTGCCTGACACATCCCTGGGGGAAAAAGTTGCCGTCTCTTGTTTCCATCCCTTGGGCTGTTCTGCAGTCCTTTAAGCCTATTGTACTGCTACCAAGCCCCTAGCCAGGAAGCACAAAGGTAACCACAGGGGACTGGATGATTTAGTTTCTGGGCAGATATCAGCTTTCACTGAGGACTGAAACAAAGGATGAGGGGTGTAGACTCAAGACTAGCTGAGGCAAAACTTTCCTTCTAATCAAAGCTGTGCAAAGGATTCCTCCATCTGCTCTGCTAGCAGAGGGGTGGAAGGGAACCAGGATTGGTTTCCAAGCAGAGATATCCACCTGGATTGAATCTCCCTCTCCCATGGCTGGAGCCCCAGGTGCATCCCACACAGAACAGCTGATCGGGTGTTTCTGCTGTCTGGAACACAGGATGCTCTCCAGCACAGGAACAATTGGAGAAAAAAAAAAAAACAAACCAAGTAATTTTTCTTCCTCACTGGAAGAAAACCTAAATAGACTCATCAGCTTTTCACAACCCTAATCTTTGCCAGACTCAGACCAGCACCTTGGCCCATTTGCACCTTCAGACAAACTCTGAACTGCCTGAAGGACCGAAGCCAGCACTAGAAGGATGGCCTGTCCCTCGCGTCTCTTTCTAGGAGCTGAACTCACCCCAGGGAATTCATTCAAATATTATCCATTTATTTCTTCCTTTTTCTATTCTGGCAGCTCCACTAGGAAAGAGTTTGGCCTGATTTCTAGAACATAGGAGGTGCTAAAAGCTCTGCAGATCTCTGCTGAGGTGCTCAGCTTCCTTGAAAATCACATATTTCTATTTAAGATCCCAAATCAAGCATTCATAGGAAACCCTTTGTTCTGTAGGGAAATTCAAATCCAACTGAATCATACATGTGTTTAAAAGAAATAAGATATACCTTGTAAGACTCTATAGAAATTATACCTCCATTTCACCAGCAGTCTGCCAGGTGTCCCTTGCCCCCTCCCCACCCAGCAGTGAATGGTGTAAAAGGCTACAGAAGGCTCACCTTGGCCTCTCCATGTAGTACCTTCAGTATCTGCCTCCTAATCTGCCCCTCCCCTGTAACTTCGTTTGTGTGATCTTCCTCCCCACAGACCATTAATTTGATCACCCCCTTCGCTATCAATTCCGTATTAATCACCATGTCTGGATGATTAATATTCTCCCTTTCCTCCCACCTAACACAGTTGTAGTCCTCCAGCATCCCGTCCCCGCAACCCAGCTTTTAAGGGTATATCTGGGCAAACCCCCTCACATCCCCCCTGCAAATGGTGTCATTTCTCTGACACTCTCTCAGGTTTCAATTTGAAGCAGATTTCTCCCCCTCCCCCTCTCCTGTTTTTCTGCTCCTCTTTGTTGGCCCTATTTATTACAGAAGGAGGAAGAGATTTATTAACCAGACCCGTGCCTGTCTGAGGGCAGTTCAGCCCAACTCATAGGCCCAGTAAAATCCAGGAAAGCCAGTGATTGAAACTCAGCCTTGCAACTAATCCTTTTTTCAGTTCATATTATTCTCCCTTTCTGTAATTTAATTTACAACATAATTTCATATACCTGCTCTAAAGCAGGAGAACTTCTCTTTTTATATGTACATATATTTTTTTTATCCTGCCAGGTTGGATTTCTGTCTGATTTTATTTTATTTTGTTAAACAAGGAAGCTGAAGTCACTTTGTTTCCCTGAATGGAGCAGGAGGATAAATCCTTTCTGGAGATGTACTGAGGTATCTTTCCAAACTGTTACTCTTAAGTGGGAATGGAAGAAAGTGTTTTAATCAGGCTTTTTGGCACCTGAGCCTGAATGAGGAATTGGCCTTTGAATGTTTGGAGTATTATATCTATTGAAGCATATTACACCACATTAACAAGTATTGATTTTATTGTTCCTTCTGGAGCTACGAGAAATATTTACAGGTGTATGAAACTGCTGAAGAGGTCAGAGACCTTTATTACTTCCTTAACTAGTTCTTTTCTAATTATATTCTGGTTTACAACTGGGAATTGGAGTCCAGAGCAAAGTACAAGTAAACAATAACAGTGACCACAAACTAGTTGCAGGCAGATACTGAACAAGGGGTCTTGTGGCCCTTCCCAAGTGGCTTTTCATTGCACTTTCCAGGTCTTTCACAGTCTGAGTAAATTTTGCAAGGAAAAGAGCTGTGAAATCATTTGGTGTGCCGTGGATGAATACCTCTTTTTTCCCCTTTCTATTAACACAGTATCAGACAAATATGCCTCCAACTAAATGAAAAATCCACTTGCATTGTATACCGTATTCTGTTTTTGCCTAAAGCTTTGCAATATCTGTTTACTGTTCAAAATTAAGTTTAATCCCAACAAAAAAAAAAATCCAAATCCCAAACCCTAAAATGATATTTCCCACCCCCCATTTAAAACCAATGGAGAAGAATCATGAATTTTTCAAAGCAATCCAGTGCTTTGGAAAAAAAAAATGTGCCCAAGTTAGCACTGGGGGTTCAGGTGAGAAGTTTTCTAGGAAGATTTTAGAGAGATCAGACAGTCCTTTGGCTGGCCCTTCTTCTAGCAGTCCTGGGACTTCCTGTCTTGCCTGAAAATCTCGTTATTAAGAAGAGATGATTCTTCTAGCAGAGGTCAGTTGTGACATCATGGTGTGTAAGCATCCCTAAGCACCAGTGGTACAAACCAGGTATTTGTGGCCTAAGAAGTCAAAATTCTTTCATTTTGATGCATGTAATAGTCACACCTGCTGGTAAAAGCTATTTATAAATAAATACTCTTCTCCCAGCCAACAAAACTGCTTCTTCCATTTTTCAGAGGGAATCACTAAAACCATTTCAAACAAGACAGCTGCTGCTGCTACCAGCCTTAGGAAAAAAGAACCAAGAACACCTTTGTGTCAGCACTGACATGTCTACTGTAGGGGACATTTTCATATCATTGAGGTCAATAGTATTTTTTTCTTTTCCATTGCTCTGTAGACTTCTTTGATGAGACATCTTCCCTATAAACTGAAAGTTTTAAGCATTTGAAATTTTGTCCTATTTTTCTTTGTAAGGGAATTTATTTACCATTTGCTCACTTACATCCTAAATGCTATAATCTATTCTTGAAATATCAAGAAAAATGTGTTACTGTGACAGTCAAAGGAAGAGCAGGTTATATATGTAAGGTCTGATCAATATCTCAATATTGAAATTGTCCCTTGGCCACCTTTAACCTCAGCTGACAATACCAAGCTGGGAGGAGTGGCTGATACACCAGAAGGCCGTGCTGCCATCCAGCGAGACCTGAGCCGAGGGGAACCTAACGAAACTCAACAAGAGCAAGTGCAAGGTCCTGCCCCTGGGGAGGAACAACCCCACACACCAGGACAGGCTGGAGGCGGAACTACTGGAAAGTGGCTCTGCTGAGAAGGCCCTGGGAGTGCTGGTGGGCAGCAAGCTGACCCCTCAGGGTCAGCACCGTGCCCTTGGGGCCAAGAAGGCCGATGGTATCCTTGGGTGCATTAAAAGGAATGTGGCCAGTGGGGCGAGGGAGGTTGTCCTCCCCCTCTACTCTGCCCTAGTGAGACCACATTTGGAGTGCTGTGTCCAGTTTTGCACCCCTTAAACCTTGGTTTAAGAAGGACGTGGAACTGCTTGAGCAAGACCAGCGCAGAGCTGCCAAGATGATCAGGGACTGGAGCATCTCCCTGATGAGGAAAGTCTGAAAGACCTGGGTTTGTTCAGCCTGGAGAAGAGAAGGCTGAGGGGGGATGTCATCAATACCTATAAATATCTAAAGGGTGGGTGTGAGGATGATGGGACTGGGCTCTTTTCATTAGTGCCCAATGACAGGACAAGGGGCAACGGGCACAAACTGGAATGAAGTAAGTTCCACCTCAATATGAGAAAAAACTGCACAGGTGCCAGAGCAGTGGCACAGGCTGCCCAGAGAGGTTGTGGAGTCTCCTTCCCTGGAAGGATTCAAATCCTGCCTGGACGTGGTCCTGTGCGCCCTGCTCTGGGTGTGCCTGCTCAAGCAGGGGGGGTTGGACAAGATGATCTCGAGACGTCCCTTCCAACCCCTATCGTTCTGTGATTCTGTGATCTTTTTGCCTGGCCACCAGAACACCGGTCCAGTTTCATGACCATGTCACTTCTAACATCTCTGTGCAAGAGGTCTACAGGATCCGCTTTCCTACCAGATTTTATTTGATGGACCCCGGCTCAGTGTCTTGCATTAAACTCAAAATGGGAGTTAATATTGTGCCAAATGGCTTCCATCTCTATTCTACCATCTAGACAATTGATTCATCTCAGGCCAAGCCAGTGTGACAGGTATATCCATCCATACAAGGACATTTCCCAGGTAGGATGAGCTGCTAAATGAATGCACCAGATTGCAGCTGACACCCATAATGCTGATTTTCCCCTCTCCTTATAATCATAATGGGATCTCAGCAATAGAGATGGATTTGCTAATTTCCATCTCCTCTCACTTTCTCTTTTAATCAGTCAGGCATAAATTAATTTCTGCTTAAAGAGCTTTCAGGTAGAGATTCTGTCATCGCATAGAGCACTTAATGGTTGTAAATCAGGGTAATCCCAGAACATTTCCTTTCAAACCTGAGATTTCAGAGCATGTAAATATGAGTCATCCAAGCAATGTCACAGGCCTTTTACTGGGGGTAGGGGAGAGAAGGAAGAAAGTTGAACTCTTAGGGTGGGACTTTCAAAAGCAAGGTGGAAACTGCTACTAAGTCACTTGAGTGCTGCTTCTTACATTCCCTTCTCAGGCCCGTCTTTATCCCATCTCTGTCAAACAACAAATCTAAGAGTACAGTACTGTGCTTGTATCCATTGAAAGCAAGGAGAGCAGACTACCCAGAAGACAGTTCATCCCTTGTAAGACCTAAATTGCCACCTAGAGGACCCTGTTTTTCTTCATTGCTTCTGAGGCTGACTGTACTTCTCACATAAGGTGGTTTAAAGGTATTTAAGTGTAGGCAGGGTGTATCTGAACTCCAGCATGCTGCACTGATAGGCCGGGAGAAAGCAGTAAGCTCTCTTAACGAAACCAGAAGGAGTAAAATCATTAAGAAAATATATCATTTTTCTTAAAAAATGCTAGTGAATAAGTTATCATTCCTTTTCATTAAAAATTCAGTGGAGATGAAACTGTGTGTGGTGATAATGAGCAAATGTTTATATTTGCAGAGAAGTGTAACAGCATAGATAGAAAGTTATTGATTTATCCACAGCTTTAACACATTTTGTGCAGCTACTTGGATGGATGTCTGTCCAGCTGGCTGCACAACTAGCAAAGGAAGAGTTGTCACGTCCTGAAAAATGGGTACAACTCATTAAAAATTATTTCCTGAGGAAATTGAAACTATCTTTCACAGTGTCCTATAGGTTGTTCTTTTAAGAGAAGCAAATCTGAAGGCAGCATCTATGTCATTTTATCCTTCCAAATTTTCAACAACAGAAAATATAGGGGGGAAAAAATCCCACAAACCTTTCCTCAATGTTTGCTTGTCTGAAAGCTAATTTTCATCAACAAAAGCACTGACAGTTTAAAAATTACTTTCCAATTTTTTAGTTTATCTATTCAATTCTCACCATAGATAGGTTATTTATTCACTTACACCATCACCAACACTTACTAACAGGAGGTTGTGGGAATGCAGAAACGCCTGAGATTTTTTTTTCTCCCCCTCCACCCCATCAGGTTGGTGCTCTGTGTCTCTCCTTCAGAAGGCCTGTTTTTCCCAACCCAGCCATCCCTGGTTTTCTACCCTCTGGATTTCTAGACCTTCCTTTTCATTAGACCCTTTCCCTTCTTTCCCCATCCTTTCCTTCTCCATTAGTGCCTCTATCCACCAAGTCCCTATGGCCCAGGCTGCCTGCATCTTGCCGGCTATGAGGACGGTGACTCAGCCTCCCAGGTTGTGGCTAATGGCAATGCCCTCTCCTTTCCCCACCAGTAGCGTCTTTAAGTGTTTTCAAACGATGCAGTTTCCAGGCTCCCAGACAGCCAGTTGGCACTTTTTCAAATGAGCCACTGAATGGCAAATGCAGAGATACACTGGGATAAAATGAGCTCCTCTTATTGATTTTCCAAACCAATATGGCACTGACGCTGCCTCTTTGTGCCATTTCCCTCTTCTGCCAGGAGGCATTCACACCCCTTCCATCATTTTAATTAGACATTACACCTGACACAAATGCCGAGTTGATTAACCTTAAAGGAGCTGAATAGGTTCTCTGATCGTTAACACGGGGCCCCTGACATACTATAACTCATGCTAACATGTGCTGTTGCACAAACTCACAGCTTCTTCAGCTCACTCTCCAAAGCCACAATGCAATGTAATAACATCTACAGAGAGCTTTTTATGAGACTGTCTCACATAATAATGCTATAAAAGTGAGATTTAAAAGATGGATTGCCCTGGACTCCACAGACTTCACTTTTTAATGTTTACATAAATGCACCTTTTCTACAGTGTTTTCAGATAACAGGCCTTCCCAAGTCATGGAAGTAAGGGCAACCATCAGCTTCCCCTTCCCTCAGAAGTGGCTCTCAGGAGGAAGCAGGGTACTCTGGTGGGATTCTTCTGCCACTTCCTCAGTTCCACTTTTACTTGGATGGGGGACAGGAGGAACAAAGCAGTACACAAAGACTCATTTGCTACAACCATAGCCCTCCTGTGAATTCCTCATTTGTAGGAAGAGACTCTAGCGTGAACAGAATGCATCCAGCATTAATGTGCCTTTGCTATGCCACACTAAAGACAAAGGGAGAAACATTAAGTTGTGATATGTTTAAGAGTGTTGCCAGAGGAACTGTTTTCCTGCTCAGACGTGACTCCCTGCTCTGTGCAGCGACACACTTTAATTTGCCCATGACTGGGATAAGCCTAAATCAGCCACTGGCTGACATAGCGCAAGCGCACCTGAATCGTTGCAACCTAGACAAGAGAAGCCATTATTTGCACAAGTTTCATTTTATGCCCGACAGCCTCAGAGAAAGAAAGTAGCCCAAGCTGCAACAGTGCCAGGCCTCCCGGTTCAGCTATGCCATTTGGTGGTGTATGAAGGCTGACTCTCAGCTATGGGTGTGACGTTATCCAGGATTTTCCTGCCCTCATGTCAGTCAAATCAGAGTCCAGTTTTGGAAAGAGCAAAAGGAGAGCTGATCCTTCCTTGCCAGCAACAGGAGTAGGGGCAAGTGATTGTGAATGTATCTACCAATCTGTATTGGTGGGGGGAATATATTTGGTTTGGCTTAATTGATCTGGGATGAGGAGAGACTCCTCATTCAGCAGGCAGAACTCCACTGAGATCAAGAAATTGCTGGAGATGTATGAATTCTGACGAGATCCCCTGTTAGTTAATCGACAGCACTGATTTTACCGTGCCTTCCTCTTTCACTTGTTTGTTTATCTTTGCCCTGCATTAAAACCTGTCAAGCCTGCAAACAAGACAATGTTTTTTGATCAGGCTGCTCATTTGACAATAAACCAGGGCCGGGAGAATTCCCATCTCCAGTAAAACAGAAAGGTGGTGTGTGATCCTATTGGGATACACCTAAGGTACGTCATTAGGAAAGGAACTTTCTGGATTGCTTGAAGTTGTCCACAATATCAGGTCAAAGCTGCCTTGAGCATCATCTTGAGTCTAGAGTATCCCACCATCCATACAGTTCACAGACTCAGGAAGAGCTGTGGAGTTTTATGGAAGAGCCAGCTGTCTCCACTCTAAGTTGGAAGTGCACAAGCCCGGGATCTCATGCTTAAGTCCAGCCCTAACTTGACATCCTGCACACATACAGGGAGTAGTCCCAAGGCAGCGAGGCCTTCGTGTTATTCTTTCATGGTTTGTTCACCTGCATTTTGGAAATAGAATGGCTTTGTTCACCTCTTTCAAAAAAACAGCTGATAATCCAAACTCAGACATTAGCAGGCAAGACAGGTTTGTTCTGTGAAGCCTGGGATGTATAAGGATGAGACAGAGTTGATGCATTGTCAGTATCTCATTGTACTCCACATGCTCTCCCTGGCATCAAAGAAATCTTGCTGTACCCTGCTGCACAGGACTCCACCTGCTAAACAGTGGGGAGAGGGAGAGAAGATGACAGCTTTTGTTGCTTTCATGTAACTGGCTTCTTCAAGGTCTGTCCAGTTCTACCTCCTAGGCAAGGAGGCCAAGAATCATTAATTTAAAATTCTAAAAAGCCAGCTGCCATCTTGTACAGCAGCCCCGCAGAATGGAGGGAGAGCCACAGCTGGCTGCTGCAGCTTTCCTTTGAATTCCTTCTCTGCACCAGGCAGGCAGATGTCTTGCCAAGCTGAATGAGCACAAGTGGAAAACAGTGAACAGAAACACATCTGTGGTGGTGTCAGACATAGGAAGGTGTTAGTGGTATAAGATGACAATATTACTCTACCCTCTTCCCACTAGGAGTAATGAAGCTATGTTCTCCAGGCATTAGGAGGGAGAGAGGAAGAAAAATTGCCATGCAGCCTGGGGGATAGCTCAGGTTGGTAGATACCAGAAGGGCTCAGTTGTACATAACAGGCTTTTTACTGCACCTACCTGCCTTATCACCAAGCTAGAGCCCCTCTGAGCAGATGGGGAATTTGAGGGAGGGTCGCGAGTATGTCAAAATGCTGGTTTTGCACAGGGGTAGTGAGACAGACCTGGGACACGAGGAAGGACAGGAAGGGTTGAGGAATAATCAGCCAGAGAGTCCACTTGGATTTGCCAGAGCCTCCCTGTGTTGTTTTGCATGAGTGTGCGACACAGAACAGCCGCCAAACTCTGACTAGGAGTCACTTGCCCTGAAGGGCTCCTGTTTATGTCTTTTCTGGAGAGAAGGAAAACACGTAAGTGATCACACTTCCTTTGTGCAGGCCAGGATTTTTGCTTCATGGAGAACAGCTCCATGTTTTTGTTGTCTCCTCCAGTCAGGCAGCCTGCTGCAGAAAGCCTCCTTCTTTCCCCTATTTGCATAAATGAAGATGCAGCCATCCTAATTATCAAGGGAATCCACTGCTCCCCCTTTCCGGCACCTCCCCCCTAGCTGCTGCTCTTTCCCTGCCACGGGTTTTGCTGGCAGATGGGACTGGCGCCTCCTCAGCCCACTGGCTCTTCCTTGAAGAAGAAGAAAGTGACAGCCCTGCAGGCAGCCGAAAGCGGCCGAAGCATGGCAGCATGACTAATCTGTCAGTCGGTAGCATCCCAAAGGCCAGTACCAAGGCTGTGCTCACACAGCTAGCTTTGCTGGGGGAAAAAGGGTGCCGAGTATGGGCCAGGGGCATTATTACCCTCACACAGATCAAGTATGCCCCACACACGCCGCTGAGCTGGGGAAGCTGCCTCTTAAGTCCCTCCTTTTGTACTACAATCTAAGGTTCGGGGAAAGTTAGCTCTAAAGCATCCAGTTTGGGGGTAACCAGACAGCCAGGATATTAGCAAGCTCATACATATGGAAGGATGACCTTACCAGCTCCACTCAGTGTTCACTCTGCAAATCAGATGTGATTTGCAATCAGCCATGGCCATGCTTTTCTCCATTTCACCCTCGAGTCCTGTCCTTACAGCACTGCTTACATATGTTTTTACCCATGTTTTTTGATTTATCTGCCCTACTTCTATCCCCATAACCCATTACCTCAGCAGATTAGCAGTTACCTGCAACGCCTTTTTCACCAGGTATCTCTTGCTTTGTTTGTGTTAGGACTAGGTCTTTCATGCAGGGGAAGATGTATTTTGTAGCGGTATTTGTCTGCCTGTAACACGATTGCTAGCAAAGTCCATACAACAATAACTGGAAGGCCTGTTTATCATGGTCTTGTCGCATGTAGCTTTTTTTTTTTTAAAAATGTACATAGCATCAGATGGCCTACCCATGTGATCACCTTTTTCTGTATGCATGGAAGTGCTCCAAAGAGCTGATGAACTAATTGGGATTATAGACAAGAGTGAGTTTAGTTATAGTCCCTGGGGGAAAAATGAGGCCTCTGTGGAAGTAGGACAGGGGAGATGAAAATAGTGTATCAGGAAAGCAAGCCAAAAACCTGCCAGAATACCAAGCAAAATGCAAGACAGCCTTCTCCCTTACTCCAACCCCATGGGCTCCAGCATCCCACAAACCATCAGCTGAGCTGTCAGTACACAGTCAGCAATTCTAGGACATCCATTTCAAGACCCAGAGCTGCAAAGCGTGAAAGCCAAATTTAGGGGTGTGGAACAGAATGGGGGAGGACGGCAACCATGCCCATTTCAGAGAGTGCGAGGAGAGACTGAGCACCTCCTCCTCCTCCATCCTGGCCAAGACTCTTTCCCACATTGGACTCCTAGTTCTGGTCTGAAAGGACACCAGCAGACAAAAATCAACCACCCCCTCTAACAGCAACCTTCTGCATATGGTCTTTCCTGGGCATAGATCCAGGGCTGAACTGAACTTGATTAATGTTTTAAGGCTGTAGAGAGCCTGCACCTCATTCATATTTAGAGACCTGGCTTCTAGATCCATGCTCAGAGATCACCCTCTGTTCTACCTTCTTGTTGGGTTTGTTTTGTCATTTTGTACTTGCTCACTTCCTTCCCCAAGCCAGTACCTCAGCTGGATCTGACATGCCCCATCTGCAAATATCCCAGTCCAGCCCCTCCAGAGTAGATGCATAAGCATTCACAGTTCCAGCCAGGGAGGAGGTAAAACCCTTCCTGCAGATGGATTCCACAAGAGTCTTTCACCAGGCCCTTGTGCCACAAACGCTGGCCAGATGGCCTCACCACATGGTGTCCCACCACATTTTGTAAGTAGCAAAGGTGCCAATTATCTCTTCCTCCTCTGCTTTGAAATCCCCGCTCCCCATAACACATACACTCTTTCAGTTGTCCTGCTTTCCACATTTCAGGTTGGCAATTAGAATCTGCAACCTCTGAGCTTCTCTGCAAACTGATGAGCTGCTAAAAATACAGCCCCTGCAGGCACCTATTCAACTTCTATTTTTGTATTTTTTATTATTTATTTTTTTACTTTTACTTTTTTAACCAATTTAAGATGAACAAAGCACTTCAACAAAAGGAAAGAGAAAACGCTGTGATCGTGAAGATGGATTGCTGCCATTTACTTTGTTCATTTTAATTATACAAAGTCATCACTTAGTGGGAAGCCTCAGGATAGGAAAAGAGAGCACAAAGAAGTTACCATACCCCACCTCTTTACTTCACTCACTCCATTTTAAAGCTTTCTCTAGCATCCCAGGCAACAATACCTGAACAAACACTTCTATACTCTTAAAGCCTTCTACATTTTATAGGTTACTCACCTGTTGTGTCTTCAACCTGGAAATCCCCAAGGGTCCCAGTCCTCCTTGTGAAATCATAGTGAACTAGCAGGAACAAGCCAGACCTTCACTCCTCCCTAAAACTACACAACACCAACCCTCCCAAAGGGCTGTTGGGCAACTTGTTTATAAACTTCTCCTGACCAATCCTCTCCTGTCACCCCTCAATTGGCTGCAGCTGGGAGCTGAGGTTAGCAACCATTACAAAGTTTAAGGACAATTAAGAAGTTCAAGACAGAAAAGTCTTGATGTTTGGGTAGGGTTAGGAACCAGTACTGCCTCCCTCCTATCTTTGCTGTTAACTCACGCTGCCACCTAGGGCAAATAATACTCCCTTTGCTGATTCCCTGTTGACAGACTAATAATCAGCTAATTCCCCTGAAGTACTCTGTGTTATTCAGACTGGCATCTGTCGCTTGGCTGATGCCAGGTGTTTTGGAGGAAGCTATCAAGCTGAAGCATCGGAACCCACAAGCTGGAGTGTCTAAGGCGGTTGTTGCCCAGCTGCCTGCTCGCTCCCTCTGCCAGCACAGGTAGGAGCGATGTGTCTCAGCCAGACGGACACTGATTTCAGGCTAACTCAGTAGTCTTGCAGGGGCTGAGGGGAGCTGCTGCCCTCCCAGTCTTGCAACAAGGCAGTGACACCTGAAAAATGACAGCATGCCATTGGAATGACTGAGCAGAGACCTGAGCAAAATCACTGCCTTGCGGGACGTTACGGCATTCGGTATGGGCTTTCCACCAGGGCATACTTTCCACCAGTGGCAATTCTGCTACTCTTTGGGGTTTTCTTGCTTGTCTGAACCACTCAGGATTGGTTCAGAGGATCAAGAGAGCTCCTTGTGCCCCATTAGAGCACTTGTGCAGATGGCAATCACTTTTGGTGGGCCCCTTTCTGATGCCAACATTCCCGACTCTAAGTTCTCTGTTACTCTCATCCGGTTGCAGCAAACTGTCTGGCTGTGGGGGACCGAGGGGAATTCAGCCCTTTCTCCCTTTGAACCCTGCTGTTCCTCAGAGATGACCCCAGCTCCTCAATACAAAATGTCATAATTCCTCAAATAAATTCTTTCCCTTATGGTTCCCACAGCTGCCCAAGAGGTTTCTGGTGGGCCAAAAGAGCTTCATCATCTTTGCCCAAGATTTCAGCTCCATCTTTGCCTTCCTAAAAGTTTGGACTTTCCTCAAAGGTCTGATTTGGTTTCACCCTTGAAGATCCCCTTCATTTTCACTCAAGGGCTGTTTCTAAACTCTTAGTGGCTGTTGCTGTCAGTTTGCGGCTTTTTTATTGAGTGGCTTTGGTTTTCACTCAGGGATTTCTCTACCCATTTTCTGAGTATTTGGGTCTCTGTGTTTAGATATTCTCTCCTCTCACACCCATTGCCACCTTGTTCTTTGTCTGACGTAGATTTTCTCCCTTGTAGTTTTATCTTCAGTAAGCTGTTGCCTTTCTTGTTTCACTAGAGGGTTTACAGGCATGTCCTTTCCCTCTAAGGCCTGTGGGTTCCATTTCCATTTGCTCTGCTGCTTCTGGCATCACTATTAACTTTTTGACAGACAGGATCAAGTCCTTACATTGTTTTTCACATTCCTTTCTAATATTTTATATATACCCACCACATTTTTTGTAATTAGTAACATTGTCTAACCTTCAATATCTGCAGGCTTCAACTTTTAATTCTAAGTTTGTTCCCACACTCCCTTATTAACCCCCTTCTTTTTGGATTGTGTTCAATAGATAAGACCTTCACAGACAACATGCTGCTACTGTTGTGGTTGCTGCTATTTGCCTTCAAATATTTACAGCATTCCTTCCAAGGTTTCTTTCCTTTCCTCCCCAGTCTTACTCGGTAAAGGTTTTGCATTAACCTTCACGAAAAGTTGTTTTGTTTGGGTTTTAATCATTCCACTCATTTTTCTTTCTTTTTTTCATGCATGGGTAGAATTAGATTTGGGTAAGAGTCAGAATTTCTATTTCTAAGAGAGCTCTTGCAATTTTGTTTCAAAGAAAATTTGATTCCTGAAGATATGCCAAATTTTTGAAACTCTTCACAAAATGACTTCACTAGAGCAAGTTTTTAAACAATCAAAGTGATTTGTTTGGAAAACACTGAAAGTAAATTTTCCTTGGAGGTGGATCGAAACATAAAAATTGTCACTATCGTGAAAGTTGATCTACTTGGTCATTAAAAGTAATACCAAGAGTGACAGAGCTCTAAATTTTAAAATAATGCTGTTAAGAATGAAGGCTGAGGTGAATGTGACAGGATCCAGCAAGACAGTCCTACAGAAAGACGAGTCAATCCCCTCTTCACAGCCTTAAACCCATCCTTTTCTCTACCTTGCTCCCCACCATCTTTGCCTCTACCATCCTTTATCTTGTCCTTTGCATGGTGTTAGTTCTTGTGGAGGTCTGACATGACTGTGGAAGAGCTGACAGCCACACCACCTCCACGATCTGAAGACATCCCAGCTATGTATATGTCCCCACTTTGCATCTGAATGACTCCTCTGAACCACTCCTGGTCTGAAGCAACCAGTACTAGGGAGCAGGGGAAAGAAATGAAACCCTGTAAAAGAAGATGGAAACATGTTTTTATCCAGGGAGCAGAACAGCCTGGTGAAAACAAGGTTGCCTCCCTTTGAAAGCCCAGAATAGTGCCATGGAGTTCATTTGGGGTCCTTCAACATTACCTTTGTAATCTACTTGCTGAAAAGAAGTGTCCTTGGCTGACATAGATACGATACCGGAAACCTTTACCTTAAAAAACCAAAACTCCCAGAACATAACAGTTGTAGAAGTGGAAGGCTATCTTTCACAGAGCAGATGTGGGAAAGGCTCTCTTTGTGGCAAGCAACCAAAAATGACTGAAAGGAGGTGTTAAGGACCATTCATTCAGATACTCTCTCTGATGGACCACAGACAAGCGCGTCTATCCCAGCTTTCAGAAAACAAGTGAATGTGTATCCAATAAAACCCCACACTTATTTATGTCTCAGCATGCTCCTCTTTACTTCAAAACCATCAGATTAAGTGTTTACAACAGCTTGTTATCCTGGTGATCCTTCAACTCACTGCCCAGACAGCAGAAAGGACAAGTTATGACTGTCAAGAGAGAAAGGCAGCAGCAGCCGGGACAGCAGCTCAGTGCACGAGGCTTCAGGAGACAGCACTTTGATGCTCAGCTTTGGCAAGCTGCTCTTACCTCTTTATGCCTCAGTTTCCCTACCTGCAATAAGGAGAATACCACCAACCTCCGATGTAAAATGCTTTGAGACTCCTGTGTCCCAGGACTGTCCCGTGGTACTTTGTGAGGCTACGCACCGTCTGGGATTTGGTCTTTCCCCCACTGTTTCTTAGAGTTAGCTGTGGCATTTTGTGTTGTTTCTCATCACTAAGAGCTATTATTAACACCATTCTGGAGACATGAAGTGTATTTACATGCACCTCTGATAATTAGACTAAAAATCCTACTAGCACTGATGCAGCTTTTGCAGAATATATTAGGAGTAAAACCAGCGCCAAAAGCTTTTTGGGACTTAATAAACACACCTGAGATCAGAAAAAGCCAGGCAGAGGGTTTTTGCTGCACAGAAGATGGGCAGGAAAAGGTGGGAGTGAGGAGCACTGCACGTAAGGACCCAGCCTTTTGCCCCTATGCGGCTGTTGCCGTCAGTCGTGCCCAAACACCCCCTCACCAGCAACTGCCAGCCTGGCCTGCCCTGGCCCTGGCACAGGCAAGGCACTGAGCAGAGCCATGGGCGTTTTATTGCGGTGAGCAGCCTGCTGTCACAGGCTGTACCTGCTTTGCTCACACCTAGAGCTGGCTCTGTGGGGAAATTAAATCTGAAAGGAGCCACATCCACTCCGTGACTCCCAAAGCCACGCATGACTTTTAGCAATCCTGACAGGTTTAGCTTTGCTTCACTGACCTCTCTAATTCAGGGGCAGATGGTCAAGCCTGGTACGTTTGAGGGGGGAGACTCAGAGCCTCTTTTTTGCAGTGAATCCCTCTTGCCTCTCCCCTACTTGGGGACCCCATTTCTCAGACACGACTGTTCTTAGATCTGTTGAACAAGCACCTTCGCAGGCAGAGTGGGAGTAAGACAGCAGGACTGGGCTGCTGGAAGGCAGCCAGCCTCACCTAAGGACCCCACGTCCCTTGCTCACAGCTTCTGCATCCCTTCTGTTGCATCCTACCCCCTGCACTCCATCCATGCAGGCCCAAGCATCGGAGGGGAGGAACAGGTTGTTAGGGAGAAATAATCTGGGAGGAAAGTACGCAGAGTGACTGTGGTGAACCCCCTTTTCCTGTGGCCACCCATCAAAGCAACGCAAGTCTCTGGTGAAACGGGCAGATGGGCGATGCTGTATGGATGGCTGAATGCTCCCCTCTTCCTCCCACACATCACAGCTGCAGCGCTGCACATACCGACTAGCCAGGATCTCGCAGGCCAGAATCCTTGAAAGGGAGGTTATGCGGAGGAAAATGACATCTATAAGTGAAGAGCAGCACTTCATTGCTTTTCAATCCTTCTGCTGATGCCAGTTCACAGCCTGCAGCGGACTCCAGAATACACCTAAAAATAAAACAACACCTGGGACCTCTGCTGCTGGAGAGAACAGCCACGGTTTGCAATCAGCGGCATTTGTGAAAATGCTCTGAGCACAAGGGAGCAGGCAGAGGGTCAGCCTGAGGCCCTCTAGTTCTGACGCTGATTGCAAACACGGGCAGTATCTCCCGTGGACCACATTTCCCTGCTGCTTTAGCTGACGTATTGTCATTCAAGTGCAGATCTTTGCTTTGATCATAGTCATACACCGACACAGAAGAGGAACGTAACGTTAATGCACTGAGCCCACCGGCTTGGAAAACACGCCTGGGAAAATGAGGTCTTTTCTTAACAGGTGGGACATTTTTGGTGTCTTCTGGTTGTGGCTTCTGTAAGAGCAGCATAATACGAGCAGCAAAACAATGGCAGACTACACTGGTATGCAGGCAGGATGGGATACGTCTCTAAGCTCCAGGGAGAGGGGGGTGACTGGTACATGTGCTATGTATTTCGTTGATACCTTAGACAAGTGACTCCCAGACTGGGGGTCATGATGCTCACAGTTGCTCTAAGGCTGCATGACAGGAGGACTTTGTGTTGTCATGCTCTATTTGGCAGATGTCACGACTCAGAGGCAGGAAGCAGGTTGAAAACTGCTCTTTTAGCAAAAACATCAGCATTAGCAAGGACTCAGTGTGTGTGGGGATGAGTGACAGAGAAAGGGAAATCAGGGAGACTGCTTCTTTACACTAAACAACCTCTCCATGGCAGTCGAGGTGAGTGTAATATTCTCAAAACAAAGAAAACACACAGATAGGGAACAAATACTATTAGTCAACCACAGGTTGGCCCAGTTGGGTCACCACATGTAAGATCTGTGTACAGCTGCATAAACTGACTGCGATCCTGGCGCCAAGCAACGTGGTTACTTTGGGTCAGTATAAGGGAGCTATGCCTTCCTTGCACTTCCAGTGCGTCATCCATCCTTGCACCACGCAGCAAACATCACCCTGTCTCAGATGGGTTTAAGAGACAACTTGCTTCCAAAAGCAGGAATTTTTTCCACCTCTAGTGTATGACAAACTGCAACAAATGGTGCCTGTGAAATTTATACTGGGGGCATCATTTTATTGGACCCCAAGATTCAGCAAATTAATGATATACCAGGTTGATCAGCTACCTAGAAACTGCTAGACAGAGAGCCCGTTTGAAGCTATATTTTCACAACTGAGTGTGCAATCAGATTTCTGAGACCTCTGAGATATTGTTTGCAAAAAACTCCACGTGAAAGGGAATAGAATATTTTGTCTCAAAAGATCACAGGATAATGGCAAGAAAAGAAGCAAAAAGGTTGTCTGATCTGCTACTGCAATTCTGATAAAATATTCACTACTGGATGATTCAGAAGAAGGTTTAACAAACCTGCTCATCAGCTCAGATCTAACACATTTAATTGTGCATTTTTTTCCCATGGGAGGTCATTTTTGCCTAACCCTGTCTGATAATTAGATTATGTTGTAGCGATTTAGTCATTATAATTTTCAACCTGTATCATGTTTTGTCTGGACATAGCTCTCAATGAGGTTGCAAACTCTTTGATTCCTCCTAAATAATTCATTTCGGTAATATCCTGTGACAATAAATTCCACAGGATCAGTTCCTCACATACACGGAAGGTTTTCCCATAGTGCCTATGCTCTCTATGTTGTGTCACCCTCATTTCCTTCTGCTGTGTGACAGACTGCCAGGTGTTTGGGGCTGGATTTCTCAAAAGGAGAGTATTTTTATAGGCTAAGATGATCACCTTCTCCATAGCACCACCCATCATTATGGGCTTATGTTTACTCTGCAAACAGCCCAGGGAGAAGACTCAATCTTTGTATATACTGGGTAGTAAATGTGTTGTTCATCTTAGCTGGGAAATGGGTGGGGGGTGGGAAAGAGGTGGAGAAGCTCAAATACAAGATAGAATATGATGGCACTGTGGAAGCCAGGGTGAAAGGATGCATCTCATCTGCTGAAGTACATTGAGAAACCTGTCAGTCACGTAGTGGTTTACAGGCAGCTTTTAACTTAATTTCAGCTAATATGCAGCAATGTTTCTAATAACAAGCTGTCAAAGGAGCATGGGAACAGACAGGAAAACAGACAGGAGAGAGAAAGAGGAGGAGGAAGGGGGAAGGAAGCGTGAGAAGAAGCAGGCCAAGTTGATGGTGAAT
Source organism: Phalacrocorax carbo (assembly GCF_963921805.1). NCBI lineage: Eukaryota > Metazoa > Chordata > Aves > Suliformes > Phalacrocoracidae > Phalacrocorax > Phalacrocorax carbo. The sequence continues at coordinate 8,556,655 of NC_087530.1, forward strand.
CCTGGGCTAAAGCACCCTCCCTTGCGCTCGCACAGCGACCTGCACACCCACGGGCACAGAAGTGCACAAGCAATTCCCACCTCTGTCTGCTTGCTGGCAGGTAACTGCAGACCAGAGAGATCCCCCAGTTAGATGGCACCCCAGAGCACCCCAGAGGAAAGGTGGGAACAGCGGATGGTGCAGCCCTGTGGCTCTAGGCAGGAATGACTCTGCCATGAAACATGGAAAAGCTTGGGGAGTTCTAGAAACCACATGAAGGGAATGCCACAACGACCACCAGCAGCTGCCTCTGAGAAGAGCCATTCCTTCAGATCTGCTCAGGCTGGGTCCCTCTCCTGCCCACCCCTGACCTGACCTCTTCCCAAGAGCATTGCACCCCCGTTGCAGTTTTCACTCTATTTGCCTTTCTCAGCCTCCTTCAAGCCCATGCTTCAGCCTCAAGTGCTTTATCTGTGCTCCAGCTTTCCCTTCACCTTCCCTGACAAGTACTTCTGGATCCCAGCCATGCCGTGCCATCCTCCCATCCTCTTTGCTTCCCAGAGACGTCTCCCAGCTCCGGCACTGCAGATCCAACTGACATCCCTACTGCCTCTGGACTTTCAAAGAAAATCCAGTCTCTGCTCCCCGGCTTGTCCCTATCAAATCCCCGCTCTGGAAGAGACAGTGACTGCTTTTACCATTAGCTACCTCCCTGCTACACACTTTCCTCTCCTCTTCATTTCCTCCTCCCCTCAGGATATTGATGCTGGCTGAAGTTTCCCATTAAACCAGCCACTCTTGTAGAAAAGGGAGCTGACATGATTAATGTCATTCGGTGGGGAAGGCAGCAAGTGCAGCCAGAGAACAGGGAGACAGGCACGTTCCCATCAGCCAGTCATTAGCATTTGCCCCAAAGAGGCAGCAGGCACAGGATGGACACAATTTTTCCAACTCTGTCTTGTGTTGGATGCAAACTTTTTAGGGCCAAGAGGGAAGAGAAGCTTCCTTCTCTCTATTTCTTTTTAAATTTAATCTCTACCCAAACAGTGCTGTCTTGGGCCCAGGTACAAAGGAAGAAGTGACCCTCCTGAGCCTGTCCTGGTGGCAGCACGGAATACACAATTCAAGCTTCAGATTGGTCTCAGAGGAGGTCAGTGTTATTTCTGGTCTTTTTAATTTTTAGCAGCTGTATGTTTTCTCTCTCTTCATCCTGTTACCTCTTTCTCTCTGCCATTTGCAGCAGGTCCCCTGTGAGTAGCTCTATTGACAAGCCCATTCCCTGTGATTTTCTTCACTAACCGAGAAAAATCCCTAGAGAGGGCATCACCTTCTCCTGACACTGCACTACAATCATCTCTGAGGCTCGGGAGGAAGGCGGTGGGTAGTAGCCCCCAGCTAACACTCAGCTGACTGAAGCTCCCCTTACACTCACTGGAGAAGAAAAAAGATCTCTGCACATGATTATTAAAAGCAGGAATTTGGCTTATGTGAGTTGGAGAGGTGTGTTTTCCCTTCATTGACTAGCAGAGGAGTCTATGGTGATTAACTTTTGGCCTTTACAAGCTTCCCCCCCCCATCATGTGATCAAGATCCTACATCTTCCCGTAATAGTTTGCTCTAATCACCCTCACTATTTAAATAAGCAAATCAATGAATAAGTAACTAAAAAAAGGAAATCTCCTAGTTTTTAAATTGTTTTTGTTGCCTTCAGCTTCCAGCACAGATTCTCCTTATGCCTTTTCCAGACTGAAAAGCCTTTCAGTATCTAGTACCTCCTCCCCATGCAGGTCCATGTAAAGAACTCTAGCAGTTTCCAAATCACCTTTCCTTCCCGTTGGTGGTTTTACAATACTTTAAATAATTCATGAAAAATATTGAAAAATAGCGGTTCTGGTACTGATCTCTGTGTAAACCCTTAGAAATATTCTTGTTGGGGTTTTTTGTTGGTTTGTCTGTTTCTTCCTCCATGTTAACCAATGTCTTTAAGACCAGCAGTTATCCAGCTTCAGATGTGTAAGTGCTCTTAATCTATAGTGAAATTAGGACCATGAAGTGCCGGGGGGCTGGGAATTACTTAAAGTCAGTCCATTATATTCGTCCACGCTTTTATCAACCAAAACCGCAGTCTCAAATAAAACTAATTCTTGTTGAAAAGATCTTTTTCTACAACATCATGTTGACAAACCTTATTTTTCTTTCTACCCTTTGATTCTTTATCGATCGGCACCAGCTTACGTGGCATTATTTTGCCTAAGACTGATAACATGCCACCTCTTACGTAGCAACAGCCTTCTAGCCTTTTTTAAAAATCGTATTATTATATAATGCTCACACAATTACTTACTATGCTGTGAGTTTTTTTAGAAACTAAAGTCCACAGACCAGAAGGAAGTTCACCTAATTCTTCAAAGGGTCTTGGTGCAAGTTTTCCATTTCCATCTTGAATTTTCATATGCAATCCTTATGTATGGTTATAGATTTCCCGTTGCTCTCTTCCTTTGTAACAGATCAAGGCTTGGATTCCAGCCAAAGTTTTCTTCTTATTTCATATGAAATTGTGGTGTTTTGGCTATCTAATAAACTACTCCTACAGAATCCCCAATTTGCAATCAGCATTTTCTCTGCCTCCTATTTCTCTTCTAATCAATTTTGCTTGCAATTTTTTTCAACTTTTGAAAATTAATGCTTTTGAGACAGCAAATGTACTTATTACTAGTTACGATCCTCTGTTTGCCCATATTGAATCTTTCTCAACTATGCAAACATCTGGTAAACAACGAATACAGAAAATTGTCCAGAAAGTTCTTACAAAACATTAACCAATTAAAAAAAGGGCGGGGGGGGGGAAGTGTGGTAAAAAAGCAGCTTCTTAGTAAAGGGTTTTTGGAATTAGAGTGGAGGAGAATTTGAATTTGAGGCAACAATTACATGCCTTCGGAAGAAAGCAAGAAAAAAAAAGACAGACACCAAACTGTCATAGCTAACTTCGATGACAAATAACATGACTCCTCCACTCGACTTGTGCTAGTGCTTTGGCTTCAATACTGTGCGTGAGCTTTGGGTATCACCTTACAAAAACTGTAGTCACAGAATCATCCAGGTCAAAAGGGGCCTCAGGGTCTCCTTCAGTCCATCCTCCTGCTCAGAGCAAAGTGAACACTGAATATCGGACCAGGCTGCTGAATTCAGACCTGCTGTTTTGCCCAGTCAGGTCTGGTAAAAATCCAAGAACAGCGATTCATGGAGGGATGGAGGAGAGTTTAATGGTAATGTCGGAGCCTAGAAGTCAGTTAAGAGGGAGGAAGTGGACTGGTTAACCCACAGAGCAGAAGGCAGATGGAAGATATCACTGCCGTGGGAATGACATGCAAAGTAAGTCCTGCCTTGGGGCACAGATGTAGACTAGGTAGTCTCTCAAGGTCCCTGCAAATTCCTTTTCCTATGACTCAATGAACACTGCTTAAGCAACTATCAGCTTCCAGTCCAGTGAGCAATTTATCTTTATTCCACATAATACTTCCTTTTGCAGAGGAGCTACAAGAAGTGTCACACATGACAGAAGCTGTCAGAAAATTGCATTTTTAAAAGTTATTCTAACATTTTCATAGAGGTTTCAGGAGATAGGCTTCACACAGGAGGACCTCTTGTGCCTCTCCCCTTACATATTAACACAGTTTAGGTTGCATGTGAACAGTGCTTATGGAGAAACCCCTTCTGCTCTCCGGACCATAACTGAGGTTTGCTGAAGATCACTCCTATGCTTCATCTGGGCTCAGTTATTATCTGAGGTGGCAGTGATATCGCTCCACCAAAATGTATGCACTAGTTTTTCTCCCCTAGTTAAAAGCTAGTCTGTCCTGGCTCCCTTTGTAGGCAATGCAGAGAAATTGCCACGCTTATGCATGGTTCTAGGGGAGAATAATTGTTTTAATTAGACTTTTTATTAATATCTGAAGTTAGGGACCTTGCATGTTTCTCACTTGATCTAAATGCACGGCAGAAGCCTGGTTTCTGTGTTATCAACTACACTGAAGCTTCTATCTTTTGCACCTCCCTCACTTTTACCTATAGCTTTTTCCCTACATTATGTGATTCAGCCACTGGATTTCAGTTATGCCAGTTAAAAAATTCTCTTTTCTCACTAAACGCTCACTTCTTGTTTGCTAGCCAGCATGGGGACCGAGATAATTGATGAACTAATTTTTGATAGTTACTCCAGACTGAAACATTTGCACTGTGCGGTTCATCTGAGAGCTTCCCAACTACCTTGAGTTGGGGCGTTGGCCCTGGTCTCTCCTCCCTTTCAGCTCCTCCACTTTGTTCTTCCTTTAAGCACACTCTGAGGTGACATTCAGTCTGGTAAGAAGCTGAAGTTCCCTCAGCTGTGAAGAATGAAACCCAGTGACCATTCAGCATGTTCCTCCTTTCTTATGCAAATTACCTTCGTATGGATCGGGAAGTGGCCTGACAAATACAATAATCAGACACATAGATGAAAAGAGATCGTTATCAGATCTATGCTCCTGACTTAGATAAATAAGCATTGGACATGATTCTCCACTCATTAAAGTGTCTTCCTCAGGAGATGGCTGACAGTTCATTAAACAAGATGAAATCTTATTATTTAAACTCAAGACTGATCACACTGGGTGGAAACTTAGTCTACTGTATTCATAATTTCCTGCATTGACACGCAAGCTCTTGAAAACATTCCTCTGAAGTAGCTGACCCACACAGAAATTAAGATACTGATGTAAATACTAACAGGGTAAGTCCTCTTCTTTAAGCAGTGCCAGCTCTGTGCTTTGGGAATGGATTTCAAATATTTATCCCCCACCACCAAAGATGATTGGTGCTGCAGCTCCCAGCCCAAGTGGTGCAGAGACCACCCCATCTAGTGTGAGTGCACCAAGCTAAGCTAAACCCACATCCCAAGCTCCAGTCATGTGGCTTTCCATTTTCTGCATCCCAATAATTATGTCTTCCAGGCATCTTGCCCCTTCCTCCCATACCTGTTATCTCTGTCCTACAGTTTGTCCACAAAGCGGGACTCAACAGTAACTGGCAACACCATAAACTGCCAACCCAGAAGGGTCACCCTTATTTATGTTACTTCATTTTATGCCCCAAATTCAGCTTTTTAACTTCTTCTCTGAAGAGGCTCTGTATCTGATACAGGGTGATTCATCTTCAGGACAAGTGCCTATTGATCAGCTGCTATCCAACCTACAATAGGCATGTAATACAACCTGATCTCAGAGGGCTCAAGAGGGAATTCAGTGGGGACCAAGGAAAGCACCTTCTATAAACTCTTCAGTGCAAGCAGAAAGTACATTAGTAGAAGCTGTGGCTTTACATCAGAAACCCCAGCCCCAAGCACAAGGACAATATAAGAGCAACAGGGCCATTGCTAGAAGAAATACCCTCGGTACCATCCCCACCTACAGCGGGGTGTGAGCATTTCTGATCACGTTTTCATAGTAAAAAATGGAGAAATTCGTGCCCAAGAAACTTTACAGATAGAGTCCATTAATGTCTCCTAAACGCTCTGTAATATGAAAGGGTTATACTTTTTCCGCCCCCCCGAACACAAAGAGCAAATATCTACTTTCATGAAGAGTGACCTTTACATTGCAGTAGGAGAATGAAAGAACAAGGCAAGAATAGAGGCAGGTCTTTGTGCAAGGGGATCCACACAATGCGTGCATTGACTCTCAAGGTTGGTGTTGGACCGAGCCCAGAGAGGGTACTTGTCTCTACAGACAGCAGAGCTCTTCAGAAAAGGTGTACTGCCTTGAAAACAGAGGTGCACTGACAACCTGGCTCAGTGACAGCAGAAGAGCTGCCTGGGAACTTTTCAATAAGCCTATTATTCTTTGGAAAAGTCCACATCTTTGAAATCAGAACTGTTTGTAGGTAAGGGCCAGTTTTAATAAAGCATCCTTTTTTTTCCTTTTTTTTTTTTTTTAAAGAGAAATTGCAGTCATTTTTAAGTTTTCTTTTAGTTTTTTTTTCCCCAGATTTTAATATGTTTCCATACAGCATTTCCACTAATTAAAACTAAGCTAAAATATCGATACGACCAGCAAGAACAGGACACAAGAAAACTACACCGAAATATATCTATTGCCATAATCATACTGTAGCTTTGCAAAAACTTAAGGCTTTCCAGTTTTCATCTAGATATTTTCCCTGGGACAAGATCTGTTTCCTGCAGCTCAGCATCATGCTGTTTCTTGTAGTAATTTTGCAGGACATGAACGCTGATGTTATGGGTAAAGTAACTCTATTTTGCACCTTCCTCTGATTTCCTTTTTCCTCTTTGATGTTCACCTCCTACTAGAACATTTTCACTGATATCATTCTCAGGCTGAATGCGACCTGATTCACATCTCATGCCAATTACTCTGACATTGTCAGAACTAAGCCAGTTTACACCAGCTGAGGAATATGATTATTTAGCAGTAGTATCAGTCCTCTGCCTCCACCTTCAAGATTTCTGGCATGGGTGAAGGCTTTGAATGAAAGCTAACTCACTCAGAAAAAAAGGATAAGAAACTGCATTAACTCCTGTATTTGTTAAAAAGAAAAAGGAAAAAAATGGGGAAAAAAAAGATTAAATCATAGCTGAAAAAAGTGGATTTCCTTTATGTTATTCGTGATGCTGAACAAGTGAACCTGTATCCCTCCTAGACCATATTCTCCTTTATATTAGAAATGCAGAACAGAGAGGATGATGTACAACTTGGCAAACCCCATTCCTCATAGGCCAGGTCTCAAAAGTCACAGTGGCAAACAGAATTAATTGACTACACTGGTGGCAACCTCTATCAAACCTGCTTATGACTAGCAACGATCAGAGCTGAGCAAGATGGAAAAAACCCACAAAACAGAGGTGGGAAGGCTCAGGGTGTCACTGTCTCGGTGCTTTGTGGATGTGAGTTATACAAGGTTGTTTCACAGTTACCAAAATAACTACAGAGAGAACTTTTGCTGGAGGTTCCTGGAAGGGGAATAGTGGCACTTGGGTAATGCTCTGTGGAGGAAAAGCAGCATCCTCATCAGGTGAGAGGAGCAGGGACAAGCATCCAGTTCCTTCCAGAGGAAGAGGAGGCAGCAGGAGCCTGATCCCAGGCAAGTGTGTCTGGGCTGACAGCAGAAAGGAAAGAGGACTGCCAGCAGTTTGCACAGCAGGAGGAAACAGTGACTGAGCAATGTGGAGGCAAGAGGGGACTTCTTTCGCACATGGCAGAAGCTGCTTAGCAGCCCATTTCACCTGCTTGGGCTGCTTTTCTATCTCACAGGTTCCCTCCGGTTCTCAGCTCACAAGGATAAGAGAAACCTGCTCCCAGCTGACTTCTCTAATCACGGTCCCCAGCCTGCAAAACAGCTTAGGAATGACAGGGTCAGATGAAGAGGCCACTCCTGGGGCACGGACAGCTGAAGCAAACACAGTTGCTCCCCTGTGGTCTTCCTCCTTTCGGCACTTTCAGGTGCTACAAGAAGCACCGAGAACTCTTTCCTTCCTTCAGATTGCAAGGAGTCATTCTTCTTCTACCACCACTTGCCTTCTGCCTCACAACCCTCAGCGGCCCCTCTGTGCTACGGGTCTGCTCTTAGGGACCCCCCCTCTCCTTTCACATCTCCAGCTGTGGATAGAGAAGACGCAAGTTGGCCCCAAGATCCAACAGCAGGCTGGTGTAACAGACCACGTCCAAAGCACCTGCGCCCCAAACAGGGCTCAGTGCATACCTGTCTGTACTCAGCAACCCTGTGGTTCCCCCTAAAGCCACCTCTTTCCTTCTCAAATCATTATCTTAATGTTCTCCCTGTCATCTCCCACCCTTCCAGCAATGTTTTTATTCTGACTGCCCCCTCCCCCATTATCCCATCCAGCTTTTCAACAGCTGAACACCCTCCCTGATGTGGCCAGGGCTGGCCGAGTGCAGATAAACACAGCACCAGCTCAGCACACACTACCACATGGTAATTTCTCAGGGGCAAAACCAATTTAGCATAGTTTCCCACCCTGGCAGTGTTTTCCTGTATTGCAACTCAATTTACTGCTCCAGCTATATGGAGGCAACTGCCTGAGGGCTGTACTGACACTGGACCGCATTTAAGAATAAATCTGTTAAAACTGGTCCACTTGAGCCCCTGAACAGGGTTGCACTGATGTATCTGCCGGGCCAGCAGCTTGCAGCATGGGAAAAAGGGAGAATTGGCCAGAGAAGGGCAGGATCCTCTTAGGCTGCCTTTGCTGCCAGAGACATTGTAATGCAGAGCCATCTTCTGCCTTGTGTTTTGTCTGTCTTGTTTACCTTTGGGCAAGGACTGTGTTTATAAAAAAGCAAATAATTGGCATATGTTAGATACGCATCCAACAAAAATGACAATTAGGGGGAACAAGAAAGTGGATTAGAAGTTTGTGCCTAGATCTGCACTCATTCCACATTCAGCAGTGGACTCAGGGATCTAGCTTCAGTTTTATTTGTGCATTTGTTTGCTCACCTTTTTATGTGTTTTATTTCATTTGAGCTAATAAATGCAGACACAGACATGATTGATATGAATCTCCCCAAATTTCAGGATATAACTTTAGCCTTTTGATCCAGGACCCATCTGAACTCGAACCAAAGTAAATGGATTTTTTTTCCTTGTAATAACTATGTTAAAAAAATACACAAAACCCCCAAACTAATAGTGCTGCCCTTCTACCTTTTGAAAGCACAAGGCTGTAAATACGTGTGACTCGACGCCTAACATGCGACAAGATTCACAAACAGTGATAATATCTTCTATTAAAGCAACGGATATTGTTAGAAAGAACTTTAGCGCACATCATTTTCTTTGAGACCTGCACCATTATAACTGCAACATGTTTGGCATATACACAAACTCGGGGGCTCTCAACCCCCGGTGGGTCTTACAGGCACAAATCCATTATCACAATATCCCAAACACAGGAAAAAAAAATTGTCAGGGGGTAGCTGGGAGGGAGGTTTTTTATTTGTCTTTCTGTTACGGCCTTCAAATTGAATCTGACACACAATATCCAGATTATCTGCTCAGCATGAAAACAAAGAAAGTTTTTTTGCCTTTTTTTTTAATGAAAGCGGAGGTGTAGACTAATGTCTTGGGGGCTGAGAGTGTTTCAAGCACCTATTACCATAAATTAGCCCTAAAATATTGGAAGCTGGCAGCCATGCAATTATCTGATCTCCCTTCCCCAGTTCACAAAGCAAGGATGGAGGCACATCGATGCGAACACTCCACGCTCCCCACTGGACTGTGTCATTTTGTGCGAGGGGGAGTCTTAGCGCGGCATCTCGCGAGGAGGCTTTGTTTGTTTGTTTGCACATTGATCTGTGCCTGAGCGAGAGATAATCAAACATCACCTCCTTATCAAGCGAGAGAACTGAAGCCTGAGGTTTTGATCCAAATATTTGAAGTGCGAGCCTCAGAGACCTGGGGGAGCAGGGGGAGGAGAGGAGAAGTCCAACACTGAAGCTTAAACCCTTCCGTTACAAGTCAGCCACTTTTTCTTGTGGATTTTAGCCACATTCTCTTTTGTTAATCAATTGAGAAATTTCAGACAAACCTTTTTGACCAGGCACCTTTTAGAAGCCTGCAAAGCTTTATGGCAATCAGTGAAACTTGTACGCGTCTCATTCCTCCAGCAGAGGACAGCGACAGGCACGCACACAGCCAAATTCAGCAAGCCGAAGGGGAAACCTGCCCGCAGAACTGCCTCCTGCCAGAGAAACGCACTCTTCTTCCCCCAATAACTCCAAGCGAGGGTGACCTCGAAAGGGCTGCTGTTTGAGGACCCGATAGGGATCCTTCATCCCAAAGATGTTTCACTTTTATTTGGAAAGTGGCTTGGCAGCAAGTCAGCTTCACCCTCTGCATGGAGATGCCCTGCGTTACGCACGCACGCGCACACAGGGGCGCAGGCTCCAGCCAAATCCGTGATGCTGCTCCGCTCACAACGGCGAAGGTCGGGTACCAGCGGGGTGACATGGCAGCGCTTTATATCCACGTTATACTCACTTTTTACCGGTGTAAATGCCTTCTCAGAGGAGAGGGCAAGCTCCAGCCTGTTGTCTCTAATGGTCCTGAGCAAAGCCTCTAAGTGCATGTGTGCATGCATACAGCCAGATAGGATAGTCCTCCACACCGTTAGGAGCTATGCATAAAAGGCACATGCCATCTTATCCTCTACCTGGGTACTCTCAGAGCTCTCTAATCCCCGTCACCCACCAGGATGTATTATATCCATACTAACTAATTTCACAGCCTGTAAATTACAGGCATACTCTGCGTTTCTTCATCTCATTAGAGAAGGTTAATTTAAGCAGACAATCAACAAAAATACAGAAAACTAGTTTGGAAAGAGGATTTTGCTGTGTCTCTGGCAGACAATGAATTCACAACCCCAACATCTGCCACCACTAGAGAGAAAATGCTGTAGGGAAAAAAAAAAAGGAAAAAAAAAAAAGAAAAGAAAGAAACTCATTGCTATTTCCTCTGATGAATGGTGAATTTCCAATTAGCATTTTAATTACTCAAGCCAGACTTTCAGCTGGTTTGATGATCACAAGAAACTCCATAAGCAACAAGTCATCTTGGTTTGACAACACTTGCTGGAGTAATGCACGAGACACCTACGGGAGTTAGTCTGTGAGGCTTGGTGTATCTCCTGGAAAAATCCTGCAGCATTAATTGCCCTTAAGTTTTTATTTATAGTTTTATATACACCCTTGTCCCACCCAAGAAAGTCCTACAAGAATGTTGTACCTGAGGCCGTGGGTACAAACGGTCTAGCTTCTTGTAAGGCATATTCTGACAGGCTCCACTTTGTCTTCAGGCAGGTCCTACAGCAAATCCATCAATGGGACCCTACACATATGAACCCATACTGCTTGCCTGAGCAAATCCTGCAACAAATCAATCCCCTAGCATTACAGACGCCTTCTCTGTGTCCTTCACCTGAGCTAATCCTACAGCAAACCTGTCCCAGGGGACTGACGGATGGGCCCCTCTCCGCAGGAGGTCTGGTGATGATAACCCAGCCACGCCATTTGTTTGTGTAACAAAAAAAGAGCAGGGCATTATTTTAAGTACCTGCACAGCATTAGAAAATGCTGTGTCCTCTGGGGAAGCGGGGTGAGCAGGGTTATGGTCATCCGTGCAGATGAGGATTGCAGCTTTGACTCTCTGGAATATTTGCTCTCTGTTTCTGCACCATAGTAACATGTTTGGGTTTCGCATGGGACAGGCTCCTAACACAAGCTGGGATTTAAAAAAGCTTAGGAATTTCATTACTAATAGAGATGCTAACACAGACTGCTCCTGTAATTCCAGGCACTGGCTTATTCACCTCATGGTTTGCCTGGAGGGGAAAAGCCACTAGGTGGAAAGACGCACTAAGCTTTGAACCCTCAACTTGGTGCTGAGGATCCACAAACATCTCGGTGAATGGGGAACTGACATAAGCAAAGATCAATAATATGCTACAAGAAATCAGAAAGGTCTGAGACTTAGCTTTAAGGCTCAGAATGGGTGATCGGGAGATTTTGGTTACTCTAATAATTAATTTTAACAAATCTGGACATGGATCAAGCTGAGGACTGGGCTGTTGTAGATCATCATTCTTCACCTTGACTGTCAGTCCACTTCAGTAATTTTTTTTCTCCCATTTTGGCTTGTTGTCTGGTGTTTTTTTGTTGTTTGTTGTGTTGTTTTTGTTTCTGGGAAGACTTCATTTTCTCTCAATTTTTTATATGATTTCACAGCCTTAGGAAGACATTTGATGTTCACCATACGGCAGCCTTCTGTGGTGTAAAGCTACCTGTGCATCCTGGGTATATATGTTATCTATGAAAAAATAACCATTTCTCCCCAGTAGTAATAATGAAATACCAGAACTAAATCTGTTTGCCTGGAAGAAAATTACACATGGGACAATCATTTATTCAGAGCAAAGAAAACCAAACAAACCAAACCAGCAGTGCCCGTTTCATTAGCTGGACAAATGGAGTTTTTTTAAGTTCTTGGCAGTCTGATGAATAAGGGTAAGGTCCCTACGCTGTCCGACAGTCCCTTCAGATGGAGGTACAAACAGAACAGAAGGAAAAGGTTGGGAGGAAAAGCAGAGTTGTGTTTGCAGAATGAGGGGATCTGAATGGGAGCGTTGGTTTCTGCGTTGCGGTTATACACAGAGCACGCAATGTTGCCGAGTATGTACCCAAACCCTGACACAGGACGGACACTGGTCCTCCGGTTGCTTTTCTTTTTTAAAGTGATCTTGTGAAATAAATCATTCACTGCAAGTGAAACCTAATCTTTCCTTCTTTCCACATCCCGCTCCCGCATTCCCATCCTTTCGTTCTGAATGAGGGTGCCCAGACAAGCTCCCTTCTTGCAGTTTATGTTCTTTTTCCCTCAAAGGCCTAAATGTGGACACCACTCAGTCACTTGGAGAAGCTCCACCAGGAGCAGAGCCATGTAAATCCCACAGGGAAGTACACGATGCTTTTCCATGTGAAATGAGAAACCAAAAATTAGACATTTTCTCTACCCCAGCAGCCTTGCTTCCCCTACCTCCCCTTTCCCCTTTCCTCCTTCCAATTCCACTCCTTGCCCCATCTCTGCCTCCAGTCCCTCCTTCTCACCAACCGCTTGGTAGGATCCCACCAAAGCAGGCAAGTGGAACACCTCACTTTCAATCCCTGAAAGAGGCCAGGGCACAGAGGAGTTTATTATATCATAAATTAGAACATGAAAAGCTAATACATTTCATACATTTGTCAGAGAGAGAGAGAGGGATAAAAAAAATCTTTGCTGCCAGGTTCCTTATAGCAAATCTGTCACGTTGGAGAGAAGCTGCTGAAATAGAAGTATTTACAGACAGATAGAGCCCTGGCGCAGAATAGCAAAGCTTGCTGCTGGACGCTTCAGGGCTGTATCAGGAGCCAGGATAGAGTTCTCAAGCCAAACCGCACACAGGCCCGCTGTAAGCACCTTAGCTCTTCTTGTGTGGGGCTAAAATAATGCAAAGCAGAGAGCTGTGGCAAAGCTGCCTGTGCCTACTGCGGGCTTTCAGAGTGCATGTCTAAGGACTCGGGGGACTCTGCTGATGTTTGCACTCTAAGTCTGAATTTACCTGGTGCTGTATTACAGCAGAAAGGCAAAAAAAGTCAGATCCCAGATAGGATAAACCAGATGAATTTTCTGGGAAATCTGTTCTACCTGCCAGGTGCCCAGCCCCCTGCCTTCCTTGCTCTGTGCTCATTCCAGACGGATGGTCCCATTTCAGCTGAGCCTTTCCCCAGTTCTGCTGCACAACGGGTCCCTATGGCACTGCGTTTCTGCTGCCTGAAGGACGGAGCTGCCTGGCACACCCAGTGAAGATGGCTTTCGTACCTCTCTTTCCACAATTCAGAACTCAAGTCAGGAAGGCATTTGCCAGACATAATCTCCCTTGAAATAGTCAGCAAGTCAGACTTAATTAAGATAAAGAACAGCAAAAAGCACCCATAATTAAAACTTAGAGCTGTCTGCACAGATGAAAAAGTAAAAGGAGCTAGGTGCTGGAAGGAGCGTTGTGTCTGAAGTTGGTATTCACCCACAGCCAGGTTTTGTGTCCAGGAGGATGTACCATGGAAGATGTCAGGGGCGGTGCCTGACAACAGTTTAGTTGAAATTGCACACAGATGACCTTATCTGATGCTTGCCCAGCCTGATCATGCAGCTGCTGAACTGGTTAGGGAAATGCAATAGATGCTGCTTTGGTTATTTCAGCTTTCACCACCCCCAGCCCTCACGACACAGCTGGAAGCAGACCTGTGAGACTGGCTTTTGGGAACATTTATCTCTAGAGATAGAGGTGTACTTGAAGACAGCATTGATAAAAGGATGGCTTGTAACAAGAACAGCCATGGAAATCCATCTCACCTAATCCATCTCTCCTGACATCAGCCAATAGCTAAAAGTAGCATAGGAAGAAGGCAAGTATATAGGGATTCTTCCTCTGAATGGTCTTCCAGCCTCTGCAAAACTATGTGGCAGCAGCTCCCTGAGTTGCTTTAACTTGTCAGTCCTTCACGGATCTTTCTTCTTTGACTTCTACCCTGGCTGTTGGTGCAGGAGTCAATGCATAAACAGTTTTCAGATCTATGCTACTGGCATCCAGATCTCTCTTCCCCAGAGCAGTCTCATTTCCAAAGAATTTTGCTCTCTCCACCCTTCAGACTCCTTCCTTTGCTCCTCTTCCCCAGCCCCTTTGCTCCACCTGGGAGAATGAACATTTATAGTCCCAGAGCACGGGGCAGACATCAAAACACGCAGCTGTGGAGAGGAGCCGGACCAGTCAGCTGAGCTGTGCTTCACCACGGCTTAGATCCGTCTTATCTCCAGAGCTTTGCTCGACCCCAGAGTCCCGTCCTCCTAGCCAGGGTGGTTTATTCAGGCACTTACAGAAGCTGCCAGACAAACCACTCCAGATTAATTTCACTCTCTTCCTCTCTCTTTTTAGAAACTTTTAATTAGTCCCCAACTCAGCACCATTATTAGTATTTGTTATTAAGTATTAAAATCACTCACCCCCAGCTCCCTCTCCCCCTGCTTCCTTCTTCCAGCCCTTTGTTTTAATTGTTATATTTTTTCATCAGTGATCAGCCAAGCTTCCCTAATGATGTAGACTCATTTAAAGGGTTTATAACTCCGGCACAAAACTCCAATAAAAAAGCGGCAGACTTGCTGGGAACCTCCTGGGGCTATTCAACAGCCAGGAACACAAACTCATTTACTACTTGCCTGTTCCCCCCTTTCCATAGTCACCATCACCCATTCTGTCAAAATATCCTCCTCTGCACACACAGAAACCCCTCACTTTTCCTTTTCCACATCTTCTCCCACCCCTTCTCAGTTCTTTTTCCCTGCGGATCAAGACAAGGGAACTGGAAAAAGCAGTTGATGGGCACATGGTGAAGTTAACAGCAAACAGACTAAATCCACTGTTTCTCCCAGTCTTTCCCCCGTCGATGCCAGCATTCCCATCCCCTCTCAAGAGGAAAAATATAAAGTGTCACCGTGAGACTGAGGAAAGAAATGATCTGGCTTTATTTCTCTGTGAGTATATTTAGCAGTTGCAAGTTACCCCACTAAAGATCTTAAAAGCCTTTTTTACAAATCTGCAAGTCAGAATTGTTTTTTCTTCATTGCTTTTTTCACTCTGCTATAGGTTTACACACCAGACAAAGGGTTGTTTGGTGAACTCTCGGTGTCTTGGCCCAGCTTCCCATTAAGTACAGATGTTGCCTCCAAACCTGTGTTTAGCCTTGCGCACAGCCAGCAGTAAATTCACGGGGACCCAAGCAGGAACAGGAGTGCAAGCTGTTCTCCGTGGCCATAGGCACACTTATGCTAGGGTCTAATCTGACCTACCGGGCTTCTTGCCCATGGCCTTGGGCACTGGGCAGTTAGCCAGTTATAGGGGCAAGCCAGGAGGATACATCTTTCCTCCAGTGATCTCCTTGTACCAAGCTATTCTCTCTATATGTACACAGAAACCCCTTCTGAAATGGCGAGGAAGGAAGGGAACACGAATGGCAAAAAGCGACTCAAGTAAAGCTAGGCATATGTGGAGGCAGCTAGCTTGCACAGGGTGGATTTATGTCACCTGCCTTTAGACATCTGCCACGTGGATGCTTACATCTGAGCTAGTCACTGTAAATGCAATAGGGAAAATAAGCACTTTTAACATCCTGGTTATCCTGGCCTTGTAACCCAGTGGAATTTTGACCCTCTTACACTGAAAACCCCAGTTCTTCCAGCTGATACATTTGCCAAAGCCTTCCATTTCAAAATTATGGAGCAAACGATGCCATTCAACGGTCTTGCTTTGAAGTCACTATTACTCCCAGAATTGTGCCTGACAACATTACAACTGTGATGACCATCTGAGTCACAATTGTATTGATACAATCTACAAGCAGCCTTTTGTTCTCACTTGAAAGGGGCTCAGCTGAAAAGCCCATCAGTGTGTTCATTCATCTTCAAAAAGCCGGAATTATTTGGTGGGAATAAACAGTTGGAGCTCTTCATTTAGTCATTTGAAAAGGACAGTTTCCCAAGGAACCTTAGCACTATCCTCCCTAGTGAGAGTGCTGGACTCCTCTGACAGATGATTTCTGGAGCTGGTTGAGCTACTTTGACACAGGTTTCTCATCAGCAGTTTGACTTTTAGGGAGAGAGAAAAATAGCAAAACAAAACAAAACAACTCACCCTAATATTTCATGAAAGGTGGAAAAATTTAATGTTTGGGGAGTTTAAGCAATAGTAACAGGTTTTCAACTTGGACTGAAAGTGCAGTACACTAAATAGTGTCTATGGAGGATGCCTGCAATTAGAGACTGGTTGGTGATACAAAGCTGTCTTCTTGTTTCCAGCTGCTACATTTAATTAAAAGAAAGCTAAACAATCCATTACATTAAATTACTTTCTGAACATTACTTTTCCACATAGGCAATTGTAATGGTTGCCACAGGGATGTTATCTGACCACAGATTGGAAAGGAGATAACCATTCCCGAAATTATTCCATTCTTGCTTGAAATATCACCCAGTCGACCTGGTCAGGAGTTACTCCCCACTGTGTGAGGGACTACAGAAGCTGGTGGGGATTTACCGAGCATATGAGGGGCATTAATGAACTGTAACCCCAACCTCATCTTGTTTGTTCCTGCATCATGTCACATGATGATGAAGATGCCAAATCACTATAATGTCGTGGCAACCAAAAGGGGCTTCTTTCATGTTTCCTCTCTCTACCCTCTGTCACCTTCATCATTGAACCTGCAGTTAATAAAATCATACCATGAGACAGTCTCTACCTCAGCTGCTTCCTGAGAGTTTCTAATCAGTACCAAGCAGTCCAAATATCTCGTTTCAGCTTCTAGCCAGAAGAAATACTCCATCAATAGTGGAAGCTAAATATGACAGGGATAGCTTGAAATATCACGTGGAAACAGAATTTGTAGGAAAATTCCTTGTCCCTGTGGGTATTTTGGTTTCAATTCTTATTTGGAGAAGGGCAAAAAAGATTTGGAGACTTCCTCAGCAGAGCATGGATGTTGCAGTGAGCCTCTAACTTATCAGGCCACAGAGCAGACTTTGCCTCCCGGAGAGCAGCTGCAGTTTTCCCTAGGAACAAAGCCGGTGCCTGGACTCTAGCAGGGAAGGAGGAGATGGCAGTTCCAGTCCTCCGACTGCCGTTGTGCACTGCAGGCAAGTAACCACCTTGCAACTCTGCCACTTTTATAATGTTCAGTTCTCAAAGCAACTACCAAAGTATGAGTGGCTTGTGGCAAAACCAATCTGGGTTGACATCAGGAGCAGAACTGAACAAAAACAAAATACTGGCTCAACTCTGCCTCCTCTGTTACAGCTATGCCCTTACTTTCTGCACTCCGCACCATTTTTCCTCTGAGAAAATTGTTGCCAAGTGGCTATTTTGAACATGGTTGAGTGCAGATTGTTAGAGGAGAGACAGGCTTCTGCTTCTGTCTTGCTGACTATTTTTGTTTTATTCCCCATCTCAGGCAAAAACATTCAAAGGGTAAGTATCTGTTTACTGTTTGTGCATAATGCATTATGGTATGAAATTGTCTTTTCTTCCCTCATTTACAGCATTTGCACCTCATCCTGTGATGACCTCGCAGCAGCAACATGGACCTTTATGACCACAAAGCGCCAGTGCTATCATTCTCTCCCTTAGCTGGCCTTCCAGAAGTGAAATGCCATTGGCTTTGGTTTGCTCGGTACAAAAGCATAAATGCGTTCTCTGGTTGGCACCAGTGTGATAGTTTCACTCTGCCTCACATTTCCCCTGTTTGAAGCCTATAAACTGCTGGACTGGGTTTTTCAGTTATCAACACCCTCTTAACCCAAGCAGCATTAGCTAAGTCATTCAGAGGTCTCATCCAGGCAAGCAA
Organism: Phalacrocorax carbo; assembly: GCF_963921805.1. NCBI lineage: Eukaryota > Metazoa > Chordata > Aves > Suliformes > Phalacrocoracidae > Phalacrocorax > Phalacrocorax carbo. The sequence continues at coordinate 8,574,633 of NC_087530.1, forward strand.
CTTACTCAAATACCAGACACCTTGCGAATTATCCCATCCACTCTCTCAATTTGAGGGCACAGGGAGTACGAGACAGGAATCACAGATTATGTTTATGGTCATGAGAGAGGGGACATTATCAGAGGAGGAAGAAGGAAGCTCAGGTTGAGTCTACACTTTATTATGGTCATAGTAAACACCAAGATTTTGGTTTTACAAGAAAAAACATTACCAAATAATCACCCACATGAGTAGCATTCAGCTTCCCCTAGCTCACATCTTCATGAAAAGAAGTTAATCCTACAGCTTTATGGAAACAAGAAAACCATACCTAACACTGGAGACTACTGATTTACAAAAGAACCAGAACCCAACCTGAAAAGCACTAGGTCGATCCTGTTAACATCTGGGGTTTTTTTCTCTCTGCCAGTCTGCAACACCCTCCCCACCCCCCAAGCAACATAAGCTGTTCCTCCTCAAAGTTTTCAGCCTCTTCTTAAATTTCAGTGGTCATTGTACTTGACTGTATTTGTACCTGTAGTTCCCCGGTAGCACTGGGTAAAGATGGAGTGAAAGAATGACAGTTTTTAAGTCCTGCAGTCAGGTCCTCAATGTTCTCAGCATCTGACTCTAGCCTGCAGAGGTGTGAATCAAAGTCTGGTTTCCCATGTGGTCATGCCAGATGGTTGGCTCAAAACCCATCATTTCTTTACAGCAAAACTCACTAGACACAGACAGTAACCATAAGATATATTGGAAACTTGATTCTTGTATAATTTAGACTGCCAACACCCATGCAAAAGATACTTCACCCTACTACTTGTGTCAGCTCTTCAAGGATGGTTTCTTTGCTGAATATGTCCTGAAATATTTCAAGGCAATGATAAAAATAAATTCTTACAGTTAGCCTGCATCTTCTCATTCTAAAAGATCTTGTTGTTACTTCTGAACTTTGATTGTTAAATTACATTCAGGGATCATTTCACATGCCTTAAAAGGCAGTATCACTTCCAAGGAATCCTTGAAAACAGCAACGTCAAACAACAGATCACATGCTAACATTACTTCATTGTCTGTGGCCCTATTACAGTGTGTTCTGCAATTTGTCGGGGGTGGAAGTCTCCAACTATGTCACATTGTACCTTCTACAAAAGAATTAGGAATGCTGAGTAAGTTTCTGCCCTGGTGAAATTGCGAAGGGAGTGCTGGAGATAACATTATTCAGTAGGGCAAATAAAAGTTTAGAAAGGAGACAGTGTACTGAAAACAGTCACATGCTTGGAAAACCTGGCACTGTATATTTAGTGACCACAAGAGGTCAGGACATCAGTTTTCCATTGCATCATAAAAGCAACATCTCTAAGAGCCTGGAGCCAGAATACTATTTTAGGTATGATTGTTCAGTTAGGAATTTTAATCTTTAAACATTCCTCAATAGCATCTGTATATGTTTCTTCAGCAGCAGGGGTTACTGCAGGAGCAACAGTCCTCTGTTCGCTGCGCTTGCTTCTAGCAGTGTAATAATCAGGCTTGTCTTTCTTCATGTTCTAGATCCTGCTCCTCAGCTTGAAGGTATAAAACAGTATTAGATTTCTTACTAAAAGCCACAACCAACACTTCCACTTCCCTGGCACAATGAAACTCCATTCATCAAGAATAAATCACGCTGGTCACAAAGCTGTCTCAGATGTGACCCAACGTTGTAGAGTTTCCTCTTACAGAAACAGTTAAGCATCACAAGTTTCCCTTTTCTCCCTTCCAAATGCACTCCTCCAGCATGAATAAAGGTCAGTATATCATAGCAAGTCCATTACATATTTCAATTATTAATTCAGACATTCTGGTACAAATGCAGTTCTCCGTCTATGAGGGGTCTGTGGTAGAGAGAAAGAGGAAAAAGGAGCTATACAAACCAGCAATATTTATATATATGTATTTATTTAACTATAGAAACTATATGACATCCTACACACCCGCCCTCTGAGAACCACTTTCTGCACCACCTCTTTTTATTAATGTACTTTTTCTAGAGTGTCCTGCCCAGGCACTAACTGGGCTTGGCCCAGTTTAGTGTATAAAACCAGGTGAGATTACTGTCTGCAATCTTAGGTGATGATTTTTTCATATGCAGGCTTGTTTCACTGGAAGGCCCAGCCTTGGTCCCCATCTCTGGCTGCAGCAGGTCCCCTTTAACAGGTCCTGCTTTGTGAAATTGCATTTCTTTGTTTATTCTACATGGTGCCAAGAATCGCCTTTTTTTTTCATTTTTCTTTTTTTTTTTTAAGTGAAAGTTATTAAGCTACTTCTAGTATAATACCTCTAAATGCCGAGTCCGTGAGAGGGAATTTTAACTTGCTTAATCTGACACAAATGAAAAACTATTCAAGGCTTGAGATGACTGTAAAGTTTAGTGTCACCGCTTTTTCAGTAGAAAAAAAAGGGTTCTCAGCAAAATTTCATTGGAACACTGGAACTTAATTATTTCCTTTAAAATAAAGCATTGGGCATGTTTTAAAGGCAGAGCAGCAACTGAACTAACAGTCCAGCTTAGTGTTGGGGGCTACATGGGGCAGAAAGAAGATCAGGAGAGATGGAGAGTGTGCTGCTGAAGTAGGGCGGTGGGTATCTGTTCCCACCGTGTGACATTGAGCCCATATGCTCGCTCGTGGCTCAAATGGAAATGTCATTCTCTTAAAAGCTAAATTTCAACTGAAAAGACTGCCATCATTTCTGTGACTGTTACCTACAGAGGAAAACGGGAAGGAGAAGCTGACTCAGATATAGAGACCTCAGCTGTCTGAAATCATTCCTTTGCTTGTTCAAAACCATTACATCCGAATTAAAGACATCTTGGGGATGCTCCTCATCCTAAAACTCTTTTTCATTTTTTATTTGCATGTCTGGAGGCAAAAAGAAACAGGATCTGCCAGAGTTAAGCTATGCCAGTGCTCAGAGGGGCGGCCCCAGGACAGCGTTAGGCCAGTGGATAAGCTTGAATGTCCAGGGAGACAACTGATCAGGAGATCTGAGGACCATTTTCAGAACTATGCTGTGATCTGGTGGAGTCTCAGCACCTTTTTCTCCTTGAAGGAGTGAGGGGGATGAGTTTGTGTTGTTTTCACTTCTCAGCAGCAGCTGGGATAAATGGGCTGAAGCTTCCCTCTACTTTTTGCTCCAACAGTCATGTATCAGGTTTTCCACAACTGAACTGAAACCCATGATTCATAATCAGTTTCGTTTGCGAAATGTTCTTCTAATTGATCAGACGGAGACCAATTTCAGTGTGGGAAACTGAACCCTGAGAAAATTAATTACCCGCCAGGCTAAACCCATTTCCTTTGGCCCAAGTACAGCTTATTGTATGTTACTGAGAGATGACCTAGCTGTCGAGAGAAAGGCAATGCTATAATTCTTTCTAGGACACGCTACATTGGAAGCAGATAAAGTGCTGCTGGCTAAGGGCACTGGCTATGCAGAGTGGGGAGCTAGCATGGGGAAAGGGGTAAAGGGACAGTAAATACATGACAAAAAGGCTCAGAGGGAGTAGAGATAACAGAAAGTAGAAAATATACCAATTTTAAAATCCCAGAGTCCCCTGGGGATTAGTCACTACACAGGTTGCCTTTGGGGACAAGGGGTTTTAACATTCACTGTGCATATTTGGTATGCATTTTACACCTGTGAGATATGGAGGAATGTCACAGACCCTGGGCAAAAGGCATAGATGGAGAGAGGTTTTTTTGCTGTGGTGCTCCAGTAATGAGCCAGTGCACTTTTCAAGTCTCCACAGCCTCAGGGCGGGAAGGCTTAGAATAAATGCTGTAACTGAGCAGAAGGCATCAGGGAGTAAAAGTAGGCTCTTTCCTCCTTTAGGCTGAAGACATGCAGAAGATCCAGGGACTCACAGGTGGCTCCAAACGAATGCGAATGAGAGCCTTGCACAGTGATGCAGCATAACCCATTGAGTCTCACTACATGGAAATTGCTGCTCTTACGGCTGACTGCCGTTCCCTTCAGTTACAAGGGCCCCTGACATTAGGATACCAAACTCAAAGCCCTCCAAGACAGGAGGTGTTACAGATTTTTTAATTAAAGTCAGTTGGGTAATGAAAGTAGCAAGAGTATATTCCTACAATATAAATGGATAAATTAAAGCTCACAGCAAAGATGACAGGCATGGAGACTGTGAAGGGACCAGATCTTAGATGGAAATTCTAATGACTGCCATCTTTAAGCTAATGACATCCTGCCCACACAACTCTGCCAGCTTCGAGGCTAGCAAAATAACTGCAGAACATGGTTCTCCCTCTTTTTTAGACTGGGGCTTCAAGAATAAAAAATATTAGTCTTACAGGATACTCAGGCCTGCAATCCCCTAACAGTAAGAGCCAGCTACTCCTCAGATGCTCCAGGTTAATAGAAATACTTCCTTGGCTAGACCCCAGCACAAAACAAAATAGGATTTATAGCCAGAGTAAAGCTAATCAAAGAAAAAGGACAAAGGTTTATCAGCAGCTGGAACTTTTGGGAAGCAAAGAATTTAGTGATGTCTGGGTCAACAATATTCTCTTGCTTCAGAGCACCCTCAATGCAGATTGCTTGGGGAATACCTTAACTTGATGAAAAGTTTTAGCCCTTTGACTTCTGACAGGACAAGATTTAGATTCAGGTGTATTTACTGGAAAACCTAAGATTCAAACAAAATAATCTCTCTGTTGCTGTTAGCCTTTTATCAGCACCTGTGTGGATATGCTCTGGAGCTCTGTGTAAATGCAATATACTTAAACGAAGATTGAGTAGAATGACCTCTTCAAATGCAGATGTTGGGCTTTTTTAAAGCCCTGGGGTTCAAGGATCACAAAGCTGGGCTAAGGCTCCTGGCCTTCATTCCTCCCCTGCCCACCTTTTTCTCGCTCTGAGAAAGAGGATGACATAAACTGAGAGTCAGACTCAGTGTATTTCTCAGAGGGAAATATATTTCTACAGCAATTCCTAATGGTACACTGTGGAATTTTCCTCTTAAAATAGGATTTTGCTCTTCACATACAATGCTTCAGACACCTCTGTTCCCAAAACCTCAGATGCTTAGGGCTCCACCTCCCTAGGTCAGTTGGGAGCAGGCAATAAACTGCTATGGAAGAGGGAGGGAAACCTGTGCATGAGTAGTGGCGAGGTATGGAAATAAACATGTAACAAAGAAAATTGAAAAAAGTTTCCACCAAATTAATAATATTGAGATTATAGCTATTCTATTTAGGACCTCTTATTTTGGCTGCGACACAGCCAAAGTGTAATATAACTGGAATCAAAATGGATGGAAGCTGATCCATTGATGTTTATGGCTACTGTTAGATTCTGATAGATCCTGATAGTCTACTAAGTAAACACCACACTATCTACCTCTCAAACCAGATTTCACAGCTTCTTGCATCTCTTGCAGCAGGAATATTTTTATTTTTTTAACCCTTTTAGTGCCCTGTTCAACTCTTTTCCTTCTGTGGGTACAACAGGAACACTCCAAAAATCAGAGATCTCTGAACTGAAATACCGGTTTTGAAGGGGGCAAATCCCATTTACATCATAGCTGTGAACCCATTCTTTTATAGGCAGCTTTGTGTGTCTGTGCAAGTATAAAATCACCCAAGAGGATGTTGGTGAGTTACGTCAGTTTAGTATGCTACCACCCACCAGCTGAGCTACTGTAACAGAGCTTGGGTCCACTCATACCCCTTAGCCCTTGGAAAAATTGCAAAACCATATGGCTTGGCTTCAGCTTTCCTTTTCCACGTCTCTCTACCCCTCACCTGTTCTAATTTTCAAGACGAAAAGAAAAATAAGAAAAAATAGAACATTTTTTAAGTTTTCTTCAAAAAGATAAAAGCTATTTTCTAAGCTCTCATTAACTTTAACATCTGGAAAAGTGATTAAAAAACCAACATGCACTTACTAAAAAGAAATTCAGGAGACAGTTTGAGGTGAACAGTGACTCTTCTGGAGAATGTTGCTGGTCCAAGCGCGGTTCCCCTGGCCATTCATCCAGTGCCCACTGAGGGGGAAAGGAGATGAGATATTACTCCATTATAGTCTAGAATTTATAATTCATACAATGCCAATGAAATAATGATAAATGACTGGATTGTTCACAAAGACCATTCTTCATACTTTAACCCATTTAAAAAAAAAAAAAAAGATTTTTTTTTTCCTTTTCTTAACTTTCTCTTAATGACTCCCTTCCTTGCCTTCACTTCCCTTGCAGCCATTTGGCAGAGATGCTCTAAAGAAAACACTCGTGTGAGAAGCCTAAATCTCCCCCTCTGTCTCTGTCCTCATGGACATCCCAGCATGTACATACGTGTGAATGTAAGTATGTATGCAGCTAGCTCCCTTTATGCATATCCCTCTACCATCTGAGCTGTTTAAGATAACCTATGGTCATGATCTTTTCATGTGATTTGTATGCACTTCAGTTTCCACCTTTTTTCAGTGGAGAAGATGAGTAGGAGTAAGGAACCATAACATTATATTATAAATCAGTTCTTGGTTTGTTTGGTCGGTTGTTTGGCCTATGTGAGGACAGGAGCACGTGAGAAACATGAGGTTCTTTCATATACACTGCACTTTTGAGTCCACAGAACCAAACCACTGCACTATAAATCCTTGGGCTGGGTGGGAAAGCTTTTCCGCTCCTGGTAATTCACCTGCTGCTAATTCACCTGGCCCTGTCTGAAAACAGTTGTTCCTTATCCTTGGGAAAGGCGAGCAGCAGATGAACAACTGCTGGAAACAGGAGTTGGTAAAGAAATCGCACCTTGAAGAGCCACAGCTCTGTTGTTAGATTGATCGTGAGTGGTAGAAGTATTAGTCATCCTTTGCTCTGAGCTGTTGTACAGAGGTAATCTAAACCTGAAGAAAAACTTGTAAAGACCATAGCACACAGATGGATGGATAGCTAGCTAGATATATCATAAGAAAAAATAACAGTTTAAAATTACATTTCTGTTTGTGACCTCATTTTCTAAAGTCCTGAGTGTTCATTTCAGTGGAACATGCTGTGGGAGCAGTCCTCTGGGGAATTAGTCTAGAGGCAGGTGTCTGCACTTAGAGACCTATTTTTGCAAATCTTAGTTATGTATATTTGGAAAGGTGAGAAAGCACCAGCCAAGGATGTTTTCTAAAGGTCAAACCTTTCTTTTTGCTGGAGCTTTCCCCCTCTGCTTGCTTTTTTTCCCAGGTACTCCCTAAGGGCAGAATAAAACTCCATAGCTCTGAGCACATCCTTTGTCCTGCTTAATCATTGTCAGCAGCCCAAAAAATGAGATAATGGCAACCCATCTTGGGGACTCCAAGATCCTGATTGTTCAGAAAGGTCAGAGAAAAACTAAGTTTCTAATCTTTGCAAAAGAAGAGATTAGCAGGCAGCCTTGCTGAGCTGTTGAGGGGAAAAAAAAAAGGAAAAAGAGAAGAAAGATGATATAAGGCTATTTGGGTTTGACTTCCATAGAAGGAGCTGGGAACCGTGAAACAAAGCCATGACACTGAAAAGAAAGCAGGGGGAAAATTCCTCTGCAGAATACACTAGTGAATACACAGGCAGCATGAGGGACAACTGGGAATACAAAAAGACACGAGCTATGGGGAAAGAATATTCTGGGATAAAACTAGTCAGGATGCTCTTTATTTCTCCAACATTCAAGGTTGCTAGCCTTCACCTCTGATTCCTGCAGGAAACTAGTATTGTAGCTGTTGTGGCTGAAAAAGGAATAGGACAGGTAGAAAGGATGGATGGGATTTCTCCCCCATGGACTCCCATTCTCCCCAACAGCCTAGGGGTGATTGACAAGATCAGCTAGCTGACTGGGCTTCCCCTGTAGTCCACAGAGGAATCATCACCCGTGAAAGACAATTCCACCCATCATAAAAGAAGTGACAAATGCAAAGGGAAGAGATGAATCAGCTCTGAGGTACTCATCTGTTTTCCCTGGTTAAAGGGGGGAAAAAACCAAAAAAACCAACCATGGGATAATTTCAGGATAGAGGGTTAATCCCACCTGTCCTGAGTGAGAAAAATCCCACCCAAGAGCCTCTGATGAGTCCCTTCTGGCTGGAGCAGACGCTGGAAGCACAAAGGGCCCTGCCCCATGGTCTCATCTCATGCCATCTGTTATAGAAGGACCAGAAAGTGCCGAAGCAGAGATCAGATCTGAAAGGCTGTGTCAGACACACCATACAATCACCTTGTCCAGCTCTATTTTGTCTCTGTAACACCCAAATGATAAAGGAATTTGTAGGGATTGTGATTCCTGTTCCAGTTTTGAGGACATTCTGGCAGCAGATGAGAGAAGAATTTGGGGCCAAAGACTTAAAACATTCAGGCCCAGATTTCAAGCATTTGAGGTTTTAAGTTATTTTATGCTGGAAGTTTGGCTTGAACACATCTTTCGTAGCTGCTAGAATCAGAAAGAATCTCCAAACCTTTGGAAGTATTCCTAGTGCAAGAAATTACCAATTTCCATATTTTTGTTGCTCTTGATGTTTTTGACACTCAGGAACAAACTGTCTTCATTTAAATGAGATGAGAAAAGTATCTTCTGCAAATTATGCCATTTCTTTTCTCCATTATGTTTTTCTGCATCTTCTGGCAGCGCTGTTACAAAACCAACAGCGAACGGTCGAGTGGAACAGCAAAGACAATAACTTTAATGGAAAGAAATTGGGAACTGGAAGATGACACAGATTGCATTAGAAAAAAAAAGTGAAATAATATTTAATTTCCCTGGTCATAAATAATATGTCCGCCCACATTACAAGCACATCAAAGATGACAGGAAAAATAGTCAGTGACATGAGAAAATATCATTATTTCTTCATTAAATGTTTTATATATTTATAACGGGGGAAAAAAATTAAAAAGGCACCCTGACAAGCAGAAATACAACATTTGAAGGGCCATTGAAGAAATGAATTAGGACTATATAAGTGTGCAGATGCATAGATCAAAAATAAAGAATAAATCTGCCCCAGGCAAAACTTTGACAATTGTTAGAACCAAGTTCTGTTTCAGAACGGGAACGGAACTGCTGCTGGTGGACTCTGGACACCATTCAACAACCAATATGCACCGTATGTTCACATCAGGGCTGCCTTTCTGATAAAGAAAGGAGATCTGGTCTCCTTAATATTTTTGTGTACTGACGGCTGGGCAGAGAGGCTTCTTACACAGCAACCGCTGTGCCACAATACCTTGCAGAGTGCATCAAGCCAAACATAGAACATTGGATTTTTGATGTTGGTTTTGCAGGAAGCTACCAGAAATTTGGGAAGGTTGTGGAGGCTGTGACTGTAAACTTAAAAGTAGTGCCAGGGCCCAGCAGGTGAACGTCAGGAGCACTGCAGGTCCAGCTGAGCTGCTTTATTTGCAAAGGGATTTACACTCTGTGCACGTTACTAATAATCTCGATAGATTTCAGTTTCTTGTGCACGCTATCGCTCACCCTTTATGGAGCCCAAAAGTACCAACAGTGGGTCAGTGAGGGCAAAAAAGGCTCCATATGAAAATGAGACCTTTAGGGGAAAGGGGATCTATACTCCTGTATGGCTTTTCTTGTGCTTCTCCTCTACCCTCAGGGACAGTACCTCTGTAAGAACTCAACACTGAGACGCTGATTGTTTCTGCCTCTCTAATGATCCATCCTCTTCATCTCTCTCCAGCCCTGGTGACCAGAACTCATCTATTCAGAGAAACATTATCACTGTCATTTCTGCTCCAAGACACACAGCATCACTCATCAACAAGAAGTCAAGGTCACGACACCCCCAAACACGCAACACACAGACTCATCTCTTCTGGTCTCCATGCTGCTGAGAACCTCCCTCCTCACACACGCACTAATGGCACCATTACTGCTCCCCTCCAGATTGTTTAACAGATGCTCTTGATAAATACCAGAGCAGCTGAAAATCTGCAGGAAATGAAGCGCGGCTGCCCAGCCGCCACGGTTGCTAGTGAAGGATAGGAGACACTTACAAGGTCTTCGAGATGGGTATTGCACAAGCGAAGGTATTTGGCCTTTTCGCTAGGACTGAAGGGTCTAGAGTCAGGGGGTGGAATGGGCCTGAGCAGTACAAATTTTATAAAGTATTATCAGCTCCCAGGTTCCTGGCAAGGGTGGGTTCTCCTAAAGGAAACGTTATGAACTGTGCCAGGCTGTAGGGCTCCCAGCTGCATCTGTGCAAGCAATGAAATCACTGGAAGCTAGCAAACACAGAATTTACAGTTCGAATAAATATACACAGTGTGTGTATATATGTTTATATTTATGTGTGTGTTTATATTTGAATTTTAGTGTTCTCAAATAGCTATGTAATGTATTTGTGAAGACAAACTGTAAACAATCCATCTGGGGGACAGCAAGCTTGTTACAGTCCTTTTTAGCTAGACAGCCAGAGAAGTTTCCCGGGTGTTCTCTCCACTGATATTGAGTAGTCGCAAGTAATGGATAGATTGAAGCATTAAGATTTTTTTCCCCCTTTTGACTTGCAAAAGTCAATCAACCTTGCAAAATGCAATGGCCCTGTGAAATCCGTATTTCATCGAGAGAAAAGGTTCTGTTTAAAAGAATGTGCCTCTCACAAAGCCTCTGCTGACCCCAGAAGAAGTGTATCAAAATACAAGGGGCCTAGTAACTGCAAAGACATTCCTTGTATGAAATGGAAGAGTGTTCTCTTCCTCTGCTAGTTCCCCTCCTTCCTTTTCTCTTCTTTGTCTGTGCCCCATATTGCTTCACTTATAGGCTAATCTAATCTAGCCTAATCTTTGTAGATTTTTAATTACTTTGTATTTAAACTTCTTCCAACATACCTAGACAACATGTCTAACGTCTTTTTTATGCAGTTTCTCTCCCAACACACTTACACTTTTCCTCCTTATCCCATTTCTTATTTCCCTGGGCCCATCTGATCTCTCTGACTGTTGGCAAACGCAAGACACCATGTTGCATGAGCAGCGAGGGAGAGGCTGCTGCAGCTGTCAGCTCTCCAGTAGAGAGAGAATAGGGTGTGCAGGGGTGCCTGCACTGCCTGAGCATGGTTGGTGGCCAGGGAGAAAATGGAGCTGTCGGGAGGGTGCAGAGGGGTCTTGCAGAGATGGAGAAGCAGTGTGTAATGGAATGGAAATAGGAGAGGTGAGAGAAAATGAGATGGAAAAACTGAGATGTACGACACGGAGGAATTTAGCTGAAATGAGATTGTCATCGAGTCTGCCAGAACGGGGGTTAGAAGGGAAAAAACAAACCTGCCACCATAATTCCTTTGTCATCATCATCAGCAACTCTTCCAGAGCGTGCATCCCCGCTCCCCTACTACGTACACACATCTTCTCCACTCCTCTCAACTCTTCAGATGAGATTCTGTCCTTTGTCCTTTCAACTTCCTATTTCACTTCATCTGCTCTCTTTCCCTCTTGTTACTCATATATTCCATTTACACCCATTTTCTTTCGCAGGTGACATGATCACAGACCTAAACAGCAGCAACAGAACAGAGCAGGGATATTGCAGACACGACTGGATGTTCATGTATGTATATATACCCATACACATTGTGTGTGTGTGCGTATATATGGACTATGGGCATGAAAATTCATTGCACTGGAGCAAAATCTAGACTTGATGTGACCACAGCCCTGTTTCATCCCTTCCTGCTACACTCTGGTTTATATCTACACCTTCTCTTTTCCTTGAAGTACAGGAGATTTTTACTGAGTGTACTAAGGATAGGAAGGAGAAAAGAAGAATGAGGAAGGAATGCTAAAGACAGAGAGAGCGAAGAAGAATGGTGAATATCTTGAGAAGGGGAAGGATGAGTTGCTGGGGTAGTAACAGTAGTTAGAAAAGTGAACTTCCATTTTTACAGGAAATTCCTCTTCTGCATTGGAAACAGAAGCCTAGGTTCTCAAACTTTCCCACAAAAGAGAAATTGTGATTAAAAAAAAAAAGATAAAAATCATATGGAGCCATCAAATTGCCATAATGTGAAGCACTCTATGCTACTACAAGCTATTTAAAATTAATGCCTTAATGTAATGTAAAATCCATATAAATTATACTGGAAAAAAACGTGGAAACCTAGTGTTTTTCTGTTCTCAAAACAAAACATTTTTTCATTACCAAAATTAAATCAGAAGTCCAAGTAATTCATTTTAAGTATTCTCCATCAAGCATTTCATTGCAATTGACTTGTTCCTGTGAAACCTTGTAAAAAACCCTTTAGCGTCCAACAGCAAACTGCTCCTGCTAATAACAGTTAAACAATAGCGAAAAAGTAGTGTTAAAAAAACCCTTTGGCTATCAAAACGTGACTAAAAGGGAACAGACGCTGGAGTTCCTGTGGTCTGGACTGGGACCTTGGTAATTGCTTTTGTATTGGAGGCTCTGAAAACCACAGATCAGTGTGTTCTAGCCCATGTCAGGAATATCTTTGAATAACATCCCAGCCTGTAAATTACTCCTGCTAATCCTCTTCAATTCAGCCTTGTTCCTCCTGCTTCTGTGAAATCCTGCAGAAGGATTACCAAATGCCAACAAAATGCAGCCCTCAGATGGCATCAAATGCTACCTTGTGCTGCTAAGTTACACGCTAACAGAAGAGCACCTTTCCTTTCACTTGGGATGTCTTTGTGCAGGGACCTAGTGAACAATCTGTGCCGCCACTCACTGCCAGGTCTCTACAAGACCCCTCTGCACTCTCCCAACAGCTCCTTTTTCTCCCTGGCCACCAACCATGCTCAGGCAGGGCAGGCACCCCTGCACACCTTATTCTCTCTCTACTGGAGAGCTGAGAGCTCCAGCAGCCAGGACGACATGGTATGAGTCGGCTGCTGTTTCACTTCATGGTAATTAACAGCCAGGTTCACTGACTATAAAGTGCAGTTGACTTCCAGTGAGTTCACAGATCCACATGTCCGCCTCCTGTCTAAATTAAATTAGCAAAGCCACTGGGAAAATTATCCTAAAATACTTCATCTTAAAATGCACTAAAGGCCACAGTCATGTGCTGGAGTGAGTCTTTTGGGTCCAAGGACTACACTCTTCTGGGAATCAGGCCATTAAGTACGGTTTTAAGTGCTTTGCTTTAGGCACTCAGATTTAATTTGTTTTTGTTGTACAATTTACCATGGCACTCCTTATGCATTTACGCTGCCGCCCAGGAGAAGGCGATGTCTCTCAGCCCCGGGTGGCTGCATTCACAGCTCTGAGCCAGCCCCTTTGCAAGGCTCTCCTCTCATTTTTGCAGTCACCAGAGCTCCGGATATAAAGGCATTGTCTGCTACAAGCAGTGCCTTTGGCTGCTGTCTGCACCCCAGAAAAACCCAGTCCTGTGGCATCGCAGAAAGGCAAGGCGGCATGGTGAGAGCTGGGCAGCCAGTGCCACCACCAGTTGAGGAGGCACAGGCGTCCCCACTACTCTGAGCTATAATAACAGTTTTGTGCACTGAATTTAACCTGTTTCACTCCATTTGCTGCGTTGAACAGCTCACATTTTAGTTCACTGCAGGCTGGCGTGGGCAAACCCTCCAGATCTCAGCCGACAGTCGTGGAAGGGACAACTGAGAGGGGAGATGTGCTCTCCCCCAAAGCTTACTTGGCAGTCCTAAGAGGCAGGCTGCTGCCTTGCAGGTGACCCTGGGCATTGGCTTGTCCCCGAGATAATTTGTTTTTTCCCCTCACGTTGGGCTGCAAGGAGCAGCTGGGCAGGAGCTGTGTGCTCAGCACTGGTGATCCTGCACCACTGGAAAAATACCACCCCCGCCCTGCTGGAGTGTCACTGTTTCTTAATTGCTGCCATTGAATTGGTGGCCTTTGCTCCCCATGTTCAGCCTGCTCTGGGGTGGCAGCTCTCCATACAGGGGCTCTGTTTCCCCCTGCCCTGAGGAATCACAGCACGGCTTTGGGATAGGCTTTTGATTGCAATTAATTAGGTTAGTCTGGCCTGATTGCCAGAGTCTAGTGAGCCAAACTCCCTGGATGCAGGACTAAACCCTCAGATGCCATCATATTTGGCATTCACACCTCCATCTTGCATTCAGATTTCAGAGCTCATTTTTTTTTTCTCAAAACAGGGACTAGGCAAGGATTTTAAAAAATCTCTCAATGTCTTCTTTTGGTCAGTTTGCAAGTACGAAGACATCTACTGATCCCACTGTTGCTTGATACTGCAAGAGCCTTGAAAATCAATGAGGTTCTTACTGCAAGATACATCCTGTAAAGTGTTCCTGGTCTTTAAGACAAAAAAGGGGACCGTCTTGACAGGATAAACCTGTCAGACATAGTGTTTCCTGAAACAAAAACATCTTTGTATGCAACTGAATTCACTCTGATAAAGTGGATTTACTAAGAACAGGGGCAGGAGCCCCTGAGCTGACAGGGCTTTGACAACAAACCAACCACAAAACCCACAAACAACAACTTTCCATCATTTTAAAAGCTTCATGGGAGAACCAGGGAGGTCCAATTTGCACTGAGGTCTGTTCTCTTTCGCCTCTGGAGGTAATACCACAAGCTCTTGGTTGGAACGCCTCAGATGGCTCAGCCACGTTCATGTCACAGCCTAGAGAGGCAGCGTGACAAGGAAGAGGCAGAGACTAACATTAACTTCCACCTGTAGAGAAGCTGCAGCCTCAGGACCTGGACGTAGCAAGGAGCTGTGTTCTAAATAGGGGTGATGCTGTGCGTTCTTTATGAGACGGAGGTTTGGTTATGGAGGTAAATCCTCAACTGCTGTAAATCAAAAGCCCTCTTTGGAAGGTAACAGATTGCACGCACCTGTGTCGTGGTGTAGCCGGCAGCTCAGCCCCACGCAGCCGCTCGCTCCCTCCCGCACCGGTACACGGGGGAGGGAATCCGAAGGGTAACGCTCGTGGGTTGGGATAAGAACAACTTAATAATTAAAATTAAAAGAAACAACAACAGAAATGCAATGGAAAGGAGAACAACGAGAGGCGCAAAGCCCCGGGGGAGGGGGGAAGGGAGGGGAGAGGGGGAACGAACCGCCGGAACGAACCGCCCACGCCGCAGCCGCCCGCGAGCCGCCGCCTGCCCCCCCTCCATATCCTGGTCACGGTGTCACGTGGTATGGAATGAACATGGCCATTGGCCAGTCGGGGCCAGCTGCCGCCGCCATGGCCCCGCCCCTCCCAGCCCCGCGCCACGCGGCAGAGCGCGGGAAGCCGGAAAGGCAGCCGCCCCCCCCACGATGAGGAGAATTAACCCCTTCCCAGCCAAAACCAGCACAACCTGGTCCCGCTCCTGGCCCCCAACTGTGTCCTCAGTGCTAAACATCTGTTGATTCTGGACAGAGCAATACCCATTCACTCTACAGCCAACTGGGCTCTTGCTCTCCACAATTTACTGCATTTGTATTTCCTCTTTTGTCTCTGCCTTTTCTCCCACCTCTGCCCACATTCATTTTTCTATTTACATCGTTTTCCATTCTCCCCTTTTTCCTGGCTTCCCACCCTTTTCCCCCACAGTCCTTTGTTCTCCATTTGCCCCTCTCCTCTTCCTTGTAATGACTTCTCTCTCTCACATACCTCCCAGTTTGCTTATGGTTTCTCCTGTATTTTTCCTCCTCCTCCTTTCCTCTACACCTTCCCCAGGTCCCTATTCCCCCTCTTTCATCTCCCCTCCTCCCCTTCCTCTGTGGCTCTTTCCTCCCCGTGCTATGGAGGGATGGTGGATATACCACTGTCGATAGCTGTGATTTCTGCTAACTGCTTGGCCAGGGTCAAGGAGTTTTTTTCATTATCTTTTTATTGCAAACAGCCTCTGCATACAAGAAGCTCCATTAGTAAATATCGATGCACAGCAGGCTGGGTGCACATAGATTACCACGACACATCAAACAGCAGAAATGACAAATAGGCAGCTGAGCGCAGGCAGTAAGAAGAGCTGTGTTAACGTAAGCAAGAAAACAGAGCGAATGCAACAGGGGAAATAATTAAAAACAAATACATTGGCAGCTTCCCACCACTGGAAAGGCAGACGGGAGATGGGGACTTCCAACACAGGAGTGGAATCTCCCACCGAGAGACTGCTGAAATTCTGAGTATGCCTTAGCATTTCTGCAGCTGCTTCTCTCACTTTGCGGAGCCTTGCAGAGAAGGACTCAGCAAACTGATTTCCAGGCAGAATTTGCTCCTGAACGCAACGCTGTCACAGAAACGTTGGTGCTCTCAACTAGGGGGTTGAGTGGGACTGTGTTCACACTGGAATCTAGTGGCTTTGACCATTGCCTTTGGTGGGTTTTATGTCCAGGGCATTACCTCCCCTCAGCATGGTCATATATATGTTTTGGTTGAAAATACCACTAGATGCATACTAATATGAAAGGAGCCAAACAGAAAAG
The DNA here is from genome assembly GCF_963921805.1 of Phalacrocorax carbo. Lineage (NCBI taxonomy): Eukaryota > Metazoa > Chordata > Aves > Suliformes > Phalacrocoracidae > Phalacrocorax > Phalacrocorax carbo. Next base: position 8,591,013 of record NC_087530.1, read on the forward strand.
AGAGACAAAAGAAAATGCTAAAGAAAATAAGGGAAGATACTAGGAGGAGGGAAGGGAGGCAAGCATTGCAGACAACTGAAGGAGAATGAAAGGAAAAACTGGAGAAGTGGGGAGGCAGAATTAGACGTTAAGGAGAGAGATGCAGAAATCAACAAATGCATGAATACAAGGTAAAAAAGCAACACCCAAGTTTCTCACTGGTGTGTGTTGGTACAGCTCCATCAAACCCTACTGATTTATGTCACCCATGAGTCCAGCCCACTGACTTTCATGGAGCTTTTTGGATTGACACCACCTCAGCATCTGGCTCAGGTGCTGTGGGCTGTAGTCCAAACAAGGATACATGATACATAGTATGATTCCTTTCTAGGGCACAACCTCTTTATTGCTCCCAGTTCCCCAGACTATTAGCTAAATATAACTGGCAGGAATTTCTGCTATTGTCAGCAGGTTTCCCATTCCCGTCACCTCTCCAGACCATGTCCTGTGTCAAGCACAATAGCCAGTACTTCAATGTCTGTCCTGAAGTATCAGATTTACTCACCCCTACTTATTCTTTTGTAGACCAGTCTAAAGTTATATTCTAAACTGTTCTGCACATCCCACTTCTATTAACTCTTCCTTATACCTTTTAGCTACATCCAAGTCTTTGAAAACTTACTTCATGAAAAGTCCTATTGTTTCTCACAGAGAGAAAACCTGAGAAATAGGTGAATAAAAGCATAGTAGAACCTTTTAAGAAGAGAAAATTAAGTGGGTCAAACCCTCCTTGATTTTCTTTAGACCTTGGTACAGGCCTTCATTTGATCCATGCAATTAATACATTTCTTGGTTTCAGACACTACCAGACAAGTGTTTGGCCTTGTATATTAATCTCAGGAAGTATCATGGAACGGAGCAGAAGCTGAAAGGAGATGGAGCAGGGCATGCAAGACTAGTCTTAAGTAAAGGAAGGAAAGCCCGCTCTCTAAGGTATCTTTATTGCACTGTGTTTGTTTCTGAGGCCTCATGAATAACATCCCTCTTCCCTGTGTGTGGTTTCCTAACTCCCGAGTTCTGCATGACTCATTGCCCCAAGCAGCAATGAATTGTCTGCCAGCTTGCTACTTCTGGAGTATTAACACAATATTGAAAATCTCATTCCTGATCTCCCTTAAAACCACTTGGTAAATGGATCTGGCTCACAGAAAGGATGAAAATAACGTGTGCAATAAAAAGGCCCCCAAAAAAGGAGAGAAAAAAAAAAAGAAATGAAAGAAAAAGATGGGATTTCCACAGAGTCCTGACTGATCTCCACTTCATTATTGAAAGATTGGACTATTAAAGGGACACAGTAGGCCTGAAGGAATTGTGCGATCATTTGTGCAAATGGTAATTTCAGTGTTCAGTCTATCATATCCATAAACATAATGTGGCTGGGACTGACATGAGTGATAGCAAATCCCTTTCCCAGGAGGCTCCATGCCACTTTGATGCAATGCCTGAGAACGTAGAGAGCTGGAAAGTAAGAGATGTTTCCTCCCTCCCGTGCTCGCTCTCTCAGCTGAGCTGATGGGTGAAGCCACTCTGATTACAGCAGCTTTGTGGAATTAAATGGAGGAGCCATAGCACTGACAAAGAAACTGTTCCAATTCCAGGAAAGCTCATCTCTGTCTTGTACTTACTCGCTCACACAACCGAACATGCAAAATCTGCTCAGTAAATAAAGATGTGTTACACTGGCTCAACGCACTACTTTGCTGAAGTGCTAATCCCAAGGGAAATGTATGCCAAGTACTTCCCCCGCTTTACAGATGTGTTGCTTGGCTATATGTGTCCTCACACACTTGTAGGTGGGGGAATACACATCCTAACATTGAGACATCTCTCTTCTGCTCTTTGTGAACTCAGGAGCAAGCAGTGCAAACTGGGATTTTCAGCTCTGTCTAATAAAGATGAATGCCCTAATCCCATTGACCTTAATCTCAATCTATTTGCAAGAATTGAGCATCCTTTCTCTGCTCTGTGTTCTTACAGTCCTGGACATAATCTGAAGCTGCTGTGTAAACCTGTGATGTATAAATTCACGTCAGCCACTTTCTGGGATTCCTATGGGAACTACAACCTCTGTTAGGGCCAAGTGATGTGTCTTCCCTGTGTTATCTCCATCTACCCTTGCTGTACATTTGGCTCAGATGACTAAATCTTTAGGGCCTTGGCCATCCATCTGGGCCAGGACCTGGCCACAGAGCACCAGAGACCTGGCTTGTTTGCTTGTGTTTCCCCAGTTCAGGAGTAAGACACAGCAAAGACCAAGTATTCAATGGATGCAGACAGCATGAGGACCACTTTTATCCATGGGCTACCAAATGCAAAAGTGTTCTGTGGAGCTGAATGAAATTACTGGTGGGATTTGCATCTTCAGAGTCCAACTACTACGCTGATGTACACTCAGTGAAGTAACAAGATTAACAAGCTGAAAGAAAGCCAAAATGGAGTGCTGTGACATCCAGATATGAGAACTGAAAGCTCTCAGACTGTTGAGACCCCATCAGCAGTATTGTAGATTCACCTTAACAGACTAAAACCCAATCCTGGATGGGAATAGCCTTGAACTTAGAAAACAATCTTGTTCTGTTTCTGACCCATACAAATGAAGCTTTCGCACAATTTCTGCATCGAGATGAATAAAAACACGCTCTCCCAGCTTTATAAAGGCAAAGGGCAGAAATTTGTGTTTTATATTCATTGGTTCTGGAAAAACCAAAAAATTTTAAATGTCACAACACTACAGATTTATTCATATAGAACCCAATTTCTTGGATTCTTATTTGTGCAGATTTTTTGAGTTACTTCTTTTCGAAGAAGAGGGGCAACATTGCATCAAATCCTGTGGCATGTTCTGTATTTGGGGCAGTGGTTTACTTGACAAGAGACAGCCTCACTGGATTGCACAAAAAAGCGAAGGGATGTGGGCTTTTTTTTGTGGAGTTTCTTTGGAAAGACCAAATAATATACTTTGCTCACTGATTCGTCATAGACCTACACTTGAATACCCCACATACCAGGTTCACATTTCACCTTAGTCTCATATTAACATCATAAAGAGTACCTAAGATATCATCCATTTCTCTGCAAAGGGGTGGACTTCATTATTTTTACTTGGTCAGGCACCATTACCCTTGATTTTTCTATTAGTTCAGTTTGAAAACTTGTCTTCTTTCTTTTTTGGTTTCGTTTTTCTTTGCATCTTATCTTTCACAAGTTAAGAAACAACAACCAATTAAAAGGAAACATTTTCTTTGTTCAAGGGAATTTGACTGCAGTAGCTAAGGGAGAGATCTGTGAACAGATAAACATGTTTCTCATATCCCAGGATCCCAAAGCATCAGTGGGTTTGAAGACCATGTGCCTATGGTGTTTCTTCCTCACTACGTCTTTGGAAGGTTTATGACTTGCAAAGGCAAATCTTTGTGTCCTGCAACATGGCTTAAAATACAAATGATCTTCATACCTCAGACCTTCCTGCATGTGGTGTTTCTAATGGGGGCCTGGGCTTTCTAGAGCAACCAGAACAAAACACTTATAATTCCTGCCTCAGCCCACGGAGGACATTTAGTGACAGGCAGACATGACTCTACCTCTGCCAAGACATCAACCTCATGTCTGAGCTGGTCTGTAGATGATTACAAGTTGTTGTTTGCTGTAAACAACAGCAGGTGGCTTCACCAGAGAGCAGCTACTACGGATAAGAACTTACAATGGGATTTGGATAGATGACTGGTGTAGGCAAAACTCAGAGGATAAACATTTACTTCTGCAGGGCCTCCTGATAGCTCCAGACAAAGCAAATCTGGGAGCAGATACGAATGAGGGACTCAGCACTGAGCCTGATCCAAATAAGAGGACTTTCCTGGGGCAAAATTTCATGCATTCCATGACAAGGACTGCCAGAAATCTCTATCAGCCATGAAACTAGAAAAACAGATTGGATAGAGAGCGCTGGAGAAAGCTGCAGATCATTAGTCTGCTTTGCCTGATTGCATGTGGTTTCTCCCTTGGCTCAGCAAAACCAGCTCAATTCCTTTCCCTGTTAGACATTGGCCCAAATTACAGAGTTTACATCCAAACTTTACAAAGGATTAATATTTAGATGGTGGGTTATGTTTCCATCTATAATGCCTTTAATTTTATGGGAAAATAACATATATTCTAGTTTAAATGTCCTGGTTTTCAACTGCTTGTCTGGTTTCTCATCTGATTCCCTGCTGGTTCTATTCCACTAGTGTAATTTCCTGACTCGATGGAGTAGTACCTGATCTTTGTCAGAGTCGAGGAGACCAGAATCAGGTCTCTTTTCAGCTGGACAGTGTGCTGGCTTCCAGAGTCAGGGGCACAAAGGACCTGAGCCCAGTGGCTCCTGGGACCTATCTTCTGGTCCAAGAATAAAACTGAGACAGTTCCTATACTTGAAGAGAAAATTCTACCTTTAACTGAATCCCTTGACACAGGAAACCAGGCAGGTTTTTTTTGTGGTTTTGTTTTTAAATGTTCAATGGATAGAAACAAAGCTATTCTGGGAGATGAATTTCAGTTCCCAGAGACAAACTCTGCCTCCTTTGTGTAACCCTATGAAAACAAGGACTGGGAACAGGAAATGTTGCTATAAACTACAGTGTCGTTAATGGGTGACTCTGTAATAATCAGGTGTATTTATAAATCAGGAACAACTTTCCCAGCAAGACTACTTTCCATCACCTCCCACTGCATTATTGTTCCCTGCCAAATCTGTCAGCTCACACTTGCATTGTTAATTAAGTGAACCACTCGAGGCAGGTGAACAGTGAGGAAACAACCAGTAATTTTCCCTGTGATCATTTCTCTTTGGGTCTCTGCACTTGGCTGCCTTCTTTCCACATGACCTGCTTTCTTCCCAACGCAGAGGTGAGCCTGTGAAATGCACCTGTGGGGAGAAAGGGGCAGCGAATCGGGGGGAGAGAGAGAAAGCAAGAGTGAAAGGACAAAATTTGCAGAAACCCTCACCTGTAGCTTTCAGCATCTCAGGCAGATCTTTTTACTGACTTCAGAGTGAGGAGGGTAGAAATGCTGTAAGTAAAAGGATCAACAGAAAAAACAACACTTCTCTTCCACTTCCCTCCTTCCTTGCCTCTTCAACCCTTCTTCCTCCTTCCTCTGCTTGCTTGGAAAATTGCTGTACGACCAAAATCCACAGGCAGCTTCATCTCCTTCCCCTCTCTCTTGACCTTTTCACAGTTCTAAGCGTTATTTAATGAGCTTAGAAAAATAATGCATCAGTTAATGGCAGAATCCCTGGAAGGGCAGCATTATCAAGTTTCCCTTTCCTCCTCCTCACCCTCGCTGGGGGCCTCATCACCTTCAAACCTCCACTTCTAGCTTTCTTTCTTGCGTACTTTAAAATGTCTTCAAATTAGTACCACTTTATAAAATGGAGAAAGAGATCAGTGAGAGGCCTGGAAAGGGGCATTTATATGTTGCACTTTGAAAAACATAGTCACAGAGGTTTGATCTTCTTAAGCTAGTGAGAATGAAAAATAATTTCTTTAAAATCAGGATATAACAACTGGTTTACATCAGGAGACATACTAATGTAGTCACACTATTATATCTCATAAAAAAGGCCACTCCACACTGTAAAATAGAGAGGTTATAGGATCACCTATTGCCAAAAGATTGGTAGAGCTTCATCCACACTATAAAGAGCTCAGCAATCCACACAAAATTAAGAAAATTTGTTGTAATAAATCTAGATTCAGTTTCAAGGGACTGGAATTCAATAATTCTGCCCCTTCTCCAACAGAGACAAAACCTACTGCCCACAGGCACTATGAGCGACTCATCTTTCTTCCCAAAATTAAACTTCCCATGATTTCCAATGACACCTGAGACCATGTTATAATTTAATGCAGAATCCAGAAGCTGCACACAGTTAAGAAGATAAAACAGAATACTCTTGGCAGCCTAACCCTCCTTTCGAAATATTTTTGGGCCTTAAATGAAAGAAAAAAGCTAGCTGTAAGGGTATTTAAAATGATATCAATTTGCAGGACCTTTCAAGAATCAGACTGATCTAAACCAGAATTGAGTCTTCAAATGTATGCATTTGCTCTTGCAGGTAGCCACTCCATGTAATATCTTTAAAATAATCATTCTTCATCTAACAATTAATCGGGCCATTCCATTTGTAGATTCACCCACCATACTGTCAGGACCTAACTGAGGAATCAGCAGTAGATACTAGTTTACCTTAGACCTCAGGTCAGTGTAAGGAGAGACATCTCCAAGCTGATTCAGTGCACCCAAGATCTGAGTCACACCCTGGAGGAGGCTTTTTACATTAATTATAGGGGAGTCGAGTATGACTAAATCCCTAGGGTAAGTACTTTCATTTAGTGTCTGTAGTTAGGTGGGATGAATTTCAGGTTTTCTCTCCCCTAGAAAGGCTTTGCAGAAGAGCTCTCTCTCCTGCCTTTGAGAAGCCTGCTCATATTTTTCAGCTTGAATTTAATCATGGCTAGTTGACATTCATTTCTTCTGTGTCAATGTTACCCTTGAGATTAACAAATCATCTCCTTCTCTGGCATTTTGAATCCTTCTGTTCAACTTCTCCACATACCCTTCAACACTACGTTTAGCAATAACAATTGTTTACTTGTCTTAAAAATTCAAGACTTCGGCTCTCCATCCACTTGATTATCCTATCAATCCTTTCCTGAACCTGCTCTTATCTGAATTAGTCTACACTGGACATGGATGTCTAGAACTGTACATAGACTTACGGATGAATGCGTACCAGGCTTTTATAAAAAAATATTTCCATTTCTCTTGCTTTATTAGACACACGTAGCCTGAGGCATCTTAGAATTTGCCTTTTCCTGTTCCATCACATACTCATACCTCAGCAGACTCTTCTAAGCTTGTCTAACATATCCAGGTATTTCCCAGGCTCATAAACATTGTTTTTCCCACACATATTTCCCAGTTCACTTGTCCAATGCTCATCAGCACTGTGGCACAAGGAAATTCCACTCAATTTATACCAGCTTCTTCTAACATAGTTCAGTGTTTTGTGCTAATTTCCATTATTAATGAATATGTGAAGTTGGATCAGACAAGAAGAATTTTACTAGTAACCTCCCCCCACTGAAACCCTTCCCTTCTTGGAGAAGTTATCTCTTTTTGTAAGACTCTCTGGTCAGATTTCAATTAATTTAGCCTGGCTCTGCCTCAATGAGTATTTCTCATATTGCACGTATCAAATTTTCTAGCTTATTTGGATACAGATCTAAATTACATCAAATAGATAGGAATTAGTTAACTTCTCAAAGCAAGATACAACGTTATTGTTTCATGGTCTTTTCCCAGAAAGAAAAAAAGTTGTGATCCACCTTACACTGTTTTAATTATTCTACCATTCAAAGTTGTTTTGCGTACTACAGGTCACACTAATAGACTTACAAAAGTCTTGTTCAAAACTTTCTAAAATACATGTGCTCACTATTCCATCATGTAACATCAACCTGCTACTGAACCAACACTCTGTAAGACAGCTCCTTCAGATATCATCAATGGAGGCAATTTGTTCCTCTCATTATCATCATATCAACCAGTTTGAATTTTACTTCTACCTCAGCTATAGTGATTTAAATGTCCATACGCTCTTTCCCATTCATGTCCTGCCTTTATGCCACGGTCATTATCAACATCCTTACTGAAATTGAAATAAAATTCTTCATTTTCTTTTGAGGATGAACAGAGATTACTTTTAAACTTGGTCGCCCCCAGTATTTCTTCTCTCATTATATTCTCCTTATTTCTATGGGTAAGGAATTTCTACTGTTTGTTTTAATTTCCTCTGCAAAGAATTTCCTTTGCGAGGAAATTAAAACCTTGACATTTTGCAATTCGCACTTTATCCCCACAGCTCATCTGAGATGTTGTTCTCATTGCTGATCAGCCCCTTTCTTTATAGGCCTACTCATAACCCAAGTGGGTATCTGGAAACCTTTGATTTTTCTATTGTCACAGGACATTTATCCTTTTGACTTTCTGAATCCACCTAGTTGTCTGATGGTTTTAATCTAGAGAATTACACAATAGATACCCTTTTATCCTAGAATCTCCAGCTATTTCCCTTGAGTTAATGTAGCCAGTTACATAAAAAAAATTAATAGAGTTATTTCTAGAGTTAAGAGAATGATCTTATTCCACAGAACTTCCAGGAAGAGGAGGAAAAAAACCAAAAAGACATATACTCACTCTAATTAGAGGTCCAAGTGCTGCCCAGGGTATTGAATAGGGCTGGAGTGATTTATCCAGTATACCCAGAGGATGGACATTGTAACACAGGTCAAGTTCATCTGAAAAACATGGTTTTGAATATTGAGGTCAGATTCACTCCTCTAAAGGGAAGTGAGCAGAAATACTTTTGTCCATGAATTACATAAGTTTAACCAAAATACATTTATAGCATATAGAGCAGAGAATGGCTTTTTTTCCTAGTGTTCTGCACAAAGATGACTTTCACTTTAGCAGATAAAGCCATTTCTTGCCTCTTGGTCTTTAACTGAAATGCGCATCTGAAAAACTAGATTTAACTGTAGATATCAGCTGGGAAAAATCCAAGATCTACACTAGATTTTAATTCAGATCCTTATGGATCTGAATTTCCTTTGCTTTTATACTTTCAATATATTTTAAAGTTAGACCATCCAGTGGCCAGTCAGCTCACTGCCCAGACAAGTCATTTTACTTTACCCTCCAGTACCTCCCATCAGATCTGGTTGTTTGGGAACACAAATGAAACACAGCAGCGACATCACCATTCAGCCCCTCTAATTTTTGTGTTTACTGGGTTCCCCATTGACTGCTTGTACCGGATATTTAGAATACGCATTGTCACTCATTCTGTACAATTCCCTTTCTAGTATATGTACTAATACACAGCATCTGGTAGCATATACACAGCTGTTCCACAAAGACTGGGTAGTTTAAGGACTGTCAGATGACTGGGGCTGAATTACCTAGGGATTCCTTCTCCTTGAGTTATTTCACAATGAAATTCTCATCTGCAGGCTGCAAAGGGGAAACGACAGGGAGAAAAGAAACAGCTTCTCCCTGTCTAAACTTTCTGAGGAGCCTGTCGTGCTAAGTACTGGCCTGTCTCCTCTCGTTTGCATTAACAGTGTCTAAATCACTCTTTCAACTCACTGCCTTCCACAGGAGGAGCTGAGGCAGCAGCACAAATGGATCCTTAAGTACAAGCAGCCAGAGTGAGCTATTTCCATATATACTTGGAGGTAGGCAAAAAAAACCAACAACCCAACAACAAATCCCAAGTACTTTTATCTTCATGTTTCCATCTCTTATTTCCATTACTGCACGCCTAGAACCCCCCAGACCTTTATTCTTGTATTAAATACAGTTCAAAATGGCTTTAAAACTGGTCTGAATCTTAATATCAAAAAATAACAACATGGAGAGGAGTTTTGTTTCCACCCACCAGTGACCAGTTGATATGATGATGTTTTAGCTGCAACTCTTATAAGCTCCTGGCTTTGGTCTCATAAAGACCAGTGTGAGAATTAAGACCAAGGTCTGAGCATACCTAGAGCTCACCTGGCCCTGAAGATGTTTGCCTCATGAAGCAGCATTCAGGTACACTTATGAGGAGCTGCCTTTGCCCTTACCTTTAGTCCAGCTGGTAGATGAGTGTAAAGAGCAAAAGCTGTGTCCTCCAGGGCTGTCAGCTCAAACATCCCTCACCTATTTCCTATTCACAGAGGAAAAGAAACCCATGAATGGGTATGCAACAGAGCTTTGGGGCTTTAATCTGGCCAATAAGTTGATCCAGCTGGATCCACACAACAATAAGGCAAAGAAAAGCCAAACTTCACCTCTTGCAGGCTTAGGTGCTCTGAACACTGCTTTGTCTCTGTTGCTGCTGGAAGCTTTCTCTTTGGAGCGTTAGAGTCACCAAAAATGAGACTAAGGCCACCTATGTGCTCTCTTGCTAAAATTGCTTTCATTTAGAACTATTTATCAGCATTTTCACACCATTTTTCAACCACTCTCCTCAGCTCTGTGCAATGCAAATACCTCCAAGTCATCACTGCAGCCTGAAAGGCCCAGCCTAATAAAATATAACACACAAGACAGGGAAATTAAATTACAACACATTGGCTGTGCTAACCCCAACTTTTTGTTGTGCTTCAAAGGGGGAAGAAAACAGGTAGACAGATTTTCTAGACGTGTGTACAGTCATTTTTGCTGCTGATCTCTCAGAGGCAAAGTGATGGGTAGGTTTTCCCAAGAGTGGGAGAATTTAACTCCTGTGATATGACCCACTACAAAACCTGAAACTTCATGTCAGTCCCTCCTGAGCTTGGTTTTGAGGATTTACATTAGGCAAATTTCACCCTTAAACTCAGCTCAGAGCATTCGTAGATTAAATTTGAAACATTTCTTTGATTTGAAGCTGGAATGGTTGAAAATATTTTCAGTCATAGCACTAGGGCAAGTAGGGAAATTTGCACATCTGCCTTATCAGTCATTACACCAGGTAAGTAAAAGTCACAGGTTCTCTGTGCATATTTCTCAGCATATTTGAAATTAACCCCAGAAAGTTGAAGACCAGGTAGAAGAGTTATTCAGTGTTATATCAGCAATATGCATTACCTGCATCTGATCAGCCCTCCAACCATATTCCCTTAGCAACTGGCAGGACACTTACTTTACCATTGCACGCCAGAATACATAAGAGTGTGTAATGAAATTCCAGGGCAGAACTGTGATCCTGGTGTGGTTTCCAAAACATGCAAAGTCTCCCTTGTGGTACTTTCCTAATTCAGGACCTTCAGTGTGCAGCAAGAACAAAGATGTCTCCCTTACGATATTCCTTTAAAACATAGTACAGTCCTATGGTACAGTTCAAAATTTTTTTTCTCTTTTCTGAATACACTCATGCATATGTACGCATACATAGATTTTTTTTTCTGTCCTTTGAGTAATTATTTTTGTTCCAGCAGAATCAGAACAAGCAGAGCAGCTACAAATATCTCAGAAGCTTTTAGAGAACAGGCAGCAGCCCACACACCAAGCTGCTTGGGAGAAAAGAGAAAAACTTGACATGATGAAATTCAGATGCATCTTCCCAAGAGGGAACTGCAGCCCGGGCAGCCTTCGAGCCAGGGTGAACCAGGGAGCAATGAGGCACTGCGTCTCATGTCATTGACTCTACCGCTTCCAGACCTGCATCCATAACACCAGACACGGGCGGCTGAGTCGCTCCCCACTTTGCTACAGTGAAATGGTTCCGTGGGGGAATATGGGGAAGGGAGACTAATGGGAAAATAGCCTTTGGCTTCTAGGATGTGAAAAGAAGGAGCTGACAACATTTGCTGTACAAGCCTGTGCTCAGGATAACACTGAGAGTATCCATTTCTTCTGCTGCCATGGGACCAAGAAGTTAGGAGTCTCTAGCATGGAGTTATATACGTCCAAAATCTCTGCGACATTTCAGCAGCACATCCAAGAAGTTGTAGCACATTACAGCGACAGACCCTCCAGCACTCATACGTGTCCATTAGAGCCCAGCTGCATCCCAGGATCCAGGAACCTCCTTTGCCGAGACATGTGCTCTTTACCTCTTCTTTATTACCAAAAACCAGCTCAGAATCTCTGACTTTGAAACATCTGTGAATAACCTATGCGATCTTCTGCCAGCCGCTGCCAGGAGCTCCCCCAGCCAAGCCGCACATGCAATTTGTTAATTCTAACCGTACCTTCCTGACGTGCAAAGTCTTATTACTGCTATCCATTACCTTGGATAAATATTGGAGCAGTAGCATTCAGAACACAATGCACTGGGTTGCAAACATGTTCAGCCTCAAGCCCTAAGGATCCTACTGAATTTTTACTCAGGAAAACTGCTCTTTTGAGACCACGGTGATACAAGGAATTAACTTGGCCACACCTATGGAGCTTCAAGGACATCGACATGTGGCTGCATTGCCTACTTGTGACAAGGTTTAAGCACCTGCTTAATTTTAGGCTGGTTCTTAAAGCTCACAGAGTTTGCACAAAGTGCTTTTCTAAGGGGTGTTTTCCTGTCCTGAATGCCAATGCAGCTACAGCTACATCAATGAGTATCAATAAGAGAAGAGAATCCTTTATGGGGAGAAAAGTTTTGGAAAAGCAGATGTAAAGGATCCGTTGCCTCACGCTAATATTCCACTTTGGAAAGCCAATTTATTATCCCTAAGGTTTTGAACATTCTGTTATGGGAAAGCAGTTGTTTGAATAGGTGTGTGTGAGAGAAGACACACCCACCCACACACACACCCCTCACACACAAGATATTGATTTGAACTGTATTTATGATTCCTCAGACCTTTAAGAAATTGATTTTAGACTATTCTCCCTTTCTGTGTCTCACTCCAGCTGAAAATCAAAGCTCAGTGTAGGATCCCTTAAAGAATTTTTCTGATAGAGAAAAAAAAAAAAAGACTTTTCCTAAAGTTTGTGTGAAAAACCAAAAAACCCAACAACAACAAACAGAAAAAGAAAGCCCAAGAATCCTGTGGATTTGGTGTTCAATATTCTGTCAACTGTCTTTACAAAGAAATAGAAAACTGAAAAATGGCATTTAAAAATAAAAAAAGCAAACACAGCTCCATTCTTTCTTTCCTTTTCAAGTAAAGTATTGTATTTGTTTTCAGTAAGTTCAGATAACAACTTGATTTTGCAATTCTTTCTCTCTCACCAAAGTCTTCCCTGGAATTCAGTGTTCTCATTAAGACATTTTTTCAGAGACTCACACAAACTTAAAGTTACAAAATAACCCCTGTGCCAGCCATCTGCACTGGCACATATCTGCCAAACTGAATTCAGACTGAAATTCAGGCTTTGGACCTAAATAAACAATCTATCTTTATTAAGCAAAGTACTTAAGTGTTTGCTCAACTTTAAGCCTAGGTTTAAAATAATGCTGTAATTTTGCTGAGTTTTAAATATTGTGATAAGCAAATGCACAAAGCAAGTGCTTGTGCTTTGAAGGAGTTTGTCCTCTTAGCTGGTGTCAAAACTCCTACAGACTCCAGCAAGACCTGCATTAATACCAAGTCACCATAAACTCAGCCTCCAGCGTTTGACCACAAGTAAGTCTTACTTGGGCATATAACATGAGAATAGTTTTTCAGGTATAGACCGCAGGCTTCTTTTAGCTCCTTCAATCTCCTTCATTTTTATTGGCCCCTGTGCTTTCTGTCCAAGTCAGTGTCTTACCCATCCAGGGGATCCACTTCATTTCATTCTAAGCACCAAGCACCAGCTAATTATAAACCAAACACAAATTAAACCCATCTTCCCATCCTCCTCTCTGAAACCCCTAATTGCCCATTACCCTGTATTGTGCTCTGACACAAAAGTAATTCTACTAAGTGGGGAGTTTTGTTGTTGTTTTTTCTTTCATAAAAACTGTTAATTTGCTATTAAATCTCTTGTTGAAAGACTAATAGCTTAATGAATGCATTAAACATGTGCAAATTAGGGTTTTTTTACTGCATTACTTAGCTGAAGATTGAAAGGGTATGATACATCATCGTTGGTTCAGTAGGATTTAATGAGGCATTAGACCATCTTCTGTCTTGGAGGCCAGACTTACGAATGATCCCCGAATTGCACAGGCAACACTTCTCCCAGGTCCCTCTCCTGCTAGCGACATATATTTCCCCCTTGCCTGTTTCTTCTCCTGTCGGCGCTGATGTACGTGAAATAAAAATGTAGTTTCCAGATCAGTTTTATAATGAAAAGTAGCCCATTGCTGATGACAAATGTTGTTTACAGTCACCAGAAAAGAGGGTGGAATGGTGAGTGAATATATTAGAGGAGGAGAGGATAGCTTTTATATTCATTATACTGCCATTCTGGGCCTGCGAAGACACATAACCTTTCCCTTTCTCCCTCCATCATACAGTCACTTTCAGATGTCTACATTAAAATAAAAAGCTGCAGGCGGAGTGCTTTGCATTAGCTACTATCAATGAAGACGACGTTTTCCACCAGTCAAACAGAGCTCCTTGTGGGAATACCATCCTTCTAAACACACTTACTGAGGTTTTCCTGGATGCTTTCCCTACTACACTCCTCCCCAGGCTCCTTCTGCTCTACACAAAAGAAAACCTGTGTAAGACAACTAATAAAAGCCAGTGCAAGGTCTTGATCCTCATCAGCTAGGAAGGAGAATGGCATTACCCCATCAGGATGATGTAGGACAGCAGCAGTCATCAGTGCCTTCTTGAGGAGAGGGCAACATCTTCAGAGAAGGTTATTTAGGAAGATTTTGGCTCTCTGGGGTCTGAAGTGACAGTCACAAGCCCCATCTGCTGGGGATAGGAAGAAAGTACCCTGATTTCCACCAAAAATTGCATCTGAGTTGGTGGAAGACTGGTGGATGGCCTCAGGTGGACATGGTTTGCAGAAGCTTGCAGGCTTCTAGCATGGGACCAGGAAGACACTGTTCCCAGAGAGGAAGATATTGAGTGTGGAGAATGCAGATATGAACAGATTTGGAGGAAAATCTCTCCTGTGAGGCCTAGTAGACTTTGCTGCTCAGGGAGAAGTGGGGACAAAAGGAGGAGGTTTGTAGAAGAAAGAGTTTTATCCTGGCAATTACAAAAATGAAACTGTTTTGAGAAAAGTTAGATAAATTAAATTCCAGGAAAAGAATGCATAGTTTTAATACTTCTGGGGTTGTGCTTGTGCCTGTCAATTAACAGAGGAAGAGGCCTGTGGAGAGGCAGCTGCAGGACAGCCATGAGCTGAGATGTTCTGGAACAAACCCAGAGTCAGACAGGCTGGCACCTATCCCACCCTCATGTCTTTACTTATAACTACTCTGTGATGTGATCAAAAGGCTGTCAGATACTAATAAAGTCTTAATGCATCATTTCTCATTCACACTGATTCATGTGAGACATCTTGGGCATCCAAGTTTAGTAGGTCATATTCCTAGGCTCTTCCATAGCCAGCAAAGAAGGATTAGCTCTTCCAGGTTCGGAACAGATAAGTTAGGATCCTGGCAAAAATTACCATTTTTTCAAGTCTTTCTCTGTTGATTTTAGAAGGAGCTTTAGGGGTTCCAGCCAGTTATCTCTGACACCCAAGTCAGATGTCTGAACTTAGACAGTGAATATCTTTATAGGACTATGATTTTATTAATCTTTACAAACACAAGTATGTGAAAAGCAGCAGGGCTCAACTGCTGCAATTAATGGCTTGTGGTTAGACATTATCTAGGGGCCAAGAAGAGCCACAGGGCACAGAAGTACTGCTATACCTGTATGTTTTCATCTGAGCTGGTACCCTCCACTGGCCTGAAAAGAATCTCACGGAAAGGGCATGTAAAGGAACAATAGAATGAAAACAAAGTTCTGATTGTATGCAAATCTGCAATGATTTGGCCATGGTATCATTCCTGGTGCTGTCCAGCTGTGTTTATATTGGGAGGAACCTCCTGTGGTTTGCATTGAGACCAAAGCAGATAGACTCAAATTGTCAGGCAGTTCCTTTCTGAGGGATCTAGATTTTAGGGGAATGTACATGGGCAAGAAGGACTGATGGCTGTTCAGGAAACATTCATGTTCTACTGAGTACTAAAGACACGCCTTATTTAGCCCCAGTCCACTGACACATTCATTAATATGTTAATTAATTGAAGCATAGCTTCTAAGCTACATTTACCTAAATAGAAGTTAAGGGTTTAGTCTCGCCATCCCCTGAAGGTGCATCCAGACGCTGACGGACATCTGTAGAACACAGATTATTTGTCCCATCTATCTGGATATCAGAGTAGGTATGAGAGTAATCATTGTATGAGATGTATAATGCTGTGCACAGACTTTAGAAAGATCCTGAACTAGCATCCTAGACAAGATATCTAAATCTCCAGTGGCTAATGAATTGAGGTGGATCCCATCCTACTGACACTGGAGAACAGCTCCATTAGCACCCTCTATTAATACACTGGCAGTGTAGAATAATACCATCATAAGTTCAGCTAATCTTTTTGCACTTCATAAGTTATGAAAATGTTTTACAGGTTATCAACAGAACTCACTTCTCCCATAATTAGGAAACATTGGATTTAAAAACTTGCATGAGTGCCAATCTCCTGGGGGGAGAAAAGGCACTCCATGTACTTTACAATAGAGTTGTTGAAAGCACCTACACCCAGACACAGAGAGTAGTGGAATCTTGTAGTTTTTAAATATTTTAAACCCAAAGGTTCATGTATGGGGAGTTACAAAGAACCTTTTTTTTTTTCAGGACAGTTAGAAATCAGAGGTATTCATTCAAACCTTAAAGAACTGTGAATAATTGTACCTTATACACAGGCAAATACTGGCACATGCACTATGGAAGAGGATGTGTCCCTGCTATTCAAACTAAACATTTCTGTGTTCATATTGCTTATAGTCTGTGCTCACATTGTTACCTGCATAGAGTACAGCAACGACATGCAAGGTCAGTGGTAGACTGCACTCCTGTTGTTAGTATTTGAAGAGGGAACATTTTATCCTTCACAGAAAATCTACATATAAGCTATTAAATGAAATACAATAGCCTCACTACATTACTTCATCCATTAGCTAGATGCCTGTAAGAAAAAAACAAAACAAAACAAAACAAAACAGCAGTGTGTTTTTGTATGATCCATTATGGATTGGGAGGTAAACAACTTGCATTCAGGGGAAAAAACTGGTATATGATCCCAAAGCTTCCTCTTCCTCCCCAGTATTCCTAGTATCCCTCTGAGCTCAGGACCCAGGTGCCATTCTTCAAAACCTGATGTGCAGGCAACACTTCAAGGACGTAATCAGAAAACGTCTTAGGGGGATGGAGGAGGAAAAGATGCTGACACAGAAAAAGACGTTCTATTTTAAGCAGGCCAAGTGCACGCCTATTCCCGCACTTCAGATTAGCAGGGCAGCCTGCTCTGTGTGCCATGAATCACCCCAATCTGGCTGGGGGGTTAGACTTCTTTCCCCAGCCTTTGCAACAGCATGCTGAAAAGGGTGCAACAAATCCCCCGTTGGGGGTTAAGGCAGCTGGGGTCGGTTTGCTGGCTCCGGCTGGAGCAGCGAGCGGCCTCTCAACGTCATCGGGAGCTGTGGCACAGCAAAGGGGATGTATCTGGCAAGTCAAGGGTGACTCGTGAATCTCTTGAAGATGTCACTGAAGTGGCTGTAACTGGCTAAGAGCTCTCATCACAGCAAGCGCTGCAGCAGGGCTGCTGGGGAAAAGGGGGCAGAGGAGGGATGATGGGAAGCATTTGAGGAGAGGAATGAATTATACGCTCCTGGCATAGGCCTTTCCTTGTGGCTAAACTCACACCCTCCAAATGTTTCCCGTTAATAATTTGATGTTCTCCAATGAGGAACACCACGTGTGTCTTTGACCTGTGAGAAAGCACCACTGTACAGGCCAAGGAGAGCTGGGACTGGGCTAGCATAACGGCTACCCCACTCGTGATCCTGCTGTGACTGAACTGGAGCAGCGCACCCCATATTTTGGAGCAAACAGCAAGTGAGTAAAACTACTTCTATCCTGCATAAGAGGGAAGACATCTATTTGCGTTATAAACATAATCCATAGGTGGGCAGGGATTCCACCATTTCATATGCCCAGAGATCACATCAAAACAGGAGCTGAGACTGGAAAAGAAGCTCCCCATAACCTGTCGGTGCACACTATGTTTACTCTAGTCTTCTGAGCATGTAATCCTACAGAGCAGCACTTTTTTCTCTCTTTTATTCAGGATTCAGGAGGCATAGGAATGAGAAGGTGGTTGGTCTTCCAAACATTGCACTCAAGCAACTCTTCAGTGTGGAGGTGAATCAGACCTGTGCCCAGTTAGGCATGTTAAAATGGTGCACAGTGAAGGGCAAATTGTCTGCTTCACAGCACTCCTGCATTATGTCACCATCTAGTATTTGTCCCTCCAGGTCTTTGGGAACCACTTCTAATTCCTAGAAAGAAAAATCGGACACGTTCTTGGAGGAAGGATGGGTTAGGTAGCAATCTGGGTTACTTATTGGCATTGCAATTATTTGCATGCTCTGGGCAAGGAGTCTGAGGAGAGTAAACAAAACCTGAAGGGAAGAAAAACAGAATTATCACAGCAGACCTTGTTTTGAGGCCCCCAGAATATGTGATTGCTTTTCGTATGGATAGGAGAGTGGCGTGAACCGAATGTCACCAAGTCTGAAGCAGAAAACATTTGAATGACTTGCCCCATACTGAGACAGAAATTCCTGTGAATCAGGCATATTACATATAGCTGAGACAGCTCAGCCCTTTGGCATGTTTCTGAGCCTGACTCAGTTAAAACAAAAAGCAGGTAAAACCAGGAGGAAAACTCATTGTTTATTTATCATATGTAAAGAACCTGTATAGCCTTCAGATTAAAGCTTGGCGTTGTGAGGGCTTCTGCCACCTAGGCCCTGCTCTAATAACAGGCTGCTAGGAAACAATGCCACAGAGCGGATGGGCAAAGACGCATCGGGGTGACAAGGCAGGAGGCAGGGATCCCACAGGCTGATCTTGGCTTTGAAGCTACTGAATGCAATAGAGAGTCACTAGAGCGTGAAAAGCACACCGTCCAGCTGCAGCTGAATTAACTTTCCTCCTGCTGCCTGTGAGTCGAGCAAAGCCTGTTTGATGGCACCTGAGCTGACTAAATTCTCACTGACTATGAAACTGCTGGCTACCTGCATCCCTTCCCTTAGTGCCAGGAGCCTAAGCAAACATGAACCTCACTGTCAGCAAAACTCCCGACATTACCGTTGTATTGACTAACCTTTTAACCAAAACATACATAAATCGGCATTGGACAGCCATACTATCCTATTCACCCACTCACATACCCAGTTTCTGATTCGTTAAGTGTTGCCCTTCACTTACCACCTTCCCTCCAAAATGCTTCCATGTATCTGTTAAGAATTTAGCTGGAATCATCCCCCTAACTAAAATAATCTAGTGTCTCTGATCTAAGCCACTGCTCAAAATTCCTGTCTAAATTAACACAAAGTTTTCTGCACTACCTTAGAGCCATGTTCTGGTCTAAGGCTTGTTTCACCATCCTCAGCCTACCTTTAGCTTCCATGGACCAAAGCAACTTTCATGGCATCATATTCCCTGGAGCCAGCTTGTCTCCTGAAGCTTTTTCCACTGCCCCAGCATCATCTACCTTTCTGCCTCTTCAGATCTATTTCTTCTGCAAATTCAATTAAAGCCTCTCTGGGAGCCTCATGATCAGGTCAATACAACGGCCAACGGTAGGATGGGTTAAACAGGTTTAAGGCAAGCAGACGTGGGGAACTGATAGGAAGGCAGGCTTTGTTATTAAGAAACTGGAGAGGCAGGGTTCATCACTCCTCACTTAACACTGTACAGCGTAGTGGCTACTTTTAAGGTAGGTGTCTATGCTCCCACTACAGTCATTACAGATCCAGCCGATACACTTGTATCCTCCAATCTGCTGACCATACTAGTAGATCTCCATCAGTGAGGCAGGAATTGATCAGAGAAATAAGGGGGCAATATCTCATGCCCCATCCAATTTGGTATGTGATTCTGGGAGCATGAAATAAGCTCATCTGTATGGTCTGTACAGTCTTTTCTCTCAATTACCCTGCAGCTGTATCTGTTCCAAAAATAACAGCTAGCTCCTTTGCATTTTGTGATTGTGCCATCATAATTAAAACAAATTCCAGTCTCCAAACAGCAGTGGTAGGAGCCCATCAATTTTATGGGG
The DNA here is from genome assembly GCF_963921805.1 of Phalacrocorax carbo. Lineage (NCBI taxonomy): Eukaryota > Metazoa > Chordata > Aves > Suliformes > Phalacrocoracidae > Phalacrocorax > Phalacrocorax carbo. The sequence goes on from NC_087530.1 coordinate 8,610,847, forward strand.
GAGAATGGACAAATGTTTTTTCCAAATTATTTTTCCTCCAGCCTACCTGGTTTCAAATCTGTCTTTGATTCAATTTTGTTGCTGTGGAAACAGCCATGACATCAGACTTGGGAGTCATGACATCGTTGAGTGAATAATCATATGCTAGAGAAGGCAGCAGGAAAAAATGAAGTAAACAAATGTGTTTATCCACAAATGCTCCTACCATGAGGAACTGGAATCTCCAATGGTAATTTACCACACGTTGCTAATGGGTTTGTTATAATATATTTCTTAATTCTTTTTTCTCTTATTTTGGCTGAATATGAAAGTTCATCAGGGCTGGAACAAACAGGGGAAGCATATTGAAATGAGCATTACAGATCTGTCGTGCTCTAGTTTATGGTCTTTTCTCAGTGATACACAGTAAGTAAAACAAGCACTGATTGAGTCAGCTGCCTCCTGGGTGTTCAGTTGCTGTAGTGTGAGGAATATTAATGCTAAGTACATCCGCGTGCATCAGGAAAGGCAGGAGGAGGCAAGCAGATTACCCCGGCTTAGGGGTATTATACACGCGTCTGCAACTTCCAAAGACACAGAGAGGAAACATTTCTGTGGGGTTTTATCTCTTATCTTCTTACAGTCTTATAGATTTTGGAGATGCATTGCACTGGAGTTTTAATACTTAGAGTTTTCAGGGGGGATTGTGATTATATTTTTTTTAAATCCTCCTTTTTACAGAAAAGAAAAAGCAAAAAAGCAAGCACTGAATTTCATCAGGATAAAGAAAAAGCAGATTCCAAGAGAAGAGAGAACAGATGAAAAAGAAAAGTTTGATTAAAATCCCCTCTTGTTCCATGTGTTTGATGTAAATATCTTCACACCTTTCTCTTTTCCTTTGCAACCTCAGCAGAGGGCTCAGCCCGTCACCAGGGGATTGAGTTCCAAGCTTAGGGCTTTGTAGTTGCTGCTGCTCTTGCTGCTGTTGTCTAAAGGGATTATAAGCCTTTGTAAAGCTTGTGTTAATACCCTGGAGGGGAAAAATGAGTTTCCAAATAACCTTTTTTGTGTATCTCCTGTCTGAGGTACTCTAGGAAAGGAAAAATTAGGAAGTATTTTGGCTTCAAGAGGAGGTCATTTAAAGTTCACAAGCAAGGTCTCCAGCCTTTCTGACCCGGTCTCTCCCAGTGCAGCGATGGCCCTTGTCGTTGTGTTGCTGACACCACGACCTGTTAGGAATAGCAATGCATTTCTTTGTTCACCAGGGAACATGTTTTTAGACTGGATTTTTAAAAAAGTGCCTGGAGAAACTGAATTAGGTGCTTAGCTCCCACTACATCCTTTGGTAATGTTTGTGTACTTTATATTCTATACCTTCTTTGGAAAATCGTAGCTCAGGATCCAACTCTACAGCTTCAGACTCACTTTCTGTATCTTTTCAAACCCTGTTTTTTTTCTGCAGGAGGATGGTTTTGAGCCACGTCGCAACATTTCCCTTCAGACACAGTTGCCATTGCAAAGGTGCAGAGCTACTTGGTATGCAGGGAGCGTTGGTGGCTGGGGGTCATTCAATATTCCAGTATGAGGAGTGAATTGCTCAGCAGTCCAAGTGTGTGCCACCGCTCGGTGTCAGTCGGTACCCAGGACTGTACAGCTGTGGATTGCTCAGTATTCCTAGGGTGTGCTTCAGGTGCTTAAGGGCTGTCACGGAGCACTTGGGTGCTTGCCAAGATGAGAGTCTTTCAGTATTCACATCTGTCTCTCTAGTAAGGGGTGAGGCACGCAGCCATCCATTCAATTCTCTGCCCTACCAGGTTTTGAGAATAGAAATGAAAGCGATGGTCAAAGAGAAAATTATGATGGAGAGGAGAGGAAAAGAGAAGTGGGGAAAGAAGGGAAGGGAAAGAACGAAAGGGCAGTTCTTTAGAAAATCAGACCTTTGAACCCCTCACATGGGTACTTTCCAAGATCCGTAGTTTAGGTTTAAATTAAAAGGGTGAAGGCAATGCATCCCATCTTTGTAAGACTGCTCTGTAAGGCAGAGCTGTCCAGATACATTCATTATCACATTTTTTTGTACTGGTCAGTATTAGATTATGTGTTAAGAGGCTAATCCCCACAGGCACAAAGGAGGACAGCAGGAGGTGGAGGAAACCCAATGACACAAGTAGAGAAATGCAGCAGCCCCCTGACTCCACTCCTCCCAGGGCTGCCACAGTGTCCCATCGCTTGGCTGAAATCCACCATGACGAGTGGATGGTTCCATCATGACGACTGGGAGAGGTTCTTCAGACCACCCTCGCAGTGAGAAGGTTTACTGCCGACAGGGCTATGGGACTTATTGTAGACACAGAGATGACCCTTCTGGGACTGTACTAAACTTTGTAAAAATCTATTTCTAAAATTTTCTTAAAGAAATTTGTAGAAATTTTGATATGTTGTGTTTCAGCGAAGCAAAACTCCCCAGTGTGTTTTTTGGGGGGTTTTTTGTGGGTTTTTTTGGTTATTTTTTGCCAAATTATAGCAATTTCATAATAATATTGAAACATGATAATAATGATTAAAATAAAACTTTTTCATTCACCCAAATAATTTTCTCTTATCAATTCTCCACTAACAGTCATGCTTTTTCAGAATAAGATTCAGATTTGGGACAGAGAAAAAAGAATCTTGAGTTTTTAGATAGGAGAAAATGTTCTTTTCACAAGACCATCCACTCCTTTGTTACCAGATGTGAGTTTATAGATATCGTCATGGTTTAACCCAGCCGGCAGCTCGGCACCACACAGCCGCTCGCTCACGCCCCACACAATGGGAATGGAGGAGAGGATCAGAAGGGTGAAAGTCAGAAAACTCGTGGGTTGAGATAAAGACAGTCTAACAGGTAAAGCGAAAGCCGCGCGCACAAGCAAAGCAAACCGCGGAATTCATCCCCTCCTCCCCACGGGCAGGGGGTGCTCAGCCATCGCCAGGGCAGCCGGGCTCCATCACGCCTAACGGTGGCTTGGGAAGACAAACGCCATCACCCCAAACATCCCCCCTTCCTCCTTCTTCCCCAGCTCTATGTGCTGAGCTTGATGCCATGTGGTGTGGGACATCCCTTTGGCCAGTGTGGGTCAGCTGCCTTGGCTGTGCCCCCAGCCCACTCGCTGGTGGGGTGGGGTGAGGAGCAGAAAAGGCCTTAAGCCTGTGCAAGCCCAGCTCAGCAGGAATGAAAACATCCCAGTGTTATCAACACTGTTTCCAGCAAAATACATGCCAGCTACTACAAATGACAAGCCAGCACTGTGTGCAGGTACTTCTGAGGATGCCTAGCACATGTCTGAACAAATGGACCGGCTGTGGAAGTGGGAGAAGAAGTTCTGTTTTGGAAAACTGAGAATGGGAATAGAATCTACTGTCTGCCATAAGGGATGTTATACCACGACGAGAGTGGAAGTGGCCTGTAGCTAGAGGGGGCACCAGTTAAAGCTCACCCTGTGAGAGACCTGACAGCTGAGACCTCACCCATCTCCAAAAGCTATTGATCTTTCTGGAGTGAGTAACAGTGAGTCCCGGACAAAACTATATTTCTTCATTGCTAATAGTCAGCATTTTTACACAGTTAACATAAGTCTTAACGGTTCTCCAGATCTCTCTTCTGCAAATCTGTGCTTCACAGCCTCCTCCCCTTTTCTCCTTTCTGGGTATGCCCACTGATCTGGAAGGCTTTGTGTGTATCTTTTCTTTCGCCATCAACCCTTGGTCTTAAAGCATTAAGTTCTCTGGATCTGCTACACCATGAAAGTATTTAGTGGATATAATGTTTATTTGTGATTCTTGATTCACTCAACCCACTCTCCAAAGGAATCTCTCCCAACATGCCCTCAGTACTCAGCTATGAAAATTACATTCCCTTCCCCACGACTTTGTCAACGCAGGGAACATCAGAGTCTGCTTTCAAATGCTGCACTGCACTTCTCAATGGTATTTTATGACACATTTTTCAAATCAAATTTAAAAGCATAACTGAGTGGAATTAAATTAATGCCGCCTGGTAATGTCAGCAGCACCAGAGCTGTGCATGGCTGGCTTAGCTTCTAAACCTCTGGCAGCTTCTTGGGACTTATTTCTGACTTCAGGGAAATAGTGAGTGTGGTGATGCAAATTTTTTTTTTTAAACTATATATATGGAAGGGAGTGTGTGGGAGTAAATAGATGGTAGCTATGGGTAGGGTTTCCTAAAGGAAGATATCTTTAGGGTTATATGTTGCTATGTTTCTGGTACATCTGGGAGAAGGGGGGCATATGAATGTAGAATAAGTATCCATGTGAGTTTTAGTGTGATGGATGCATATCCAAGAGGCCTGAGAATATCCCTGAATTACCCAGGCAGACCTTATTAAGTCTGGGTTTTGTGGGTTTTTGGGTTTTGTGCTTTTTTTTTCCCCTCCCCTCACACTCCCAGTACTGACTGGTAATGAAGATGATGATTTAGAATGGCAAAATGTTGCATCACTGAGCAGAACGTAGAGTTTGTACCTGTGTGTGTTTTCATCTGTGCATAGTCAGGAGAGACTGCTAGTAGCTTTTGAGCTGGAAAACTCTTAACACGACAGTATTCATACAGGATGAGAAAAGCGAGTGTGTTTATCGTGTGTGTGCAGGGTCATGGACACACGCAGGCTAATGCACTGGGTGCCCATAGATGCTTTAATGCTTATTCTACTAACACAGAGTCCACATATATCTGTCTGATATGGTGTCGGTATAAACACAGCCTCACCTGTGTACTCCAACTTTTTTCTTTTTTCTCTTTCTCTGTTTTAAATGCAATGATTCCAGTCCCCCCCGCATTGTGAAAGCATCCCATAATAATTTTAGCCTAAGCAGATCCCGATTGCTCCAGGACTATATAGCACAGAATGTACTTCATCAGTGCCTAACAATATTTTTTATTCCTCAATGACTTTACATTTTCTTGTCCCATTCAAAGAGGCATCGATTTTCTGTGCCTCTTTACCTTCCCACGCAGGCAGTAATTGAAATGTTCTCTCCATAGAAGAAGAGCGAGAAAATTTCTGCTGGCAAGGCTAGATTAGAACTGCGCAGACCCAAGGTGGGTCCCAACAAGCTCTGCAATCTAGTAAGTGTGCAAGTCTCCTCTTGCCCCACTAAACACGCCAGCTGCCGTTTGAACTTGGGTTCACATTGTGGAGGGAGGATGAACTACATTTCTTCTGGGATAAATTGCCCCAGGTGCAAACTCCCGCTCGGTCCACAGGACAAGACTAGAGCTTGTCTGAAGTAACCCTTCACGAAACATAAATAAAATGACTGTTGGTCCTTTGCTGCTTTTTGTTTGTTTGCTTGCTTTTCACCTTTATAGCCTTAAAGGAAAGGTATTTGCTACGAAGCATATAGTCCTCCCTTTATGGAAAAGGTCATAAGCAAAGACAACAGCCGTCTCCCATAATGCACAGCATGTTTATAGTGGTAACCTCATCACCTTAACGCCATGGTGACTTCTCCCGATTCCTACACTTGCACTATAGGTTTTGGTATCTTTTGGATGCTTTTGTGACAAGCACACTTTAAGGTCAAGTACATTTGTACCGGTATATAGACCACCAGAGATGTTTATGCTTCTCTATAAATAATAAAGCTTTCTTGGATTTACTTGGAGATGCAGGAGTACAGAAAGAGGGAAGCGTAATAACAGAGGGGGAAAAAACCCAACCAAACAAAAAGAGTCAATGAAAACTTATACTAATCCTGCCTAAGCACGACAATGATGAAGCCAGAGGAATTCCGTACATGAATGAGAGATCTGAGATTCAAAGAGGAAAAAGAAAGTTTGTAAAGCTGCATTGCTTATTCTGAAATACTGTTTCATAAGCCACAGAGAAAGACTTTTATTTCTAGGTGCCTAGTTTGAGCATGGAGTTTTGCTAGAATAACCAAAGGAATTTGTGGGACCTGGGATTATCCCAGCATTTCACATTTTATTTTTAAAATGTCAAAAAAAATGGCTGCGTAAATATTGTTTTCTCCCCCTTTTGTTTCTCAAAGCTTGGACTCAATCAGTGCTGTGCAAGGTCGAAGTAGCTTCATAAACAGTTCATAATGCACAGGGATTTACACCAGCTAAACTGCTGAGATTTTGTACGCTAGAGAAAGTAAGACTCATTTCCTTAATTTAAGCTTCTAGGTGTTCAACGTCTAAGTCTGTTCTAGCCATGCCAGGCTTCCTCTACAGACAGCAGCGAGAAACAGGCTCCCCCAGAAGATGTCTCGTTTCATTCTCAAGAACAGGGTCTAATCTGGGTCAGATGAATTGCCTGTGGAGGTACCCACAGCCCCAGACTACAGAGAGAGATTGGGGTGATTATCTCAGCCCTCTCGCTGTTAGGCTTCTAAAGAGACGGGAGATGAATCCCAGCCTTAGCAGCTATTACATTCCTGTGGGTTAGGGTGCTTAAAAATGTCTGTCTTTTTTACTAGCTTGAAAGACTCCATCTCTCTCACCAAGAGACAATTTCATGCTCTTAAACAAAGTACTAAGGCATGAAAGTACAATTTGAGTCTGTTCTTTCTGTAGGGCTGGTTAAAGAAAAGGGCCATATGACGTGCTTTGGATTGAACTGAGGAGCTGACATTGGTATCTGGGAAATGTTCCAGTAGACTAAGCAAGAAGGCTGTGCTCAGTGCCAGCATCAAAAGATACAATTTTCATGGAGATGCATCCATTTACACCTGGTCTGCATTTGGCATGGGGAAAAGAGAAATTGCCCCTTGATCAGGGCATATTTGACATATTGAGTTATCTCTCTCATGAGTAATGGAGAAAAGATGAGTGCACGTTTGATATGTTATGGTGACTTCCTATAAATATTAAAGCAAAAGGAAACTTCACAGACTTATGGGATGGAAGCACCTGCAATTCATCTGCACAGACCATACTGAGTTTGAGGTGACTGCCAGAAGCAGGCTTCCATGAGGGATCATTACTAGCTCTCTCTGGGCTTTGCCTGCTTGCTTTTCTGCTTTTCCAGGGTCTTTGTGGCTGGAAGGAAAATTTTGCCTTGCTCAGCCTCAATTTTCAAGGCAGCTGAGCTCTCAGACCTCTTTCTACTGTGCTTAGGGAAAATGTGAAATCACCATCACTGGAGGTTTTTAAAAACAGACTAGACAAACTTGTGTCTTGAAAAACATTGATCTTCCTGACCCTACTGGAAAGCAAAAGGGTTGACTAGAGGTCATTCAATAATTTGTCCACTTCTGTTTACCACACATGTTCTCAAATGATATGATCTCCAAAGAATGATTTCTCAGTCTGTGGTCTGCAAAATACCTGGACACATTGCATGAAATAACTGCAAAAAGCAATTGAACTAAGAAATTAAAATGCACTTTCACATGCTATAAACCAGCAAAATGGTGAGGGAACAAATTAATGAGAGAATACTCAAAGGTTTAGCCTCATTTCTGTGTGGCTGTACATGAAAATTGCATCAGAAGTTTCATTTTTGTTTTGCTTTAAAAAAATTTTAACGATTCTCCATCTGAAAACAGAAACAGCATTCTAAAGGCCGGTCAACTGGATCAATACCACAAAGCCTGGGAGGTGGCAAGCCCCACAAGCAGCTCAGTGAGTTTTCTGTTATTAATCACTAATTCACTGGTAGAGCACCATGAGAGCCTGGTATCCCCCAGCCTCTCTTTTCCATGTTTTTATTGTGTCTTTCCACTGCAGATTGCAGGGTAACACATCAAATAATCCCACCAGAGGAAGACTGGTCTCAGCAGGGTTTGCTGGTGTCATCTGAAGTCATCTTCCTCCTCTTCCTAACCCACTCTCTTGCTGATTTCTTGCTAGGTTGTTTACACTCCACAGATTTCTGCTGCACCCCTGAAGAAAGGAGCTGTAATTGCTGATCCAGCTGTTAGATGTTCCCCTCAGTACAATCTGGAAGTCAGTAAACAACTATGTGATGTTTATTGTCGTGATGCAGAGGAACTGAGTGGTGCTGCCCGATTCCTCCCTGGAACAGAGCGGAGGGAGCCCCGCACACCTATGTGCTCTGTTCTCTGCTGGCTCAGCATTTGCTTCCAAGTGCATTTCAAAGTCAGAGTCTGGGATTTTTCAAAGGTACTTGCTGAAAGGAGTGACTTTCTGACAGCCAGAGGGTTGTTAGTAAAACTGGGAAAATGTGTCCTCTTGCTAGGAACAATGCTCATCTCTTGATTTCCCTGGATGGTTTTGCGCAGCTACCTGTCCTAAGGCATGGAGTTAACTGAAAGATGCAGAGGTCACTAAAGAGCTGAACAAGAAAAGTAAAATGATAAGAAGTGTAACTTCACCTCAGTGGAGGTAGCTTCAAAACAGTTGGCTCAGCAACGGCTCTAATTGCATCTACTATTTTGGTTTCTTTTTTTATTTATTTATTGTGTTGCTGTGAAGAGTAGCTTAAAGAAAGGGGAGTCAAGATAAGTCAGACAGGCAACTGCATGTGTCAGGGAGAAGTGTGTCAGGTTAGAACATATAATCTGACAGAGACAGTTGTGAAAGCCATAAAAGGCTTCCCCTTACACAGAGATGGGTAATTCACCAGACCTTTCAACCTGATTTTAGCAGAGAGAAATATATCTGTGAGTCTCCCCTCCCATGACTTTCTTCTTCAGCCCACATGCACTCTCACGCACCCTGTATGAGAGCTCAAAGGACAAGTATCAGAAGTCATTTTGGGAGCTGAAGATTCTTGAAAGTAAGCAGCTGTGAGGCTCAACATCTGGCTGTCCCAGGCACCGAGCAGGGGAAGCACAGTATTACACTATGAGAGAGGTACAAGTTGAAGAGGAAGAGTCTGAAACCACACCAAACGTAAGACCCCTGAAAAGAAAGGTGCGCATCGTAATTAGCAATACTAGGATATAAATGGTGTATGGCGTGTGATACCTAGAAAGCTGCAGGTAGAAATATTTAGGAGTCCGCTGACAATTGAGGAAATGCATATTAAGAATATAGAGAGGAGATACACTTCTCTAGAGTCACCCTTCTTTCTGCCATTCTTTTTTTTTTTTGGTGTCAGCTTTCACTATGCTGATGTCAATGGGGAGCTGATACGAAGAAAACAAACTGACTGGTCCTTTCTCCAGTTCTGACCAGAGTGAAGCCAAGGGTACTGCTCTACCACTAAGAACCACGTAGGGAGGTAGCTTCCATAAATCACCCGACAGCAGCTTTCCAAGATCCATATCACCTCTCAAAAATGTTCACACCTCACCACAAGTACATGTTCTGTGGCCAAGCAGCAGTCAGGGACCATTACGTTTCAGAGACTAGCCAGCAGCTGGGTGTGCTTCCACCCAGCGCGCCCGTGAGCCGAGGCGCGCGTGCAGAAACCCATTAGAGCCGTAACTCCCGGTTGGTGCAAAGCCACGTGCAGAGTCACTGCGCCTTGTGCTCTTTGCGGCATGAATCTTTCTCCCCCCCCACACACCTCCAGCGTAGTATCAATCTTTAAATCTTGTCCTCACCTCAATAAAATTATAAGTGTTCTTTTATTACTGCCGTATGTATTGTCAGACACAAACCTCTATCGGCTGCCTGGAGACAATCTGAAAATGGCTCTTGCAGGCTTGGCAATAACCAGCTGAAAGCCCACCTCTGCTTAGACCAGGTGTGAAGCTTGAGAAACCCCATTTGTTTCCTTACCCTTTTTCTAGATTTTCACCAGTAAGAGAGAAACAAAATGAGTTTCTTAATCAGCAAGGTGATTTCAGGTTTTAGTGCAAGACCTGGATGCAGTGGACAGATTCTTGGCTGCTGTAAGTCACTGTGTCAATTTATATCCAGCTCAGGTGCCAGTATGTTGTTAAATCAAACTCTGCATCTGATAAAATAGTTCTTTATGAAATTAAAATTTGGTTTTAACATCTGTAGCAAACAGAGGATGTGCTCACATGTCACATCTGCACCTGTGCCAATGCCAATTAACCCAGTATAATTAGTTACAGTTTTTACTCATTACCACTAAGATCAGAATATAAACCAGGATTTACTCACTCATGTTTTGATTATTTGCTCTCTTACAGATCATGATCTTTCTATCACTAGAGTGGGTTGGACTTTTTATGTAGATGGCCATGTGGGGCAATTTGTTTTTTTAAAAATAAAGCCAAAAGCACACACACCAAAACCAAACCCTCTGAACCAAATTCCCAAGAGCTCAGCACCTGAAATGCAGACATGATTTTCAGAAGAGTACGGTTCTTATGTAACCACCCAAAAGAAGGGGTAAATCTTTGGCCATTCTCTGCCTCTAGCAGTTTTACCATGGTGCAGATCATCAAAAGAAATCAATGCACAGAAAATGGAGCATTTTGAGAAAATTTGGCTCCTACTGTGAGCCTTGAACCCTTCTGAAAATGGTGACAGAATGTGGCTATTTCATCACGGCATGGGGCTTTCCTGCCCTACTTCAGATTTTGTGAAAAATACATGTTATATGAAAAGCAACAATGCTCCCCCCACATTATTTATCATTATTCATTAATCACACCTCAGCAATCAGCTATATTATTTGTTATTACTCATTACTTTTTGAATTAATAATAACCATAGCAGGGACTACCATTGTGAATAGCATGGGGAAGGACAGGATATTTTTGTAGGTCTTTTCACATGTAAAGTACTAGACTCCCATAGACTTTATTTATGAAGAAGCGTGCTGTGGCTATGAAGAGTAGAAAGATTATTGTAGCTACTATGATTTAAGTGAGGAGAGGCTTGTGAGAAGTATTACTGATTATTATCCTAAATGATATAATTGAGGATGGGGGTAAAAAAAAAAGTCAGAAAAGCTTTCAGACACTGAACTTTTCATTAAAATTGAAACAGGAACAACAAAAATTGCTTTTGGATGCTATTTTTTATCATTGGATTGAAAGGAATGGATTAACATCCATTGTTAACATCCTCATAGGTACTCAGAACTCCTGAGCACTAATTTCTGTTTGGTGATTTGGGTTTGTTGTTTTTTTTTTTTTAATCTATTGCACTGTATGGAGTTGCATCGATTTTGATGGAGCTCTGGCAGAGAGATTTGTCTCCAGGATGGCTTTCTGATCACTTCCAAAGGTAGAGACTGTGATTCTGATTGAAATAGAAGTCACTCGAGAGCTTAAAGAAAAGTAACATCCCTGATCTAGATGTCCATCAACAGAAAGCCTGTTAAAGTATTCTTAAAAGCACCCACTAATGGATAGTTCATGTTTGTCCTTGCTAGTTGTCTTAAGGGCTAAAATTCCTTCATCTAACACAGATCATCTTTCTGTTGGAAATTAAACCTACCACTCATTGTCTTACACCCTCAGAGAACTGAACCTCTGTTAAAATGTCCTTTAGCATATTAGAAGGCTGCATTGTGTCCTCTTTAAGTCTTTTCTTATTAAGGCTTAACTCCTTCAACTTTTCTCATAGGTCCTGTCTCCTGAAACTCTTCTCCTCCTTGATGGTGTCTCTTTGACTCTCTCCAATTTGTCCACATTATAAAACGTGATACCCAAAAGCCCTCATACTCCATCTGAAGCCTCCTCAGTGCCCAGCTAAGCAGAATATATGATCTGCCTGGTGTTACTTTCCAGAGTGAGATTTGCCTCTTCTCACTGTTAATTCATATTCATCTTGTACAGTATTATAACCCCGTGATCCCTTTCCACTGTACTCCCATCAAGGCAGTTATTCTCTGTTTCATGGACATAGCTATGATTTCTCCTTCCTAAGGAGTCATTTGCACCATTGTCCTATTGAATTTCATCTTGTTGCTTTCTTACTGCTCCTCCAACATACCAGAATCATTTTAAATTCTAATCCTGTCACCCAAACTGCTTGCAGTCCCTTCCAGCAAAGTGTCATTTGTAAATTTTATAGATGTTCACCTTAATACATCATCCACATAGATAATGAAAATATTGAAGTGTGGGTCTCCAATTCTAATGTCCTTCCAGTTTAAAGGAGAACTATTCATGTGTGACTTCTCAGCCAATTGCGGACCCATCCTGATCTAGGGGACTTCCTCTAGATCATATTTTCCTACTTTGTTTATAAGAAAATGAAGTGGTGTCATATTAAAAGCAAGATACATCACAACTACTGCATCCTTCTAAACCACTGTGGCAGGTGGCTCTGTTAAAGAAGAAAATTAGGTTGATATGACAGGATTTGTTCTTTGCAATCCCATGTAGACTTTCATCATTCTATTATCCTCCAGGTGCTCATAAGTTTATTGTTTAATAATTTAATCTATTGTTTTTCTGGGTTAAGATGACTAGTCTACAATACTCTGGGTCTACCTTCCGCCCTTTGCATATGTAGGAGCTATGTTTGTCCTTCCCTCGTTCTCTGGGCCCTCCCCAGTATCAGTGAGTAGTTGAACAGAATTACTAATCTTGCAGACCCTGCAGTAACAGTTTCCTTGAGAGTTTTGTGTGGTTAGTCTGACTCATATGCAAGTCACCTGCGAGCTCTTCAAACAATTTGTCTCCTATTGTAGAAGACCCTTGTACTTCACAAGATCCCTGTTATTTCTCCTCCTTGGTCACCTACACAGTTACAAGTCTGTATTTCTCCCTCTGCATCACTTCCAGAGTCTTTCATTTGGAGGTTGAACTTCTCCAATTCTCTCCTTGCTTGTTTGCACTAGTCATTTGTATCTTTGTGTGTCTGCATTGGACTCTTGCTTTTCTTCCTGCACTGCTGTAATTTACTACTGTGCCTTTAACATGGTTGCTTTTAGCAGCTGCCAGGTACCCTGCATCTCTTCCCATTTGTGAAGTTCATTTATCAGTTTCCTGCATTTGCTCTACTCCGCTCTCCCTGTTTTTCTGCTTTTCTGCCTTCTCTTTGAATTCTGAATCCAATAGGTTTGTTGTCAACATTTTCACAGAGGCTTATTTCCACCATCTAATTCTGACCAAGTACTTCAGGTTAGGACTACATTAAACAGTGAAATACACAAACAATCCTGAGTGAAGACACCAGCGCTGTAAGTCTTTCTCTTCCCGTACGATTCCTACCAACCATTATTCCCTATCAGGGCTTCAGTAACTGATTTTAATTGGATATGCCATAAAGATTAGAGCTTGTTTAATTGGATCCTTCAAGTCTGGCAGGTGAATAATTCAGCTCATGCATGTTTTCATCCATCTGTGACATTTTACATCATCTAGGCCTACAGCAGTGTGTGCTATAGGTTACCATTTCCTATAGGGAGACATTACTTTATGTAGATTTCTTAAGAATCGCATAAACTACATTAAGGAGGGGGAAACAACCAACACACGAAACCAAAAAGACTTTTGCAAAAAAACCAACAGATAGTCATATGGCTAACCACTCTAGGGTCTCTTGAAATCTTTTTCTACTACACTTCTGTTGTGGTTTAACCCCAGCCAGCAGCTCAGCCCCACTCAGCCACTTGCTCACTCCCCACCCAGTGGGATGGGGAGAGAATCAGAAGGGTAAAAGTGAGAAAACTCATGGGTTGAGATAAAGACAGTCTAACAGGTAAAGCAAAACAGTAATAGTAATAATAATAATAATATAATGAAAAGGAAAAGCAAAAGCCACGCACACAAGCAAAGCAAACCGAGGAATTCATCCCCTCCTCCCCACGGGCAGGGGGTGCTCAGCCATCGCCAGGGCAGCCGGGCTCCATCACGCCTAACGGTGGCTTGGGAAGACAAACGCCATCACTCTAAACACATAACTCTAAGCACAGGACAATAATAGTAATGAGGAAAGAGAAAAGGAGGAAAATTATAAGTTCAAGAGGAAGAGACCTCTGGAGTCAGGCCAGGGACCTGTGCCCCAGCCTTTGTGCTTAGAGCATGTCTGACTGCAGGAGTTTGTTTCCCCCATTGCTACCAGTTTGATATTCTGCATACAATATCCAAGACCACTTCGAGTCAACTCTCGGGGAGCTGGCAGAAAGACCTTTTCCCATCCTCTCAGCACATGTTGATGCACAAGATTGTTTTACCTAGAAGGTAAATTACACTCAAGTAAAGCATTCTGAAGTTTCCTTACCCTGTGTTTGGTGCTACCAAGCCAATAAGTGAAGTTTGCATCCAAAAGTCTCGGTTTGCCAAAAGACCCCAATTTCCTTTTGCTGTCTGTGAAATGGTCTCTTCCCCAAACAACCAAGCTGCAAGACAGGAAGGGCATCCTCTCTTTAAACCATAAATCATCCCTTTAATTGGCGATCAGATGCTGTGTGAGAGACCTGGCAGGTGTCAGTTCATCGCTGCGTAATTGAATCCAGCTTGCTCGGGTGCATCCCTGCCCCTCATCTCTGCAATATGTTGGAGAATCAATGCAAGCCTTAAGTGTGACTTACAATGGTAAAGGGGAAAGAGAAACAGGAGAACACAGAAGTTTATCTTCCTCCAGAGCAGTGTCTGGGTGACAGCTGAGGCAGCCTGAGTTGAAAGGCATCTCAGCTGTGCATCAAGATGGTTATCTGACATCAGAGAAACTCCCAGTAACTGGCTGTCCTCTCTCATCACTGTCAGCGGCTGGAAGGAGATGGGTGTACATAGGATTTCCACTACACGGACTGGAAAAACAAATGAAAGAAACTTCTGTGACATACGCTCTCCCTCGGTGGAGCTAATGTCTCCTTTAGTTCATATGCTTGATCTTTTCTTTCTTCGATTTCTTTCCCCCCCCTCACACAGGGTGGAGGTACACCATCATGCACGTTGAAGAAAACCCACGGTTTTGTGTAACCACTCTAAAATTTCTGAGAATTAGAAGAAACGTGCTTTCCTTCAGGATAGATATTTAGGCCTTAGATATTTTGGTTGCCTCAAGATTTCAGTCACCTAATTCCTATTTAGGCAACTAACTCCTATTTTAATCAGAAAAAGCTAGGTACTTAAATAACTTTGAAGAGCTGGTCCCCAGTGTCTTCCAGCTACAGGATCCAATCACTGATTCATCAGTCTCTGGATCCAATCAGCAGTGATTGATTTAATGATGTCAATATTCCTTTCCACTCCTCCATAATTTCCTGTCCCTGCCCTTTATGACTTACTATAGGAAGCAACCCATTATGATAATTCAGTATTCTTACTGCAGAAACTATGCTGAAAATGAAAACCAAAATTCTACACAGACCCAAGAAGCATCTGTAGCTGCAGCATCAACGTCCATGCTGCTATTTATTGAATTGTTTATCTATAATGCAATGCCACAGTTTAAAAAATTAAATTAGTCTAATTATCCTATTTAAGGAGATAACTCTCCTGTTGCTACCACTCCCATAATTTTCCTCATTTCCATCTCCTAAATTATCCACTTCTAGGTTTTTCTAACCCGTATGTACCTGAAAAAAATATCCTTCAAGGTATAATTAACTTTTTCATTCAGAATCCTAATTTCCTCTCTCAGACACTTTCTGCAGTGTTTAAACTATTTATTATGCAAACTTAGAGAAGTCAAATGACAAATTATGTACAAATCTACGTATTGGAGCTCTCAGCTAATCACTGCATCTCTGTGTCTTCTGGTTCAAGGTAACCAAAATGTGCAGAGCGGAAAATACCAGAGTCCAACACAGCATATGGATTTTTTTTTCCTCTTGTAAAAGACATCCTTTCCCCAAAATTAAATAACTCAATGTCATCTTTTTAATTATTTTTTTTTTCATTCTGTTTTCAGGTAATTTCTTATCACCCACCGCTATGTTTGCCTTCCTTCACATCATACTTTCTTCATCTCTCCTACAGTGCTCTCAATAAACTGCAGTCGGACATGTGAAGACTTGCAATGACTTCTTACGCCTGGTGAATGTCTTTACACTTGGTGTTAGATCTTTCCCTTTTTCCTGATCTCGGTTTATTTGCTTATTCTTTCCCCTTGCATTTCTTGGGTTTTGCATTGTGATTTTACATTGTAATTTTGAGGGTGGGGACTGTCTTGTGTGCATCTTGTTTTGTACTTATCAAAAGCATTTGTCTTTACATGTAATTTAGGCTTTGGCACCATCATAAAGGGCACTGTCATTACTGTTGTGATGAAAGCTACATGGGGCTCCAAGCCTTGGCTAAGGCCTTAAAGACACCAAAAAAAAAGATATTTGTGGTCCCAAAGATTTTTCAATCTATGATTATTCTTTCTTCTAATTAATAGCACATCAGTGGCTATCTGTCCTGTCAGCAGGAAGATGTTCAAAACCCCCTCTAGCTTTTCAGTGGCATATTTTCTTGCAAATCTATTTTAACCAAAATGGAATTATATTGCTTGGAGAAACCTTTTCTCCCCCAACGTATGCAACTTGAAGAAAATGAAAGGAAAAAAAATGCTCTTATTTATTTTTGCGTATGGGATTGTTATGATTCATTAGCACAGAAAGTGGACAAGCACTGTGGGGTTATGTCCAGTGAGACAACTGTAAAATAAGTGAATTGTTAGAGCTGGATCTTCTGATTGTACAAGGCTGCGACACTTCATTGAAACCTGTTCCATTGGGCTGATAGCTGGAGCAGGATTTTCTGAAATACAAAGAGATCTCACAGGGCTTTGTCTAGGGAAATGGGACTTACTCCCTCTAAATTTAGCAGCCAAAAGGTCAGGCATTCAGTCTGACCTACCAGCCCAAATTCAGTCATCCCAGACTAAATAGTTATCAAAATAGGTGGGATAAAATGTCATCCTGGGATTTTTCTGTATGTTGCATATATGTAAAAATAGACTACACTATGTATGAACATAGACTAGACACCTTGCACAACATTTTTTTGTTCAAGGGTAATAGTTGGAGCATTGGAGAAATACAGTCCTGACTCAAGGGCTCTTCTCTAGGAAAACTCTGGCTAGGCTTTAATTTGCCAGGGCCTTAAAAGCCAGTGGCTTTTAAGCACAGCAAACAAATGTTTGCTGACGCAGTTTTCACATTCAAGCGCAAAGACAAAGATTTATGTGCTTCTGGAATGAAGCTTGACTCATAGATAAATGTTATTAAATGTGTGCAGGTGAAGAAGGAAAGCTCCAGGTTGTTTTCTGGGAAGACTCTTTTAACCATGAGGTTGAACGCTGCGCTTTAGCTCACATTTGCAACCTTGTTGAATGTACGTTTTATTCCATGCCTTCAGCCACCAGCCCAGTGGACATAAGGAAAATCTGGTGGATACAATTCATTAGGAAACAGAGGATGGAACTTGTGAGCATGGAAAACAAAATACTAAGGGTCTTTCTGTGAAGCCAAAGAAGATTTTTAGGGGCTTTGGAATTTTATTCTGTGGAGGGACATAGACCTTTCTCCAGATGGATTCCTCTAGAAACCAAGCCTGTCTTCATTATGACTCTGTCTGCTTCAGCATGATGTTGTGAGGAAGATGGGTCTTGCAGCCTCCCAAAAGGAGAAGAAAATGTACTGTTAAAGACTTTTATAGCCTCTCCATTTCTTCATAATCAGCTTTGCCTCATTACCAAATCACCCTACGTGCTCTTCTCGCTCATGCACCTCTGTGTGTGTGTGTGAGGTAGAGGGACTTGTTGGGATTTTTGTTTCCTTCTCCACCCTTTTGGAAGTCAACAGCTCCAGAAGAGGAGGAGGAGAAAGAAGGTGGTTACAGCCTCGCTGTAACCCAGTGAGCTTAATTTAACTCCTAAGTCAGGCCAGCTGGGTCTCAAACCTGCAGTTTCAGAAAGCCTGGTGGGAATTACAGACTTTGTGGTATGGTCTCTTAAGCCATCTTTTTAGTCTGAAAAGTTCAAACAAGCTTGCTCTGGGGGGAGAAATAATTGCAGGAAAACCCCTGAGTTGGGGCATCAGATCGAGAGGGGGAAAAAATCAAAACAAGTTAAAAGTATCTTCTGCAAAGACAACTACAGGCTGGCAGTTCTGAAAAGCTGAGGTCCTCATCAGGATTCTCACTATCATTTTTATTTACTGCTTTTGACACCTGGTCTATCATGCCAGGAATTCTGGCTCTTCAGCCTCCGACAGTTGCAGTGTGCAGCAAATGCCTTCCCAATGCATCTGCCTCTGTCCTAGCAACAGGCTCAGGACGCAACCAAATCCCACTGTGATCAGGGATGGACAATCTGAAGGATGGATCAGATGGATGCAGCGATGGCTGCTGAGAGGATGAGGCTGAAACCTGCGTCTAGGAGACTTGAATGACTGGCTCTAACAAATAAAATATGCACAGCAAGCAGATCAGATGTCAGTTCAGATCTTATTTACCTCCTCAGCAGCAGCTCTGCAAGTTTGTTGCTTTCACTTTTTTAATTATTTTTTTTTTGTTCGGGATGCGGGATGTCTCTCATTAACCTGCTTTTCTCTGGATTTGTTTGTGTCTGTCTTTGGCAGCTGGCCAGCAGAAAACAGGGCTTTAATTCCACAGACTGTAGATTGTGTCCCAGTTATTAAACCATATTTATTTCTCTGTTTCCAGAGTTTTGTTTTAGGCTTGGGTTGTTCTTTTTTTTCTCTCCCTAGGTCTGCTTTTCTTTTTATTTTTAATTTGGTTTCTGGTTTGTTGTGGGGTTTTTTAATTATTATTATTATTATTTCTATGTTATTTTGCTTCTCTCATTCCCACCAAGGAAAAAAGTGTAGAGATTTTAACTCTTGGAGTGCCAGAAACCAAATTGTCTTTCCATGTGTCATGGGGGTTAGCCTCAGGCCCCTGATTCAAGGGCCAGATGCTGCTCGGGAAAGGGTCCTGGACAACGTAGTCGCTGGCAGTGCTCGGGGCTCTATGCACCTGTGCATTGACACCGTGACAGATGCTGCCTTGGGCCGAGTGTGCCATGGAATGACTGTGCTGGTGAGCGCACTAGCTGTGGTTTGATGTGACATACCAGTCCATGGGCTGAGCGGTACCTTGATAATGCAGTGCCCTCTGGATACTTTACCAGTCAATGGGTGAGGTTTTAAGACACTGGAAAGACATTCATACTGCTGAACTTTAACTCTCTAACTTGGAGTGGTGAAGTTGGTTGCTCGGCCTTTACACGTTTTATGGTCAGCAAAGAAAAAGCCTTTTCCAGGAGACAGTTTGAGAAGAGACCTGAAGCCCCCTTGCACGAGCCTCTCTTTTTCTGAATTCGCAAGGAATATTTCAAAGACAAGCTGTCTAAACTTCAGTGTTGTAAATCTTCCCCTGTCGTAAGCAGAAACCTGTTTTGCAAACACAGACTCACAGTTCTGCATCTTGGAGTTTGAAAGAGGGTTTAGGCATCTGTGACCTTATTTTAAATAGCCCTTGTGCCTGCTGGAGCATGGACCCACAGATAGGAGCAGCAGAGCTGAATAATCCACATTCAGAGTTGGGCTCAGTCCAAGTTACCACTGTGAAAATTCTGGTTGCACAACTCAGGCAGAATATTTAAGCAGTGCCTGGGAAAGGGGCTTTCATTTCGTAAGCTTCACCAGTACTCAGTGATGTTCTTCCTCACCTAGATCTTGGTATGCGACAGGTCTGAAACTAAAAGCAACACATGAAAAAGGCAAATGGTTCTGTCTTCCTCATAACAAGACCCTCATGGATATACAAGGAGACATGTTTTACCAGAGTGTATAATCAGAACAATCCTTTTTAAATTACCCATTTCTTCACTGAATATTATCCAAATTCTGTAATTATGCAATATCTGAAAATTCTGAAAACCGTCTTCTCACTTCTGCAACTCGCAAAAAAATATATCAGTCCATTGTATTTCACCCAGTAATGTCTCTTTTCTTCATGAAGGTGCTAAGATGGCTCGTTCAGTCAAGAGATATTACTTAGAGGTTCACAATCCATCAACTTGGCATAGACAAGATGGATGACAGATTCTTTTTAAAGACATGTTAGTTTACACAAGTACTCTGAGAACTGTATTTTGGATCAACTCATTCAACAAAATTCAGGATTTGTAAGAGACAAAGGTACCCCTCCGATTTTCCCTATCACAAAGTATAGGTAACATTTCTAGCACAGCTGCTATCCCAATTAAAGCCTAGTGTGCTTTAAAGCACAGGCAGAAAAATACCATTTTATGTTATTGCTGGTCTCCACGGAACACTTCCCAGTCCTATGAGAAAGAAGAGACACAGAGAGATGCGGGCCCAGACATTAGACATGTTTAGGCTCTTAAGTCCCCATTGAAATGGTTTCAGTAAGGAGCCAGGATAGAGGAAATCAGAAGCTCCAGAAATGTCATTCATGGGCCAAAGGTCTCGGTCTGAGGCCTGTCTCCACCTCCTATGAATTCCTTCTGTAATTTATGAAATGTTTGTGTTCGCCAGCCTTTCACTTCCCATTCATTGTGACGTTCACTCCTAAGCTGCCACGAGCCAAGCCAAGAAATTATTGGTGTCCCTTCAACAGAGCGGATGTGGGAACCAGATGGTGCATAGCTCTTGGGCTGGCAGGGTACGCAAAGTTGAATTTCAATGTCAATGAGCAGCTAAATGACTGAGGGCTCATCCACACACACAGAGTTTATTCACTGGTCTGAAGACATCTAAACTGAACTGTCACAAACACTTAGTGCAAAACTACTTCTGTGGTTTCAAGATAGCTGCACATTTTGCACTCATACCTTGAGCAAACCTGAACATAGACTTTCTTGAATCTGGTACCTGCATTTTTCCAGGTCACATTTGACATAGCAAGTTATGAATTGTCCTCTAAACATTAGGCTACCCTTTCTTCAAGTGTGGTTTTTGTTTGGTTTGGTTTTTTAAAAATCTTTTTCCCTTGCTAGTGCTAATAGTATTTTTGAAACATATAAAATGTTGTCGTAGAGTTCCTAGTAATTTACTTTCTTCCCTTTAAATCCCTTTACCCAAACAATTGGGTTCATAATATCTTTCACTGTAGTGAAATCAGCCCTGTGTATGCGAGTATCTGTGTGGTTTGGACGTTATTCCATTTGCATGTAGCAAGTGTAATCATGTCGATGTCACTTGCATCTAAACAACTCCAACTTTTAATTTTGTGACTGAATTCTCTTTATCTGACAAGATGATGAGGTCCAGCACCATTTTCCCTCCTGTTGGATAAAACACTTTTAAAGTTAGGAAATTGTCGCCTTCCTTTAAAAAAAAAAAAAAATCAAGGATATTTTAGTTCTAGCAGCATGAGACCTCCTTTATAAACCATTCAGGTTAAAGTCTTTGTCTACCTACCTACAACAGGGAGGTGTGTAAAAAAGCCAGACAAGAAATCAAGTCACTCTCTGGTCTGCCATGGATAGCACTCAGGACCTGATTTGGTCTTTATTTGTGAGAACATGAGTTCAGATCATTTGCTTCTGAGTTTTCAGAGACTCAGAAACATGCAATGCCATTTTTGGACATAAGACTATAGCCCTCTCACTTTTATTTGCCCAGTTTTGCTTCCTAAATTGATTGTAACCAGTGTTCTTAACATTCCAGGCATGCAAATCTTCCCATCAGGTTTCGGTAGCACCAAAGTAGGTCGAATTTATGCTCATATGTGAGCAATTCCTATTCCTCCTTTACTACCCAGAATCTTCACATTGGTGTACAGGCAATTAAAGATTTTCTATTCCTTCAACTCTCTTGGTACCTCAATTAATCTGGTTCTCAACATCTTGATTTTGTGCTAAATTAGTGTCCCCTGTCCCTTCTTTTCATCCTACCCTTTGCTATTAGTGTAAAGCTCTTCTGCACCCTTCCTGCTCTGCACAGACTGTCTCCAAACGGCACAGGCTTGTGCTCACAGAGGATGACCAATATTCCACAAAAATACATCTTCTATCTTACACAATTCCACTATAATTTCACTTCCAGAATTTTCTGCCTTCTGACTTACTTCAAAGGGAAGGAGGCTGCCTGAGACGGTTACTTGGGCTTGCCTGTTCTTCAGCTGCCGCTTGTGACCTGCGTCTGGGTCCAGACTTGTCTGTAACAAGTGAGGTTCTATATGAAGCTGAGTTACTTTTACTAGTAAATTGCTTTTACCATACACTTGTCTAAAGGGTTCAGGACTCTCCTGAATTCTTGTCTACTTTTTGTTTGGTTCGAGAATGCCCAAATGAGCGCATCAGGCCTTGGACAGTCTTTCTTTCATTTCTTGAGAGAATCTGAGAAAGTATCTCTCTTCTCTTTGGCTGTTTGCTTTTTTCTTCTCCTCCCCCCCCCCCTTGTTTTTTTTACTAGGCATACACAATTTTCTTTTAATCTATGCTATGAGTACATTCTCAGTCCCATGTAGATCCCTATTCCCTTCTACTAATTGGATCATCAGAGATAATTTCCTACATAACAGCCTAAGAGACTAAAAACAACTGAACATTTCCAGTTAAGTGAAAATTATACTGTTTTCCTTCTGCTTGGTGCTCTCATTCTCAGGACGCTAGTCACGTAGTAGGTCACCAAATCCTTTTGGTGCTGGTGGTTACTGAATGCCTGATCGGACAATACTGGACTCAGCTTTTCTGCTAAGGTCGAGGCAGTTTGTGCAATATTAGTATGATTTGCATTGGTATCATTAGCGGAGCAGCAACCTTCCTACAGCACCCCAAGCATCGCATACGTGCTGCAGAGAAGCGAAACCGTTCCTGATGTTTGCCAGACCCTGAGTCATTATGTTCTCAGGACATTCCTCTAACCACCACCAAATTCAGTTCCCCCACTTGAGAGTGGTCCTAGTCACTATGTTCCCTTTGAGGATGTGCACATTGACTTAATCCACACAGAGGCAAGGCACCGATGCTGAGCCCCAGCGAAAGGCCGGCCCTTCCAGTCCACAGCAAGGTGCTGACTCACCCAAGGGTTTCCAGTGACGCTTGCTTTCCTTAAAAACTAGTACTTTTAAAAGCAGATAAATAATGAACTTCAAGCCACATTTCTGTAGCTCAATGGTGACATCCAGTGACTGGCTCTGTTACTCCCAGGTGTGCATTCTGCAGGGGCCGGCCCTGTTTCTTGGCTCAGAGAGTGGCTCACATGTCCCTTGCAATCACGGCATGTTCATACTGGAAAATACTTTAAAACAAAACCCCTGTTTGGATTTACATAATCATTTAATTGCAGTGCCTCACCTCTCTTCTTCCCATTGAGCAGCGCTTTGTGCAGCAAGCAAGGCGGCTGTAAACTCGGCTCACGGTCCTAATATACCTGAAAAGGGTTTAGATCCATTGATGAAGGAATTCCAGAGTTTTAGCCTGATTTTCACAAACCACAGCTGTTTACCTTCCTTGTGACCCAAAGTGATCTGAAATCTTTTATAACCCAGGTCTGGAAATTATTCTTCTGCAGTTACAGCACGCCTGCCTGAGGGTACAGGGCTCGGTGGTACCCTCCTGGGCTATGTGGGCAGAGACACAGTGGCAGTAAAGGCAGAGGAGAGGAGCAACACGTCGGGTAGGAGAAGAAAAACAAGACACAAAAGGAAAACGGAAAGAGTGATAAGGAACAGAAAACATAAAAGAGAAAAAAAAGAGAAAAAAAAGGAAATAAAAACTTATGGAGCAACACGTTGGGTAGGAGAAGAAAAACAAGACACAAAAGGAAAACGGAAAGAGTGATAAGGAACAGAAAAAATAAAAGAGAAAAAAAAAGAAAAAAAAGGAAATAAAAACTTATGGAGGGAAAGGTAGAAAAATAAGGAAAAAGAAGCTGAAGGGAGAAGTGGAGATGAGGCAGAAGGAAGAGCTGCCCTGATCTCAGCAAGAAATCCTGCCATTAAGGGCTCTCAGTGCAGTAGAGATGGCGTGTATTGAATATACTCTGTCAGTGCAGCAGCACCCAGCTTTCCACAGTGATAAATGTCATATGTCTTTGCTGACACTTGATAAAGGTTCTGTCTATCAGTGGTGCCAGCTAGCGGGGCCAGCCGGCTTGAGCTTAACCTTCATCACTGCTCTTTCAGAGAGAAGTCCCAGAATTTCCTCTGTTTTGCCACTCCCTTTTCGGAGATGCTTCCCCTCTTCCCAGCCCGCTCACCCGGCTCACCCCAGTGCTTTCTGGCACTCAGCTTAAAAGAAAAGACCATGAGCAGCAGAAATAAAACTGTGTCACTTAGCCAGCCAAGGAGAGACAGTCTGGGGTTGGACTCATCTGAGCAAGGCTCTCAAGTAGGATGGAAGACATGGAAAAATCATGGGAATGTTAAAATAATAGAAAAAGTAATGACAAAAATTCTCACCTTTCAAACTAGACTTGCAGCTAACAAGTCACTGTGCCAGACAGTTCCTCAGCCAGTGTTAACAAAACTGTGCTGATTTACACCAGAAGGATTTGGCCCTGTGTCTCATATACCCACAAGGGGAGAGGCACAAGGTGCCAAGGGCACTGGAAGACCAGATCAACGGAAGTGTCATTATACATTTAAATATACTTTAGATTCAGCTCTGAGAACACCGGGAAGTAACTAGAGGCATAACACTACTCATGGGAAGGCCAAAACATCCTTTAAAAATACAAAGATGTTGTAAAGCTTGTAGCCATAATTGGAAAGTGCAGGCTGGCCACAATGTTAGCTTCATTTTAGAGGTTAAACAAAAAAGGGAAGGTTATTTTTATAAGGTGAAAAATCAGCAAAATGCCCAAGCGCAAAAACACTGAGCAGCTGGTCAACCTGGAATAAAAACAGGCAGAAAACACCTCAGTTGCAGAACAAAATGAACAAATACAGAACACCTGAACTGCAGCTATTTGGGAAGTGAATTATTCAGAAATACCGAAGGATAAGAATAAATCACACATTAGCACATCAGGTTAATATGGCAGCAAATAACAGGAGAACAGGGTTATTTAGGATATATATAAATTCTTGTCAAGAGAGGTCATTTTTTTCTTCCCTCTGGGCTCAATGAGACAAACAGTCAGTCAGTTCTGAGTATCTCAGCATCAACAACATATTGACAACTTGGAGAGAACTCAAAGAACTTCTTCAGAGATGATTTAGGGACTGGAAGGATTGATTTACAAGGAAAGATTTTATGATCTAAGCGGAATAGATTAATCTCTACTATAATTCCATTGATGTCAAAGGGCCAAATTTTGCCCTCAATTACAACAGTGTAGATGTGGTGAAACTTCACTGGGGTAAAAATATAAGGTCATCGTTAGGGGGGGCGGGGGGGGGGGGAGGCGGATCAGAAAGGAATATCTGTTGGATGTGTGTCTGTGGAGAAATAGTAGAAACTCCAGTCTGCTTGTGACATTTAAAATTAACCAAGATAATAGTATTGAATATTATTATACAGAGACCTGCAGTGACAAGGGAAATAAAAATACATAAGTGCTATTTTCCCATATTTTTATTATGATGATGATTACCATTATATGAAAGGCGGAATCCACATCTGAAATTAACTTCCTATCGGCCCTTTTAAACATTACATGTTTTAATACAGACAAAAAAACATCGGGAAAATCCATCTTTGGCAGAGCCAAAGAAAATAGAGTTTTTAAAGTATGTTAGGGATAAAGGAAAAGCTGACACCAGTATCAGCCTATCACAACATGGTACAGCTGGTGATGAGAAAGCAGAGATGACAAACTGTTAATAACAATGGAAAAAAAGCAATTCTATTCAGTAACAGTTTATATACTACAGTGTAAAGAGATGGGTCCAAGGAAAGATTTTAGAGGATGCCTGAAGTAAGTTTCAGGTTGATCTGCAATTTGAAGTACAAAGATGATATAGTCCTTACTGGACTCACAGAATTTTACCAATGGGTTGTATGCTGTAGTAGGGAAGAGCTATTACCCCTTTAATTTATCTCTAAGACAAAAATTATGTCTGTAACAGAAAAAAAAGCTGGTGATTTTGGAAGAAGGGAGAGGACCTAAACAGATTTCAGGGTTTTTTTGTCTAGGTTTAGAAACAAATCAAGGCAGCTAATGTGCATAGGGTGTGTGGAGGAAGTCAGGCACAAGAAGACCATGTCTGTCACAACCGAGATCTGGAAGATAAGAGGGATCAAAATTCAGGCAAAAGCACACTGCTTTAAAGCAGCTCTGTGAATAAGTATCGCATCTGGCTGGGGGCAGGACCTCTTCCAGAGAGAAACGAGAAGTGCTGACTGCACAGTCCCGCAGGCACACGCTGCTGCTTGCTGTGCCTCCCTACCCCACCCAGTTCTCCAGCAGTGTAAAACAGGGCTATGAATGGCTGCAGGATCACCCTGCCCTGGCTGGGAGATGATAAGCAGCGCTGATAAAAAGAATTTCTGAAGAAAATGTGCAATAACTGAAGAACAAAATCTTTTAAGGAAGGGTGGAATGAAAAGGAGGGGAAGGAGGGGGAAACCATGCTTACAAGGCATGGAGATGTGACCGGAGCGAGGCTAAATCAGCTACAATACTTCCATAAATGACCGACCAAGAAGTTAATTTGATTGTGACTCCAACCTCTGAACTGAAAACTACTGGTGGCAAGGAAGGTGAAGAGGTCATTTAAGTTCACCAACAGTTGAACAACAACTATTATAGACCGGTCTGGATACTTCAAATCTAAATCAGGAGGTGGTTTGGAAGATATCTATATCACAAATCCTAATAAAAGTCATAAATAATAAGAGAGTTACAGGTAACATGGTCCTCTGATAACAATGTCACATTAAAAAGAAAAATCTTACGTGGGATTACTAGTTACCCTGGATTGATAATTTATCCTGACATAAATGCAGTGAAAATAATGGAAGAGCTAATACAGGAACCAATTAATAAAGAATTAAGGGATGGGAATAGAATTAATGGCTGTCAACATGATTTTATGGAAAACAGGTTTTATCAGATAAACCTGATTTAATTATTTGGGAAGATTCCAAGTTGGACTGATAATCACATTGATGGACTTGGCTTTAGCAAAGCCTTTGACTCACTATTGTACAATGTTTTGATTTTAAAAGTTAGAGCTACACTAATACAAAAATACACTAAACAGATTAAAAACCGAGAAACTTGGTAAGTTCAGCAAGTACTAATTAATGGGGCTTTATCATAAGCAATTTTTTCTGCGGGGAATTCCCATAGATAAGCATATCTATGCACCTATAGCTACGCACTTCTAGCAAAGAACCACAAATTAATATACAATATACAATCACTGTTGATAAAAAGTGTCAATGGAACAAAGGTTGATGAGGTGGTAAATGAAGGTGCCTTGGGGTACTTCCAGGGAGTGTTCAGGTTTGTCTGACTGTTCGGTCCATTCAAGAAAATACCCAGCCTCGTACACGGGCTGTGCACTGAAGCCGGAGTACCTGCCGCTGGGCCGCTGTCCACGCGCAGAGCTGACTTTGCATGACCTGCAAGGAGATATGGAAGGGCCTGGGACACATAATCCAGACATTCCAGACCCCGTTTTCTTTTTCACGGATCCCGCTGCACTGCCCAGTGCACTGTTGGAGGCCACTGCCTGAATTGTAAGTCTTCTGATGCCTCCTCTTTCTTTTCCAGTGTCATCTTCTACTGCCTGCCCTTAGATCCTAAGGGCCTGGCCTAAACCCACGCCATCTGCAGACAGCCACTTCTTTGCAGCCATCCTGCCAGTGACTGTGCTTAACTAATAACTTTGTAGCTTTGGTATATGCTATTAAAACTGGAAGTTTTCTCCTTACGTTCTTCAGCTGCATAGCTAGTGTCAGATCACATCCCAAATAACTATCCACAGTCAAGCCACTGAAACAGGCTGTTATTTTCCTGAACTCAAACAATCAGACACCTTTGTGAGGGTATTTTTCTTCCCCTCCCCTTTGTCATCCCGATAGATCTCTGTCAGATCCTGTAATAAACATAATCCCAAAGAAAAACAAGCACTTAGATTTCTCCCCCTCCTCTCCACTTCCCCACCCACAAATAAGTGGTATGCTTTTAGTGCACTTAGTGTTCTCAGATTATGTTAAAATATACCAAACATATACTGTTCTACTCTTTCATGAAAAACTTTAAATTGCTATTTCTGGGCTCAATTCAACCCTTGCCTCATTCTGTGATAAAAGGACTTAAAAGCGTTGTTCTAGAATAGAATAGGGTTTGGGTTTTATAAAGCATCTTTCTTGTTCACAGTATCCCAAAGGGCTTTACAAAGCACTGATGTAGATACTGGAAGTACAGTAAGCGTGGGCAAATGCAGCATCCATTATGTGCTCGGGGATGGCGCGCACGTCTAGCACCCAGCCTTACGTAACAGCAATGGGTTTGAAGAGGGAACGGAGCATTAGTTGGACATCGACATTACTTTAATGGGCCACAGGGATGTCTAGGAGTCTGAAATAATAGGTGGGGAGAAACAGGGGAGACAGGAAAGTGTGGTGTGGGGGGGGGCGCAGGTGCATCACTTGAAGCCGTGCAAGCAAGCAGTGGTGCTAATTGCTCGGGGAGACTGCACCTCCCCATCGCTCGTGGGGGAGGTCTGGAGGCGGATGGTTTCCCGAGATGGAGGAGGCATACGTCACCTGTGTCTGTGAACATGCTCGCCGGAGGAAGAGCGAGCAGACAAGGAGTGTGTGCGGGATAATGTGGTGATGTGGTCGAACAGCTTGCCTGTGCTCAGGGCTGGGAGGGAAGTGTGGGAGAGGCCGTAACAAGATGGAAATACTACACGTAGTGCATGACTGTGGAAGGAGTCCGTGTGTAAAATCAGCAGGAAGGAGGCGATGCATGCTCGCGGCTGAATTTTGTGCACGTTATCTCTGTATTTCATCAAGAGAAGGGGTGAGAAATTGCTTACACTTAGTGTGCAAGATGCAGGATTAATATGCACAGATACGTATTCTTTGGAGAACAAAAAGATTCTAAAGGAAAACAAAAAAGTGAACTACGTGAAGTACGGTGAAAGGGTAGAGGTGTGTTGGGAAAAGACCGTACAGCAGGAAAGAAAGGTGAGATCGTCAGGGGTCACAAACACCACGCAGCACCAGAACACCGCGCGAAGGGGAGGTACCTCTGCCTGCGAGCACAGCTCAGAGCAAGGCAAGGGGATGAAACTACTTTCCATAGCAATGGAGAGGTTTTGTTTGAAATTGGCTATGGGATTTCTTGATGTTTGCGCCAGAATTACTCAGAAAGAACACATATCATTTTACTTCCACTCAGTTATATGTTCCTTTCAAAATCTGGCTTTTTAGGGATGCAGCATTAAAAATAAATGAGAATTTCCCGCTAAAGGCTGGGTTTTTTCAATACATCATAAGGTATGCATTTAAATGTAGAATATTTTTGAATGACGGAAACACCTAAAGGAAGCTACTCCCTCTGGTAGAAGCAGACTTTTGTTTTCATGTCATTTTTTTCACTAGAAAAGGAGTTTAAGACAAATTGAGGAAAAAAAGACGAAACCAAACCCACTCTGTAACCTCTCCTTAAACAAAAGCAAAATAAAAGAATAAATTTAAGACACTCCCTCTTCTCTCTCTTTCCTGAAGAAATGCAGTCCAAGTCATGTTATGAGGTGATGAGGACTAAGAAGTCTCAAGTCAGAGATTATAGATGATAACTTACTGCAGTGACATGGAGGTCAGCGTGTAAGTCAGGAAGAGACTTGTGCAGGGGGCGGAGAGACCGTTATAGCTTTTCATGGGGGAATAAATAACTTCAGATGGAAAGGTAGCAGAGATCTTCCATTTTAGCCCTCTATAGCTCAACTGGGATAACCAGAAAAACTTTCACGTGTAGGCACAGATACTAGCAATGGCTATTACATAAAGGCGTTAAAAAATATTACGCCACATTTCCATTCCACACACTGATGTCACCCCGTCCCTAACTCCCCAGCAGCACTTGTTTTGGGCAGAACTCTGTGAGAGCGATTTGGGTTTGGGAGCTTTAAAGAACTGTGCTTGTTCTTGCTTGTAAAAACGTCCAGTTGTTCAGTTTGCAGCTCCTTCATGGGGCTACACACGGCATTTCCTTTACCCTCAGTTATCCCATGAATTATAAAGAAGTGCTTGCTGCAGGCCAGAGAGCACACATGTCTGAAATACTGCAGGAGCCCTGGCCCGCGATGCTTCCACGGCTGCTTGGAAGAGAAGCAGCACTCAGTCCCTTGCGAGAGAGAAGGCGAGGACAAGGAGAAGGAGAACGACACAGGTCACGGGGCGACTTCTGCCAGACATCTTTTCCAAGCGAGAATGTTATAATACTCAATTAAAGGAGATCTCAGCAAGTAAATCCACTGACACTTTATCACCTCCCATCAGCCCAGGATCAGACCAGCCTCCTGCTCCCGGCCTACAGGTATCGTCAGGCAGCAAAGCGAGACTTGCACAGCCTGCCCGTCCCAGCATTGTTCGATTCACTGCAAGGTGTAAATCGCAGGCTTTTCTCCGGTGACCAGCTACAGAGCGTGTGGGTCGCTCGTGCTTCGCTTGTGCATGGGATGAGAGCAAAGGAAGCAAGACAAAAAGATTAAACAGTGACAAAAGAGCAACGTTCCTATCTAAAAAACTGGTGGACAGAAAGTAGATGAACCATAAAAGCAAAGAAATGTCTCCAGACTAAAGTAAATAGTAAGCTCTAAAAATCTACCTCTAAGAGATTATGTAGGTGGAACTTTACAAAAGAAATCTCTGGGGTTTACCCCAGTGTGAGCCGTTGCTTTAAATCATTTGCCAGGCACTTGAGAGTTTAATATCAGCTTTTGATACAGTATTTTTCTAAAGTGATTTTAGAGATTACATAGAAGGAAAAGGTAAAAATAAACCTGAATGGGAGGGTTTTGTTGCAAAACCAGTTTTAAAGCCTGACGGAAAAGTCACAAATGTCTTGTTTAAGAATGAAGCCCTAGCAGCGTAGAATATCTTTTCTTAGCTTGCAAAGTTTTCAGTGAACTGTCTAAATATCAATGTGCCTATATCAAGACAGGCAGATGGAAAGGAGCTGATAAGCCACAGACAAAGGAAGTATCTTTAAATATCCTTTCAAAGGGATATCATTTTAATGAACAAAGCATAGAAATGGGCTTGGATCAAAGTACTGAACTAAATGTCCACTGGAAAATGCAAAGGTTCTGTTTCATGAACAATTTGAAGATTTGTTCAGTTTTCCTGAAAAAATTATGCATGACAGACTGGAGAGGGTGTGGAAAGACAGGGAAAAAAAGCATGACAAAATTAAGTTCCAAGAGTATCAGTAGCTGATGGAGCTCTAATAACCCAGCTTTCCTGAATGAGTGGTTGGAAAATAAAATATGTCATATTTTCCTCATTTCTAGAACCAAAAAGAACACATCATAACTGACAGTTTTCTCCCCAAATGTTTAATGAGTCAGTCTCCCCACAAAAATTCAACAAAACCTCCAAAACATATTCTTGAAAATTTATGGACCTTCTGTAAACACAGATCTCATTATGAAGCTACTTTTTTTTTTTTTTTGAGGGGTTGAAACCAGTTCCCCTTATATTTGGGCAAACTCAAGCCCTGTAGATTATATGCCCAGCAAGAAGGAACCAATATAACTCCAGTCAAGTTATATTAATGTCACTGATTTATGCTGGCTAAAAGTCTGGATTTATTTCTGCACCGTCCCTTAGGACAGTGTAATCTATAAACTTATTTATAGATTTCCACTCTGTGCTTTAGATTTTTCTTACAGTAACAACAGATGTAAGATGAAACTGAAGCAGACTCAGACTGAGATCTGGGTAAAGCATAACATTTGTGGGATTTGCACAGCACATAAAAGCCTATTTCCCCACCAGGTGATCCCTTTGGAATGGGCTGCAGTCTCAGGAAATAGATGCTTTTCTTGGAAATTCTAGTTTGACAGCTCAAACTAAGTAATACTCGTAATTCTGAAGTAAACCATGGCAGAAGGAACTATGCCAGAACCTGTCATCTACATGCAGAGAAGATCTGCACACCCAGGACCAGGTGCATTTCCCTCCTGTGCCCTCCCTGCCTGTTCTGTGCTCTACTAGCTGCCCCTCAAAATAAAGTAATAAAAATTCAAATTAGTTTTCAGAAAAAAATACCTGTGAAGGGGAGACATCTCCTGTCACTTTAATAACATACCAGGTTAATAATATTAAATCACTAGAGGCCAAGGAAATGTCATTGGAAATATTTAAGGCTCCCCACTCGAGAGTGATGAGACTTTCAAGCAGCTGGGAGAGAATCAGAATGGGATAGCAAGGACTGACGAGGCTGATCCTGGCCTATAAGGAAACATCATTCTGCAGGGGTTGGCTCTCATTTAAGGAACTTGTTAATATATTAATATAATAAAAGCTTATGTAACCCTGGAAGTGAAATTTATGCAGGTGAAAAGGGGTAGGACAGATCTGCAGAGAGCAGTCCCCAGTTTATCAACCAAACCAGTAGACGATAGACAAGAGTGGGGCCAGTTTCCAACCTTTTGCCCTGCCAAGAGACTGGTTCCTCGGTCGATGTCAGAAGTGAGAATTTTACTGACGTGAACATCATCGTGCCCATTGGATCTGGCCAATACTTGTGCTTGGGTTTTGACCGTACGTGGGTTTTGACCACGTGGGCGTTTTGCTGAGGCAACCAGCCTTAAAACAAACCTACCAACCAGAAATACAGAAACCTCTCCCAAAGACAGATGGACAGCATGAGTTTAAGGCTGTCTGCAATTGCCAGAATGATAGAAAGCTTTTTGACAGAGCTGTGGGATTTGTGTCATTTAAAAAAAAAGAAGTTAAAAAAATAGAATTGTTTCGAATCCCAAAGACAACTAGACTGTGCGAAAGTGACCACATGCTTAGCTCAGAAAATATTCTCTGCAGTTGTTCTGATTTATACCAGCTAAAGGTAAGATCCTCTTCAACTAGGGGATAAATCCACATTTGTTTGGTTCTTGAGTGTGCTGGACAATGATTCAGGAAGAAGAGAGAGTGAAGTGGGTCTGCAGTTTGAAGGACCCTTACAGCTCCTGCTGCTCACAGCTCTGCTTCCCTTTCCATCACAAGGAAGGCTCGAGCACAAATACTACTTGTTCAGACTCTGAGCTATCAGACAAAACGGAGCAGGCAAAACCTTATCCATAAAAACCACACAAATCTCAATTTGCTCGTATCTCTGCAAATATAACTTTTGCCTGGTGCAGGGACAAACCCCCATATATGGATTGAAAAGGTAGTCACTGCTCTCCCCATAACCTAAGGATGAGAACGAAGAGAAAGTAGACTGTGACAAACGTGAGGTTTCAGCTTCCCGTCAGTGTTGATCCTTCCCTGGCAGGCAAACATGCAGAGTCATGCTGGCCACCTTCTGAACCTTCTGGAAAGCAGTCTCTGCCCAAGAAGGAAAACTGGCAAATACAACTCCAGCCTTAAAAAACACATTCTGGAGCTGATTCCACATCCCTGATCAACAGATCTGATTGCTGTACCAGGCAAATTAGCCAAATTATTAGAAACTAAACCAAACAGAATTAGTGAACGCATGGATACATAGTTCTCTGGGAAGAGTCAATACGGTTGTTGTAGAGGGAAGTCATGCATCACAAATCCTTCCGGGGTCTTCTAAGTAATTAAGAAATATATCAATAAGGACGATGTAGTCAATGTAGTGCTCAGGAATTAAAACAAAACTAAACCTCTCATGGTAACATCCAAAAGCTCTCAAAGAAGCTATAACCTAATGGGATGAGAGGGAAAGTTTTCTTGTTAACTGCTTAAAAGGACAGAAAGCAAACATTCGGCTATTCATAAGTGGGCTAGAAAAGGAGATTCATAACAAGAAGATGAAGTTAGTCAAAGACACAAAATAATTGAGCATATTCAAATTTGAGTCTGACTATAGAGAATAGCAGAAAACTCTTGAGATACAGAATGATTCAGTGATAAAGTGACAAACGAAATTTAATGCTGATAAGTGCTAAGCAATGTACATGGGGAAAATAAGCCTAACTCTATATTTTCAGTCAGGAACGGGATCTCGGAGTCATTGTGGATAGTTCAACAAAGATGTTAGCTTAGTGCTCAGAAATGTTCAACAAGGCAAATAAAATAGCAGGAACTGCTGGAATGTCAGAGAAGAAAGCACGAAGCAGAGTTGTGCCAATATATAAATCTACAGTTCACCTGAAGCTCCAGTTGTGCATGTGATTTTCATCTCCCCACCTTTGGGGGTGGAGGCAGGGAAGGGAAAAAAAGAAAAGCGATAACTAAAAATGGAAAATGTGCAGAGAAAAGGAACAAGGATCAAAGACCTGTAATGGTGTGTGAGGAGAGCCTTACTAACCAAGCTCAGGAGGGAGAAAAATCAAGAGGTTAGAAGAGAGGTCTGTAAAGTTCTGGGTGGAAAAAAGGGACTGCAGAATGGGGTGCCAGACTGCCTTATATCAGAATAACTGTGGGGCACTCCACAAAGTCATAGTGCACGTGGTTTCAAATAAATGAAACAAGCCCCTTTTCAAACCACATACATTTCAGTCCTTACCTCAGGATGCAAAGGGAAGTCACAGAGCCTCAAAAATGGAGCAAGGAAACTCAGACAGGGAATGCACGTCTGTGGGTTTGGTGCTGGTTTTTTTTTTAAATCAGGCACTCAGGAAGCCCTTGAACCACCAGCTGCCAGAACCTGGCAAGGTACTCCATGAGGCAGAGTGGAATGACACGTGCGAGTCATTTGTGCACCGAGCACTTGCTTCTCTCTTGTGGGGAGTTTTGATCTGACCAGGCTTGACGGCGTATGCAACCATCACCCCCTCCCTCAAAGTTAGAAGGTGAAAGAGCTACTATCAAATGTCTTTCTACAAGGCAAAGCCCTAAGTCACACTCTCTCTCTCACACCAGTATGTATTTAGCCTTCTTGGGAGACATGGAGCTACCGCACAGTGAAGGAGAGTCAGGCCACATGGGGGAGATGCACCTGGTCAAGGGTGGTCCCAGTAGTGCTGAGGAAAGGTGGCTCCATGTCCCCCGCTCTGCCCCATGGCGCTTACCGGGTAAGCTCGTAGGAGAGAGGGACTACAGTCCACGTAGCTTTCCACCATACTCTGCTTTCCAGGAAATATTGCACCTTGCCATGAACCAAGCAATAACGCAACAGTTTTTTATGCAACCTAAACACTTTTAACAGGCTTTGTACCAGCTGTTCTTCCTGTGTGCTGTCACAGAAGCAACCTGCTTTCATTCTCCACAAGGTGCCACCAGCACCGATGTCACTTCTCATAATAACGCACCAGATTCTCTACAGGTGTAAATCGATTTCATCCCTTCAATCTCATCAATAGTGATAGGCCAGTTTATACCAGCCCAGGAGCTAGTTAAATAACAGTAACATGGGAGATTTCTTGAAAGGACTATGAGTTTTTCATTGCATCTGAGGATCGAAGAACAGGATCAGGTGGGTTTCATGTTCATCAGAACAGGACAAATAAGGTTTTGTTCAGTGCAATACAGATATTTCTTTCAGTGAAATAAAAAAACCTGTACTTGCTCTTGTTTATTTGATGTTTCCCCTCCCTACATTGCCCAGAAGAGAAAATAAGCTGATAAATTCTATATTAGCGCTAACACATGTATCAACAATACTGACATGTTTTCAGTTGAATTTTCAGTTCATTCTATTTTCCATCTCACAATGAAATTCAGTTCAATTGAAAGATTCAATAGTAATTGGAAATAGGCTCTGGAAATTGCATAATCTAGTTCTCAAAGACCCAGAAATTAACAAACAAACAAACAGAATACACACAAAACTAAAGTAACCACATTCTGTAAAGATGTAATAAGTCAATTAAATTCATGCACAATGTGATTCTTGGCTGACGGGAGAATACAAAGAGAGAGGTCAGATCCTGTTTTCAAAAAGGAGCCTCATGAAAAGGGAAGCAAATGGAAATGTCATTATTGAACATTATGATGAGAGATGAAAGGAGTCTCATCCAAAAAAGCTCCAAGGGGGTGAAATGTAAATTGTTCAGAAAGGAAGCAAATGAAAGGGGATGTGATAAAGTCAGTGATGAGTAAACATGAGGGAGAGCTGCAACTCAGGTTCAGACGATAACAGTAATAAATACTAAAGGACCTGATCCGTAGCAGGTAGAAATCAGCACTGTTTCATCATCTTCAGTGGGGCTGCGCAGATTCACACCCACTGAGTCTTGTCTTATAATAGCACTCAGTATTTAGGTAGCTCTTTCATCTATTGATATTGCGCACAATTATCTTCACCCACATATGGAGAAAGGGAGGGGAGTACAAAGGTCCTGCGGCTTTTCATTTGTTCTCCTAACTGCAGTTGTGCTTTTTGGTTGTTGTGGGACTCGAGGACCTTGTGGGACCTTGTTGAAAGCCAGAGCCAAGTCACCTCCAAATAAAACCGCATGCCTGAAACTTCTGAAGACAAGATTAAATTATTCACCCCAAAACAGATGCTTCCAAAAAGCCTAAGGGAGTCAAAGGACTTGTCCATATAACACAACTCAGGCCTACATAACACCAGTTAAGACCCCTTGTTGAGATGGCTTGAACATAGACAAGAAGTACAGCATTAGCTCAGTTGTCCATAGGTTTCAGGGAAAGACTCTGAAAGGACATTCCTTCATAAGAAAACACTTGTGTTTGGAAACGTTTATGCCTAAGAAAGGGTTGGATTAGATGAAAAGGGCCAATTCTGAGTTATCATTACCTAAATCTAAGTTGACATCTATACCTGCGATGCCTGCAGGAATTCTATACACAGGCAATGGTGAAAGGGGATCCCTAACCCATATTTCATGCGGGCTCTGTTACAGGGCTCCTGGTGGCAGCTACATGTAAAATGAAAGCCCTGCAGAGACTTCATTTTCGTAGACAAGTTAATCGTTCCATAAAGGTACTCCGTACTCCCTGCCGTGAACTGTTGCGTGGCTCCGGCGCCTTCTGTTAAACTGTCGAGTGAGTCGACTCAAAACTGGTTGCCAATCATTTATGAAGAGATAATCCCTACGCTTGGCATATGCAGGTTTGTCTAATATGTGAAGCTCCATGAGATCCACTGGGATGGAAGGTTCTCAATGGATGCTCGTCTTCATCAGATGCAGGATGATAGTTAATTAGCTCGCGCGTGTCTCGGTACCCCGTGAGAATAGCCATTCAAGCTTGACAGAGGTAACTTGCCTGAGAAGCGAGTAATCCTGATAAAGGTAACTCCAGGAAAGGACAGTAGAAATTAGAGAGGCAGAAGCAGTATCTCACCACATAAGAGTATGAATTTTGATCCCGCTTCTCCCACTGAGTGAGTTAACACTGACACCCTGGCTGGATGGGAGGTTAGACAAGTGATATTTAGTGCTCACCAACTATATGAACATTGACCCTAAATATTCATAGCTAACCCCTAACAAGGGGACATCAAGAAGTACTTCTTTCCACCACATTCCAACACAAATATAAGAAATAAATAAGCTATTTGAATGCAAATGCCTTACTGCAGGCACCCACAATTAAAAATTATGTCACTTGGCTGCTACATGGCAAACCCAGAAACAGCTGCCTTTTAATTGTTTAGTAATGCAACAAATAGAGTTCCTACATGCATCTGCTTATCACTGTTGGTAAAACACCACAAAATCTCCTTAAAAGTTGACATGCATGTCCAAGTCCAGCTATGCATAAAGATGCTCTCCAAATCTGGGCCACAGTTTGTGAAACTGCTGAGCGGAAAGGTGTTCCGTAAGATATTATTATTAGAATTTTTATAAAACTTTGAAGGTTATTATTGCTCAAGATTAGGTTGAAATGTTTAATTATGAACAGAGAGAAGGTTTTTGGCCTTTTCAAAGGATAGGAGCCTTTATTGATTTTATTAGTCAAAGAAGGTGATAATTTTTATATTAATAACCAGAGAGCAATTTCTCTGTTAAACAATGATTATAAAATACTAACTGAAATACCATAGGAGAAGTCCGAGGAAGGTCACCTTTTTTTCTTATGTCTTGTAATCAATCTTACTCTATCAAAGGCTGCAGAAATATAGCAATAATCTAAGTTGAATTGCGGGCACTTCTGAACTTGCAGGCAGATGTGGCAGTGCCTTCCCTGTTAATTGAGGCTGGATCAAAAGAAAAGCCTTTGATTGAATGATCTATAATTGCTTGCTCGATAGCTGCAAACATGGTTGGCTACCTGATGTGTTTGTTTAATGGCTGTATGCCTTATGCAAACATGTCTGTGGAAGGCCCTGGATAAACAGTCAGGTGGAGACCGGACAGGAGTGACTTCAAATCAACTGAGCGACCAGGTGCAATTCACTTTTGTGGTTTTTGGAGGGTTTTTTTCTGGGATTACACATGGGGGAGATGGGACAGGTTTCAGCACACCCTGTCAAGGTGGCTCAGCCATCCTGCCTGCAAAACCAGCACTCTCCAGTTGCGCTGGGAGCTCGTGGAGCCACTGAGACCTCCGCACAGCTGGGGAGTCAGAAGCAGTTGGATGCAACGTCAAGAATCGCAGTTTCACGGTGCTATGGGCTACCAGGCCACTATGGCTCAGCCACAGTTGGCTTGGTTGGACCTTTGGTTCTTATTTGCACCTTTAGGTGGGAGCTGCCTTACTGCAACAGGGCAGAGGCTCAGGCAGCCCAGCAATCCCTTCAGCAGTCAGCATCCCGGCTTCACACGACTGCTCAAGAAGCCCTGTAGCAAACCACCCCAGGATGTCCTGCCCAGAGGGGCACGTTAGTTTCCTAGCCCTCATCAATTAGTAGCTGCTTTATACCCTGAAGCATGAAGTTCTCCATCCCTCATACATTTTTTATTTTCTCTAATAGAATTTCTCATTATTCATATGAATGTCTAATCCTTTTGTGAATCCTCCAAAGCTCTTGGCTTCAATAATGTCTGTGGCATTGAGTGCCACATGTTAATTATGGGCCGTGTAAGAAAAGTATTTCTTACTATCAGCTTTAAATCATTTGCTTTAAAAAAATATTTTAATGGTTAAATAAACCATAATAGAATATCGCATTGGATAGATAGGGCATATCTTGCCTTAAAAATTAATTTTGTTTTCTTGAACACTGGGAAACTGAGGCATGAGAGGACACAACTTACAATTGGTCATTCGCTGCTAGATATAAAGATAGAACCTAGGAGTTCTACTACTTATATTTTTTCTGTAAATAATAATATACCATAGTTTTCCCATATACTGAAAGCTGTTTTAGACATCTCAGGTTTTCACGTTCATTTTAAGGAACAACCTTATTGCCTTGCACTCATAAGGAAAAAAACCAGCGTTCCTATCTGATACAGAGACTGTGTTAGAAGAAATGTCAGGGATCATATTCTGCCAAATCAAGTTTACTGTGACCTACTGGAAAGCAAAGATAAATTTCTGAAAAACAAAAGACTAACATGTGGAAGCTACTGGGAATTCTCTGTACTGGACAGGATTAAAGTCATTCCGACTCTTCTACTGCCAATAATCTCTGAGAGGAAATCTGATTTTCCCTCACCATAAACAACTTTGTATATTTTACTTGCTAACATTATTGGGGTGGCGTGATAAACAAACTCATGCAAAATATACCCTACTTACCAATGTGTAGAAAAAGGCTCTGTGATAAAATAACTACCCCCACTGCAAATATACACCTCATCCACATTAAAAAAAAACATAGCTGAGGACAGGGAATTACTTTCCCACTGCTTCTGGATTGTGTGTTGTATATAATGGTTTCTGGGAACATTTTTATCATGCAGGGATAAAGGAGATGGAAAATAATCATCCTTACTTATCTAAGTATGGTATTTAGATGACCCTCATTACCACTGTATTTGAGTGCTTCCACACATTTAATGTATTTATACTCTGAAAATCTCATGAAGCAAGAAAGTGTTGACAGCCCCATGTTAGAGAACAGAACCGAGACAGAGAGAAGAGATGACTTATCCAACATACAGAGAAGACCTGTAGCAGTGCAGAAACTTGAACCCAGGTCATCCAAATTTTAACTTATTGCTCTATCTACTGCTGTAGCCTGCCTGATTGACCCAGGCTTACAACCCATTTCATCTATCTATAAAGCAGGGATTTATTAGTAAAAAGAAAGTCTCAGAAAATGCCGCTCTCCACCTAAGAAAGCTTTCCTGCTGGAAGCGATATAGATAGTACCGTGAAAATGGTCAGTGGCATTTTTTTTCAGCCAAAATGGACTGATTTTAATCCCAGCAGGCATTACATGGGATAGGAGTGCCATCACCTTGCAGGCTCAGACGGTCAAATGCCCTTGTGAGACTCAGCCACCGTCACGAGAGATGGCTGATGGAGAGAGAGTTAACAGAGGTTTCTGAAGACTCATGTGAGCGCTGAACTATCTTTTCCTCTTGCTGAAGAGGAAAGATTTTGAGAAGAGCTAGAAAACAAGCCTGAAATGGTTTTGATTCTCCTCATTTTAAAATATACATGTCCCGTATGGACATAGGTATAACAGTACTCCAGTCAGATGTCCTGCAGTGCCTTCTCAATCCTTACTCGTACAACATCTTTCCCCTGTTTACAGTTTAAATTAATGTTTTAATTTTTCAAACAAACAGTGACATTGCTTATGAATGTATTACCATTGAATAATCTCTCTTGAATATCAATTAACTTAAGCAATTTTAAACTACAAAGCCCTTTTAGTCAGAAACATGTGCTTGCAGAAGCGGATTTAAAACCACCAAATTTCATCAAGTTTTCAGCTGTCAACAGAAATCAGTGTTTGCGAGGAGTGCTAGCTGTATTCTGGAAGGGGGAACTCGGATGGGATATATACGGTCTCCAGAGCAGCAGTCCAGCAGGAGCCGTATCATGCCTTACAGCCACGCCAAACATGACCAAAGATGACGGTTAGATGCCACAGAGGTCTATGATGCGGTAGGACTGGCTGCAGGGGCAGTTATAAGTGCTCTGCAGTATGTCAGAGGGTGAGATGCTGCAGAAATTAGAATTAGTCAGTTCAGGGATACAGTGAGGAATAGGGTCTGCCTCCCGCTTGACACAGTATTGGTCTGATGGAAACTAGAGGGTCTTGAGCGTTATCATCCTCCATTTCCTTGTCCCTGTGCAAGGAGAAATGATAGCTCAAGGGTGAGAGCTCAAAAACCAGCAGTCCCAGACTAAGGAGGCAACTAAACCAAAGCGCAGCTACGAACTTTAATTTACCCTGAGAAAAGTAAGCCATGAATTTTGATGAAGTTCGCAGCTGAGGTATGTCATTAGGTCTGACCCGGTGACAGAGAAGAAGTATGACCTCTGAAGAAGCTCTCTGACAGGTGGCTTGAGTTTTGGTTGTGTGGTTTTTTGGTTTGGGGCTTTTTTGTGGTTTTTGATGGGGGTTTTGTTTGTTTTTACTGCTTTTTTTGTTTGTTTGGTTTGGTGGGGGTTTTTTTGGGGGGGTGGTATTTTTTATTTTATTTTTTGTGTTTATTTTCTTCTTGTTGTTGGTTTGGCTTCCCCCCAGGATGGAAGAAAGACTTTGTTTCCATTGAATTCCTACTGATTTGGATCATGTTCTAATCCGAGGTGAGTAGGGACACAGCTGACGTTGCTCTGAGGACACACATGCCACACAGCCCCCTCTTGCTCTCGGCTTCCTCTACAGCTCCGGCAGCAGAGGCTGAGCCTGTTGAACTGGGCCAGTGATCAGTCCTCCGAGAGGGTCTTTCCTCTGTTGCTTCTAAGCATGCAAACATGTTAGCAGAATTCTGGCTGCCAAGTGACTCCCCAGAGCACGGAAAGCTCGGACCTCAGCCACAAAAGAGCAGGAGCCAAGGAGATTACAAATTACGATCTGTGGTCAACACCTCCATGATCCCAGATTAGTTCCTCTCCTCAAATCTTGCTCGGGGGGAGACAAGAGCTGAGTGACTGCCTCAGCCTGCCTCGCAGGGCTGAGCTTACAAATGGAGGCTGCAATATTTCAATCAATATGGGGGCGGGGGGGGGAAGTGTAACAGTCAGAGAAGACAGAGACATTATTGATGCTTCTATTACTGTCTGAAATTGGTCACTGTGGAGAAAAACAAGTAGCCACAGAGTGGACCTGGCCTGACCTTTTGCTTCTCAGCAGGCAGCAGATTGGTCATTCTAGTCACTTCCAGTGAAAAATGAAGCTGAAGTCGTCTTCTTTTAGTGGATGAGGGACTAGTGCTCAGTCCCCATAGCAGGAGAGAATTCACAGGTCAGGGGGGAAGCTGTAGCCCTCACTGTGGACTCCAGAGAGATTCCCATATGACACACCAGAATAAGGAATACAGGATTGATTTGCTGCTTAACATGAGTTGTGTGTGTTCAAATGCGAAAGGACAGACTCCCCAGAAAGGGAGAGGAGTTTAAGAGTGATGGACAAACCAGAGCAGAAAAAATTATGTGTGCCCAGCAATGCAGTGAGGCAGGGAAATTTCAAGCCAGGCAGTAAAATGGTGAAGAACAGGATAGAAAAAAAAAGCACAGGGGGGAAATTTTAACTACACAGTACTGAGACACGACAAAATGAACTGGGGCAACTCAGACCAAGCCATGTGCTTGTACAAATTCAGAAGGAAGCACAGACTTGGGACTAATACACAGGGTAGAGAGCCTGGAGTACTGATTTTGTACCTGCCTCTTCTACAAACTTTCATACAGCCTTGGATAAAGTCCCCTTGACTTTCGCTGTGCCGTAGTTCCACAGTAGCTATAAAAATGCTTTCCTTGTCTACTGTGACAATACAGTCCCTGAAGCACGTATCCAAGATACCTTCTTAACACAAGTCTTAAAAAATATATATTTAAGATTTTCCAGCAACAGAGCAAAAATTGTATGCTTAAGGCCAGCTGAAATCAGTCAGACACCTGCAGGAAGCCCCACCTTGGTGCAAAGGAGAGCAGAGGACATCTATGGGGAATACGCCTACCTGGCATAGAGCAGGAGAAGCTTTGCCAAGTGGGTTACCGTTGGCCTGGAGAAAGGGACATCCTCTTCTGTGAGGCCAGAGTGGTCCAAGGAGAGATGTGTGTACCCAAAGGGATGTGCTGGCACAAGTTTAAAAAAAACCCAAACAATGATACTAACCTACAAGTGGGCAAAAGCTCATGAGGAAGCATGCTTGAATTCTTGTTAGAAGAACATAAAATCAGTGTGGGAGAAATTAGAATCTCTCTCCCTCCCCCAAGTGTTTTGTTTTAATCATACCTGCACATTCTGCAACCTAAATGAACACAGAGACCCCTAATATCAGTCCATCTTAATGGGCTTGGCTCCCATGATAAGCTTCAAGAAACAGCACTTACCTTCTTATTATCACTTTGAACCGACTTGGGTGGTCACCTCTAATGAAGAGCAGACATCAGAAAAGTTCTTTAGAAGGACAGGTCGCAAACACTCATAATAAGTCTGTTTCGGTGCGCTTTGGGGAATGTAAATCACTTAAATTATTAAAGTGTTGAGCTGCTGCAGTGAAAGCCACGGCAGCCCAAAGTGAG
Source organism: Phalacrocorax carbo (assembly GCF_963921805.1). Lineage (NCBI taxonomy): Eukaryota > Metazoa > Chordata > Aves > Suliformes > Phalacrocoracidae > Phalacrocorax > Phalacrocorax carbo. The sequence goes on from NC_087530.1 coordinate 8,654,186, forward strand.
CAGGGCAAGAAAGGAAACAAGCACATTTTAAATTCAAGCTGCTCCACTTGTGCTGTAGCTTGTAACCATCAGCTGCAGCTGTAAGACTTTACTTAACAAATGACAGGGCTGAAACAGTTTGGCCTACAAGGTGGAGGAAGAGGAGGAAATAAGGATTGGACAGTAACGGCAAAGAAGTGAGGGAAGGCAGTAAAAACACTTGACCGGAGCAAAGGTTAGAATAGAAGAAATGTATAGGTGATGTGATAAGTAGCTCCTCAGTTTAAAATGCAGCCATGATACATGTAGAAAGGCACTTTGAAGAAAGGAGGTTATTCTCCACATGTACCTGGAAATGTAGTAAACTGAAGGAAATACTGAAATCTTGCTCAAGCATGAGAAAGGTACAGAGTTGGGTTCAGGACCACTCCTCTGCCTGTGCCACTTGGCTGCAGTGCAAGAGTGGCTCCATCTTAAACCTAGGCGGGCTACTTCACCTGCCAATGCCGGTCCCTAACTAAAGACGGTCTATAATCCAGCTCTTCTGATATTTAAACATATTCTTCTAATTAACAGCCTGAATTTATTAATGGTCTGTTTATACCCATTTGTTCTTCTTTCAGCATTGTCCCTTTGATTTAATAGCTCTTTTTCTTCCCCGCTGTTATGCCCCAATCTACTTATATGCAACAATCGCCTCCTCTTTTTCAGCCTTCAGTTTTGCTTGGCTAAAAAAGCTAAGCTCCTTAGTCGTCTCTTGTAAGAAAGGATCTTCATTCCCAGACCATAATTTAGTATTCTGTTGTTTGAAAAACGCCTGTCAAAAGTTCATTATTTTGTCCTCCTTTTCCTTGGCAAAAATTCAACATTTTGAGCAAAATCAGACGTAGGACTTTTTCTGTCTACCGTTACCACCAGCAGCACAAAGACTGACTCAAGTTACTATAAGGAACAGCACAGGCAAACTGTGCAAGCAATTCAGTCATCAGGGGACTTCAATTCTACCAACCCACCTGAAACCTTTTTAATTTGCTTTTCAAACATATTTTAAAGAAGTAAATCCTGCCTGTGACAAAAACACACAGGTATTATTTGCAAGAAAGAGTGTTTATTCATCAAAGTCGATAGGAATTTCTCTGGTTTATATAGATCAGGTCCTATTCATTTACAGATGGTGCAGTTCAGAGAATATCCAGCCACAGATAAATACTGGACTTTGTTGATATGATATCTTGTGTCTCTTTCTACTTAAGGGCTTTAGAAATTGATTAACTGAAACCCTTATCAGGAAGGTAACGATTATAATACTCATTTTACTGAGGAGGAGAGCAGAGCACAGAAAAAGCTTAGCGACAGACACAAGGTTACACAGTGATTTAGTGCCAGGAATACTGATCCTATCTCCATCTCCCTGGTTTGACCATTAGATACACTCCCTTAATCAGAACCTGTCTTCCCCCGAACCCTCTGCCTAATTTTACTTGCCTTTTTTTTTTTTAAATACATTTTCCCCTGCTTTTCAACATTTTCTACTCTGGCTGGAAGCTATGGGAAAACCACTGCCTATAGACAAAAAGTTGGCCTCAGCAATATTTTAAGTATGACAAGAAAAAAAAAAGCCTCACTGAAAGTGCATATCCTCATAAGATTTTCAGGCTGAATTCGCAGCTTCAGAGAATTGAGCTAAGCCACTGAACGGCTGGGTGCTTTATATGAAGCAAACCTCTTAAGGCTTTGCATTCATGCATTATTAGTAGCTTCATTCTATATCTAAGTTACTTATATGGCTCCTAATTACACCAGTATCCTAATGCCTCATCTTAATGTATTTATCCTTACTGCAGCCCAGTGGTGCAAGACTCTGCTGAGACTCCTGCTCCATGGACAATTTTTATGTTGCAGAAGACTCCAGAAAATGCAGTCTTCGGAGTGATTATAAGCTGAGTCTGCCTCTACTTCCCCTGCTAAAGGCAGACATCAGGTTACACCTGGTAATGCTTCCATGAGCTTGGCTTTTGGGGATCTGTGTGCTCTGGCCACGCAGAGAACAGCCAGGCTGGTGTGGAGAGGTCCTTACAACGTGCAGGTTGGATAGATCAAGGTGTCTATATAAATTTTTGAGAGTTCAGGCTTAAGCACTTGCCTGAGGTCACTCAAGAAGTGGGTGGCAGAGATAATTCACCAGGGTCCTGTGAGGGCTTTCCTAGTTTAGCAACAGTGACAAATTCTGACTGAAATTAGAGTTAAATATGCAGGAAGAGGTGAAAACACCAGCACCAGGACTCCATTTCAGGGCTGTAATGCAGGAAAACTTAAAGCAAAAGTTGTAAGATAACAAACAATAGCTACGATTTTTCATCAGCCTGAGAAAAGTTCCTTCTTGGTCTCGTCTCCTAACTCCAGTTTAATGATTAAAATGGGTGTATGAGCAATTGGTGTTCAAGATTGATTGAGACCATTTCATTGTAAATCTAGAGATTGCACCCCAGTGCCAAGAAGTGTCCTCCAGGGCTTTTGGATACCTAAAATGTTGCTAAAATCTTGATCTAGCCCTTTTGCCCGGGGGCAAATTCTACCTGTAATTATTAGGACCAGGAATGCTCACCTAGTCTACGAGTCTGACTACTTGAACATTTATCTCCATAAGCTTTACACTTTAATAAATAATTTACCCCCCAAATGCACTTAAATTAGATCTATAATTCCACCATGAGGCTCTAGTGGTGTGAAGAGACCTCCTGACTTTGCTCCGATCATTTATAATGCCACCATAAGCCATCAGTGGAATTGCAGCATTATTATTTATAACACCGCTTATATTGTTCCTCATATCGTTTATTATATTCAATTGGAGTGGCCCCAGCTAGCCAGTATGAAAAGATGCTGCACAGTTACCAGCTTAGGTTATTTCTTAGCACAGAAATGCTACCTTCTTAAGGAAGCAGAGATGTTATCAGTGTGAGGATGGATATAAATTGCCTGGACGTCCTGTCCTCGTTTCTGCTAGTCCTTCCATTCAGTTTGGGTAGTATTGGGGATGGCACAGAGGCTGAATCTTTTGGTGGTTGCTTCTACTTTCCATCTTGAGGGGGACAGACTGCACCCCCGACACTACATGAACTTGTGCAGGAACCTGTACAGGAAAGGGGACAAGAAATGGTGACATATAACGACGCAGTTTTGCCCCATCTCCTCTCGTGCACTGACACACGCTATTCAGATCGGAGCCAGACCTCTGCAAATACGAATCATGTCCTCATTACTGTTAGAAACAGGTTAAAATTACTAAATCAGGGATTAAAAAAAAAAGTGTCAGATTTAAGATCACCTAGGTATCCCCAGTGGTTTTTCTTTCCAGATGCATTATGATAATTCTTAATGACATCATCTCACACTATTTTTATCACAGGTTTTCTTTCTTTTTAGTGGGTAGAACATGAGAACAATCTCCAAGGTGGTGGTGGGGGAGCAGTACTCTGCTTCACTTTATCTAAAACTGCTCTTGCAAAACCTAACTTGCAACAGACGTTCCGCATGACAAACCAGAGCCAAGGTAATTAAAAGCAGTTAAAAGCAGAGTATTTCAATGGGAGATGTTGCAAGCATAACCCATAACAAGCCATTGCATTGCCACCGCCCTGCCTTGCCCAGGGCAGTCCTAGATGAGTAGGATAAACTCTCTTAAATGCTTAGCAAAATTCTGCCTGTTTTATTCTCCCCTCCTTAAGTTGCCTGATTTTATTCCAGTGACCAATTCGCTTCCCTGCATCTCTATCTCAGTGCCGACAGGTTTCACGCTCCCCAGTTTAGCCATTAGCTGTAGGGTTTGGCCTAGACAACTTGTTCCCATAAAATACAGCACTGACAGTCGTGAGGGTACAGAGGTGCCCCTGCAGACACTCCTCTCCGGAGCCAGCGCCAACTTTGCGGCCACGCGCCCGGCTCCCATGGCCTGCGTTTTGGGGGCTGCCCTGGCTGCTGCGTGTGCCGCAGCCCCTATGGACGCGCTGCCGGAGGGAGCAGCCGCCCTGTCCCTCGGCTGCCAAAGGGACCTGTCCTACCTGCGATGTCTGCTGGCCCCGTGTGACAGGCACAAGCACCCGCTGCTCTCCCATCTTAGCAATCACACCTACAAAAAAAAACAAAACAGAAAGGAGGGAAGAGAGAGGCAGGTAAAGGATCAGCACAGCTAAAAGTGGGAATGCAGAAAATAAGGAGGAAGATTTCATATCCCTGTAGTTTATATTCCTGCACAGCCAAGCAAGGCAATAATAATGCAGCACATAGTTGGTGAATATGTCATGAACATCAGTCTGGATTTTAGGGCATAGCAGAATCCCACCAGGAAAGAGGGTTTAAATCTTGCAGCAGGAACACAGGAAATAAGGCCTTTTGTAACCCCCTCCCTTAAGAAAACATATCAAGACATTGGAGCCAGAAGGCCTTTCCAGGTTAAGGTTGGGTTGGTTTTTTTTCTGGAGCTTGAGAACACCAGAGTTTGATTAAGCAGAGCAACCACCCACCCCCCTGAAAGCAGCAGACAGGCAGACAGACTTTGGGGATTTCATTTTTCTTGTAGGAAAGAAAAAAGCCAAGGAAGGAGGGGGATATGACTGCGCTGCCATGTGGAATCATTCATTTTACACTGATCCCCGTCAGCCATCTGAAGCTTTGCTTAAATAAATGTAGGGATTGAGGCTTTCAGAGGCAGTTCCTGCTCATCCTCCCGTGCAGGCAGAGCCCAGCAGCAGGATACAGGATGCACACAGAGGGCTTGGCACAGGGTGGCGGAGAATCAGCCCCTCTGTTTCTCAGGTTCATTTCTTAATTCACTCTTTCGGTTTTCTTCTGTGTATTTCTGGAGAATTAGGAGTCAAACCAGGGACGTTAGTTAGGTAATGAGCCTGGCTCAGGGGAAAGACCAACTGTCAGAGCCCCTGAGTTTCGTCTGTGCCCCTTGTAACAACCTGGTACAAATCTGCAACACTTCAAGCTGGCTGGTATGTGTGTGCTGCTCCGCAAAGCAGGATGGAGTGGTTTAAGAGGCAAAACATGCTTTTCTTCATTAGGAAAGCATTGCAAGAAAACAAATTGTAGTGCTGGTGTCTCAATTTTATAGCTGGAGAAACTAAAGCTTGGGAAGATGGTTGTAGCCAAGGTTATAGAGAAAGGTCAGTGTCACAGTCAGCCAAATGGCTGAGGCGTCTCAGCTGTCACACTGGCTGCTGAGCAAGGGAGAAGGTTTTGCATCCTTCCTTCTTCTAGCTACCCCTGGGGAGGTCTGCCCAGGCAGCGCTTGTGCTGCCCTCAGCTTACAGCAGGATGGACCACGGACACCAGTGCCAGATGAACCGTGCGCTGCCTCCATCCCCGGCTCAGTGTCCTCTGACCAGCAAGATTATTTCCCAGCTGCTTAGTACACTGATGCTAATAGGGCTGTCTGCAGGCCCAGCTTGCTTTTAACAGGGCAAAACCCTTCTGGGCAAATGGTGCATTGTCCGAAATGTCAGAGCATCAGCTTGTGGCGGATGGAGTGGTACAGCAGAACAAACTCAGGACCTGTGCACTATGGGGGGGAAAGAAGGGCTCTGCATTCACCTGTGGGGACACCAGTGTCTGAATAGCTGAGGCGATCTGGCCAGAGAGAGCTTCAAATGATGGGGGGTGCTTTTTTCCCTCTGTAGTTATCTGCTGAATATTGTAAATTCAGTGGACTGAGAAAATGACCATCTGGGATTTTAATGTAAAGATATATGTCATTAAAGAGTTATTCAGTTCAGCCCTAAAGTTAGCTGTGTGTCACACTTTTGATGTCTTTTCTTCTCCTACTAAAAAGTAGATATATTAAGAATAAAAGATCTTGAAAATAAAAAAAAATAAATAGTGAAAAATAATCCCTTTCAGTCTCCTGTATATCAAAGGGTTTGTTTTGGCCACTTACCTTGGCTTTTTGTCATTGACATTTGCTGTGTCTGGTGTGCAGCATAGCAGACAGAGAGGGGTGTGCAAGTTCCAGTAGAAGCCATTAAGGCCTGTGAAATTGGACAATTGGCTATGCAGACATCCCTTAGAAGTATTTCTAGCACTTTTGGTTCCTGGCTGGGTACTGAAAATGGGAATGGAAGAAAGAAAATCTCTCTATATATGTATCAGAGCTTTGAAAGAAAACAAAAAGCATTGAATGTGGGACATGGAAACATGAAACTTTCAGTTTCTGACAGACTCTGCTAAGCCTTTATCCCCTCTCTTCTTCTCACCATTCAGAAGCCCAAGTAATTTTCCAGGCATGGAAAATACAACACCCCTCAGCACATGCACCTCATGAAATAGGGGCATGAGGCACTTAATGGAAAGTCAGCCACCTGCATCTACAAACCCGAATTAATTCACCCTCAGTTGACCTGGATTTAGGCAGTCCTGGCTACTCTTATACTTAACCAAGTGCATAGCAAAGTTTCACATTATGTTGGCATCAGGTATAAGGACTTTTTTTACAGAACTGTAAAACCAATGTTTCCATACATCCTTCTTTCCTCAAAACTGAGAAAGCTTGTTCCGTTTTATGAACAATCCCTGTTTGGCAAGACAAGAAAGGAGAAGCAGTTATTACTTTGCTCCTTTGCTGTCACTGAACCTTCCATGAATTTCAGTCTTTTCCTCCTGTTGATGTATCACTCCTCTTGAGATTTCAGCCCAGCCCAGGAAGGGACTGTTTGTACAATCTGTGTCCTCTATATATAAAAGGAATGGACTAGATTCATCAGCACTTTAGTGCTTTTACTCCATAGCCCTAGTCACTTCAGTGTTTTTCAGATTATGCTATAGCTGTTTAGACCCTGCCCTTGCTTTGCAGGTGAACTTTGCTGTCAGGTAGATGGAAATGACTGAAAAGTTCTGGTTATTTCTCAAGAATTGCAGGCTCTTTTTGTCTGTTCATCTGTCGATAGGTACATTTTCTCTCTTGCTAACATGGTATATTCAGACAGGATGACATTTTTTCCCCTGAAACATTACCCAGCCAAATCCTCCAATACACGGCTATATCTTCAGAAGATTTCGAGATACTGATTGCAGAACTCCTGAAAATCTCTCTGGAAGGAGCAAAGGGTTTGAAATCACCACTGTGATTAAGCAACTGACATCTGCTCTCTGCTTTGGAGTGCAAAGGTACACAAAAAAAGTACCGTACCTTGTAATAAAAGCTATTCAGTGATTAGACCTTTGCAGGTTTTTTTTAAATTACCTGAATTCATATTTAAATTCATTAAACTTCACTCACAAGATCAGAGAGTAAAGGGGTGCCTGCAGTACAGGGAGGCCATACAATTGGCATGGACGCAAATACAGCTGCATGATGTGCCCTTCAGGCCACAGTGATGAGTTTGGGGCAGACGACTACAGCCCAGAGCATGTGGTTTCTGGTGGAATCGTGATTGAGGGGCTTGAAAGGCTTCCTTGTGAGTACTGAGGGTCTGATCTCACTCAAACCGTTGCCTATTCTGGAGTGAAATTTCAGGTGACAAGAGGGCACATTTTCCCTGGAACATCTGTATTACCCTGTAGTCAGCAGGAATGAAATTGTCTGACTATGTCCTCCCCTTGGGGACCCCGCTGAAAATGAGATGTATCTCTCATGAGGACCTCCCAGCAAGCACAATTGAAATATCTTTGTGACTGCAGTAGCTCAGTAATGAATGAATTAATTGGTTTCACCCTCAGCTTCTTCTTCATCGACCCTGCTGGCCCCACAGAGGGGAAGGAGCTTTGTTCCAGTTCCAGTTTCCCTCAAAGCCCTGTTCTATTTAAAGGCAGGTGAAATGGCTTCAGAGCTCGGGGTGGGAATCCCAAAACTTCAGCTTTGGGTGCCAGCCAGATGGGTCATCGAACTCCACACTGAGTCTGGCTGGAAGGATGAGAACTCTCACCTTTCAGCCATCCCCGAGGTCTCCGTTAACAGACAGACAGAGAGTGGGTCTGGCAAGTCTGACATCCTAACAGCGCATCTACCTATATCTGCATATTGCCTGCATGACTGCCTAAGGAGCTTGTGTGGACGTCTCTGGGTCTCCAGGCAGCCCTGGTTCTCCCCTTGCTGCTTAATCTGAATTATCTTGTGGGAAAACAGCCTGGGACTCACGCATCTAACAAACTCCTCCCCACCTTCAAAAGTGTGATGTGTCCAGCTCTTCCAACCCCTGTGACCAGCAAGGTGACCATAGGCACCACACAGACGGGGCAGACTCTGACATCTGACCTGGTAAATGGCAGGACTGTGCATAACAATTCTGAAAAAAAAAAGGTGAAATGATTCAGCAGTGCCTGAAAAGAATGAGTGCTATTCTCATTTACAGGCAAACAGCTCCCCCTCGAGTCAATGCCTGAGGGTATCACCTCAGGGTACTTCGCACAGGCTGCTCGGGCTGGGATAACCAAGCAAATAAATAGCTACAGAAAAATGAGCCCATGGGACTCAGGACACTGCGGGGCTGTTAAAAACCTGAGATTTTTCTTCATACCCTGGAAAGCAAGTCACACAGTGCTGAAGGTCTTGTACAGGGCATCAGATACAACAGGTTCTACTTGGTGTGTTCCAGTCAGCAGAGAGCAGCTCTGAAAGTTACGGCCTCATGAATTTTAACCGCGGCTCTGAAGTCACTCTTCTATGTCTTTGAGCAAGTCCTGTGGCTTCTGCTGTGCCTCAGTTTCCCTGTTGTGTTCTCAAGTTCTAACCAGATTTTCTGTCAATTGCAAAATATGCGGTCTCAAATACTGCCTCTCTTCCAGAAAATATTGCTACTATTATATCTCCAATTTAAATTTTTTAATGGAATATTTTAATTAGCTTTTCAAGGAAACATTTCAAACATTTGAATGTTCAGAATGTTGTTGTTCCACCTTTAATGAAAGGGTTGAGTCTCTTGATTTTGTCAAGTGGACGTAGACATTTTGCAGAGTTTCATGTTTTGTGGAAGTTAAAATATTTCTTCTCAATTCGGGGATGAAAACAGATATTGAAAAGTGGATTTTTTTTCTCCTGGGTAAAGTCTGCCTTATGGAAATCTGAGATATTAATTTCTGAGTAGCCGTAAATGTCACTAGCAGCATCATGAAAGGGTTAAGTATGATTGCACAAGATCTTGAATGCCTCTTAAGCAATGCTCCTATTATGTAGGACTTCTGGGTGAGCCAGTAACAAAGGATTAAATCCATCTTTTATTAGTAGATGCCACCTGCCTCAGGACATAATGTTTAAAGCACACAGCTGTATTGTAATCATTTTTACCATGGTGACATCTGAGAACTGCAGGTGTGGATGAGATTCCACTGGTATTGCTCATTGTGAGAAGACAAAGCAAGAAGTCAAAGCGCTTGTAGTGCAGATACAGCGTGAGTGGACACAAGGGTGGATTTACACAGGTCAGGGAAGGACACTGCAAAGTACGCTTGGTCCAGCTCATGGATTTGCCCTCAGCCTCTTCCATTGGTTTAAGGACCCAACAAGTCCCCGCAGCAGAGGCTGTGGGCAGGAGGCTAATGGGGCACCCAGAAGCAAGGTTTAGGTGGAGGAAGGTGTCCCACCTGCAAACATTCTGCACACAGAGGAGGAGTCAAGCCCCAGACTACTGCCACTGGAGGAATGGATGAATCTTAGGGAGAAAGTTTTAAGGAAGCTTCAGCGTCTTCAGACGCTCACTACGTCTCAGGCCTGCCTTCACTCACGTTTTTCCCTTGTCCCACCTGAAGGGCTGCGTTGCAAGGCGTGTTGCTAAAGCTGCTATAGAGGAAAAAGACTTTGTGCCAGTATTAAACAGGAACTAAGAAAACAGTAAATGAGATGTCCGTGTGAAGGAGGGAGAGGGGATGCCAGAGCCACCACTAGGTTGCCCGTGTCCCCTCTGAACTCTGTTTCCTGATCCATTTCCAGCTGCGCCATCCTCAGACGTGGTTCAGATTCAGGATCCAGACCTGAGCGCCCAGGGCCAGCTTGGCACCTGAGGCGGCCCTGGGCAGACATCCACCTCAAAACAGGAAAGAGCTGCTCCTCAGCACAGCTGAAATACTGCCCAGTCTCCTCTCACTCTTTCTTTTCACTTCTTTTTCTGCCGTGTTTCACTTTGATAGAAGGGAATTGTTTTGACTGTATCTTCCTTGTAGACATTAAATACCTTTCAAAGCAAGGTCATAGTCCCTGGAGCTACGACAGCACACATGAAGATAACGGTTCAGGCTGGGTTTGCTACCCTCGTTGCAGGCAGGGAGCTGCCACTCTGTGTCACGGGGGTTTCTCTCAACAGACAGCATCACAGCTCAGCATTCTGCGCTTCCACGGGGAAGAACAGCTCTTGTGAGCCCTCTTTTCCATCCACGTGCACACCTGCGGTAATAGACATGTCACATCTCCCAGGTAATTCAGGAGCTGGACGTCTCCACAGTTCTGGGGTTTTTAGTATGCACCGTCAAATTATTGTGTCCAAGGAGAAATAATGCATCCGTTGCATTGAGACAGCACGGAGAGGTAGAGCCTCGAAACAGGAACACGTAATGATCTGTGGCAGACAGGCAGGGCCTGGACAAACCGCTGCACAGCATCATACCTGCCAAGCGGGTTCCTGGCAGCTGGTTCATCTTTCCATGTCACATCTGATGTTTGAATAGAGGAAAAACACATGAGTTTATTTCCAGTGCCTCTCCCTGTTAGACAGGTGACCTTTTCATACCTCTGGAGGGCGAGGGAGAAGGCAGCCTACGAAGTGTTCAGAGGGTGCTTGACAAATGATGATATGTAAACGAGGTGAGGGACAACAGCCGAGCGAGGAAGGGCCAAGCACCCTCAGGCGCGGGGAAGCCTGTCTCACAAGCGGGGGAAGCGTTTGCTTTGGCTCCCATGTTGAGGAATGGCGGCGGGGGCTAATAGCTGGGATCAGACAGCGCACGGGTTTGGATGGAGCACTGCGGATGGCTTACCCCGACTGGGGAAAGGAAGCCAGCCTGGCAGCTCTCCCTCTCACTGGAGCACAGCTCTGCTTACAAAGCACTCAGGAGAGCACAGAGGGTCTCGCATTGCTTCATGCTGCCCCCTGCCAAACAAGGAGCAATTTTTCCCCCACCAACACCACCCAGCACGCTCTGAGATCCCACCTGTTATCACCCGTGCACGATACCCACCACAGACACACGCAACAGCCAGGTCCCAGAGCTAACTCTGCGCTGGCATTCGGTGTTGTGGAGCCTGTAGAGAGCCTGTGGAGGTCACAGTTGCCTGGTTTGGTGTCTTCTGGTCCCTTCAGTCATCACTTCAGAAAAGACTGTTAAACCTGTAAGGGCAGAACGGTTCCCCCTTATGTCTGTAATGTCAGTTTTGCGCCAGTGTACGCAACCCACACGTATGCCTTAATCTCTGCTTCAGAGCATTTCAGTCTCCGCCTCCCTTTGCAGCTCCTTTGCCCAGAGCAAGCAGAAGATCCCAGCTGGCCCCTTTCAGACTTTCCCTGTTGGCTGCTCATAGGCACCAGCCTCCTCAGCCAGCTTCTGCATTGCTCCCACTGTGCCGTGTTGCTGCTGATACGGGACTCTGGGCTAGGAAAGGGCTTCCTGAAGCCAACAATAACTGTCTAACCCCCTACTAACTCTGAGAGGGAACCATTCGGTTCTGGACTCCATCTCATCTGATCCATCTGAAAGCAGAAAGAGTTTGTAATCTGTCTGATCCTGACCATAACCCCTCAGCAAGGCTTGAATGTGGTAGATACAAACAAGACTTTCTGCTGGGTGAGCTAAAAGAGCTGGAAGCGATGACTGCTTGGATTACACTACACAACAGCTTTCTGATTTGTACACAGTGACAAAATTGGACTGGGCTTGGATTTGCAGCTATAGGTAGCTCAGATTATTCTGCATCACTCACTTCTGGGAATGGTGAGACAAGGTGAGTTTTGGTTGAGTAGTTCATGTTTTCTAAAAGTTTTCTTGATGCGATACATAGGTTGTGGATTTTCTGACTAGATAAAAATTTTGCAAACAGATCTGTTCTCCTAGAAATCTCTTCCTGGATTGCTTTTGTTTTAAAATAAAAATCAATACAATGTTCAACCCAAGCTGCAAGGCACTTTTTCATCAAAACTCCCTCTGCCCTCCCCAATCCAAGCACTTTTGATGACAGATTGGGGATGTTGTTCCTTTAAACTAAGAAAAAAAACCCAAAACAAAACCACCAACAACAACAAAAATAAAAAAGGGTTTCTATGTTGGTTTTCCACAGAGGATGGGCAACCAACAAGTTTTTCTAGGTAGCTCTAAATACAATACCCCTCTAAACACAATACCCCTTAATTTCCACATGTGAACAGGTGGGTAGATATCGTCCCTTACGCACACTTCCCATGTTCAACCCTTGCAGCTTGGGTTGAACATTGTATTGAATTTTATTTTAAAACAAATACAATCCAAATTTAAGGACCCACGGATTCTTTCCTCAACAGTGAAAGACTCATTTGATTTCCTCCTCCTATCCCTTTCATTGTCTCTCTGCCTTTTGGGGTATAGCCAGCACCAGAAGGAGAATGAAATAGAGTGAAAAAAGCTATTTTGTCTCTTGCCAGCTCAGTTGGAAACAGGAAGTACTGGAAACCTCCCAACTAAGCCCAGCTTTGGAAGACCTCCAGCCCACTTTGTCAAGGCCTGAGGCTCCAGGGGTTCTGCAAAGTGGCTGAACTTCTGGGAAATGTCACATACAGCTCACAGACTTCAGCTGTGCCGGTGAAGAGGTGTTGATGGGGACTGCGAGAGAGAGTACCCCTGCCTGGAAAAAAATTTAGTCCGGAAGCTCTGAATTTTATATGTTCCCCTAGGTTCATGCTCATTTACATGAATGCTGATAAACTTCATTGCAGGTTTGCTCATGAGTAATTTGGGGGAAGTCATGGAATAGTAATTTTGGGGAATAATAACTTTGGGGCAGTCTGCTCTGAATCTATTGGTAAGGATGAGGAGCAACAGGATGCAGGAGGATTGGTAGACTGATCTATGCACCAACACAGTGTATTAGACATATATACATCCTGGATCTAGATATCCACAGACCTTTAAACACAGGACTACATAGAACTACAATTAGCTCAAAATATTAGACCATGAAGGCTTTTGTAGACACCAGCGCTCCAAGCTCTAACCCCACTGCTGTTCCAAATAACAAACCACTTTCTGACATAAAGCCCTCAGCAGCCGCAGACTTTGTGCTGGTGCCAGGTGCACAGCGGCACAGCAAACACAGACCCTTGAGAGATACTGAAAAGGCTGCAACTAGTTTTTATTCTCTGGCAGTGTAATCTAGATTGGGGAATTAACAGAAATTTCGGTTTTTGGCTTCTTTTTTGTTGTTTTTGTTTTTTTTTTTCTTCTGCTGGCAGCTCCTGCTGTCTTTCTAATCATGGCCCCAATCCTTGCCCAGGCCAGCCAGGAAGGCTCTGAAGCTGCCTCCAGTTTGCAGTCAGATAGGTCTTGAACACACGGCCACTGTTTGGATTCAGAGCCTGGAGGTGACAAGGAATGGACAGCACATGCACCTGGTGGGAGTTTTCCATCCTGTTGCAGTGTCACCAGAAAGCCAGGTCATGCTCCCATCCCCAGCCTCTGCAGCTGAACTGTCTTTTAATGCCAGGATAACTCATTATAGCGATGATTGCACATGGCATTATCTCAGCATGACAAATGCAGGCCACGTGTGCAATGCATCTGCAGCCCTGGACTGCAATCTCTGATGCAGTTAACACTTCGTTGCAATCAGGATAACCGTTTCCCGAGGTTGGCTCAGCAGAGACACGTGGCTCCAAGTTCCTACCCTCCACTTCTGTGGAAGACTTGCTCCCGGTCCCTACCTGTGGCCATGGTAACAAACAAAAGTTCTCCTCACCAGGAACTCTCCATCTTATCGATTCCTTGGGAGATTTATGGCAGAGACCTGATCTCATTGAAGGAGCTAAATCCAATTCACTAAGGAATTACAAGCCTGTCCGATCAATAATCTATTTATCTCCTTCACTTTGCCATCTTTAAACACTCCAGCCCTGTCAAAATAAATTGAAAGCTTTTTAAAAATGAAATTATTGAACTCTGGAATGGTTCTGCTAAGGGTTCTGGAAAGGATCTTGAGACTAGGATGGATCCAGCTCAGATCCAGCACTTAGGAGAGGTCTGTCATAGCTCCAGTAACTTGACAGCAATCCAGCATGCAGGCTGGGATGGCAGGGGATGCTGACACACAAAGAATCCAGCCCAGGAGATCACAGGTAGCATGGATACACAGCTTGCAGGAGATCTCACTTCGACATTAGTGCCAAGAAGCAATATGCGTGTGGGGGGAACGCAGCAGAGTGACTCCTGCATTCCCTTTAGCCAGCTGAAACTGAGGAAGGATCGTGCATCCTCTGCTGCACTGGCAGAGCCTAGGAAAGGCTCGTGTACCTACATAGAGGTACTAGGAGCTAAGAGAAAACTGAGGTGTGAAGTGCTAACCCCACCTGAAAATGCATTACCGAGGGCCCTGGAAGCTGCAAGCCGCATTCGTTCATGAGCATGAACGTGAATTAAACTTCATGATCATGAAGTTTAATTTAACGAGCACACGACTTCAGAAGCAGTCATTATGTCTCCCAAGGGCAGAGGTGTGCTGCATCCCAGAAATAATGTTATTTTTCAGCTCTCATGCAGCACTTCTAATTAATAGATTATAAAGTAGTTTGCATGGAAGAAAACCCAGGCTCAGAGAGGAAGCAGGGCTAGCTGAAAGCCAGCCAGTGTCAGAACCAAGAGCAGAATCATAGTCTCTTTGAAGAACAGTTTCCACCCTTCTCCAAATTTCGTAGCTATTTTTATCTAACAGATGCAGGTCTTTACAAACACAAGGGAGGCTGCGGGATCAGTTCACAGATGTGAACTGCCTTCATAGTAAAGCTCCTTGTCAAAGAAATATTTACGCACCTGTTTAAGCCTATCTTTCTTCATACTAACTCTTAAACCGAACATTATTTGCAGTCCCAGTGGGACTGAGCCGTATATTCTGCTGGCCAAAAGACAGGGTATTTTCTTGGTTGTGTAGAACTGGGGAATCACAGCCACAGTTGCTCTATGGGAACAACCGTGCTGGAGAGCAAGCATGATGTTCAGACCTGAAGTCATAGACGTTTGGGTAAGTCAGAAGTTCTGCTGACATTAATGGTGTTGCACCGGTGCCTGTGTGAGATTTCCACCATACTTATGACATTGCCTGCCGGGTATTTGCTCCCCAGATTGCCCCATTTTTAACAGATTCATGTACCTAGTTTTCTGCACCTGGAAATCCAGCACTGAAGCTGGAAGGGGCTAAATTTCTCTGGAGATGAAGAGGGGCCAGTTCCTCTCACTTCAGAGGTTAATGAATGGAGTCATTAGGATAATTAATGTTTTACTGATGAATTAATCACCCTCTCAAGCAGTTTCTGCCTTTAGCTGTGCAGAGAGGCAGGGCCCTCTTGAGATCTAACACATCCCTTGCTAAGGTAGCTACCTTGTCCTGACAGCTGCCTGTTTTTGGAACAGGTTACCGTGCATCTGCCTTTTCAGCAGGGGAGTTGCTTTCCTGTGGGAGGGAAAACCTCAAAGCCAAAAGCTGTGCTGGAGCTTGAGAGACTCCAGGCTGCCAGCTGCTAGGATTAAGCTTTTTTCCAAACTGTACTAACACTTCCAGTTCTGACCTGGGGCCACCTTGTCCGTCCTCATCCTGAGCCCATTTCACTCACCACCCATCCAGCCCTGCCAATAAGCCTCACTTTTCCTCTGAAGAACCATCTATCCTTGTCCTTCAGTTCCTTCTCCTTTATGCTTTTCCCGTCTTCTCCACCCCCCCCCATGCTACCCTAGCCCTGACCCCAGGTTTGCGTATTGATCCCAAGCCTGACTTGAATCACACTCTTTTTTCAGGTTCTCTTTCTGAAGATTGTTACTGAAGCACTTCACTAAAGAGCAAATGCCCTTGTTGTTTTCTTGTTATTGGAAGTGTGAGAAAGCGCGTGGTGACCATGCCAAAAAAAAAATCACTAACCTTTCTGTGGCAGTCTATACAGCGCAATGAAACACTGAAAAGAGCTGCTGTCACACAAGAACTTTCTCCCTTGGCTGCAGGCACATTTGAACTGTGATTTCCAGGGGATGGAAAGCTGAGAGTGATTTCACAACATTGCTCCTGTAATAATCCCAGTAAAGTCAACAGGGCTTCTTGAGCAGAGCCCTCAGAGACACAGCAGCATCTCCAGGCAGAGTCCCACATACAGGCCAAGGCAAAGCAAAGACACCCCTCCTCTTTAGGGTAAATTGGCACCCTTCAAGATCACAGACTGTCATTCTGTGTTAACATGAGTTAAGGAACTTCATCACTGAATGTCTTTGGCAAAGAGTATTTCAGGCAAAGGATTTTGTAAAGACACCTTGGATAGGATGAAGATATCCCGTAGAAAATATGTAAGGTCTTGGATTTTCTGGTTGGTTCTTATCAGAAGGAGAAGGCAGAATCGAAAACTTGACCTTTTTAGTGAAAAATGAATACTACAACAATTTGCTGCTTCACAAGGGAAAAAAAGGTAAAAGTAATTTAGAAATGTTGAAGTGTGGCAAAACGGGATTGCCATCCCACGGCCTGTACTTCTCAAAACCCATACCTTTTCAGGTCAGCTTCTCCTCTTACTTACCCTGCGAGCATTCGGCTCTGCCCTCAATGCTCAGACTTCAATTCTCAAATCCTATTTCCTCCTCCCACTCCGGCTGCTTCGTCTCCTGACTTGTTTATGATTGCCCCTCGGACAGTCCCCTCGCTGGACATCCATCCATCTCTATGTGGCCTTTCTTCTTGTCGGTTTAAATGCTGCCTGTGATTTATGGCCCAGCAGCTCCCCAAACACATCTCGGGCATGTTATATGGCACTGGCGTAATGCTAACTCTCTTAAACCACGGAGGAAGCAAACAGCGCTAATTTATGCCTGGCTTTTTTTATTCCCTAGCATAATTCTGATTATAATGTTCCATCTACACCACATCAATATCCTTTCACTGCTAGCAAGTAAAAACAAAAAGTAAATATTTCATTTCTCATTCTTTCCCTCTTAAAAGGTTTTGCCTAAACCAGCTCACCCGCCATGCCCTGAGGTTAGACAAATAGGAAGCGACTGTGGTCTGCCACAGGGGTGCTTTATGGGAAGGGCACTGCCCACAAGTGTCAGCTTTCTGGGATAGTTGCTATCTATTCGTGCATGAATATAACAAATGCAAGCATCTCCGGCATCAGGTTAAATTACTAGCCTGAGCAAATACAAGGCTCTAATACATCGCTAATTTATCAGCCTGGTATTACCATTTACTTCATGCAGCTATATTCAGAAAGCACAAAGTGCTTCAGGAAAGCAGAATTAAAAAAAAGGAGACACAGAGAGAGGTAGAGAGGAAGAAGGATAACAAAACATTATGCAAAAATATTAAAAGGCTAAAATAAATCTCTGGCCAAAGGCACTGACAAAATGACTTGGCGGCTGAAGGGATTCGTATCCTGCTGGATCCAGGATATCTGCCACAAGTCTTTGCCTGACTGAGGAGCATCTAGATTCCCACTGGTGTTCCAGCAGCCCCACAGGGTTCTCCACACTAAAATGCAAGCCCTGTAGTCCTCGGTGCTCTTCACATCTCCCTAAAATTTTGGGTCAGGGAAAAACCATACCCATATTTTCAGGGAAAGGACAGAAAGACAATGATCTTGCTAAAATCCCAGTTGAACCCAGGTCTCCAGAGCACTCTGGCTCCTCATCTTGAAACACAGAAGAACATTTCACTGATCCAGCCACCCCAGAGTCTCTACCAAATCTTGGTCTGGGAAGAGATTCACTAGGTAGACACTCTACAGATGAGACCTTTATGCACACATAGCCTATAGGTTATGAAACTTCAGTGACTCAAAAAGTAGTATCTCTAAGGGGCACTTCTGGTCTTCTGCTGCCTGTTTGCTCCCTAGAGAGCCTATCTTCTAGATGGCCACCGTGCAGACTCCCACTGGAAAGCTGGCCCAGGCAAGGCTCAAGGAGCACATGAGGGAGGAGATGTGCAGAGGGTCTTCCCTCTAGCATTGCCTGAATGCAGTTACACTCACCAGGTGCATGAAAAACACACCTAACGCTTGTGTTCAGCACCCTGCAACGCCTTTACCTCACTTTGCTCTTCCTGGTGACATGAAATGTCACTGCAATGGGATTATATCAGGGCCAGAGACTTCCTACACCCCAGTGTGTGTCACCACGGTGCTGAGCAATGCTGAAGGGGGGTCACAGCCCCCCATGCCAGGATAGGTCTCGAGACTCCTCCCTTCCCTGCTGAACACAGAGCAACAGCCAGAGTCTCCACTGGAAATCAGGTTCCTACCCTGGAGCTACTTAAGATCATAGTTTGTTTTCCTCCAAAATGAACTGTTGCAAGACAAATACCTCTCAAGACGATTGAAGTAGGTCACATTAGATGGTGCTCTGGAGAGTCTGCCTGACACTTTCCCATCAGCAGCAAGCACTGCTCTGTTCCTTTCTTTTTTTCTCCCTCTCTCCCCCATCCTTTCTCTCCTTCCGTTGCTAAAAGTCCGTGAAAAGGGAACTCTGTGAAGGGGAAACATCTCAAGCAAAATCTGTGTTCTGGTTTGGCAGCTGGAAGAATCAACACTAACATGGCCCATGACTGCAGACAGCAGCTTACACTCATGAAGAAGCACCAGATGGGCAAAAACATGATGGAGATGAACGGAGCAAGTCAGCACTGTGCAGGGAGGGAGCCCTGCGGGTCTGCAGGGAACAGGACAATAGTATAAGGACTATAGTATAAGGTCAAACGTAATTTAAATGAAAGGCATCAGGCACTGGAATAGCCTGAGGGATTCTATTTGCTGTGCTCTAGAGCACAGGCATGAAGGGTCTTCTGCTGCCCACACCAAGGGGAGTGCCCAGGGACATCCCAGCTGGGCTGCTGCCTTCCCTCATGCTTGAAGGGTGGTCCTGTCTCCTCCCTGGGTGCACCCTGAAGACTCCCGGCTCCAGCATCACCTCCCTGCTGCCTGCCCCTGCTCCCTCCCAGTGAGACTGCTGCCAGCTAATGATGCCTCACCCAGGACCCCCCGACTCCGTGCTTGTTTTCCAACTGGAAGTGATTAGCGCAGTGGCACGTTCAGTCAGCTTAAGGCTGTAACACTGCAGGGATGTTGCACCCCACCAGCTAGCCCGGAGGGACAGAATGAACGTTAGTTAAATTTAGTTACTCATTTCAGTTCATAAATTAGCAGCAGGCACCCCTCAGCCCATGTTCTGGTCAGTTAAAGCAAAGTTCGTGTGATCAGATAATAAAATCTAAGCATCAGATAGTAAACTGGCCCAGACATCAATTTATAATTGGCAAAAGCCATTTGGCTGGAAAAAGGCGACAGGAGATATTTTTTTCCCCCTCTCTCTTCGCTGGGTACTCCACATAGCTCATGAGATGAAGCCGCTCTCTTCTCACTGCCAAGACACTGTGGCTGTAGCTCGATGGAGCCCCGCTATGTCCCTCCAATCCAGCACTCCCTACAGCGCTCCTGATAAATGCAGGGTCATTTCGAGCATATTTAAAGGGCTTAAACAGAGCAATAGGAGAAAGTGAGCCCAGGATGGCAGCTGTCAGCAAATGCCCAGCTACCAGCTCCCTCGCCTGTGCAGCCAGACTCTCTGGTGGAAAAATGAGACGAAAACCTCGGGACCTCCTGCCTGCAAGAGGGACCACAGCCACAGTGGCGGTCCTGCTTACAACAGTCAGCTGAAATCCAGTTTGAGACTGTCTGGTCATGAACAGGGCTTTGCAGTTCAAAGCCTTGAGGAAATGCAACTGGGATATACTAACAAAAACCAAATTAATTCACTGGTTTAACGCTGTCTGAATTTTGGAAGAATTTTGAGCTGGATGTTTAGAAAGCTTCTGCCTCTCGCAGATGAGCTGCATAGATTGCCAAATGTATGTCCTCTCAGAGGAAAAAAATGAGTTTTATTTCTGTTACAAACCTACAGGACTTCTTTCAGTTTTACAAATTTCCTTTCTAAATGGAAGCATTTTAGAGGAAAAGAAAGTGCTTCAAAAAATCCTTAGAAAAAATCCTTCTGAAAATGTTTTATCTGATTGATCCATCAAGCAGTGGCTCAGGGTAAGGAAAAGATGACAGGTGCTCCTTTTGTTGCATGCTGTTCTGATTAACTTCAAATAAGACGCTCCCTGTCACCCATGGCCCTCTACATCGTGAGTGCACAGAGCTCTGTGGACTCTGCTGAAAACACCTGATGCTGTAGCAGATCTCCTCCTGCCAGAAGGACAAGATATTTTTGCCCAGGACTGTTTGGAAAACCATGATTGGACTTGAACTCATAAAAGCAATAATAAAAATTTAGAGAAGCTTTAAGGAATCTTTCCAAAAGTGTCCAAAGTCAGCCTTAGTCTGCAGTTGTGATCAACACTGGCTCTTCTGAGAGCAGAATCAGGAGCAACCACACAAGGAGGAACTGTGGAGTTTCTGGTTTCCCAGCATCCATCCACCTTCCCTCGACCCTCCATCTGCTTTGCATTGACTGACTCACCTGCCATTTTTTCCAAGGACATTATTTACATTCCTTTCTCATATAAAAAAAGCTGTGCCAGAGCAGAGAGCCACAACCACAGAAATCCAGCAGTGTCCTCCCTTGAATTAATGATACAGGGCAGACTGAAAAAGGGAAGAAGGCTTTTTTCTAAGACTATAGCTAAGAATAAGCTTGCACACACATCTGGTGTTCTTATTGATATGAAATATATATTCACCTGAATCTTTGGGATTCTTGCTAGATGTTTGGAAGGATTTTTCTGTCACTGGGGGAATGTAAAATCCTCTCCTAGCTGTTTCCAGGCAGCGCAAACTTTCTTTCTGCGCTCCCTTTTCTAGGCAGATGAGGCCACTGATGGGAATTATAGATTGTTTTTTGGTGCCAGGGGGTCTGAACAAAGGCCAGAATGGAAGAACTCAGCCACATCCCCAAATGAGAAATAAGTTTGGCTCCAGCTCAAAACTCCGCTGCCCAGGTCTATCCATGTCACTGAGGATAATCAGACAAGTAGCATGTTGGAATCCTAATCCAAAAAAACCAAAAGCCTGAGCTAATGGCTAAATAATCCCCACATTAAATCCTTCCACAAAGCTGAAAGAGAGAACCGAGTTTCCAAATGCTTCCAATTAAATGGAACATTAAGGTCAGCACCCGGGTTGAAGGCAGAGGGGGAAGCAGCCTGGGAGTCTCCGAGGGCAGCTGGGACGAGCAGAATTTCCAGGGCAGCATTTCTGACTCTCTCATCTCTGGCAGCGTTAAGCACTGACACAGCGTTAGTGAAATGTGGTCTTCATTGGTTCATTTTCGTCTCTGTACGTCTGTTTGTATGAGTACAGGGGTAGCTATTCAATGACAACCCTGGATGGACAGAAAGGATTTTTCTTTGCTTCTTTTCCTTCTTTTTACACCTCCTCCACCCCCACACCCCCTTCTCCAACCTTAGAGCAGCGGGTAATTTGTGTACTGGCTGAAATAAAACCCACTTAACGATGAAATCCATGGCCAAAGCCTGTGGACATCAGTGCAGACTTAATGAAATTTCTATGCCTGAAACACATTAGTAGGCAAGAACTGAGACTGGAAAAAGATTAGGCTGCTGAATAGCTGGCAGAGCTGGAGCTTTCAGAGTGAAAGTCAGCACAGAGAGCAAGG
Source organism: Phalacrocorax carbo (assembly GCF_963921805.1). Lineage (NCBI taxonomy): Eukaryota > Metazoa > Chordata > Aves > Suliformes > Phalacrocoracidae > Phalacrocorax > Phalacrocorax carbo. Next base: position 8,675,969 of record NC_087530.1, read on the forward strand.
GAGAAAAAGGAGACAGTCTTACAAGGGGCTGCTCTGGCTGAGCTAACCACCTGTCCACCTGAGTCACAAGCCTTCCCCCACGCCCATGGCCACCCTCTCCTCAAACCCCTTCTGATCTGTGGGCCTGCAGAGCCCTTACAAGCTCCCATAAACCTCCCCATCCTCAGTGGCCTGCACCCACCGCACCCAGAGCTAGCAGAGAGGCTGAGCTCCTGTGACTATAAAGGCCTGCTGGTTGTTTTGTCAGGCTCCCTCAGTTCTGCAGAGATTTAGATTCCCTCGAAGTGGAGGCTTGCATACTTTTGCTTGACTTCCATTCCAATTTTATTCTTGATTTTTGTCCATTTTACACCTAGGCAGCAGAGAGATGCCCAAAGGGCATGTTTATGTGCCGAGAGAAGAAGGCAGTGGGGGTCAGATACAGGGAAGCCCTCAGGTTGTTTAAATTTCTCTCAGAAGACAGGTTGACTAAGTAGATGGCATCTCGGAGCCTAGAAACGTGCTCACATCAGCACGTTTTATGACCATGCATCATTCAGTCAGTGACATCATTCAAGTCACCTCTCAAATTTACACAGGGCAGCAAGGGGACAGGGGAAACAAGGGGAGAGCACACAGAGGGGAAATACATCTTCACTATTTTGAGACCCCAGTTGGCAGCTTTTCCATCCAGTTTCCTGAGATATTCACAGCTGAGGCTGTGCACACTGAAACCAGGGAGCCAGGCTGGGGCTAGGAGCAGTACGCCTTCCTTCTTGGAGACCTCCGTCCAGGTGGCTCTGGAAGTGTTTGGTGCATATAGGTGCGCGTCTGGAGGGAGATTCTCTGGGGCTTGGGACTAACAAATGCCAGAAGTTGACAAATCTGACTAACAAATTGGGAGAAGCTCCCCTGCACCCAGCCCCATCGGGTGCAACGCCAGCAGCTGCGCCCCATCCAGGCCATTCAGCCATGCTGGTGAAGCTGGCTCTGCTCAAATTGCAGAGGGACCCTGACACCCCTTGGGATTTGACATGGCCACGAGCTGCACTCCAGTAGCAGCGTCCACTGACCCCTTACCCTGAGCATTTACATTATTTCTCTGTGCCTTGAAAGGGTCATAGCCATCAGACTTTTATTAAAAAAACCCAACCAACACACAAAAAACCTTTTGAGATCTATTGCTTTTTAAGAAAAAAAAAGAAAAAACAAGAACAATAAACCCAGTGAATAATTATCAATACTATTGCAGGATTGGTCCCTCAGTTGCCATATTTTCCTTTAACTCCAGTGTAATTTTGCTCTGTCTCCCAGAAGACGAGTGTTTGACTTTTCTGCTGTGCCCTTTCAGAGGTGTTACAGACTGTGATCTTGTCTGTGCTCTTAATGGCTTTGTCAAGAGATCATTTCTGCTCAAACCTTGTTAGCCTTAATAAAGATAAAATAAAGTCATAAATACTTTTGCGGTTTCCTTTTTGCTGGGCTGTAATTTGACTAACAAATTAAATTACTTTAATTTGGAAACTAATAATTATTTCGTTAGAAGTAGATTGAAAGAAGTTTAGTTGAAAATGGACTTTTCATGGAAGGAAAAGGGATACCAGTTCTTGGAAATATAAACTAAACGTAGGAAACTGGATGAGTGGCATTTTGAAAATCTGTTCTCATTAACCAGCTTTGGCTTTTAATATGTGTCATTTTTATCCCCATTTGTAAAACTAATATTTCTTTCCGTCACATCTGTTGGGCAGACAACTCCACAAAGCTAGAAAACTTTGGTGATGGAGCTATAAAAGCAAAAAGATCTCATCATAGCGATAAAGGTCCATTTCCAAAGTTCATATCCCAGACTGCATTACTTTCTCCTACAGCCTCCAAAGCCACATCCAGGAAAACAATGCTCAAGCCGTGCTGCTACAGGGTTTTACCGATGAGCTGTGATCTAAGTGGAGAGAGTGTTCTGGTACTCTGTTTTCATTTGTTAATTGACTCCTCTCTTACTTAAGATAGGAATTGGAGTAGTTTGTGATAAATGGATTACACAGTCCCCTTTGTTCCAGCGCAGCTCCTGTGAAATAACTGCCAATTCCTCACTGCACCAGGTAAAGGGGCGGAGGGTGCAGTTTGGGACTCCTCCTCTCGATCGGTAGAAGGACATGTTTTTTAACTCAACATTTATCTAATGTAAGATGAATAAACAACACATGAGGCACAGTCCGGAACCCACAATTCCCTTTTCCTGCAAGCCTTACGGTAATTCAGCCCTCCTTGCGAGGGCTCACTGAAGCCCCTGGCTCCTGCATACTTCGCACAGCAGGTCTGGCTTCAGCAGGAAGGATGGAGAGTCTCCACCCCACTTTCTGCACAGTGGCTAGGACCCTGCCCGGCAGGGAGAAGGTACTGGTATGATACTCTTCCACCCGGCCGGATGAAAGGGACCGAAGGCCTTCCTTTTTCTAAGGGAACTTTTCCACCGGGGAGGTGGTCTCATGCACACTACAGCAACAGCATTTTCAAACAAATGAGGGAACCTCATGCAGGTCATCGGAAGAAAAACTTTGGCAATCACCCTCAGAAGAGGTCTTTGGTCTCTCTAAACTTCATCAGAAAATCACATTCTTTTGTATTCCTCACAGGTTTCCTGTTTTAGCACTGAGATTTTTAGCTCCACCTTCTAAAACATGTAGTTCACTTCAGGTGCTTAAAAAGAAAGCAAAACTGTCTAACTATGTCCTTTATTGGATCTGGCCCTCAAAAAACAGAAGGTGTTGGCAAACTCTGCTGCAACTCCATATGGTTGCTTTGTGGCTCCCTCTGCTCTTTAAAGGGGAAGGAAGACGTGTTTCTCACTCTCATCCAGACAGGCTCTGCTGCCAGGCTCTGATCTTCCAAATTATCACCCCTACAAAGAGGCAAAGAGACATTTAACAAGGGCTGGCTTGTCCCCTCCGCTGGCTCTCCAGCCAGCATTTCTTCAGTGTCAGAGCTGTAACTCTGCATCTTCCTACCTCTTCATGTCTGATCTTTCTGCTTCTTACTCAGTCCTCCTCCTCTCTCCCACCATACCTCTCCTATCTTTCAGCTTACTCCATCACCAACACCATTTTCAACAAGGAGGATCTCTCTTGTGCTTCTTGCTGCCAGCCCATGTTGTCCTCACACGAAAAGGTAATTATTTCTCCAATGGGGATTTACGACTGCAGCCACATTCTCAGCTTTATGTGGGATCAGAAATTGCCAGAAAACAAGAATTTATAAGAAGTATGGCCGAGTTACAGTGGAGGGAGATTACAGTTTCTGGCACATCAGGGACAAATTTTAATTTGGATTGTACTGAATGAGAGCCCTTCTCACCGATCCCTGTGGACGCTAATCACACTGGGTAGTAAGAGCGGTTCTTGGAGACGGACTGACAGATGTGGGTGGCAAGAAAAGGGCTGAGAACAGGCCCCACTTCAGCTTACAAACTATTTACCTCTTGGAGAAACTGGTGTCTCTAGCTCATCCATGTGTGGCAACACTATGGACATACATATGCACGCACACCATCCACATGTGTTGACACACACACACACTGCTCTTGCTGAGCCTGTGAGGCCGTTCTCTGCCCACCTGGTTGAGGCAGGGTAAGCAGCAATGCACAGGCACAAAACTCCACCTACTCTCAGAGCTGCAGCCCTGAGGCCCATGGCACAGGCCTTTTACTCCATTCCTCCCTTACCATTCAAGTCCTTATGTATCCTAAGGATTTGGACATGTTCTGCTTTTTATTTTACTACTCATCGTCTTAATTCCAGCAAAGGCTGAGTGCATGGGTAATGAAGTTTCCTCCTTGCCATGCATATTTCCAACTCTAACTTACTTTCTTCAAGAGGTCTTTTATAAAAAACAACAGATCCACCTCCAAAAAAAGCTTTGCAGAACAAACCAAAAAGGAAATTCTTTGTTATTTCCACCAACTGCACCAAACCAGTTGAGAGAGGAGGCAGTGCTTTAACTCCCTAAGGGATGCCTGATGTGAGAGCAGGAGCAAGGCAGAAGCAGTGGTGTTGAGAAAAGGACAAAGGTTTCTGCATTTAGGAGGGAGCCTTGTGTCAACATTCGGACTTGTTCTTGCCCGCAGAAAGGAGACGTTAGAGCTCCAGAGCTGAGAGCATGCTCTGCTCTCAACTTACACCAGCATAAATCTACAGGCAGGGCTGTGATATCACTGAGGAAAGAAGGAAGAGACACTTGCCTGTAAACACCTTCACTTCATCCCCTAAAGCCTAGATGAAGGTGGAAGAGCTTCAGAAGGTGCCATCTGGCTGGCAAGCAAGCTGGCATTGGGCAGAGCCTTGGCTTCAGCTTGAGTCGGCATTTAAATTCAGAGGAAACTTAGGCAAAGTCTCAGGCACCACCTTCTCCCTCCTCCCACGCTGCATGACACGTTGCAGCTGAGCTTCGTGTAATGACCCATGAGCACTGCTAACACCCCCAGCTCCTCCTGCCAGGTGGTCCCAGGCAAGCCAGGGAAGAGGTTTGGCCCTAAACCGCCTCTGATCTCCAAAGTCATGGGAAGCTGTAATTTGTTACTCACTACAGCTGCTTGCTGCAGACACACAGCCTGGCCCACAGGCTCATCCTGGGCTGAGAGCCTTCTCCCCTTCTTGGGGGATCTTGCCATCCCTTTCCTCTCTCTACTACTTGAAGTTAAAAAAAAAGGTAAGAACAAACACTGGGGAAAAATACCTCTAGTCAGATCAATGGATTTTATTTTTACCTCAGTCTTAAAAGTTTCCTTCTACTTTTATGCCATTTGTTTTGATTTTCTTTTGGTTTTCATCATAATAAAGTTACAACCTGAAACAAGGGGGAAAAAAACAACTTTCAAGCAAGGCTTTTCTTGGTTTCTTTTTTCACTTAAAGCTGCCGCTTTAAGTTGCTAAAATGAGGAAAAATTGCCCTTTTATTCTCACAGAAAACCTGTTTCAAAGAATCAGCATTTTCTGATGAAAAATGCTTTGTTGAAAATTTCCCGACCAGTGCTTTTACTGAGCATAGTCCTACTGCTACTTCCCTTCCCTGTGGAGTGTGCAGATCACCCCCTGAGAGCTATGCTGTTGTGGGTATCAGCTGAGCTAAACGCTGCACCCGATTTGGAGCTGGGTCATGAGAGCAGACACTCATCTTGGGCTTCCCATTTCAGAGACTTCTGCGGATATAGACCTATTATCACATATTCAGCTTTTCTCCCTGCCCCAGACGTTATTTTTAATCTACGTGTCATGACTATTAGTGGAGGTAGTCCTGCGTCCAAGGTCCCAGCAGCAAGGCAGCATTGTGCCTCCAGCAGTACATTTTGGTAGGCGTCATTCTCTCGGTTGTAGGACAGAGCAAATGCCGCCCTCTTTCCTCCATTTCTGCCAAGAGTACGGGCATGATTAGACTTCCCTGAAACAAAGTGCAGACCTGTTCTCAGGGTGACGAAGGCCACTCTACCACTTGGCAGCAAGGTACAAATATGCCATAGAAGCTCATAGCCCAAACTAAAATACTTCTCTTTTGGGGTGTCTGTTAACCATGGGACGTTGGAGTAGCTCAAAACACACGCTTTCTGCAGGTGATTCAGATACCACTGTCCATTTTATAGTGCTGTTGTGTTCAAAAGAACAGCACTGAATCATTGAAACAGCCTTGCTTCCCTGCCTAGGCCCCTTCCTTCTGCCTCCATGCGATGCGGCTGCTGGCAGAAGATGGAGCCAATCTGCAAAATGAGCATCTCCATGGAGATAAGCTGAGAGCACGAGAAGGTCAGAGCCAAAGCGTCAGGAGCAGCAAAGGAGTTCTTCAAACTTCATTTCCTTCCACAGCAATCACTTGATGGAGATTTGTTGAACATGACACCTGGCTGCCTCGCATTGCCGACTCAAATGAGGAGACAAAAGAGGAAACTAATTGTTTCCAATGCATTCAAGTTTAATACAGTGCATTTTTAATTAGGGCTCTAAAGGGGAAGGGAATCAATTACCTCTTGCAGAGGCAGACTCCACTGGCAGGTGATGCCGTGCGGAGAAAAGGAATTGCAGCAGGATGCTAAGGCTCCCTGATGAGGAGAGGGCCAGTGTGCTCTTTGGGGAGCCCTGTGCACTGGGTACTCTTGGTGGCTCCAAGGAAGCTTGCCACGAAGTGGCACTGTGACACCATCCAAGAGGACAAGATCAGGGGAAAATGCTGTTGATCCACCCTGCTTTGGAGGTGCTTTTGTACCTGGGAGTCTTTGTAACCCCTAGGGAACATCTGCTCTCCAGGACCTGAGGAGGAGATAAGGACATCTGAGAGACCACACTGTGAACATCCTTTCCCACAACTCTGGTGAGATCTAGTCCACTTTAAGACATCCTATTCCTTATTTCAGCAGGATTGGGGAAGCCCAAAAACTACTGCTCGATAGGTGCTTGGTGACCCATTCTGGGGGAGGAGGAAACAAAGGCACTCTTATGGTTGGGATCCAGATCCCTGGAGAATTCTGTGCTAGAAAAGCAGTCCCAGTGAGCTGAGGTTGAAGGGACACCAGTGAGCAAACACAGCAAGCCCAAGGACTCCCTCTAAGAAGCAAATCCTTATAGCATACTGTTGAGACACACGCATATACAGCAAGGAGCTCGTATTTCTGAAAACTTATGTTCGGTTTGTTCAGCAGACCAAAGCTTAGGTCTCCAAGGAGCTCAATTTCATGCCTCTAATGAGAATTACATTTCCTAAAGGAAGCAGCCAAAGTCCTTCAATTCAGTGTAACACATTGCAACAGCAGAGAGGTCTCAGGATCCTGCGTTGTCAATACCTTCATATTCAGTCTTTGCCAGGCAAAAACCACAACCTTTTTCATGTCTTTCAGCAGGACACTTTGGGATGTGTCGAATTTATTCTTTTTGGATATGAGTGACTTCAGTGTCTATTGCTGAAGTCTATACCACAGAGATTTCTTTGCAATGCCTAAGGGGACCAATTCAGTTGGCTAAAAAGAAGATTAGTAGCACCACCTGAGGGACCCTACAGCATCCTAAATATCTGCATTGGGCTGGCAGAAACAGCACAGGACCAAGAGCAGACTGACAGCCTGGCAGCTAGCTGGGATACTTGATGGTTTCTCAAAATGTACTAGACACCTCTTTTTAGCCAACTGAAGCAGCCAGTGTTGGGCCAGTTCAGTGGATGTTTGATACAAAAGCTAGTTCAGTTGTAACAGAACAAGGCCTTCACACTGTGCAATGCTACTTTGCAGCAAGTCTGAGGACAGAAATTAGCTCCTAAAAATAATTTGGGACATTTTGATTGTGAAGCTGGAGCTAAGTTAATATATGGCATTGTAAAGCCAGGAAGTAAAACAAGAACAATATCCATTAAAATAAAATGGTGAGTACAGACTGAGTGCTAAAGAAATAAATCCAATGGTGAAATTCAACTTACACATATAAGATTGAGATCAGGACTTTATTGCCAGGAAGAATGTGGGGCTTTTTTTTCCACTTTGTGTCTTTTCTATTACTTCATATTTTCTCAATGAATCTCTGGAAGATGCTGTTTATGGGCAAAATGGAGCATGCTTCATGAAATATTTATTAATCAGAACTGCCAAATTCGTAATTACTTTCTGGGCACTAAAACTGTTTGGCCTTATCAAATAAATGAGAATAACCACTGATTATTGTTTTTGGAGAAAGGAGTAGCTGGTAATAAGGAAAAAACATGCACATATGAGAAAGAGAAAGATAATATAAAAGGACATAGATGTGTTCATATAGATGTCTGAGTGGTCAAATGACTCATCTGCCCTAAAAAAGAAACATAATTTTCATATTATGAGGCACTCAAAAAAGCCAGCAGTACTATCACTCCAACACGATAGATGGACGTCATTCATTTCCCTGTCCCTCTTCTTCCACTCTCGTTTTATGGTTTAGAGGCAGTTGGATTTTCCTTCTGTTGTTTCTAGTTCAAAAATAGGAACCTCTGTTCAATAGACATCAGTGACATTTAATGCCAGCAAGAAACTCATAAAGACCTCAAGCTTTTGCAGTTTTTCCACCTCCAGCCATAGACTCCATGGCAAAATAGCCGCATCGCATACGCAGACGCAACCCTACAGCAATTTCTTCATAAGTGCTTAGGTTTTGTTTTTACACAGGCCCTGAAGTTTCTGAAAGCGATAAAACATCTCAACTTCTGATCAGAAAACTGTCACCATACACAGGTGCTTTTGAAAGTGCAACCAGCTGCCCAGATATCCAGGAAACCTTGTCAGTAGGTATGGGACACCCAGCCTGGCGTGAAAAAAATTTCACAGTCTTCAAAGAAGGAAGATGCTTTTGCCCGCCTGCCCTTTAAGCACGGAAAAAAGACATCTGTCTTTACTGACGGGACTTCAGGTGCTCTTGAAAACGTTTCTTGGACTTTCCCAAAGTTGCTCTGTGTGTAACAACCAACCGCCCTCCCCAGCTGCTGGCCCCGAGGCTGCCCCGCCGTGCCCCTCGCCGCTGCCTGCTGCAGCCCCCGGCCCTCGGCTCTTCGTGCTCACGCAGAAGCCTTGCAGCGCCCAAGTGAGAGTGCGGGAGCCACTCTCGGCTCTCTTTCAGGCTGCTAACTTGGGGATTCCTCTCTCGCCCTCTTCCCAGCTTTTGCAGATTTTCCCCCTCCACTCCTCCATGATGATTTATGGGGGGAAAGTATAACTCTAAAATGAATAAATGATATTCTTTCGAAGCTATCTCCTTTACTCTACTTGTTCTCTTAATTTACTTGGTTTATACCAACTGATGACAGAAGCCTATTGTTTTGCTGAAACATTAACTTCACAAAGTCATTCTGCTCCCATCTGCAGCACTAAAATTAATGATTCCCTCTGCAACATCTGTTTAATTAACTATCGGCACCATAGAAGAGGCATCCAAATACCCCAGCGACTAAATCAGCCTCAAATTAGGGAAATACAATGTTAAATTGTATCAGAGAGAAGCAGAGATTATCCTTTTGAGCACTGACATTCATTAGCTACCAGCCACCCCATGTATCTTCATAATGAAAAAGTGTCAGCAGCTCTTTGCTGTAAAGTTTTCATTTGAGGGCTGCTGCTCTTTCAGCCACGGTGATTGGAAAGAGGGGGTGGAGGGAAATGAGCAGGCTTAAGCCAGTGCTCCATCATCCTCGCTGAAGGATCTCCTGCTGGGATGAAAGATAAAGGTAAAACAGTGCTGCCATTGAGCGCTGCCTCTGCTGCCCTCACGCCTGTGGGAGGCTGGTGCCACCTTCCTGAGCAACAGGACAGTCCCTGCAAAGACAGCAGGACGCACTGCAGAAGCTGCCCCTGAGGTAGTCTAAGGGATGGATAGTACCTGGGGGTATGGCCAACGGTAGCAGTCTCTTGGCTACCCTCTAAAAGAGAGGTGGGAGAAGGCAGCTGTAAGGGGGAAAAGGGGAGGGCGCGTGCTTTGGACTCCAGTGAGGTCTCTGAAGTGCCTGGGGTTATTAAAAAGGTTCCTTGCAGGCTCTGTTGCTAATGTAGCTACCCGTCCAGCTTTGTATGGGGAACGCACAAAATAAGGGCAGGATTCAAGAGTTTTTTGGGTTTTCTTAACTTTTTTCCCTCCTTTGAACTCCCCCCCCTTACGTTGCTATGGCAACAAATGCAGCGTGAAATTGCAAGTTTGCAAAGTGCACAAAGTCCGCAGGCACCCTAAAAGCACGGGTCTAGCAAAGGAAAGGAAGCAGGGGAGCAAGGTGGGGAGACGGGCAGGGAAGGAGCTGGGCTCACACAGCTGCCTGCAGAGAGGGCCAGGCAGGCAGGGGTGGGAGGGCATCAGTAAAAAGAAGGTGGTGCAGCTTGGGTTCCCACTGTGTAGTTATACTTATTAAAATACACATCTACATCCAGACAGTCTGCCCTCTGTCCAGACTTGCTACCTGCTATGAACTTTCTCCGAAAAGGGAACTCTCTGGGGTTTTTTGCCATTTCTTGGAGAACTAGCAAAGCATTAGGTTATGCACTTTAAAGAACGAGCCTGAACTCCTGGAAGTACTGAAATAACTCTAAGGTTCTTCTCTAATGCATGAGCTCAGGTCGGAAAAGTGCACCTACTGAGTCCTCTGGGGTGAGATTTTTCAAAAGCATACCAAGCCTGAGGCTCAGTGCCCACAAGGGCCAGGCTTTCATCAGAGCTCAGTTCCCATTTAGGCAGCTAATTAATCTTTGCAAACACCTCAAAGTATCTAAACTGCATCTGTAGCTGTGGTGTTGCCCTGAAAAATGGCTGTGGCTAAACAAAAACTTCTCAGTTTAAAAATCCATTTCTTCTCTCTTTGGAGCAGTATCTGCTGGCTTCTTGGCGAACCATTTCTGACTGTTGTTTCCTGGCTTAAAGAACCGATGCACATCTGAAAGGCCACTCTGAAATCTAGCCTTTACCTTGTCTTCAAATCAGACATATACTTAAGTACCAGGGAGGAGCTGAATTTGGCTCCTTTATACCTGTGCAACCAACACAGAAGCAGTGTGTTAGCACATTGGGTGCGTGAATAAGTTTCAACGGGACTATGGGAAGACAGAATGAATGAGGCTGCTGTTAGACAATAGGCAGAAATACCACCCTTTATTCAGGAGTGGCTGAAGGTCAATATACATAACGACTCTTCTACCAAATCTTTGTTACCCTCACCTTTCACTGAGGATAAGTGGTTTTTAGCCCCTCTCTTCTCACCTTTTCCCAAAGATCCTAGCTGTCCTCTGTGTTCTGCCATTGGTCTTAGTGGTTGACTCCAACTCCATCATTAATTCTGTTTTTCAAAGGTTGGTTTCCACAGTCATGCATTCTCTTGTTTCCTAGCAAAGATACGATGGTTGAGCCTTGGCTTGGTATAAGGACAGCCGGGGGCTTTGTGTCTCCATGGAAGATACTCCTGAACACTCCTTTGAATTAATTTTCAGAGTGGGTTTGTCAAAGCTCGTTCAAGTTCAAGATAATTCATGGTGAGAATGTTTAAGACCATTACAAGAAGCTTTGACTCGTTTGCTTTAAAAATTAGTTCAAACTACATACTCAAGCATTTCTTGGGAGGCATGGCCTGTTGTTACCTGTTGCTCAAGGCAGGATTGCAGGTGAGTGGCCCAGTTGAAAAAAATGCTGCCTTGTTGAGAAGAGGCTCCCGTGTGGCTCCAGCAGCAGGACAGTTCCTTCCCATGCAGAATGTATCTACATTTGTGACATCCACACACTTCAGCAAGTAGTTGCTTTCCTAGTGCTCGTGTGCTGAGGTTATTGGCAGAACTCTACTGACAGAGCATGTAGAGAATTTACCAAACCACATTTAAAAGTGTGACATGAAATTCAAAAGCAGCCAGGGGAATTAGAACACTCTGTAGCAGGATAAGATGCTAAAGGAGCATGAAACACATGCTATGCTTAATGTGATTTTTTTTTTTATAAGACTGTTTCCTTTCCAAGCTTGCCAAGGAATACATTGCACTGTCAGAGTACAACTTCAGACATGCACAGCCATGGCAATAGTGGTGAGATGGATACAGAGCCAGAGACAGCATGGCTTCTGCTTCTGCCTAGATAAGGGAGTCAGATGAACACTGGCTATAGTGCAACACAAGGAAACCTCTCAACACACGGAAAGATGAAGAATGAAAGTGTTATTCTAGGTGCAGAGGATCTCAAACCCTGGATGTTACTGATAATGTAAGGAGAAGGAAGATAAGGAGATTGAAGGCTTTAGGTGAGAGTGCCCCTTGAATAGCCAGTACTGGGAAATGAGGTATCAATATTTACTTGGCAAAATGGCACATGGCTCTGAAAACCAGTAGACAGGGAATTAGAGATTGCTTGGATGATGCACAGAGAAGCCAGCTGGGGCTGGATGGCCAGTGTGATAGGGACTGCCTGCACACAAATAGGATAGGAAAGCCACTGCCATATTGTGCTTATAATTTTAAACAGATATGGTGAAAAAATAGTGGGAGAAGATATAAGGGGGAAAGGTGGCCCAGAACTATGTAGCAGATCGGTGCCAGAGCTGGGAAATGATTCCCAAGGCTCACAGTCCTTAGCCCACTGTAACAAAATACACTGACCATAAGAGGAACAGCTATGAGTCTCTGTCTTTCCAATTATCCTCAAGGTTTGGGTTTATGTATTTATTTATTTGCCAAACACAGAATGCGTAAGAAGGTTCATAAAAATCTTTTTTATTATCTTTAATCCATCATGACTAGTGTATCACCCATACATTTTTCCAGTTTAAAATAGAATAAAGATGTCCCCTCACATCCTAATCTTTCTCCAGGCAGCTGTGCTCCTTACATCAGCACAATGACCCAAACAGTATGGCTGTATTAACAGATATGATCTAGTCTTTAATGGAGCTCAGCAACTGGGATTAGCTACCTGTAATGTAGTTTGGGCTGTCAGGCACCGTACAAAACTGCTAACACATTACAAGTTATAGGCATCAATTCTTTCTAAGTGAAAAGGCATTTCAAATTCAAAACTTCAAACCTAATAACAGGAAATTATCTTGATGGATCCCCTTCAACATGTAAAAAACTAAAGAGATGAGGAGAGAGGGTCAGGCATCCAATCAAAACAAAATCATAGCACCTTTTTTCTCTCTCTAGTTCAGAGCAAAGCAGAAACGTGGATTTGGCCATCAAGGAAGGAAGAAATTGTGGAAATGTAAGTGCAATGAGAAAGAAAGTTTGCAAACTACATTATAACAGGAGAAAGGGAAAATTTAGCTGCCTGTTTCAGTCAATGTGTACACCAGAAGCATCGGTCTGACCTGACAGGGACTTGTCGTCTAAGATGACTGTTTGAAAAGTCCCTTGCAGCTCCTTAGGGCATTTTTCCAAAGAAAGCTGAGTTGGGAGTTAGTTAGGGCTTTTTCTTAGCTTTCATATTTTGAAGATGCCCAATATGGACATCCTTAATGAGACCTGATTTTTCAGATCAGAAGACACTCAGTGCTTCCTGAAAAGCAGGTCTTTGTTAAAAGTATCTTTGAAAAAGTACACATTTGGAATGCACACTCCAAAAGTGTGCACAGTGTCTGAAAATATTGTCCGTTTGCCCCTTTAATCCTTGGCAATGATCCAGGGCTAGAAAACCTCTGGCAGGCTTAGGAGGAGAGGAGGAAGGGTCAGAGTTCGAGTGATGAATGCTGACAAGCTGAGTCATTGATGAGTTGCATGCTATAATCTATCATTTTTAAACCTAGCTTGTCTGAAAGCTTTCTCTGTTGTCAAGCTGAGTCATTTCTGCCTGTGAAAGAGAGGGCTAGGGAAGAGAAATTTATTTCATCTCTCAGCACTGTGTCCATGCACCAATCCTGCCGCTGTCCCGTTTTCTCCACATCTGTCTGTCTCTATCCCTGGCACGTGAATTGGCCAAGCCACCATCGGACATCCCAGAAAGAACAAAGCTTCCCCAAGTTGGCAAAAGAGTCCCTTAAGGAAAACAAAAGGGACTGAAAACAAATTGAAAGCAAGACAGACAAACCAGAAGGCAGATTTTCCTTTTAGCACATTTTTGGAGGAAGAGTGGAGAGAAGTCCCTTATGGCCAGAAAACCACACTGCCACTGGATTTCCAGCTCAAGTCGGAAGCCCAGGGGAAAGAGAGCTCTTCACCACCTGTCAGGAGGGATTGCAAACACAACAAAGTATCTCATAGAAAAACAGTGCAGGATAGTCATTTGAGACCGCCTCGTTAGTCATACAGCATTTGCACATGCTGATGGCTGAAGGCAAAATATGACCTTAAGTTACATTATCACACCAAACACAATGTCTTTTTTTTTTTGCAAGGGGAAAACAAGAAAGAGCGAATGTACTGCATGAGATGTGAGAGATGGGGCTTTGATGGCAACAGGATGTCACAGCAGCCATAAATGCGGATGTCCTTGATTATCATCTCTGTTGGGGTGGTAGCTCAGACCAGGGGCGGCACAAGGTGCTGGATAAAGGCACTTTGGAATAAACGTGCTCTGATCCAAAGAGCTTTCACCCTAAATATCTAATGTCTCACAGTGGGTGAATATTATCAGCAGACAAGACAGTCCAAGGCAGCAGTGTGATGACATTAAAGCTGTTGGAAATCTAATTCTTCCTGAAAAAGTCAAAGCAGAAACTAGCCCTGACTATGGAGGGAAGGGAGTGTTTTACAAAGTGCAAAGCATCTAGTCCACTCGAATGGAGAGTGCTCTCAAAGTCCTGAAAATGCTGCCTCCATGCCCATGGAGGGTGATATTTGTCTTCATGCAGTGGGTGAGTCCTGCATACTGTTCTATTCAAAAAAGAGAGTGTGACTTAAGTAGCATGAAAGGCTGTGTGCTGGTGATCTGCACGGAGAGCAACCTCACGTGCAACTTTGTCTTGTCTCTTTCCTGGTTTCACATCCCACCTGGATGAGTATGGCTTTCTTCTAGCACTCAGAAAGAAATTGAAGTGCTAAGTGTGCCTATGGCTTTCCATGAGATGACCCAAAACTTGTTTTCTTTTGTGACTGAAGAAAACAAAAACACTTTCTGTATTTGAAACCAGAACTAGAGTAAGATTCTTCAGAGTACTTTCTGACTAGGGTTGCTAGCTCAGATCACCTTTCGGTCTGCTGACCAGATGAGCAGAGCTCTGTTTGAGTGGTCCCAGAGCTGCGCTGTGAAATTCTCTAACATTCGTTCAGTCCCTCCATTTTCTTATTGAAGACTAAATGCATTGGATACAACAAAGAGTGTAAAGGAAGCTATGAACACAGGTTTAACCTAGCAGAGTGGATCCCAAAGTGCTGAGGAGGGATTTGTAAAGACTTCCTTAAAGTTTGCTCATCAGTAACATCTGTGTGCCTCTTCTTCTGGGTCTTGACATATTTTACATCTATTTTGAGGGCTTGTAACATAGGAATATTGGGTTTTAATGGGAACCACTGGCCTCCTGCTTCTAGGAAGGTATTGTTAGGTTGGCTCAGATGAAGAAGGATCATCAGCACGTTCTCAGAGCTTCTTGCTTTGGCACTGAGGAAGATTTAGCACGTTCTGATATCCATTTCCTCCAGAGCTCTAATCTTAACACCCACCTACTGCATGCTAAATGAACATCCCAGCACTTCATAATGGAGACAGGAAATTAATTCCTCATAAAGGTTTTTTTCT
Organism: Phalacrocorax carbo; assembly: GCF_963921805.1. Taxonomy (NCBI): domain Eukaryota; kingdom Metazoa; phylum Chordata; class Aves; order Suliformes; family Phalacrocoracidae; genus Phalacrocorax; species Phalacrocorax carbo. The sequence goes on from NC_087530.1 coordinate 8,691,127, forward strand.
TCTGCCCCTCTTATTAAGGCCCCTCAGCCCTGTCAACAGCCAACTGAGCTTTCAAAAGTCATAAAGGTGCATTTCTGCAGTCTCATTTCCTCAAGTCTGTTACTTGATGGATTATGCCCATTAATAACCTTCACATTGGAGAAGAGCAGCTGCCGGGGATTGAAGGTACCTTGTTGAATGGTGTAACTCTGACCCTTTAAGCAAGGCACTCAGGAAAAAGGAGACATGAAGCAGGGACTCTGATGATATGTGTCTACTTCACTCAGTTCCTCTTAGAGGCAGCAACTATAAGATGATGACCCTCCCTGATCTTGCTGACCTAGGGTTCCCATGGGAACCAGCAGAGCTGGACCACTACCCTGAGGAGGACAACATCTGGAACAAAGCCCATGGTCCTTGAGACTGATGCAACTTTGAGCATTTCCACATCTCCAGCATCCACTAAGTGGATGCATCCATGTTTCCACCATACAGGAAGTCCAGAACAAGATTTTAAGAGGACAAAGTCCATGGAGGTGTCTAACAATAATCTCCTTCCTTGACATATAAATGAGCTAGGAAGTGTAAAATCCCTAAATTTGGTATTATAATTTTTCTCTCCAGCTCATAGTCTGTTGGGAAATCTCTTTTCTTTGGTGGATGTACCTAATCTTTAATTGTAAAAAGAAAATCAGTTTAACGTGAACATTAAAATGGACTAAGTTGCATCAGAATGACAGATCTGGTTTAAAATTGTGCCATTTCACCCAGTTTTGAGCTCAGCAGCATCATACAGGTTGAGATGATGTTTAGAGAGATGGATCCTAAAACAGCAGGCAAAATTCTTGTGAAATGAAAATGGATCACATCCGTATGATATGGATTTGGAAGCAGCAGAGTGAGAATTTGGAGCTGGTATCAAAAGCTGGAGGGCAGTGTAAAATAAACACACAGATTGCATCCCCAATTTTGGTAGAAACCTTTTAAAAAATTTCATGCAGCTATCAAAAATAAAAGCACAAGACCAATTCAGTGATCTCAGAACTGGAGAAAATATCCTGGGAACATGATGTTTGGAACTTTCCTTGGTTTCCTTTTCAAAATGTTATGTAACATATAATTTTGATTTTTTTCACATACCTACGCCATGAAAACTATGGAACAGCAGCATAATGTGACTTTTCACAGGATTTTTAAGTTTTTCAACCAGGCCTATCATCAATGTTCTGTAGGAAAGGACAGTTACGCTGTTGCTGCCTAGTAAAATGTCTGTGAGAAAGTGTTTCTGTTTAAGGAAAAAACCAAATTAAGTATAAACCTTCTGCGAGGGCATGCTCCCCTGGGACAGTAGATTTCTGTAAGACTCAGAGGCCAAATTTTCAGAATCTCTTGTTAAAATATAGGCAGCACATCACAGCCACAGAGACCAGAGATATTAAAGTGAAAAACCCTGGTAGTTCTGGCTCAAAGTCAGAAATAGCCGAGTGCTTCTGGATCTCTTGACCCCAGGGAGTTATTAGTAACATTTTTTTAAGTCTTCTTTAACATTCTGTGTCTTTTGTTTTTAATACATTAAGAAATTACACCCCAAAGGGGAATGGACTCCTGAGTTTTGTGTCTGTGCCTGAAACAGTAAGTTGGCATCTCCAACTCCGCAGCCAAGTCTGTGCATCCATGCTGGGAAATATGCCCTATGACTACTTCTAATGAGTATTAAACTGCCTTTGGGAAAGGATTAATGGGCTGTTTTGGCTTTTAAAGTTCTTTCTTATTTTGCTGAAATATTTCTTAAAAATCCTTCAAACTCCCCCTTGCCCCTCCAATATCTTTTCCCACGTAACAACAAAACGGATCAGTTGGCAAGGTGGAGGCTCTGTGATAATGTGGCTTCTGCCTCTCACTCAGGGGGATCAGATTAGGGCCATAAAAGTTCACTAGGGATTGCATTTCAAGAGAGGAACACAGAATAACTTGTAGATGGATGTTCAAAAACATGACCCTCGGCGCCATGGAGTGGGAACTGGAGAAGAACGCAGGACCTGTTACTTTGGACTCCTTCTGCTCTCACCCATCCCCCTCCAGCTCCTCTGTGCCGCACACACTGCTGTGCCACAGTTGCATCCTTGCTTTCCGTAATGACTAGGTGTGCAGTCCCTAATTAAGTTAGAGTTAAACCTGATTGCCCACCCAATAGCAATATATTCCTTAAATAATTTTGCCAGAAGTCCAGAGAGAGATATTTCTTGAGTACTCATGGAGAGGCTTGACCTGTTAACTACCTACAAGCCCCTTCCAGTACAGATCAACTCCAAGGACTATTTATCATTTAGCGGGGGACTGATTTATCTACCCGGGGACTAGGTTCTGAACTCAGATCATGAAGATGGTGTCTGTCAAGGACTATTGCACATATTTCATGCATTCTTTCAGAAGTAGGGGATAATTTTTTGACCTGGGTTTCTGAGACGTTGGGACAAGAGTGAGAATGAATATTCTAATTCCTGATCATTCCAGGAGAGTTTTAATTTACACATTCTACATCTGGGAGTCTTTCCAATCCATAAGCAGCTTGTTGAAAGGAAAGAGTATCCTTTAAGCCAAGGGACCCAGGGTAAAACAGCTCTAGGAAAGACCCTCCACATACCTTCCCCTATGAGCTGTGAACTGCATTATTAATGGAAGTTCTGGAATACCTCTTGGGAGAAAATCTTGAATATGCGAATGAGAGAAAATGGTATGAACAACCCACAGGGATGCATATGATCAAAGCGGTTTCATACGTGCTTGCGGGACAGATACAAACACAGACAAAGCAAAAGATTGCTTAGAGCAGGAGACAGTTCCCTCATCTGTGTTGACCTGTCACACCTGTAACAGCTGGCAAGTCCCAGCTCTGCTGTGGCCTCTGGGTCTCAGGATGGCCTGGAGGAGGCACCAAGCCGACCAAGCCAGGAGAAAGGAGGCAGTAGGGCAGGTGGACGAATGGGGCAGCCACCTCAAATGCGTGCTTGGTGGGCTGTGTATCCCTCTTCAAATCCATCTCTTCCATGCTTCCCTGGCATCTGATATTTCCTGCAGGCAAGACTCATGGCCAAGTTCAGACCTGGCTTGACTGCTGTGACTGTGAAAAGGGCTCTCCACACATATTACTGAATAAAGGCAGGACTTTGTTGTCTCCAGCCCCATGACTGAGGCAGTTGTCACTATTGGGCCTGTCCTAAACCCAGAGGAGGCACTTATCAAATGGATCATTATTGCAGAATGGCCTCACTGGTTGGGTGGGCACGCTGGAAGCTTCTTGCTTATGCAATACAGTAGCAACCAAATGAATTATCTTATTATTGTAAATACCTATTTCCAGGCTGGAAAATTGTTCATCAGTCTTGTCTGAAGTTTCCGATCTCAATTCTCAAGCTCTCCTGGCTTCCAGTGGTGGCAAGATGGAGCATGCAGCATATAGTAAAAGCGACTACATGTTAGTCTCCTTCTCAGCTATTTGCAGAAATGTTTAGATGTAGGGTGAGTTTGATTTATGTGCCTTATCTTCCTGAAACCAGATAGAACACTTCCCTTCCATTACAAACATTGCTTAATGGATCTCTAACAGCCTTGCTTTCACAACATCAAATATACAAGAAAATAAAGGGGAGAAGGATGAACCAAACTAAAAACTCTTTATTGTTTCCAGGTGTCCCTGATTATGGTTGGAAGAAGAAGTGGAGAAGAAAGGAGGAAGAGAGATAAAAAAAAAAGTAATTGGGTCCTTGGCACAAGCTCGTCATATATAAACAGACAAAAAAATTGAATGTTAAAAGGAGTTGTTCTTAACTCCTAAAGATCCCGAGTATTCAAAGGATCTCTGAAAACAGACTCGCAGCTCCTTTTCAAGCCTGTTTGCCTTCTCAAAGCTCTGCACTCAAGAAGCAAATAGCCAAGGTAGTGTTACCCCCCACCATGGAAGGCTGCTTTCCATCATGTTGCAGACCAGTTAGGGGAGGGGACGTACTGGAAGAGTATATACCAGCTGGTGAAACTCTCTCCCCTTCACCCTCAATATCCAGACTACACAAAAAGTAAAAGTCATCCAGTAGCCTCTCTTTTGGGGTAATACAGTTGTTCCGCAAGCTTAGGTGATGGAGGTTGCTCATTGCATACATTTTTATTGATCTTGTGCTCCTTCCTGCACAAAGTTATGCTGAAATCAGGTATAAAGAGTGTAATTTCATTCACACCAGCACCATATTATCTGTCTCCTATGAACTGGACTGGCACACAAACCAAAGCGATCCCAACCTCCACACACCCATGCGTGTATGAAATGGGCTGCCCCAAATGAGTTGAAAACATTCATTATATTATAACAAAATCTTCTGCTATATTTTTTTTCTGTCTCCTGTCGCCTATACAATCCCATGCTTTGCTTCTGCTTTTCTTACTTTATAACAGTCTCCATCCTTATTCTCCTTTCTGATCTTTTTCTTCACTGACTGACTGTAAAAAACACTCAGTTTGACAGCATTCAGTTTTGAAAATGAAGGAGTCCATAAATAAGGCTCAAGACAGACCCAGGATAATCTCTAATAGAAATGATAACTTTTACAGGGCTGGGCAGCAACTTTTCAATAACACCTTTTGATAGGCAAATATCACTGAATGGGATGTGATCACAGAGAATGATATTTTTAAAATGAAAAGTTCAGGTGTTTTTGCTCAAAAGCATTACATTTCTCTTGCAATGTAGGGGGAAAGTGGGGAAAGAAAATAGAACAAAATATGAAAAGGTCCAAAGAGAGTATTACACCTGATGTGATTCAAATCCTCCCGTCTATTTCCCTTACACTCCAATTTATTTTTAACTTTACCTGTTACCCTGATTCTGGATAGCAAAAGATATTGACAAGTCTGTTGTTGTAGAGGTGAGAGGGGAGGAGATGGGAAGGCTTCAAAGCACCTGGTGCAGTCCAGGGCCCAGTTCCCTTAGAATATAAATGAGAATTAAATGCTTAATTCCTGCTGGTGGGGCCTGAAGTCCATCCTGGCTTCCTGCTGTAATGCAGAGGAGGAAAGACTCCGATGGGTCTGTGCTGCACTAGTATCTCCTGAGTACAGAAGCAGAGATTATTTGAATGTTTCCTTAGCTGGCAGCCTTAGATCTGTGCACTTCAGGGAAACCTATGTCATACAAGTAGTCCTACAGCTTGTATAACAAGTGGGGTCTTTTCCCCTCTTTCCTATGGCTTCTCTGGATCTGAGCTCAGTCTCAGCCTCTCCATCAATAAATTCCCTCATTTATTTAGATTTCTCTCTGTTACTCACTTGTTTCTTTTCAGAAAACGTGTAAAAAATCAATAGCTTTTAGGACTCCCATCTTCCTGTCATTTTTTTTTTTTCAAATAGGACACTTTCAAATGATAATCAGGAGAAGCACACAGCCAGATGATGCTCTCAAGCAAGCTTCATTTTCTTAGAGAAATAAGCTTTAAAAAGTCCTGGTTTATAATGTACTTTCTACAATATAGGAACTAAAATCATTACGTTTCACTTGTCCTGGCCAAAAGTTGTTTTCAATGAAGAGGTTGGTTTGAGTCCTTCTCAATGATTCCCAAGATGAATTTACTGTCAGAAATGTTGATCTTTGGACATTTCTTAAATTTATTCTGTAGTGTCATCCTCATCATTCCTCTTTGGTCTATTGTGCACCTACAACTCACCAATAACTTTGTTACTTGTCCCACGACATCACTCCCATCACAGACAACAAGGGATGAATAGTGCCTGCTTCACTGGAGCGACCCTCTCTGAAACACTCCTGAATGAGATCAGAGGAGAGACATAATAACCAAAGCAATCAGAAAACCCCTTCTAACAAGTGTTTGAAGATATTGTCAAGTTGTGCAGGAAAGCAGCATCTGGCAAAGAATTTTCTACTTGGCAGCCTGAGATGCTCAGCTTCGGGCAATGATGGGAGTCACCTCTATGTGCGCCTGGGTCTTCACTGCTGCTTGGAGAGATTTGCTTTGTAACTATCAGAAATTATACAATATTATACTGTATTAGATATATTATACTGTACAATATTAGGGAGCCAGCTGGTATCATGTCCCCTACGAGACAGTGAGCATTGCTTGAGGTCCTTCCTTCCCTCTATCATCCTTCAGATGACATAAAATGTCATCCCAGATATGTGGAGATTATGGCATTTACAGAGCGGAGGGGAGTTCTTTAACACGCACAGACTGGCTATTGCTAATAGCAGGTTACTGTGCCAGTAATATCCAAGGGGCAGCAGGTTTGAACTTCCCCTGCAAGGTGCACCTGCATGATTTTCAATTCCCACACATGCAGAAGAGATCCACATATCCATTCAGTTGTCCTTGATGGTTTAATTAATACCTGAACCGTTCACAGTCATTTCTTCCCTTGTCCTTTACATCTAAATGTCACCTCCTGAGCTAGTATCTCCCAAGGAGGTAGAGAAAGGGGGAGAAATATCAAATGAAGGAAATCTCCCCTTGTCTTCCAGATTAACCACCCCTTTTAAATAATTTACCTATCAGATGCTGGAAGGGGAAGGAACAACCCTAATATGAGATATAAAAAGGGTGAGAGATGGGACACAGCAGAAGAAGAAAGTACTTGAGCAATATGCAGGATAGAGATAGGGAATCTAGTGTAATGTGAGACCTTGAGATCCTGAGAGATTTTTACTAGTGGTCTCTGCGAGTCTTATTATTTCATACATACTCTTGTATCTCTGACAAAGATGCTGCATAAATTACTTCCCCTTGTCCCAGGCTGACCCCTTAACCTCTGAGAGATAATGAGACACTGTACCTAGCATCTTCTAATGCTGCCAAGATCTATATCAAAGAACATTAATTCTCCATGATTATGTCTCTATTTATTAATGCAAATGCCTTTAATCCCTCCCCAGCCTCTGCTCAGCAAGCCACCTTTACTTCTATTACTGAAATTTCATTGGAGTTAAGTAAATTGGCTTAGTGTCCCCAGAAGGTGGATGCCACTAGGAGCTGAAGTCTAATGTGTCCCTCTTGGCATTGACACTCACCTCCTGGACAGATCAGCTCCCAGACTCATTACAGTTGGCAGGGGCTACATATTGGAGCTTCCTGGAGGTGCTGCAGTGTTTGTATTTTCCCTCAGAGTAGAGGAAATAATTAATAAAAGTTTTAAACTTTTGCCCCCTTTTTTGGTAATATTTGCCAGCTGTCTGTGAGCAGATTGTGATTTCTCCCTTTCTTCCCTCTCCCCCACAATTTCATGAGCTGCTAAAGTTATTTTCAGCTTCTCTCTGGGGAAAAGCCTTGCAGTGCAGGTTAGCTCTTCCTGCTAGCTATCAGATGTGCCAGGCCATTTACTCTTCTTAGGACTGGATCAGGGAACTATTGCTGGTTTATGCTAAATAATAATCTTTTCCAACCACAGAATCTCAGGGAACTAGGAAAAAAGCCTTAAGCTCTCACAAACAGGCCAGCAAAGAGAGAGGCAGCTCCTTCTGTTTAAGAAAATACGGTAGGAAAAAAGCTTGTGGATCTACAGTTCTGCCATTGCAGGATCGTGATCTGACAGTTCAGCTACACAATCAGAGGAGAGAAGCTGTCACCTTCTGAACTACAATTAATCACTAGCGCTTGCCTAAATTACATGAAATGATAAGTCTTTAATTAGCACAGCTACATGTACAGCCTGTCCCTAGCTCACCTCTGCCACACCTGCCTATTCCGCATGAGCAGCTGCCCCAGCAAAGGTTTCCTTTGGGCACACAAGAGAGGGAGTTATCCGGTACCTTGGTGCAGCAGACACAAGGCAGTATTTCAGCGCGGGATTTCTCTGCCACAAACTCACGCACACACATTCTGGTAGACTGGACCTATAATGAAAAATGATGGGGCTCTTACAATCCCATCCTACCATATTCAAGTGGGAAACCACTTCTTCTGGGGGTAATGCCTTGTGGCAGGAAGGTGAGAATAACCTTTTACACTAAAGGGGGCTAGGAAAGGGAACAGAAACCCCCGTCGCATGAAGAGAAGGGTGCAGCCACTGCAGCGGCAGCTGGCCCAGCTCTCAGCAGAGCAGCAGTCTGGGGCGGATGCTCAAGAGCTTCACAGGAGGTCAAAGAGGCAGGTGAGAGAACAGGGAACCCCACAGTGTGAAGTGTTGGCACACTGCTGCACCAAAGCGTGACTCTATGCTCCAAGAAGTGAAGGACCCTGGAGAACAAGGTGACAGGAGGCTGCTAGATCAATCCTGCATCTCTTCCTCCAGCTGGTTCTGGCTGTACCCTCAGGCACAGGAGTGCCTGGGGATGGGCGTTTAGGCTCTGTTCTTGCCAGATGACCCATGTGTAGCATGAAAAAATACTTTGCTTTTCTTGCTCAGTTCCCTATCTGAAAGAGAATTTTATGAAACTTTCCTTCTCGCGTTCTTTGGCTGGTACATTTATCAGGACAGGCACCTTCTGCTATTATGTTTCTGTACGGAGAGCGGCACCGCAAGGTTCAGACCTCAAATTTAGTCTTTGTATGCAACATCAATATTAGTTACTAATAAGTATTAGACATCAGCCTATAAGCAGAGAAGAACAAATGCTTCCCTCTTATGAACTGGTATTATTGTCCCATAAGGCAATGACAGACAAAAGTGGAAAATCTATGTAAGAAACTGAATATCTGGACTGAACTCCAATTTGTCCTACGGTCCAATCTGGCACCTATTCTCCTCTTGCTATTCAAGCTTAAGTCCTGTCAACATCAATGGAAGTTCTTTACAATTATGGCAGGAGGAAAAAAAAAATAACACACTCTGTAAGGTTGCAGTTCTATCACCTTTTCGATTCTTGGCCATCAAATGCTGAAAGAGTGACCTTGTTTTCATTAAGAGGAACACCTTGTGAATGAATACAGGATGTCAGATGGAAACAGAAGCAGACAAGGCAAAGAATTCATTAGACAAAGTTTCAATACTGCAGAGTGAGACATTCATTATTTTACAACTAGTTCATGTGAGTTTTAATTAAAGAGACCAAGGGATTTGTATATAATATGAACCGCCTAATATTGTGCCTTAAAATCACACTAAACATGAAGCCAAAGTTTTCCTGGTTTAAACAATATTTTTATCACTACACTCCACCACATGGCCAACTCCACCTGGAAAGCTGGGAGACAGAGCAGTTTGAAGGGTGCAGGTTCACGAGAAAAACCTGTTCTAGGAAGACTCCTGGCCCTGTTTTGCAGCCGCCGGAGATTTATATAATTCAGGACAACCACCAGAGTTTTCACTGTGTGTATGTACAGAGTTAAATCTGCAAACACTTCAGGCTCCCTGACATTGTGAGTTGAGAAAATCACGATGAATAAAGCAGCTCTCTGGAGCACTGAATTGAATTGCGACACAGATGGCAATTTCTGAAGCGTTTGGATCGATCCTCCTCCCAGACCCACCACCAACTCCATCTTGCAGGAAGAAGTCCATTGACTAGCAATGAGCTCCTCTGAAGCTAGGACACTTGCACTTCGGAGGCACTAGGGCTATTTTAAAGACCTAGGACAGGCAATGATATTATATAAAGTTCTTGTTATGGGATTCAAGAACAGGATTTGACCCTGCGTAAGGAAAACCTGCAGCAAAACTTCTGCGGAGTGTGCTATGCAGAGCAGGCTCACCTGCCCTGAGCGCTGCAGCCTGCACGCTCGGCATATCGTTGGCTAGAAAAGCTTGAACCGATGCTAGGTCTCCACGTGCAGGCAGCAGCGCTTTCCTCAGGGGCCTTAGCACACCAACACCTTTGCAGGGACATTTGCATTTACACTGCAGGGGCCCAGGGAATCTGGTCTGTTAAAACAGCCTCAGGCTCACACTTATCTTAACCCACACAATTAACTTCAACAGTCACAAATCCCTGCTGCACATGCAAGAGCAGGACAGTTCCCTGCGTGCAGCGGGCGTGCTGGACAAGTCATTTGCAGAAAGCAAATTCAGGACTTCTGAATTGAATAATATGAATTTCTACAACCTGAATTAACTGAAGAAGCATTCCATTAATCTTACACATACGTGACCTAACCACTAGTCAGAGCTGTTTGCAGTTAGTAAGGATCTTTTCTTTGTCCTGGTGACTGAAATTACGGCAGCCACCCTGCAGCCCTGCCCCTCTAGGAAGTGGTATTTACTTGTGGATAGCTGCTCAGGCACACATAGGCAGGGGATCCAGGAACATTTTGTCAAAGAAATGCATAAAGGAAGGATTATTTCAGGCTGATCCACCTCCCTGTGTGTGTGCGTGTGTGGTGTGGGGGTGTATCTAAGTCTGTGTGTGCATATGTGTGTCTGTGTGTTTGACTTGACTGAATGAATCACCCTACCTGTTACAGTGTAAAACAGCAAACATTAGTAAAACTGATAATAAGCCTAGTGGTGGTGATTCAACCAAAGCTAGCACATCTGTCACTGAGCAACAGACTGTCAGGTTTTTCATCAAGGGAAATACAATTGAATAATAATGTAGTAAAGGTAAAGCAGCTTCAACAGAGCTTTCTGCCAAATTAAATACAAGGTACGCTAAAGAAAAAAAAAAGCAATACAAATACATAACCTAACCCTTCTTGAATACAAATCCTGTAGTAATGGGTACTCGATGGCTAAAGACATCACATCTGCAGTCTGAGCAGCTTGTTCAGGAGGTGGGGGGTGGATGTGGGTGGATGGGTGAGTGCCGAGGATCCTGACAAGCGTCCAGCTCTGGGAACATGAAATCTTCTCTGTGCCAAAAGCCAAATAAGGAATTGAAGGGGAGGAGGAGATGGGCTTTTTGACTAATATTTTGAAGCCCAATTCTCTAATGCCATCTGGTCACTTGGCAATGCTTTTGGCGATGCAGAGGATCTGTAACCCCATCCAAAGTGGTCTCAGAGGAATTTCCCTATGGCGGAAAATCCTTTGATGGCAAAGGGCTTCTGCAGTGTTTGTAGGTGACCCTAACCTGGAGAGAAAAGACAACATTGCTGGGGTTGCTCCACTCTCCACAGGCCCTGGCTACTGGACTACCTTTCCGCAGCCACCGGCAGCCAGTCAAGACTCAGCAGCCCCGATCACAGCCCGACCTGGCCAGCACCTGCTGCTGCTGTGACCAAATATCCACGTGTAAAAATCACCCTGAGATATTTAGTGCCAGTCCTCCTTCCCTCAGCTCAGGCTCAGCACAGGTCAGACGGGTGAGCAATTTGCCCCATAGTGTTTTACAGTAGTCCTGCAGCAGAAAGTATTTTTATAGGCTGTTTGTAGCCTGCAAATAGGATGGATAATAGGCATCTCAAGGGTGCAATAGCTCTATATGGAGCTCTTCAAGTTCAGAAGTGAAATCCTAGGGGATTTTTTCTGTTAACTTGTATGGACAGGTCATGGGTCCATTCCTGGTTGGGTGCATAGTAACTGCCCGAAGGGCCTCCAAGCAGCATGGCCTGTCTGCCTGCAAGGTAATGTCAGCACATAGCCCTGCAAAATTAGAGCCTTGTCTCATCATATAAGCCAAAGGAAGGAAAGGATGGGGTGAGACATCTGGTGAGATTACTCCCTTGCTTGGGCAGGTGAAAAAACCCCAGAGACCCAGGGGACAGGAGTGATGAAGCCAGGACCTGTGGGGCCAGAGTGGGATGGCCCTTCTCTCACTCACAGGCTTCAGGACCCAAAGCTTAGTCAAATCTATAAATCCCAAGGACTGCAATGGCTGTTGGAAGAGGCAGCACTAACTTGCAGGAATGAGCCCCCGAAAAGGCCTGCCAGATGTTTTAGGAGTGTGTTATGGTGGCAATGGCACTTCTCATAGGGGCCGGGAACCAGCCTGATTTCCATATCACCACATCCTTTGTGTATTGCCCTGGTTGTGTAAAGAGCCTTTAATGGGGGTGTCATTGTAAGTGCCCCTGACTTTCTTCTGCCAGAGTGTAAATAAGAATAATGGACCATCAATTTGTCGGCTACAAAACAAACATCTTCATAAAGGAAAGAAAAAAGGGAAAGGGAAGAAAAGCAGCTTATAGTGTAGACACTTTTCTGTCTGCAGAGGAGCTGTTTTGGGGCATTTCATTTTCCACATCCTATTTCTTTACATTTTCTGTTTCCCTTGTACATGGAGCAGTTTTCTTCTATTCTGTTTTTGTTCCCATTTACCTTTTTCTTTTTTAACCAGAGGGGCATTAAAAAAAACCAACACCTTTTAAGCATTTGTATTGAGCATTTGCTTGGCTTTTGAAACTGCTGCAGGGCTGGAGATAAAAACACACACGCACACACACAAATATTCAGACCCCTTCTGGCTGGAGCGGGAGGTGAAATAAACCTTTTGGACTATTTCGAGACGAGACAGATTTGCAAAAGCTACAACACAAAACCCACGACAATCAACACAGCGACAGTTCTGCCAGGCTGAAAGGAAGCCCTCCTGCAAATTTCATTTTAAAACATGCTTTGCAATTGCCTCTCCTAAGCATGTAAACAGCCCTGCCAAGCAGTTCTAGCTGAGTCACCCTTGCAGGCCAGCCGATGCCTCTCCCTCCCCTGCTTCTCCCCTCTTCCCACCGCCTCTTAACTGAAAGAGAAAAGATCAATGCATTCTGCCCAGGCTACCAAACATGCTGCAAATATTCAAGCTAAAGAACAGCGTTAGAGGGAAGTGGGGGACAATAAAGCTCACAATGTTAGTGCAGCGCAGGGGTGGGCTGGGTTTTTTTCACTCCCTTCCAAAGTTGAACGATAAATAGCAAGCAGTCATACAGAGGCAACGGGGCTGCAAAAGGTGCGGCGGCAATTGGGTCGGGGTGGGCAGGATGGTGAAGGTCCCCTAGACCAACCACATCAAAAGAGCAAACTGGCTGAAAGGCGAGGAAAAGGATTTAAAAAAGCACCAATATTTGTGAGTGGTGTCACAGCACCGGGTACACCCACGAGGAGCTTGCCGCTCATGTTTACGCGTTACCGTACACTAACATTTCGTACACACACAAATTACCCTTTACTGCTCGTGCTGAATCCACCTGCAGCAAACCGCTCCACTGCGCTTGATGCGAAGGGGCTGCGCTCTGCCAGACCCATGCCCACCCCTCCCCTTCCCCGGCTGCAGCCCACGGATTTATTGCTCCGGAGTAGCCAGTCCTAACACACCTACCTTGTGTTCATCTAAACCCAATAATAATAAAGGAGAAGGTCTGGAGCAATTCCATACAATTCCTGAGCCAGAAAACAGCCGTGCGTTCGGCTCGCCAGATTTTCAACGCTGGGTAAGGTCATCGGTACACAGTGCCTGGTTTTCTGCCTCGGGCAATGGCCTACATCTGACACTTCAGAAGAAAGTGAAAATAAACCCATAATGCACTTAAGTCAGCTGTGCGATGCTGTACTTGGGTTGGGAAGATTTGTCTCTCGTAATATCCCTGCAAGAATCACAGCTGTGGGAAAGCAAACCCGAGGCAAAAGCAGTGTCTCCTTCCTGAGACTACGCACCAAAACGCGTCGTCCACCTGCACTGGTCGTGGAGAAGCCCACTGGCAGAAGTTTGCAGAGTATGACAATTTTTCCCTTACCATGGAGTCTAAAAATTGTTTAAGGAGGTTTTTTTTCTTAAAATCTTTCTGCCGTTTGTTAGTGTGTTGGTGTTTAAAAAAAATTTCAGGAGAAAATGTTATTGCTACTGCTTTTTCTCCTTCCAATTCTTTTTAGTTGGATAGTTTTCCAACAGAAATATTTCAAAATAAAATGGGTTATTGAAGACAAATAAAAAACCTACATATGTTTTCAGAAGAAGATGCTGAAACAATATTTTTGTTATAAAAAAATTTGAAAAAAACCCAAATTGGACGAAAAAGGAAGGAGAAACAGTGATATTATTTGTGGGTCTCCTTCCCATCCTAAACTGAATAGTTCTCAGGAAATTCTTATTTTTAAAATATTGGACTGCCTTCATTCCATGCCACCAAATTGTATGGCTTTTCCTAACAGGAATGAGGCCGGCTGTTCTGATCAGAGATCTCCGCCGTGCCTTCAAGCATCAGCTGTTGCGGCCATATCTACCGTTGGGAGGTGGCCTGGGATTTAAAACCCCACATTTTTGCTCCTTGCCATCAGCGCCTTTCCACTGAGTAAGCGAACTTTAGTTGGGTGGCTTATGCTACCCAGACTAAGATCACCTTCCAAAACCAGCCAAGTACAGTCACCAAGCCCCAGGCTGAATTTGAGCCAGGTTTCTGGAAGGGAAAGGTAAGAAAAGTAGAAAATGGATGCAGTTAGGAGAAAAACAGCAGCATCTTGTCTCCGTTTTAGAGCAAGATGATTTGCCATGAAATATTACTTCTTTAAGACACATCATTGCATCATTCAGCAGTGCTTTCAGACTATTGGCCTCACCCATTTATTTCCACACAGACTATAAACCTCTTAGGGGAATAAAAATGGAAAGTCTGTTTTCCTACCAGTTTTTGCAGATGGATTTTACCTCTTTTTTTGTTCTCAAAAAAAAAAAAAATCCGCTTGAGCAAATCCCTTACTTGTACAGATAGACTTGGGTACATCTAGGTGCAAATGTGAGCAAAAGGCAACACTGGAGGATCTTATTGTGCCACGCATTTTGCCATAACCTGATATTTTTAAGCCAAAGTGTTAAAGGATTTTCTATTTCTTTTGCAAAAATAATCAAGAGCAAAATTCTAACCCTCCTTGCTTCGTAACAGGAAGGGGAAAGGCTTAAAAATGTAGCTCCTAAATTTTCAAATGCAAGTGTGCCAAATAAAAGGAATCTTCCATATGCTGTTATTTTCTTTGGTACATTTCATGATTTTGATGTTTTCTGCCACGATTTCCGTATGCTCAGGATTGGCAGTGTTGCAGTAGGGATGCGTCATTGTCAGCCCAGAGAAGCAGCCTTGCTTCGGACCCTGTTCTAGCCTTTCCCTAACTCCAGTGGGATCCAAAACTCCACCATCAATCCCACCCAGATAGCTCCTAGTCTACTGCTGAGCAGGTACCAGAACTTGGGGGTCTGACCCCTTCTGCAAACCAAGCCTCTGGTGTTTTTCCACAGCATCATGGCACAGGATTTGAGCAGCATAAGGGGTCTGCTATTGCATCCTACATGGCCTTAGTGCATTTTAAATATTAAGTAACAAAAGTATGTTTAAGTAAAGAATACATTCATAAATAAAGCAAAAGTATAACTCAGTAAATTAACTACTATTCCATTACCAGCAGCCATGTTCTCTAACAGAATAACTAAGAGCAGAATTTTCTCCTGACTTTGCTTCTCATTATTAAAATACTACCAACAATTACTTGCAGAACATGCATTCCTGAGCTAATCATTTGAGGATTAATTTTATGTATGCATAAATAACTCATGTTTTGACTCAGGGTCTTTCAAGCAATGTACTTGACAAAACATGCTTGTGTTTGAATAGCACTGGCTCAGCGAGCATATATGCACACAGAGTTTGTGCTTATACAAAGGTACAGGAGTATTAACGCCCTTTTGCTTTCCTAGGAAACCTTTTCACTCTGCCATGTAGCTGGGGTTATTCTCTGAAAAGGGCTTGAAACTTTGTCACCATCCTGCCATTTAAAAATCAGTACATTTAAAATAAGTGCGGTCGTCAGTAGCTTTTGAAATCAGCTCACGAGTCCCATATAATTTTAAAAAGCAGCAACCTCTAACTGCATGTGCCCGGGGATGTCACGGCTGAGATACACACGAGGCCTCGGGTGATGAGAAGACAATTTTTGTTCTGCTGCAAAGCTGATGAGACTTCAGGCCACCACAGTGCTCTATGCATTGCTGTTACCTGTTAGAAGGAGCGAGCAAACACACCCCTAGCACCTCCAAGATATTTATTTTTTCGATGTCAGTACGCTGGCTAAAGCCAAAGCCTTCGTATCTTTACCGCTGCTGCCTGTGAGCGCAAGCTTGTGCCCGCAAAGGTATATTAAAGCATGTCACAAACACAACTGCATTTGCCTGTGTAGCTATATCTTTCCTTTGCCTCATCCACGGAGATTTTAAGTTGTAGCAACATGCAATATTTAGCACAGAAGGGGTCTGATGCCAATGACAAATACGGTAAGTGATAATACACACCTTCATTCACATGCGCATATGTGGCCTTATCCTATCATTTAATTTTGCGGAAGAACAAGTTCCATCAGTTTCTAATCTGTTGAATAAGTTACTTCAGAATTGTCAAGTAGGTTATTTCTCACCTCTTTCTCTGATTCAAAATTACTCGGGTGGGAGAATGAATTATATAGAAAATCGTCTGTCTTTTTAGATCTGACTCAGGAAAAAAGTTGAGATTTTCATATTTCTCACTGAATTAGAATTTTAGAAATGATTCGTTACTTAAAATATTTTATTTCAATTGTGTTGCAACACTACATTTTAATAGGAAAATGGTCCATTTTTGTTACATCTAAGTAACACAATGTATTACAAAACACTGGCCATAGACATTTGTATTTATTATACTGTGAACTGTCATAATAAATGCAGTTGGCGCTTTTTGTTTTATCAAAATAGTGAAGTGATATCAAAACAAAATCTAAATGATTTGTTTCAACCATTCCCAGCTGGAACTATCATTGAAACAGACTCCTTCCAGCAAAATATTTTGTTTTTGACAAACCCACAATTTTTGGAATATATACCATTTTCTCAAGATGTTTTTGGTGTCTTCCACTCTGTATCTCTAATATTGGCCATGGTCTGAGCTCTGATTAAAAGGCAGTGGGGTAAACCCCGTATTCTTACTAGCTTCAGTTACAGGGAGGCTGCTATAATGCAGGCTGGCAATGCCAAGACCTCCATGAGATTCTGCTCCATGGGTTGGGGCCTTGCGGAACTGCCCCCATGACTTAATTCTTGCAGACCTTCTGTTTTTCCCATTGGAAAATTCTGGTTCATCAAATTTGTTCATCTCTTCTCTCAGGCGACAAACACCAGGACCTGAGGGAACGGCAGGGAGATGTGCCAGGGGAGGGTGAGGCTGGGCATTAGGAGAAGGTTCGTCCCCCCGAGGGTGGTGGAGCCCTGGCACAGGCTCCCCAGGGAGGCATCACTGCACCAGCCTGGCGATGTTCCAGAAGCACTTGGCCAAGGCCCTCAGAGACACGGTGTGAATTTGGAGTGTCCTGTGCGGAGACAGGAGCTGGGCTTGATGGTCTTTGTGGGTCCCTTCCAGCTCAGGGCATTCTGTGATTAAGGGTGGGACCTTCCAGACCCAGCAACAGCCTGGTAGACTAATTAGTCACCTGAAACATGAGATGCAACTGACATCAGGACTGCAGATATGTGCAGTGTGGGGATTGTCTGACACTGGGCAGTAAACTGGCAAAGTTCACAATGCTCCACAAAAATTCTCCATCTTCCCACTGCATTAGAATGAAATCAAAGCTCTAAATCTTGATATTTCAGGTATGGGGAGGGGCAACAGAAAGCTCTTTTCTGGTTTTTGCACCACCCTTATTTCAAATCAAGTCCTTTCTTGTTCTGCACAAGCAGTGTCTTGCACAGAACTGCCTTACCACCATGCTCCTGGGAGTCAGCCACCAAAAAGGAGATTAAGTTCCCAGTTAGAGGATCTTTCCCAAGACATCTGTCACCACCACCACCATTTAGTGCCTGTAAGGCAACTGGACTCTGCAACCTTGCTTATCGTGCAGACATCTAGGCTGAACCTCATAGGTATGGGCGTAAAGCACAACAATGGGTATAGATGCTTGACTCCCAACAGATACATTCACTGTGTTTCTTTTGTATGCCCAAAGAGTCCCACTTACACAGAAGTGGGCTGCAAAGGTTTAAAATCCGGGTGCAAAAGATAGTGCCTCGAGAAGCTTTCCTCAGGCAAGCGGTTGTGGTCCTTGGATGGCCTGGAGCAGCCACCTGCCATACTGAGACCACTGGGGTCGCGCTGCAGCTGCGTGACATTAACAGGTTGCTGCCGCTGCAGCCTAGCGCTGCAGGACCTGGTCTAAGCCAGTGTCGTTTTACACCTGACCAATTAATGTTTATATAGCAGTCCGGAGGAGCCAAGCATGCTACCTCTGCTAAGCAGAGTCAGGAGGCACGAAAATTCACACTTTCTCGAAGTGACACACTGTGGCTCGCGGTTCTGCCAACGCCTGCTGTTCGGTTCGGTTACACCCAACCAGACCGGAGGGGCTATTCATGTCCCAAGCCCTCCCCCTCCTCAGCACCTCCATTAAACGCAGGGACACCGGCAGAATCTAGAAGGCTGAAAAATTAGAATATCCACACACCTTAAAGGCTACGGACTGCTGCTGCTTCACTTCCAAGCAGTCTGTCTCCGTGCCCCTAGCCTTGTTTGTTCTGAGCAAGGGCGAGCAGGGAGCTATCAGGGGAAAATGGCCTTTGTAGTAAAACCCTTTGTGTTTGCTATTAAAGCCTCATCTGCAGACCTAAAGCGAGGGGCCAGTGGATAAATGGAGTGAGCACCCACATCCATTTCACCGCACCCAAGGCGGGACCTGCCACAGCACCCACCTCTGCCCCCCGCCTCCAGCACTCCTCCGCATTGCTTCTCCCCGCTTCCCCTCCCTCCCGGTCACTGCTTTGCCCATGGGCTGCACAGCACGGGGGACCGACCTCGGGCGGTGCGGCAGCCACTGCCCCGCAGGGCAGGCAGAGCCCCCCGCGCCTCCCCATGGCACAGGCTACCTCTGTGCTGCTCCGAGGGGAGAACCAACGCCATCCTCCCCACCGAAGAGTGGGGGTCACAGCGTTTTATGGCTCTCCTTCCACCTTCATCGCACCGAAGTGCCCTTTTACCTCAGGCTGTGGCAGCTCTTGGATTTAGACCGGTAGGTCTGCGAGTTCAGTCCCCAGCACGGATGACTCACACAGCGCCATCACGTTATAAATCCTGGTGAACTTTTGAACGCTGAGCTGTTTGTAAGCTGCAAAGCAGCTCAGCCGGCCTGGGGCTCCCACCAGCAAACACAGGCAGCAAACTAGGGACTGCAGCGGGGCCGGAGGAGTCCTCGGAAACTGTGGATGCACTGCCTATGTAACTGTCCCGTATTTCTGCTGCAGCAACACCAACTGATGCTTTCCCTCTCCTTCCCTGCCACAAAACAGAGCCAATTCCTTTGCTTGTTTACTGCTACCTGCGCCTTTGCCCCAGAGATGGTGCCTACGGCAAATACACAGCAAATAGAAATGTTACATGTGAACAAGGACAGCCAAGTCACCGTAGAAGAATATCAAAGAGTGAGGCAGAGGAGTGGGAAAAAAAAAGGAGGAGAAAGAGAGAAGACTAGAAATGAATGCTTCTCCTGTCTCAGTGTCCCCATGGTGATGTGAAAAGTCATTAAACACCTCAACAGACTTGCACAGTAGAGTAAACAGGACCAGCTAATAGGACAAAGGCACTGGCACTTTATCTCTTGCCTCTCTTTGGATTCAGAGCAATGAAGGCTACACATTCTCACGGCATCCTCCTGTGTTTTTAATATTCTCCTATCAGCAAGATAAAATGCTCCTCACTCCTTTCCTTGAAAGAAAAATACAAAAAAGAGCGCCTTGCTCTCACCACATGAGGAATTTCAAAGCCAGAGCCGCTGGGTTTTTTCTCCCTGCCCCCAGTCGAGAAGACTAGTTGCAAAACAAACTGTTTCACTACGTGTTCTTGGCCTGGACTCCCTACAAAAAACCAGCAGAAGAGGAGCACGGATCGCCAGGAGAAAAACTTCTCTGAAAACCTGCAAAGTGATTCCCTCTCAGGCCTTCTGTGAACAACGGCGGGAGGCAGGAACAGAGGAGCAGGGAGCGGTACTGGACAGAAAAAGGCTTCACCATAGAATGGTGGTGGTGTAAATAACAATAAGGATTTCTTTTTTTTTAATTAGAAGTTACTAAGCAATTACAGGTGAACCTCCACTGTGCTACATCCTGTGCAAAACTCACTCAGAATCTAAATCGAACAAAAGCCCACTTAGAAAAATAAACAAGTAAATACCCACTGAGAGGGAAAAGCCTCCTGTTGGGAACTTGACAGAAAGCACTGGAGGACCAGAGTCCAGCAGCACAGACCTCTAATGTCAGGTTACGCACACTTCTTTGTGAGAGAAAATGGGTATAAACCTTCCCCCAAATCCTTCAGAAAGGGAATATAATGTCATTTCCCCCTGCAATACTCCAGAGAAAACATACACTCAGGTAAATCCCCAGTCCACTATGTCCTTACTTTATCTTACAAATCTCCAATTTAAGCTACTATTCTCTTTTAATGTAGATTTTCGGCCAGCTCCTTCTTACATTCTCCCTTTATACTGGTCGAAAGCCACCTTTAATACTCTTTCTGGTGAGCAGAACTTTGACAGGGGAATATTTTTTCACTGCTATACTATACAAACCAGGCTAGATTAGAGCCAACTGTGAAAGCCTTGTTTGCAGATGATTGAGACAGCTGGCATCACTTACACACTTTTTGCATTGAAAGTGGGGTTCATCCTAAGTATAAAACCATTTTACCCCAAAGTGCAGGTGCTACTGGATGTACTTCAGCATTCATTCCTCTCCCTGTCCTTGAGTATGGAGATGATTGTCCAGCTGGGACAGCTGGCCAGTGAGCAAGGTCCACAGACAACCCTACTCAAGAGCTGCCACCTGCTCTTCTGCAACAAACCCGAGCACTGCTGCCTTCAGAGAATAGCAGAGACCCAGAGTGGATATTTCAAACCTCTCTCACTACTTGTTTTAATGCTGCTTTTTAAGCCAGTTTTGTCAGCAGAGAAATAATTTTATCTCCAAGGATGTATATCGGCTCTGCCTTCAATGCAACTGTCCCTCAGTCGCGCAGAAAGCTGACTCCGAGCGAGTTCTGCTTCCATTCCCTACCAAGGACAACGGAGGTTTAGAAGACGCTGATGGTCCTTGACCAGCAGTATTAAGACACTAAATTACACTGACATGGCCCATAAATCGCTAAATGAGGGACTCCCAGACAACGATGTGGCGTGAGCCGAATGACTACAAGGGCTGCCCGTTTGCTGGGGTGCAGGCTGGAAAACTCAGCAGACAACAGATGCACCGAGTGCCGTGCACAGCACCGAGCCATCCTTGTGCCGGGAGAGGAGAACGCTCTTTACCACAGGGCTTTGTCACTGCTGTGGTAATGTCCCAGTCGTGCAAGACTTAGGAGGCTTCGTTCTATTTTCACAGTAATACTGGCTGTTATTTACATACGTTGGGTAAAGGACAACTCTCTGGGTAGATATAGACAAAGACAGTCTCCACCGCTAAAAATAGAATGAAATGACTATTTCTAAATGGGGGAAAAAGCCTTTAATCTCCTTAAGATTGTGCCACCTGCCCACTAGCAGGCAGGAAAACATTATTTCGATATTTCCATTTTATTTGGATTTATACGTAAGTTGATACATAAGACCGGAGGCAGCACGGGTTACATTTCCCCACATGAACATGGTCTCAATTTCCAGAGGACGCCATCTACATCTCGCACATGAAGATGAAACAGAACCGATCTTGGCTAAAATCCTACTGACTGAACTAGAAGCAATAGAGTGCAAAGCCCAAGCAGCTATGACGTGAGCTAAGAAACAAGCAGTTCTAGGTGGGAGTTACCCATAATTTCATAACTTCTGGGGCTGTGTGAATAATAGGCCACTAACTGACCTTTATGAATTTCCTCCTTAATTGATATCAAAGTAACAACTAAATGTTGAGGTGACATGAACAAACGGGCTATGCTTGCTATAAAAGCACGCTGTGCTCTGAGAATGGCATGCTCAAGAACCTCTTCTCTTCAAGGAAAGCAACTTTTTTTTAAAGTTACTTTCAAATAAATTGCAGTGTCTTTTCTCTTTTCAGTAAAGTATCAGGGTCTTATCTTTTGATGCAAGAATGAGGCAACACAGAGGGTTTCTGCTCCCCCAGGGGTTTACAGCATATAGCTGATCAGATGGCTAGGAGTTTCAGTGACAGCATGGTACTAGGTGAACATAAATCACTATTTATACCCAATAGTTCAATAATACTTCACACGATGCACAGCGCTTCACCCTGTACTTCTGTCTGCTAAGAAATCAAGTGAGTTAAACTTTGCTTTTTAGGATCTCTTATTTGCTCTGTCATGCCTAGAGAATACCCTGGAGAGATAAAAGACAAATTTCCTATGACCTGTCCAATTGGCACCTTGTTACTACTTGTAACTGTCACCTCCCAGAACTTGCTCAGGATTGAGTTGAGATCTTTTTTTTATTAAAACAGATGCTATAAACAGTCCCAGTGTCAGGATTTCACAATCAAAGCAAAGACATAAGGAAGGGGGATGCGGGAAGACCCTAAGACATAAGCAAATCAATCATGCTTGGTTCCTCCCGGCCAGGCTTTCAGATGAGATTCCTACGCTTTACCTGCGTTTTAGGCTGGTAAATGATCCTTTGACAACAAACATAAGTGCAAAGGGAGAATAAGCCATTTCAGTGACAGTAGAGTTATGCTTCCTCCATCCGAGGTACACAAAATTCAGATGATCTCTACTGCTTTCTCGTAGGGAATTGTTTTGTTTCATAGTGTTTAAACTGAAGCAGATAACTCCCCCTCCTCTCCCCCCAGCCAAGACTGAAAATGGTATGGGAAAGATGTCCAGATAGCTGATAGAGTCTGGCATCATTTACTCTGGATACAGAGTGTGAGGAGGAATAAAAATGCAGACTCAACAGTTTCAGAAAAGTACCAACACAGCAAGAAAGGCAGGCGGACAGATTGCTTGGATAGACTCCTTTTTAGTAACAAGATCTATAGCAGCACGGGTTTTCTGTTTGTTGTACAGTTTTAAGAAGGATGTATTTTTGCTACAGGATTAAATAAAAGGGAATATTTTGCTTTCCCTAATTCTCCGTTCCCCTCTATCTTCAGAGGTTTGTGTTAGGCTTGAGTAGAAGGAGAAAGATTATTTTTACGCTCCAATTTCAGAAAGCAGCTTTCAGTTTGGAAACAGCTGCTAATAACTTCAAGACCTGCGTGGAAAGATTTTTGCTGTGGGAGGAGGGAGCTGATCTGGGTCTCAGAAACTGCCGGCTCCGTTTCACCTGCCATGCATTCACTAAGACTTATTCAAGGTCGCACAATTTGAACGTTTACATTTCCCCACCCGTGAAACCCAGATGAGGATCAGACTACTTATTTTCACCGGTGGTTGTTCATAAGGACTCAAATTGCTGTGCTGGATTGCAGACGCTCAGTCTAACCTGGCTTCACACTTCTCGGCAGCAATACCCCCAAACTTCTCAGGTGCCAAGATTCTCATCCCGAGTAAATATCAAAAAATCTACTCGAGGTGGACCTATCCTCCTGCTGGGTCCTGGGCCAGGTTGTACCACCTACAGAAATTTTACGTCTCTCGCTTTCCAGCCTATGTAATGCACTGCTGAACCTTTTCTTTACACATGGAATAGCTAGCCTTGCTACGAGTCCAAACATCTGGTAACTTGACCTAGACACCATGTTCTTTCTTTCTTACCCTTGTGTTAAAGTATTCCAGTATTTTACATGGAAACATGGACACTAGAACCATCTCAGGTACCCTCAGCTTTAAAGACCATTTGACACAGCAGAACCCAGCTCCACTCCCACTATTAAACCCGCAAAATTCTTTTTTTATTCTCCCATTTCAGTTGCACCCCACAATATAGTGTGACAAGCCATTAAGCAGTGCTTGTTCTTAGGGTAGAAGGAAAGGAAGAAAGAAAAGGGGAAGAAAAAGGCGACAACATAACCAGCTATATGTTGGCATGTATGACTGGGTACAAAGCAGAAAGCAGCTTTCCTGAGCTGCTAGCGAGAACGCCTGCAGTCACTGCGTTCAGCCTGCCCTTCAAGTTCTATACACTAGGGCAGAACATTTCATCTTTCAAGACCACGGACAACACGCGTGATCTCAAATAGAAACTGTCCTTCCTTTTACACATCCCTCATAATAATCTGATTTATCCCAGACAGCTTCTTCCATAGTATGTATCTCATGCTGACTCTCACATTCTCTTTTGAAGGCAAAAAATCATATTGCCCCTGTTATGAAATATTCCTTTGATCTAAGGGAAATCATGAGCAATTTGTGTGTGACATTTACTAGCTAATGTGCTGAGGGAATATTACTTCTAGAAAAACACTATTTTCTGGTAGTTTCAATATACTGAATAATGCTATGCCAGTGATGATTCATCTGGAAAAGGTAACTATTTCAGCATGATGAGCAATATTAATAACAACACATTATACATAGTGCTTCTCAAGCAGACAGATCCTAAAGCCCACTGCAAACCTTTTATATAAGGACCACTTCAGTCATTCAGTGAATTGCAGACACCTGTGAATAAAACAGGAGCCCCATTTCTGCACCAGCCACAATACACAGCATACAGCAAAAGGGAAAAGGGAAGTGTGATTTGAGTTGAAATACTAGAAGTGGGAGAAATGAATAAAACAAATGGCCCCAGCTGAAATCTGACATTGAGTATGATGCTCCCGCAGCCTTAAAAGAAGTGTATTGGATCATTAATCGTCCAAAGCGGTCAGCGTAGGGTCTGTCAAGGCAGAGAAGAAACAGGGCTGAGCAGTGATTAATGCAAAGAGAATTTTCTATTGAAGTTGCTGCACACCGACAGTCCTTGCTCTCCTGGCTCCCAGGATGGCTATCACAACCTGCTGTGCGTGAGTCACCAGAGCTCCCCAAGTCCTGGCTTGGATCCGACAGCCACAGACAGCCTCAAAACCACCTTATACCAGTCACCATCTCACCTGCAAGGACATGTTAACCCCTACCTGCAGTCACACAGTAAGTACTACCCCAAGGGTGGGAAAAACCAAAATCACTGATTTCCCCCTCCCCTGCTGGCAGTCCCCTTTGGGGCCATCTCCTAAATGCTGACCTGGCTCACCCGTGCTCTGAGAGCTGACAACAGGACGGTCTGTGGGGTCTGCAGGAAATACAGTGTAATACTTGATTATCACTTGCTTAAAATTTAGGTTTTATCTATATTCCATAGTGACATCATTACTGACATACAAGACATTTCAAGATCCTTAACAACTATACTGTAACACCAAAACACCCAATAGAAATCTGTTGAAATATTAGAGAACACATGAATGTATTAAACTATTGTGTAGAGATAAAAATATGGACACAACCCTTGCCTACAGTAACGTTTTAAGCTTTGATTCGGGAAAGCGCTTAAACACACACTTTACGTTCAGAAAAGCACCGATGCACTTCCTTTGGGGCGTGGCTACACCACGGAGAAATTCCCTTTTTCCTTCCCCCTGCTGTGCTCCCATGCTTGCAATCCTTCTGAATTCAGCTGCTGCGATTGCACAAATTGGATGAACCACCCCAGAGGCGGATTCAGTTCATTTTGGAGTAAAGTGGTGCAGACAGCTGAACTCACACCAAGATGACAAAGCTTCCACAGGCATCCCGCATTCAGGCTTCATCCAGCGCCCTCCCTCCTTTCCAGAGTGCACTCTCTAGCCCCGGGGCTAAGTCAGGTAGATGTTACTTCTGTGCTTCAGAGAGATGGTCATAGCCAACACCACCGTGCCACCACGTTTTCTGAGGGAATATACACAGAATCAGAGATCTTCCTTGCTTGTATAGGGTTGCAGAAAAAGGCAACCTGCTTTGTGCACCATGGTAAGGCATAGGTTTAGATGAGCTTCTAATTCAGGACTGGGGAGAGATGGGTTAAAGTTTGTTCTCCGGGCAAGTCACTTCATTTGCGTTACTTTGTACAATGGGACAATAGTAACATCTTTCTCACGTTGGCTTTTAGAAAATATATAAAAATTCAAGTCCATTAGGTGCTCAGTGCAATAATCATGTCTTTGAAGACGTACAACACCAAGCATAATGGGAGCTACACTCAGCTATGATCTTCAGCTGCTGACATGATACTGATCCCTAGTAACAACCCCGGGTATCCAATACCACATTCTGTTTATCCAACAGCAAGCTCTTTTCAGGCACAAGATAGTTTCAAAAGATCCTTAGGCCGGTTTTGCCCCTCACCCACAAATTTCACTCTAAAATCGTGTTTGCTTTTGGTTCTCTAATAGGAACCCTGAGCTTATTTTCCCATTCCTTACCCCCCAAGGAGCTGTTCACTTTGCATGCTTAGCATTGTTCTCCTTCTATGGGCTGCTGTACCCTCCAAGGAGTTGTTAAGCTGAACATGTGTTGTAGTTCTGCTTTTGTATGTTAATTGATACAGTTTTTAATTTTACTTTTGCATATTATTTGAATTTGTTTCATTGTAAATTAGATTCTAAAGAACCCCTGTAAACAATTGCTGCTTGCCAGCAGATCTCTCGAACAAGCAAAACCTCCTTCAGAGGAAATGCTGATGAAATTCAGTCTTGCTTCTGAATCACTGATGCAATGCAAAAAATGCCACCTTTAAGAACAAAGAGGGGAGGGGGGAGCCTCCATTAATATAAATGCCTAATTTCCACTGACATTTACAGGGGTTATGACAGCTTCATGGAAGCCAAATACAACCCAAAGGATTATACTTAAAATATCTGCACAACCCCACCTGATGTTTTCTAGCACTTAAACATTAAGAAATCTGCCTTTTATAAATATTAAAAATGAACTCAGGGGAAAGTAGAAAATGATTCAAAAAGATTTGTTTTCAAAGTTATTTCTTCACACTGGTTCATAAAAGGAATGCTAAAATACACAGGATTAATTGTTCTATCCAAACTAGTATCTTACATTATCACCTGCCAGCCTTCATTTTTCCAAATATTTTAAACTTGGAATTTATAAAAACTAAATAGAGGATTGGTTGAAATGAAAATTCTACATTTTCTTAATTGTAACCTCAACAAAAAAAAGACAAAATTAACTGTTTCAAGAGCCACCATTCCTGTAAAATACTCCTGGACTGAAGCACATATTGTCAAGGCTGTGGTACAGTGTAGGCTGCGTGCCAAGCTGGAATACAAAGCCAGCCTTTTGAGGTAGGCTAAAGCTGGTGCCTAGCCACAGTTCAGCTCTGCTAAAACTCCTCAAAAACAATGCATTCATACTTGGTATATGATGAAGTCACAGCTGGTAGTGGACCACGTTCTGGATGACAGTTTAATTTAATCTGAGGGAATGAGAGAGAAAATTGCTCAAAAAGGAACACAAGAAGTAAGATTTCCAATTCAGCTTTCCTATCAGACTTGCAAGAATATTAAACATGTAAAAGAATGAAGCTTCCCTCAAAACATGTCCTTCACTTCCTTAATGGACCCTGTGCACTCTGCAGGGAGCAGCGGTAGAGGCAAGCTCTAGCCAAGAGGGCTGCCTTCCAGCAGACCTAGCAAAGGCACTGATTTACTCTGACAAGTACTAAAATAAAAACAGGGAAAGAACAAACTTTGCGAATAACAGATGTTTTCCTTCCCTTCTCCACTGTATCTTCCTCTTGCATTGCTGTATTCAAGCTCACAGACAGTGGAGATGGGGAATTTGTCCTCAGTGCTAGTTCTTACCCTTAGTATTTTGCTTTAATTTTATTTTAAAGTTCACTGAAAATCAAAGTCAGTGGAGCTTGAAGGAAATGAGGTTAAACTAGAAAACGTTTTGAAACTTAAGAAACAAAAGCTTGTCTTGGTACCAAAGTGTTTTATCAGCTTCACATACCAAGTCCTCCGTGAAGCCAGCTGAACTGTGTCACTTGCTTTATTCTAGGTTTAGATCTGCCATATAGTCCAGTGCTTTGACTCCCAATAAGACAGATGCTAGAGAAACTCTCAAAATACTCTGTATATGTACTGGATGCAGGAAATTCAATAAAAGAACAATTGGTTGAATAATTATTGAACTCAATTGGTGTCTGAAATCAGATGTTCCAATAAGCCAGAGGCTTTGGCTTGCTTCTCCGCAGTGAGCCCCAGTAAATCTGAACCTGGGAGCAGCATTGTGGTGGCAGGTCAGGCTGGGCTTCAGTCAGAGAGTGAAGAATTTGGGTCCTCTTGGTGCTTATCAATGGGCTGCGTTGTTTGCAGATGCAATTAGACTTTACTCCATAGCAGTATTGGCAGCCAGGTTAGTCCTATAAATCTGGCTTAAGTCTTTAGCTCCATGTACCATTTTCAGGTCTTGTTCTCTCTCAGAAGAAAGAGTAACTGGAATGATTTCCAGCACCCGTATTGTTAAGAGATAACTAGCTTTTCCTCAGCCATTTTTCCTTGATCTCCTTTTTCCTTTACTCCATTTGTAAAAATATTATGGCTGGACAGACTCAGATTTGCAACATCTCAAAACTAGCTGCAAAAGACAAAGTAGTGAGTGAAGAACTTATATACTGCAGGACCATATTTTCTCTGTATAAATATTGGATTGTCAGAACAAAAAGACTCCCTGGGATTCAGCAGCCATACTGGCATGAGCTGAGGACAGAAGAGGGATGACAATGCAAACAAGAGTGGAAGCTCTTCTAGAGCCATGCTTACTAACCAAACTTCCTTCGCCTCAGAGGCAGCTGATCCAGTACGTTATTTCCTTTGCTTTTCACCTCCAAGATCAATAGGCAAGCTTTAACTAGGTCACAAATGAGATACCTGGAAAAAAAAACTGCTTTCTAAGGAATATTTTCTTCTCAGCAAGTAATTGGCAATTTCTTTGCCAAAGAACCTGAAGAGGACAATAAGGAGCATCACAAGCTGATCCGTCATTTTGATGGGGTAAAGAATGGAAAACTAGCTTAGTTTCTTCTCCTTTTAATTACACTTTTCCCTAAATCCATATTTAAGTTACCTTTGGGGATAAATCCCAAATACTTATTTTCATCCAGCTGAACTTCGAATCACACATGTAATTCCTCTTCTAGGAGGTCTCTAGGCAAGGATTTCTGCCAGCTTCATTAGGTCATCCAGAGCACTTCATTGTTTCCACACTCCTTTTCTGCTTTTCTTGTTATCAATAGAGGAAGGGAGACTACTGATTTCTCTAGGTGTTCGTACATAAACAGAACAGGAACCTTCTATCGAGCAGAGAGGTTTCTGCAGGTGTGGAGAGATATAAGAGTCTGTCTCTCCCTAGGTAATGTTTTCATGGCTAGTTTTCCCTCCATTTTTTCATGTAAAAACAGAACCTGCCACATTCTCTGCTATTTGATAAACACTTTCTCTAATACCATGTTCTGTGTCCCTGCTTTTTATTTTTAACACAATCAATACATCACAAATCAATTCTTCCCCATGGATGCCACAGATACCCTAATTAAGCCATTATTGTCTAGCCCTTCATTAACTTTTCAAAAGCTTCCAGTCAAAACTACTCACGCTGCAGACTCAGGTTCCACTCCAAACTTCTCGGTAACGTGAAATGGTGAATATAGTGAAGGGACCTAAGAAAAAAGCCTTTTTGCTTTCACTCTGCCACATGAGATACAGCCCAACATGATGACAACGCAAGTTCCAAACACCAGAGGTTAAACCTGAAGCACACTCATCTTGCTTGAATCCCACCTATATCTTCCAACCTTGCTGGGCTGCAGGATACTTCCATCTGGATAGGGCAGTAAGTAGAAGCCCTCCCATTAATTTTGAATGATGCATTTCTATCTTCAGCTATGAATAAAGCAGATCAATGACACCAGCATGTTTTATTGGGCCTCCTGTGCAATGAATTGGTAGCGAGACAGCCGGGGAGATGGAGTCGACATGCAGATGAGATTTGTAAGTGAGGACATATTGATTATTTCCATCTCAGTTCAGGCAGTAATTCCACACAACGCCTCTTCCCCTGTTTTAGCTCATTATTTATGCCATAAAAACACTATCTCAATAATAATAACAGGCTTCATTTACAAGCCAGAGCATAAAGCATTGATGCTTAAGGTTTCAGGAAGTGGGTTAAAGGAAGTGAGAGAGATTTAACAAGTCCTGGAGATGCACAAAACTGCTGAGGCTGATCCTGTGGCTTTTTATGCCCTCAGAAAGGAAGATTGAAAGCAGGTGTTAGATTACCAGGCTTTTTATTAATAACTCAAGGCTTGTATGAAGGCTGATTGATAGCACAGTCAGCACTTTCCCAGTGAATAAAGCTCTACTCGCTCTGTGCCGTCTGTAGACGTGTCTCTTCTCAAAGAGAACGTATCAGGCATGCTCCTGATCTCTCAAAGGCAGAAGGCAGATCCAGAGCCAAGAGGATCTTCCCCAGGAGACCCTTCACTGGAGAAGATCCCATGTGATCTCTGCAACACAGCTAGGGTTTATAGCTGTGTTTTATCCCCAGAGGTTTTTTCATTCATTAGAACCATCACCAGTGAGCTACTAACCAGCATGACTTATCCAGCAACAGCCTCATCATCCAGACCATCCTAGGAAATTCCTCTACTAGGATGGGCCCATGATAACACCTATGCTTCAACTTGCATAAGAGAAACATCACTCCATACTTCCACACATGAAGCAAAACACATTTTAGGAGATAGAAGTATTTATTCTAATTGTTTTATCACATCTGTCCTTTGCAGCTGTGTTAAAATAGCAATAGCATCAACCTCAGCCTGCTTCCCAAACAGCCAAGGGGCACCTGTGGTTAACGGCCTGTACGAAAAGTCTCATGCCTTCAGTTCTCTCTCTTAATTGCTAGGAAATGGTCCTTGAGCATTAAAACATGTCTGATACTTCTATGTTTAAATATCTATAGAGCTATCATGTGCAGAAAAAGAATAGAGCTGGCTACCCAGCCAGATAGCCCAAAAGCCTTTGTTAAGCTATAGTTAGGGTTGCGCATATGTCAGATAAGTCAAGAGAAATAGAACAGCAGGAAATCCTCTTAAGGCAGCAAGAAATTGTTCACTAAGGCAGGATCTATTAAAACACAGAAACAGAGTTAAGATGTTCTAAACACTCCTCAACAACTGCCATCTCCACACCCAGCAAAATATTTTATAAATGCTGTAGTGCAGCACGGAAGTTCTAGTGCTCTGCAGAGCATGGGGGTCTGTTTCCATCTCTGCTGCTTCAGTTATGAGCCTTTAAGTGCTTAATGAGCCTAGGTAAGAGTAACCAGGCTAAAATATTTATAGATACAGGACTGAGTAAGCTGAACACACATGAGCGATTAGAACGACACTGGAAGACATTATTTGCAGAAAGTCATTGCCCAAGTTCTCCCATATTCCAAGACAAAGTATAATATCTAGCAGCATCAGCACATTACTGGACAATATGTGTATGTATTCAAATTCTTAATGGATTTATGTTTGATATGACTTTACGAAGTCTTCTTCCAAGATACATCAAGGGATGCCTTTTTAACCTGACTGTTTCTGATTAGGAGAGCCAAGGGAGTCCCTAGATGCTCTAGGAGCCCCGTTATCCTCACACGTGACTTTAGGACTAAGATGATGTTCAGATGTTCTTAAAATGTTACCAGCCTCGGTAGTCCCAGCACAACCTAGGAAACTGCAGCAGGGGAGGAAGACTTTTTTTAAATATTTAGAGCAACATGGGAGAAAAACATCCCCTAATATAAGCTGTTATTTGCTCAGGGCAGACTGACAGCAGAGGCCAGACATAGCTAAAGTGAAAGGGATGGCTTTGTCACTTTTCAGGGATGAGTGACAACCCTTGTAATGAAGTAAAGATAAAAGCTGACCCAGAACTTGTCTAGGAACCAGAGATGAGTTCAATCTCAATATTCAAGAGGCAAATACCACATTTCGCCATAGTCAGGAAAATAGGTAGAAATGTATTATTGATGAAGCCATGCAGAAACCGCAGCAGGTTATAAATGCAGGCGGTCTTATTTAAAACCTTTGTGAACATAAGGGATATGCGGAACAAAATTGAGAAATGCTAGGTTTTATTGTGCCTGTGCTAGTCACCTGGGGACACAACCTTACTTCTTTGAGTCCACAAAGTTAACAGGAAACAAAGGCTCACAATATCTTTGCCCTTCCCTGGTCTCTAAAACATCTCAGGTCAGCAAGGCTCTTCAGGACATGTCACCAAACATACTGCTAGGCAGGATGCTATAATTATTCAGCTTCTGTGAATTTTTAAATATGAAACCTGTGTGCATGTTATTACAGCACATCAGCTGGAAATCTGCCATCCACAAAGGCCAAGAACAGCTATGAGCTGAATTATGAGAGTAAGAGCAACAGAAAGGAACACCTCCCTGTCAGCTTCTTCACTTACTGCAGGCTCATGCAAATTGGCCAAGTAAAAGCCAGCAGTTCTGACCCCAGTCACGGAATAAATCCATCTTCTATAAGGAAGGAGGGGGAGGCAAGGGAAGGATCTGGACTAAGGAGGAGTTGAGCAGTTTATAGGGAAGCATATATAGTGCGGCATGCCTTGAGAATCCTTCCCTCTGTCCACATCAAGATTTTCTGATTCATTAAAGCTCCTAATCTGCATCATGTTTAACTTTTGTGATCTTCACTGCAATCAGTGGCGAGAGGAAAAATATCTCTGGGGAAAGGCACAGAGTCAGCAGAAAGGATAAAGCCTTTACAGCTCTATGAACCGATCCTCCCTTTTCCAAGGGAGGGGCCAGGTAAGATAAGAGTCACAAAATGGAAACGAGAGGAAAGAGAAAGGGGAAATGGAGGCATAAAAAATATGGCTATTCACCCTTCTGAGCCACCACTATCCCCTAGACCACACCGCTGCTGCCACGCTGTCCCAGTTCCCTGCTTGTCCACAAATGCAGGGGCGCAACCATCTTTGAGGTCTTCCCTTTCTCCCTGGCTATGCACAGGCTTGGGGAATGAGAGATCGTGTTCAAAAAGGCTTCGGAGGAGAGAAGGGGCCATTGTGACTTTGACGTGGTTTATGACATCTTTGCTACCTTTCATCGGCTGCCAAGGGGCAACTTCTCCAGTAATTACTGGAGTCTGACTTTTTGATTAGGCTATATTTAACAGTTTGTCAAGGACACACAGGCCTTGGGATGGGTGGCTTTGTATGCTGCAGTATACAGTTGATTATGATTAATACACACCTACTAAATACACAAGCAATACAAGGACAAGCAAGGGATGTTCTTTCGCTTCCTCTGTTCCATACCAGAAGAGTTGCCTCCTGCTTTAAGAAACAAAGTTCTATTGTTCTTTTCACCTTTTTAAACACTTGCACAGCAGCTCCTTCTCCTACCTCCGTCTTCCCTTTTGAAAGGAAATCTGTGAGCTAGACTTATAAAAGAGCTACAGAAGCGGAATTATTGGGTTGTCCTCTGGCCTCTGATCTTAGCCAAATCATTGAATTACAGCTAAATACCCAGTTTGTAAAGCAGGTAACCAAATCACAGTGCCGCTCAATTCATAAAGAGATTCCACAGAGTGACAAATAGCACAATATTTGTAGTCTGCTTTGTTGTTACCCACTGGCACATCCAGCCTCAATTAGACAAGTACAAGTCAGCACATTAGCTGCAACAGTGCTTCTTTTGTTTCAGTGTTCTCATGTCTGCAGTCACAGCACCACACAGCAAACTCCTGGGTGCAAATTTATCCTGCAGTCCCGCCGGGTTCAGTCAGTTCGCGCCTGCTCTAATTAACCCGCGTGCAATCATCTTCATTTCCACACCATCTAGAGCAAGAGAGAGAAGTCACTCAGCACTGGGCTTCGCTTTCCTGCGTTTTAAGCAACAGATAACTTGTTCGCTGCTGTGTAATATTTGCTTCGCATAACGTTTCAGGAGTGCGTCATGAGTATTTCTACCAGTAATCACCCGCACACGACAGAGTGCATGTGGGCACGCAACCTAAAATGAAAATCCTGTGCACACAGGTCGCTTCTCCACATAAAGATACGGGTTTTTTTTAAAGAACAGAGACGTTCCAGCCCACATCCTACTTGCACACAAATCTCCAAGGTGTCTCTGGGGTTAACAATCCTCCAGGAGGCTCGGGCTCGTATGCAACGCAGAATATTTCGGTAGATGCCAGTAAATTTTTACTCCCCAGTCATCAGACTCCCACGATGCTTGCCAATTCCTCTTTTTTATATTAAATACTCATATCTGTAAACTGCTACTCAGTCTGGCCCTTATCACCACAGAAAAAGAGGAAGCCTCATATCTGCTGCCTGCTGGCCTTCATATACCTCCTCTCCTGAAAGCAAAGCAAACTTTTCTTCACCTTATTTCTATGCAGCAGTGTCAAAGGGGCCTCTGCTCAGAATGACAAACCAGTCCACAAATCACTTGGGAATCTTCTACACTCAATTTGCTCCAGCTCTGCCTGGCAAACAAGAGGCAGGAGGCACATATACATTACTACTGATTAGTCCATGTCTCCAGTATCAGCAGCCATGCACACAGGCTGACCGTAACTTTAAATATTGATAACCAAACTCATATATCATGGGCCTGGGAGAGTGACAGTTTCAGTGCATAACAACAAAGGTTTTCTACAATAATCAAATACTCAATAATTCATGAAAATATATCCCCCAAATCAAATTGAAAGCCATTTTGTGTAATATATTATTTAAAATTCAATATTATAATGCACACAACTTCTGCTCCTACCACAGAGGACCATTTCAAAATGTGATTATGTGTGGACTCTATTTAAAAGTGACAATTTTGCTTTTCATTTGTTTAACAGCTTAAATGGAAGAGCTCAACTGGAACTAAGTCATCTGACAATGAAACCAAAGCCGACATAAGCAACTTTGCAAACTTCATGACAGCTAAAAAGAAGTATGGCTCTTCCTCACCGGTAGCACAGATGAATTCCCCACTCTGACGCTCACCTTTACAACTTGTTCAATGCTTAGTGAAAGGAAATACTCAGCAAAACTGTCTGACAAACATTTTCACAGTTCTACTAGTCTGTCACTCTGGGCTGGTCAAATAGTGAGGAAAAAATATTTACCCTGCAATCCAGGGACTCTTGCATAGAAAACAACTTTGGCTTTGCATCTGTTTATTACCGTTGGAAAACCCATTTGTGTAAGGGAAGGTTGCCTGGTGTAAAGTGCCAAGAGAAGAGGTTTTTGCCCTTGTAAACAGAATGCACCGGAGCATAAAATGCAATCAAGATTTGTGACAAAATTCATCCCAGGCAGACATCACTCCTCAGTGGCAGCAGGGAGCGGGGTGAAATGGCACCGTGTGATTGAGGGGACCAATCTTGCAAAGTGATCGCAGAGGGAAGCTTGGCAGCGAGGAGCCCGGGCAGCCGTGGCTGAAGAGAGCTGACTCCAAGTGCACGGACCAGCTTTGAAGGATAAAACTATTTTGCGAAGAGGAAAATCTCAGCCTATTTATGAAGTGTTTACAAGTACAGTCTGCAGGAGTTCGGTGTCAAACAGTTGCCCACCCATTCATCCCGTTCGAATGCCAATCTTTTCTTGTAACTCTGCTGCAGATCAAATCTTTTTTTTAGTTCTCTCAAACCGTGGTTTCTAATGGAAGCAAAGTTGAGGGAACAAACATTAAACTCTCTCAAGTTATTAACCTGTAGGAAAAAAGATACTGTCTTGAATTTTCTTCAGTCTGTGGCTTTTTACTGACTCCTTTCCACTTGTGATATTTGATACCTTTTGACCATTTTATTCCTTTTGCTCTGTGGTACCAAATCAGGACACAAAGGCTGCATCCGAACACTGCCTCCTTTCTACAGCTGCGACGGGGCAGCTGAGCAGGGCTGCGCCTTCCATAGGTGACAAAACAAATCAGACTTGGAAAGGTCCTTTCACTGGTGCTTGGGAAAAGGGACTGAAGTCCTGGGGCAAAGCTGGTGCCCACGAGGACAGGAGAAGCTGTTGCAGATAGTATGTCTTTGTTCAGGTTCTGCTCCTATCCCTCAATTTTTGAAAAGTTCCTAAATTACTGTGTATCCGTATCTCAGCTGAGGGCACTGCTCTCATGCACAGCAGAGTCCATCAAACTGGTGTTCTAGGACCAGTTCTGTCAAATACTGCAGAAATTTAAAGTGTCTGCTTGCACCAAGAATATTTGCTTCTGTTTCACTCTAGTTCAGTTTCCTATACTCCATGTATTATTAGAAATAAAGAATTTAAAAAACATTGGCTCGGCCTTTTGTTTCTGTTCACCCCCGCCCTCAGAGGTTCTCAACCTTGTATCACAGATGCCTGATGCTTTGCCACCGACAGATGCTGACATCATGTTAGTGCCCAGAAGCAAATGGAGAAGGCACAGAGGGGTCATAGCGCTCATTTAAGGGACTAGTTTCAGAGCAGCTATAGACAATATGTTAAGCCAAAACATTAAGAGGTGATGCCATGACAGTGAATGAAGACTCATAATAGGGAAATGTCAGGTATGAAAGAACTTCTCTGGCAGAGAAAGGCAAAACAGAATCAGTGACTTGAAGTTAAAACCTCAAGTTCCCAACAAAAATAAGTCATTTTTGAAGAAGATATGAATCACCACCTGCTTCAGAAAAGAGATGAGCTATTCAGTACCCTGATCTCCCCGTGGATGCTTTGACAGCAGCAGTGACTTAATAGGGGGGATGGCAGAGAGGAAATATCAGGAAAACACACTCCTGTGGAAAGATATTACAAGTTTGAGTCATATTCTGGAGGTTAGAGTGGTTCACATGAACACACAGGCTGTGTGATTTTTATCAATGAACCTCCAGACTTCCCATGATCTGAAACAGCTGCCTCGGGGTTTGTGACATGAACTGCTAGCTGAATTCCCTCCCATTACGCTTTCTAAATTACCCAGAGTATGGCAAACCCATACCTCAAGTACCATAACCACAAGCATGTTTCATGCAACTGTCCATTGCAACAGGACTTTGCAGGGGCACACATGTGGTTAGAAATAAAAGAATGGGCAACTTTTCTTCTGCAGAGTTCCAAAGACCCAGGAAACGGCAATAGATAAATATGAAAAGGAATTCAGAATCTTGGTCTTTATAGCAAAGTCCACAAACAGCAGGTATAAAGAAAGGGCTGTAGACATGGCAAGATGCTTGCAAACCTGTGCCCAACCAAGCTGAAACGACTGGGAAGAGGCAGTTGATTTGGGTACCAGTATCACCTTAGGTGATGTGGTCAGTGTGGTGAGTGAAGAGCCTTGTCTCTGAAGGGCTGACCACAGATACCTCCCCGAACCTGAAACAGGCTTCTTTTGGGGAAAAAGTGGAATCTGCAGCAAAGTCACCGTGTGGGATGTTGAAATTCTTCAGTGTGATATGGCACTTCAGTATATATGCAGGCATTCACACATGGCTGCATCTCACTTTTAAATGTCTCTCAAGAGTTGTATATTAAACATAAGAAGGATTTTTCCAGGAACTAACACAGTTGGCAGCCTTTTGTCTCTATTTTTTAAAGTAATTTATTAAAGAAGAAAAGTAGCAGAGTCAATTTACAAAAGGCTGCAGTCTGGACTTTGATAGATGAACAGATCTGCTAACAAAACCTCTCACTTTTCACTGAGCACTCTATCTTCTTATCTGTTAATCCTGGTGAGGAAAGAATAAGGAAGGCAGGCAGCTGACTAGAGGAAAGACCTAGGTAATGTTTAAACCAGTGAACAATCAACCAAGACATCAACCTCCCTGCTTTTTTTCCAGAGCCAACCAGATAATCAGCTATGTATTTCCTCTCATATTTTGCCTCCCTTTCAGGAGGGGCTGAGTACGATCACAGTGATTCACACTACAACCTGTTGAAAAGGTCCTATATAATTCCTTGACAATCGAGGACATTGTACTGGGGAGTAATAACAGTTCCAGCAGTAATATCAAGGAGGTGATAGCAAATAACAGCACTTTTCCCAGCTGGTTATGTAGGCTTGCTCTCAGGCAACATGTAGGTTTGCTTCTGAGAACGTTACTTCAGTAGAG
This sequence comes from Phalacrocorax carbo, assembly GCF_963921805.1. Taxonomy (NCBI): domain Eukaryota; kingdom Metazoa; phylum Chordata; class Aves; order Suliformes; family Phalacrocoracidae; genus Phalacrocorax; species Phalacrocorax carbo. Next base: position 8,728,999 of record NC_087530.1, read on the forward strand.
TTACTTTCATCAGGAATCAACACAGATGTATCTCAGTCATGAGCATACTGTAAATTAGAACAGAAAAGCATCAGAATTAATTAGGGAAAATGCCCTTTCAATTCCAGAAAGACATGGAGGAAGCCTGGGCACCTCCACTGAAAATTGTGGAGTGTTTCACGTGAAGGCTGGGATGGATTAACATCTATTGGTACACGTGAAGAGCACCACAGTCCTTTCAGTGCCAAGTATGCACCTGCCACTCTGGAAGTGTCCGCTCCGTCAGCAGTTCTTGTCTCCCTGCATCCTCAGTGGAGGTCCTACCCACTGCACAACTTGATACCTTCACTCTGCTGTCTCATGTGGTATTTTTAAACACACTTCCCATTTGTCTTCTAAGTTTAAAATGAAAACTAACTTCCAAGCCTCAACATTTTTTGTTCAGTGAATTTCTTGATTTGTGATGAGTGTTATAGGAGGAAGCAACACTCTTTTTGCTTTATCTGTTCCTGTCCCTCAAGTACAGCCTTCCCCTCCTAAACTGAAATTTGTAACCCATTAGTCTTTAATGCAGAAAAACCCTGTAGAGACTTGAAAGGAAACAGAAACCAAGTGAAGAAGAATTATTACATTCTCCTGACTTCAAGTATGTTTCCTGCAATTTCTGCTGGAGCGTCTCACAAGCATTATTAGCACCAGACACATAACAAGCAAAACAAATACAGATTTAACTGGAAAAAGAATCTTTTTGATAAGGGCCTCATGTATTTCTGTAGCAAAACTGTGGACATTTCCTTGTCCAGTAAATCCATTCCATCACCACATTAAGATAAAAGAATCTTAGACAAGATGAGGTGAAAGCCATTTTAAGCAAAAAAAAGGAGTTCCTTGAGCAAAATATAAACGTAAGTGAAAATTGAGATTAAAAGGAAGCAATCACTCAAGTATCAGATGAGCACAGTTCTGCTCCTGCTGTCATTGTTACTTTACTTCCTAAGCTTAGATCTGCAAATCCCATCATTCATTTTTTTCCTAAAGCCCCAGGTCCTGGAGTCACATGATGAAAAAAATCACCTTTCAAATCAAGCTTCACCCTCTCAGGGAGTAAAAATGCTTGGAAAAAAGCAATCATTAAAAGACTCAAAAATAAAAAATAGTTTATAAAAGCAACCATTTTTGAGCCTGACCTGAAAAATATTGCCTCCCTCCTGCTCTGAATGGTAGAAACAAGTGAATGCCGAGAGCTGCTGTGCTACTGCGTTACAACATCCAGACAGTCTTTTGCTCCTTCCCCAAATCCTACCTGAGCTCTAGGATCTGCAGCACAGCTTTCCTCTTCCTTGCTCTGCACTGCATCACTACACGAAGCTTCCTGCATTCCCTCCCCATCTCTGCACAACTACTCTGCACTGCAGCATTACCAGAAACCTCCTTTCCCTGCTCTTTTCCCTGCAGCCCTGAGGCAGGAGCATCACAGCCTGCACTGCTTTGCCTCCCAGCCCTGTGCTGCAGCAGCTCAAGGGCCTCCCTGGTCTCCCACATCCCTGCTCGAGGGTTCAGGTTTTGTACAGCAGAACTGCAGAGATCTCCTGGCTCTGCCACCTCCCTCCAGAGCTCTGTGGCACAGCCCAGCCCGGAGCATCAGACCTCCTGTTTTCTTCCCTGCACTGCTCTTCCCATTCAATACCAGGCTGCCTCACTGCTGAAGCATCCCCTGGCTTTATTTTAACCATCTTTTTTGCTCTTTAGTCCATACCTGTGGTGTTACAAGCATTCCTCTCCTACCCCAGTATGCCCCTCATCTTCAGCCAGATCCTGCTTTGTGGTCCCATAATAGGGTTCACCCCTCCCTCCATCACTTGAGCACAGCTTTATAGTCTCTATATTTGTGCAGAAGTCTACATTCGCTGCTCAGGGACAATATTGGAACACACTTGGCAAGTACAGGTTGTTTAGAGAGTCATCCTAGTTTTAAAGGGAGGTCATGCCTAACAAACTTGATTAATTTCTTTGAGGAGGTGACAATGACAAGGGACAGGGTGAAGAAGTAAAGCATAATTCAACTGGACTTCAAGAGCCTTTTGATACAGCACCGCATAAAAGGCTAATTTATAAGGCTAATACATATGGTATTGATAGCATAATACTTAGCCAAGTAAATATCTTTTTTTAATTTCCTTGCAAAGAAAATAGGAGGCAAAGAAAACAGTGGCTAGTAGTGGGAAGGGGGAAGGAAACTATCACAGGAACTTCACATATTTGTGTTCTCGCACCCCTGTCTTGCGGGCATTTTTCTTCCAGTACATTCTAAGAAGGTGTATATCAGTCACTGTAGAAACTACTTGTTTTGGTGTTCAAACAGGCTTCACATGGTGAAGGATCAAAGTTACATCCTTACTGTGCCTCTAAAGGACATCTAACATAACACAATTTATAGCTGGCTACCGCTTAACGGTGCTTAATACAAGGTATCACGTGAGAGGAACTGGTGGCGTTACAAGTACATGTGACCATCCTGATATGCAGGGGATGTTAAACAGAAAGCCAAGAAGGAAGACAAAAAGCAAGACTCAAAAGTCAGAATACAGCCTTAGGTCTACCAAGGCAATCATACCTTTTTGGTTGCTCCGCAGGAGACATGTTGCTGCTACCCTCAGCCGTCTTGCTCCGAGCATTACTAGAGGTTGGTGATCACAACAGCAGAGTTTATGTGCCTTCACCTACAGCCCATGCGCTCCTTAGACTTTAGAAGACCATCTGACAGAATAAGTTTACCCTTCATATTCAGAAACTACCACAGAAGAAGGTAATTCTCCCTCTTGACATGATTTAACTACAGTTGCAAGCAATCACAAGACCTCTGGAAGGTCCCTCTGGAGGAGCCCTGCACCACCTTCCAGCTTCTTCACAAACTGGAGACTACAACCTGACCACTGCTCTCTACTGCCAGCACAGTCAATATTTTCCTCTTTTTCCCAGAAAAGCACATCTGTTTTCAGTAAATGCTGTAAATTAGTTAATGTTTGTAAAGTGCTCTGATCATGTGAAGTGCTAAATAATTACTATGTATTATCAATATAATTTGGCTAGATTGTGCCACAGCCGCCTCCTCTCTTCATGACAGTTTTAAGAGTTTTCTTAAACATCAGCTTTTTGGGGCAAGGACTTGTGTGCCATCCATCTCAAAACAATCTTGACCTTGCCTGAAAAGCCCCAGAAAATAAATAAAACACATCACTGAAGCACATCTCTGGAGTCACGCACCTACCTGCGTTTCTCACTAGGTCAGACTGATAGGTGCCTCGCAAGGAGGAAGAGCTGCTCTTCAGAAGTTACCACCTCCCAAAACAAGTGCATGCAGTCCACAGCTTAACAACCCAAAGAATACATAACATATACTTAAAAGTATCCCAAATCCTAGGAAAGACAACAGCAGCCTCTGGTGATGGGCTCACAACCGGTAGAGTCCCTAGTCTAGCATAACAGGAGTTGGCTATTAAGGCACTAACAAACCCCTCTGGTCATCTTAATATATCCCCTAGACCTTCCACCTAGGGCAGGGAAAACAAGACTAAACATGAACTGCTTTTCCCAATTGCCTGTTCCCTACCACCTTCTTCCAGGGGATCCCAGATCTTTATGGCCTTGAAAAAAGGGCAAAACCTATGTAAAACACTTTCTAGTTCCAGGCTAAAGTTTGATAGAAAAAAATTCTTTAACATAAGAGAAGTGAGCTTAATAACAGGCAGTCTAACTCTCCTTAAAAGGTAGAGAAAAAGAATCAAAAACATCTTAAAATTTATCACTTGTAGGAAACAGAACCTTAAAACCAATTAAAAAAAAACTGAAACCAAAAGACCAGGTAAATGTTCTATGTACTTTCTACCCCTCTAACATAACTACCATATATAAGGCTGCTACTCACCCCACCCTAATTTAAGGGGCTCATGGGCAGAAGAGGTGCCTCCTGGGAAAAGCTGCTCCCAATAAAAGCATGAACCATAAGCTGCTTGCTTTAGCTGGCTGGGACATGGTGCTGGTAGGTAGGGTTAGCTCTTTGTATCTCAGTAAGCTAGAAACAGTTATACTTCCTAAATGTAGTTCATTTCTTCTGTATAGGCTATTGTTGGCCTTTTCTAGTGGAAACCTGTGTAGTAGGATTCTAGGCTGATACTATTCAAAAACTAGGTTAGTAACTCTTGTAGTCTAGGCATAAGTAATGCAATACAGAAGTATAATGGTAAACTTGTGTAAGTTGTTAATCTGTAGTTTTTCTGGAAGTGTTAGTGTGGTGTGAGGCTAGTCTTAAAGTACACAAAGAGGTGTGGTTAGGAATAAAGCTTTCAGTACATTAGTATAGTGAGCCTTCATGAGCCAGAAAAGAAAAAACTAACTTTGTTTAAAGGCATTTTCTAGTTCTCTTTCTCATTCCTAGGACAAATAATCTAACTTCAGGGTAAAATTCCCCACAGATCTGAGATCACTGAAGAAAGAGAATGGGGAAAGTATTTGGCCTGTGACAAGAGGTATTTAAAATTGCTGAAGTGAGGAAAGGAAAAAAATGTTACTAGACTATCAGATCTTTTAAAAAGTGAAAACTATCAGACTATGAAAAAGGTGTGATTGGAAAGCTGAAAGACTTCTAGAATATATAAGATACTTTACAAAGGACTAAAAATGCTTGCTCACACTTGAAGTCAGTGTTTCCTAGAGGTGTTACCTGAGAAAAATATTTTCTAACAGGTTCTGTATTTCTATGAAATAGGAAACTGTCCTATGTGCAGACTCTCCTGAAGAGCAGAGAGATGCTCGCTTACAGGTAAGCATCCACGCTGATCTAATTCGCCCAATGTTGCCCATGTTCAGAATGAAATCTCTGAATTAAGCTGTTAAAAATCATGGAGAACCTTATTTCTAATCCATGGGTCACATGCTATGGGTTTCTCTTTTAGGAGTTTTCTATTTCAGAGGTTTTTACCTTTCAACTTTCTGTTTCTGAGAGCCTTCTCTCTGTGCTCTAATGGGGTGGATGAGAAGCCTCGATTCACTCCTAATGTCAAAATGATGTACATCAGACTCATAGCCGGTTCTTCTGCTTGAATCTGCAGCTAATAACAGACTAACATTAGAACATTCAGAAAATTTAAATATAATATTTAAACAATTGCTCAAATAAGCATGGAAATACATCGGTTTTATGAAGCATATGTTACAGTGGGACCTGGAAGGTCTGTCTTTTTCTGGCATTACCACAGATACTTTTGTGTAACCTGCATCTCTTCAGCTTCTGTCCCTGTTCTCAGTGTCAAACGTGTAAACTGGAGGAGGGATGGTGCTCGCAAATCTTTCAGAGATAGACTAAGACACTAAAATATTTTTGGCATGGGTGTGATTATAAGTCAATTGCGGGGGGGAAGGGTATATAAAACAGTGGGCCAGGTCATCTGGAAGTGCAAGTGCTTTTAGCTCTGCCGAAGCCAATGGAGCAGTGTCAATTTACAGCTTCTGAGGCTTGTGCTCAGTCTGCACACCTGGGCCAGAAATCAAGGCACTGGAGTTGAAACAGCTGGCTTCCAAATCCTGAAGGAATAGGTTTCATTGTAAGTTCTTGCTTGTTAGGGTTGAGACAGAAGGAAAGATTCCTTCTTGACCAAGCTTTACCTGGTTAGAAGGAGAAAGAGTGGGATTAAGTTTCTATTTAAAAAACAAGGAATGCTGGGCAGAGGCAGACCTGTCTGAGGTGGCCTGCACCAGACCCCCTTTCCTTGTCTCTTGCATGTTGTCCAGCATTAGCTGTCAACTGCTGGTTAAGGTTGTTCCTTTTTCAAGTATATTCCTTGCTTCTCATCTTGCAAAGTGAGAGGGGTTGCTTTAAGGAAACAAACCTCAAGAAGTTCCAGTAGTTAAGGTTATAAATATATTCTATTAAGGATTCTTTTTCTTTCCTTCTAGACAAAAGCATTTCTGCTTCCAAGCTTGATAGACCTCCTGACCCTGCTGATGTGGGTGGATGGCTCTGCATGTTCTGAATCATTTGCTTCCCTTTCAAGTGTTACTTTCTCCTTATTTCAATTACCCTTCCTTTATAATTACATGGGCTGCTCCAATGAACGGGAGTGCTCCAGAGCTGACAGACCGTCTAACAACAGGGCATGCTGGAGGCAAATTCTACATCCTTATCTACCTTGGGCAGTAGGGAAGGTGTATGTTTAATAGCACAGGAGAAATTGTCTGAGGATATTCAGACCCAAGCACTCTGTAGTGGGTTCACTACCCAGGCTTGCACCAGGCTGGACCGTGTGTAATTGTTCTCCCCGTCCCCTGGAGAGTTATAAACTATATGTACAGGGATCACCTCCCCTCATTCCTGCTGAGTGATTGCCTCTGACAGCAGGAGTCAAATGCAGCTTGATCTGATACCATTTGATCTCAATGGGAGCCTTTTAAGTAAACCTGAAAGGAATTAGTTTAGCCCCCAAAAGGTGCAACCACCAATGATGTGGGTAGCACGGGAAGGGAAGGTGGGACACAGCAAGTCACTGCCTGGCTGCACTGCTGCGTGTGGCTTATGGATGAACTGTGGTGCGACTTCTGGGGCCAGGGATAAATCTGCATAGAATCCAGTTTTGTCCTATATGTCTTTTCACGAAAAACTTGACTTTTTTGTTCTGATTTTTCTTATTTGCAACCAAAATTAAATGGTTGGTTTTGTATTGGGATCTTGCAAAGTGGCACACTTCTGCAAAAGATTAAGCTTTATTTAAGAGAAAGGAAGAGGCTTAACTTCTGTGTTACAAGTTTCTAGTGAAACTCTACCCTATCTGTTCCAAGAAAATGCTTTGTTAGGTAGTTTCCCAAAGTTAATAACATTTCTGAGGCTTCTTCCTGACTTCTGTCCCTGTAAAAGCCAGTTTCATTGAATATCCCATCCAAACAGTGTGCTAATAATGGGAAACCTATTATTAGCACATAGGGATATTGGAAAAGTATCTATTCAAAAGGTCCTGAAACTTATACCAAAATAAAGGCAGAAGAGCTACTGCAGCTGTTACAGTAAAGGCACACCCAGTGAGGGCCTGCAGCTGACTGGTGTTTATTGTAGGGAAAGGGATTTTTTAGCCACCTAATTACATATTTCAAATTTAATCTTAAATAGAAATTCTAGGAGGCGCGTGTGTGGGAACAGACTAGGGAGAGGGTGTCACAGCCTTCTTTAGCAGCATTTAAGTTTCTACTGAGAGTCATGCAGAGTGGGCCATAACTGCTGCCACTGTTCTGTGCACTCTAGTACAGCTACCTGTTGGTTATTCATGAACACATTATCTCTTGTATTATTTTGGCTCTGTATGAAAGAGATTAAGCCGCTGGGGTTGACTGGCTGAGCAATACCACGGTACCAGAGAATAAGAACATAGGACTGTTCTTTCCTTTGATTCATCTAGGAATTAAAGGTGTAACAAATAACTCGTGAGACTGCAGATTGTACTACAAAGCGATTTTGTTTTTTGTACCACCTACATGCACAACTTTCCACTCCATCTGCATTTCCCTTGCTTCTTCTTGTTCTGTGCTCAGCCAACAGGTAAAAGGAGAGGCACGGATGCTTGCTCTCTTCAAAGAGTCAAGGCTACTGCTTTGTTACTGGGGGCAGGGAAGCAAGAGGAAGGCAGTCTTCCCTTACATTCAATGGGAATCAGAAAGACATTAGTGCATATGAGCATGTCAGGGCTATTAGGAAGCAGATAAGTGTGATTGCAGACTAGATAGACTTGTCTCTGCAGTGCTTTTAGCTGAACTTACAAGGTACAACCTTGCTGCAGCAGTTACGGTGACTCCTATCTCCTTTCTCTCACCCAGAGTCCAGTAGGTCCAGAAGCACCTGCTGCTGCTCCACTCGCACAGCAGATTGCCTGCTGAAATACCCCTTTCTTTGCAGCCTAAGCTTATGGGGGCAAAAAGCAGGAGAGAAAAAGGAGCAGGGCTACTGAGAGGAAAAGCAGAATAGCTAGATAACAAGTTTAGGGGTGGTTTGTTGTTTTTTTAGAAACTTGAACGTATCTAGGTAAAACAAAGAATGGTGAGGAAGACTGTTCCACTCTGGAGTGGGTGAGACTCATTTTTATTTGACTTTTATTGGAGCTGCCTTAAGGGTAATGGATCGGCACTGTCTTAGACATCTGTACATAGCAATGCAAGGGAGCAAAGAAAGCTACAGCTTCCCCAACGCCACATGGGGACATGACCAAGTATTTTTATCTAGGGACTGTATTTTTAACCACACTTTTATTTTTGGATGCAGCAACAGAGGCAAGGGACTGCTTAAAATTTCCTTTGACCTTTCAAAGCATTCCTGGGAGCCAAAGGTGTCCACAGGAACAACACATTAAATTACAACCTAGATGCTGTAGTTCAGACCTCTAAAAGGATCTGGCAGCTGCTGGAAGCAATGGCAAATAATACCCAAGCCTCTCAGAAATGGCCCTGGATCTTGAGACCTTCCTGAAAGCTAAAATACTCCTTTTAATGCAATATAAACAGATTAGATCCAAGCAAGTCCACCACCATGTGCAAATCTGGAAGTAAAAGAATGATTTATCTTAATGCTTCCGTCTTTCCCAATCGCCTTTCAAAACCTGGAGTTTCATAATTGACAGTGTGTCATACCTGCAAAGGATTCAAATGATGGATCAGAGGAGAGAAAATAATCTAGCATCTCCCTTATTCAAAGAAACTTCAAGTTATGGCAGGAGTGAAATCTCACGTAGCACAGGCTCTGTAAATAACGGAGTTCAGCTCTCTATTGATGGGATAAGAAGGGAAAGTGACTTCCAGGATTTTCTGAGAATGGAAGATCACTTCTCATTTGAGACTCAGTGAGGGAGGGTAGGAGAGGGCTGTTGCCTTGGGAAAGGGTAAGTGGTCTGTGGTCTGCAAACCTTGGCTCACTTAAGGAGCTGGGTTTTTCTGAAATCCCTTGGCTCCCTTCCTGAGTGACTAGGGCAAAGGCTTAGCAGCGTACTGTATTTCTGCCATAGAGAAACTGCTTGTATCAAACCATGTTTCTTCTCTTATCACCTGTGTCCAAGCAGAGGGTTGGTATTACAAGCACAAAATAATGAAACAACTTAGAGTTGTCTCTATATCTTAGTTTCTAGTAAAGACTCCACTGCCACAAGTTGTTTTTTTCCCTCAGAGCAGTTGTGCTCTGCCCTGACTCAGTCCTACCCTGAGGAGCTTCCAGCTTCACCTGACCCTGGGAAACAGAAAACGGGCTACAAGAAATATGTGATTGTTCTTTCTGGGCCTTCACTGATTCCTGCTGCTTGGTTCTGCCCTTCCATGCATTTTCAGCCTCATTCTTCAGCTTTCTCTGGCTTTTTGCAGCTGTCATTCTTCAAAATCCAAGATAGGATTGAACTAAAACCTTGACCTAACAGTGGAGTGCCAGACCAGCATACATTTTCCTCCCAATTAGAATGGATGAAAAGCTTGGTGAGAATATTTGTTGCATCTGTATCACTTCTATTTACATCATGAAATCGTTGTGTGTGTCTTCACCCCATGAATTGCCTTGGCTTGACTGACCTTTACTCAAACATCAGAAACTCATGAAATGCAAAGTCAGATAGCTTTGAATGCTAAACCACATGGAATGTTTGTTCTTCAACTGGACAAAACTTTTTTATAATCGGGGTCAGAGGCAGGTGTTTCCTAGATTATCTTCTCTCTGCTGTGCACACTGTGTTCTCTGCTCCTAGGGCCTGGGAGATCAGAAAGCTTGCTGGCTTGACAATTCACAGAAAGCTGCCTCAACCAAATCAGAATGAAGAAACATATTGCTTTACTAAAATCTTCTAAACTTATCCTGTAGTGCAATATTACCCAAAAAAGTGAAGTAGAAATAGAAGACAGATGAAGAATGTCTTAATCACAAACTTGCGTTCCTTTTTGGAAACAAAATCTTCCCTTATGTGTGTATGCACTTGTGCCCATTTGTAGATCATCTGCTGTGTGTGCTGGGGCACCTACTCACTCCTTTGTCTTCCAGCGCAATAGGAACCAGTGGGCACCAAATTTACTTTTTGCTGGCAAGTGTGCAGTGCACCTGTAACATGTTCTCATGCAAGCTCTGAGATACAGAAAAAAATACAATAAAAATAACCCCGAGAGCTGCCAAAAGATATATTTTCATTTTGGAAGGCTTTGTCCCAGCAATTCAGTTCACTGTGTACCAAAGATAATTAGGGCATCTTATTTAAAACTTACGATCTAATTAGTGCCTTTAATGGTAGTTAATTACACAGAGAGCAACAAAGCAGTTATATTTCCTACCAGGCTTCCTCTAAGTCATGGTGCAGGTACTTATCTAGGGCCATAAAGGAGAGTGGCTACCACACTTAACATCTAATTACACAAAATTGTCCGCAGTAATTATGAGCAATGTGATTTTATTTATCTGGCTTAATTACTGGGGCTACGCGCAGTCTCTGACCTGGCACGGTGAGAGGGAGGACAGAGGGAAGACAAAGCGCCATCCCTTCGTGAGCACCGCGGTGAACTGCAGACTGCTCATCCCGAGCACAAAGAGTCTGGTTGCAGACCCGTGGTGCCCCTGAGGACTTGGGTACCCTCTGACCCCGGAGGCTCGGAGGAGCCACGCGTGCATGTGACATGGGCAGAGGAGTGCGTTTCCAGAGCGCCATGAGGTACCTGAGGTGGAGGAGTCATACCTCGAGGAACCCACTGTGAACAGCGAGTACAAAAAGGACAATTCTTCTTTTTATTCAGCAGAAGAGACACTCTATCCCCACCACCAACATCCTAAATCTTTCTGACACCATCTGCTGCTTAAACTTTGTAGAAACTTTCAGGGCCTCTCCAAAAAGTCAGTGTCTTGTAAAGGATCACTTTTTACTCTCGGGGAAAGCATAACAAGTTCTTTTTGTCTGACTTTAGATTCTTCTTGCTCATCTCCTTAGCTTTTAACATCTGTGTGCGTGGGCATAAACCCAGGTTCAACTTAAACCTTATAAGTGCCCGTCATAAAAGAAATCTGCTCTATATTCAGATCAACCTCCACTATTTGCAAATCCCAATAGAATGAGTAACTATAGCATGTTAGTCCTTGAATCATTAAAAATAGTAATAGGTCATGAGGAATGAGTGAAATGTGGTTATCTGATTTGTCCTCTTACGCCATTGGAGCAGGCGGACATGTGTTAGTGAGAGATGTATTAGTGCTGTCATCAGAAGAGACCAAAGTCCACCCAGCCTGTTACACTTGTGAAAATAAAAATGAGTGTTTAAGCAGGAGTATAAGAAGAAGGGATTCTTCAGTTTATATTAGTAACTTCTGCTGCCCAGTCTCTATCTTCTTATTAATTACATATCCCCTGATGAGAGGGGTAACTCTGAGATGTAAAATTTAGAGATACATCGTTTACGTGCCAGAAAGATAGCTGGCCTTATGCCCGCACCCTTGAAATATTGCATTTTCAAATACTTCCACTTTATAAAATTGCAAGCAGCGGCATGTATAGCTCTGCTTCTCAACTCATACCCCCAGGACATTTGCATGTTATAGCAAATCACTTGTTTAGTGGCTCACTAAGATTTCTGAATTAGTAGTAAATACATTTTGACCTTATTTTTCTCCTGATAATTGCTCTATTTATAGAGAAGTCACTGATTGTCATGCTAATTTCTTCCATTTGAGTATTAGACTGGCTCCATCAGAAATAATCTGTGGTATATCCCATTTATAAAAAAGAATAGCCAAAAAAGGGAAAAAAGGAAGCTGTGTCCTTTAAGAGTGGATTTGCTCTTGTTCTCTTTTTTAATGAAAGCTAGAAAAATCATACTCATTGGTAAAAAAAAATGATAACTTTCACTGACAAGTTAGGTCATTCTCCTTTAGATATGGTAGCTGTATTTTATGCCTTTGTTTTCCAGAAAGTATTTGAGTATCACCTTAGAGTAGAATGGCCTATCATAATAAGATGTTTTATAGTCTTCGCATAACCTATCAAAATATCTGTGGCCAGATTTAAATAAAAAATACCCCAAAATTCTGCTTTTCTGGTTTCTCAGTATTCAGGGCCAGAACTCAGATCTGGGCAGAGGCAAGACTCTTCTTTTTTTTTTCTCCTTTTAAGAAATCCAAGAATCAGTGCTACTTTATTTGATTTGCTCCATCCCTGAGCTTATATGAGCACAATCATTTTGCGATGCCTGAGCAAGGAGTTCTCGAAGCATCCGACCTGCTCGGAGCACAGAGCACATCTGCAGTGCTCTCCTTCCCTTTTTAATCACACAGCACCACGAGTGCGCCCTGTACTTGGGCCACCTTTGCACCCTGACGCAGTGAATCACGGCACGGCTTGGTGGCCGCTGGCTGGGAGGTCCGCCTCTGTCGGAGACAGCCTGGTGGCTGCAGCTTCTAGTTCCTACTGACACAGCAGCCGGGCCGGCTGTAAATCTGGGAGGTTTTGTTCTGCGAGCGATCAACTGGCCCACAGTCTGCAGAGTGATGGCGGGGCCTTGATCTCACTGCGGCTAGTCACCACCGCCTGCATCGCTAGGAGGTTGCTCGGGCTTGAGTCACTGCAGGTTTTATGGTTCAGTACCACAAAGCAATTAACATCAAGTGAGTGAGCGTTCCCAACCTTTGCTAAAAATCGTAGCTGTTTATCAATGTGTCAGGCTGTTGGCGGATTCAAGAAATCTAAATTTAACAGGTGACTGGTTCCTCCATGCCTGGCTGCAGCCAATGGATCTTCAGGATACGGTGTCCCAACTGGGCAGCCGGAGCAAGCTGGGGAAGAGAAGTGAATGAATGGGGCCAGTTCCAGAGTTCAGTGCAGGGGAGGCTTTTTTACACCACAGCTGCTTAATGACTTTTTCAATTGATTTCAGCAGTGCTGCTTTTCGATTACTGATTCCATCCCAGCCATTGGGCAGAAAAATGGGCTTAGAAAAATAATAGGAAGGAAAGAAGGGAGAAAAAAGTACTGAAAAACCTCTGCACCTACCATAACGCGCTGACATTTTCCAGATATTTTATGCTGAATTGGAAAAAAGAGAGAGAGAAATGGCAATTTCTCCCATCGCTCAACACATGTTGTGGAGGCGAGTGTGCGTGTACTTGCTTGCTTTCAAGCCCCAGTTCATCCATGCTCGTTGACCTGCTCCTTGGTTTGGAACCAGCTGCAGAAAGCAGCTGTCATCCTCTGTTACTCTGCCAGCCCTATTCTTAAGGCAGCCATCAAAGTCTGGCACTGACTGAAGGCAATTCAATTAGCTGTGACGGTCAAACAGAAACCGAGGGTCAATTGAAATATCTCTTTTTCTTCCCCACCACCCCCATTCGCTGCCTTGCTCTCTCTATTTTCATCTTGAAGTCTGGAGATGCAGAAGTCTACCCCCACCTTGGGAAGCCTTTACGGGGTAAAAGTATGGCAGAAGGATGGTGCCTACACAAGAGAAGCTTACTACAGCGAGGCGAAAAGGGCAAAAGGCGGGGAGTACACACCGGGGAGAGGGGTGTGTCTTTCCTCAGTCCTGCTCAGCTCTTGTGCAGCCTCCTTAAGACGCAACGAGCTCGGGAAGTGGTGCCTTGTTGGATGGCTTGTGCTGTGCTTTGGCTGAATCGTATAGTAATAATAAAACCTCTCTTAGCTTTTCTGCTGCCATCTGCTCCGCGCCAATCACAGTGGCCATTCCAGGTATTTATCAGACCTGGGGGCTTATTCCCAGCATGCCCAGAGGAAGAAGGGAAGGTCAGAGGAGGATGGGGGGAGGAGGACAGAAAGGTAGAAGGCGAGAGCCGGGATGTGGTGCCAGGCACAGCTGCTTTCACAGCCCCCTTTTTGCAGCCAGGCTCCACAGCAACTTGCTAGCGTGCAAATAGTTGTAAAAATAAAGGTCAGACAGATAATCTTGATAAATATTTAATAGTTACTGGTTTTACGCCTCCTTTATTGTTATAGATTGAGTGTCTAACGCTGGTGACATCTGGCACGCACCGAGCTGGAAGGGAGCATGTACAGTCTCGCCTGGTGCGGAGGGAGTGGGCACAGGGCACGGAGGGGACAGCCACCGTGGAGCCTGCTGACATCGGGCCACCAGCTCGGCCACATCCATCAGCCCTGCAGAGCCTGTCTGGTGTTTGCTCAGGAACAACTGCTTCCACTAGCAGCACAGGCCCATCTTTTTTACTCAGTGAGGCCTCACATGGGGTTCAGTAAATCACAGCATTGGGACTCTGGGTTCCCTCATCCCTCTCTGAGTTAAGTCGTACTACGGACCATCTGCACACAGGTAAATCTGATGCACCATGGCTGTGATTAGCAGCTCATTAGGTCACTGTGGGCCCTCTTTCTCTAGAGGTGCAGGTAGTATTTGGCTCAAAGGGTTTATCACAGGACTGGAGACAGATTTCTGCCCCTGTAGTTTCTTGCTGGACTATTTCCAGGCTGAAGCAAGTCATAGGGAGACTAAATGAGACTTGTGGTGATAACTTTGTTGAGCTCAGAGTCCTATCAACCAGCCAAGTTGTTATGGCAGAGCAACTGCAAGCTGTGCTTTTAAGGGATTGCTTGGCAATTAAGTGAACTGTACGTTTCCGTTTAGTGGCTGGTAAGAAATCATCCATCTTTGCACAGCAGATGAATACTTAATATATTGCGGGAGCTTTTCAGTTGTCCATGCATTAATTCATTGTGATCAATAGAAAACTCAGGGTGCCCTGAAAATGGTGTGTTGAGAAAGAGGAACACATTTTAGACACTTTTAACTCTCTGATACTGTGCAGCACAAGGGTCTCAATATAATTTTCACTTTATAGAGATTCTGTATGAAGCATTTCACTGGGCTTTGGAAATAGCTGGCAGTAATGGATCTCCATATGGAAGAATAATGACCCTAGATAACAAATGAATCAATGTGACAAAAGGAAGAGAATCCAGCTCCACAATCCCTGCTTTGCATGACCTGGGTCTTTGTACAGCAGATGAGAAATGCCAACGTAGTGGCCTGGCTATGCATCACAACCCCTTCTGCACCGGAGCAATCAGTCCTAGTTTGGACAGGGCAGCCCAGAGATTTAGATCCCCTTTTCAGCAGCCTAAAGACCCTTCAGGTTGTTGGTTTTGTTCTGAGTACAAACTGGTCTTGGAACAAATAACTTCCCTGTATTCTTTCAGGTGGAATGTGAGATTTTTTCACTTTTTTCCTTTCAGCCTCTGCCTCTAAAAATTCATCTATACTCAGAGCTTCCCACACCTCCCTCCTCCCCCTGCCCCAACCCAATCTTTGTCTCATTCACAATGCAAGGAACATGTCGTTAACATTTGGCAGTCACTCCTTTCCGTCTCCACTGCTGCATTCATTTTTTTCTTTTGTTGAAGCTTTGCCTCCCTATTTTACAGGCTACACAATGTGGAAAGTGACAGAAAACCAGGTTCAGATAGAATTCAGAACTGACTCTACTTGTGAATTTAAGAGGTGCCAGCATTGGGGTAGCACATCATGCTCCCAAACCACCTGACACAAATAGTGTAAGCATTGATGGCAGTTGAAGACTCACTCAAATACTGTTTAAAGTCCTTAAGAAAAAAAAGAAAGACTGATGGGTTTGACTTCGATGGGAAAGTGTCTTCTGTCAATATTTCAACAGGCTGCTAGGAAGACATGGGCTAGTACTGCAAACTTAAATTACACCACAAAGGCAACAGGTTCCCCGCTCAGCAGCTAATGAACAAACACGGTATCAGGGCAATAACCTCAGGGAGATGCAAGGCAGGAGCTATAGCCATCAAAGCAGTGTAAAGCAGTAAAACCCAGAAGGTCTGGAGATACATATAAAATTATGACTAATATTGGATCTTGTGAAAGGGAAGGGGACAGCAGCTCTTTGGGATTAGCCTAATAACAGACATCAGCAATGTCTCTCATCAAAACATCACTTCAGGAGCACAAGTCTGAATAGTAACTCCTAGGTCAGCAAATAAATCTCATTTTCCAGCCTTTTTGCAAACAACTCTCTGAACCCAGCTATGCAACAATCGCTCCTGACAGAGTATCACTGGCTGTTTCAGTTGTCTAGTGTTATTTCTGCTCTGACTGGATGGTCAAAAAATCTCCAATTAGAAGAAAGTCAATCAAATATTAAGGTATCCTTAAAAAGAAAGAAAGGTGAAACGCCCTTTTGCCTGTAAACCTTTGCACAAATAGTCACGAAAGTGCTTGTGGTACTTTTACCTCTTCGAATATTCTTGAAACAAAGGCAAAAAATATCACTCAGTGTTCACAGAATAACAGTAAAATAGGTCAGAAATGCAACTGGAACAAATGTGTTTGAGTAAAAGAAAGCCAAGCAAACACTTGCAGATACTAGAACTGTGCAAACACAGCAAATAACGTAAAGCTTTTCTTCGGGAGAAGAACAATATGCAGAAACCTTGGTGCTTTGGTTCACTTATTGCAGAACCCAATAGAGAATGAAAATGGTTGTGTCCTACTATTATACACCTTTTAAACCCTGAGGGAGTCCGTTATCGTGGTTTTGTGTGCAGGCTGTAAGGGACATGTGGGAGTCAGCGGTGGCATTTGACTTGTACGAGTTAGAGCAGGCTCGTGGCAGCTCTGAATTGGGCTGTAATAAGAACTTCGCCAAAGAGCCGGGGATCATTGAAGTGTACGCTGCGATAGCTGGGGCTACAGTGTCACCATCCACAGAAAATGCAGAAAATCCCACGTACTCTTTCAAGGGAATAACTTCTAGTAGGTGCCTACCTTCCATCCCTGACATTATTTCAGGCTCAAAAGGCCACATGCCAGATAGATCTTCCGCAATGGTCAAAACGGCCTCATGTCCACGAAAATGTGCATTTTGATGTAAAGCGAGCCCACGGCCTCTGAAGCGGTATGCTTTTGTCCCCTGCATTGCGGACCCAACAGAACTTCCCTTGCCCAGCCATTCAGGATTGCTTCTTTTGTCCCGATGGAGACATCAGCTGCCCTTCCCATACTGCATCCTCACTGCTGGCCCTATTCAAGAGTTTTGAAGGCTAAATCATCACACGGATATACATATGAACCTTGTACTTCTACATCTCCTGAAGATATTTTACAAAAAACCTGCCGAACTCTGTGTTTCTTCCTGCCTTTGTCCCCATGACTTCCTCCAGTGGACGGCACCATGCAGCAGCCGCTTGCCCTGCCTGGGAGGGGGAGAGCTGCTGAGGGGCTCACACTGAATCCTTGTCTGCAACTCCCTCCGAGCTTGCTGGCTTTCGCTTATTGAATTAGGATAAATTGGAACTTTCATAAAGGGTGATATAAATCATTATCTCAAGTTAGCAGATGCGGACTCACCAGGGTAGAGCTCTGTTAATAACTCCTTCGGATTAGGGCTGATTGGTACAATTTGAAACTTGTTTCTCTCAGCTTGATCAGTCTAGTTGTAACTGTGGCAATTATCCCATTTCACTTTCAATAGCTCAACACAGAGGAACTGCTGCCTCCAATCCATCCCTCTTTAATGACTCCGGTGTGATATGTTCATTCCTGCGGACAAATATACCCCGTTTCCCCCTACTCCAAAATAAGCATTAAAAAAAAATCCTGTGTCCAAATGACACATAAGTATGTGTTTTTTAGGGAGTGAGATGCTAGGTGTCCCTGTAAACATCATTTACATATTTGGCTGCTGAAAAGCCTCTTAATTCTTACACCATCATTTGCACTTTTTGGCAGACTTCCTGCCTGAGAAATTAGACGAAAAGACAGGGCTTTGTCCAAGCACTGAAGCTGCTTGAATAGATTCTGATGAATGTGTTACACGCTGAATTGGTGGCGTTTTGTTAAATAACTTATCTGCTGATTTTTTTCTTTTTTTCTCCAGGAGTCATTAATAAATGATTTAATGAGTGAACACAGAATTCTCAGAAAGATGTTTGACAAGTATGTTCTTTCACTCCTCCATTTGTCTCCAACAACAAGTCTGTGTCTCAATTTAAAAGACCCTTGAAGAACACACTTACCTTAGACAGTAGTTATAAATTCATCTCTTTTTAGAAAGGCACTTGAACAAGTGTTTGCTTTAAGCCCATGTTTAGATCTTACCTCTGATATTTTGCTGGACCATGGGCTTCAGCAGTAAGGTTGACCTTGTGCTTCAATCATTTCAGTAGTGCATTATTTGCAGTTATCAGCTCTGCTGTTGACTCTTTATGAACTTTCCAGTAACACATATATATTAGAAGAGCAAGTTGCATATGATTTCCACATTTCCTGTGATTAGGAGCTGCACAACTGTCTTTGAACCCTCCCCAGCCCACTCAGCTCTCAAGCTATAAAATGAGTATTCACTTTCCTTCCAACCGTTGTCTTATCTTTCTGGTTGTAAATTCTTTAAGCCAAGACTGTTGCTCACTTCGTGTTCATACAGCACCTCATACCATGTTTTATGAAACCAAGAAAATGTTAGCGATTAAAATACATGGACTGATTTGTCTCCCAGCACCAAAGCTGTACATCTAAAGGAACATTGCTGATGCCCATGGAAACGTGCCAGTGAAAGCAACAGCGTGATCCCACCCAAGCTTTGATTTCTAACAGTGGGAATACGAGAGCTTTCCCATTTTGAATCCAGACCCAGGGCACATCCGTTCCTGGAAATTGAGGGTGCAGTGTAAATAAATGATGGTCTCCCTAAGTTTCGGAGGAGCAGCCACTCCCTTCCCCCCGCTCTTGCCAGCTGCCTCCTGCTCGGCTCTGAGTGCTCAGCCTCTTGCAGGGGCTTGGACAGCTCTGAATCATGCAGCTTGCAATATGTTTCTACTAAAAATAATAGTAGTAATTAATGCTCTTAGTTTTAGTGCTGCCATCTGCCTTGGTGCCAGCCACAATGGCCATTCTCCTCCTTGTTCCCCAATGCAGGAAGGAGAAAAAAAGGACAGAGGCGGCTGCTTGTGCCTTTCCTCAGCACCTCTGCTTCGGCTGGCAGTGATTTTTCTGCTATGGGGGTAGCTGTCTTTTGCAGAGACAGAAAGAGGCACTGAAATTCCTCAGAGCTAAAGGTAATAGAGCTTGAAAAGAGACGTGCATGGGAGAAAATACTCACACAGAGGTATAACTTCCCCTGAAGGGTATACTTATACAACTAAATAGCCCAACATTTATAGGAGAGGGTTTTTTAAGAATGGGAGCTCTACAGAATAGTTTTGGGGGTATCTATCCAGCTATAGGCCACAGCTATATCTCTGGAAAGTGGCTGTCTTGCCTGGGCTGTGCAGATGCCAGGAGCGCACAGGCGGGTTGGGGGATCGACCAATAGGAAGTGGCAGAGTGTTTAACAAACAGCATCACAAAAGGCATCTGTCACAATGCATCACTTTCCGTTCCTCCGAGGCTCCCACCAGAGCCTTTCCCTTTTCTTGCCTCCTTCCCCTAATTACAGAATTTACTTACTGTCCCACCGGAGAACAAAAGGGCCACCTCAGTTCACAGGATACGAAGGGTCCATAGAGGCAAAACCACCCACCTGCATGCAGACAGTAACCGCAGCACTAAAAGTAATCTTCACCCATGCTAGGAAGATCTGGGAGATCGAGATGGCAATACCGTGTAAAAGGCAGCCAGGACCCCTTTAGTTCTCCAAGAAAGGGAAATTTCAAAGGCGGTACAAAACCTCTTCTCCCTGATCCTTGATTAGCAAGCTGACGAGGCCTTTTTCTTCTATGAGAGGAGAAGAGCTATCACACATCAGCCAGCCACATCTCTCCTTCACAGTGAATGACACTTCAGAAGGCAACCTGTTGGTCCTAGTCCTATCTGCCACGAATGTGCTCTGAGATGCTTATTTTGTCTAAAGCAGGGCAAAAATGGTTGTTGAGGGTTAGGAAAAAATGTGAGGAACTGCAGCAGCCTGGATTTTGATAGGGCTGGCCTAGAAGGAATATTTTTGATAATCCAAAACCTGCGCTGCTCCCCCAGGCTCTCAACCCTCCACAGCCGGAGGCCCCATGTAGCCTCCACAGGCCAGAAGCTTTAGCTCTCAGGCACTACTGGTAACGCTCGGAAAAATTGCAGGGTTTTGAGCAGTTTGTGTACGTGGGGCTTATATTCCTTGCTTACCTCCTTCCTTGGATCTGACCCTAGTGTCTTAAATGGGAGCACTTCCCCAGTTCCCTTCTTCCTCCCCATCCCCAGATGGTGCTGAAGGGATTTAAGGTGAGAGTTTCCACCCAGAACCATTTCATACATCCCAGAAGTCATCTCCATCCAGGATCTGGGGTGAGTTACTGGGAGGACCTAATAGGTCTGTAGCTCTTTCATCGATCCTCTTTGATATATGCTTGGTTTTCGCAGGACAGTACAATCTCCAATTGCAACAATACTCAACCCTGTGAGCCTAGACTGAGCAGCTCTGATATAAATTCAGATAACCATCTTAGCAAGCCATGATGCCCGTGCTAAGGCTGCTCCCTTCTGCACAGCTAGCTAAGCACTTCCCTTTAATCCAAATATTAGAGATTGGCAAGAGTGTTTCTCTTATTTTTTCAGGAAAATATACGTTTTGAAGGTGACACAGTAAAGTTCATGGTCCACTAGTCCTGCAGACAGTAGGTCATGTCTTGTTTTGGGGGGCTTTTCGGGTTTTGCAAGGGTGCCTCTGCCAGAAGCAGAGCAGATGGTTATATTTCAAAGGGGGTTCAGCCTAACAGGCAGCCCCGCTACGGCCGGGCTGTGGCTGTGGAGAACACATAAGTATTCATGTGAGACGAGATCCCAGAAGGTCAATATTGACTATTCATTATTCACTTAAAATATTTGCCATGCATTTTGGGACTGAGACAAATTCCCATGACAGAGGTGACCAGCCACACTATTTCGCTAAAAAGCATTATGTTATCATAAACAAGGACTGAGCCAGTTTCAGAAGAATAGAGGAGAGAAAATTATTCATCCACTTCTTTGCCAGAATTCTAAAAAAAAAGTCTGTATAAAAATCTGGATCAGATAATAAATTTCTGCTTTTTGATCAAAAAGGAAGAAAAGTTATAAGAAATGTCAATTGTGATCAATACTTCAAACAGGATAAATGACATTATCATGAGTGTTGTATGGAGCTGAACAGACATCACCTGGCATTTGCTGTCATAGCCTGGCAGCTATCCAGGTAGGTGGCTACTTATCTTTAAAGGTAGGAAAGCTGTTTCAGTTTCAAAGTTTTTCCTTTTTCTTTTCCACTTTGAAAAAATAAATTATAAAAGTCAAATATTACTGTAAAGCAAAATTCCAGACAAATATAATAACAATAAAAAAACCACACAAAAACTACACCCAACTTATTTTAAAAAGGAAAAAATAAAGCTGATCCGTTTCCACTGGGAAATAGTAGCTTTTAATTTGTGGACACTATTTATGGTGGTTTTTTTACAAGTTGCTGTCTATAATGCAGAACAATGTGACTTTCTTGTTTAAACCAACGTGCTCTGGCAAGCACGGTGTGATCCAGCTGCAGTACACCTCGGAGCTGGTACCCAGGAGACCCGAATCATCTCCTGACATAGCTGACTCCGCGCGAAGAGATAAGGCACGCAAAAGTACACAAGTATTGTGGTAGGACAATCACGAAGGAAACATGTCAAGGAGCAGCATTTTCAACAATGCAGAGAGCTTGTGGAGGAAGCAATTTGGGGCAGGGGAGGGGATTAAGGGTCCTTTAGAAGAAGCAGAAGGACATTAGGACACCTCCAGGGTCAGAAAACGTCCCAGAACTTCATGGGTTGCAGGGTGTAAGAGTGTAAGAACAACCATACCAGGCGAGAGGGAAGGCCCAGCTAAGTATCTTCCCTTGGCTGGTGGCTAGCAGTGATGGCTAAGGGAAGCATATGGCTGTGAGTGATACGTGAGGACTTGTCACTCAAACATAGTCACCAGTCTAATTCCCATCATCACCACATATTCTATAGATTCTGGATTGAAGATGAGAAAGATATTTTAGCAAAATGTCCTAGAAAAAATAATCAGACAGCAGACCTTCTGCTTCTCAGAACAAGCAAAAAGGGACAGCTGTATATTTTGCTGGTGAAGATGCTTTTTCCTGCTCTCCAGCGCGGGAATTGGTTGAGCAGGGAACACGGGGCTGCTCAGTCATGTGCAGGACCCACGTCTCCACCCCTCACATTGCCTGGTGCTATTGCACTCCCCAGGGCTCCCTGCTTCCCAGACCTTTTAATGCTGTTTTAGTATTATACAACCTTTGTCACGCAAGCAAGAAAACAAAGGTAATTAGTATAACTGAAATGTGTATTATAACTTGTCAGTCCCTCCAGTGTCCCTCTGCCTTTGTACTTAGAAACAAATGATGAAGGTCATGGGAATCTTGAAGTAGCCCAAATTCCCTATCTTCAAACCAGCTTCCTCTCCCCCTCCCCCTGCCCTGGCCCTGGAAACAAGAGAAAGTGTAAACAAACATAAAATCCTCCAAAGTATTTCAATAGCAAAATAACTAAAGCAGTTCTCCTAGGGGCTGGTAAATAGCAGGCAAGCTATCAGAGCCCAGAGGGGGAAAGTTCAGCTGAAACTCTCGAGATGTAGTGTGACAAACTCCAGCCTGCTCCTGCTCTTGCACAGCGCTGCTATTTTCCCGCAGAATGACAGTTTTCAATTACCGGACTGTAGCTAAGAGCAAATTGTGCACTTCAGCAGCTGGAGTTCTCTCTCCTAGATTTTCAGACGTGGCTGGGTAAAATGTACAGGGGCAATGAAAATGGCTTTCTCTGCACAGCTAAGCAAACAAGGACAAGCCCAGAGACTGTCAGGAGAAAGAGAAAGTGAAAAGGGACAGCAAATAGGGAGGGGGAATGGCTGCTGGGTTAATTTACCCCCCTCTCCTCCCCCAGCAATGAGGCTTCAGCTCTACATGCTACAAGTGCAAGCCTGTATCAACCTGTCTGCCTAAACTTTAAAAATAATTTAGATTTTTTTACCTAAGCAATGGATTCTCTAAATAGTCTAAGATCTGGACCCCACTATCTTCATTCTTATACATGTAATAAATTTCCCCTTTCCCCCATTAGAGTCTCCCATTAGACCAAAAACTGGATTTCTGAATGTAAGGATGTACTTGAGCTAAAATCCATCCATGGGGGTCAACCCCTTTTGTAAAACCCAGGCAGGAGAAGGAGACAAAGCTAGGCTTAACAGGGTACTAGAGATGTTGCATTGGGTACTGTTCAACTGAATTGTGGAATAAATTGGGGGAAGTTATCCTAATAAAATATTTGTCCTAATAAAATCAAACCAGGAGAGACTCACAAGCCTTTCTCCCCCTATTCCGTGCAAGGCAATTTCATCTAGATAGAGACCCACTGAAGTCTGGGGCAGATTTTTCCTGTTTCCTCTGAAGGAGCTTGGGTCCGTAACCAGCTGCAAATCACACAGCATGAAGGATCGAAAAGTGCTGGGGGGAACAGGCTGGCGGCACCCCGAGCTTGTTGATAGCTGCCTGAACGTTGTCCACAGAGTGGTCTCGATGAAATCTTTACTGCTGGGCACCTTGGGATCAGTCATTTTGATGGTTTGGGGTTGTTGTTTTTTTTTCTTACAGCAAATCAATGTTTTAACATGACTGCATTGCTTTTCCTGCAGAAACCTTTGCCCTGTGAGAGGGGCCGCCCCTGCCCAGGGCAGCTGTGAGTGCACTTGCTAGAGAGGACAGTGATTCCCACTGCAAGGCTCAGCCACGGGCTAAAAGGCTGCTCTGTACTTCTCCCGGCATCACCGCCTTTCCCCTCCCATCAGCAGAAGTGACGTTGCTTGGAAAAAACAAAATGTTGCAAGGGCTCTGCTGTTTCAGGTGCTCTAAGGAGATCCAGTTCTTGGCTGAGCCCCGTGCCGCCCGTGATGCCTGTCCTCCAGCATACCACCGTCACGCTTCGGACAGCCACCCCCTGTGCACAGACCCCTGGTGCAGGGCAGGACGACTGAGCGCTCAGCTTGGGAGGCTGCCGGTCTCCTGCACCCAGAGAGTCAAGATAAAGCTCGTCTCTAAACAACATTAAACATCTCTGACAAAGGCAAAGAACCTGGAGAAATTTCCAGTCACGTATGGCAATGTGTAGCAATGCATTCCTGCCGAATGGGAAGGGGGAAAGCAGAGGGTAGGGCTAGATGAGTACACTTAGTGGTGACATGCCGTTTTTAGATGTAATTATGTAAATTACATAACTCATCTTGAAATATTGAGGGTTTTTCTGTATTTACTGCAATTACGTCAATTGACCTATTTATGTTATCTGACGTGCTTATCATTAAAATGGGACAATATATCCCATTAGATCCTCTTACTACATTGAATAGAATGATGATTAATTATATCATAAAAGGAGCTGTGCTACTCATCTCTGAACATGGGATTTGAAGCTTAAAATAAAACAACAACCTACCATCACAATTTCCTGCCTTAAAACTTTATCTTACCCAGTTGGGGAATAGGCTCAGGGTTCCCCACAGAGGATTATTCCGGTCCACGTTTAAATCAATAAGATATTTAGAAAGCCGAACATTATGATTTCTAGAACCTATTGCTGTGTGTTATGCAGAGGCAGTGTGCCTAGAGAAAAATCTAAGGAACTTGACTCATGTATATGACTTAATTACTATGAGTATCTCCTTTCAGAGTGGAGGAAAGGGTTTTTTCCCCAGCTACATTTGTTGTAAGTTCTTAGAAACCACCTTCTGCTTTTCTTGTGGATTTGAGATCTCGGAGTGATCTCAAAGCGAGGAGAGGCCCGGATCTATGGAAGAGTTGGGAACAGTCTTCTCTCATTGAGCACGAGTTAAACACAAGCTTCTCACGACTGGTGCTGATGACCTGCCAATAACATCACTGATGAGGCTAGCACACAAGAAAGAAGATAAGCCAGCCAGCACCATAACAAGAAACATAGAAGGGAATCAGTGCTGACCAGATGGAAAATGGCAAAATTAGAAGGGGAAGAACAGTCTGTCTCCAGGGTCCTTGGATGAGGCCTAGAGCAGAGTGAAGTCCAAATTGAAAGTGGAAGGACAAAGCAGGAATAAGGTACGCCAAATTCCCCCAACACCTTCCCTCTCCTAAGACAGGCAGAGCAGCTGGACATTCAGTTTAATTCTGTAACATAAATGTTGAGTGTCTCAACTCAGGACGAAGCGAAGTCAGCTTCACAGGTTACCCAGGCACCCTCCGACAGGATGTGTTGCACAGGGTGGTGAATGGCATCTACACTGCTTTTTGAGATTCTTGTTCTGAGTTTATTCCATCAACTCCTCTTCCCAGGGACTGGACCATCATCTAAGTTGCTGTGGTGATGCTTGCGTCCCTGAACTACAAACTAACAAGTTTTACAGTCTATTCAGCTTAATAATTGATAGCCTTTGAGAGCTCTAATTCCTTTTCTTCCATGTGTGCCTCCCAGTGCATGGAAGATATTTTTGCCTGTTCGCCTCAAAGATTTTCTTTTTATATCTGACTTTGAAGGAGTCTGAATATTTCAGGCCATGTTATGGCTAGTAACACGGTGGCTCTGGGAATGCAGCATGACAGTGAGAGATGTAGTTTTAATTTCTACTTTAAATATGAACTTGAAAGTGTAAGACAGAGTCACTTACTTGATCATGTTTTTCCTAAATAAGGGCTTCATCCCCATCCTCACTTGAGCCAAGCTCTGCCTATTTCTCCTCATCTAAACCTTGTCCTCCTTCAGCCAATGGTACTCTTCAGCAATGTCTCTTTTCAGCATGGGCATGAAAGTTTAGACCTGAGCATAAACTGGGCCAGAGAGAAGACAATGTGTGGTGTGTTGGATGTGTGCAGGGAGCCAGGGTGACCGCTCAGAGGCACAACTTGGTGGCCCCATTCTCCCAGGTGTTTGCTCTGTTGGAAGCTTACAAAATGCCTTTAGCTCTTCATTTTCTGGACAATGATGCAGTCTGGTATAGGCACAGTTTTTTAGTGACTAACATGAAAGTCCCTATGCACTGCTATCACATAGTTCTTCAGAAAGAATAATGACCATATGTCCTTAGGGGACTCAGAGCTATGGAGACAAAGGCTCTCAGAAAGAGCATGAAAGGGATACATCCTGTGGATTGTACTGGAGCTCGGGTGCCGGTGAGGACTGTCTCCGCAGAGATGTCTGTTAAGTTTCTTCATACTGTTCCTACTCAATCCCTAACCATCTGCTGCTCCTTTGAACAGGCAGAGGTGATGGAAAGAAAAAGAGGATTATTGCAATATGCCCCCTCTTAGCTGGTCTCGCCCTCCATCACTCGCCAGCACACAGTCCCAAAGGGAAATGTTTCAGCTCGTTTTAATCCAATGGAAAGGGCTCGAGTGCATCTAAGGAGGGTTTCATCGTCATTTGTTTTACTCAATTAAAATCCTGCAGACACAGATTAGCTCCCTGCTGCTCAGTGTAGGAATTCTTTTAACACTACAATGATTTACGATCTACCAGACAGTGTTTAACGAATGTCATCCAGAACCCAGAGATGCTTAACATAGGACTGGTCACTCGTGTTAATGAGAAATGGATTTGAGGCGACAGTCACTTGCGTGGCTGCATTTTGATAACAAATGACATTGCGGGGCCAGAGCAGAGGGAGACTTTGTAATTAATATTACAGTAGAATCAGGTATGTAACCGAGAGCTCGACTTAGAATTAAAATCAATACAACAACTGTTGGGACGTGTCACTCCTGGTCCCTAGGCCCTAAGATATTATACCAGATGGAGGAAAGGCTGATAGGGAGGTGATGACACAGAGTGCATATCCATCTTGTGTTAACTTCAGGCAAGAAATTATGCTTAGTGGAATGTGTTGGCAGTTTGGGGATATTTTATTGGTTTTTTGTTAGATTTTTTCTTCTTTTTTTCCCTTTTTAGTGGATGGGTGAACAGGAAGTATTATGGACAACTGTCTGTTGCTATTGCTGATTTTCTTTTCAAACAATATTTTACACAAACCAATTACTGTGTTGCTGTGGTGTGGCAGGTTTTTGGTTTTGCTTTGTTTTCCAGTCTTCTTGCAAGTCAGAAAAAATCAAGTCTACAGTCAATGATGGTCTTGGCTCTCATAAAAATATAACGCACCTCCATGTTTCTGACAAAGCACATTGTTTCTTGCAGCAACAGGGACGTCTCAGTCTATTTTTATCCTCCCTCTTCCGTCACCTTCCTTCTCTAGCCATTCAGATGGCCATCATCATCTCCAGAGTGGCTGTCATTCTAACAGAATTTTACCTTGAGGCATCACGATGTGAAGATGTGAAAAGGTCAAGTGGTATCTGTATTAAGCTAGCAGAGAAATTGTGTATTTCTAGGAAATTCTTCTAAAGAAAAAACCACTGGAAATTTACAATTTAACAGTTTAACCACGATCATGAGCAAAAAGTCTGCAGCGGGTAGGGAGACAGTTTGTACTTGATCAAGATATATGATGCTTTGCATTTCACATCAATGCTGACCTTCGTCCTCTCTTGCTTTTTTTGTGTTATAAGCTAGAATTTCAAAACTAGAAGTGTAAATCCATTTTTGTTCAGAAATGCCGGTGGGGATACTATGACAATGATGGAGTTTTTCTGCACTTTCTTAAATTCAGTTATATTTAAATGTGATTATTTAGGAAGCTAGGCTAGTTTTACAACTGGTTTTAGCTCCAGCAAAACAAAATAAAGCCCATGGATCATAGTAACACTCCAAAACAACCTTAGACAGCATCTTTTCGGCCATGTTCTGTACAGCTGCAATCTTTAAACATTATGGTTGGACACTGTAGCAACCAAATACCATAGCAGCTAGTAAATGAGCAGCAATGTCTATATATCAGATGAAGGGAAATCCATTATCTGTATACATTGCCCCGAGGCTGGAGTTCAAAGCTCGAGCCAATCTCAGAACAAAAATCGACTCAGAAATGATGCCCAAATTTCTGTCAGCGCCTGTGAGTGTGACAGAAGTACTTGTTAACATCCACCACCAAGATCAAGGGCTGTAATTGTATCCCTGCAGCGAGGTGCCTAAATTAAGGCCTCCTCCAAAGTCCACCAAAGCCAGTAAAAAATGCCCTGACTGATTTCATTAGGCTTTGGAGCTCCTCTTAATGAAAAGCCCATCTGCTACTCAATTCACAGGCTCCTGAATCTCTCACCTTCTCTTCCTCTACTTCCCACAAAACAAAATCATCCCTCTCATGTGACACCAGTGAACTTCTCAGCTTATTTTTGACTAGGAATACAGAGGACAAATGAAACATGATAGTATGCAATTTGAATCACCGTAGTAGGGTTCATTATGGAGGGACTGTAGGTTTCTTGCTGTAGACAGAAAGCTGGACAAACGTGCTCAGTTTGGTTCCTGCTCCCTTCAGCCACAGTTCATGAATGGCTTAATCCAGCAAGCCAAGCTATCCCCATTTATTTTAATCTCTGAATATATGGAATGACCCATAAGGAAATTTTAACTATATCCTAAGACTAGCAAATGCACTTAGAAGTGAAGGTGACATTTCTTATGCCTTCTAATACCCGTCTTCATCATGCAATCTGACCATGTGTACGGGGGATAGGAATGGCCTCCTTCATCGCTGGCCTTTAAACGAATGAGTATCTGCCAAGCATGATGGAGGAAGAGGTGATCCTGCCTAAGATGACCCTTTGAAGGTCTTTCCAGCTCTACTTTCTACAGTGCTGAGTGCCCAGGCATGTGCAGGCAGGCAGAGTTTTCAAAGAAGGAACGGAAACACCTGGTAAGCCGTGTCCAGACCGTGCTCACACGTGCGTGATACAGCCCACAGTCTTCAGGGCCAACACAAAATTCTGAACAAAATGCTTTCCCATGAGAGACACACAATGGGATATATGTCAGTTTAAGACTCTTGAACTGCAGACTGTGTTGAAATCCATTTTTCCTTCACCATATTTATAAAGAATGAGCTTCCCCTCACCTATGACCAACAATTGCACAAGACTGGGACCATACTATGAGGCTGCAAATAGGGAGTGTGCTTTCCAGTGGGCCCTTTCCATGCTTGAATTGTTTGAGCCTCTCATCCTCCAGTGCTGTCTCAGACCATCTCCTGCTTTTCATGATTCTTGTGTCCCTGGCTGGTAGATCCCAGTTTAAGGCGATTAGAGACACTTAGGACACTTCACCCCAGAGTAAATGAGAGGTCCTGCTGCCAACTTGCAGATGCATGAAGTAGAAGGCTTTGGTGGTTTTGTGTTTGTGGAGAAGGAAGCAGAAGGTGGCACTCATCATGTGAGATGATCTGTGGACCCTGTGGACCTGGGATGCAGACTCCCAGGGAAAAAAGGGAAAGGGAAGGACTGTTCTGCTCTATACCTTTGTGCAAGCACACTTTTGTGGACTATTTCCGCACAGGGCTAATGCAACTGATGATCAGCAACCCCCATGAAGAAAGGTTCTGAAGGCAGTTGGCCATGATGCAGAAAAAAGTGGAAATATTTCCATAAGTGGTGATTTAGTGAACACTATGAAATTGAAACGTATTGCAGGGAGGGCAGAAGGGCTCTGTGAGAAATACTTCCACAATTACTGATGTGACTGATGTATATATACGTATTTTAGGCCCACCAGGTGTCTCCAACAGTGATTGAGGGTCTAATTCACCAGGGATAATTACCTTCACCCCATAGGAGGTGAAGTGTGCTCACTCGGTGAATAGCGCTGATGAAGTGCCATGCAGGGACGCCCAAACAGATCAGTGGAAGCAAATTGTTTCTTAATAGTTTTCAGCCTGTGACCTGTACATTTCAGTAGTCTTAAATGCCACAGGAACACCAGCTCTAATGTGCTGGAGCTGCACCACCCAGGAAGGCTGGTTCGGAGAGGCAATCGGCTGCGAATGCCATTTGCTATTTGTGGTAGTTACAGGCAAGGAGGGGAGCAATGAAACCTGTGGATGAGAGGGGCACAGTGCATCACTTACAGAACAGACCTGAGCCATATGTGAATTTTTATCCAGATCCAAGACTTTTCCTATGGGTTTAGGACTATTATTGCTGTTCTAATTCTTTCTCTTTAACGAAATGCTTTCATTTTCATTACAAGAAGACATTGTTACGCCTAAGCTGTCTGGACTGCCTACTGGACAACTGGCCTCATCATCAGATCAAAGCTCACGGCTCCTCAACCCTTGGAAATGTGGGAAAGGCATATGTTCATCAGCTCTGAATGGCTGCCGTGGCTTCATCAAGTTGGCTAAGAACCACAAAGAAACAACATGCATTAGCACAGACCACTCCTGCCTGCTCATTGACATCTCCTAATGCACATTTACACTTGTGCCATCTTTAATCAATGGTGACAAATTTATCCAAATCCTTGGCCAGATTTGAGAGCTTTATACGTGAGAAATGCAGTTGCTCTGTTCGTTTCTATAGGGCTCAACAAACAGGAGCCAGTGACGTGAAGCGCAACTGAGCAAGTAAGTGTATGCATGTACTCACACAGAATTCAGGTATTTAACCTCTGGCTGAGAGAAAAAAGGACTAGGGTACTTATGAGAAACTCATGACTGTACAGTGGCATCACTTGAGTGGTTATTGAAATAATGATTTATTTTGGAGGTTTTGTATACAAACAAAAGAAGTCTGTACCTAGAATAAATTATTTCCTTTCATGGGTTAAGTCCTAAAGTGTCTGGAAGCAGAGTATTGTTAGCTGAAGGAACTGGCAAATAGATCTGAATAACGTATGAAATTTAGAGAACTTTGTGATCTCTTCAGACAATATGTGAATATGCATCAGTATGCCACGTTCTTTGAATAAATTATTCCTTTTAAATTATTCACTCAGTTCTAGTGATTGTTAAGATGAGGGGATTTTGACAGAAAGTGCTAACTAGTGAGGTTTAAAAAAGCTATATACTTCTTTTTTTCTTTTTTTTTAGAATTTTCTACCTGCATTAGCATCACATTTCTCTTTTCAGATAACTTTTTCCTTAAACTTGTCTCTCATTCTCTTCTCTCTATCCATCACTTTCTTCCTCTTTCTTTTCAGAACAGCCTGAAGACAAAACAATTTCTCTGAAGGAGATCCTTTTAGGCTGTAATGGGATTAGGCCTTGGAGCGGAGATCTTGTTTGGATCAGCTGTTGAACTCACAGGAGTCCTGTTAAAGGCCTATTAAAATTCCATGTAATACCTCAGTAAGTAACATGCGAATCCCCAGCTCATCTTTGGGAATTAAAGTGTGCAGAGCTTACTTGGCTGCTGTCAGGAAGGTTACACAGACCTAGGACTCATTTGTTTGAAGAATAAGAGGACATCACCTGCCTATTTCCTACACCTCCAAGCATATATCAGAGTTAAATATTGCAGAAGAAAACTGTTCGTTCTTGAGCTAAAAGAGCTAGAGCTCTGAAGGGACCAGACTGAAGATAACTCCAACACAGACAACTGATCAGTGACCACAGCCTTTCCAGGGATGGCACAGAGATACAGGTGATGTGCATCTAAAAGGAAGGTTTGGAAGATTAGGTTTAATTCAGATTATTTTATCAGAAGCTCTCTGTACTATAAATTCCGCAGAGTATCTCAGGATGAGTTGAAATAGCTCTCGGCAGGATGGTATCAACCCTGAGATCTCCTAATTCCGCGTAGACAAGAGACACCATAAGAACAGACTTTTTCTGCCCTCTGCAGACACATTTTTCCTGCTTAGACTTGAGACCTGAAAGTCCTTCCGTTTCTTCAGTTGCTTGTCATTTTCAAAGTTAATAAGTTAGGGATAGCTCTCAGAATGTGCTTGGGTAAACACAATATTAATACATTCTTATAATGTATTGATCACCCAGCACTGCCTCAAGCTTTGGTGGTGCTATTATCATGCCAAAGAAATAATTCCTTCCACCCTACCAGGCAACAGCAAACTGCCAGAGCCAGAGGGGGCAAAGGAAAGGAAAGAAGGGGTGAAATGTGAATTCAGAAATAAATAGTCCTTGGTGTCTCTGAAATTAGAAGCAGCTGATCCAAACCCTGTCAAAAGTAAAAGCCCTTGCTTGATGTAAGGCTTGCACTTGCAGCTTGACAGCCGCTTCCATCTCAGACCTTTGTAACCCAAGCATGTCCTCCTTTCCCATGGCACGGCCAAGTGGTGCGCTTCAACACCCAGCCCTGCTTCAGCATTCACATGTTAATGGGGCAGCTTGTACCTCCCCTCATTCATTAGTCTTGGACGATGCTGAAACCTTTTGTGGGCATTTCCTTTTTTAAGAAGATCTCAGGGCTTTTTACAAATCTTTATTGATTAAGCATCAAAACCTTCATCTGATGTAGATAAGTTTAATGCTATTATCCAGATTTCATGAGACAGGTTTTATTGAAGACATGAGAAGTTAACCAACTTGGTCAAGGTCAGACATCAACACGTGGTAGGACAGGGAACAGAGATGGACTTATGCGTCGTCACTCTGTGCTCTTCATATACATCACCTCATAACATTGTATTTCTAATTATTGGGCTTTTGGAGTATTTCAGGTAATGTTATGGATTTTACTAACAGATATGACAAGGGAAATATATTTGCATACACAGAGAAATAATTGTACAGAAGGGTGTTATGGCAATTGAAGGTGGGAACTGGCTGGCAGGATTTCTGTGAGATATTTCTTTTTTTCTGTGATTTATATAGAACTCAGGCTGTCTGTCTTGGCTCCCTTTTGTAGTTTTAACCTGACTGAGGTGAATGCTCCATTCAGGAGGGCAGGATCTTCTGATAGCTTCTGTGATTGGGAAGAGAAGATTCAGAGATGGGATAAGGTCTAGGACTTTCATATGGTTTGAAACCCTTATTTTGCCCCTGATCTTGAGGGAATTACTGTCGCTCTCTATGCCTCAGCTTTCCACCTGTAAAATGGGATAATTTGTGACATTTAGCTCTGCTGCAGAGACTAATATGTCCAAAAATATCCGTGGTGATACTGGAATGATGGAAGTTCTTTGAACTGGCAAACTATTGGGCCAAAATTTACTGCGAGCCTGGCCATAGAGCTGATGCATGTTTCCGTGGTGGGCACAGACTCTGCGAGGAGGGGCGGGGGGGGATGTCTGCAGCCTTGTGGCCCAGCCCTGTGCCATTGCCAGTCGGCTGGTCCTCTCCTGCCCTCCTTCCCCTCTCAGGTCTGCTGCTGTGTCTGGGTAGGGCCTGATGTCCATTTGAGCAATAATTTGTCTGGAATGACCCAAATGTGCAGCTCAGCCCTTCCCACCTGCTGCTTTCCAACTGTTCTTGCTTGTTGAATTTTACCATGTATGAGTGCTGCAGAGGGAGGAGGAAGAGAAGGCTTTCCTCTCCTCATCTGTCCCTCTGCAGAAGCTAAACAGGGCAAGTTAGGATTTTTGCGGCTTTTCAGGAGCAAAAGCCACCTGAAAGCTTCACAGCCTTGGTCAGGCTCCCTGAATGGGCTGGACGGGGGGATATGGTTTAACTCCAAAAACAAATGATCTTGAAGAGCATGGTCTAAGTCCTCTGAGCCAGCCTTTGCCCTAGGCCCCTTAGTGCTGCTGTGCAGGAGAAGGCTCTGCTGGTACCTGCCAGACAAGTCCTACGGCCGAGTGCCCAAGAGCTTGTGCTCGGGACGAAGCCCACCCGGCGCTTTGCAAGGAGAAGGCTGCTAACTCACAGCACCGGCGGTGCATCAGCCCTGGGCTGCCTCGCACCCTGCCTCCTCGGCTTCCCCCGGACATCCAAGGCGGGTCCTCAAACTATCAGAAGCTGGAAGAAAATGTTATTGCTCACTAGCAGTCACGCTAGGCAGCTGTTTGTGAGCCGTGCCAGGCTATCACCGTGCTAGGCTGCGAAGCCGTGGAGCTGTGGGCATCCACAAAAAGGAATTTGCGTGCTTTTATCCTCAGGTACAGCCTTGCCTAGAGGATAAATTCCTTTTCCTCATGCCGACAGGGGAGGCGCAGGAAAGGGCAGAGCCTTTGCAGCGAAACGCGGCGCTGAAGCAGCGACCGCCCGGGCAGCCGCTGCCTTCAGCGCTGCTGTAGATCACAAATGCCCCCTTGAGCCCAGGGAAGGGATTGTTCACACAGGCGTCCTCTGTCATCCTTCGACCTTCCTCTAGCCTTCCGGTGAATGAAAAAGGGCCTTTTGTGGTAGAATTTTAAGACATATTCCTATTCTTTCCATCCCCCCTATTTTGGTGGCTAGCTCTGTGGGCAGTGCTGTTTTGCAGAGAAAAAGAAGGCACAGTGGTTTCCATCTCCACCACCCCATGCATCCCTGCTCTGCCATGGTCTCCTCACCAGGCAATACACAGAAAATGATTTTCCATTTCCTGATCCTTTCTTCTTTGCCTCTAGCTGTGCACGGTGCTGACTACGCAGTATTTTAAGGGCAGCTTAAATGCAGCTTCTGTTCAGAAAATGTTTTTGTGTCCCTTGTAATAGTCAGGGGGAAAAAATGCATAATTAGAAAGAGTCTGTCAGCAACTGTGTAAGGCATAAGTGATCTCCTGTCGCCTAAGCCTCATGCAATTCATGTCACCTGGGCCTTCTCTGTTCCTGCAGTTTCTGTGAAGGGCTGGCCATGTGTCATGCCTGACTCTTCTTTTTCATGAGTTTATTCTCACCCCACTAACTTCCACGAAAACTTCAGACCTACTTCCTCTCTTATGCCCAGCTAGTCCTAATAGTTAATTTGCTAATGCTGAGCTGTCACGGAGAGACCCCAGCGTGTCAGCTCCCAGGAACTTAGCATTTAAGTGCTTGCAGTGTTTGCATCCTCCAGCAACCAGCCACTGAGCCTAGCACATCCCTGCTGCCTGGATTGCTGCATGCCACGTTGTACATTTTGATGAAGCAAATGATGCAGCATTCTGCAGATCATCAGATACAGGGAAAAACTGAATGGGTATGCTAAAACCAGTGATTTAATATGATGTCTGCCCTGCTGTTCCCCAGTTTGGGGGATTCAAGTAAGTGAGGAGCAGATGGGATCTCCAGAGGGAAATTCTAGGCTTGCATTACTGAAACCAATGTAAATTTAGTACTGTATTTCTAAAGTGTTTCTGGAAAGCAGCCAGGAGTCTGAAATCTGTCCAGGGTTTTCACCTCTCTGATTCATAGATATACGCACATATATTTTTTATATATAGTTATATATACACTTATTTATTCATATATTTCTCATGGGTGGGCATATGGGGTTTCATTCTCATATGTTTGTGGTTCAGCTTGCTTTAAATGTCACCTGACTCTCCATTTGCCCTTTTTGGAATGAGAGAGAACATCAGACTCTTGACCAACTGCAACTACCAAGGAAATGCTTGCACTTTTTCTAAGAACAGGCACCGGTAACGCCAAATTTTAACTTGTATAATAACCTTCCAGGTCCCCAAATTTCTCATGCAATTTGCAATGGATAAAGACATTTGTCACTCTTCCTTTTGTGACCAACTGCCTGACACAGTGTCACCGCCAGCTATTGGACCATCATCCCTCTTCTGCCCCTTGAAGATGGCTGCACATAAAGACGCCCCCCCTTTGCTTCACAGTCCATAGTGTACGTTTTGCAAAGCCCCTTGAGGAAGGCAGGAATGCTGTAAGTACAAAATCCTTTTCTAGAGGTTGTTCGGGTTGCACCTGGGATGTGGGACGTCGCTGCTTTTCATTAAAGCCCTCTCAGGCCATTCTAGAGGCAAGTTTCATCTGGCACGTTCTGCATCCTGTCCCTATGGTCACTTCCCCAGCAGTGCACTGAATGATTTGAAAGTACTACAGCCAAGAGAAATCTTGGCCTTACCCTATCTAATCTGCTCAGTTCAACAGAGCAAGAGTGATTGATAGAAATCCACAAACCCCGCCAATAAAAAGGTTTTCTTTGGCCAGGGCTGACATTTGGTATCATCTTTATCTGTATGTGAAAGTGATTTAAAAAACAATCAACAAGAATGGCCCTTAAAAATCAAAACTAAGATTGGATAATATAAAAAAAGAAGCTGACATGAAACAGTCTTTAGCAAGGGGTGTCATGTCCGCCGACATTCCATATTGATTTCAGGAAAAGCCTAAGGGTGGAAAGTCTTCGTGTGATTACTTGCTACTTACGCTCTTGTCTTAAGGAACCTGCATAGCACCAGCACCTCCAAAGCAGCAGCGGCCTTTCAACCTGCCCTGGCAAACAGCATTTATAATGCTGTCTCATAGGGTTTTTCCTGGGTAAGAAGCCTCCTATATCTTCAGCTGAAGATACTACAGAAATGCTAAATGTTAGTGTGATCACAAGTTTGCCAGCGTGCAAGCGAGATGCCGTAATCTGGATTTGGAAGAGAAAAATCAACATTTTTCACATCTCCTTCAAAACTATAATTTAGGATTTATTCTTCAAATTCGGCTTAAATGAATCTAAGGAGTTAAATTTGGCTTCTTGTTTTGTCCTGCATTGCATCTTGTAACTTTTACTGAAAGTCCTCAAAAATTTTTAAGAAATCAATTTATCCCTATTAAACTTCTTGGTTTCAATAAATCAGCATTTTCCAATAGAAAATCTGTCTGCCTATTCTTATTTTATTTTTGATCAGTGTTATATTTCAGAGAAATGTATTTTGCAGTGCAGCCTCAGAAACAGGTAAATTACTGTGCTGGCTCAGATCCATAATTCGATTGGATTCATATTTTGCATTTGACAGTACAGCGGAGAGGTCATTTCAGAACCCATCGCACGAAGCCCGGGAATGGAGTTACCTGCTCTGGGTGAATTTTCTCCCCAGCCCACCCTAGACAGCCACGATGTGGCTGAAGCTTCCCGAACAGTCTCACACACACTATGGCCTCAGCGACCCTGGTCCAAGTGATTTCCCCCTCTTACTTCCCATAGGAAAGCTGTTCACTTAATTTCTTTATTTAAATCTGATTCTCCCAACAGCTTCAGAGGCGACATTGATTTACATCCACGCGCAGTGAGCGGTGTAGAGAGAAGTACTGGGCTCCCCATGAACTGACCCCTCGCTGCCCAGGGACTCTGACTCCATGGATAACCTTTCTTGCCCTACTTCCTTGGGACAGCCATGACCTTCCATTTCCTACGGGGAGGAGACAAAAAGGCAGCCGCCTCCCTTTGGATGGAGCTGCTGGATCAGCCAGCAGATGTCTGGTTGTGTGCCACTCAGAAAATGTCACTGCCTGCCGGCAGCTCCAAGCAGGTGATTAATGCCAGATTGAGGATTTTTCTGAGCTACATTTGGATCCTTCTGTTCGTTGCAGCTTAGTGAAATGACAACCTGGCCCTCGTGCCACCGGAGGCAAGCATAAAGCCTGGCACACAACAGAAGCAGGGGATCTTCCAGGTCTCGCGTGGGGAGGATGAAGGTCTTACCAGAGGACTGGTGAATTACAGATGAATGGGTGATTCAGCTAGGGGCAAATCCTGCAGTCATGGCTCCAGCGAGGGCTCGTGGACATCATCCCTACTCTGTTTGCTTTGCCTCATCAGCTACAAATTGGTCATTAGAAAAATGGTGCTAATTATTTGGCTGCTTCCCCCAGAAACAGATGGGTTTGAGCAGGTGCCATAGAGTTTCAAAAACATTTAGGATGGAGACGTTGCAGAGTGCAAGTGACGGCTGGAGTATCAATGTGTGTGCAAGAAAGCCTTCAAGGGGTGGAAAGAAATGTGCTGTTTGAGAGATTAGATTTTTATCCTGTTAGAAGTAAGAAAAGAAGAGGGAGAGGTGAGAGATGAGGGAGGAGTGAGCATGAGAAAATGATGCCTTCTTGAACCAAAAGATATCGTAGGAAGCCTCTGTGTGCGATCGTAGGGGAGTCGTCTACTTGTCAGACCTCCACAATAGGAAGATTGCCCAAACAGACTCAAATGGGGGGTTGTCCCTTCAGGGAGTTTCTTTCCAGTCTAAAAGGGTCAAACATGATAGTGTGATGTCTCCTGATAAGAGCAAAGAAGATTCTATCCTCAGTCCCTTTAGAGGCTTTACAAAACAATATTTGTTTTAAAATACAGGTTTTAAGCAAACAAACAAAAGAATGCATTACCCTGACCATCATTGCAAGCACGATCTCAGCCTTTTTTCAATGTCTGGTGTTGAAAAAAGGGAAAAAAAGTCAGCACCTGACTTTCTTTCCTCCCTCTTCCAAACTCCTCAATATATTTATCTTTTCTCCACTTCCTCCACATCCTCAGGCTGGTTGCCTGCACTGCCATGTGAGGGGCTGTTCCTGCAGGCTGACAGTTCCTTTTTGCAAAGTGAAGCATTCCTAAGTTGTTGGTGCTGCTGGTTTCTGTATTTTAAATCTTTGATCTCATGACTGAAATGAGAGAAAAGAAAATCAAGGCTTTGGCTAAATTCCCAGCCCTGTCACTTTCTGACCTTGAGCCAATCACATGAACTTCTAATGTCAATATTCCCATCTGTTAAGCCTCACAAAGACGCTGTAAAGCAAAATTAATAAATTGTATTGGGATATCTACACTTACAGTCAGTAGCATTTCTTTCATGAGTAATCCCATCGACTTGTGTGCAATCACATTGAATAAAGTATTACTCATCATGAGTAAGGGGCTAAGAATCCAACCTTTCATATTTGTAAAAAGCTTGGGGATTTTTGTAGAAGAAGTTGGAGAGAGAGGAGTTCTCTCGGATCCAGGCTGTCCTTCAGAGAGCTCCCGAGTCCCTGCCCGCAGCGCTGTGTGTACCCTTGAGGAAGATGCTGCCCTCGGGAAGAGACAGCTTGGCTGTTTGCAGAAAGGACAGTGTCAAACTTTGACAGCGATACACTCACAGGAGAGGGTGCGGTGGGAAAGAGACAAGGACATTAACTTGGAGAATGAGAGGCTTTTCTACCCCCAGTCCACCTGCTTATCATGGTGAGACAACAGCTAACATAAGCAAAGCTGGAACAGCTGCTGACAATTCCCTGCTGATTCTTTGCTGTCCCTCTACACACAAGAAAATATAAGAAATACCTGACTTCGATAGCAGCTGTCAGGCACGGGTCATCCTGCCAGATAGAGCTCTTAAGGCTTTTCCCAAGGCAGACTGTAACTCTGGAGGGGGGCGAGGTGGTGGAACTGGGAAGGCAATGGAGAAGGGCCGTGCAAATGACCAGCCCCCAGCAGTGATGTGCTCTGGGGCTCTCAGTGTCACCTCTTTCCCACGGGCATCCCTGTCAAGACCTTTTCACAGGGAGTTACTCCACCTGTGCCAAATCAGATGCCAATAGTGCCTTAATCTGTGCCTATGGGGTGTGTTTATGCTCTGGCAAGCTACATCAAAATGCAGATGCCCACTGATGAGTTTTTGTGTCTGGCCCAAGCCTGGTTTCTGTTCAGGGTTCTCCTAGGACTGAGATAAGCTCATGGAAGTGTGGCTGTTTTGGCATCAGTATCTCACTTCGTTGTAACTCCTGTGCAGCAATCACAAATTTTGGCTGTTTTCAGTATCTCTAGTATCTGATGCTGGACAGACCAGGCCATCACCTGGAATTCAACTGACAGCATTTAAAATTGCACAGATACATCCTTGCCACAGCAGAAATAAAGTCATAGTCCCCAGGTCTGGGTTTTGACGCAAGTCATAAAACATCATCCATTTATATGAGCAGAGGGCTATATCCCATCAGACCTGTTCACAGGAGAATTCAAATGGATTTGCATCCCTCCCACAAATAGAAAAAAATTGATAGGTCCTCTTGTGTGTTCATAATTTTAGCAAGCGTAATGCACTAGTATCTACAATCAATATGCTATGCCCTGACAGCGCATGTGATAAACAGAAGGGAGCCTACCATGGTAACTGATGCATATTTCATATATTTGGCCTGATTCTGATAGCTTTTTTGCTTGTGTTATCCTCCTCTCATACCTGTTTGAGTCCATGTGAGATCAGAATTGGGTTAATTGATTTGTGCTTCCACCAGCATAAGCCTGGAAGCTTAAAATAATCTCCAAGATCTGATGTCTAACTGCATTGGGCACCTAGCATACCAGTGTCTCCTATAGGCTTTGGAAGAAGACCTTAAATCACTTGGCTGATAATTTAATTCTAATAGCTCACTTAACAGCTCACTTAAGAAGTACTCTTTCATGGATATATATCCCTCATGACAATATCTAATGTTAAAGCGGTGTTCTGAAGCATATAGGGGAAGTTAGGATCAGAGTCAGAAAATGGCGAGGTTATATGGGTCTCAGCCCACTCCACTAGCTACAGGACAATTTTGGCTGTGTGCAGAAGTGCTGCTCGAGGTACTTCATCTCTTCGAATGACCTGGGCAATTTCCTTCCCGATTTCCCCGCTACTGCAACTCTTCAGACTTAGATGTGTCCTCTTTAAGGAAAGTATTGCCCCATTTCTTTCCTGTGGGTGCAGAACTAACACAATGAGAAATGACTTTATTTAAGCACTCTTCAGAGGCTTAAGGTTGTCATTACTGCCCATGCTTTCTTCCTCGGAGAAATTCAGGAAAATCCCGTCGTTATTTGCCTCAAAGCAAACGAGCAGCTGGAAATGGCACAGGTTAGTTTTGTTTAAAGAGAGAAATTGTCTCTTTTTATTTACTCTGTTTTCTTCTTAATTTGCTTAAGTGACCTTTTTCTCCATTTAATGCTGTAAAGAGCAAACAGAACAGGTGATTGACCTGGATATCTTTTATTCTTAGATGTTGAACTCCAGGTACTCACACGCAGTTCAACTCACTTCTCTGGGGTTTCGGTCTATTTTTTCAGCATAAGCGAAATAAGAAAAACAAGACCACTGTTCATTTCTTTACCTTTTCTTTCTCTTGCTCTTCTACCACCCAGTTACCCCTGCAAGATGGTGACACCCCGGTATTGACATTTTTCCTATGTAAGACAAGAAAGCCTGCCTTACCTGCAGAATTTCTCATTCTTGTCCTTACCTCCTTTGGCCCCTATCTATTTCTGCGATGCTTTCCTTAAGTTGCTGCTCCCAAATTATTGTGTTTTCCAGGGCAAAAAAACCCGTGCAGCTGATGTTACAAAACAAGGGAGGAAATATAGTATCTCTCAAAACAGCTTTACATTTCAACCAGGTCTTTGATAACCACTGTGCATTGAATGCATATCTTCTGCTGTGCTCCCCACAGTAGCACACATCTTCTTTTGTCCCCTAGAGGATATGATTCATTTGTATATGAATAGTTTCAATTGTTCTTCCCAAAGCATGTTATGCATGCAACAACCTCAAAAGGATTTTATTTGCCATTGTATGGCTCACTTACATCCTTCTCTGAGGTCTGTCTTAAATTAATTTCTTGTCATCTTCTCCAGACCTAAGTGACCTAAGAAGAAGATGGGGGAGGGAGGAAATCTCATTCTTTGAACAAATGTTGCCCTTTTCCACTATACCTCCCCATCCTCAGGCCCTTAATACATTTCTGTAACAATGCTTGTCCTGGGAGTAGTCCCTGGAGCACCTCCCACTATTAACCTCTTTCCATGCTGAGAATTGGACTTTTTATTACAGCTCTTTGATTTTTATGTCATAGCTTGTTTTCAATCCATGAAAGAACTTTTACCTCTTACCTCAAGGTAACCCACTAAGCTTTCCTTAATAGCTCCTTGTGAGGGCTTTTCTCAAAAAATCTTTTGAAAACCTAAATAAATCACCTCTGCTTGTTCAGAGGTATGCATTATTTTTGTTAACATTTTGAAATGCTTTAAAATAGACTGAGAAGCACCACGATTTACTGTGACAGCCTCTGTGCTGGTTTGTCCCAAGCATCTGGGGGCATTGTAACTCTGTCTTCAATGGTTTTTCTCTTATCTTTTCCTCAACTGAAGTAAGGCTTGCCAGCCTGTAATTCCTTCATCTCCTTTCACACTTTTATTTAAAGATGGATACAGCACTGGACACTTTACGACCATCTGGCATGAGTTCTGATTTTAATGAAAAAAGTGACAGGCTTTGTGCTAATAGCTCTACTTCTTTGCTCTCTCGTGCCTTCTGAATTTGTGTCTGGTCCCAGTGACCTATAGAAAATTGTTGGTCTCATCCAGTAGTCTTTACGTGTGTGAGTATGTCCATTAACTTCAGCAGCCCCTCGTTAACTTCAAAGAGCACATCTGTAGAAATGAGTGCTCTTCGATCAGGTCTGTTCCTCCGTCTATCGTACTAAGCATGAATGTTTCCATGCCGACTTACACTTCATGAATTGTTTCATTTTGGGAGGGTTTCTTCTGCTTCTTCCCCTTTTCTTGCCATTTTTTGTTGAGGTTTGGGCATGGATGGTTTTTTACTGCATATGTGTGTGGTCTGCATTACGGCAGGTATCTAAGCCTTTGTATGAACTGTAGACTTCCAGCACACAGCCTTGTCCCTCCCTGGCAGTATGTCATCTTGAAAGGAGAACTACAAAATGGAGACTTTACCGTCTTCCCCATGGAGACATGTATGTTTTTAAAAAAAAAATTACTGTTTCAGTTTTGTCTGATATGTTTCCTCTTAGGGCTTGAGGATTGAGGGAATTCAGTGAAGCAGAAAGTAAATGCGATTGCATTCCGAGAGTAAAAGGTATAAAAAATACAGAAAGGTATAAAAATACAGGAGAGTGAAAAGCTATTTAGGTTAAGCAACGCTGGTAGCACAGTAGTTCATGGGTATAAAATGTCACAGGTGGACCAAACACTAAAAGAAGTATTATAAGAATAAGTGGATTAACTCTTCAAATAATGGAAAGGGGACAGAAATCAGGCTGCCTATAAGTTGGTGTTTGATGTGTTTCAGATCAGGGTTATATATGTGATTGCCTGAGATGGCAGAGAACTGGATTTGATGACACAAGAGATTTCTTTCACCATTTTGTCCCAAAGTTTCTGAGACTTAAGTAAGGATGATGCCCTCAGTGGCAGCTGATTTAGACTATGGTTAAAGAAGAATAGTTGGAAGACAGACGTGTCATTAGTTCCCCTGGTATTATTGCTGCCTTACATGCTACAACCTTGTTCAATTGGACTGAATGATTAACCAAGAATGTGGATAATCCTCTCCAGTTTGCAATTTAGGATGGATGCAGCCAACCCAAAGCCTTGAGCATCTTTGTGTCAAGACAAGTGCGAGGTCTGCAAGATGGTGACCTGTATCCCCTAGAAACAACGCGAAGAGTAAGAGAGTGTTTTACAGCGATAAAAGAGTAGCTGAAGGATGTCACCAGAAGGGAAGGATGAATCACATTTCCTCTCTTGCTGGTCCTTATCCTTTTGTCTTGACAGACTGTCAGGAACTGCTTTTCTCCTTTCCTCTCCACTTTCTCACATGGCATCTTCACAGTCAGCCCTTGGCAAAGGCTTTTTGGTGGCCATTCATTAATTCTGCCGTGGCCTTTAGTAATGTCATCTTGGCGCAAACGTTTTCTTGAAATACAGTGCTGCAGATTTCCCCAAATATCGTTGGCATGTTATATGGCACTGGGGTAAAGCTAACTCTCTTAAAACATAGATGAAGCAAACAGTGTTAATTTATGCCTTGCTTTTTATTTCCAACATAATTTTGATTTTAATGTCCCATCCTCACCACGTCAATATCTTTTCACTACTGGCATGTTAAAACAAAAAGTAAATATTTCATTTTCCTTTCCTTCACTAAGATGCTCACCCAGAGCATCTGGGAGTATGCAAATGAGACATGACTGGGGGATGCTGCTTGGGTGCTTTATGGGATATCGGGGCATGAGGATATAGCCCACAAATGTCAGCGTGAATGGAAAATTAGCTACACTGTGTAGTGATGTATGATTTAATATAGCAAACGATATTTACAGTAAAACAACAGCTCACAAGAATACATTGCAGAATTGTAGACTCTGCCCGAAGGATCAGAAAGGTTTATTTATTTAAGATATAAAAATCAAGCCGCCCTTCTGCTTTATTCTGCTGTGTATACGGAGCAGGGCAGTGGCCTGTTGCTTTAACAATGATGTATTCTCCTTCCCCACAAAACCCCTACACACTTTAAACAGTAGGCTATCATAATTCTGGATTTCTCATAATTTGAACTGCAGGTGGTGTACAGAAATCCTGCATAAGTGGCCACTGAACACAAGTAAGGCACATTGCCTTGGAGGGGCATTGAATCTGGCCTGGCTGCAGATGTGCAGCTCCTGTGTCCATCAGTTTCATCATCCTTTTGACAGGCTACGGATCTGACCTAGTCCCAGAAACTGGGACCAAATTAGTGGTGATTCTGATGTCCAGTTGAGATGTTTTCCCATTATATGCTGCCTCTAAGGGGTTTTGAAGCAAAGCTTAGAAGCAGACCCAGGACTGGGCTTAGTCACCTGGAACTGGCTTCTTGAAAAAACTTACTTCTGACAGCCAAGATTCTTTTGGGCAAGAAACCCACTTCAGCTGA
Source organism: Phalacrocorax carbo (assembly GCF_963921805.1). Classification (NCBI taxonomy): domain Eukaryota; kingdom Metazoa; phylum Chordata; class Aves; order Suliformes; family Phalacrocoracidae; genus Phalacrocorax; species Phalacrocorax carbo. The sequence continues at coordinate 8,773,385 of NC_087530.1, forward strand.
AACCTTGCCCCTGTTGGAGTCTACAGCACTCACACTCCAGTGGGACAACGGCTTACGAAGAAACACTGGAGTCTGTTTCTGAGGCACATTTTCCTCCTGAGGAGCTGGATTTGGCATTCCTTTCTGCAATTAGTTCCTATTTTCCACCTATTTATTATCTTAGTAATTGAAAAAACAGGGCCAGGCAAGCTCTAGGTAGTGCTGCCAAAGCAAAGCTGATAGTTTCACATGTAAGCGCACATGCATTTACATGTAAGCAAACACTTTCTGCTGTGATATAACTTGAAGAACAAGACAAAACAAGTATAACCTTGAGATTTTCTTTGTTTTTTTAATAAATAAGTGACTTTAAACAGTGAGATCTTGTCTATCCTTCCCCCCAAACCCACTGAACACAGCAATTTATTATCTGTGCAGCCACCTGCCAGGATGCTGGAGAGCCATGGGGAGAGCCTGGGTTGGGGCTGCTGGAGGAGCCCGGCTGCCAGCTTATGGGAACGGGGCGCAGGTCCCTTCCACTCCATCAACCTGCCCAGCAGGGTCCTGGCTCCCCCTCCTCTTGCACTTTATTTCAGATTTTAATGTTTGCCAGTAGTGTGCATGGTGAAATAAAACATGAAACAGCTCAGTATGTGCTGTAGACTGTTTGCTGGGGATCCAGCACTCAATTTGTCTCTGTACTTGCCTTGTACAATGGGTAATTTAGTAGCAACACTTAGATACTGAGGTGATAGATGCCTTGTAAATACAGCAGATAGATTAAGTTATTAGTGTAAATGTGAAAAAAAAATCACAGATAGGGAAGGCACTGAAGCTTTACCCCTCATACGGTCCATGGAGGATGTCAGTGAATGCTCAGCAATCCTTTAAAAGCGGTGCCCAGGCTTGGAACTGAGTCCAAGAATCCTTTACATAAACTGTACAACATAAGGGAAGGAAGCTAGCCCATATTTTCCCACCTTTGCCGCTCCTGGATTGGTTGTGTCTTATCACATCTGATGTAAGCTAGACCAACCCATCCCCAGAACTGCCACCTTCCCCTGGCAGCTCACAAAGTGGTGCACAGAGCTCGCAGGAGAGAAGCGGCCTGGGGGAATCTCAATAGCGTCATGTCTTAGTGAGAGGGCAACGAGAAAGGTCTTTCTGCTAAAGCAACCATAGTCTTAGGAGTGAAAGAGAAGGAGATGTAAAATAAACCTGACCCTAATCTGAAGCTGTGGGGAGGAACTGCCTCTGTGCAGTAGCTTTATGCTATCGAGTGTGCAGCTGAAGCCTTTGCAGTGCGTGGCTGGGCCCCCTGCGGTGCTTTTCAGCTGGCTCTATGCAGCAACAGCGAGACTGAACACAGCGAAGATGCTAGCCCTGCCACCCACTGCAGGGGTGAGCCCCGACTTGGCAAAGGGGTGGGGAAAGAGTCAGCTTCGCTTCGTAGAAAAAAGGAAGATGCCAGGGTCTGCCAATAAAGAAAATCTGACTTCTGTATCAGAGCATCCCTCCGCTCCGGAGCGTGCGTAGTGGGACTTCCTCAGGGGGTAACTCCCCATTTCAAGCTCTCGGGGCTGGGGAGGAAGCACGTGGAGCATGCATGGCAAAGTGGAGCTCTGCTTCACGTCAGGGCATTGCAGTGACCTCCCTCTGGGCTCCACACCAAGACCAGGGTCTCTCGGGCCCCCAGGGAAGGACCTCATCAGCAGGAGATGGGTAGCAAACCCTTAGAGAGGATTATGGAATAAGCTGCCACAGGGGAGGGAGTCTCACAGCTCCCTGTTAGTGAGAAGCTGGTTTGTGCCCTTGAATGACTCTCTTTGAAGATTGTGGGGAGGACTGGCTGCCGAAGAGCTTCTTCTGTTCTGACAAATCTCCGTTTCTTCTCTGAATCTTGCGCACTCACTCACTTTGGCGCTCAGCTCCATGTGCTTCTGTATAAATGCAAATCATAACAATTTTAAATTTACCACCCTTCTGTTTCTTGTTCACTACTACTTTGGAGACAATTCTGATTGGACTTGAAGCCTGGGAAAACTTTGATTCCCTTGAAAAAATAATAAATATTTCTAGGATATATTCATATTGCCCTTCTTGTTGCAGAGAAAAAAGGAGGGGACTGCAGAGATGACAGACAATTTTCTCTCTTCAGTATGAAAACTGAATGGGAAGCTACTTTTCCTGTTTGCATACAATAAACGCCCTTCTTTCATGCAACTCCTTTAATCAGGTTTTGTGATCAAATTCTGGCCTGTTTTGTTTAATTCACAGGGCTGGTTTTACGTATGCTTTGCAGTGAGAAAATGTCAATGACACATGGAAATGCTGGTACTTGCAAAGCAGCCGTTAAACGTTTGCTGGCTGTAAGCAGAGACAAGCAGGGCAGCAGTCAGTCCGGAGGAGTGAGGGGATGGGGGTCTGTGTTGTGTCCACAACAGCGTCACACGGCGGGGAAAGGGACTATATTGAGTGAAAAATGGGAGCAAGAAGTCACCTTCAAAGCTGCATGTGGGAGAAACTTGGACTCGTCAGCAACATCTTGTGAAGCTTCCTGGCAGCTTTTTACTCCTCCTTTCCACTGGTGTGGTGACTTTGGCTGTCTCAGGACTGAGCAGTCAGGCCCTGGGTGTCTATCAGTAAGAGTATTTGCCTGAATGTTTTCACGCTCCTGACGTGTGGCTGAGTGTAGGGATTGTGCTAAATGTGAACACACACAACAAATAAAACAGCCTGGGGGTAGGGCTGTGAACTGTGAAGTTATAGGGTGTGAAGTTACAGCTAGGACAGTGAATGAATTTGAATGGGGAAGAAAACTAGATGTGCACACATACAGCTTCATTTAGCAAGTCGCAATCAACAGAGGTGCTCCAAAATTTGGGCGGACATCAGCACAACTGAAATCACATCGAGGCAGTGCCATTACGTTCACGCTTACCCTTGGATGGTGGGGCGCTCCTGTCAGAAAGGGCAAACTCTTTAGAGTGACCCTGCATCAGCCCGTTAGCAAGAGTGAATTTTCCAGGCTCGTACAGATTCTGCCCAGAACTTAAAAGCAAATAAAGAAGCCTGAAGCTTGCCAGAAACTGATGATACCTCAGGGAAAGAAAGTGCAGAGGAAAAACACAGACACTCTACAAAATGACTGTGAGAGCTTTCCAGGCAAATACCTGTAGATGAACAAAGACTCCCTGGCACAAAATAAAGATGACTCTGGTGAGTCTTTATGACATTACTGTGCATGGCAGGAATTACGAGGAATGTACAACTATATGTTCCTCATGTATATGTTATACGTATTAAAAGCAAGTGCTTGCACCATTAATGAACAAGAAGAGAGGAGAAAAGAAAAAAACAGAAAGCGGGGACTCAGTTGTTCAGAGCAATGAAGGAGAATGTTCTTATATCAGTCTCATCACTTCATAAAATAGAAGGGAACTGTGGCAGTTCTTCCCATCCCAGGCATCCTGGGATTCTGATTCTGATAATTTGTGCGTCATTTACACCTATTTATCCAATCAGAAGATGAAATAAGTTGAGATGGCAGCTAGACCTATTGATGGGGGGAAAAAAGTACATTAATTGCTAGGTGCACAAGCTTAGTTCCCTGCATAGTACCCTGAGTAGGGTAGGTACAACTTTGAGATGGGTTTATGTGTCTAAGCCAGTTTGCCCATCCTGCCAAAGCAGTCCTGTATGCTCCTTCTCCTCACCCGTACCCTGGGAACGTGCTTGGGAATCGTAAATCCAGCACACTTTGTATGGGCAGTGCTGCTCACATGTCCAGGAGACACATCCAGTCAAATAAACAATTCAAAATCACTTAGAAGCAAGCAGGGAAATCAGTAACATCCATCATGGATTTGTCATGCACAAATCATTTGAAAATCAATCTAATTTTCCTCTGTGGTGGGACAACAGGCCTTGTAGATAAAGAACACGGAGCAGCTGTGGTATACCCTGACGTCAGTAAGGTTTTTGATAATTCTTTTTCATGCAGCGTTCTTGGAAGCAAACTAGGTAGCATGAAAGCAATTTAGATGTCGTGCCAACGGGTATCTAACCTATACTCTGAGTGGCTGTCTGTCCTGAAGCAGAAGGATTCATGGGAATGGATTCTGTAGAAATTGGTCCTGGCAGCAGTTCTGCTCTATGATTACATCACTGGTCTGGATGAGAGAATGGAACCCAGTAGTTTAATACAAAAATGAGACTGAAAGGGCTGGCGATGCATAAAAGCACAGGAGTTTTAAATGAGTTTGACATGAGGGAGGTGTGGTCTGAGAAGGACATACAGCAGGTCAGTAGGGAGAAGTGTAAGGTTCAGCACTGTAATATTCAAATGCATAAGTGCATGGGGAAAATTAGCAAAGCAGAAGTTCCCCAGGCAGGGCCCTGGGGTTTACTGTCTATCAGAAGCCAAATATGACACTCCAAACATCATGCTACACTATGTAAAGGAAGCGTACGGCTGATGAGACACAAAGCGATCCTGTTGCAGTTAGCTATGGTAAGACTGTTAGCTGGAGGACTCTGTGCTTCCAAGAAAGGTGTCCGGGTTGAAGACAATCTGGAACGGAGCTATGAGGCTGGCTAGAGGTTTGCTAAAGCCTGTCTTATGTAAAGACAGCATGATATGCCTGGTTGTCTTCCAGAAGTGAAAGGGAGTGCAGCATGATGGTAATTCTTGCACTTAGATAAGTTTGTTACAAAAAGGAAGGGGACATACTATTCTCCATGTTCTTATGGGATGGCTAAAGCCCCAACATTCCCATAAGGGAATTTTTTTTTCTTTCTCATAGGACAGATTGAGAGACTGGAATGGGCTGTCTGAGTGGGGAGCATGGGATGTGACATGCAGGAGATCATGTCACAAGCATGACTGCTCTGCCTTGTCACAGGGACAGGGATAAGACAAAGTCCAGCAGCCTGTTCCTACCCTGTGATTCTGGGACTATAGAAGTAATGTTCTTGGATTTTGTTGTTGTTGGGGTTGTTTTGCTTGGCTGATTGTTTCCTGGAAGACATTAACTCAAAGTAAAACACCAATAATCACCTTATAGTATTAAGAGTTTACCAAACTGAGGAATTTCCTTTCAAAAAACGTCCTTAAGGAGGACACTCAATGCAGTTTATGAGGATAAGAAAAGCCATCTAGGGAGAAAGTACAGGGAAGCTGCTCCTGTGGCTAGGATGCTAACCAGGATATAAGTGTTAGGTTTTATTTGTGGTGTTCTACCATACATGTCTTGCGTGTTCTTGAACAAGTCTGCTCAATCAGAAAAATGTAACTAGTATTACCTTCTGGTTTGGATATCATGCTTAAAGCATCTCTGAATTCTGCCAGGGGCTTACATGTTATAAAATGAGGGTTCATATAAAATACCTAAGATAGAGAAGTGCAGATATAAGACTCTGTAATCATTTTTACATGGAGAAAACATATACCTAGCCTGATAGTCTGTCTCCAAATAGAAGCTAAGTAAAATGGTTTATTTAGGATGATTGATTATAGGAACCCCACTCATACATCCCAAACATATTCTACAATCACATCTTCTTTTCATTTGTAATGGCTGAAAAGAATTTTCATCTCTTCTCCCCCTTGTGATTTATCATTTCTGAGGCTAAGCCTGTTATCAACATGGGCTCACTCTAGAGCTCCCATAACACATTAGCATGTCTTATTAAACCAAGGCTGTGGTTAGATCTGCAGAAATAGCAGTGCTCTGTCTAAAGAAAAAGAAATAATAAAGGATCGAATTCTGCATTTATTATTTCTTCTCCTGCCAAAGATCTCTTTGGAGGTTGACGGGCCGTCTGCTGGACTATCAAGGGCCCCATATAACAATTTAGGTAGCATTGATCTAACCAGGCTTAGCCCATCTAAGATTTAGGTACTTGGTCTAAGACAGATTCTGCCAGTGGACAGCGCTAGGTATTTCATCCCGCTTGATGGTACATGTTCAAGATAGATCAGAAGAATTGTCCCAGAAGTGCCCATCTTTGCAGCTGCTTTTATAGGAGTCCAGCTGCTCAGCCTGGATTTAAGCTGACCAGATTTTAGACAGCTAATGTCAAGTATGATTAAATTAGTGTTTGACTCAGAGCCCATCAGCATAAACAAGAATCTTTCTGTTGACCCAAGTGAGCCCTGGGCCAGGTTTTGAAGTCATGAAAACATGTAAATCTAGTACCTTTCCTCCTTCCAGATCAGGGTGTCAAGATGTTGTTCTTCACTTATACCTGTTATTCCATTGCCTTTGGAAATGATGACAAAATGGCCCAATAACCGGAATGAGAGACTTGTCTGAGGCAGAGCAGCAAGACTGGGCCCAAAGAGCACCATTTTGGAATTAATAGAATGATAAATGACAGCTTGCTCTGAACCCCATCAAAAGCAACAGAAAGATTCCCAATGGGAGTTAGTTCAGATTGTATGTTAGGCAACAGAGATGATCATTTTACCTTTGCAGATGAATCATGGTTCCTGCGGGCTTGATTTTACAAACTTCCTACAGAGATCAAAACTAACTTATCTGAAATGTGATCCTCTGCGTGATACTAACTGTGCCAGTTTGCCCCAGTGGGATATAGCTTCCTGTTCATTATAAGGGTCCTTCTTCTAATCCATCTCTACAGAGGTGTCTTAAAGAGCTCAAATGAGTGATTAGAGGTATTCCTGCTGTCACTTTAACACACTTCCACAATCAAAACGAAGTCCCAGGTTCCAGTCATCTAAAACAGACCCTTGGTGCCATGGGAGTGGGCAGGCTCCAAAGCCCTCTGGGAGATAGTATGTACTTAGAGCAGCATTAACACCCATGCTCTTCTTGATCTGTCTTTGATTTTGTTTTAATTTTTCTTCCTGAGCCAGGTATAATGCAAGTTAGCATGGTCTTCTGGCTGCAGCTGGGAAGAGTCTGCATGTCCAGGGGAGGAACTGGTATCAGGAGATGCTAAAGGTGTGCACATTAGTGGTGACCCCCTTTGAATTGCAGCCCAAGATGCTCTATTGCCCAATTATCTCTTGGGACCATGATGTGTTTGTTGCCCACAAGAAAACCCACTTTAGGAAACACCAAGGGTTTCTAGATAGTGGAAAAGCAGCCAGTTAGAAATCTCAGAAGCAGCCTCATCTTGTACGATTGACTTCTCACATGCCAGAAACCTGTGATCTCCAAAGAGACCTATCCCTTGCTGGTAATGATTATCAAGAGGAGGTGGGTTGTGGCAGGAAATCAAAGCAGAGGTGGAAGGGATATGCTTCAGTTATCCACCTCTGTGAGGGGACGGAAAGACAAAATGATTGAACAAAAGGCTGGCTTCCCAGGGAGGAAGGTAGCATTGCTCCATCCCTTGTGAAGCTTAAGATGGCTGGTGCAGAAAATATTTATCACCATAATGACAAGGAAGAAGATGAATGGATGAGAGACATCCTAGCTTATTCATCTCCCATTTCTCAGAAGAGAAAAATACCTAAAGATGGAGGAACCAGGTGTGTAGCAGCTGTAAATAGACAGGACCTAGTCATCCCCTGCAGCTACACTGATTCACCCTAGCTCAGAACTGGGTGTCCTGGTGCTTTGTTGGTGTCAAAGCTTTGCCTGCAGAAGGGAGCTAACTTCTTTTCCTGGGTGACACGGGGATGTGAATGTCAGGATGCTGCTGTCTTCAGGAGTAACTGAACTCCAGAACTGGGCATGTAAGACCCATCTCACACACACTCAGCTGGGCTCCAAATGCCGCAATTCCCTTCTCGCTTAAATCCCCGCAGAACAACACACACACTGCCTGCACAACGCTGCTGGTTCGGGCTCAGCCAAAGAAAATAGGGACCTTTAAAAACTGAACCAGATAGGGCACATCCCAAGGTAAACAAGCCTAGCTATTACTGGTTTCTAACTTTCAATGGTCAAAGGCAGAAAAAGGAGCACCTTTTCTACAGCATCTCCTTCCCCCTGTGTAGATGGGAATGTTAGCAGCTGCCAAAGACCCTACAGCTGATCAGAGCCTGGAAGCTGCTGACGTACTTTGTTATTGTAATTTCTTGTTCATTGTTTCCTGTGGAGCACAACCACGCTGTCCAATCGCCTGTGGCAGCAAGCAGGTGAAATGAGGCATCAAGGTGAGAGAGAACAGAACATCTACCAAAAAAAGTCCCACCAGGTGAAAATGCATTAGTACTTCTATTTCCCCCTTTCCCACACTCCCTATTCGTGTTCATCTTCCCTCTACTGCTGCCTGGGCTTTTTGCAAATGTGTTGTGAATAACAAACAGCCCCACAGGCAGTGGTGTTCTTTTGGACACAACTGGTAAGAGGTCCCTGAGTATCTTCCACAACCAAGAGAAACCACCTCCATGTCAGAAAATCAGGTCCTGCTTTAGAAACCAGCTTGGCACCCTGAAAAACAAGTGTGTGAAAGGCTGGTCTTCCTATGGACCTGCTCCTTGGGTATGGGAGCCAGCGTCTAACGTAGCGGTTGCTCCTATCCCTCAGCAACCAAACCTTTTCCTATCCGTACTCTATCCAGCTGCTGCTTTGTCACGCAGCTGCTGGGAGTGTATGTTTGTTTACTCTACCTTTCCACTCAGCTGGTTGAAATTTGATGCTGAGGCAAAGAAACAGATAAATAGGCAAATTAGGAAACGTTATTATTTAATCTTACTTCCTTAAGGAATACTCCTCACCCCTGAATCTGCTTCTATCCCACAGCACTCTTGTTGTTATTTTATATCTCTTTTATACCTGTTATGTAAAGCTAGTCATGATTTTTCTTCCCCTAACTGAAAGGATAATTTCTGTATTGGCTAAGTGCTATATCTGTGCCTCCTTTCCCTGCTGAACGATGATGCCTGGTACAAATGGGTACAAATGGGCTTAGTTCTTTCTTCTCACCATCCCGTGCTATGCACCAATGTCCTCAGCACTCCACTGTAGTTGTCCTTGTGTGCACACCTACCCAGGTTGTATAAGGAAGTTTGCCTTTCTCTTTTACTCTCATTGTAGGGCAAGAGTGCGAATGAAAAGTACATACTGGGAGAGCAGGGGTGTGTAGGATCTGTCTCTCTGACCAATGGCTCATGTTTCCTGAACTACTTCATGCAGTGACTCAGCCCACACCACTGGCATGTGTTACGCAGGCTTGGGTGCAGGCAGGGTTGGATGGATAAGCAAGAAATGTGGTAGGCATGGACCTGGGCAAGGGGGACGCACCCCTTCAGAGATGGGAAGCTAGGTCAGGCTGTGAGCATTCATAGAGCAGACAGAGCAATCTGCTTTCTTTAGGGCAGTTTGGAGTTTTGCTATCGTGCAATTTGCACATGGTAGTGTCTGGAAAAAGAGAACGGCTGCCCATGGGTCAATGCAAGGCTCAGCTTCCTTTTGACCCTTCAGTCCTTGCCTATGGTTTGAGCTGTTGCTTGAGGACTTGGGGTAGTACTTCCATCCTGCTGGGAATGAAGTTCAACAACCCATGGGGACTAACCTGCTCCAAGGGAAGTCCTTGAGAGTTGAAGCCTCCTGTAATTTCCCAAGTTGGTCCTGTCTTCCTGGCTCAAAACTGTTACATGAGGTACTGAGGAGGAGGAGGAGGGAGAGGGAAAAGAAGGGGCAAGCGCATCAAAAGTTTAATCCTCCACAAAGGGTTCAAATGCAAAAATCTAAAGATGTATCACAAACAAAATAAAGCTCCCTGAAGTATTTGTTTAATATTTATCCAGTTCTAAATCCTTGTCTTGGCAAACGGTCTGTTCTCCCTGTGAAGTGAAAGGGCTGTGACTGCTTGCCAAGCGTTTGAAGACTTCAGAACAGTACATGGGAGACTGTATCTCAAGGATGGAAGCAATGCAAAAGCCTACTCCCTGCATCCCAAGTCACAGGTGAAAAATGTTCAAGTTCAGCTAAAAAAACTCTGGTATCTGCATACACTTTCATATGGGTACATCTTGCATCTGTTCATTTCTTGAAAGAAAAGCATCCTGGCAACTGTCTGTAGAGTCCCTGCTGTTTTGTATCTTGCCATCTTTTATTTCACCATCATCATCAACATCACCACCATCATTATTATTAATACTAATATTAATATTATTTCCCTATAAAGTTGCAGCTAAACTGCTGGCTCTGAGATTTAAAGTCTTCATTTCTTCAATGAAAAAGCCTCATGGATCTGAGCCAAAAGCCAGCAACTGGGATTTATTTAACGGATAAAGTTCTTTTGCTCTTTTCAATGCAACACGGGGACATTGAATATTTGGATTTGAGGATGTTAGAACTTGTTTTTAAAAATTCATGTGCATACCTACGTTCTGTAGATATACGCATAGCTTCAAAATATGCACTCATGTATCTATAAGGGCTGATCTTATTGTTCTACACGTGGTTGCAGACAATACACTTCCCTTAAAACCACTTTTTTAAAAAGGGAGGAGAAAAAAAATTTAAGAAGGCTCTCACTTTACTGAGAGCTGGTTTAGAAGAAGTTATTAGTGACTATTGGCTCAGGTCAGGATCCTTTGCACTTGAATGTCTAAAGGAAAATAAAGTTCCACATGGAAATAAACCAGGATAAGGGAACAGGTGAGAAAAGGGATATTTTAGCAATGAAAAAGGGCAAAGCACATGGCCTCAGGAGATGGGAGGGATGCCTGGAGATCTCAGGGGATTGGTAATGAAACATAAAGTCTTTCACCTCCAGGTCGTGGTTCAAATCCAGCTGAAGACGAAGAACGGGTTGATGGTCTGTATGCAGGGAGTTGATGATCGTCTCAGACTGGTTTCGGACGGAAAGGGCATCCACTTCTCTGCCAGCTCTTTCAATGGGACATTCTGCCTAGCACAGGAGGTGTCTAAGGCACAGAAAGCAAATTCCTTGCTCAGTCCTGACACAGAGCAACCAGAGGTCAAGACTGAGATACACTGGACCCAGTCACCATGTGCAGAGGCTCCTCCAGCTCTTTCATGCACCAGGGCTTTCAATTCCACAGCCTTTCTGAGAAGTTGCTTTTTATAGAAAATGAAAATAGAGTCTAGGTCACTTTTTTATGGTATTCTGCCATTTCTGTAAAGACCTGTAAAGTTAGACTGATGGGGTGTAATTTTCTAATTTCCAGTGGTTCCAGTTATTTCTGTACGTGCAGCACCTGGAATTATCCCATCACATTAATGGGAACATTGTATTTAATGCACATAATGTGGCTATATATCGCTATCCTGCCTTCCTCCTGTGATCCTACGTGGAGGTTATGCGGCAAAGTCCAAACCATGGCATGGGTGTGAACTGAGGCTGACAGTCATTCCTACCTATGCACACTGCCCTTTTTTTATCTTTGTTCCCCAGAGCAAGCAATATTTCTGGGAGCACTGCTACCCTTTTCGGCCTTTTACCTGTTACTTTCATTTTTTCCAGCCCAAGAGCCCTTGCTTCAGGCCACCAGTGTTGAAGAGCCAGGTCCACCGTGTCCTGCCCTTATTTTCTGCTTGGTCATGGCTCTTTGACCCCCATTCTGTCATTGTCATCCATGACAGCAAGGCATCTGGGACATTACTGAGGGTTGGGAGATGGTCAGTATAATGGCCGTAAAGAGGTGGGGTGGGCACATTTCTAAAAGCATTTCATTCTCTAGCAGGCTGCTTGTTTTCCCTGATGGTGCAGCTGCAACCACCACCAGCTTTTAAAACGGGCTGTGAACCGTTCACTCAAATCCCTTAGTGGGTCCCTCCGCAAACAGCAAGAAACTCCATCAGCAGTGGCAAAGCCCTTCAACATACCCTGTGGTGTCTCCTTTTCCTTCCCTCCTCCCTTTCCCCCTCTCCAGCACTCCCAATTAGGTCATTAATCCTAAATCAGGCACACCAAATCTGCTGCCATGGCAGTGTAAGCGTCCCTGCCATGAGGGAAAAGTGGGCTCAGCGTGGGAAACCAGCAGCCGCTCACTTCTCAACTGCTTTGTGTGTTAATATAACAGCACTCTCAGGAGGATCCTGTCTGGGGAATGGAAATCTAGTATTTGCCACTTGTTGACAAAATTTTTCTCCATAAGCCACCTGTGTGTTATATAGATACACATATATATTTTTTCCTGTTTTCCTCTGGCTTTCCTCCCCCTGCTAACTTGCGTGTAGCAATTATTCTAAGTGAGAGCTGAGACCAGGACTGTGATTGGAGATCTGGAGCTGATAGCCCTCTTCTTGACACTCAACCATTTCTTTTGACTTCAAAGCAAGAAACAAAAGATGTTTCAAGGACTTCTTTGGAAAATCACCATTAGATATGATGAGACTTAGGGCTGTTTCCATGGCAATGGAGCCTTTTTACATTGTGATCATTGCTGCAAAATGGAAATGTTCTTTTGTCTCCGAAAGTCTGTTCACTTATTTATATATATGCGTGTGTACTTCTTTCAGCAACAAAAAATAATAAAAGGAATTAGATCTCATGGCAGGTTCCCTAAACTGAGTCACCTTCTCACCCTGTGAAGTTTTTCTTAATACTTTAAAATCCCGCATCAAAGCAAAAACTTCACAAGGGTTTGATTTAAGTGAATATTAGTATTTAGGCCACCAGATTAACAGCCTTTTAACAGAGGGTACTAACATCCAATTGTCCCAGTAGACTGGAAACATGATGAACAGAAGGTGCTCTGTTGACCCAAAATAGCAAATCAAACGGTTCCCTATGACTGTGACTATCACCTCTTTTGTCCTACTGTGCTCGATATCTTGTATCTGGTGATTCATCCTACTACTTTGTCACCACTGATCAGAGTTTGCTTGAAAATCAATGATGCAATCAAAACCCAAGGCTTCCCCAAAGCTGTATCACTTTCCTGGAGTGCACACACTTCTGTCTTCATCACACATGGAGATGGCTATTTGGGCACACCGAAAATGAACCCTAGCCTTCAGATGAAAATATTTGAATTTCCTCTTTCTGATGACCAAGTTATTTTTGGACAGGGTAAGAGGAGAGCGGTGGGGCAGTGACAAGTACAGCTCGGGGGCTGACGAGTATGCAGTTCCCATTTTTGCAGGCATTGTTCTGCTTCTAGTTTTTGCCTGTGACCAGAAATGCCAGGACCAAAATGCCACAACCAAAAGCCACATCTGGCACAGCGTTTGTGTATACTTCTCCATTTCAGATGGCCCATTCTGAACCTTGCTGAGGTTATTACTAAGAACTGTGCATGGATGGGAGCTGTGCTTGACTGCAAGCTCTGTGATGCAAGGGAACCTTCTGGCCCCTGTGCAAGCACCCGCCGTACAGCTCAGGGCCAGATCCTTGCACAGCTCTGACTTGTGTCTAATGAGCAAATCCACTCCAGAGGCTTTGCTCCCTCCCAGTGCCACTCTCTTTTTCCTCTCCACCCTCAGATGTGGACAATGGCCTTCCACTTGTGATAACAACTGAGGAATCTGCCCATAAAAGCTAAGGTTTCTCTCCTGCCAGTTTCCTCATTTGTTGTTTTATTGTCATTTCACTGTCAGTTAAATGGAGTTTTCTTCCACTCTCTCCTCACGATCCTTTTGCTTGCATAAAACATGATGCTGTATTGTGAACAATGCAGGAATACATTACATAAATTTCTCTTTGATATCCAGCGTGTTTCCTGCTGTAATGGAATCGGAACAGAGCAACCTCTCCTCCCCGACATGTCAGATAACTCTCTATCCACTCTCCATTAGGACAAATGTCTGCAAGCCTTTGAAGAGCTAAAACACCATAAAGAAAAAATAAAATGTTAAGGGTGCTCCAGTGGGTATCACTGGAAATAATTGGGTTGAATTAAGCGAAGGGAAAATTTAGGCCAACTAACGGGAATAAAAGAGCAAAGTCTGTTATGCTGAGAAGTTGTCTCTGAAGCTATTAGCCTGGGGAATAGTCTCAAAGGAAGATGGTGCAAACTTTAAAGAGCAAAATGTATGATTTAGGGAGACAGTCTATAAAGACAGTTGGTGAAAAATGTATGGCTTTGAGTCATTTTAAGCTAGACTGAAACGAAGCACTTCAGACCAAAATGCAGTAGAGAACACTTTGTTAGACTGTGCAGAAGATGCTGACCTACTGAAACTCTTCCACATTGACTCCTTGTGCCTTGATAATTCAGAGAATAGCTCCATGTACACTTACACAGGATATCTGCAGACTGGCTGGCAGCCGAAGTGTACCAAAGCAGACCACGAATCCTGGTTGTTACGCAAGATGAACTGGGGGAAATTATATACGTCACTATCTTCCTGGACTGGTTGCTTATTCCCTGTTGGAAAGCACACACCCTGTCAAGTTGTTTGTCGGCGGGAACCTGAAGGCAAAATTCTGCTCTTTGACTTATGTTCCCTTAACGCTCTCTCCCACGCTGCTCTGGGCTATGGTATAAAACAGGCTGTTAGATGTCACCGAGACATGCCTGAGCAGGTTGGCATCCCACATGGTCTAATCCACACAGATTCAATAAGAGACTGGAAGAAAAGTGCTCAAGTGCCACCCACACTTCCTGATTCTGACTAGCAACTGAGATTGGAAATGCTACAGATACCTTTAGAGAGTGATGAGAGCAAGATGCCTTCTTTCATTCAAAGGTTTCTGCTTTGATTCTTCTTACTACTTCCTTCTGATACAGCAGTAGACCATATTTTTATGTTAAAAAGCCTGCATTTATTTTTTCTGAGAAGAAACTAGAAAACTTATTTTTCTCCTTGGATTATTAGACTTCCTGACACACTCTCCACAAATCCAGTATCTACAACCTCATCTCCATCTGGTGACGTTCCAGTTCACAGTTCTTACCTCCATATCTTTGTCCTTCACTGCCAATCTCTCCTTATGTTTCTCTTAAATTTCTTATTCCAAAGACAATTCCTAAATGAAAGCTGCAGATCAAGACTGGAAAATGAAAGGCAGGCTGGGGTCATTCTGGATCACACATCAGTCACGACTCGGCCCCAGCTGATGGGGCGTAACTCTCGGTTCCATGTTTCTCTCCAATCATGTGAAAGCCATGATTCTATTCCCAGCTATTCATATGAGTGAGTTACATCCAAGCTTTGCTTTCTGGGACTCTTGTATCTGGACATTTTTTGACCAGTAACTGCATTCATTCATCTCTAGTGTCATGCATCTAAAGCTATTACTATACACGCTCTTTCAAAAGTCCCTTGCTCTGGGACTCCCTGTCCCCTTTGCCATCATAAGCACTCAAAAATTCTTCCAGTTTACTGCTTTCATTCTCCCTCCTGGGTTTTTGCTGATCAGATCTTCTCAATGACATGCTAAGTTGTTTTACTGACATTGATGCATTATGCTGGACTCCATCAGCCTAGCAACCTTTGGGACCAGTCCTAGGAGTCAGGCAGCCAGACAGCTCAACTTGTCTCCATCAATCAGGAAGTGAGACTGTATTGGCCACAATGAGGGCTACAGGTGTACGCCACTGTCACAGTTTTAAATAAACATGATCAGTTTGCCCAGTGCTAAGCAACTGTTTCTGAGAGCGTGTTGGTAAATGTGTTTATAAAGCATAAGAGTCCAATCCATCAGCCCTCAAAGAGCCTAATCAATATATTCCAATTTGATCTTAGAGAAGTTTCGCCTCTGGGAAGTTTAATTTATTTCAACTCATGACCATGAAAAAATGAACAGCCACGGCACTTTGACAAAATAGAAAAAGCAGGTGATGTTGTATCCAGCACCCGTTCCATTTCAGTTTTCCATTTTGCCTGAACAAATCTCCCCTACATCTTGAATGACCATGAAAACTGATCGAGCGATGGAGAGAGACTGCAGGCCAAAGGGGAGACAGAAGGAATAAAATATAGATAGGAAACATAAAATGCAGGACTCCTAAGATGCTTGGCTGCATTAGTTTGCTCTCTGTGGAGTATAGCTGAAGTGGAATAACTACTACTTAAAATGCAAGGTAAATTCATTGAAATTGCAACTGCACAAGGCTGCACACCTGGTGTCTAACTCGGCTAGTGTATAGAAGCCCTTTCCCTGCATTGATACAAGACTATTCTTGTGTATTCTTATAACCTTTTCACTGATGACCCTACCGCCCATTGCTCCTGATCCCTAAATTCAGGAACCAACTCTAAACCCTCCTTTAAAACATTATTACAGTGGCTAAACAAAAGACCATCTGGAGTTCTTCTCCTGAACCACATCCAAGTGTTGCAGTGTCTGAGCAAATTAGAGCCAGAAATGGGTAGCTGAGGAGCACCTCTCCAGGGAATGCCTGCCTGAGCATTACAGCTGTGAATCCTGTGCTTACACCTTCCTGTCTGAAGAACTGTTTGGACAGGAACTGGTTTTCATGGTCTTTATGCCAACTCATTGACTGTCCCTTTAGCAGAACTACCAGGTGAAACCCCGCTGCCATGGATCAGGGGTATTGCAGGTAATCCAGTTGTTATTGGCAGCAGCTCACCTCTGTTCTAGAGGTTCGGACCACGGCACTCTAGTTAGATCAATGTACAAGATACTTCAAAGTGTATTTAAGAAAAATACCATGTAAAACAAATGAAACATTTATTTCACTAGCCCTTTAAGGAATTAAGCCAAGATTCTTGACATCCTTTATATTTTACAATGTGGTGGGATTTTTTTCAACCCATGCTAGTTTCCAGCAAGGATTTTGTTCAGAATGGACCATGAGACTGTGTTATAAAGTCTCATTGGTTTTCATTCAAGGTGGAGGCTGGAGGAGGGAAAAAAGGTGTTGTCCCATTATCAGACTCACTTTTCTTCCTGGGAAGCATCACTGCGTAAGCAACAACTTTTTTCTGTCCTTGCCCTATGCTGTCAGAAAGGATTTGAGGGAGGAGGCTCTGTTTAATGCTAATTTGTTAAGAATTGAATCTAGTGTCCTCAGCAAATGCAAATCAGTTGTTTATACTGATGCTAGAAAATGTAAAATCAGAAATGAGTGTGTTGATTTTCTTTCCTCCAACTGCATTTCATCCTAATGCTTTCTGCTTTGATGCCTCCTCCCCAATCTTATTTGATATAGCATCGGACCATCTTTTTTATGTCAAACATTTGCTTCAAAGCGCCTCATAGCCTGTGCTAGTTGTCAAAAGTTGGAGGCAACACGTTTTAAGCATTCAGCAAGCATTCTTCCGAAAAGAAAACCACTATTTCTAATGAGCATTTGAGAGTGCCGTACATTGCAGAAACTGTTTTCTAAGATCTGTCACAAATGATTTACTTTTATTAGTTTTAATGGCCCTTAGCTACAGGCATGGAATATAAGTGAAAATTAAGATATTTTTCACAAGATGAAAATAGATTTCAATCAGAGACGGTGGGCATTTCCCTCCCCGCACTGTTACCCTCTCTTCTTTTTGTTTCTGAATAAACATCCCTGCTCCAAGGAAATGACTTCATAGTGCTATGGAAGACACACATCCCTCTACCAAGCACGAGCCCTGCTGACATCAGATGCCCTTTTCCTAATCCCACACAACCCTATTCATCAACAGCACTTGCATCATTCCCATTGAAGCGACTTCGTATGTTCTACCAGGGTTTGACCACAGACAGGAACATAGCAAGATGTTCAGAACCATAGGTTTGTCTTTTCTGCTGTTGAACTGAAGATCTAATTTGAAACCAACATTTGTTAATTCCAAGTTATAATTTCTCCCTCTTTTCATTTCTTGCTGCTGTTCACATACTCTTCGTCTTAGATAAAAGCATATTCTTCCTGTTTGCATTTGTTATTTACAGGTTTTTTTAACTTTAAGATTGCGGTTTTTTAGAATGTGCTTCTATAATGATTTTTATCACCTCCTTTTGGTTTGTATTCAGTGGAGGAATAGTATAGCTAAGCCCAGATACTTACATTGTGAGGGCTGCACCTAGAAACTCCCTGCATGAGCAAGGCTCTGCAAGGCGTGTTGCAAACATGAGCAAAGCTCCAAAGGAAAAATGTTTCTGCAAAAGGATCTCACCATGCCAAAACCCCTACTTTGTTTCCAGCCACCATACCATGTTATTCTTATTCAGCAACAGCTTTTTGTGTTATCTGCAACCCATGAGAGTGAAGTAGGGGTCTGTGTTTCCCACTACAGCTCCTCTGTATCAAAGGGGAGTAGACTTACTGTGGTTGTCAGTTCATGGAGTTCTTTCTTTGGCATCAGCAATAGAAAAACTCACTGTATTCGTTGTAATAGTTCCAGATTCAAACCTTCTCAAAACCCCAAGAGTCATCACTTTCCTCTCTCTTTCTAATCTGTAGCAGTTCTAGAGCTCCAGACTGGATGAGATCGGCAAGAACTGTGATAACTAATGGAAGACACCAGACACCTGATGTCATGAGCTCTTCCTGTATAGTCTTTGGGAACAATTTCCAATCTAAAAGCATTATTGTTTTCCTCCTTAGTCCCAGTCCTACTTTCTACATCTGGAATGTGCTCATTGAACTGAGTCTCTCCTGCCTCCTTCATCATGCTCAGTAATTAAGATTTTACAGCTAGAACCTGACTGATAACTTTATTGTTGATTTTAAAAACAGGCTATCTCCAGCTCTGTGCCCACAACTTCATCAGTTGTGTGGTATCAAGAGAACAACCACTGGTTTTACCTGGGGAAGTAAGCATTTGGGGCCTGAAGACATGGAAGTAGGCAGACTGGGCTCTTGGTTACCCCAAAGAACATGGAGACTGACTTCACCAAGTCAGTAATTACTCTGGATTTACATCAACAGAGCTGGGAACATGGTTTGGTCAAGAGAGCAGATCAGTGGAATAAAACTGAACTAATTTTACAGGGTTTCTTCTCTGAGCACAGCCACAATTTAATGGTCACCTATAACTAGTTAATTCATTTACTACTATAATAAATGCTTTGCAGCATTTATAAATGTCCATTAAATGTGTCAAATCCCTTCCTCCTTTCCTCCACACAAGCGCAATTTCCTTGGCAAGTGAGAAAGCGTAACCAAATCAAAAGGTGAAAAGAAGGATGTTACATGAAGAGGGCATGCTTTCCCCTGTCACTCAAATTCACATGCTTGAATGAGTAACAAGTATTCTATAGTGAAGTTTTAAATGCAACAGATTCCACCCTGAAAAGAGGAAGCAAAATCTTATCCTTTTTTTGTAGTTACTGGTTTCAGTGGAGCATCACTGATTTAGCCTCATGGAGGACCCTGTTGTGGCTTTGACTGGAAATACCTCTATAGGTAAAGAATGATGAAATAGTAGAGGGATAATTGCATCTTTTCATGAAAAAGGGTCTGAATTTGGTCTACAGAGATACTTCATACTTCCAGGTTTAGGTGATCAGTGACTCTCAGAGCCTGGAGAAACACCTAACAACACAGGTCAATTATTCACCTTTCTTTCCTGAGCTCCTGCAGCTTCTCCAGCATCTGCCTCTCCCCATTGCTCCAGCTCTCTCTATTAAAACACATGAATGGTGATGTGGCGGGTTGACCCTGGCTCGATGCCAGGTGCCCACCAAAGCAGCCCTATCGCTCCCCCTTCTCAATTGGACAGGGCAGAGAAAATATAACAAAAATCTTGTGGGTCAAGATAAGGACAGGGAGAGATTATTCACCAATTACCATCACGGGCAAAATAGACTAGACGCAGGGAAATTAGCTTAATTTATTACCAATCAAATCAGAGCAGGGTAATGAGAAATAAAACCAAATCTTAAACTACCTTCCCCCTACCCCTCCCTTCTTCCTGGGCTTAACTTTACTCCCAATTTTTCTACCTCCTCCCTGCCAGCAGTGCAGGGGGACAGGGAAAGGGGGCTGTGGTCTGTTCATCACACCTTGTCTCTGCTGCTCCTTCCTCCTCGGGGGGAGGGCTCCTCACACTCCTCCCCTGCTCCAGCGTGGGGTCCCTCCCATGGGAGACAGTCCTCCATGAGCATCCTTCCTATGGACTTCAGTTCCTCACAAACTGCTCCAGCATGGGTCCTTTCCACGGGATGCAGTCCTTCAGGAACAGCCTGCTCCAGCGTGGGTTCCCCATGGGGTCACAAGTCCTGCCAGCAAACCTGCTCCAGCGTGGGCTCCTGTCCCCAAGGGGCCACAGGCCCTGTCAGGATGCACGGGCTTCCCTCAGGGTCACAGCCTCCTTTGGGCATCCACCTGCTCTGGCGTGGCATCCCCCATGGGCTGCGGATAGATACCAGCCCCACCGCTAACCTCCCTGAGCTGCAGGGCACAGCCCGCCTCACCAGGGTCTTCTCCACGGGCTGCAGGGGAACCTCTGCTCCAGCGCCTAGAGCACCTCCTCCCCTCCTTCTTCACTGACCTTGGTGTCTGCAGAGGTGTTTCTGTCACATATCCTCACTCCTCTCTCAGCTGCAGTTGCGCAGGTTTTTTTCCACCTTCTTAAATGTGTTATCCCAGAGGCGCTACCGCCGTTGCTGATGGCCTTGGCCTTGGCCAGTGGTGGGTCCACCATGGAGCTGGCTGGCACTGGCTCCTTCGGGCATAGAGGAAGCTTCTCACAGAAGCCATAGCCTCCCCACTACCAAATCCATGCCACACAAATGCAATACTGCATTTACACATCACTCCATATTTCCAGAAGCTCAAAGGTGAAACTCGAACTAAAAGCAGTTTTGAAAGCCTAAGCTCTATTCCCTTTGTTTCCCAGCTCCATTTTCAGGATCACAGGGGACCCTCTGAGTCTGGCCACCAGGACCAGGCACGGGTGAACTGGAGCAGCCCACAAGCCACCCATGATTCACTGGTGGAGTAGAGAATCGGGTTGTCCTCTTCCTCAGTGGAGTTGGGCATGGCGGAAAGTCCAATCAGTCTTTCACCCTTGCACGACCCCTTTCCTGTTAGCTTTTTAGCCCCATCGCTGACCCAGTAGCCAGGCATGTGCTTTCCCTGAGGAGTCACTGTCCAGTGTGGCAGGCAGCAGAGCCCTCTGCTCCTCTAAGACCAAATCCTCACCAGTTTAGCTGGGCCATGGGCTGGCTACTTCTGCTGGGGCGGCAGTACCCTAAACACAGTGGTGCACAGTGCGGTCTGCTCCTTAAGTCCATGGTTTGACCGACATCCACAACATAAAGGAGCAACCCTTAATCTGTCACTTATATAAATCTCCTAAATCCTTCCTTAATCCAAACTGTATGCTCAGGTCACACTGGATTCATTGACTTGCTTGCTTTCTCTATTTAAATACAGAGAACAGACAGATAGGTGACCAACAAGCAGAATCTCAAGTGGTGGGTTGGAGAACGCAACTTAATCTGGGATTGAAACTCTGTATTGAAATGTTAAGCACAGGAGCAGACATTGCTGGCTGTCCACTGGGATTCTGTTTAGGGAAAGGGGGGTCATTTCCCCAGCTCCCGCTTTCAGCATCTAATTCTTTCTCTCTTTTTGCTTCCCCCAGAGGAAGTCAGAACAGAGAGATGGCAGGAGAGTAATACAACAAACTATAACACATTGTGTAATTGAAATGGACCATAATCACTAATATTAAAGACAGTGAATCATTCTAATCGAGCCATGCTCAGCAAACAATGAAAAATTATGTGCCAGAAAAGCTAATGCTGGTTTTAAAATGAACAGAAATGAGGCGAAATGGAACCTCACTCTTTATTCATGAAGGTCAATTTAACGTGATTATTTTTCCCTGGCATCACAGCTTCGTGATTACTGTTGTATACCTCAGTGCTATTTTCTAACCTAATAACAGTAAAAAATAACCAGCTGGTGATGATTCTGTTTAAAGCAGAGACTAAATGCTCACAAAAACCTGCCACTGAACAGTTGCACATGCTAATCAGACACAGCTCAGCCAGATTCCCAATAGAGTCCATATTTCGCAAATTTCAACTGGTTGACTACATTGAGAAATTAGATTATGCCTCGGACATTCAAGACTCAGAGTGATCTGCGTTCATTCATTCCTCCTGGGTGAAATCAAACCCTCCGCAGATCCAGCCAGGCGCTTTTAATTCATCCCACTCCATATCTTCCCATAATATTTACCATCGTGCGGTACAATCGCTTTAGGGGCTTGGTGTTTCTGTGGAGGCAACGGGGTCTGATTCTCCCTGGGCATATTCTCGCTTTGTAGGGGAGAAACAACTTCGACTTCAGTGAAATTACTCCTGGTGTCAGCCAGGGACAACAAGGAAAGGATCGGTCCCCGCAGCGTATGTGACACTGGAGGAGGGCTCTGCTGACGACATTTGGAGGAAAGCTGACACCGCTAATAACTGATAATTTCCAGACTTGCCTGTGAGTGCTGTGAATTTCAAGGAGGGGGGCAGGAGGAGGGAGAAAAAAGTTAATTAAAAAAAATGCCCAAACGTTTCTCTGCTCAGAGGAAAGTGTTGTTTATACTGGAATGGAGTAATGCCTTTTGTTTTGTTTATTTCTCAGCTGTCTGTAGTCCTTAGCAGCGATGTTACTGAGGTTTATGCTATACAAACGCAGACCTTTTTAATATATAAAAAATATTTTTTTTCACTTACCTCATTTTTTTTAATTTTGCTAAAATCCCAGAGAGACAAATTAGTAAAGAGGCAGAGCTTTGCCAGGGAGCCTTCATTAGATCAGCACTAATAACTTCTTTCAGCAGCCATGGATAGCTTCTGACATCACAGCTCAAGCTTGTCTGAAAGCTAATTATTTTCCCTGTTATAAAACAAAGGTTCTGTATCAAAGGCCCATAATGTGACACGGCACACGCTCCAGATGCACTGATTTGCAAAATAAATCAACTGTGTCAGGGTGGAATTTGGAGGAGAAATTACAACAAATTGCAATTATACTTGCAGTGGTACACTATTTAAATGCATTGTCAATTTGTTAAATGCAAGACACCATGTGTGTCTTTTTCCAGGTTGCTTATGGGGGAATAGAAGAGGAAAAATTCTTATCTGCTGAAAGGATTAAAATACTCTTCTCCTCCCCTTCACCCCCTATACAGCTTCTTCCAGCCTACAGATGCTATCATAGCAGGCTTTATAAAAAATTTAAATGTTGTCATAGGAAGGCAGACTTAACTAGCAGGAGCAAATGGTTGGAGCCCATCCCTGGAAGAACAAATGAAGAGATATGTTTAATAAGAGAAAGCATTCAAAACCTTTCTGATTTTGTTATCATGTTTAGACTGCTATTTAAACCATATCACCAAGTAATACAGTACCGTGAGAGATTTGTTTTGCTTTGTTTTCCTTGTCCACAAGGAGACAATTTTCTTTCCTTTTTCCCTTTTCCCTTCCTAACCTTCTCCTCCCCAAAGAGTGCCGAAAGAGCGGCAGTGACCCGCCCTCCTGACAGGCAGTCAAAAGGCCAACGGTCGATGAGACACAAGCAGAGGGTTCCCCAGGATCCTGCCTCCACCAGCCTGTCTCACCTGGGTAGTTAGATGAGAAAGGGACAGCGAGATGATGGCAGGAAAGGCTACGTAGGTGGAAACATAAGAGGTGTTGTCTGCATGGGCTGGTGTCTCCAGAAGCTCCTCAACACTCTCAAAGCCCAGATGAAACGGGCACGTCCCCATCACACCTTGGCACCATGAGAGGTGGTGTCTTCTGCAAGGCATGGACACCACGGCGGGTAATTAGAGCCCTCTCGCTCCCAGTTTGAATCCCCTTCCCGGCCTCACGACATTGGCCTCCTCTTCTTTCTTTGTGATTGTATTTTCTGTTTTCCTACACTTTTTCCCTTCCTATCCACTCCTTCATCTATTTTCTCAGTTTCTTCTCCTTTTATCTGCTTGTGCCTGTGTATTTTCAGCCTCTAATTTCTGCCACATTTCCTGTTTGAACTTCTCCTGTTCCATCTCCTTTCCCATATTAATATCATCTGTTTACTTTAGTCTTTGCAAACACTTTTCCTTTCATTTCCAGGGCTTGTTTCCCTTCGATTTGTGTCTCTCTGTGTGTATATACACACATACAGATGCATACATATATATACACATAAATCTTGAAGCCTTAGCCTTTTGCGTTTCAAAACTAGCCTGTCTCTGGAGTCAGTTTGTTATTCCGGTCTCATTCACTTTATTGAGTTATTTTCTTTGCTGCTATCAGTCTCTAAATACAACCCAGTAAAGATACAGCAATGATTTTTGACAACCTGACCTTTCTCTGCTTTCTTACACTTGTTTAATTAGGTACCACATGCAGCTGTGACTTGATCTTTACAGTTTTCCAACCTCCCCCACCCCCTACCTGGAGGGGGAGGAATAAAAAAAGAGAGAGATATTGTTGAAAGAAGGTCATTTTTGACAGGTCTGCCAGTTATTTCAGGCGTCAGAAGGCCAGCAAGTTCTTCAGGAATGGCAGGCCGTGCTGTCTGTATTTTGCTTAACAAGTTACAGAAAACTTTTAGCTGGGGGAGGTAGGGAATTAGGTGATTTACTGGTTTGTTGAGGGCCTGCAGTGATTTAACCTTCAGGTATCCAGTTTAAACACAAATCTGACAAACAAGAAAGGAAGCTGGGTAAAGATCTGCCAGGTCTTTGCTTTGGCAAGCTGGGATCTCTGGGGTAGCCAGGCTGTGGGTGTTTGTAGGCAGACAGGAGGGATGCCCCCACAGACCCTTAGGTATGGGAGATTACTTCAAGGGGTGATGGCAGGCAACCACTACTAGCAGAACATTGCTTTTTTGTTTCCCAGGTGGAATGTTTTGGTAGTGTATGAGTTCTTCCATAAAATCAAAGATACTTTTTCAGTTTCTGGTGGATCATAGGACTTCATAGGCTTTCAGCAGACACATGCCCATCTCACGAACTCCTCAGGGCACTGTAGTGTGAGCCTGCACCCTCGTCAGCAGGTCTCAGCCAGGAACCAAAAGCCAAAACGAATCATATTCCCAAGAATTAGCACCCTCGTGGCTGTTTCGGCCAAATGTGCAGGCTGGGAGGGTATATTGCTGCTGTCCCACATGAACTGCAATGACAAATTCACGCACACTGAAATCCCTCTTTGTCTGGCGGAAAGGTTGAGGTTTGCACCCAGTGGCAATGCCAGGTCTGCAGGCCGTGGTCACACCTTCCTGCAAAGTTGTTTATAACTTTATTGTTCAGAATGATCCTAGTTCAGCAGTAGTGGTTGGTAGATTTTCCCATTGTAATACACGTGCTAACTCAAACAATCTGCTGCAGGATCATTCAAAGCCCATGGAAGACAACTGGAGTCCTTCAGCTTTCCTATGTCCTCCAGTACAGATCCTTCTGTCCTGACACAGGCAGATCTCCCACTGACTTCCAGGTGCATGCATTACTTGTATTTTGGTATGGATATTATTTAAGCAAAAGGACATGACAAACTGCCTAGTAACGCTGATTAATGGGTGCCCCTGGGGAATAGTGAGGCATGAGATGAAGTTAAATAACTCCAATGTGCATTACTCAACACTGCCACACCACCTGAAGTGTCTCATTGTGCCTAAAAAATGGATTCCCTTTTAAAAAGGAACATTTTTAATGTTTCACATTAATTTTCTCAAAAGTCCTTACACTGTGAAAAATATTGCCCATGGAAAGCCCTCTCCCCACCATCACCACCTCCCACCAAGCCTTGCCCTACAGGTGTCCAATGTATCTTTGACAAGGTGAAATAGCTCCATACATGTACTGATAACCCACTTGCCTACCTTGATTTATACTGCACGCTTATGTGGTGTTGCTTTGAAAACCAGTGGATTCCTCACAAGAGGCAAAGCTGACTAAAATACGTTCTCGCTGGGCACACCACCATGGAAAATGGTCCTGAGCCCTTGAGCTGCATCCTCGCCTGCCCCAGAGCACCACAAACGTCAATTAATGCCTGCACAAGCTCTGACCATCCAGAGTTCTCTTTGGTGCTTATACCACCACTGGTTTGCTAAGCCTGTCCTTACGGGCACGTGATCTGCCTTGAATTCGGTGTGATTATGCGCGCATAAGTGGGCAACTCCCAATGTCCTTGGGCGTCACAGGAGTTCATAGCAGAAGGACTTCATGTTTTTTTCCAATGACTTGCAAGGCTGGCTGCAATGTGATTACTCAAATGTTTTAAGTTATGCATGTGCTTGTCCCAGATGTAGCAGGGAATTTAAGTCTATGTGCTAAAAAAAATCTTCCTGATGCTTAGTTAAACAAATCATGTACTAGTAGTACGCCATAGCTCTTTTCCCTCTGATTTTATTTTTACTAAAATTTACATTTACTAAAGATCAGAGATTTAATACAAGGATATAAAACGGCATTCTCTGATTGTATTCACAACAGATGCTAGATACTCCTATCGCACAGTTCATTCTTCCAACCAAAAGATCCATGCACAGATAAGAACTGCTTGGTCATTTATCACATGCTGGCCCTCAACAGACCACATAGATAAATACAGAAAACAACATTTTCCAGAAGAAAAAACTCTTCTTCAAAATTTATCCACCTAAAATATTAGTGTGCATGATATAATAAAGGGTGATAACGTATCCACTTAAAAAATTGAAAGGTTTGCGTTATAGGGACACTGGCAGCATTCTCTTACTATAGGGGGAAGCTCTAGGAACCAAAGGATTTGATACCTAAGGCTAAATTTTGAGAAGGCTCATATATGCTTCCTTGAATCACAGAAACATCTGTGTGTCAAATCAGTCCAGGGACCAGCGGTCCTTTAGACCATTGAAAATCAGCATTTAGTCCACCAAAATCTGTGGCTTAACCTCATGCTAGAAAAGAATGGTGGCCCATTTGTTTCAGTGATTCACTTTTTAACCTCTGTCAGTTTATTAGAAAAAAATGAGTATTTAAATAACTATCGTTCCACTGCAGAGACCCCAGTGCAGGTGTGAATTCTGCACCAACAAAGTGAGCCTTTGAAGGAGAAATTGCCCTTCCCAGGTGATGCCACTGGGCAGGCTGCAAACTGCCGTGCATAACCAAGTCCCCAGCCTCATCCTAAGGCTAATATCCTGCATGATGACTTTCAAGACAAAGCAAATTTCTACATTCCCGTGTTGAGAAAATGGAATTTGCACTGCAAATTCTGGTGCAGGTGTGAGGGGTGCTCTCACGCAGGTGGTGGGGTTGGCTCACATGGCAGCTGTCACTTCTCCCAGGCACGGGGTTTTACAGTGACTTCTCAGCAGCCTTAGTTGTCCTTAGGGTAGAGAATGTCACAGCTGTGTTCTGGAACGCGCAGCGTCCTGGGTGGTACGCAGCTCCTTCGGGATCACGGAAACAATTTGATTTACAGAGTCCTCACAAGCCTCTATTTTATGCTGAGGCAGGAAGACTTCTGCAAAGACTGTGTTTAGGGCCTAATCATCTACTTCGCTTGCTCAGCCTGAAGTCAGCTTTGTTGCAGAGTTGAAACTTCAACAGTTAGTGACAGGTCCCACGTGGGCCGGTGAGGATACTCCAGTGGGATCTGACTGTTGTTCACCTTGGAGATAGGGCAAAATAACCATTGAATCTTGCCTTGCATCTGCAAGCGCTGTGGATCCACGGCTCAGCACAGCCTTGTTAAAATCTAATGTAAGAATACAAAGTAGAGGGGAGCTATTTTCAGTGCCCATCAAGGAACACCGTGGACCTTAAAAAGTCTGGGAGCTAGGCTGCTGGGTTTTAGACATTGCCAACAGGAGGTTTTAAATGAATCATTTGTCAGAGCACAGAGGCAGATGTTTCTCATAATTGGCCTGAGGAGAGGGCCTCAAATATGGGGAAGTTGAGGTACAAGTCCTCTGTACATCCTCCTCCAAGTCCGGGCTCAGACAAACATTCCAAACCTGAACACAATCTTTCCAAAGTTTTGAGACGTAGATGAGGTGTGTGCAGGGTCTGTGAAGGACTGGTTTAGTAACAGAGCAGTAAAAAGCGCTATCTTGTCTGTCGAATGCTCCAAGCAGGTCTTCAAGGTCTGCAGACACTGAAACCACATATCTGAAAATGATTGAGTTGCTCAAGTAATTATTAAATTGGATACGACTCAAATCTGTTCTGCTCTTTATTATACACAATGATTCACCATTTATAGGTCCATAAATTCATTTGAAAGAGGTGCAGCAAATCCGGGCTGTGGACATACTGCAGAGGTTTGGAAATGAAACAGAAGCTGTAAAGACTGGCTCGTCTCCAAAGGGCCGAGACGTGAAGCCCTCTGACCTGTTAATGGCAGCTGATAATTTGTGACCTGTAGTGCAGCTACTCCGGCAGGCGCTCAGCACCTTGCCATCGACGCTGGGCTGCCAGAGTAGGGCTGAAAGGGGATGAAAGACAGGGAAATAAAGGCTTTGCCCACGTGCCAGGAGTCTCTCTGTTCTTTTTCATGTTGCTCTCTTATCCACTCCCTCAGACATCTTCTCTGACTGTCAGCCCACCAGCCCAGCTTTCCATCTGACAATGCATTTTATTTCCTTAAAGTAGTTCTTTATCAAGGATTCACTTCAGTAGCTGTTTGTTTTCCCTTCTGGGAAGTGGTTTAAATTACCATACTTTGATCACCTATTTCCCCTCTGCATACATAGAGGCAAGAAAAATAAAAACAGTTCCAGTGAAAACAGGGTCTATTTTGCAAACAACCTAGTTTTGGGGGAAAAAAAGTAGTGGGGAAAAATGCTTCATCACAAACATGTTGGACATCCTCTTGTTTTCTCTTGCTTTTGTTCCCTTGGCAGCTGGTAGAAGCAGATTTTTATAAAATAGCCATCCAACACTCGGAGGCACCGATGAGGTTTGTTAGAGTCATGAGTTTCACAGGGCAGACACTGTCCAGGGAAAACATCTTGCTGCTGTAGTTATTTTGAACTAAAATCTGTGCTTCCACAAACACCTTCCTTTGTTCTTACACAAGCCTAAATGAAAAGCTATGCTTTTTTGAGGCCTGGATTAGTCAGGTACCAGTCAGCCGGTAACAAGGAAGCAAAGTTCCATCACATCTGTTAAAGCTGCTGTAGCTCCTCAATTGCTCAGTAAAACAATCTGTTAATTTTTGTCCAGTACTACATGTTCTTTCTGGACTCGACTTCTGCTACCTGCACAAAGGATTCTCATTTTTTGAAGAGAGCTGTCTGTCAGAAGGAAAAGAAAAAATATGTTTTGTGTGCTGCTCATCATCTCTGAGCAAGAAAGTAAAAGAAATACTCACCAAAATCCCGTGAATTACTTTATCCTTCTAATTGCAAAAGTCTTTGTTTTTCCATCTGTCAGTGGCAAGGACTCAGTTTTGCAAAACTGTTGAAAAAAAAGAATTGGGAGTTTTTTGCCAATCTGAACGTGGAAAGCGTTAGTGAGTCTGCAAACTTGGATGAAATTCAGTTACATTTTGCACTGTGAACTTGAAAACCTCAGTTTGGCTGAGAAAATATGTTAGAAAGTGAAAAAGCAGATGCTGCTTTCCAGGTCTGTCATTCACTTTTTAAACGTATTGCTCAATAATCACTAAAACACAGCTTTATCAGGTGTTAAAACATCTGGGATTCAACATCTCTCTTAACCCAGATCACTGGGAATTCTGAATTGATTCACCAAGTTTCAGAGAACAGAACAGGTAACTTGGCTGAATTTAATCCCATTAGCTGAATGTCCAGGTTTCACCAGCTTTACCTCATAGATCTGAACTGCCAGCGAGCATCTCTTGTGTGTGCACAGAGAAAGTCGATGTTTTGCAGGAACATGCCATAGAACAGACTGAATATCCAAACAAACTGTGTTTGCACGCTTGTCTATGGCACCGTAGGGGGGAACCGTGTGGGCAATTAAAGAATTGGCACCAACCAGTGGTTGTCTGCACCAGCTCTGCCTGCGAGCCAAACAAAAGCTGCATCTAAGTTTGACCTACAAGAATGTGTCTCTTAGACACACGGTGTGGTCGAAGGCTGGGGAAGGGGCTTTCTCAAAGTTCGTTTTCCTGTAGTTCTTCCAAGGTACTTGAAACCCGCAGCAGAACTTCAGGGACGCTGCATCTAACACCGCCCTTGAACGCAGAAAGACCTTGGCCACCTCTTCCATCTCCTCCTCACCACTCACCTTAAAATATTCCCAGCACTGTTACAGCTCACTCAAAGGTAGGAAGGAATGTTGTGCAAAATAAGGATTAGGCTTTAAAAACAAGTAATTCACTGGTCACTGATTGTGTGTTAATTAGTATCGTTCTGTCCCTGCTTTAAGAAAAATGTTCCACAGATGGCTTCAGACTGAGAAAAAAATGCAGGTTTTGTTCTAGCAATCCTGTTTGTTTCCTGCCACCACCCCTCCAGCTACCCTCTAATTGAACAAAGTGGACTTAATTTAGGATTAAACTGTCAAAAATCTTCCACTTAAATTGATTTATCAGCCTTCCCGGCTGAAATGGATTCATTTCTGCACAATATATATGAAGTGTGTGTTGATGGATTACATTTCACGGAATGGAAACATTTTTTATGCATCTTCATTAGATTCAGCTCAGGTATGCAAAGGAAAGGGGGGGAAGCGGGGAGGAGGGAGGGAGAGGGAAAAATAAGTGTGCAAGAACACATGAGGGAGGAAACACGAGATGGAGAACTCCAGTGTGAGAGTAACAGCAGTCATCTTTCACTGACTGTGTGTGTTCAGAGCCCATGCAACGTTCATGTTGCGCCCATATACCCACAGGCACTCTTGGTGGCACTTCCAACAGATGTCAAGCAGAAATCTTATGCAAACTCAAGGTCCCTTCATCACAGAAGGTCCCTTCTCCATACCCTACCAGCTCTCCTCCCCAACCCCTCCCTCCTTTCCCATGCATCAAACTAGAGAGCTCTCCACCACCTCAGCTCTGGACCCACGTGTGAGTCTATCCAAGCACACCGACATGGCTTTTTAGGGCTCTAGCTGTGCCATGGGAAGGGTTACTGTCCCATCTGCCTGCTGCTGTCCACCCAAAGGAGTACCCTGGACCCAGCTACTTGGCAGCTGAACTGACTTAATTAAAGAGTTAAAGAGAAGATTCTTGCTAAACTTAGAAGTGAGAGAGACACTCCCATGAGAAGCAGAGCTGTCTGGTCGGAAGGACCTCCCACAGGGCCCATGACCAGCAACATCGGGTGGGTTGGAAGATAATTATCCTTTCATTTGGCCCAGCTCTGTTTGCAGAAACATGTACTTCTACCCTCAGACAGAGAATGCCACTTGACAGGCAAGTAAGGGAGTATGCTGGGCTGGCTGAAATGCAGCGCACCAGGAGGACACTGTGGCGCTACGTCTGGGTCCCCCCAGGACAAGCAAATCAAACCTTCCTCCACTGAGATGGTTTTCAAAAGGAGGTTTATATGGAAGGGGCATTAGACAGAGAAAAATCAAAATCTTCAGCCAGCTCCACTAAAAGCCTTTCAATTATAAAATTTGTTATTGTCTTTATTTCTGCTCTTTTCCTGACCTAGTGTGTGTTTAATGCAGTAGGAACCATTCGACAAACTCAATTAATTTCCACTTAGAATAAGGTATTTAATCAGAAGAGTTTTAGATGAACTGGGGCAGGTGTAGTTTGACTCTCTGATTGATTGAATTAAACTTCTATTCATTTCCAGCCATGCTAGATCCAAAAATTTTTCAACAGTTTCTGTCTTCTGTTCCTTCTGCCTGGCATGTTTTCTTTCCCTCCTTCTGGACATAAGAATGGTGGATGGGATTCAAAAGGGGCATTGGTTTCTGAAAATGGTTGAAATAAATGTCAGAGACAGGGAATACCAGAGTGAAGGTGTCCAGCGTGGAGACAGCAAAGGAATTGCACTATTTATGGGCAAGGAAGGCAGTGACAGGAGGCTGTTTCTTGAAAGCTATCTGAAGAGACGTGATGATCGGGGAATTGAGGGCTATCCGTCCAGCCAAATGAAGCCGGAAGAGATGGATTTTTCTGAACAATTTAGCATGTGGAGTTCTGAGCACCTAGTCCTGTTGCAGGTAACAAAACCCCTGAAAACAAGACCTGTAGTTTCACTCCGTTGGCCTCAAACAAACCTGATCGAAGTCATCAGGAATGTTTCCCATGGCTTCAGGCTTTGGAAAGGGCTTAAGTCAACAGGTGTATGATTTCTTGTTATGAAACCTGCCTACAGAGAATCAGAGAGCTCTGCCACTGATGACTACAGCAGTAACATTCGGTTCCGTATCCGGAACCGGCATCTTTTCTGATGAAGGTTGCCACAAGGAGATGCCAAAAGTCTGCTCCCCTTACACCCCCTCCCTCATGCTCTTTCACCAGCAAGAATATGAATCAAGTCCTGAAGAGAGCTGTCAGTGAGGGATGGTTTTGCTGTGATTATTGCCTGGGTGAGAGATTATGCCTTGTTTTTTTGCAAACTGCCTTATTTGCAGAGCAGAATGCATTGGGCTCATGTCCAATTGATACATTCCCCTTCAAACAGCAGATCCAACTACAGAGTGAGATGCAAATTTAATTATTTCACATGTAGGAAACAGAAACGGAATCTCATTGTTAAATTTGTTCTCCTATGTCGGAAAGATAAAAAACAAAAAAAGATGTTGAAGTGGCCTGTGTGAGCTGAATACATTTTACTCCCCAGAGCTGGAGAGAAATGAACTCTGTTACTGCTGCAGAAGCTTCACTGGATAGAATTATTTTTCTTTTTTTTACTTTTGCATATTCAGCATTACAATGAGCTGCTGAAACTTCTTCCTCATAAGCAAGCATATGTGCAATTCCCACCCCGTTTCCAGGGACCGTTTTGGGACCACTTCACTTTCCTTTGAAAGTGATCTCCTGGGATGAGAACCAAGTTAGTTGGACCTTAGATAGCAGGACATCTAGATCAAACCTGAGACAAATGATTTTCCTTAAGGGATTTGTTCCACGTAACACTTAGGGGAACACTCTGTAACCTGTAGACTGTTGTTTCCTGCTGTCCTTCACAATGGGGTGGGAGTCCTCTCCCCTGGTCCCATTTCTCCCCTGGTGTCACAGATTCTGAGAGGGAAAGGGATATATGGAAAGATTTGCACTCTTTCTTTGTCTCTCTCTCTCTGCGTCCACTAATTGCTGCAGCTTTACTCATGCCCTGCTTAGGTAGTTCTAGTTGCAGTGAGGCCCGTATGTACTTATGGGCATTACAAATGAGAGGAGGTTTGTGGTAGGGAGCACCACCCTCTTTGGCACTGAGTGACTTGTTCATCTTGAGTTCATGGGCTTATTTGTGTAGAAATGACTCCAAGGTCTACTTTGAGGACAAGCTGATCTTTCATCCATCCATCTCAATAGCATCTGGCTCCAGGAACTGGTGTTCCCTAAAGAGGAGAACCCAAAAGGTTCCTAGAATCATCTGCTGCAAGAACTAATGTGACTTAAGGGAAACCAGAGCTCGGAGTTTGGTCTTGTGCAAGTCTGTGCTTCAGGTCTGTCCCCTTCCACAAAGCTTTTGTCTCAAGGACAATTTGCCTTATCTTCTTTGGATGGTACTGGGAATCCCATTCATGAGCTAAACATAACTGATGAGGTCTGTCGTAACAGGCAGCAACAGAGCCCAGAGCCGCTCAAGCTCA
Organism: Phalacrocorax carbo; assembly: GCF_963921805.1. Taxonomy (NCBI): domain Eukaryota; kingdom Metazoa; phylum Chordata; class Aves; order Suliformes; family Phalacrocoracidae; genus Phalacrocorax; species Phalacrocorax carbo. Next base: position 8,806,810 of record NC_087530.1, read on the forward strand.
CCTGCGTTAGACTGACTGCTGCCCCAGAGCCAGTGTCACACTCTGGCCAGTGATGGATCAGCCATGCTAGACCCATTAATTATAGCTCATATCTTATAATAGCAGGAATAGATCTGTACCCTGTCACCCAGAAGAAAACTCAGTGTTCTCTCTCTCAGTGCTTCCCCCATAGCCATAAGCTATTGAGGAACATCAACACTGCATAGGGATGGGGAAAATGTTCATGAAAGAGATCTGTGTAATAGATAGCATATCACCCCACAGAGCAGCGGCACTCATCTCCTGCTGTTCATTTGCAGATGCCTGCAGGATCATCCTTTTCCATGAGCTGCCAGTCATTTACTTCTGGAGGCATGCTCCTTTACTGTACACAAACATACCAAGATCATCTGCCTTGTCTGAGCAAATTTCCCTACAAGGAGCAGAACAAAGGGCGAGCAGGACTCCAGAAAAGTGCGGTGCAGTTTGATGGTGTTTAGAACCGTGCTGTGCGTCAGCAGTGTCTTTTTCAAAAAGGGTACCTTTCCTGAAATGATCAAGCAGGATATGAGTGGCAGGTTTTTGGTGGTTTTTAAACATGGATCATTTCTGCGATGTGGTTTGCAGCATAACCCCCAGATAAATGCACAGGTGAGGGGGTGAAGTGCTGCAACACAAGGGCAGCCAGAGGCAAGAATTTTTTAATTAGCTTTTACACTGGAAAAAGTGTTTGTGTGGCCACACTTTTAGCTCAGGGGAATCCTTAACCCAGCCTCGCACAGCCTGAGCCTGCTTACCACAGAAAGGGAAAGAAGTTAGTCAAACAGGGGAAATAAACATTGGGTCACTGCTAAAAGGACATAATTTTCTACCAAACTCCTTCTATGTTTACCATATTAAATGATCAACACATTTGCACTGTATCAAACTGTGCAGATGTAGCATTAAAAGGTCAGCTGTTAACCTGAAGAAGCAAAGAGACGCCACATCTCTCTCTTAAAGATGATGCTCCATTCTGAATGGGTCCCCATGGTACTCCTATAATAACATTAATGCTCTGAGTGGTCGTATAGTGGCTCTCATTCGCAGTGCCTGGAACCTTTTCATTAAGACTCAGACTCCCACTGTGAAGATGGGAGCTGACTTTCTTAATGGCACTTGAACAACTGGGGAAACTGAGACACAAGGAGATTAAATTCCTTCAGTGAAAAAAAACCCAGTCTCCAATTCCTTATTCTCAGCCTCTCGTTCCTATCTTCAAGCAGGTTTCCGCACAGTAGAGTTTGTGGGGTTGAATATTCGATAAATCATGGAATTGGAAAATTCTAAAGATCTTGGATCTCTTCTGACTAAATTGTTAATCTGTATGGTCAGTAACTCTAAAACAATCAAAATGAGAATGTATTTTGATGCAGTGAGACTTGAAGGAATAGGAAAATCAGAGTCAATGAAAAAGCAAGGTGTCTCTCATGCCTCATATTCACATAACATAGGTGGGCCTACCCTTGGGAGCATCTTACAAAATAAGAGCTGTATTATTACTTAGCCCATTTGGGACAGATAAGAACTAATCTTGCTTGAACATCTCTGCCAGGTCTGATCCTTAGAGCCTGGCAGGGCCACGCATTTGTTTACATTCTAGTTCAGAAAAGGATTTAAGGCCCTATTTATCTTTAAGGCTCCTAGTAGATGCATGAAATTTCAGGTACTTTTCATTGAAGAATGAGCCCTTCAGTGAATCAAAGTCTTGTTACGTCCCCGTAGGAGATGGAAGAGGTGAAAGCCTGGCCCCACCTGCTCAACTTGCTAATGGAGCGGCTGAGCCAGAATACAGATGTTGCCACGTTACCTCTATTTCACAGAAGAAGCCAGGAGTAGAAGGAGGTTTGAGATTTAGAGCATATCTATACTCACAAGACTATGTAAATTACTTATTTCTCTGGCTTCAAGCCTGTGCTTGGAGGTACAATATAGGTTAATTAAAGACACAAGAGAGTATGGGGAAGATGCACAGATTGGACGAAGGAATAATGGTGTGGCAAAGACTGAGGAAAGATGTCCCAAGTCGATTCCTGGATAGAAAATTGACACCACAAACCAGCTTTGCCTTTTTCTTCAGAAAGGAAAAGCACAGCACCAAAGCACTGAGCAGAGCTGGTGCAAAAGTAGAACTGTCACGGTTGATACTGGTTGCCCCACAACTTCACCAACATGGGAAATCTGGGATAAATTTCTCTGTGTGCTTTCCCAAAAATCATGTCTCCCTATTCAGCCGTGCACAGCCTGTTAACGAGTCCTAGAGGGCAAAAAGTCTCATTCTCCACAAATGATGTAGCAGGTTTTCTGGTCTTCTGACATATTGAAATCATGAAGGCACGGGGTATGTTTCTGAAAGACAGGCTTCAGTCACGCACCTTCTGTTTCTAGGGTCAGAACAGGGACAACCACTGGAAATTCAGCAATGTATAGTATGGAAGGAGTCAGGCTAAATGACCCAATAACTTGTCCGTGTCTAAAATATATTAGTGGTCTTTGTATGCCAGGACTCTTATGCCTCTTTTTTCCACACGTTAGGGGTGCAGCAAAGAAATTGGTATGGAATTGTCGTTGCTGCTACTTCTACGAGCACTAAATCTTGCTTTGTTTTTCCTATTTTCTTTTCTTCATTTTTTTTAATAGCCATCCAGGCTTCTTTACTGAAGCCATAAAAAATACAAGTTATGAAAAGAAAAAGAAAAAGGCTATTTCTAGGCAAAAGAACGTGTCTTTGTGTATGTTTGCGGACTGAGTAGCACAAGAGGGGACCTGATCCTCAATATGTTTGTAGGATGAGTCACACAATAGAGACCTGAATTGAGCCCTCCAGGCACAACTGTAATGTAAATATTAATTAACATTAATGGTCTGTGGCCTTGCTTGTCAGCTGGAAGCCAGCAAGGCTGTGCGTGGTAGAGTAGTATTAATTTGTTGTTGGAGCCCTTAAAGCAGTGAGTCTCGTGGTATGGTGACCTCAGCAGCTTTGCTCCCACAAATCTACCCAGCTCTGCTACTGGATCATTCACAGGGAGGAAAATCACAACTGGGATGAGATGCCCGGGCGGGCAGTTTCAAAGAGCACTAGGGACACAGGTGGGAGACAGTCTCATTGCTGAGCTCTGTACCCTACTGAGGTGGGTACCCTACCACCCTAATGTGGGCTCCTCATGTTACAAACCCTGGGCATGGTGCCACGTATTTGACACGCTGAGAACACTGCGAATGGTGGGTCACACTTCCAAGAGTCTCTCTTATTCTCCTGGGCCAGTCTTTGCTAGCTGCACCTTGTTCTTTTTGCATCCAGGCACAGGGCAATCATTCCACGGGCTCCAGCTGGAATGTCTCAGGTTCCCACTTGCTCCCATACGGTGGGCCCGATTCTCAGCAACAGCATCTCCCTCTCTTTTCCTCCCTCCTTCTTTCTTCAAGCACCTCCAATGAATTATTAATTGCAACTCATCCAATTAAAGGGCTCCTGCATGTTAATAATTCATGGCTGCTCATCAGAGCTGTTGGCTGGCAGGCTAGGCGGCACTAGGGTTGGGGTTTCGGTGAACTGAGAGGAGTGAAGTGCAATAAAGAAAGGAAGAAATCAATAGTGTAGCACAGGCTGTACACATCTAGAAGACTCTTTATTATATCTGAAAATTGCTTTCTGTGATTGCTACCATCATTACTTCTGTATTTATTTTTTAACGACTCGTCCATCATGAAGCCCGTATACATAACGAAAAAGGCCAATTGCACTAAAACAGTTAAATTCTTTTAATACCTGGCACTGGGTGAAAGCAGTAATGAGTTCCTTTTGTCTCTACTCCCTCTTATGGTGAACCTTCCTCATCTAGGAGCCAGTTCCATTGCTATCTCTGTAAGTTAGAATAGATCTACTACTTTTCCCTCTGGAAATGGACCCTTCAGTGATGTTCATGGGACTAACTTGCAGCTTAGCAGCTCTGACATTACTATATAAAGGCAGTTCCTAGGACATGAGAATACTAGCAGAGTAATCAGAGGAAGCAAGAGTGTGGTGCTATTGCAGAGCCAACCTTTTCTCAGGGCAAGAAAGAAAGGCAATGAGACTGGAAGCCTCTCCCAAGGTTTGAGATGAGTGGGCATTAGGGAAAATGTTGACAAGATAGTCTGGGATGAGGGCCATGGAAGCTGTGCACACTGGAGGGGATATAGTCTCCTACAGGGCAGATCTGAAGCATGAAGAAAGTGAAATTGTAGATTTTGCTATTTGAGCATAGTCATAGAGAACAAATCCAGACAGCTAAATGGCCAACCTCCTTGTTGTCTCAGAAAAAGGTACACAAAGAATGAAGGGCTAGCGAGAAAGCTAGAAAAGTCAAAGTAGAAATAAGATCCACTCTTTTTTGCCAGTGATGGCAGTGCACTGAAAGAAAATACTCAATGAGGCTTTCAGCAAGGGTATGTGTAGGTGGAAATCACACCAAGACTCAAAGCCTGATGAAAGGTATGCCTCAAACACTGGGTAATGGTTTACTGCCAATAAATAACCCAGTAAAATCGTGTAGACTATATTGAACAGGAAGTCAGCTTAAATCAAATAGCTATGTCCTCAGAAGTCTTTTTGTCTCTGGAATATCTCTTTAATAGGGGTCATACCGTCCTTTTATAAGCTTCAGGAATATGAAGAGAAGGTCAGATGTACTGGAAGTTGGGGAATGCTTTTTGTAGCCTTGCACATTGGGGACATTTTGTTTTAAACCACATTTGGTGGAAACCATAAAAAAGCCCATTGCTAATGAGCGGTACAATTGGTAGTACATGTGGGTTGCGAGCTTATTTTGAAAGGAACCATGACTTTGTACAGCATCTACTTCAATAAGACTTCAGACTGGGGCTTTGCACCTCACTGCAAATGCATAATATTGGTGAAACGCTGTTCCTGCATGGTGGTGTGATGTGACTGAATCGCAGATTTTGAAATATGTAAGAACCTAGAGAGAAGAGTTATTCTTTTTTTAATGCAAGTGATTTTAGTGCTGATTTGAGAGCCCTGAGGAGAATGTGGAGTTCAGTCTTCATGGCCCATTCAGTCTTTGGTCTCTCAGCTGTAATTTCCAATTAGTGCTAATTTGATTGTGGTTTCTGTGGTGTGGCTCATGACGACCTTCTATACCCAGCTGATCTGGCACTGCAATTTGGTGGATCTTTCCCAATGGACAGTAGATAATTTGAGACTCTGCCACCACCAAACGACCCCTATTTACATGTTTTGCTCAGCCCCAGCTCCCGTTTAGCCTGATTTTGAAGGTATCCTGGCTAACATCTGTTCCCTCGACATTTCTGTTTCTAGACGCCAAAGCCGTATCCTAGTTCCTGGCCTCATATACTGAATGTGCACTATATGTTTCAGATTCCACTGAAACAATACCACAAAACCTATAAATTGCACAGAAGAAAGCAGGAGAGTTAGCAGAAAGGCCAAACCCCTTGAAACAGTAAGGGACACTTAGTGGAGAGGTGTGACTTAGGAGTGGTACGGCACAGCTCTGGGCAGCTGAGGAGGTGCCCTCTGGTCCAACTTCTTGCATTGCTTGGTAATCAGCTGCTGAAAGTGCTTGAGGGAAACAGATCAGGGGTGGTTTATTCTGAGGTCTCAGGAGGCTTCTTGGTGATCATGGAAGCATCTCACCATCCACGCATGAGACAGCAAGGTGGATCAGCGAGTCTTCGCTGCGACACCCCATCCTCCTGGTATTGCCATTGTAGTAACTTCCCTTCCTTGGACGGGAACTGACTCTTCTGCTCAGGGACGGGTGAGAGGAGAGCATAGGCAGTCTGACACCTGGCATGCACCATTGCGATACAGCCAGCTTCCGTAAGCCGCATGGCTTTCCACATAGCTTTCTTCTTTAAAAGGAGAAGGGGCACTACGGACATTTTTTTCCAGGTTTTTGCAATATCTCTATTTGTCCACTGTGTACGCACAGATCAATTCCAGAGAATAAAACCAACGTGAACTTGTAACATTGCTGGGCTTTTGAACTACAAGAATAAAATCAACAAAAATCTTAGCAGAAAATCAAATTTCTGTTGGGTTCTTTTCATTATTTTTATTGACATTTTCATGAGGGAAGAATTGATCATATCTCAACTCTGGGGTTGAGTTCTTTGAAAAAGCTAGCTTTTAGCTTACAATAAAAAGGTGGAGACATGGGCACAGGTGATACCCCACTTCCAAAGGCCTCTCTGGAAGCTCCAGTCCAAATCCACATCTCTTCTGGCATTGCTTTGTACAATACGACTTCCCACTTGATTCTCTCTCTGTTGTTTGCTTTATTTGTCTGTTAATACCTAAGCCAGTTCTTTTTTATCTTGCTTGTATTTTTGGCTTTTTTTTCCTTTCCCTGCTTAGTACTAAACTACAGCGCACGCATTGTGCTTTCAGCTGCCTGTGATCTGTCAGTGGGCCCAGGAGCTTAGCCTTAACGGTCTATGTAAATATTTTCTCAAAATTACAAATATTCAGAATGGCAGTAATATATGGAGCTTTTTTTAAAGCATCTTGTTTTATGGGCTTAACTACAGGCTGGGAAGCATGGAGATGTTGACGTTATTTGTACAAGGGACACACACTCACGTGTACACAAAAGCCCAACATTGTACAAATAGCAGTTCAGGCCATAAATATCATGGCAAAATTGCTCCCAGATCAAAACAACTCCCAAAAGAGACATGATTGAAATGAAGTCAGACTGCATTACTTTCAGGGTACACACCCCCTTTTTTTTTCTTTTCTCTGAAAGTGGGTGGAAAAGAAAACCCCGGTGCTGAGAAGCCTATTCTGGATTAACACATTTAGAAACAAAATGTACCTTTGTATCTCAAAATCTGAGTGTCATGAATATTTAACATGGGGAGGAAAGAATGATTTTGTCAGTGTGTAAAGCAGTCCCAGAGAGGCTCGAATTCTGCCTAGTTTCTATTAGTTTTCCTTCTCTGTAAACAGACTGAGTCATTTGCTGCAGGAGAGGTGTGTGAGCACAGGGAGGGAAAGACACGCAGGTAAGAAGAAAAAACACGCAAAGGGATGGAAATGGATTTGCTGTGCAAAGTGTCGTCTCCATCCCCATTTCTCGTGATATGTCGCTAGGTCTGTGCAGCCAAGTTTAGCTGCAGTTTTCAGTCCTGCAATGTCACAAACCTGGAAGGTCTGCTGCTTTGCTAAAAAAAACAAATGAAAGGTGACTGTACATTCTGACTGACCTGCCTTAGAGCAAAGCAGAGACCCAGAGCCACTCAAAGGGAAATCTTATATTGGTGAAAATGTGGGCGAAAAATCCTTTCCTATCAGCGCATCCCCATTTGGTTGAAACCAAACCTGTCCCCTGTCAAAAGACTCTGTGGTTATTGGGGTGTGGTGGGTTCCCCATGGACCTCGTGAGCTATGTGCACGCCACAGAGCCTCCAGGCTGCACACTCAACAAGAGGCAGGGGCTGACTCTGATCCAGCACAGCAGGGACAGTTCAGGGCATCTTGATTTTGTGATCCTGGCACAGGGAAGCCTCTGGACTCAGGCAATCATATCAGCAGGTATTGAAGTCCAAAGCAGCAACCTTTAAGTTAAGCATATCGGAAGAGTTTGTCTGTGTATCAGGGCACCAGCGACTTCAGCTTGTCGTTCCCCGTTGTGTCTTTCTCTGTATTTGCTGAGATTGCTCTACATTTCGTATTCTTTAGTCCAGTCTTTGGACTGTAGCAGAGCTGGGGAGGTGCAAAATTAAATTTGCCTGTACCTCCTGAACTGGGAGTGGGATAACTTCTGGGGGTACATGGAAAGGGAGATTAACCTGGGGAGAGGAGTGGGCTGCAGCCTTCCCTTCCCCACTCTGCGTGGGCACATCCCAGCGGTGGGCAGGGACAGCATGAGTTTGGTAGACAGTGTGTTTAATAGCCTTTTGCCCCTTCCATCTTTCCATTACTCTAATTTTCATATGATAAGGGGCATAGTGCTCATACAGTCTACCTGGGCCAGTCCTGCTGTTTTGCAAATGGAGCTGGTTTGGCATCAGCAAGCAGCTGAGGTTTTTATCTTTTCCTGCCTATGTTGCTTTTTTTCCCTCCTGCCTGTACCATGCAGGTGTTTGGTGCAGCCATGAGTCAGAGCTTTTGAGGTGGGCTGCTTGTACCAGGCTGCCATCCAGAGGGGAAAGATACGGTGCTGGGAGTATGAGGCACTTACTGGATGGGAAAGATGGATGAGAGGGATAGGTCCAGTCAGGACATCAGAGCAGGGCATTACATCTAGGGCAAGGAGGGGTTTTGAAAGGGGTCAGGTGATTAAAGTAATTTTCAAGGTCCTGTGAGCTTGAGCCAAACCTTTGGTCCAGAATCCTTTCTGATCAAATGCCACAACGTGAGCAGCAGCAAAATTTGCAAATTAAAAGAAAGAATAATTTCTGTACATGACACTTGTCACTGGAAGATTTCAAGCACCTCACCCTCTGAATCTTTACTGCTCTGCCCTCCCTGCATCTGGGCTAGTAACTCAGCCTCTGGCCACAAACTTGAGCCTTTCCATCTGCAGGACTCCAGATCTAACCCCAAAGTGTGTCACTCGAGCCTTTCTGGGGCAGAGATGGCCCAGACTGTAGACAGGACATAAAGCAGCTGATACCTGTGCTTTGAGGCAGGACCTGTCTGGTGTCTGCAGGCACGCTTGAGCCCCAAACTCTCAGACCATGTTACTCAATTGCCAGCAGTGAATAAGATGAATACATGAATACACTCTGACAGGACACACCTATATAATCAATACCTATTATCTTTTTCACACATGAATTGTATGTACGTATGCATATATAGAGGTAGGCCTAGACACATCTGTGCACACATTCAGGACCTTTTCAGTGACTACACATAAATATATGCCGGTGTACCTATTATATACAAATATAGAGGCAGTGTGCTGCTCTCTATATAAATTTTTGCTAGGTCTTCCTTTTGCAGTGTGATCAATAACAGTTCTAGTGCAGAAGGTGAGCAAAGTGCCTTGTTAAACTAATAATTGCACAGGAACCAAATCCTTTCTAATAAAATCTTTTAAAACCTTTATAAAATTTCTACTCTAAGGCCAGTTTTCCTGGGAGACCTATAATTATTGAGAGTGGAAAGAAAGGAGCATAACTAGCCTCTCTTACCAACAGCCCAATAGACACTAAAATGGGGCTGCACCGAGAAGGTAGCCCCTGTGGAGTCTCTTGATTGAGACACAGACCTGTAGGCTTGTGCTGTCCATCTCCTGGCAGGGTTTATAATTAAAACTGTATTGCTGTTTATATTCCAGCAGCACCTGTAAGACCCATTGCACAAGGTGCTGTGCAAACAGAGAGACACCAGGCTTGCTGCAAAGGATTTACAACTGTAATAGATAAAGCATGCTGGGGGGAGTGGATGTGGAGAGGGATGACAAGGAAGAAGGACAGTCAGTCTTTCAAGGTTGTGTGTTAACAGAAAACAGAAGTCAGGGGCCTGACTGCCAAGCTGTTGCCACTCCCTGCCAAGCCATAGGGGCCCTCAGATTTAGTCTTGAAGAAATCCATGTGTGGCTTGACCCAGGCAGGTCCGTGTTATATTTGTACATGTGATCCCACTACGGGGCAGAAACAATGCCTCTTAGCTGCAGCTGAGGTTGTGGGTAGCCTGTCAGGTCCCATTTGACTGTAGGAACATGCGATGCGTATTTGGAGTTGACACTGCTAGTGAGACATGCTACTCCCGTGCACCAAGCGCAGGTCCGAGGCTGGACTCCCTGTGGCGCAGTGGGACTGGGGAAGGGCAGCTGCTCTGCACGGCAATTGATGCAACGGAGGCCTTGTTCCTCGCCAGCAGGTCACAGGCAAGTTTGGAGGATCGATTCTGTGAGATCTGTGTCTGTAGCTTGTGCAAGTGAGGGACAGGAGTACTGGATGCTGTGGCAGGCTGGGAGCACTGGAGAGGAGGAACCCAGCAGGCTGAGGGTAACAGATGGTCATCTTGTACAGCAAATCCCATCACAGTGGGTGCATTGAGGATCACTCCCAGCCAGAGCAGCCAGAAAAGCATGCCAGTGCCTTGTTCACTGGAGCATCCTGCCTGCGCTCCATGGGAAAAGGTCAATCACCATGTAAATGAGGCGGTATCTTCTCTGGAGAGGCCGTTGTTTCTGTGAGGCTTTTCATTAGCTTCAGTGCCATCCATCCTAGGCAGCATTGGCAATATGGGGAAGAAAGGCAAGAAACAAGAAAGTTAGTAAGTCGTGAGCTGTGTTTGGTTAAAGAGTGTCTTCAGGCTTCAATACTAATGCATATGGAAGGGGGTATTATGTAGGGACACTCAGCTTCCTTCCTCCAAGTTAATTAACCTCCTTCACCTCCACACTGTTATAGACACAAGCAGTTCTACCACATATGTCAAGGGCATAATTAGCACAGGCTGAGCAAACCACACACAGAATGGAAACATGCCTGCAAGATGGACAAAAGTGAAAGCCAGGCATCGGCAGAGACAGTGAGCCACGGCACAGCTGACTAAGTATGGCAGGAGCAAATCTGAGCTGCTGGAGGGAAAGATAAAGGCTGCCCCTTTTCTGTCCCTCCATCTGCTGTCTGCAGTTGCAGGGCATGGATGAGAGGCTGCATCCAGCAAACAAGAGGAGATTCACTCTCTGGGTAGATGACAAGGGGTAGGAGCAGCTTGGTGGTGGAGGAAAGTCTTCCTCAGTTCCTATTCATTGCACCCAGTGGACTCAGACCTCCAGCATTTCCAGCTTTTTGGTGCTCAGAGGACACAACTTTCCTCCCCCATTCAGGTATCATGATGACAGATCCTCAGGTGACCTTTCTCCATCATACAGGAGAAGGTCTCCATCCTCGCTGCCAACTCTGCAGCTCTGCCCAGCCCTGATCTCCCAAAACCTCTGCAGCCCCCATCTGCTCCCGGTAACTCAGGCTCCATATGCCATCTCTCAGATGATGACATGTCTGCTGCCATGAAAATGAACCCCCTTGACAGGGAAGACTGAGGTGGATCTCAACAGTGTTTCATGGATAGAGGGAAACCGCATTGCCTAAGGGCAGGTCTGCAAGGATCCCTGTGAAGGTGTCCACCATTGTTCACACAGCTCATTTCGCGGGATCATTGTCCCTCACCCCTCAGTCCTAATGGATGTTGATCATGCCTGTTGATCAACTCCATATGTGCTGCTTCCTCTTTTTCCTTCCACTTCATCTACTAGGTTCTCCTGTCACACCTTACCTGTCATATAGATTGCAAGCAGCCTGGGACAGCCCTGCTCCATGACCAAAGATCCCCACTGCTACTGTCATGCAGATCCCTGTGAATGGAGGGTGTGAGAGGAGAAAATCAGAGAGAGCTCATGGTTCCCTGTAAGGTCTCTCCTCTTCTGCAGCTCACAGCTTCGGACTTTGCCTCCTCCCTTCTCCCCAGAATCACAAAACAGACATGCAAAACGTTCCCAGTTTTTAAAAGCTGCTGTTTTATAAAAGCATAGTGCTTGTTCCAGCTGCAGGCACTAAATCATCCCTCTCCTCTGGACGTGTGCTGAGGAAGTAAGGCCAGTGATGAATGGGGCTGTCCATATTTACATTGGGAGCAGAACAGCTGTGTGAATCTCTCTGTGCAACGAGTACTCTGTGCAAACTCGGCATCCCCCTTGCTTCCTCCCCCACTGCTTGGTGACAGAGACTGATTGTCCACTTTTGCAGAGTACTGCCCAGCAGTTTGTATGACTCCTAGCACCTCTTGAAAGTGAGGAGGGGGGGTACCTAACCCTCAAGTCATGAGAGTGACTGTTTCTTTGGCGAGTCTTATTTCCTGTGATGACTTTGCAAACAAGCAGGCCACAGAAATAAAAGAGAAGTGCTGGTGAATTGGAAGTGAGAGCGGGGAGGAGAAAGGGTAGCCTGGCTGTTTCTTGCAAAGAACTGCATCCAAGATGTTGAGCGCCTGTAGCACTTTTCATCCTTCAGACAAATGCTCAAGGTAAATATTGGTGCCAATACGCTCTGTGTGATCAGACACCAGCTCTCTGCATAGAGCTCTTGGACTGTGGCGTTTAAGAAGAGCTTAAAATACTGGTGAGACTTAAGTAATGTATGGACAACCAGTACAGGCTTCCTACCCTTTTCCCCCACTCTTTCATCCCGACCCTGGTCTACGCTGTTGACTGCTACCTTTGCTTCGTGGCCTATCTCAGCCCTAGGTAGAAGTAAATGTTTTGTTCTTCTACCAGATCTCCATGCAATCCGGCCACTAAACTTCGCTCCTCCTGTCATGGTTTAGCGGCAGCTCAGCCCCACACAGCCGCTCGCTCACTGCCCCATCGGTAGATGGGGGAGAGAATCAGAAGGGTAACGCTCGTGGGTTGGGATAAGAACAGTTTAATAATTAAAATTAAAAGAAAACAACAGTAGAAATGCAATGTAAAGGAGAACAACGAGAGGCGCAAAGCCCCGGGGAAGGGGGGGGGAAGGGAGGGGAGAGGGGGAACAAACCGCCGGAACAAACTGCCCACGCCGCAGCCGCCCGCCGACCCGACGCCACGCCGCCTCCGCGCTGGCGCTGCAACTGCCCCCACCTCAATATATTGGTCATGGTGTCACATGGTATGGAATGAACCTGCCATTGGCCAGTCAGGGTCAGCCGTCCCCACCATGGCCCTGCCCCTCCCAGCCCCCCCCGCCACGCGGCAGAGCGCGGGAAGCTGGAAAGGTAGCCGACCCCACAGTGAGGAGAATTAACCCCTTCTCAGCCAAAACCAGCACACCTCCTAAGCAGACTCCCATAATTACGGATCTGCCCATTTTCCTCATACCTGTATCCCTATAACCCATCAGAAAGGTTTCCAGAGATGACCATGATCTGTCAGGAGTTTCATTGCCTTTAGCACATCTCAGCGGAATGCATCTCTTTCACCAAATCTGCATATTCTGAGATTAAAAATATGTCAGCCTGAAATCAGTCAGAACATTTCTGATCTGCTCTCCATTACGCTCCTTAGCTGATGGAGATACGCTGGGTACAAGCAGCAACATTATGGAGAAAGGAATAAACTGTAAGGTTGTCTACATCCCACATATCTGGAGGAGAAACAGGAGGCTAAAGAAGGAAAGCAGATATGACTCTAATACCTTCATCCAGCACTTTACATGAAAAAAGACTTAAATTATAGCAGTAGGATGGGTGGTGCCACTGCACAGGGAAGAGGGGTGTGTCTAAAGAAAGGCACTTGGCACTGTGGTTTGGAGAGATGGCACTGTGTGAAGAGAAGAAGAGGAATATTTACGGGGTCCATTTGTATAGCCTCCTACTGTAGCAGACCAGAGGAAGGCTCACCTTGAGATCCCAAACTTGGCAGAGGTTCCCTTGAGGCAGGGTTTAGCCCACAGCTACCATCCACACCTGGACTCAGTTCAATCCAGCCCAGCACAAGCTGGAGATGGACTAAGATTTGGGGCTCCATGGGCTGAAACACGTCTCCTTCCTGCCATCATGGGCTGGGCTAATCACTGAATAAGGAAAAAGAACTGCAAATGGAAAATGCCATTTTCAATCTGCTGGAGTGTCTGGGGAGGGGGAACAAAACTAGACTTGGGGAAAGGCAAAAGAATGACAGGGAGGTGGGAATGGCTCCTTGCCTTATTCCTATGCTGCTCCACTCCACGTTCAGATAAAGTGGTCCCTTCTCTCCAGCCTTCTTCTTTCTAGTCACACACTCAGTTGGTTAATTCTCTCCTCGTCGAGATCAGAGATTAGATAGAGCCTGGATTTATAGCTAGTGAAAATAAAAAGAGCTGCTCCTATCAAGGATTCAAATGATTAAATATCCCACCATAGAAATACTTTTAACTTCACTTACAGTACAATTTCACTTACAAGCTGATGCAGTTGACAGCACTAACAAAAGCCGCTTGAGTAATATGGGGCCTGAAGAGAGGGAGAAAGAAGCTGGAGGAGAGAATGAGAACAAGGAATAGGGACAGAAATGGAGAGAGAAAGAGAGTGAGATGCAAAGAGAGGAAAGGGAAGGCAGGGAAAGGGAAGGAAAGGAGGAGGTTGGCTTTCTCTGCCTGTAGCATTAAAAGTACAAGAGCTAAACCAATTAAACAATGAAAGGAAAGCAAAGGATTAAATGAAGGGCTATGTAAAACAGCTCCTCTAATCCAGCTCATTTACTGCTCTTTTTTCTCCATTTCCCTCTCATGTTGATCCTCAGATTCAACAACGCCAGACCCGTAGTGCCTCGCGCCTCGCACATGCAGGGCCCTGCTGGCACCGTGGCGTGCCCCATTCGCTCCTCTCCCACCCCTGCCCCTGCCCACTGCCGGCCGAGGAGGGAGCGGCTCTGGCGAGTGATCAGATCATTGGTCTGGGGATGCTCCTGGGCAGGAGAACGAGCTTGGGCCGAGCTTTGGTCGCGCCCATGGTTAGACTGCTCCTGCTCTCCAGCCAAACTCACTCAAGGACAACCTCAGCAATGCACTGAGAGCTTTTCTGTGAAACGGGACTGTCCTTCTCTACCATCGTTACCAGCAGATCAGAGGAGGACTGTTCCTCTCTGGGCGCTGCTGGACAAAGCCTCTAGGCTGCTGGTGATCCAAAGGTCAAAGAGAAATTTTCAGGGCAGCTTCTCCTGCCTCCTCTGTGGCGTCTCCTTTCCCTCATTCCCTTCCTTTTCACAGATCTACAGACACAGGAGCCATGAGGTCTGGAGTGGACACAGCCCCAGCGTGCACGGAAGGGCTGCACCTCTCATCCAATGCACGTCGTGCCGGGGGCTGCAGATAGCAGCACGGCAAGGAGCATTTCCACTCCCTGTGCCCCGCCTCTGCCGTGCCCTGCTGATGCTGGGCTCTGCCACAGCTCCCAGACCTGTTGTGTGGGTCAGGGAGTCCTGCAGAAACCATGGCAGTGACGGGGAAAGTGTCTGGCAGTTAACATGCAGCAAAAGGGAGACTGGTGGGGACTAATATCACTTACCCACCGTCTCCTTTTCCCCTTTTTCTCCATTTGCCTGATGTCCAGGAATGATTGTTTCTTTCCTGGTTACTTCTTACATTTTGATCTCAGCCTCAGGGAGAGCAGAGGGATGGCAGAGCAAGTCATTTGGGGAAGGACTTGAGCACTGGGGGAAAGCGTGGCTCCCTGGAGGAGGTTATCTATGCCTGGGCACTGTCTGCAGGGATGCTGTGCTATTTGGAAATTATGTTTTTTCCCCTTCAGCACTCCAGAGCCACAGATCATTTGAATTCACCCTCTCCATCCCTTTCAGGAGACAGAAAGGCCCCAGCCGTACTTGAAATGAGACAGATGCTTATGGAATTGTGGTTTTAAAAGCATTTTTCAGTTGAGTTCTTTCCTTTTCTACACAGAGCAGTCCAATGTGAGCTGACTAATAAATGCATTATCTTTTTTTTTTTTTAACTTTCCTAGGAGGGTTTGATATGGCAGCTCCATAGATCAGCCAGGTCTCCAGGGATATTTCTGCCCTAAACAAAATGGAAATTGTCTGCCCCCTCACAAGCCCTCAGTGACTCATACAATAAAGAGAACCCATAAATATTTGGGTAATTACAGTCCGTTCACCTAAATTCCATAAGAGGCAGAGCACTCTCTCACTTCGTGTCCTTAAACAGCCGTTGCGTGTTGCTGTTTGCTGCCTGCGTCTTGCCGTAAGCACCCAACTCCCCCTTAATGGTCAGCTCCCAGCTAGCGTGCATTCAGCTCTTCATAGGTAGGTGGCAAAGGTTGGGAGCACTTCACAGTAAAAGGATGAAAAGTTATGCAATGAAGAGTAAGTTAGATGCTGTATTGCTTTATACATGGCACACAGAGAGCCAGTGCCTTCTGCCTGATGCCCCGTCGTGGGTCACCGAGCCCACTCTGTAGCCACCTCCGGGACACGGAGAGCAGAGGACCCCTGCACCTGGCACAAGCATTTGCTGAAATTTGCCGTAGCCAGACTCTCCAGCAGTCCTACAGATTAATGCATTTTATAATGTTATTATTACTGTGGTGGTGTTATTATTTTACAGCTTGTTGTCACCACTCTATGAGGCAGATCCAGCTACACATATATCTGATCTGGGTGGTCTACAGTCCTTTGTACGTGCCCTGGAATGGTTACTTACACAAGGATCCTGTTACAGCTATTTGATGCTGCATAAATATATATTTTTAAAAGGAATGATTCAGTGAAAGTTTAGGCTATGTTATTTCCTTCCCTCCCTCCCTGCCTCATCAGCTCAGGGTAAATTACAGGCTGTGCGAGAACACTTTTAAAAAGCCCTCCTTGAAATTAGCATGTCTGGAGCAGCACTCTCTGCACGCCCCAGCAGTCTGCCTTTTCTCAGTGGCTCATCTCTGCTCTTTGACGGCCTCTTGCAGCGCAGCTGATGGCCACAGTGACAGGAGGACCACAGGTTTCCTTTTGCCCAACCCAAGGCAAGTAAAATAGACACGGAGTGGATTTGCATAAAGTGTCTTTCTTCCTTGACTTCCTGACGATCCTCTGAAGAGCATCTCCACTGTGAGAAAACCGGGCATCGTTGGCTTGCTCGGACCACAGGCCCCCAGCAAGCAGAGGAGTCGCGCTACTCCTGCCAGAGGGAGGGATGGACAGGTCTACAAAAATATGTGTGGTCTGGACGGCAGAGGGGAGCTCTCCAAGGAGCTGATGACTGGCAACCCCAGCGTGGGAATGAAAAGCTGTTAAGCTAGAGGAACCCGTGAAGGGCAGCCTCCTGCCTCCAGACATAACCAGGCCCAGCTACCTCCAGAGAAGGTCTGAGCAACCCCAGAGCCTGGTATCAGACCTTGTCAGTCACAAGACTTTCTGTTACAACCTGCTGCTTTATCAAATGCTTCGTTTTATCTATTTTTCATCCTCCCTCTCCCTTTTTCTCCTGCTACCTAAAATTTGTTTCTTTCCTCGCTATGGGTGACGGTACTTCTAATCAGCACTTTCCCTGCCTAATTGCCTCATTGCGAGCTTCTCCCTGAACCTGTCAGACACAAGCTCACACTTCTTGCCTTACTTGTCACAAGAAAAATTGTTCTTTTAAACGTGTCTGGGAGACGCACAAGGACATTGAATACTCCAGGGAGAGAGAAGGGTGGAGGAGTGACTGACTGCAGTTACTCATTACATGGTGATTCTGCAAGTCCCCCCTACTTACCTGGAGATACACAAACACAGAAAAAGGAAAACTCTCTGTCTCAAAGACATAACAGTCCGTAATATGTTGACACTGAATAGTCCCTACGGAAGTTATACCTGTTATGATTACAGCAGAGGATGAGCGGATTACTCGGTGAAACAAACCATCCGTGGCAGGAGGGATTATTTTGCATGTTAGAGGAAGATTTGGGGACTTTAAATACTAATACCCCATTTACGATTAATGCATCTATTGCCTAGGAACCTGTGTGCTGACCTATTCGCTCCCTGTCTCAATCACACCAGATGTGCTAGCAGAGACAAAACACTTGGTATGTGTTTGCTGTACCAGTGTTGCATTCATGTAAGAAATTTCTGTCCTGTTCGTAACCGAGCAGACCTCTGAGTTTTACCTCCCACATCCAAGTCCTCTGTTGTCCACCTAAATTAGATTATTTGTGAAGCATGTTGATGTTCACCCCTGGTGATAGCAGAGGAGTCTTTCAGGCCAAGGTATTTGTGGTTGTCATCTTATCTCCTGATAAGAAGATAACAGTGTTCTTCCAGCCACTGACACATTGGCTTTAGTGCTGGTAGATTTGCCTATCAAAGGCTGGCAGAAAGATAGAGCAGGGTGAGATGTTTCTGTAGCTCAGCTTAGCTTTCCTTGGTGAGATAAATGATGACCTTGGTCTTACCTCCACCTGCTTTGTCTCAGACTAAACAGGTGACAAGGCTGATGTCACACCTTCAGGTCTTGCCTGAATTTGGAGGGCTCCGACTTCATGGCAGTTATATTGGTGACACGTTGGTCTTGTCCTTTACATTTCGCCCCACAAAAGCAGATTCCCTCTGTGGCACAGGACAAGCCGCTTCAGACCAGGGTCCCTCTCACCTCAAGTGTTAGCCAGAGAGCAAAGTTTTATCAGCAGCAAATAGTCTCTTTGTGCCTCGGTGCCTTGCGTACAGGTGACGAGAGCAGAGCTGTTTCCTTTTCCAGTTTCGCCTTTGTGTTTTGGAGTGGTTTGGGGGGGAGATGATGCTCAGGGAGGCCCCGGTGGCAGTGCCGTTTACTTGCTCTTGGGAACATCAGCAGGAGAAAGTGTCCAGGAGCTCGCGGTGCCTTACGTCTGGCATTGGTCTGCCCTTACTGCCTCTCTTACTGCAGCTTTGAAGAAGTTTCCCCCAGTCCTCCTCTACCTGCCCAGGGTTTCATTACTCATGGTCGCTGCGGAGCTGGGAGCGCTGGCTTCTGCCAGCTGAGCTGCTACAGAGCAGCTGTGACCTCCTGGTGAGGCAAAAGCACAGAGATATTAGCAGGGCACAATTAGAGGGCGGAGTGGAGAGGGAGAGAGATTGACTGTGGGCCACTGCTAAGTATTTTACCTGTCAAAAAATTACTTTAACCTGCACATTTAGGCTATAAAAATATTTCTTCAATCAAGGAAAGGCCTGCTATTCACAAGGACAAAGCTAAGGCAGCATCTTCTCCTTGTCTCAGAAAATTAATTTAAAACAAAAATTGTGGAGAATTCAATAGCAGGAGAGAAGGAGAGAAAGAGAGAAAAAACCGTGTGTGTGTCCATGGTCTTTAGTTCCTGCCCTTCATACCTCTGCATTGCCATGGGGATATGGTATAGCTCTTTTTTTCTGGGACCAAAATGTATGCATCTGTGCCTTAAAGCCCAATTAAAAGCTCTGAAAGCCGATAGCAGGCTCAAAAGAGATTTTACTTTAAACCACACTCTGTACTGACTCACTGCTGCCTTCCGAGGAAGGTATCCAAGTCTCCCTCTCACTGTGCACGAGAACACCCGTCCTCAGCCCCACACGTCCCCTGAGAGCCCAACCACCACCGCAGGGGCTGCGCTCACCCACCTTCACTCCAGGTCACCTCCAGGGCTGAGCCCTTTGCCTAGCTCCTGCATGGCTCGTCCAGATTTATGCTAAGTAAAACAGAACCGATTTTGGCCCTTTTTCTCATTAGGATAATAATTCTTTTCCTATACTTTTCAAATCCCTTGCTGTCTGAATGTAGGATACAAATGGTTCAACCTATGCATTTTGTGCCATTTGTGAATCGTTAGACCTCACTTAAGAGGGTTTACATCACTCCGTGCTCATCTTTATAATCCTAGCCTAATTCTGGGCTTTGGCCAAATAGCATTCAAGCTTCACTTCTTTTCCTTTACCTTCAGTTCTTTATGTACTGTTGAGTTATTCAGGCACTTTCCACTGGGATGAATTGGAAATATAAATTGGAAAAAGCAGTTCCTCAAAAGAAAAATTTACATTTGTTGAAGTTTGTTTCTTTATTTTAAAAATCAACATGCAATACATAATTTTGGCCAGAATAAGACTGATTAAAAAAAGAAACATGGCTCAAATACTACAATTTTCTAAGTGTTTTGCCTGAAAACAATACAACAAAATACTAAATGTATTTTACTTATGACACATTACACGATGCCTTATAAAAATTTTAAGCTGGACACATATTGTCTTTTAACAGCTAGGCTCTCTGTAGAAGACTTTTTGATATGTTGTGTATCAAGGTCATTAGAGGACTCCAGGATATTTTTGGATATGCTCTTTGGAATTCTGTTATCCCTATTTTTGCACTACTAGTCCAGCAAGGAGTGCATCATTAATGACAAATAGGAGTTTAATACTGAGCTGATCTGAAAAATATCAGGGAAATGCAGTAAATTAAAACAAAATATTTTGATTCATTAGGCTTTTTTTTATTTTTCAGAACTGTAACTAATTGCAATGGAAATATCCAAAATAAAGTGTGTTTTTTCACTTTGGAGCTTTTTTTAGGTTTGCTCATCTGTAATAAATGTCTCATTAAAGTTTTCCTTGCAAGTTAGGATAAAAACCAGGAGTAGCAATTCCAAATGTAACTTTGTGCTACCTTTTATGGTGACAGAGAACGAAGAGCCAGCAAAAACAGGAATTAAAGTGAGGCTTTTCCCACGCATTGATCACAGTGGGCTCACACTAGTGATGTTTAGAGCAATTTTGGCCAGGTATAAAGAAGGGATCATCACTGCTTAGTTTGAGAACAGAATAATCACAAAGACATTTCTGACTAGAGAAAACCAGCATGAAACTTTAACTGTGCCCAGGTTCCATCTCTGCCTTAACAGAGATTTTGGCATCTCCATCAGAGGTCCACTGTGGTGGGATAGAAAGTCTGACCCACCCCAGTGATCCCTGTGAGCTACAGGACTGCTGTGCTTTTCAGATGTGCTTAGCAAAATGCTTCTCATCTTCCTCCATAGCACTCGGTGACTCCAGGGGAACTGCAGGCGCCCTGGCCCCGTAGGCATTGCCCATGGCAGACACCCATCTCCCCACTCCGGGGACTACGATAAAGAAAAAGGCTTCACTCTCATCGGTGCTTTTGTGGGCATTTTTACCATCACTAGGATACATATTGATTTTAAGCTGGTCTTGTTTGTCTGAACTCCGGAGCTGACAGTCTGTGGACATCATTTCAATCTGTTCAGCACTCCCAGGTGTAGGGTGCCCTCTTTTTATTTTTAAGGCATGTAATAAAGCACAAAATTAATTCCATGTCTGATTTATGCCCAAAGCCACCATTCTGTGTTCTTCCAGCTGAGATTTGATTGGATTTCATTAGATTCTTTCCCATAGAGGGAGATAATTTTTTTCAGGTTTAAGTTTGAGTGTTTCTGGGTTTGTCTGGAGTTTGCTATTGTTTTGTCATTGTTCTTAAATAGCTGAAAAATGCATTCCTATATTTGTCTGTCTGGAGCTATTCAAACAAAAATAGAGAACGTGCCTTTTTAAAGTCAAAAGCGCAAGTTTTGCATAGATGAAGCACTTCTATAGTTCTTTTCCTTTATTCTTGCTATTTTGTGAACTATCCTGTGTTATTAAAAGGTATTGTCATGAGATGTCTTTGGCACCTTTGTAACAGAACTCGCAAATTATTTACCTACCTAGATTCTTGCAGGCCTGCATTTACTAACAATTCCAGCTTAGCAGCTATCATTTTAAAAAAAACCCCAACACTAGACATGCCTAGATGGGCTGGCAAATACCTATCCTACCTTATGTTTCCAGCAGGAGATAAAATAGTCCCCTTTGCTCTGTAGATCCTACCTTAGCAGATAGGCTTGACGATATGACTGGGAGTCAGCAAACCCAGGCTCCGCAAGGCCAGATAACAGGCGCCGCAATAACCCACGTCACGTTGTCAAAGCAATAGCCTGCACCCACCCGTCATTAAACATGGCCTGACTCCTAGTGCCTCTGTGCCAGAGTGAGTCCTCGCTGCTCTTGATCATGTTACCCCAGCTTAAAAGGGGTCTGAGTGTGGCCCTGACAAGATGTATCACAAGAAAATGGAAGCCAAAGAAAAAAAAGAAGAAAAAAGAAGATGAAGGAGTGAGATCAGAAGAGGAGAAGCTAGGGAAATAAGTAGAGGAGAAAGAAGATGATGGTGAAGAAGCAATGCAAGGTGATAACAGAGCTGGATTTAAGTCAGATTTTAATGCTTTCCTACATAACAAGACTAAACTGTCCTTGATGTTCATATAGTCTCCACCAACTAGAGAGAAGTGCCTGAAACATTTTTAACATCCTGCAGATCTTTAAGGAGCCAAAAGCAGCGTGTGCCGCAGCTGGGTACGTCCTAGCCAGAGAGGTGCCGCTGCCGTAGCCCAGCCTGCGCAGTGCGTGCTTCCGCCCTGCCTGATGTGAGAAGGAATT
The DNA here is from genome assembly GCF_963921805.1 of Phalacrocorax carbo. Lineage (NCBI taxonomy): Eukaryota > Metazoa > Chordata > Aves > Suliformes > Phalacrocoracidae > Phalacrocorax > Phalacrocorax carbo. The sequence goes on from NC_087530.1 coordinate 8,828,757, forward strand.
TCATGGAAACCGACAATTTCTTTAAGGTCTGAGATCACAGCTTGCGACTAATTATAGAAATAAATAACTGGTGACTGGAGCCATCTGTTCTTTATTTGGCAATGCCTTTCTTCTTCATGAAATTAGCACACCTGCAACCCACGCGTCTTCCTGAGGATGGGTCACTCTGCCCTCTAAACCGCAGACGGATTGCTGGAGTGCAGGCCACCCTCTGGAGATGTTGCTGCTTATCCTCCTTCTCCTCACCCCCAGGGAAAGATAATTAACATCCTCAATTGAGTTTCATTAGTTATTCAGGTTGAGGAAAAGCAGCGACTAGGAGGTACAGTAGTAAAAAGTTATTTAGCACCATGGTTTGAACGTCATCGCCAGTGCACGGGGTGGGGGGGGTTTGGCCTCGCGTTCCAACAGCCAGGCTGCACCCTTAGTGGTGGAGCAGGAGCCTCACGGGGTGTTTGCACGAGCCAGGGGACGTACATGTAGCAAGCAACAGAGTCCGTGACGGGGGGGCCAAGGGGGGAGGCGTGGTGGCAGGGGGTTACCCCGACATGGACCCCTCCGCCCAGGCTGGCCCCGCAGGTCCCGCGCTCCTGCCTTGCGCAGCACTCCTCTCTGCAGAGATTTCTCATCTCCCGTCACAAGGGTGTGGGCTGGACGTAACCCAAATCCACACAATTAAACAAGAGCTCTCCCATGCCTTCAGTGGGGATAAAATCGGGGGTAACATAGGAAATTCTATTTTCTTTCTCCTTTTCTTCCCCACTCTCACATTTCCCTTGTTTAATCTTTTACATTGAGGTGTTCTGTACAGCAATGATCATGGGAATGAATTTTAAAAGGATTATTAATTTTACTCTTTTTTCTTTTTGGAGTTTGACTTTTAGCTTAAGTCAAAAATATTTCAGGTCTTTAGAGCCATAATTAGACATATTGTCCTTAACCAAATGCCAGATAATTTGTACGCACTTGAGGTAAATCTTTTGCTGGAAAGGTAGGCAAATATTGAAATATGTAATGAAAACAAAAGGAGTCATGAATAAAAAAACCACCTACACAACTATTTTAAATCTTTTAAATTACTTTCTCTTCTCCCTCTCATTAGTAAATATTTTAGTTATTCTTGCATTGAACAAATCCTCCTTTCAGGGCCTGTGTGTGTCTTTCTCTCTCATTAACATGCTTTTTTTATTATTTTAACAAGTCATAAAGACCTAGTTATTTTTACAGATCTTATCCTGTACAAGATCCAGATGCAGGGACCAGAGAGAGAGAAATAACAGTCTGTTAATTCATTCTGGGCAGGGAGTTTTTCCTTCCTACCTTTAGATGAGAGGGAGTTTTCTTTTGGCTGAAAACATTCAAAGTAAGCGCAGCACTTTGGGAAACGGCACATAAAGGGACTTTAGTGGGAGGGAGAAATGAAAAAGGATGGAAAAGTTGACCAGTGACAGAGGCAATCAGACAATTTACAAAATTTTTTTTTCTGACAATTTGGCAGCTTTAGGAGGCTGCCTACTCTTTCAAGATAAAGTCACTGGTCATTCCATTAGAAAAAGACAGGTGATGCGTCAGGAGTTATTTGAAATGTAAAGTATTGTTTTTAGCTTCTTTTTCTCTCATTATTGTAGTAGCAAAGTCCTCTCTCTGTGCTGATGGAGAGGCTGAAAGTGCAGCAGGTAAGGCGGGCTGCGGGGCCAAGGGAGCTCAGAAATTCCCAGGGCTGGGATAGACCATGGAGGAAAATGGAATTTGGGGACCCACAGCATTGAAGACATGGGGCAAAGGAGTACGTTTGTAACAGGAATGAAGGGAAAGGGGGATAATGAATAACTCTGTAATGCTGATCAACTCCAGAAGTACTATAGGGCAGCAGGGAGGTAAGGGCCACAGCTCAGCATCGGGGATCCCCTAAGGACATGGGGGCTGCACAGATAAAGAACCATCAGACCACGCTCCAATGAAGTATATCAGTGCACTGACTATTTGCCTATCACAAGGCCCCAGATGCTCCCTTTTTGTCTGAGTCCTCTCTGCCCCAGGCCTCCAAGGCCAGGTTTCTTTAGTGCTCTTCCAGCTATTCCTCTTCCCAGACAGATCCTTCATGAAGTTTCCTCTCTCCGCACCCGTGTGTCTTGGAAGCGCCACGTGAATGCCAAGTGCAGCACGGCCACAAAACAGCATTGCTCTGCAAAGCTGTTTTTTCTTTCCACGCGCACTGATCGCTTCAGAGGAATCCCACTATCCGAACAAAAATCCCAAAATTCTTTCTCTGGGCACCTCCGATACTCCACCTGCCTCCTCCTCCTCCTCCCCAGCCCAGCCCCTCCCTGCTCCCATGCAAAGGAAGATTCAAACCAACATTGCATTCAGTGCCAGCCTGCTGCAAGCCCCAGCCGCTGCAGAGGCTCGCTGCTCATCGGCTCTGAAGCCCAATGGCACGAGAAACTCGAGGCCCTGAAGAAGCTGGTTTCTAGCTCCCCCTCAGCTATTCTGAGGATGGCAGCAAGGGTTACCCGCGCAGGTAGTGCTTTGGTGCTCACAGCTATCCCAGCTTTCCTTCCTTAGCCTCTCCCTGTAATGGCTGCAGTTAGCAAAATAACACCGGTGGCAGATAAGCATCTGGTAACCCATGGCAACCAAGTTCCTTTAGAAAATGGTCTTCCGGTAATTTCGTAAATGAACAGGCTTTTTGTCGTTGTTGTTGTTGTTGGAAATGGGAAAAAAAAAACAGAGGACAAGGGACTAGAGAAAGGCACCAGGCGTGTTTGTGCGCGCGTGTGTCCATGCAAGTATAGAGAAGTGCCATGGGCACCTCTGCAGGCTGCACAGGGATGCTCAGCTGCACCCACAGGTCAGACAACATGGACTTGCACATCTGCATCTGCCTTTCTCTCTCCACCCCATCCCGCCATCCAGGGCCTAGGGCTTTGAATATCTAACCAGCAATTTCTCCCAAATCTCACCACAGCAATGGCAGGCAACCGCTACAACCCAGTTACAGGATCAGGCCAACAGATGAGATTAGATAGATGTATAGACAGGACGGCAGACAGTGAGACAGATATTTGTGCAAGTTGCTGTTACAAGATGAGGCTGATTATATTCCATTCTGAATTTGATTAGATTGCATAAGTAGACAGACCAGCAGAAATGAGCTGCCTGGTAGAGCAGGACATTTAACTAAAGGTCAGACAAAATTGCCCTGGAAACTGGTAGATACAGCAATGTGTGGAGGTGGAGCTGTTAGGGCTGGTTTCTGTTAGAGAGACAGCAAGAGAGTTTAATTGCTAGAATTTCTGAATGCTTTGTACATGTCTCACCCCAAAAGTGCCCACATAAGCACAGCCATACTGCAGCGTGCACACCGCAGTGCTCACCTGGCAGTGCAGGGATAACACGCCAGCACCCAAACCCTCATCGCACAGCCACAAACACCCCAGACCCCCACTTCATGGGCACAGGCATCCCCTGCTGACCATCCCTCGAGGTATCCGGCTAACCCAAGCCACGGAGGAAGGAAAGCACAATCTTCTACTCCTGCCCTCCGCTGCTGGGATGGTGAATCCAGCCAACAGCCTCATAACAGGGAAATACTCTCCCTGTTTGTAAATGAAACCAATTAACAAAACCAGAACTGCAGGGGAACTGATACTCACAGGCTGTGTTGACAGCATCTGTATTATTTTTTCATATATACTTTTTCCCCCTCTAAATTAACTTTTCGTTTAAATACATTTTTCCAGCAGGCCAAATAATTGGATTTTTCTTTGTTAAAAGAAGGGAACATAAATTACTCCTGTTGCGTGCAGATTAGGTTACGGGATTTCTTTTCTTCTGTCACCGTCAATGCCCCAGTGTCAGAGAGCTTTAATATTTAATGCATTCCTAATTAGTCTCCATTGGCCCAGGGCACTTAACAAAACCTGACACCAACCATTGAGTCAAGTTCATTTAGAGAGCACAATTACCCGACCATCATTTCCATACTGCAGCTGGATTACCCATGAAATTCCCTTCCCAACCCCCCATCCTTGCTCCCACCTTCCCACTGTCGCAAGTTAATTAAAAAAAAAAAAGACGATTTGATTCCAGTGACAGAAGATACAAATTATCTCATTTGGTCAGGGCAATGACATTTCCAAGACTCCTTTAATCGCTAGGAAGCTCTGCTGCATTGAACGGCATTTACTGAAGGATATTGCTGCCTGTGTCACTCTGCTGCCTTGATGCCTTGTTGCTCTGCATGCTCCAAAGATCTGAAGTTCACGCTATCCCAGTGTGCAGGCTGATCATCTGGGAAAGGAGGTAAAAAAACATCTGAAAAGGAAAATAAAACATAACTTTAAATAACAATTATTTGCCCAGGGAGACTTAGACTTCAATCAACAGTCATGATAGGGTATGTGCAGGGATTAGTTGGTGGTGATAGATGGCAGAGACAGCAGTAATGATCAGGAGAATGAGCTTTACAAAGAAACCTGGGGGTGAAGAGAGCCCAGCTTCACTGCACTGGAAGCTGAGCCAAAGCACAGGATATCCATGCTCTCCAGTTTCTGGGACCTAGTCCTAGTGTCACCCAGGTGCAATTCTTGATAAATCCAAGAGAAACAAGCTCTGAAGCTGTCTGGAAGCACCGACCTTTTGCTGTCAACTCTAGGGACACCAGCAATGCAAAGTTCAGCTTCACGGATTCCCATCTAGGGAAAGACTCTGGCTTTTTGCCCCAAAAAGCCCTGGGTATGACTGAGCTGGGCAAAAAAATAGGCAGCAAAGAATTGCACCAGGACTTCCCTGCTCTGGAGCACAGCAACCCAGACTCCACCAGCCAAACACTAAACTCCTCTGGTGCCAGCTCTTGTTGCCACCACAAATGTCTCTGTGTGGCAGACTTGGGCTAAAAATTGTCATTTAAGTGACAAAAATGCTATGAACTGAACATTTTTTGGATGTTAATAGCAGCGAAACCAAACTGCTTTGTGGGGATGCATTGGCTTGACCTTCATTTTCAAAGAATAACCACAGGAGCCTTCTCACGGATAAAATCGACAATTACAGAAAAGATAATATCTGTAAAATCTGTCACCCTGTGACTAATTTCAATGACAACAACAAATGCAAAATGTATGCCACATGCTGAAGAATAATTTAATTTGAAACTTTAAAAAATGGTTAGTTAAAAAACATATAATATGAATTAATTAAAAATTGACATCGGTTTCCTCCTCATACTTTCCCCACTGCTTATTGAGGATGAAACCTACCAAATAGCATACTTTGCTAAATAAGCAGTTATAGGTTTTGCAATGCCAAATTTTAGCTTGCGCAGACAATTGCAACATTTGCAGCTGAACCTTTATTCACAGATCACACAGTGTTGCTGCTCTGCATACCTGGGTTGCCTGAAACTGCAGTTGGTGCAATCTGAAGTGTTTGATCCAAGCTCGTTGACTTAAATGGAAATTTCTTCTCACCAGTGCCATGCAAATATTTTTATTTTTCTTTTCTTTATTTTTTCCCCAGAAGAATCACATGGCGCTGCTATTTATCTGTGTCTGTTCAATATTCAGGAAATAAATCCCTCCACAGCTTCTAAAACTTCTTAAACCGAGCACTAAGAAAGCCCATTCCATGAAATCATGACATTTCTCTTCAGTGAGTGAGAAACAACCACTTGTTGTTAATCCCGTGTATGCACCTTCATCCTCCTCATGCAGAGGCAGCAGCTGAAGGGTTAATCTGTAATATTAACTTGTTAGACTGTTGATCTGCCCTGGGGCCATCGGGAGCTTAAACAGCCAACAGTTAATTAAAAATAAACTGACACTTTACTTTAAGGATAGTTTTAATAACCATTTATAAATGTTACATTAAAAATTCATGCACTGTTATCAACTCCTGCTAAGGATTTACAGCACAATGGAGGTGTTATGAATGTTTTATAGCTTCTGTGGAAACCTCTTCCTGAACAGATATTTTCAGAGGTCTGTATGTCTTTCCAGGGCTGCATCATATCTACCCAAGACAACAACAGCATGGCAAATACAAGCAGCTTCCCAAGATGCTAGGGCTTAAGTTTAGACTTGCTCCGCAATATACGTGGGCAACATATCAGAGGCCTCAAATATCTCAAGAAAGTGTTAAAAAATGCCTTCTGGTTTCTCCTCTGAAGCAGCCCATTCAGCCATGGTCTTTAGGAACAGCTAAACAGAGCTTCCCTATGCGATGCACAGATCGGATCAGTTTTCTCAGTCGGTACGTCATAACCCCCAGGAGGGTCACGATAAACAGTCGGGGGCCTCCAAAAGTGCGGAAAATATGATTACAATCTAGAGCAGAGAAAACAACCTAATACTCCTGAGTAATCTTCATCAGCCTCTCCAAACGCATACACACACAAGCAAACACGCTCACAAACACATCCGCCTAAACACAAACACATACTCGCTGTGCATGTATATAAGCTTGTCACGGGTAGATTTTTTACTTCTCTTTGCAGCTGAGGAGAGGCAGCAAAACTGTTGTGCTTTGAATAAGCAGTCTTTGACCTGGAAAGCATTGAGAAGCTCTAAGCCATATTGTTGAGTCAGGACTCCCGGGTCTTCCCTTCCTGCCTGGATGCAGTTGCAACGTGTGATCTTACCTTCCCAGAGCCTTCCCTCCCCATCTGTCAGGAGGGATGATAATCCTTCCCATTCCTTGTACGGATAAACTTATTAATGTGTGGGAGGTGGCAAGATAGTACAACGATAACTGCTACGGAAAAGATCACAGATAGATTGAAAGCCTTATTGTCATTATTAGCCATTTTGAAATGAGCTTCCTTTGACAGTGTTGCTGCCCCTTTTGTTTTAACTCTCTGCAAACACTGGCGTGATTGAAGCTGGCTGTCTACATGCTTATGGAGAACAAATTTAAGCTTATGCTTACCCGCTTATCTGTGCTACTTCTAGCTCATTCTGCGTATCACTCTGAGAGTGATATTAAGCGGGTGAGATGCTGCATGCTGGAGGAGGGGAATCTGGCTGCCAAGGCCACACATGGCACTCAGGCACAGAAGTGATTAAATCCACAAGGTGAAGGCCCGACCACATCCTTTATACTTAATGCCATCCATGCAAACGCAGGTCCTCACTGTGTACGCACTGATGGAGAACAGCCTTCAGACTCTGCAGCCAGCCACCAATCAAACTGGCACAACCTTGCTTGCTTTTCCCTTTTTTTAATGTTTTGCTGTGTTTTACAGAAAAGGTTCTGAGAGGATTGGCTGTGGGGCCTGGCAAGAAAAAGGTTAAAAATGAATGAAAAATACTTGGTGTCAGGCAGGTGTCAACCTCTAATTAGGGTAATTGATAATACGATGTTTGCAGGTAGCAGAAGCCCTCAGGCTGCCATGAAAACACCCCTGAAGAGACGATAAAGATGAAGTAGGCATTTGCCCAGGTTCATCTCATTAAATTTACACCCTTAAAAGCAGCCAAACCAATGCTGGGTTTTATCCTCCTGCCTAGAGCTGAAGTATATTCCTGACAGGACCTACCAAGCACCCCCTTCTCCTCTCACTCCCCTTCCAGAAACGGCAGGGTGAGGGCAGCATCCTCAGAGACCAAAGCTACACAAATGTAAACCCTCTCTGAGTCGCAGGAAAATCTGGCCCTGCAACACGACACCTATAGAGGCGTATGGTACGGTCAAGGCATGGCCCTGCTATCCAGCTGCTCTGTGCACAGCCAGCCTGGCACGCATCCCCGCTCCCCAGAGCTCGTAGGGGCACACAGCCAGCGGCCCGTGCAGGGCGCTGGGCCAGATCTAACCCCCCTCAGAGGAGATGGGAAAACTGGGGGTGGTTTTAGTGGGTGACAGGCACCGAGCTCCTTTAAAATGTTGTCCCCTCTATCTTACATTCCTACTCGCTCTTCCTCCGTGCTGTTCTCTGAATTATTTTCATTCAGGGCAGCTTCTCCTCTTTTCCCTCCAGTGACGACAGTTTTGTTCTGATGGAGTCGTGAGGTTCACTAAATATAGTGAAGGGCTGTTTCTGCAAGGACTTCAAAAAGTTTGTTTCATTTGCGTGGTTCCTTTCATCCTTTGTTGTCCCTGGTTGTGTTGGACTCCCAGCTGCTACCAAGCCTTATCTGCTCAAATTTCTGCTGAGGACTTTGAGGCAACACAGTCAAAATCCACACGTGATACCCAGCGTGAAGGCTGCTACTCCCGAGCTCACACAAATGAACGGCAGCTCAGAGGGACCCCACACGCCATGCACACACATGCACACACCCACACGTGCACGCACACACACGCAGACATGCACACACGCACGTGCAGCTTCCTGCGGATGCCGCCACCACATGCTCTGAGTTTCGCCAGAAGATACAGGAGGATGGTATGTGCATGGACACGCAGAGGATGAACATCCCACGTGTGCGCTCAAAGGCTTCCAGCTGCTTGTGGCCACGCTCACCAACACTCAGAGAAGGCCCTTTTGGGCACACTGAGCACTAGCGAGCACCTCTACACCCCCTCCACACGCAGAGAGCTCTTGGACATGCTTGCAAAGCACCTTCTCTCTGCAAGTCCCAGTTTCAGCCTGCGTGCATGGGCCTTGCTGCTTTTCACGCTGCCTGTCTTTGCAGACGAGTCACGCACTTGCACACGGCGCACGGCAAAAGCCATAAATGCCCCTGCACTCAACGCTGTGCGTTTCTCTCACGCACACGCACACACCCTCCCCTTCTTTATGAGCATAGAAAAGGGAAGAAAAAAAAAGAGAAAGGAAAAAAACCCCACATAGCTTTGGATTGAAACTGGGACAGGACACCCCGTCCCTCCCCAGGCCTATCCCCAGCCCTCTAGCTATTGCTCAGCTCCGGGAAATTTTGTTGCAGGAATGCGCCCCTTCACAGCACCCCGTTCCTGCTCCGACTCTGCTGTAGCTGCTGCGAGCCAGGGAAGACTGGTGTTTTACACATTGAGCTTGCAGTTTTACACCAGATCCTGAGAAGCTTGACGCCTGCACATCCGCCATCAGACTGAGACTTCTGGTCAGCCCGTATCCATGCACGGATGCAAGCAGTGATGCAGAGGCTTTCTCACACAGAAAAATGCACACTCCGCAACATTCAGAGCCCCTACCTGGTCCAATTTGCTCTTGTATTATTGCCACAGGAGGATTGTTGCCATGTGTTCACTCACCCAAATCTCCCTGCAGCATTTTTAATCTAATCTTCTCTGTAACTGCAAGGTGAGGGTCATTTATAGCTATTTTTCATAAAAACAATATTTCAACCCAAATACTAATAATGTAGAAGAGAAAAAAAAAAAGAACATGAGAACTTGTTGGAGAGGAGAAAACACATATGAATTAAGCTCAGAGGCTTGTCTCCCTCTACTGGCCCCCAGACAAGGCAGACAGGAGTCAAACTCCTTTCTAAGGAGAAAAATACAGCACCAAACAAAGCCGCCATCCCGTCTTGTTTTTGCACTTTCTCTGTAGTCATGCACACTCCTCTGAGAGAAGCAGGGACAAGCTGAAAAGTTTTTTTAAAGAAAACGTCTCCTGTTCACAAAGGATTGATCCTTGCACATGCAGCGTAGGTACCAGCACCAGAATACACTTAGATCCTTTTCCCTTCCCTTTATTCCAAGGTAAGATTGTTCACTCCTGCATATTTCTTAGCGATCCTCCTGATCTAATTTTCAAAGTCCCAGCTACAGATCTGCCTCTAAACTAATTAACTGTAACTTGCCCCATAGCTTTCCTGCAGAATCACTTCGTTTCAGCCTGCAGCATCGCTGCTCTGTTCCCCTCCAAAGACCTAACCCAGGCTTCAGGCTCACAGGGAGAGGCATTTCGGCTGACCAGGAGCGGCAGGGAAAGCTCTGCTGAGCTCTCATGTAGGTGTTTTTGGTACGAGAGGGAGGAAAGGAGAGGCAAAGAGCAGTCACATACGTAGATCTGATTTCAGGATGGAGCTTCAGAGGCACAGACACCACCTCTCTCTGTAATGTCTCATTCCCAAATGAATTCTGTGCCTCGTACCTTGAACATGTGCGCATGGGATGAGGGAAGAGTCAGAATTTATTAACTAAAAATTTTCATCAGAGTGGTTTAAAACTCTACCCTTAGCACAGTTTGCATCAGGGTCTGAGACAATCTGCAATTATTATCCCTGTCCTCATGATTTTTTGAGAAACTGGGGTTGCATTATACTGCTGATATTTATATCTACAGAGCAACCATGGGTTTGGGGTTCTTTGGCTCAAATCTTGGCTGAACTGTCTAGATCTTAAACGTTTTTGAAGTATCCATGCTGGTTTCTTTCTGCTTGATAATCTGCCTCTTGAAATCTGTAAGAATGGGCATCTATAATGAAAGGAAATCTGTAAGAATGTTCCCTGACTCCTGTGATCATCTGTATTGCAAACAATTAAGGTCTTTCAGTGGCTTGGCTCTCCAGAAATTACTCTTCTTTTTTTTGGTTGAAATGTTAAAGGAAATCAATGCTGTTAAGAAAAAGACATCATAATTTGCAGGGGGAAGGGCAAACATGGTCATTTTTAGCCATCATGAAAACAAAAATTGCTATCCCCTGCTTAAGTATTATTGTGATGAAGTTGTTTTTCCAATCAGAACACATTTGTGCTGGATACTTTACAAGTATACTGGTTTACCCACAGGTAAGATCTCATTGGCATTTATACCAGTATGCCTGGAGGCGAAGCAGTAGAGAGTCCTTATATTATCCCTATAGCTCTGCAGAAGAAACCTGAGAATTTGCCATTTATGTTGCTCTTGCTTTTCAGATGTTGTCCCATTCATACGCTATCCATACGCAGAAACTGCCCTACAAAGTTTTCAGCCATTCCTTGGAAATGCAGCCACCCCTGGAAAGAAACATGGGAGCTTTTTGACAGCCGTATCGGACGGCACTATAGCACAGAGTGGAGGAAAGGAAAAAACATACCCATCTGAAATCGTGAAGGGGAGACTGGGGAGAAGCCAGTAAGTAGTCAAATTGGAAACTAATAGGAGCGATACTTAATTCCTCAGTAAGGAGGAGGAAGAGAATGAATGACCACACGTGGATAGACAGTAGATGCTGTTTTATACCAGAAATTTTCAGCCTGGATCACAGAAAGTGGGGCATCCATAGGCTTTTCCTGGGAGGTCTGAGCAAGCCAACAGAGGAAAGCGAGCCAACTGCAAGAGCTTATTTTAGACTTCCACCTCCAGCAGGCAAAGCTTTAGGGGGCTTCAAATCAAAACAGGGTGGAAATCAGTGTTTTACTCCAAAACAGGTCAGCCAGACCCCATCAACACCACAAGGTGGGGTTAGTCCAGCGTAGATCCGCTGCGACAAACACCAGGTAGTGAATAATAATTGCAGTCCCACTTCCTGCAGCAGTTTCTCCATGGAGGTTCCTTATTGACCCAGTGCAGTTTAGCTTGTGAGATGTGATGAAATCATAGCCGGAGGGTTTATGGCAGTGGCTGCAGGCTATTAAAGCTCAGATGCCATCCTAAACTTGTGCTGTGGGCTCTTCTTTATTCATGACATGACAGCCAGAGGATGAGGTGTCAGGCGTAACACTAACATTTCTTGGCACCCATTGGTTTGTATTGCTCACAAAACTTTGCCTTATTTAGGAGACGATTTGTGTATTTATAATTAATATGGATTAGATATTATTATCTATGCAATATGGCAGGCAAGCAGTTTAGAGAGGCTAACAGCTGTTCAATAATGCAAATGATGCACACATAAATTACAGTTTAGTAATGGGATATTATTACGAACACATACAAAAGTTCAGAACCCAGGGGTGGCAAATATAAATAACCATGGCATGGAAACTTTCCCAAGCTTTCCCTAGACATGCAGCTGAGGTGCAGGGAACAGACCCAGGCACTGGTTCCTCCTGTATTCTCCAACTGGTCTCACTGTTTGCAGCAGTTATGAATGAATGGAAAAACAGCACAGCTGGCCTCAAAACAGCCATCTAAGCTTTCTGTGCTTGCTCCCAGCCAAAAAAGCTCCCAATGCTTTTGTTGGCACCTGGAGTTTTTCAAGAACGCCATTTGAACAAACATTCACTTGGGAAGGTCGGTCCATTCTAAAAATAGTCCCCAGGGAAGCATCTGGCTGCATGGCCTATTCCTCCGTTTTTTGCTCAGTGGAAGAGATGCTGTAGCCAAGATGGGTCTGGGGGTCAGCCAGAAACCCCAGTGTGCTCACTGGACCCTCCCAGGCAGTGCAGGCAAACAAGACCTGGGCTGATGTGCTCGTCCCTCCGCATGCGCAGTAAATCCAAGGCACTCTGGACAGGCTGCACTCCCTCTGTATGAGCTGCCTGGCTCACAGCACATATTTCTCTCTAGGAAATCCTACATGAAAATCTTGTCTCACTGGAGTGAAAAACTCCAGTCACAGAGACTTCTGCTTTTAGACCCTGAGTTCTGCCAGCAAGGTGCCCTAAGGTATGGTTTCGCCCCAGATTTCAGGCTCAGCGATACATTCAAAACCCATTGCACCTATGTCAAACCTTGCTTAGAGAGTCCTTGTCAGCAGCACCCTGTTAAAAGTCCTGAAAGCTTCAGCTGGAGTTTATACCTTATTAAACACCAAAACCAGTGTCCAAGACACAAGAACTCAGTGTTTCTTGTGTCTTCAGGACTCCTTATCCCACAAACACCAGGGCCCTGTTCAGGAAAATGCGCCCCTCTTCTGCAAGTGATCTGCATGGGAGGATGTCCTGCTCCACCAGCACCTACCTGAGTAGTACCTCTGCAGGGAGAGGGGAAGCAGGAGGACTTGCTCACCTCCTGACAACAGCAACGTGCTTATTTCCTCTCTGGCATCCTGCAAGGGACTGGGAAAGGATGGTTGCCAGCCCTGCAGCTGGGAAGTCTTGAGAGAAGTAAAAGTGAGGCAGAGAAAGCACCGCAACTCTGGCATAGCCTCCCCCATATGGGTGATGAATGTAGTAGGGTTTGGCACCAGCACTCACACAGCTCCTCTTGTACTCGTTAAGCCTGCCTAACTGTATAAAATATACTGACAGGAGTCCTGTTAACAGACCAAATCCAAATCAGCTCCTCTGCCAATACCCCAGTAAAGAGCAAAGGAGTGAGAGAGAAGCGGGACACCACAGGAAGGTTTTGATTTTGCACTTCCGAATCAGCTCTCACACAGAAAGGGCTAGCTGGAGATATTGAAATGGGGTGAAAGGGAAGAGTGGAACAGGAGAGGTGAAAAAGCAGAGAAAAGTGAATTAAAATTGCACTTGTCTTCCAGTCTATATCTGCTGAGGACACACATACATCTGGAAGTCTCCATGAGTCGGAAGCTCAGCCGTTGCCAATGTATCCTCACCAAATCCTCCTGCAAGGTGGTTTACCTAAGCTGTGGTACCAATTGACTCCTGTTTAGGGCAACAGACAAAATCCACAGGTCTCTCCCCCATCTCAACTTGTAATTCTGCCTGCACTGACAATGTGCAACAGAGGGAAAAGCACGGCATTTCCCCAGTGTTGCAAATAAGGCTGAGATTACTGACAGCATAGAATAGGGCTGATTATTGCAATATTTAATCTGCTGGGTGGGCAATTCATTAAAACAGATATCTAGGCTTTAATCACTCTGCCAGGCTGCCATCTGCTTCCCTCATGCTCCCTCCTGGCTTAGGCCAGGTCTTGATGTAGGAGGGGACAGCTTGTGAGAGACACTTTGGGGTCTGTGTCATAATTCATCATGTGCACACCACAGAGCTCGCTGTTTGGTGCTATGAATCCTACCGCACACATGCAACCATGATGGTCCTATGGGCACACTGAGAGCAGAGCTAGAAGAGCATGGCGGGTCCCAAGATTTGGTTTAGTCTCCGGGCTTAGGCTTGGGAACAGAAGTGATCAGGGGAGCTGGATCCCCTAACCTTGCTGTCATGTCAGCAGGGTTTACAGAAAGCATCTGGCAATATTTACAGAGATGTTATTCACAGATATGAAATCAATTCATCTCGTCAGCTTTCTTGCTGTGATTCTCAGTGGCAATAGCCTTCTACAAAACCTTAGCTCTTGCTGTCCTGTGTACAACCTTAGAAACAACATTCCCACCTTGCAGATCGCTTCTGCCAACAGCTGAAAAACAGGACTTCAGAGTGCTCCTGAGAGGGGTCTACACTCAGCCTGCTAGCGACCTTGCCTTCTTCACATCGCCCGACCACACCTCTGTGTCCAGCCTGACAGGACCTAGCTGTGGTCTGGCTATGAAGCCTCCTATTAGTGCAAACCCTGCTTTTTCTCAGCATCCCCAGCCAGCAAGTAAAGAAGGAAAGCTCTGTCATGGGCTTCAAGCTCACCTGGCCACGTACTCAACAGAAAAGTACTGTGCTACATGGAGGAGAAGATCTCTCTGCCTTAGAGATCTGAAGTTAAAGGTGAGTACGATTTGAGAACATTCCCCAAATGAATTAGCTACACCACTGGCTGTGGACTGCACAGTCTGCGAATAACAACTCTTTCTCACGCACCAGAAAAGCAATCCTGTACCTGAGGGCGGGGAATCACTGGAAAAGTTGCTTCACAGCAGGTTGCAGTAATGCTGCCTATTTTGTGCCGCTCCGGTAGCCAGGTGACACCCATTGCCTGCACTGTGAACATTCTCCAGAATCGGAAGAACCATTGGGTAGCTGTGGCACCCGTTCATCCTGGTCACCATCTGCCTTGATTTCCTACCTCTGCCATATCCTCCCTACCTTGTTTTCACCCAGATCCACAAAGGGTCTGTTTTTTATTTAGGTACATAGGTCCTGCAGAACATCACAGGGACCTATAGAGGACTGCAAGTGCACCTGAGGATGCGGGGTTCATTCCTTAGCCCCTCTGTTCCTTGCCTGCAGGATGCCATCGTGAATCTGTCTTGTCTACTTAGTAATATGTCCAGGGTCTGGGCTCTCCCTGTTACTCTGTGACCCATTACCATCCGAGCAGTAGATGTTTTTAAATCTAAAAGAAAATTAGTAAGTCTACTTTTTCACTTACTAAATAAATATTAACACAAACAATAAATAAAATGAAGCAGTACTTACCTAATCCTTCCTTATCCATATCAACACATGAGATTTCAGATCCCTCCAAAACAAAGGAGTTTGAGGAAACAATGAACATAATAAAGATCTATTTTTTAATGAATCTTCATCATATTTGAGCAGGTATTTTTCATTCTTTGTATAATATGCTACACAGCCGGATCCTTATCTGCTAGTCCTAGTTGTGACCATGACCACATGACACCACTGCCACCATCTGTGTCAAATCCTGGGAGGACAGAGAGAGCTCAGGGGTCTCACAGCTTGCAGTTCCTTCAGCCAGGCAATACAAGGGCTGCTTGTCCATGCTGGAGTGAGCCAGAAGGTCATGATCTGAACAGCCACCCTCCAGCTCTGCTAGTTCGCAGGTCTGCTCCCAGCTTTGCGGAGCTCACCAAAAGGCAACTGAGAAGTCTGTTTTTCTGACAGATTTGGTTTATTACACGCATTTATACCACGGTCTGAGTGAGGTTGCCTCACCTCCTAGCTGCAGACTGAGAGTGACATCGCTGCACAGCTTCAGAGCATCTCCTGGACATAGTAGTGCTGTGCTGTTTTATGCAGGTTGTGGGAATTAAAGACAAGTAATATCTCAATCATTTACACTGAGGTACCAGTGAGGAAAACCTTTCCTTTCTGCTTATCTTTCAGCTTCTGGCTCCTCTTGACACATTCCCATCCAGGTCAGGTATAGCTACATTTGGCTACCTTTACTAGTGGTAAATGCTCATGAATTTCTCAAGCAGACATGGGGTTGTCCAACCACCAACTTCCCTGCTTGCTGGTAAGCAAGGGGAAGGTTGAGCTGCACTAAATGGTTAAATGTCTTCACTGCTTCTCCCCACGGTCACTGACCTGAGTGAATTGTGGGTCCCCAAGAGACGGGAGAGAAGTCCCAGAGGACAGGGAGTACCTCCTAACCTATAATGCTGCAACTCAGACAAAGACTGGCAAGGGGAAGGAAGCGTTCAATAAACTGAGATCCCCCTTGAAAGACTTGAGAAGGCTCACAGAACCATATGCCAACGGAATGAAAAATATAAATATCTCATAATGAGATAGGCACTTGAGTCTCAGGAAGATTAAGAGAGAAACGCAGAGAAAAGAACGGATGGCAGTGGGGCAGATGGGGAAGAGGAAGTATTTCTCTGGTATTTCTGCCATAAGGACTAAAAGATCCCATGGGTGACAAATTAAACACGTTATTATTCCTGGGCAAGATGCTGTCATTTTTGTTTGCTAAGGCTCCCAATTATCTACCCGCATTTTCCAATAGCTGGCCTACATGGGGAGCAATTATGGCTGGGCTGAACTTTGGGAGGGAAGAATCTTTGGGTGGCTTCATTCCCGCTGGGCAGGGAATTTGGGTAGACCTGACTGAAAATAGACAGATGGTCATGAAGTCCTATGGAGCCAAGAACAGGGATGAATTAGAGACCCCTTCTTCCCCCAGAGAGGATGACAAAGCTGGTTTTATGGAGATGAGCATGAATCATGGGAAAAGATGTGGGGCACATCACTTGAAGCATCACTGGACAGAGCTCTCCAACTGTGGTGAAAAAGGCAGTGCAATAATGGGGCAGAGCACAGGATTCTTCATTTACTTAAAGAAAATGGTTAATACTAGTTAAAAATAGTGACGTGGTTTTTAGTTACATGACATCTGGTACCCACCTGGTGTCAGAGAGCCTGCAGTGTGCTACCTCCCTACTCCCAGGTCTCTTCCTCGCAGCAAACTCATCTACCCAACCTCCCTGAAGAAACTCCACAGACACAAAGATTAAGGAAGCATTTAGCCAGCCAGGCAGGAGCATGGTCCCAGTGAGAAGTCCATCTTAACCAGCAGGGGTTCAAAACTAATTTGTCCATTTGATTTCCAAGAAGTTGATGCCTTCAGTGAAGTAAATGAGTCTCGTAAATGGAGGTCACAGCAGGGCCTGTTGTTTGCTTTTGCTCCTGTCAGGAGGCAAGCATAAGGGCTTTCACATGCCACTCTGCATTTCAAACCAGCAACGGCAGCCTGGGAGCCTTTAAGCAGGCCATAATTAGCACTGATAGATTTCAGGGTGCTCCGAGGCTAGGTTGAGCAGCCTTTCAGAACTGGGAGGCAGTCTCCTTCATTGCTTGAATGACAAAAAGGTTCATTGGGACTTGGTTTTGAAACAGCTCAGTAGAAGTGGTTATGACATGGCCACAGGCCTTGAATTAACAGCTGATCCAACAAAGAAAAGAGGTGAAACAGCAACCAATTAATGTTTCTTCTTGTGCCATCTCCAAAAGACAAACTTCCAGACAACTGCTGCGGGTTTGGCTTTCAGCCGCTTACATGCATTTTCTCCAGTCCTTTGGATCCACAAAGTTGGGATGATCCATATTAAAAGCTGTGCCAAGTCATAAATTCCTGGTACCTTTTAACCCCTCTGTGTTTCTTTGATAATTTATGAACTGTTGCAGAATTACGATGACTAGGTTAAGTCTCAGCAGCTCATGCTTTTAACTTGGCACGCCTCCAGTTGTGACAAGTGTGTGTGGGTCAAAAGGATGTGACCTGTATGTCTTTTACTCATAGAACTATAATTCTGCATAAGTTCTATTCCAATGGGGGAAAAATTCCTCAGAAAGTTGAAGAGACAAATTGTTCGTTAAGAATTAATAAACCCCAATTTCCTTGTATTTGTGTCACTGTTTCACCCCCAACATTTTCCCATTAGAGGCACCTTGCTAGAGGCATTTACAGTCTTAATCACCCACTTTGCATTACCTCTGGCATTCCTCCACCCACACCAGCTCTTTACTATGAGCTGGATGCTCTCACTGTAAGCTGATGTGTTATGTTGGAGCTACAGCTGCCATGACTGGCTGGCCCATGCATGCATGCATGATAACCTTTCAAAGGTTCCCCACTAAAGTCCACTGCAGTGGATCGTATTTAGTCTTGCTCAGAGGCTCACATCCCTCACATTCTGTGCTATGTATAGAGAGGAGTAATCTTGAGGTAAGTGCAGTGGAGGTGCAGGCTATTGAATAGCAAGTGAAAGCACACTGGAGTTACCTTTGCATTTCTTTGTCATCTTCACATACCCTCTAGATACAGCCACTGCATCCCAGGGAATATGTGAAACACCGTCGGAAAGTATTTGGATAAACTCATGAGTCCTCAATCTTCAGCCTGGGTGCTGAACTGCACCAGCTCGGTGGCCATGGACAAGCACTTGTTTTGATTTCTCCTTACAGCAGAGCACAGCTATGCTGGGTTTCTTGGCCTCTTTGCAGACTGAACACTCTATGTGTGCCTGTAGGTCACTTAAAGCCATGGGACCCAGAATCATCTGTTGACCAGTGCTACTCTGCTGCTGACTCAGGAACAGAACAATCTCCATACCCAGCTGGAGAACCTCTATTACACACAGCAAATATACTGATGTCTGCACAAGTTCAAAGAGGGTGCACTGACTTTCAGGTGTGAAATAAACTGGAGTCCTGTGTTCCTGTCTTATCACTGCAGTGGTATTAAACAAAAAACCAAACCCAACAGCAAAAGAAGTGTTGTGTTTGGAAAGTTAATTTAGAAGGGCAAAGGGCTTTATCTATAAATGAAAGGTATGCAGGAATGCAGAAGGAGAGGAAAAACCCAAAAACTTACACAGCTAGGAAAAAAAAAGGGCAGTTAAGAAGGGATTTAATTGATAATGGTTTAGATAATGTCAAGTGAAGTTTCTATTCTCAGCCCAAGTGCAGATGATGAGGCAAAAGGACTAAATGTAGAAATTAAAGAAATACCCATTCAAAGCTAAACTGAGAAACCTTTTGTCACACAGAGACTCATAAGCGTGTGAGAAGTCCCAGCAGGAGAGGTTCTCAAGGCAAAATAACACTGGGGGCATTCAGGAAATAATTAGCTGGCTTCCTGGAGGGAGCAAGTAGATGTGTGTGAGGAGAGGAGGAGTGTGCGAGAGGAGGGGGAGGACTGGAATGAGATAAGATTCTAATAGAAAGAATGGATGAGGAATGAGGGGCCTTTAACTCATTCCACACAGGGGGGAAAAAAGTAAGCAAGTAAGTAAAGGAAGAAGAAGATCTGTTATGCTCAATTTAATGAGCTCCTCTGGAGTGGCAGTCTAGATCACATGTGTGAAATGAGGCTCCTGGCTCAGTCGGAGATAAACCGTCCCCAGCTCACAGCATCATCTCTGCGGGTGGCCACTAGTTGCAGAACAAAGTGACCATGGGCTGCTCCTGATCCCTGCAGCCGGCGCACGTATGTTGGTGGGTGTTTGCTCTTCCCTGTTCACGGTTACCTTGTTCAAACCGTCCCCAGCTGGAGCCCCTGCTATGGCTTTGCAACCCTCGTTAGGTTGGACCCGCCTGGCTCTTGCATTGATCCCCATTTCAATCAGGGATAGCTGCATTTGTCAATAATATTATTACTACTGTTATTGATGCTGTTGTGAGTCAAAGCTTTTCTGTAGGAACAGTCATTTCAGCTCTCAGGGGAGGAACTACCCATTCCATCTATCTCACACACCACATGTTAATACAGAGAATTGCCCTTTAAATATACCTGTCTCTCTCAGTTGACTACAAATGGAGGTCAGATAACCACCGTACTGTCACAGCCTGACTTCTGGGTGGTTCAAACTGTGAGAGGCAAATCCCACAGCACAAGTGAAAACTCCAGTGCAGTGTATTTGCAGTAGGGCCTTGGGGTTTTTGCCTGGAATTTCTCTGGACACTTTGATGTCATTAACCTTTTGCAAGTACCTTCTGATAATTCCTGTGCAAGAAGTTTCTGCCACAATTGCTCTAATCTCAGTATTTTCTCTCTTTATTTTTTTTTTACTACAAAAGTGATAAACGATGATGCTTTTAAAATTAATTTCCATTCTAACAGCTCATGACAGCCCCTTTGTCTGTGTTACTTGGGACAAAGTAAAAAAATTAAGAAAGGGATTTCATGGTTTTATCCTCAGTGCTAACACATAAGAAAACCTAAAACAGTAAGGGAAAACTAAGCACAGCCAAAAGGTGCGAGAACCACAGAAAGACATGTTGCAGATGTTTTTCTGTATCAGATACATCCTCTGATTTTCTTCCTTCATAACCATACCCAAACCAAAGGATGTTCTTTTTAAGAGAATACGTGGAAGGTTTCTGGGCTCTAACCTTGAAATTCCTACCTCTAAGCAGGTAGCAAACATCTTACCCCAACTGCCTGTCAACCCTTAATTGGAACATTCACCTTTAAGGAACAGAGTTCACTATTTGGGCCTATTCAACAAGTGGCTTTCAGCAGTAACTGCTAATGAGGACACCAATTAGCACAAAATGTACTGGTGGCATTTGCTATATAAGCAGGGGTCCACTAGGAACCAAAGTGAGACTGCCTCAGGATCTGACCTGACCATCTAGCACAGGCCACTGTAGAGCTGCCAGAGGCTAATCACTGCTACCCTTTACCAGCCTTTGCTAGACCTGAACCACTGGCTGCGACGTCCAGGTGCAGTCATGTCCCCAAGACAGTCTTCCCCCATCCTCAGAAAGTTTCCCTGTCATTAGCAGTCCCTCCTTCCACAGTCTCACTCCAATCTCTGCACAGAGGCAATCTGTGCCAGTCTCTGCCCTTGCTTTGATGCAATGTCCTGTAAATGACAAATCCCAATAAAAGTCATTTGTAGACTGCAAGCAACAGCTTGTCTGGAGGGTTTCAGAGCTGCCAGATACTAAGTATGGATAGGATGGAGTCCAAAGGCATGGGTCAAGCCACTGAAAAGGGGCTGGGAAACATTGCCTATACCTAGGTGATCTGAGACAACAGAATTGGATGTTAGTCAAAGTCAGAACTCAGACACCATTGCTAGAAACCTGCCTCCAGTCTGTCTTTCAACACCAAATGGTCTAACCCAACATACACACCATTCTGTTGGGTATTTTCTAGCAGTCTAAATCACCACCTGAAAGCAATTCCAAGCTCAGGTCTCTCTCCAGGCAAAAGAGCTTCCCACTCTTCACAGGTGTGGAAATCCAGAGCAGATTTCACAAAGAGCAATTCCTTCTGCCTTAAATAGGCGTGGATCTCTGCTGGAGGGCTTGAGGCAGCCCCTTCCCCCAAAGCAGGGGCCATCCCAAATCATCCCAGCAGGAAACCACTGTGCCTGATGGAGGACCAGTTTCCTCCTTTGCTGCTCTTCTGCAGTCTGTTTCCATTCCTTTCTATTAGAGCCTGCCAGTGCAAACAGCAAACGCACAGTCTAGCACCAGTCACAGCTAAGAAAAGGTCACTGAAGCCTAAATCACACTCTCAGGCTATCCCTAAGGAGATGAAGGGGAATAGGGCACTGTGGCTGCAGGCTACAGCTTAAATGGGAGAGAAAGACAGGAGAGAAGCTAGCATCTTCCCCTGAGGTCCCTGACAAGGGGTAAATCAATGAGGGGATACAAAGACTGGAGATTAGCATTTAGTCTTATTGAAGGAGAAGAGATTGTAGGAGGTCTGGAAGGGGACAACCGAGAGTGTATAAACCCTTTAATCTGGCAGATAGTGGCTGTCAGGGGTACATGTTCCAACCTGCTCCATGACACTGTAGGCCATGTTAGCCTTTGTGCTGGTTTAATTGGAGCTTTGCAGTTGCCCTTGGTCACTGCTGATTGCCTTAATTGAAATGGCGCGCATCTGCGCAAGTGGGAATACCTGCCTGTATGGGTTTAAGAGGAAAATACATCCTCAGTGTTCCTAGCCAATGTCCAACAAGTTTGGGCTGAATTATATGATTGCATCGGCTGCCTGCTGTGCTTTAGAAAAGCTGGTTGGATTTATTGCAAGCTTATAAAAACCCAGCTTTAGGCTGCATTGGTTGCATGTGGTTACCTAAGGGAAGGGAGAATAGAAAGAGAATGGAGCAGTGTCTGGTTTTGTAACATTCACCCTGCTGGGGTAGGATCTCTGTCTGCACCCTCTCTCCCTACACGCAGCATGTCTTCCCTGACTGACTAAGGTTTGTATGTGCAGCAAACAGAATCAGAGCAGGAGCCTCCATTTTATGCACAGATTTTCTCCGGGCTGAAAGCAATGAAACAGGGTAGTAACGGGAGCCTTAGAGATATCATAAGACACATTTGAGTGGAGGAGATGGAAACTCATCTGTCTTCCCTACCTCTGAGCACATGTCATCTCATCAAGAAATTGAACACATAACTCAGTGCACCTCTGTATCCAAATTGTAATTGCAAAATATGGTAATAGGCCTTAGCATAATGTTAGGTGTCTCTTCTCCCTAGCAAGTGCCTTTTACTGTAACCAATTGTCTATAATCATGTGAATCCCCCCAGAAAGCAGAGTCCATCACTCCACCACCTTGCTGAAGGCTCTCATCTCTAAGCAGTCACATGAAAGCTGTGACTTAAGTTAAAGGAGTCCCACACTTTGCAGTGAGAAGCCCAAGCAAAGGGCAGGACTTAAGAAACATCTCTGTACATGGCATTCCCATGCTGGCAGCTGACTGCCTGGCATCTCCTAAGGTCTTTTGTTCTCCCTCATTTCACAGGGAGATGAGGTGCTGACCTCAGGGCCACGGACTCTGCTCACGCCCGTAACCTAGGAGTTGGTCTGCTGTGACACCAGGACTAAATCCTTTAGTTATATCTGGGCCTCAGACTCTCCATCATTGCAGGGGCCTGGAAGCTTGCACAGATTTTGGCATAAGGAGGCTTTGGCAGCCCAAGAAGATGCATCACTTTGAGTTAATTTATAAGAACTTGGACAGGGAGAGAGTTCATTTAATTGAAAGATGTAATTATCAGGTGTTGGAGGCAAAGGGGCTCATTAATTTCTGAGACATGCTGTTGACTGAGCTGTCCTCATTTTCATTTTTCACTCCATATCAAGGCTGAATCTGAAGACACCAGATCACTGTTAGTGTTCTGTTTGTTTTATATTCCACAGGGCAGAGGTTTTTCTTTAGCCCAACAGTAACCACAGCGTAAGCAGCCCTGCCCTGCATTGTGTGAACACAACAGCTCCTGTGGGGATCTTGGCATGATTTCATCAGGGCCTGGGCCCAGAGGACTCTCAAACCTTCTGGTAACAGCGTAGACTGGGTTGTGGTGGAAGGTGATGGATTACACAGGCCACATCCAGTGAGGGGAAGGAAGCTATGGACTCCCTTAACACATCTCTTCTCCTTCCTTTAGCTTTAAGGCTTATGTTCAGCACTGAAATGAAGAGGACCATGGTGCTTAGAGGATACAAGGGGCCCTACAGGAGGGAATCCCTGTAGGGGAGGGTCTCTGTAAGGGACCAGTGAGGGGCTGTGGCTGTAGGCTAGCTGTGCCCTTTACCAAAAAATTCAAATCACAAACCTCTCCGCCTGGATTCTTACACCCATCCCACTATTAGTCCCTCCTCATCTCTGCCCCTAACAGAAACTGAAACTACCCTGCTGTCACCCTCCTCGCATCGGTATTCCCTCCAGCTTGCCAGTCTGTGCTTAGATTTATGATTTATTTAGAATTGGATTACACCAAGGCTCAAGGCCAGCATTCCCTAATCCATCACCATCCCCGCCACGGCCATACACAAACATTTGTTTTAGCTACGTCAGCATCTCTTGCTCCTGAAGAAGAACGCCCATTGTTAATTGCTATAGCAACCACGATTCAGGGTTTGGCCTTTTTTTTTTAATACTCCTTTCCCTACCGAAAAGCACTGGCATTGTCAAGCGATAGATATTTATAACTTAATATAACAGTGGCATGTCTAAGTTATGCCACTGAAACGCATCACAGCCGGAGTTGTTCCGTTATTTGTTTTTGTGCTGAATAGCAGCAAGCGCTTTATGTTATTGTCCTCACACACCCATAAAAAGGGAAAAGAAAGGATGTATAATTGTTGCTCATATTTATAGCAATTGGATGCAGAGTGCCAGGGCACAAGGAAGTCTGCTTTCAGCAATGTCACCCAAGATGATACTGAGGACCATGTTCCCTTCAAATACGCTGATCGTGAATGTCTATTTGAATTGGGAAATGAAGGTTTGGGGCTTGGATGAACGAACTGATTATGCCAGGGATATTTTTGGCCCCAGCTGGCTAAAGTTTGATGAGCTAAGATATGAGCATGCTCAAAAATGTGGAACCAACACAAAAATAATGAGTAAGCCCTTTGAAATTACAGAGCACAAGTGCAAATCAGGAAACAATCCATCTTTAATGCACCATAACACACATGCAAATAGTTTGCACTCAGCCACCTCTTACTATTTTCTAGGCGAGGCTCTGTGGAGATTTATTCTTCTCCAAAAACCCCTCAGGAAGGCACGGTGCTCTGACCACACACAGCTATTTCCTACTGAGACAACTCAGAGCTATGGTCTCTTCTCAGGCGCTGCAGCTGATATAAGTTTACACCAAATACATATGTGTGCACATGTCACATGAACACCCGGTGTCTCTGTCAAGGAAAAGATTAGAAGTTGAAACCCTTTTTCTTACCCAGAATTTTTTTCATTTGATAAAACACAGTCATGTGCAAAGTCAAGGCTGAAGCATGCTGGAGGTCAGGCATGTTGGTCAAGCGCCATGTGGAGTCTCGCTCCACAGACAGCTGCTCTTGCTAAGCAGGAGCTTTTGTAAGGGAAGCAAACCTGAACACACCACATGCCACCAAGTCAGGGGTCCACCTGCTGTGAAGGGGCACAGGGTGCAAGTGTCCCCTGAGCCAGAAAGGAAGCTACAGCACAGGATCAGGTGGGCTGGAGAAAAAGACAAGCAAAAAATCTGCTGTTGTGAGGACTGGAAGAAAGGTATGAAATCCAGGGCGTGAAAAACAATCTGTGGTAAAACAAAGCTGAAGGCAACATGGATGAGGTGGTAGGAGAGCAGAGAAGCTTAGAAGAGGGGCCTGTATGGGCTGTGCTGTGAAAAATCCAAATTGCTTGTGACTGCAACTAGACTAGGGCCTCTAGTCAATGGCCTTTGCATGCTGAGGGAAGCTGTCCACAGACACAACAGCAGCACGCTAAAAGGAAAACTAGAAATCAATGAGGGCCAGATAGGAGTTAAGATCTTATCGAGGTCATTGGATAGATTAAAAACATGTAGAGACAAAGAGGAGATCTGGAGGAAAGAGGGAGCCAGAAGAACAGGCATGCTTTCTCTAAAGAGCTGGGAATAGCCTTGGGGATGACAAGGCTTACACGGAGGACAGTGCTACAACCACTATAGAGACATGTGAAGGAGGCATCAGAGTGGAAATCAAGGAGCCTCCTGATAAGAAATGCAACCCTCTGTTTCACCCCTCTATGTCCAGGTTCAGTTATTCATGCCTCATCTTCCCACAGTCTGAAAGCCTGGCTTCTATGATGCCGTTAGTGCTTTGATGATCCCAGGCTGGTGGGATGTGGGAGTCCTGTCATACCTTCTTCTATTTCTAGGGAGACAAGGGGTGGGGGGGGAAGGACAACTGTGACAAACCACAGACAGAAACCACAGTGGGATGACATAGGATAACGTGAGGACCTGTCTCAAGGAAAAGGACAGACCTCCCTCCTTCTCCTGGACCCATTCTGAGCTCGCAGCATGAGCCCTCTCACCGCACATCCTTGGAGGAAACCTCAGGTAGACTATGTGCATTTCCTCCTCCAGACCGCATTTTCCCGTGTGCTTGCAGACTACTTTTCTTGCTCAGCTTCTTTAAAGCGGCCTTCCCCCGTCCGTTGTGGCTCTGGATAGTTTTCGGCAGATCAGGTCATCACCTTTTGCTGAAGGGGAAAGCTCCCCAGCTCAGCTGCTCTCGCATGAGGCACCTGATGCTACTTCCCTATAGCTGCTAGGTGGACTGGGGACTGCATAAGAAATGGTTCATGGAGCTGGGGTGGAACGAGGTAGGGCATTTTCTTAAACAGCTTTAAAACCCATCAGTGATTTGATTTGCTTTCTGAGAATGGTTTGGCTCAACAAACAATTGCAAGCTACACAGTCACAAGGTAAAATGAAAAGCCCATGGGCATTAATTATATATAGATATTAAAAAAGAAGCTACTGCTTAATTATTGTTTGCAAATCTCGGTATTTAAATTGACTTATTTGCAAATGTCTGTTTAGAAATTGACTTTGTAATTATAAAGTCGGTGCAGGCATATCACAGGCCCTGGAGGGGTCTCTAACGAGGAATGATAATGTACCAGGCAAAGTGAACTATCCTGAGCTGCATTTTAATAACCAAAAGGTGCTTGGAAGGGGGAGCGGAGGGTCTGTGAGAAATCCCAAAGCCAACAAAAGAAGAAGCAAGAGACAGAGGATAGAGCTGGCTCCACAAAGCAGAGGGCTAACATGTTTGAGAAGGGGCTTCAGGGGAAATAGCATCTCTTCCCGAAGCCCCTGCAATAGGAGTGAGTTGGCAGCGACCTCAGTTTCAGCTCTTGAATGAGAATGAGGCAGTCAGCTGGCAGCAAACTGCTGGCTGCTGCAAAGCTGTCGCTCCCTACCAGAGCAAACGACATGGTCCAGCATGTACCCAGCCATCCCTTCTCAGCGAGCACTCTCTGCAGCAGACGGTACAGACTCATGTCAACTGCCCATAAGCCCCTTCATGGGCACATTTGCACGCAGGACTGAGGGCAGCTCGCGCTGCCTGTTCACAGAATATTCGTCAGTAAGGTTATTCCCAAACCTAACACACCTTTCCTGGGCCTGAAGTCATGTCAACTAAACTCTATGGTTGATGATCATCTATAAGAGGGTCTGGAGAGTGTCTCACGTGCTTATGGCGATGCTCTGTCATGTGAAGCAGGTGACCTCTAATGGGATACAAGGTGCTCTGGGTGAAGAGTGGTGTCTTTTACCAGGCCACAAATCCTTGTCACTCCCACAGCATGTGTAACAACTCTTAAGAGTTAACTTCAGCATGTGCCCAAGAGGTATAAGTACATCATGGTGAAACAAGACCATTCTACCATCTTTTTCTCTCCATCATCTTTGACAACAGCATTTCTAGGTCTCCAGATCTAGTGGTCTAGGGCATTTCTTCTTTATGGACCATCACTCTTAGATTTAAAACCAGCCACTGGCCCGTGATTTCTTTCATAGTTCATTAACCAAGAGGGAACAAAGTTTGGCAGCTGAGCGGCACATTAGCAAGATCAACAGCTGGCAGGGTACAAAAATAATAACCAAAAAAATTATCATAAGCAAAAGCTCTGGGTTTTTGACTCGTCTGCTATGCATAGTCATGTTATCCCTTATTCGTGAGCATTCAGATGGCGCCAGTATATTCATGAAAATGTGGCAGCTTAAGACAAGGTCTGAAAGTTAAATAGGATCCAGCATCCTACTAAAGTAGAATAATATTTTTCTTTTGAGTGAAATTATGAGTGAAAGTGTAGCCCTTGTGAAATCAAAGGCAAACACCCAAACACATTTTTTTACATCACTGTGAAGGCAAAGGAACTATGTGAATTAAAAACATCTGCTTCCCTGACCAACACAGCTATGCCAGTGTAAAAGCACAACTGTGATGGACTCAACACCCTCCTGATCTGTCTCTCTAAATGCTAAGTGCTGCTCAGTGTCCGCGCTCTGTTCCACTGTGCAGCTTGTGCCTATTAAATACAGAACAAATTCTGCTTGGAACAGCAGTATGTGCCTTGTTTGGGAGAGATAAGAAACCCCACCCATTAAAACCAGTGACAGGGAAGACCCAAACTCCTTTATGTCTGCTTGAGCTGGCCAGAAATAAGATGTCTGCCATCTGGAGGCCAGGTAGCCGTATTAGGACAGAGCTGTAAACATAAAATCACCACGGAGAGATCTGCTCTCAGGCACATGGCCTTGGACAGTTTATTCAGCCTGTATGGTGAAACTAGCCTGGGCAATGACTTCGATTTTCTGGTTGTCCTGCTCACTAGTCCAATGCATTTGGTTTTTCATTATGTCAGTGAAGCATTAAAAAAAAAAAAGGTAAAAGAAGCAGCCTGTGTTGAATTTAAAAGGGGAAAAAAACCCTCCAAGCATCTTGATTAGGTTTGAAATGGAAGAGTAAGCTACTTGTCTCACTGGTTTAAAAAAATGTGCATTGCATCTTGCATCTTAGTATCAACTTGTCTAACAGAGAAATGATCTATTGTCCTTGTAGAACTGCAACGCTTCCTCAGTAAGCCTCGGTGTTGCCAAGAGGTGTATGCAGTCACAGCTGCTTTCCCAGGTATGAGATTCAGACCGTAGGATCAGGGCAGAATCGTGTGAGCCTGCACCGACTCATATGTTCCTCCCCAGGTGGGTTCTGCTCAGAGGTCTGTAGCGTCCCATTTACTTTTATTTTTTCCCACAATCCATGATTTCTAGTGTTGTGCTAGGACTGTAATTGTTGAAACAAGCAGCATATTACATCTCATATTTGTGCATTAATTAAAAGCATCCAAAATCTCACAAAGTTTGTCACTGAGCGAATGGGACCTGCAGGTAGTTAATGACTCTCCATGACAGCTCTTGAAAATTTGGTTTCTGGCAGCAGTCAGCATATGCTGGATAGGTTTGTATTTTATAAGCCTGTTCTGTTCTTAAAGACACAAGAAATAGCAAAAGCAGGCTGTTCTTTTCAATATTAATTAGACCATTATTTACTTGGAAAAGAGAGTTTTTTGTTTTAGATACTTACATGTCAGCTGCTGAGAATTCCACCCTAAGTCACTTAATAGCCCATTAAGAAATTGTTGTGATGACTAATTATTTATTACAAATGCAGAATCTCTTTACTAGCTA
Organism: Phalacrocorax carbo; assembly: GCF_963921805.1. NCBI lineage: Eukaryota > Metazoa > Chordata > Aves > Suliformes > Phalacrocoracidae > Phalacrocorax > Phalacrocorax carbo. Next base: position 8,857,596 of record NC_087530.1, read on the forward strand.
GCACTAGTTTTGTTAATTAATAAGATTACCTTCTAGATTCCAAACTTGTGATGCCTATTCTGGCATTGTCTTGAAATACAACATATGTAAAATATGATATGTCGTGCATTCTCCTATTAGGGTGTTTTAAGTTCTGCCTAAGGAATATGACTGTTCTGTGCTCCACTGTGGACATATCATTAAGCCCAATTACAACTAACAGCTACTAATAACAAACACTAATGAAGGGCTTGATTTTACCTTTAGGAGCAATGGAGCTGTAGATGCACTGTGCCTTTACATTTATCTGTGCTAGCAGCCAAAATAAGCGGTCACAAGTCATGACACAGTGTGACTAGCCTGAGTTAGCCAACGGGTGAGATGAAGGTAACCTAGATCCTAGCTCAGGTGATCTACCAGAGGTCAAGTCCACATAATGGACCTGAATTAAGGTTGAACCAGGGACCTGACCTATACCTCCTCATCCAAAGTGAATTTTATTTTTCCTAGGAATTTATTCACAAGTTCAAATTCAAATTGTTTTCCCTCCACACAGCCATTTCCCAAGCATTCAAAGACTCTTTTAAACTTTCACACCCAGGCTAGGTGCTACAGTGCCCTGTCCAGGTGCCGCAGCCCCACTAGAGCATGCTACTGCAGCTTGGAGACAGCCAAGGTCTCTGCTCAAAGAAGCCCGCAGTCTATATAGCGTTCATCAACTTCAGTGGGCTGACCTTGAGGAGAGCACCTTCTTTGTGTGGAAACAGCACCACGTCTAATGAAAATCCATACTGAGAGGGTATGCAAAGATCAGACTTGATTAATTCTTTCCAGAGGTGCCTCCACAATGTCAACATTGATCTGTTTCCTAGTCGCACCGTTTTCTCTCGGCTGACAACCATATGCCAGTCAGAGCAATGCTGTATTGTAAATTTTAACAGATATGGAGATAGGATCATTAAAATACCCTGAGAATACACAGCAAGTCATTGTTTTGCTGCTTTTGCTGAGAAAAATCTCACGGTAACACTGAAAAAATAAATGCTATAGGCCAATCTTATGGCAAAGAAGTTAATCCTAGAATGAAATTGGATGAAATGCCTAAGGATAGGGATCAGTATGTGGGTGTCTTGTGCTGTCTATGCTAAGCAGTTGCTGTTTTATAGAGCAGGCTTGTAGGACAAGTGCAGAAATACACATGCATTTTATTTCTAGCCATACCCATGGGAAAATAAAAACAGCCTAGTCTCTATAAATGGTCACTCAGAGAGTGCCTATGTTTCAGTCTGCCCTCACATGTTTTTTCATTAGAGATAGCTTAGGGATAAATCATTTCATCTTACTGGAAGGCAAGCTCAACCACCATCTGTCTTCCTACATACACAACAGGACATTTTGGATTCAGAATGTATTTCTATGAGTCTCGAGTCATGTGGATATGGCTTTTGATTCAGACCTGCAACAAGCACCAGAGACATACAGCAGACATTCAAACCCACTTCTGATAGACTCAGCCTGAATCTGGGTTTAGCCCCACCTCCAGCCAGCTATTAATTGCCTAACTGAGTTCAGGTGCAACCAATCTCTGCTAATGGGCCGGGCATCTTTTCATTTTAAATACAGACCTGGGAAGACTGGGCTCTAAGGAGGTCTAGTTAGCATCTTCATGTAATGATGATCTATTTCAGTGGTGACTGTTATTATTAATAAAATGCAGTCATTTTGATGTCCTTTTTAAGGCCTGCTTCACCATTACTCAGAGATCTACCTTTTTTTCTCTCATCTTCTGCCCTTTTGGTTTAAATTTAACCCAAATTAAACCACAGAATGAAAAAAATAAAAGGGAAACTTCCTAATAAAAAAAGTAAAATTAAAAAAATCAGAGGAGAAATAGAGAACTTCTTTTTTTGGGGGCCCAAACTTTGAAATCGCAGCCATTTTATCCTTGCAAATAATCACTGCATGACAAAGATAACACATGTGCTGAAGATATATTGAGGGCTCTGTTGTCCTAAAGGTCACAAGCATACATGAAAGATCTCCTTGCCAGGGTAAGTGGTGCCCAGGAAAAATGCATTGCGAATCACTCACCTTTCAAAGAAGTTGCAGAAAAATGAGTACGGCCTTTCGAAGGGGCGGCATGATTACAACCAGATGTTTTCCTTAAAATGCCTCTAAAGGCAATAGGAAGAAGTAGTCAAATTAAACCATCAATTCAGCAGCGTCTTTGCTACTCATCATGCTGGCATTTCTAGAGAAAGAAAGGTTGAAAACAATCCAGAAAGAGATGTCTGTGCAGAACTCAGAGCCCTTTCCATGTGCTAATCTATTCTATTCACTTGTGTCTTACCTGCTCCGCACCCCTGCGCATTTCCCAGCCATGCATTAAACAACACGTGCGAGTTGCTGAACCTTCTTGCTCCGACACTAACTGCTTTGACTTCCACAAACTTGCAGGCCAAGAAGACATCACAAAAGTACCTAACCTCATCTTGAGAGCAGGAGAGGGAGAATTATGAGAACAACTTTAAAGGGAGAGAAAGAGAGAGAGACAGAGAGATTTTATTGCTCAAGGGGAAAAAAAAGAGATTCTAATTGAACTGCAGAAAATTCTCCACATCACGGGTAATGGTGCCTGGGTTACCTCTCTTTATCTGTGCAATAGAGATTAGCAAACGGGGTCATAAAGGGAAATTAAAGTCAAATACATTCTGGGCCAGCACTTGGTAAGTACTGATTTCCTACCATTTAGAAAAAGGAACATCAGAGCAAATGAAGTGGCACAGCATAAGGTAGCAGCCAGCGGAGAGAGCCACGCTGCCATAAACATTGAATGGAGTGGGGACAGACAGCTCCCTTGCCGCAGACTGCCTTCATGGAGCATCGCAGGAGGCTTCCTCCAGGAATGAAGGGCTGTTTAGTGTGGATGCTGGCAGACTCAAGCCCTGAGCACTTCACAAATTGAGGTCTCAGGCAAAGTAGACATCCAAAGTGACTCTGGAGATGTAAGGTATTATCTCCCCACTGGTTTTTATTGCCCCTGTCCTGCAGGTTCCCATTTTCCCCAGAAAGATAGATTAATGTAAAGCATGTACGTGCCGTGACCACTTCCATGAGGAGCTGGAGACTTAGCATCAGTCCCTCTCCCTGCCCAGACCCCACGCACCTGTCTTTCCTCCAACAGCTTACACCCAGCCCTGGGACCTCACACTGAAGCAGATGGGGAATGCTCACATACGGCCACATTTCCCATTTGGGCACGGCGATGATTGCCAAAGCATAGCAAGGGGAGGCAGGCACTCCAGGGCCAGCCAGCAGAGATCTTCAGTCTTTGTTTGACAGACCCTTTGGGACCACAGCTCCTATTGCAGACAGTGCTTCACCTTTGCGGTGGGGCGTGTTGGATGTCTGCAGCCAGCACTGTCAGAAATGACAAGAGGGTTTGGAGGCTATTATTCTGTGATTTCCCAATCTGAGACCCCTTCAAGAGCTTGACTGTCCAAAAGTGCTGGAAAAAAAAAACTCTGGAAATTAGGTTTCTGTACGTATCTCATATAGAAAAATAAATAAAACACATGGGGAAAAAAACAGCCCAAAGCAGACATTACTACAAATCACTGTGGATCTGTTGAAAGCTCCTTCCTGCTCTTTTTAGAAGTGACTGTTGCTTGTTACAAATGTTTTTTCTTGGCTTTCTGAAGTAATTTTTACTGCCCTTCACGAAAATACAGCATCACTGGCCAGTAAAATATTCAGGGAACTTTCTGAAGGAAAGGCGATATCTGTATTGAGGTATCTTTATTCTTTTCTCGGAGTGCCAAATTAAATCAGAACTCACCTTCCTCCCTGCTGCCTGGATGGGCAATACGTGATGAAGAGGAAGAGGGTTTGGCTGTCAGAAGCTGTCAACTGGCGAGAGAGCTGGAAAGCCCACCCCAGTCTGTCTCCTGCCTATTACTTTGATGGTAAACTGGACCTTACATCTCCTGGCAAGCCCTGTGCCTTGCAGCGTTGTGGGCAGTTGAGCACAAATCTGGGTCGGCAGCTGATAGGACACTAAGCTTTGCAGCAAGCAGCCTCATCCTTATTTCTCAGAACTGAGGCGGTCACATACGTTGTGGTTATTAGACTTTGCAGTGCAAAGAGCCTCTTTAGGGTCAAGTGGGGCAAGGAAATTGGTCTTGCAAGAGACAACAGGGACAACTGGAGGAATAAAGCTGGGGTGTGGGTAGCAAAGATGGACAGAGATCAGAGATAGAAATAAGCCCATCTGTGCTCTTCTCCACTCACCCTTTTCAAGGGAATGTGTTCCCAACCATTCCTTCCTTTGCTCCCTCCCTCTTCCCCCGCCACATATTCTCACTTGACTTATTTGATGCTGTTTGAAATCAAGCACTTGGTTTACCCTTCTCAAGCGGAGCTGATCTCTCCCAGCATGACTCTGACTGCAGCAGGAGGCACAGCGGGATGCTGGATATGGAAACCTGGCATTAGTATCACTTTCAGATGACAGCAGATCAGAGAGCTGGACCTGGGAGCGAATTAATATAGGGCTAAGATTCACTCGGAGGGTTTGCTGCTGTCATACTCCTCTCAAGATGTGAGAGAGAGTTAATGCGAGGGGCTGGGATTCTCTCCGAGTGCTGCGATGGCTGCCTGTCATCCTCAGGGAGCAGTGGGACATGTGATGCAAATGAACACAGGAGATGGGTTTGCTCTAGAGCCTGCAGGTATCCCAGGGAGCAAAGGGCACAGTCATTTAGCTCCCAATGACCTCCCAGGCTATTGGTTAACTTTCTGATCCAAAATCCACCAGTGCAGATGACTAAGGGTTGGTTTAACCTCAAATAAACAACCAGTTGGCACGGGGTCTTCTTGCTCTGGCGTGATCCTGAGGGATTCACACTCTTCGCTGTGTACGATGCAAATGGGAGTTTTGTGGAAAATCATAGCAGTGCCCCAGATCTCCAATCAACCAGTCAGCCAGGGGACAAGACACCCTCAGGTCCACTGGAATCCATCTTGGACAAATAAAGTAGATGAACCCAATGGGACCCCTGGTCATTGACAACCTGTACAGGCAGGGAGAGAGCACGTTTCTCTAGGGGAGGACAACAGCGACTAAACTACCCACATCTGGGTAACAGAAATTTGCTTCATGTGCAGCAGCTGCTGATTATCCAGTAGCGGGGCCTTTTCCAAAGATCCTCATCACTGAAAAAGACAGCGTCAGATGTCCTTAAGCAATTTATCTCACCCTTTGAATCACAGAGGGCCAACCTGCAGCCCACATGTGGTCTGCCATGAGTGGTTATAGACCTCCGTCCTTTCCTGTTCCAGTGAGGATGACGAGGACTTTGACTGGGAGCAACCTGGAGATTTTCTGGTGGCCACAGTCAGTCTGTTTTTGCTTTCTGTGGTCCACAAAGCGCCTCCCCTCCCACGGTGAACCTGTTTGCCCAATAGCAATGCATACTCACAAGGACTTGTGTACAGGCATGTTTGTAACAAGCATGGATGTAGAAAAGGGTGCAGAAAAGATGCCGAGAAAGAGCTGTCATTGCAATAGAAAGTGACCCACATTTTGGGGAGGTTAACAATAATTTAGAACAAGGCATCTCTGAGCCAGTGGCTCTGCGGGGCAGGAGGCAAAGGGAGGATTTGCTCCCTCTTTTCAAAGAGAGAGAGAGTTTTGGAGCCTGGAGCATAAACACAGCTGAGGATTCTGAAAATAGACAATATCCTTCAAATGCAGCCTAGGGACGAGATCGAATCATTGTATACACCCAATTTCTTGAGAAGAGAAAACAAAACAAAACAGAAAAGGGAGGAAGTAGGCCCTTGGAAGCAAAATAAAGACAGAACAATGGAAAACTAAGCACTGGAGGAGACAGCTTCAAATAATTACGTCGTGCAAGCATCATGCTGGGAAGAAGCATATGCTGGAGGAGCCCTCACTGGGGACACAGGATAAGCAGGTGGGAGGGAGGCCAGGCAAACCATCAGCTTCAAAGCATCACACACCAGGCCAAGTTCAGAGCAGCTCCAGCTCCGGTGAGGTCAGCATAATGATGCCAGAGATGAAAATATCCTTGTGCTTAAAACAAAATCCCTTCCTTCCATTGCCAATAGCACCTGGTAATAAGCAGCAGGCAACGGACTAATATTATAACAGATATTTGGGTCACAGGCTGTCATTTAGTATGAGTGAGATAGGTGTACGTCACTCAGTGCCCCTGCTAAGAGTGGTGAGGCGGCTCAGCTCTCCAAAGACACTTGGAGAGTTGACAAATGACATTTAATTGTTTACCTGAGCTCAGAGGTGTCTCAGTTCATACAGCACTGAGCACAGGGGGATCTGCCGCTTGGTTTCTAGGGATCAACACCATTGTATTTAAGTTTCAATTTCCCAATGAAATAGATGAAAAGTTAGGACCCAATGCCTTGTAAGAGAGTTGAAAATGGTCAGTTGAGTCAGAAAGTACGTATTGCTTGGGCTGTGCTGGCAGTGCACTCAGTTTAGAAAGCAAGGTTGAATCAGGCCAGTGTTCTGGTTGTGGTCGGTTTTGTGTTGCTGTTTGGGAAAGCTTGACAAATGCTTTTGTGCCTTTGCTCCTGACAGCCCTTTACATATTATATTTAAATTTTTAATTTAAAAAAAACCATTTTAAACGTGTGGGGTTTTTTTAATGGGAACATCCTGGTCTTGTTCTGTAAAGATAAGTAAGTGCGTCTTTAGAGAAAAAGAAATTCCTGAAAATGTTCCACTTAATTTCACTTTCCTTTGGTGGGGGAAAGCAGTATATAGGAAGCAACTCTGTGTTCTGTAGCTTTATGATCTGAATTATGCTAAGCTGTGGGACCATCACTGTAAAGTCCATCTGGACATGCCTGTGAGAGGCAGGACTTTGCTGCTTAGGAGCTGCCCTCAGCCCAAGAAATTCCCCCTTTCACCTCTCTGTGAAGAGACTGCCACAGAAAAGTGATGTGCCTATAAATCTGTAGTCCAGTGCTTTTCAGTCTGGAGTTTGTGAATCCTTGGAGGCCCTCCATTATTTTGCTAACGGATCCGTGAGTGGTAACTACAGAGATCAAGTCTGTTGTGACAGAGCTCGCATCTGCTACGCAGGGTCTATGCCTCCCTTGGGGAAAAATTTAGGGAGTCAACAAACTGCAAGATGTGCAAACCACTGCTGCAGACAGGCATGGTGCCTTCACCCTTTACGCAATAAAAATACAGTGAACCTATACGAGCACAGATGCACCTTAAATACCCATGTTTACTAACTCAACCCAGACAAACCCAACCTATCTACATATATTTATCCACTCTGGCTGGTTGTGAAGAAACAGAGAAAACAGCAAGCCCCACTAGAGGGCTTGCAAACTGCTCAAAGAAATACTCCATTAGTAGCAAAAAATGTCCCCTAGAGGCACATTAGTGATACACGGGGTAGCTTGTTAAGTTTGGATGTTTTGTAAAGTTCTCTGAGATGGCAGATGTCTCAGAATGCATCTCTTCCCAGCTCCATCCCTCCCTGCCTCCCCTCACCCTCGCTGCCTGCAAAATGAGAAAAATGTCATTCATACAGAACCCTCTTCAGCGACTCTGCTATCGATCCCCGGCAGTTTCATTTCAATATCGACCAGCTCCGTGATGATAACTGATGAGAGATGCAAGTGATGGAAGAGTGAAGATAGCAGCCCTGAGCAGATCTTCCAGCCCAGGTGGCAGGAAGCCCCTCACTGTGCTTTATCCCCATCCCATTTGGTATTTCAAAAAGGAAAAATGAAAAAACGTTTTTCTATCTTTTTTTTTTATCATTTTAGGAAAAGGACACTGCAAATTTCAATATTCCAGTTTGCATGAATGGTCCAAGCCAATCGGCGTGATGGAGTCAAAAAGCTTTTCCCTGAGAGAGAAGAAAGAAAAACAATGAAGAGCAGGAGGGAGCAAGGCAGGCTGAACATGCCATTGAAGATAAAAAAACTGAGCAGCTGAGCTTAATGCTTGGAGGGATTTTGACTGGTTTTAAATATAAATCTCTCCCCCAGGCATCCTACTGGTGAGGGTAATCTGGAAAGCACAAGAGACAAAAGGTTAAGAGTTAAACTCCCCAGCTCAAAAACCAACAGGCTAGAGGAAGCAAAGGTTGCACTGAGACATCCAGGAGGAATAAGCATCCCTGAAAAGCAGCCTTCGTTAAGTGCTTCATCAAATGGGGATTGCTGCAGCACTGTCACTGCTTGTGCCCATCCAGACTTCCAGCACTGAGTTACTTTCCTCACTCAATTTTAATACCCCAGCCAGCAATGGACATGTCAGTTTATATCCCCAATGCTGTTCCTCTCTAGCTGCTCAGTGATGGACTTTTAATATCACCATCCTAAGAGAGCCTAAGAGATACAGCTCCCACGGTGCACCAGGCACAGGATCGAGTTGTGAGCTACCAGCAACACAACAGAGCAAAACAGATGCATACTAATGCAGACCATGTCATGGAGGTCGCTGGATGTATCAGGTTTCTCATGCCTGTCTCTGCTGTGCAATTAGCTCATAAACAAGGGAGAACATCCATATATATAAAAAAAAAAGGTGAAAGAGGGGAAAAGAAATCAAGGAAAACCTAATTATCTTGTCAGGGACAGCAGTGAGATGCTTTACATCTCCTGGTTGTACAAATGGTCCATGGGTAGACAGCTGTCAGGTTCTACCCCAGAAGTGGATGCCTTTCAGTGAGGTGATGTCTCTGCTTCTCCTCCTTGGGGAAGGCTTCATAGAGAAAGCTGAGCTGCACTAACAACTCACTGATGTCAAAAAGGGATGGCTATCAACACCTTCTCATGCTGTCCGAGACTACCTGCCATTGTTCTGGCTGTGCACATCCCTTTGCTTAGCTCTGAAGCTCACTAGACTGTTCAATGAGTCAGCTCAGCTCTCTAACCCAGCAGAAGACTAATCCAGCCCCACAAAAATGTGTTAATTTACCTTATTTAATATTATATTTCTCACAGTTTTTATAGTTAAAAAGTTTTCTCATCTAACAACCGCCTCCTCATTTCTCTTGCTCCCTATAGACCATGTGTCCCATTTCACCTTGACTTCTTTTTCATGTTGCCACCCACGCTGGGGAAAACAGCTAAGTCAGTTGGTAGCATTTCACAATTGGTTAGCAGCAGTGAGAATGACATTTGCAGGAGTCCCCAGATAGTGCTGTTACAGATAGTGTTACAAGCTCTTTGCCTTAGCCCTTGTGTGGGGTTTAGTCCTAGAGAGTGGTGGTGCAGTCAGTATGAGGTGGGTCTTAGGTCTGAAGGATCTCAGAAGCCAACCTCTGCTGTGGACTCCCCTCAAAGCTAAAAATCACTCTGGGAGTGGGGTAACAAGCAAATGATGGGGCTTTATATAGTTAGATTTACACACACACGTACACCTTGAGCTCCTAGTGGCTGCTCTCAGAAATTGCTCTGAAATGTCTCAGAAATGGAAACATTTCTGCAATGTATATTCTAATAACTGCAGCTATAATAACACCCCCTCCTCTCCGTTTTCCTCTTTAGGGGTGATCTGCCAAAATGAGAAACAAAATTACTGTGTCTGCTCAGCAAATTCTTACTGACAAAATCTTTAAGAGTTGACAAGAGTAATATACTGAAAATTAGTTTAGAAGTGTTTCAAGTTTAAAAAAATCAATCAAAATCAAATTAAGTTCTGAAGACGCTGTCTGTAGAGTTTAAAGAAAATAGACATCAGCTGCAGCAACATGGGTTCATGGGCTCAACTTCTGAGCAGGAGACTTATGTCTGCTCTGCCACCTCCTCTGGCTTAGGGTAGAGAGCTACAACTGATCATGAGGCTTTGCTGATGCTCTGGCTAATCTGGTGATCTTGGGTACCAGCAACAAGAAACCCAGTCTAAGCAATCTACAACAGGGTCCTCTACATGTCACTTCCCCCATCCTAAGGCTATGCCTTAACCAATGGACCATAAATCAGGGGTTAGAGATAAAGAAAAGGTTTCCCCTGCTCCTTCCTTATAATTTGTCTCAAGATTTGTTCATCCCAATGCCAATAAAGGGAAAAAAAAAGAAAACCCTACCAAAACTCCTAAAGATCCTCAACAAGGGGGAAAATCAGTTTCTAAAGTAGTTTTATTGCATGGGATAACCCAAAGTAGGGGCAGGGGCAGAGTTAAAGTCCATTAATATTGCTGGTGGGCTCTTTCCTTCTTGGCTGTGTGACCTCATTAACACTGCTCATAGAATCTGTTTCCTTCTTGGCTGTGTGACCTCAAATAACCCAAGCTTATACTGGCCCCAGTGCCACTGAAGAAGCCCGAGACTCACTGTCTGGTTGAGAATGTGCAAAAACATTGCATGAGGGTTTGTCCTGCTTCTGAGTGACCAGATCCTTTCCGGGCAAGCAGAGTGCGTGGCTTGCTTGGATACGCTGTCTTTTTTGCCCTTCATCCATATGGTACCCTGACCCCATCTTGGCCCAGCAGGTCCAAGAGCTACTGACCTACAAATCCTCAGCCATCTGCTTTGCAGCTCAGCCGCAACCCAGCTATTCTGGCTTGCTGTTTCAGCACTCTGAGTGGATGGGGTTGCTTTAGGTTTCCAATTATATCTGTCTTAATTATATTCCTCCTTGGGGTCCTAGAGGCCCTGGAAATTTTCCCCCACTCTGTCTTTTCCCAAAACTGTGAGTCAACAGTTCAATTATAGTCTCTTTATACAGGCATGAGAATTTGTTTCTTGGGCAAAGTTCCTTGATAAGATGATATGCTACATAAATGTCTCTAGCAAAACACATTTCACAGTGAATTTATCTCTGCACAACTTCTCCGCCTTATAGCACCTTATCATTCCAAGACGTCTCAAGGCACTTTCCAAAAGGTGTGCAATAATAATACTTCACAGTTATACACAGCCTTTCATGGGAATATCTCAGAGTGCTGTATGGAGAGAAGCATTCAGCTCCATCAAACAGCTGGGAGTGCTGAGGGAAGGGATGCAGAAGAGCCTTGCCCCAACTAATTAGGAAAATGCAGGGCTTGTGATAGAGTCCAGGACCCCACAGAAACCCCCTTCCTTGCTCCTAATGTCCTTCTTACAAGTTCTTTGCCCACCACACCACTCTTGGGGACCAGTCACGCTGCGGAGAGGAGACACAGCTTTGTTCCCTGGTCATGGGATGGGAACTCAGTTCCTATTTACCCTACACCCAACCCATGCGTATTACACAAGGACTAAAACAATCCAAAACTGCAGGTGGTAAAAGGTTTGTAACATGCTTTCTGTCTATCCCTGAAATGATGATGTCTGTGCTCTACTGAGGATCTTGGCCTGGAGAACAGCTGAGTAAAGACCCTGTTTTCTCTGTGGGGCAGAGCTCTGAATGCTGCTGTGATGTCTACAGGAATGGGATTTCCTAGGAGGGCTAGCCAGAAGGACATAGCAGCTAGGTCCCTTTGCTTCTTCAGCGGCACTTTCATCAATACTTTTAATTCTTTAGCAGTGACCCTAAATTTTGGATCACAAGTGTTCTTTATTTGTTCCTGCCTGAACTCTTGCCCTTTGCTTGGGAAAACTTTCCACCTTCTTCCACCTTCTTCCACCTTCCTGCTGTAAGGTTTTCCCTCCTCTGGTGCTTTTTCTTGATTGCTTGAGATTAGGCTACAATTATAAAACAGCTACATGAAAGAAAACAGTCTTCTGGGCTGCAGCATGCAGCTGGATTTCTGATGGACTGCTGGATTCGGTGTTGAGCCACAATGCTTAAAGCTGCTGCCTTCCACCACTCAGCCTGCTATGGCCATAGGCACAGATGCTGCCACACATAATCAGGCTCCATCAGAAGCATCTTCTGTTCCCAAAATCTGGGTTTGGAGTGATGTTAGAACTGTTCCTTGTCTTCAGAGGGGTACCTACTCCAGCCCCCGTGGGGTATGGGCACTACTGGTACTCCTGTCCACTGATGTGAGCAATTGCCCACACACCTCATGCTTTGATTCCCTCTCTGTCTGGATGAGAAGTGCCTGAAAAGCAGGAAAGCTATGAATAACAATAAGCATTTGCCTCCTCAGGGGTGAACTTCCCGCCAAATAAACAGCCGTCTTCCAATATTTGATGGGAAACAGGCCAACCGCCCTGCACTGGGGTCCTGGTTATTTTTAAGGGTGCCTGATGACTACTCAGCAAGCTCCTAAATAATTAACCTTTCAGAGGCACAGCAGCCTGGATGCCTATCCCCTATTTAAGGAGGGGGGTCTGCCTATCCAGAGCTATTTCCTGGCATTGACCATCCCCTTCCCAGCCACACATCTCCTCCAGCACTCTCCCTACACTTTGCTGCCACGTCTCACGTCAGCCCGGTGTCCTTGGCTCCAGCCCTGCCCGTCACCTTCCTCTGCATTTTATCATGTTCAGCAACCTCTCCTCTCCCTCCTCCCTCCCAGCCCAGCTTATATCATCAAAAAATCACTTTGGCACCTTCACTGTCAGCAAGCGGCTGTTTATCTGCTATATCATTGGAAAGATCTCTAAAGCCAGGCTTGGAAAACAGCCCTTCTTTTTATTTGATGCAGGATCATCTGAAAGGAGGATGAGAAGCGGCAAGAACATGTTTTCCTTGTACAGATCAATATGACTTTAACCTTCCTCTACAGCAGGGCTGCCTGCCCACCTCCTTAGCTCGTGTATTTCTCCTTCCCTCCCTCTTTACTCACCCTTCCTGCATTTGGGTGTTTGCAGCACTCCTGACACATGGACCTCTCAGTCCTGTGTGCATCAGGGAAGAATTTCTGCCTTGCCGGAGCGGATCCGTTCAGGCCAGGGAAAAGTTTCCTGGTCAGTCAATTCACAGACTCAGACACCTCACAGATCTAAAATCCTTTTTCTCTCCTCCTCACTCCACTCTTTTTTACCACTCCCATGTTATATGCTATACAGAAACCCTCTTGCAGCTCTTGGGAGTCACTAAATGAATTTTCTTTCTCTTCTTTTTCTTCTCCCCTTCTGGGGCAGAAACAATAGTGTCCCTGACACCCTTCACTTCCACCAGTGGCAGATTTACTCCTGCCTGGCTTCCTAGCAGCTGCTTCAGCTGCAACCCTGAACAGGAGCTCCAACGCCTTTCAGTCCCTCTCCCACTGTGTTGCTTTCCCAGTTGCATCAGAAATAGAGAGGACAGTTGTGCAGGTCCCCCAGTGCAGCTCTGAAGACTCCAGGTCAGTCTGAGAAGGACAAGCTTACTCCTGAGCAACCTTGATAATAGACCAATATTATCATTTTATACACAGGGAAACTGAGGAACCGCTTGGTGGAAGGACCCAGGCACGTTGGCACAAGAAATGAGCAGGAGGTCCCGTCTGCCTGGCTCAAACATTAGAGGTGTCTTTGCTAATGGGGGAGAAAGGCTGAGACGCGGTGAGTGGGCAGTTCATGGGGATAGTCTGGGCTGCTCACTCTTGACAGGTATCTACTACATGAACACAGAGCAACCACCATTCACCAGGGTTTATCCTGCCGTTCGCAACCAGTGCCAAACTAATTTTTAAAGAAAAAAGGAAAAGGCTGAGTCCTTTCTCAGATCGAAATCCAGGAGCAAACGCCACCCTGCTATTCATACCCAGAGACAGAGAAGCACTTCTTTCTTCTCAGATGGAGATAGGAGGGGGGAGACAGGTTGTTACTATAATAGCAATAAAGACGCCCACCACTGTGCTAAATGACATATTTATGTGTATGTATGTAATGAGAGAGTGTTCTTGTTCCCAAAGCACTGACAGCCTGAAGGAGAAATGCAAGTCCCTTCTCCAAGGTCACTGAGTAGCGGGGACTGGCATCCTGGTTTCAGACAGTGCAGGGAAAGGATTCACCCGCTGTCCCCTTCCACCGCCTCCCTTCAAGTGTAACGTGCTTAGCCGGCCTCCTGAGCCGCCTGGTTAGCTAATCCAGACTCAGGGGGCTGACACTTATTCAGACAAACAGGCACGGAGTGTGACCAATGCATATGCAATCTGGTCCTTCATCCTCCATGCATGGCCCTCTTCCTGCAAGGAAGGAGCTGCAAAAGCATTGCTGCAAAGATAAGGACAATAAGAGGAAAATAAAGGGAGAGGGAGAAAAAGCCAGAGGTGAAAAAGAGGTGAAAGGACAGACAACAGAATGGATAGCAGCAGGTCAGACTGACAGATCTGTCACTGGGGCTGTGGGGAAGCAGGGCTTTGGAGCCAGCAGCTGAGTGGAGGCACTTGCTGCCCTACAGGGACATGCCCTGGCCTCCACAGCCGCTGGCACTGCGGGCTTGGACCTCCGTGTCTCCCACCTGCGCTGCTCCAGCATGGGATGCACATGGCATCCCTAGCAAATTCAGGATTGCTGCTGTCCTGATAAATAATGTGAACAAGCGTCACTGTTTCTGGGTGGTCACCCTTCACAGATGGCCCAGCACGATGGCCACTCTGGAACTGCTGTAAGCAATGGATGCTGAAAGCAGCAAGGGAGAGAGAAGTGCCTGGGCTGTAGCTGTGTGGCTGGGAGATATCCATCTCCTCACCACTGAGAAACAGCCATCAGTCAAGGGCATTTTTCTGCACTGACTGCAGCAGAGTTTCATCAAGGATGACTCTGGCTTTATAAGTCAAGCGTGATCTAAAGAGTTTTCTGCTCTCCTCCAACACCCCTCCTGCTCCCACCAGTTCCCTCGCTCTTCACAGCCCCAGCTTGTTCTGTGCAGAATAAACGTTGCTCATGTGCACTGCCAGGCATTGCACAGTAAAACAGCTTTGAGTCTCAGAAGCTGTGATTAGCGCCTGAGGGCAGCTGAAATGCCTGAGGGAATCTGCTGTACAGTAGGACGCAGGCAGCGGGTAGTGCTGCAGGGTTGCTGTCCCTCAGAGGCCTGCATCCGTTTGTTTGAGATGCTCTACGTAAAGCCATAACAGCATTTTTGATCCATCATCCACCATTCCCCAGGCTGTCTGTAGTGATGTATCGCCCCCTCCGTCCCGTCTTACACCAGGGGGTCTCTGCAGGAATGGGCTGAACTTTGCGTTCCTCTGCAGAGGGGATTTTGATGCTTTTACTTTGTTAAAACCACATAACTGTGACTAGAGGCTTGGAAAAGAGGTGTCAGCCTGTCATTTCTTGCCAAGGCCTGCCTCCCCACGTGAAGAAAGGACAAGGACGCTCGGCCACTCCCCAGGGAGCACCGTGCTGTTTGCAGCATCCAGGCACGCTGCATCCCAACACCCCGCCTGCCCGAGGGCCAGGCTCCCTGCAGGGACCCCTCCAGGTAAAAATGGGTGAACAGGAAAGAAAGGAAGAGCAAACCTGCAACATCATCCTCTCTCCCCTCACCTCCCACCTCCGAAGCTTCCCTGAGCTGCCAGCGCTGTGGAGCGAATCAGGACCTCTGCGCGCCTTGCATTAGAGGTGGTCCGGATCTGTAACAAATGGGCTCTCAGCCTCCTCCCTGAATGTGATGCATCAGCACAGGCGGTTCATTTAACTGCCATTAATTATACCTTGTGAGAGAAAGGGGCATGTTCAGGTTGGCCGTTTGTCTCTGCTTCAAATGCCTGCCACATAGACGGGATGCAGAAAGCTGCACCCTGCAAGATGGGTAATAAACCCCAGGCTTTAGGCACAGCAAAGCATTTATAGGGAATGGTCCCATGGGGGAGGCAAGGGCTTAACTCCTCAGTTACCCCAGCTTCTGCCTCCTTTCCTTGGCAGCTACCGATGAATTCACCTCAATTTTCCTTCTTCAACAGGCTCCCTTGAACTCCCTGTTGAAGGATTCAGCAGTGAGCTTAAACTATTTGTGACTAGCCTGAAAATCTTCAGCGTGATACACAGAGTCACCGTCTCTCCCTTGGACCTGGTGAGAGCTGTGAGAGCCCAGCACCTCATGCTGCTCCCCCCACACGGTGCAGGTTCAGGCTGTAAGCCCTGGCACTGCGTTACGCCCATCGTTCCCCCTGTGTGCAGCTGCGGCTGCTGGGGAGTGTGGTCTGACCCTAATAGAGAAATATTCACCTCTGTCTATGATTTATCTTCTGTTTGACTAGCCTGATAATTCCCAAATCTAGTATTCTTCCTCATAAATGTGGAGTCCTCCTCACTTACCAGCTTCCTTCCTGACAACTTAATATCAGGGGCTCTGAAGAAGATACTGAAAACCTGGAAAGATCTTGAAAACCTGGACTCTCACAGCAAGCTGAACACTCTGTCAGCAGCCACAACTGAGAAAACTGTTTTCAAAGGAGGTTTAAAACCCAGTCCTGGCCAGTTGTGGCTAATAAATGTCCCTTTGTAGTTTTTAAGAAGCTGATGCTGATGTCCATGCCCCAGTGAAGTTTCTAACTTTCTTTACTAACTTTTTGTTGGCAAGAAGGGAACAGCAATTGGAATTTGAAGCGTGCTTTGCACAAAATGTCCTTTGCCTGATGCTTAGCCCCCACTGCGACCCAGAAGTGGCTAGTCCAGTACTACAGCTGATATCCCTCACATGTGCTAGTGCATAATACAAAATGGAAAACAATCTCCATGCCTGTCCCAGAGGACTTGGAGCTTTTTCCTTTACAGAGGCAAGGAGAGGGGGAAGGAGAGGGGATGGCAGTGGCCACTGGGGGAGTATGGGTGAAAGTCTATAGGTCTATGAATTGAGCAGAGGCTATAGCTACAGATGTGACATGTTCATAGACTCCTTGGCACAGCCCAACCCCTGCAGCGAGAGCATGAGGGTACAGGAGTGGGATATTGGTGGGCAAGTGTGACCCCAAACCACATCCACAGCAACCTGCTCTTGTCAGTCCTTTAAGCAATCAAACCTCAGTGCTCTGAAGCTTACGCTGTACAAAGCAAAAGTCCCTCTTTTCTCCCCATCACTTGTCGTGCACAGGAGAACCCCACACCTCAGGGTAAGCAGGGTCCTTGCTCCATCGCTGGAGTCATGGGCAAAAGGGAGGAGGAGAGAAAAAAGACTTCAAGGATTGTCATTAACCGTCCCAAATCCACAAAGGGTTCAACACCATTCCAACTCCATCTGGGCCACATGCACAGCTGGAGCCAGAGTCCAGATTTTAAATTTCCCCTTCCCACGTTCATGTACAGGATTTTTTCTAGCTGGGAAAGACAGACACTATGGCACGTGCAGCATTTGATAGGAGACCCAGGTTATTGATTCACAGCTCTACTTCCCTGAACTTTTCTGGAGGAAAACGCGGCTGCTTTGCATAAGGCAGGCATATGTTGCAGCTTTGGCACAAGGAGAGCTGGTTGGCATTTTCTTGCCAGACTTTTCCCACCCTCCTCTGATACCATCTGCCCCTGTGAAACACTGAAACTCCCATCTGTCAATTTTACTGTAAACACACAATTATCCAGGCTGCTGGGGAAGAAAAGCAGCACAGCCAAACCTCAGCCATTCATGGAAAGGACCGAGTCGCGATGTGTGGCCCTCAGTGTCCTGACAGGCAGCTTGGCGGAGGGACCCATGCCTTTTTATTTTCAGCACTGCACCCACAGTGATGCCACCAACCACTCTGTCCATGGCCAGGGCCTCCAAGAGCAGGACGCAAACCTGGAGCTCGACTGGAGGCTGGTGGGGAGCTCCAGCCATTTGCAGCAAGGTATGCGGTCATTGCAAGCTAAATCATGATATTTCCACTTTCTTCCTTTTCTGCCACGTCATGCCAGGGAGGCCAGCCCAGGCACAGCCATCTCTAACCCCTGCCCAGGTCTGTGTTATACAAAATATCAGCCGTGCAAACATCCTGGTGACAGTGTCCACCCCAAAAGCAAGGTCAGCACCAGAGAAAAAGCCTTCTCTTGCCAGCTCATGTCAGCAATATACTTGCAACCAACTCTGCCTGTGCCTCACCTCTGGGTTTCACCACAGCAATGCCCAGATCCTGCAAGCTTAGGTGCCAGTTTGCTTGTTGCTTTCTCCCTGGAAATGTTCTTTTTTCTGGCTCGGGGCAGCTTTCTCTGACCACAGCAGACAGCAAAGAGGTGACAGCAGCCCATGGCATGAACTGAGCCCTGCCAGCCCAGCCATCAGCAGCTGGAAGATCTCCTCATCAGTGCTCTGGGTTACTTTCATCCCTTCCAGGACAGCGAAGCCAAAAGAGCATCTGAGACGAGCTGGTCTGCAGGATGAGCAAGTGAAGCGTGAAGACGGAGGGGAAGAGAGGCTGCTGCAGATAACCATGGGCTGAGGGCTGATTTGGGGAGGTGGGAGGTGGCCACGTTTTGTTTTATTAAATATTGATCCCTATGTGGTGTCTCCAGCCCAGAAACCAGCCCCACCACCTGTTTCATTTAGCTGGGAAGAGGGAGGGGGCCGTTGGTGGCAGAGGAGCTGGCAGATGGCATGTGTTCCCGGAGATAACACGGGGCTAGTTCAGAGGTTACTAATTGGGTTTCTGCTGGCCTCTCATATTCAATACGAATCAAAATGAGAACATGTGGTTCAACACACGCACACACATCATCCACCTTCCCTGAGGATGTTCCCCTCCACCCCATTCCCCCGCCCGCTCCCTCCACGTCCTCACCCAGAAAGCCTGGATCGCGGAGGAGTTTACCATTCATTCACAAGCCAAAGCAAAAAGGGAGAGGGGGAAAATAGCAAGGAGGTTAGTGGCGAAGCAGTTAATACATTTCATAACCCAGGGTGGACCCTCAGGCCTGCAACCAGTCCTTCTGCACATGCAAGGTGATGTGCAAAGTCCTACTTCGTGCAGCCAGCATGGGAATGCCACACCGCGGGCAAGTGAGGTGGCAGCAAGGCCACCTTGCAGTAAAGAGCACTGTGTGTGCAGAAGGACAAACTGATGGGTCCTGCCTTCAGGCAGCACTCATAGGTTCCTCTTAGTGCCTCACACGGGCACTTCAGTGCTTGCCCCTGCGCGCCCATCTTGCTGCTTGAGTCTCCTTCCCACTGTGGCATGGAGCAGGCTTCAAGGGCAACATCTAGAGATAATGGTAAAGCTGCAAAAGGGAACCCCACCATGGCACCTTTGGGCAAAGCGCAGGACCCTGTCGTTACCAGCGTCTACCCCCAACCTTCACCTCTGGCACAGAGCTACCCTTGAAGGGCTGTTTTGGGGAAAACCAAAACCTTTAAAGGTGGACTGGTATGTCTGAAGACATGCTTCAACCTTGAGCTAGTGAGAAAGGCTTGCACCCAAGGAGGTCAGTTGTTACCTGTCCTGGTTTCACCTGAGATAAGGGTTAATTTTCTTCCTAGTAGCTGGTACAGTGCTGTGTTTCAGATTAGTATGAGAATAATGTTGCTAACGCACTGACGTTTTAGTTGTTGCTAAGTAGTGCTAACACTAGTCAAGGACTTTCTATCTCCCCATGCTCTGCTGGGTGCACAAGAAGCTGAGAGGGGACACAGCCAGGAGAGCTGACCCAAACTGGCCAAAGGGATATTCCATACCACATGGCATCATGCTCAGCATATAAACTGGGGGGGAGTTGGCCGGGGGGCGGCGATCGCTGCTCAGGGACTCGTCTGTTGGCAGGTGGTGAGCGGTTGCATCGCTTGTTTTTCCTGGGTTTCATTCCTCTCTCTTTGTTGTTATTTTTCTTCTCACTACAAAATATTATTGTTATTGTTATTGTCATCATCATCATTACATTTCAATTATTAAACTGTTCTTATCTCAATCCCACCGGGCTTGGGGAGGGTGAGCGAGCGGCTCTGTGGTGCTTGGTTGCCAGCTGGGGTTAAACCATGACATTACCCTAGCAGAGGTATGGGGCAACACATCTCCTTTGGGGAAGTTCTTCTTCCACAGCCTCCTCAGGCCATGGAGTGTCTTGTGTA
This sequence comes from Phalacrocorax carbo, assembly GCF_963921805.1. Classification (NCBI taxonomy): domain Eukaryota; kingdom Metazoa; phylum Chordata; class Aves; order Suliformes; family Phalacrocoracidae; genus Phalacrocorax; species Phalacrocorax carbo. The sequence goes on from NC_087530.1 coordinate 8,877,423, forward strand.
CATTTTGTGCAGAGATGCAATCTCACAGTCAGAAGCAGGGAGAGACAATCAGGAATAGAAAGCAGCATGTGCACACACGTTCTTGGAACGGGGAGGAGGGTAGAAGTTAACTGAGAAAAACAGAACACTCTTTAGAAAGGAAAAGGAAAAAAAGGAAACAACAACAAAAAAACAACTCTTTTTCAAGGCTTTTTGCAAATATTGCTTTTTCTCCCCTCCCATTTTCTGACAAGCTGCAATCAGTATTCAATATTGTCACTCAGCGCCCAATTTCACAGGGGATAGGTATCCACAGAGCTCTTTAAATGAAATAAATAAATACATCTGGCCACATATTGCAGGGGTTTAGCTGGGAGCTGAGCTCTTCTGAAAATCTGGTCAATCATGGTGACATTGATTTCAGGACAATTACTCCTGATTTACACTGGTGTAAATGAATGGAATGGCATTAAACTGCTGACTGGGGAGTCCATACGCAGGCAGAGCTCATCAGAAAGCCGAGTTCCCATTCTGTGAAAGATTGAGATCAGCTTCCCCATCCAAATCAGGACAAAAATGGTCTATTTTTCTTAAAATGGAACAGAAAGAGGGTGAAAAAAAGCCACTTGGGTTCAATAAAAACTTTGGGTTTGAATGCCTGGCATTTATCAGTTTGACTCTTCAAAATGTTATTCATGTATAATAAAAGTAGATAAGCCAACTTTTCTTAGTGTCATAATGAAACTATTGGCTTTGAGTTTTCTTTTTGCCCAGCTAAAACCTAATTGGGGCTAGGGAGGACAGAAATCGGTTTTTTAGCAAACAATCAAACCTGTTCCCCCTGTCTTTTTTCCCCCTGCATTTTCTACCATCAAGCTGTGTCAGTGAGGTTTCCAAGCTCATTTCCACGCCAGCCGGGCTGCATCCCTTTGCAAGCACAGCCCTGCACCGGCACCCGGGCACAAGCAGGCAGCTTTGAAAGATGCACCCGTAGCAGCACTCAGGGCAGGGTAGAGAGATGGAGACGCAGGCTGAGGAAAAGGACAAATGCCAGGAACCTTTAAAAGCCATTTCTTTAGGGATAACGGGTCTTCTCAAATGAAGGAACTGCATTGGGGCGGTGAGGACAGCCATGGAGAGGAGGGAAGGCTCCCTCACACTGTGTCACCCCCGCATATTTTTAGCCATGATTAGTTTATGGGGAAGGAGAGGAGGGGAAGAGGCTAAAGCAATTTGAAAGCCCCTCCCCTAGTTTTTAAAATACTTTTTACCTGGATATATGCCCCGGACATAAATCACTGTTGCTCAGGATAAATGGAAGCCCATAAGTGCCACGAACACTAATGACAACATTCATCAAACACTGAACCGCTCCATATTGCACCAGTCTCCAGGATGCCTGCGGACATATGGACCGAGCTCGCTCCAGCAGCCCCCGCTCCCCCCTGCACCCCTCCGCTCCCTGGCAGCAGGCAGCGAGCCTCAGCCTCGCCACAGCCAGCTCAGAGCAAAAACAGGAGCGACCATCAGGCAGTCATGCACTGTCTCCTCAAGGAAAAAAAACAAGTGCACAGAATAACTGCCCTGGGAGCCCCATTTCTCAGCGCTTTCCCATCCTATTGCTCCGGAGCCGGCTGCGCTCCAGATTCCCCAAAAACCGGTCTATAACTCACAAAAGAATAAATCAAGCCTCCATCAAAAGTCAGCAACACAGGGCATATTCTCTGAAGCAATCGAGTTACGGAGCCTCCATGAGATAGTCGCTGGCTGGTAATCCTGCTCTATTGCAAAGTGAAACGCATTACCTTAATTGACAAGGAAAGCTGGGCGAAGCTCTGAGAAGGTGGTTTGAGCTAACAAGAGCTGCTCCGTAGCAGCAGTGGGCTAATATCAAGCAGAGAGTCGGTTACTGCAGCTCAGCTGGCTGATGGGAACTGAATCATGTATTTATCCCTCTTGGGACTAAAGTACCTCCCGTGGGAAAGGGCACTTTAGGAAAATAAAGTTTTCATAATTCTGTATCAGCACTGGGGCTCTAAGGGGGCATTTAGAGTCCTGCAGATCCAATTCAGGACAAAATCCCAGCCCCAGAAATAAGGATTTTCAAAAAGAAAGTGGAAAAAAAAATAACTGTTTCTGGGTAGGAGGAATTTCTTGCATGTGAAACACATTTGATGCTGCTTGCGTGACAAGTCTGAAGGGAAATGCTAAGTTCACGGGTCCAAAATTTCGCAGCGTAGCCTGAATCACCAAATAGGTCAGTCTGAAATTACTTATATTTGTTGAGAAATTTATTAAACTGAGATTTTTCTGCAGATGTGTTTCATGTTCAAGAGTAAATCTTCTCAAGGTGAAATTACTGCTCAAAACCCAGAAGAAGGACCAGAAACCTTATAGGATAAGGGAAGCTAGGTAATATCCACTGCATGATTCACAACAGGAATCTAAAACTGGGTCTCTCTCACACCCCCAACTGAGCTGATTTCTTGCTAGACCAAACTCTTTCCCTCTGAAAAATCTGAAAGAGCAAGTTCTTATTTCAGCTTTGGATAAAAAAAAATAAAAAAAAAAATAGCAGTGTAGCTTTCTCATTTCCTGGCTTTGAGCTTTAAGAACAAGGTGTGCAAACGATTTCCTCTACTTCCTAATTTAGTTAAGTTGCAAAACTTGGGTTCAGTTTAAACACAGAAGGTATGGCTACATCCACAAAAGACATAGTTTCCCCTAGAAAAGAGGGTAAAAAGTACAGCTCCAATAACGTCCTAAGGAGAGAGCTAGAGATCTTGTTTGCTTGCTCACTTCTTTTCTTAAAACCTATCAGAAAGTTAATTTGGTGTTTGAGCTAAAGCAATTGTATCTGAAGATGTTTATTATAGTTATCTTGCTGCATTCCCATGGGCATGGAGGGAGGAATATCAGTATAGATCGAGGGGGAACGTGGCTTTACCCTAGTGAAAATCAGCTTTCGTTTCGGACAGTGCTCTGAATCCCTCAAAATATTCATGAACAAGAACATTCACTCAAATGGAAATAAAGACAAGTTTATTGAAATACGAAACTGCAAATTGAAATGGCTGGTTTAGGCCCTTTGCAGCAATTATGGAGGAGACATTCATTTCCTAGCTTTTATATGCAACTAAAAAGATGCTTTAACATAAATTTATAATTTATTTACTCAGGGAAATCCCAGCTTAGATGCAACATCTGTTTTCTTTTTCTTTCTCTCTGCAAACCTCAGTGCAGAAGACTCTTTTTCTTATTCAGGTTCTAGTTATGAGCTAGAAGAAAGACAGATGATGTTCCTAAGGTCACGGTGGCAGCCAAAACCACGAATCAACTTATGAGACCGCTGTTGCCAAGGCTAGTTTAATGTCGTGTCTTCATATTACATTGCCTTTACAGTTGTCAGACCTAGGAAGGCATTAGAAAGGGGATGGTGTGTGGTGGCCAGAGGCACCAGCCGGGTTTAAGGACGGCAGGATGGGGTGGGCCACCCTGATGGGAGCCAGTGGGGTCGGGGTCTTTTGGAGATGCAGGAGGGAGGAAAGAAACGTGGCCTGACAGGACAAGATTAGGAATTAAGGGCCAACTTTTGCCAAGTGTTGGACAGAGATCACATCTGTCCAGGGGAGATTACAGTTTGAATAAGCAGAGAGGAGCAAGAGGAAACAAAGGCATGAGGAAATGTTAAAGGCTGGTCCAGGACGATGCGCATCAGTGGTAGAGCTTGAAAAGTGGCCCAGAAACCCTAATGCAGCAGCAACTACAGCTTCCACTGGATATCTCAGAGTGAGGAGCCGTGACAGCCATGTATTGCCTGGGGACCAGACACCAAAAATCAATCTTCAGAGCACAGTCAGTGGGGAATGCTGGATCCTGCTCTCCCACACTAATGCCTGGGCCGTGCTGCCTTTCCAAGCCAGAGATTTGGGTTTACAAAAAAGGCATTATTGTGATACGTGTCCTCTTTCATCAGAACTGCCACTCGGGGAGGAGTTAGAGAAGTAAGAGATACAACATAAGGGTTCTCCAGGTTTGAGCCCAGCTGCACCTCACAGATAGTTTTAAAAAAAATATATAGGTGCCTACGGTGTACCTTCATCTTATTAGACTGAGCCAAGTCAAGCTGAGTTCTCACGACAGTTAATTTCATAATTCCCTCATTTCATGGGTGAATTTCATGTGTAGAAAATCAAAGAATTAGTGGTATGACTGTGCTTTGCAGGTATAAGACCAAATGAGATCTGGATGGAAGACAACTTCTTCCATGAAAAATGTCAAGTTATTTTTACATTTTTAAGGGGAAAAAAACTTCATTCCTTCATCCTGGAAGGTCAGATATTAAAAAGTCAGGAGAACAAATTCTTAGAAAAAGGATAGGTTTATGTTTCTACTTCAAGAAAAGTTTAATAACTTTTTAGCCACACTCTTCTGTCCCTCTGAGTCACCCGCTGAGGGACTAGAGTCCCTGGGCCTCCAGGCCCCCGTCTGCAGAAAGGCAGTCCCTCCAAAGGGGCCTGGCCTTGCTATTTGTTTAGTGAGTCCGTCCCAACAGACATACCCAAGCTGGCTTTGCAGATGTTTAGGAAGAGTGACCGTTGCAAAGACTAAGGTATAGATAGTTGCAAACGCTTGTCTTTGGCGTAGGAATCCTCCTCCCGTGCCACCCACCTCCACCCGCACCCTTTTCATCTGTGGCAATTGTGGTGTGAAATGGCTGCCGAGCTGCAAAAAAATCCAGCTAATGTAATTCAGTGCAATTTCAAACAAGCAGCCTTTCAAACCGATAATATTTCAGGGGCCATTAATCACACACAGAGCTCACTGCTACAGCAGGTGACCACAGGTTAATAAAAAGGGGCTTGAAATCAAACCTAAAAGAGAAGCGTGATGAGTGGCAGACACCCCTGCTCCTCCTTGGCCAGCAAGAGCTGAGCGGTTTTGTTGGGGCAGAGTATGGAGCTTTATTCCTCAAAGCATGTGCCCTTCTGACCAGCAGAGCATCCGACCTCCCTTCCCCTCCTGCCAAGCTGGCTGGGGCTGTCCCTGCATCCTGAGCACCCCTCTCTCCTCTCAAACCTCTTTGAATCAACAGCAGGTATCTCCCCAGCACTGAGGCTTCCTCTTCTAGTTTTGTAAGTGTCTCGCATTACCAGGGACCTGGTTTATGTTTCCCTGCCTTACCATGGTCATACCTCTCCATCCAGAAGATCTCCTTCCACTGCTCATAATCCTCAAGCGCCACAGACTGCATCCACCTGGGTGGGGATGTCCTCCTCTCCCCGCAGCCACAAACCTGCCTTCCCAACTACCACATCTTTGCATATTTATTCCATTTCAAACAGCTCGCTGTTTTATTTCACATTCATGCAGAAAGGGTTCACCAGGGGAAAGTCAAAGGTTTCCCACGGGGAGCACGACCCGAGCAGGAGCCGTCCCTGTCCCCCGGCCAGCTAGCCTGCAGAAGAAGCAGGGGAGAGACGACAAACGGGGACAGGGGAGGTGATGCTGCGTGTGTGTGTGAGCTCACGTTTGTTTCATTAAGAACTGAGGAAGAGAGGAATTGAGAGAAAGGGAAAAAAATATATCAGTGGCAGAAAAAAACCCACCCAGATAATAAAAAAGTAAGTGCAAGTGACTGAGAGAGCACATGCGGGAGAGGCAGCACTTCTGAACAGCGTGGACTCTAATCTCGTTACTGACTTCAGTTCGGGAGGCTGATATACCCCTGAGGACAGGTTGACATTTTGATGCTCCTAGTTAGGGAAAACATGAACTGGATGAAGCTGCATTAACAAGCAAATAAATTTATGGTCGGCTGGCACCAAAATGAATCTTGCTGTTTGTCGGCGGTGTTTCCTCAGTGATATATGAACAGGGTGAGCTCCTGGCAAAGCATCCCTCCCTTCTCCCGCTCAGAGCCAAAGCTTGGTGACAGGGGAGAGGGAAGGTCATGGGATTTCCAGTGCTCCCACCGTGCCAGAGAATGGGACTGAGTAAAACCATGTCAAGGTGAAAACTCAGACCAGCCAGAGGGTATTTTGCAAAGTGCACCGCCGCAGACCCGGCACCCAGAGCAGCCCAAGCCGAGTGTGATGTACCCAGCCAGGGAAGCGTCGTCGTCACTGAAATGAGACGCCGCTGATTTATAGCTAAAGTCAGAGTGCCTGTGATTTCAAGCAGACTCCCCTCACTCACGGGGGAATAAACATAAATATCTCCCAGAATTCACACGAGGCTAATGCTTAGAGGACCATCCCGGGGGGCAGACTCGAGGGGTTGCTGGCAGACCTCGGGGGAGTCACCTGGACTCATCCTGCCTTCATTTTTCAGGCTGACTCACCCCACAGAGGGGTGAGAGGGCTTTGGGTGCTTTGGGATCTCTCAAGGGAGGGGTGTCTCCAGGCTAGGAGCATCTTTTCAAGAGGGGAAGCAGTGGTCGGGACGGAGCATAGCACTGGTTTGTAAATCCCTGTTTTTCTGCTGAGGTGGGTTGCTTTCTCCTGAAAAATAAAACTTCAGAGGGTCTCACATCTTTACACTGCAGATAGGGGGAAAAAAATCCCCCAAACAAACAAAAAAGCTGTGAAACCTGGACTTTCTCCACTTCCCCTCCAGCAAAGGATACCTTTTGCTCTGAAAGCTTCCTCCAAGGCACCTTGAGCAGAACAAGGGTGTCAATCACCGGGTTTTGTCTTGCTCTTTTAGGATCCAGATCAAAACTTGTTGAAGACAAAATTCTTTTCACAGACATCGGTGCATTTTTTTCATTGTACTTTTATTTTCCATTTAGGGATATGATTGAATTAAACCTTCCAACCTCTCCACAAGGGAGAAAGAGAGGAACAGCAAGTACTGAACTGTCTCCTGCACGCTTCAGGGAGGGAGACTAGCAGCAATTTAGCACTATCCATTAGCACAGAGAAAAGGGACTATGGGGTCCGATTCTCTTTCCACATGCATTGATGCTAATCGGGTGTAGCTCCACAGATGTGGAGGCAGCCCCATGGGCTACGGGGAGAGTCAGGCCACTCTATCCTTTCTACCTTCATAGGCATCGCTTAATACCCTCTGTTTTCCAACCAAGCTGAAGTGGGAATTTATAGAAATAATAATAATGATTAATCACGATTTGCACTTCTCGAGCATTTTTCTTCTTGGGAACTCAAAGCTCTTTTGAAACCGCAAGTAATTATGCTTCATAACCCCCCTCTCAAGGTAGGTCAAGGACAGTTAGGGGCTGTTTCCACCTCCCACAGAAGCAAAGGGAATGTGTGAGCAGCTCAGAGCCGCCCGTCCCTCCAGTGCGGGCTGAGACGAAGGACACTGCACCGAGCTGAGGCCGTGAGGGGCTCCAGGGAATGGCAAAGCATCACGAGCCGAGGCTGGGATGCCCTGAGATTCCCAGTCTTATTCCAGCAAAAGGAGCCTCGGACTACAGTTGGAAGCAAATTTTTTCTCTTGTGAGAGATGCAGAAAGTAATAATATTAATAATAAAAATATCTCTTTGTTTCCAGTGTGGAATATAGTAAGACCTTTTTAATTGTCTCATAACACTAAAGGGAGACTTGTCCATGCTACTTATCTAGTGTACTGCTGATAAAGAGGGATAGGCTGAGGTGGGAAAGATTCAGGTTCATTTTTCCTCTACTTCTAATTAAGACCAAGGATTAGAAGCAGGTTCTCTTAAGTATCAGGTGAACATGTCCCTCCAGAGCTTCTAGGCTGTTCTGCTCCCTCTTCCTCTCTTCTCCTTTAACAGAAATTTGACCCCAGACGCAAGAAACCTTTTCCAACAAAAAGTCATCAAATCAGGTAGTCGCCCATGAGCTTTGGACCTTGGAGCCTGCACTTCACACCAGCACAGAAACACTGAGCCTTTTCTCAGCCGTTCCTCCTAATCAGGCCCCATGTTACTCATCCTGGAGGAGCTGAAAATACACTACAAGACAGCAGCTTATTTCAGGAGTGCTCAATTAATTTGCAGGCAGCCAGAAAACAGCAGAAACCTCAAATTTCACTGGTCCTGTTGGCTGTGAAGGAGCTTAGGAAAAGCACGGCAATATGAAACCAAGGCACGCAAGCTAAAAAGTTATCAGCAGGCTGAGTCACTGCAGGAAGTCTTTGTGCCACAGAAGCTCAGCAAACCCCAACCCCTCTCCTCAGCCCAGATTTTATCTCCTCCCTCCTCGTCCTGCCTCCTCATTTGCAGCTTGCCACAAATGAACCCTTGGAAGTTTTATTCAATTTGAGTTCTTTTTCCCCCGCTCACTGGAAACTCAGGGAATGGGCGAGGTGCTCAGTTCCAGGTTTCTCAATATCAAAGCCCTGGTGGGTTCAGCTGGGTCACAGTCTTTTTGAGCATGAGAAGTACGTGAGAGAGCGCAGAGAAACAAGGAAAGAGGAGGGAGTTGCAGTCCCAGGGAAGTCCCCGTGCAGTCAGTGGGGTTGTTGGTCGTGATGCCACTGAGGTCCCCATCGTCCTTCCCCGGGGAAGCAGCCAGCAGCAACAGCCTCCCTATGAATTAACGACATTGTAAGGTGAAAAACAGAGCATTTAGTGAAAAAGGATATCCCTCCTCCTCACACATCTCGAGGCATTCTCAGGGATACCCCCCAGAATGATAAACACGTAATAAAGCTCCCCTTGGCAGCCTCACCGACAGCTCAGCACACCTACGTGGCCAAGGAGCTGGGGTTTAAAACCAGTAAATAAAGAAATAAGCACGCTGTGCCTGCGCAAATTCGGTACAACTAAGGATGCACCGAACCTACGTCAGAGGGGAGGGTGCACTGCCACCGGGGGGGCAGGGCTCTGCAGAGCCAGACCCCAGAACACAGGCAGGGGCACGCTGGCGCACGCGTGTGTAGCGGAGACAGAGTCCCTTTGCGCGGCACACGTGCACGCACGCCCTCGGTCTGCCTCACTGACGGCGAGAGCTGAGGTACCCTGTGAGCCTCTGCAGTGCCAGGGTGTCCCGGGAAAGGGGAGAGCGGGACGGCTGCCAGAGCCCGAGCTGGCCCGTGGGGCAGAGCAAGAGAGGAGCCCTCCTCTGGGCAGCTGCCTTCCCCTGAGCACTCGCAACCTGCAGGGAGCGGGTATTACTGTCCTCAGGCACAACAAACTTCCTCGATAAAATTAAGCTTACAGGTATTAGGGGGCAGGCCTTCATTTGGTTAATTTTTAAGGTCCGCTATGTCTCTTGCCAGCAGTGCCAGTGCCTCAAAACTCCTTCAAAGAACTGCTCCCTGGGAAGGCTCAGGCAGCCCCTTTCCAGCCTTATCTGCATGTCTCAGACCAACTATTTGCCTAATAGCATCGCTGTATCTGCCATGAGACACACCGTGTACCTGAGGGAAGCAACGAGGGCTGAGCAAGGGCTCCCCTAACTCCTTGTTTTACACAGCAAACCCTCAGAGTCCCCTTGCACCCCTTTCTGCCTCCCGCTTGGCTTCATCCAGTATTCCAGGGCTGAAGTAAATGAACCCCCAGAAGAAGCGACCAGCACGATATCCCACCGACATTCCATCTGTTAAATCCTAATTGAGCAGCTGAAAAAATTAAACTAGAAATTCATCTATAAATGCATACATGTTTATATGCACATATTTACATGTAAATATACCTCAATTTATAAGTCATATTATAAATTACAAGGCATTCTGACCTGAGGATTACATATGCACGCTGCTCTTTCCATCGCAAATGAAAACCTGAGCAGAGCTGGGTCAAAAGTTAGTCCACAGAAGATTTTTCAAGCAGTGGATGCTATGCAATGAATGCAAAGTGGCTTGCAGGAGCATGACAATTCCACTTACATTTTATTGCTTTTAAAAAAAAAAATTCCGAATGATACAGTTCTACTTTGCCATTTATTCTGGCTTTCTTTTTTGCACTCTTACCACATTATCACTTGTAAAAGACTCTAAAAGTCAAGATGGACGTGTCAGAGCGAGCCTATCTACTACAAAAGCCAAAACAGTTCAATGCTGATGATAATCATTCCAAATGCAAATATTTCTCTCCAGATTATTCTGTTTTTACAGGGGAAAAAAAACCCCAAGTTTTATTCTACTTTGGAATGAAATAAGCCCTGGGAATTTCACAGGACATAAAATCTGAGTTCAGCTCTATTCTACTTGCTAATTCCCTGCACGCTGATGCAAACTTACCCCACACACTTCAAAACACCAGCCCCAATTGCCATCCACGTCTATTCCTGGGAATATTCTACTCCTCACAGAGCCAGCGCTGTGAGGAAAACACTGAGACTTCTGCCAAAATGCACCCAAGCCTGTATTTCATCCAAAATTTCATTTCTATATTCAGTTTTAGTGCAATTCCTACTGCAGTTGTTCTGGCAAAATCCCTGCAGCTTTTTCAAAGTTGAAAACTGAACTGTGTTTAAAAGCACCAGAAAAACAACAGCAAAACAAAAGATGAAGGCACTGCGCGGCCAGGATGCCCCAGGCCCCCTCTGTGTGCGGGTGCTGCACAGCCAGGACAGACACACGGACAGGGTCAGGGATGGGGATGGGGGGGGGTGAAATGGGGGAGCTCTCTGGGAACCTAATGCTCACCGCAGGACGCCGTTGTGTTTTACAAGCGGGGTGCATTCTCACCCGCCTAGCGATCATTTTCCAGAATACAGCCAGATTGAGCTGAAATAACCCCAAACAGCTTTGCCTGGCCGCACGGATCGCACAGCCGGGCGTGGGCTGCAGAGGGGCAAAGGCCGAGCGACCCCAGCCCTGCGGCGGAGCAAAGGCAGCGCCGGCAGCCCCCGGCGCTGCAGGGGCCCGAGCGAGCCGCGCCGCCCACCCGCGCCGCCCGCCTGCCGTGGAGCGGGGACGCCACCTGCCGCGCGCGGGGCCCGGCGGAAAGGCGGCTCCCGACCCCACGGACCGCAGCCGCCACCCCCCAGACCCCCTCCCCGGCTCCGCTGGCCGGCAGTGCCGGGGGACCTGCAAGCTGCGGGGGTGAGGAGGCAGCCTGCCCGCTCCTGGGGCAGCCAGGCAGCGTCACGGGCTTTGGTTTTATAGACACACGCATATATATAAATAATATTTTTTTAATGGATCCAAAGGATTTCCTTGAAAATCCTCAAGGAAAGCCACAGCCGGAAGAGCAGCTGGAGAAGGGAGGGCTGATCCTAACAGAACGTGTCCCCAAAGGCAAGGCTGAGGTGTGGGAAAACTCGCGTTGCCGGTGCCCCCTCGCCCTGCCGGTGCCCCCTGGCCCTGCCGGTGCCCCCTCGCCCTGCCAACCCCTCTGCCCCGCGCAGGGATGCTGCCTGTCGCGGTGCGCAGGGTCATGCCTGCGCTGCCCGTGGGGTTGGTGACGGGGCCAGGGAGCCCCGCAGGGAGAACCGGGGGCGTGGTGCCCACGTGGGTGTGTTAGTCCTCACCGCAAACAAGCATTCCTTTGTGGAGAGGACTTTCCCTACGATTTCTGCGTATTTTCTAGGCCAGGGTGGTTTGCACACTTCTCTAAACTTTATTGCAAAGCCCTCAGCTGGGACCAGTCCACCCCGTGACAGCCCATGGCATCCCAGCGCTCATGCCCACACTGAAAAATGAGCCACCAGGAGCCTGGCAAGGGTCACTCTTCAAATCAGGCAGGGAAAGCCAGAGAAGCAGGACACATGTCTTACCCACTTTATCCATTTTATATATTCAGTATAGGCTCCCACGGGCTCCCACCTGGAAAATGCCGGGCATCTTGGGTTCCCTTTACCCCATGCGCACTAGGCGTGAGCAGCAGGGCTGCAGGATTGCCAAGGGTAGAAGTTTTTAAGCCAAGTCCCCGGGAAAGCCAGGGATGGAGGCAGGAGACAGCCAGGCAGGCAGGGCGCGGGGAGCTGCTCAGCCCAGCGACTGCCATGTGCGGGGTCACGCTGCAGCAGCCAGAGTTAAAAATACAGAGAGGGCACGTTTTAAACAAGCTTTCTGAGCTTTAACTGCAAAGAACAAGGGCCCCTTGGAACAGCGCTGATTGAAATGGCTTGAGGTCAGGGTGTCTGAGCAGCACTGCTGCTCCAGGAAGAGTTGCTGCTCCACGGCACCTCTCGCTCTGGCAAGGGCTGGCAGGGAGCAGCAAAACACAGAAAGTCTGCATTTGGCCGGGGCTCATCCTAAGGCAGTTACAGCACAGTCCTGGCATAGGTACCCAGAAATTGCACACAGATGGTCGAGGAAGGAGGGCCCTTCACCATGCGCTGGGTGACACACTGTGCAGGATCAGGCCCTCATACACACGTGGCCCCTGGCCGCCATGGCTATGTTGGAGAAGGACAAGCCTGGGATGTGGGGGCTGTTTGGGGGACGGGGCCCATCGGTTCACTGCATGGTTTTTTGAAGTCATTTATTCCTCATATTTGATGCAGCATTGGCTTGGCAGCTCTGAGAGGCTGGTCGGGAACCTCTGAACACAGAGGACCTCTCCTCTTGGGGTACTGCTGCTTTCAAGGGAGTTAGAATAGTTTGCCTAGTTTGCATGAAAAATTTATGCAGAGGCAAAAGATTAATTTCAATCCCAAAGTTTGTTCACAATTTCTTTAGGAAACCAGGAGAAAAAATTCCCCCTGTATTCAGAACAACTCTCGGAAAATATTTCTTTCAATAAGACAAGCTATTTTGTGCTTCACGATTAGTTTTGAAGGGGAAAACAAACTTAACCCAACCCACACAGCAGCTTGCCCATCTTTCTGCACAACCTCTGTAAAACAGGGGATAATAAACACTCCTTTATCCAGCAGGCATGTTAGTGAGGCTTCATTAACTCCGAGGCTCAATTAAAGTCTTTAAAAGACTTTGAGCTGCTTGACCGAAAGGCTCTATGAAAATTAATTTAGTGCTTTTGTATCTGCTCAGCACCAGCACTGCAGCGAGATGCTCTGTCCCCCCAGAATGGGTACGAGGAGGCTGATGGCAGGCGAGGGGATGCAACAGGCGGCTTATCTGCCGGCACATGGTGGCCGGCGGGCACGGGCCGGCCGCAGCGAGGAGGGAAGAGCTCTGATTTTTAAACACTGGTTTTCCTCGGGTAGCTGGCTTGCAGCTGCAGGCTGAAAACAGCGTGCTCATCTCTTCACAGCTGTAACGTTCGCCTAGCTTGGGAGCCTGATGAGACAGTGGAGGGGCGGGGGGGTTAATTGCACATTTTATGGATGCTAAGAGTCCCCCTGAGCCAAGCAGGCTGCCTGCTGCACCGGCAGAGAGTCACGTCCAGGCTGAGCAGTGCACCGAAATCCCCAGCCGCGCGAAGGGACGCTCAGATAAATGCTACCCCGGTGCTTCGGTGGCAGATTTACCAGGCTGTTTAGATCTCCGGTGTAAATCCAGTGACTTAGAGATAAACTCGGTCCATCACAAGGAATTGTTTCAACAAAACAGGGCCTGTCAGGAGCAGGGTTATGTTGACAGAGTGGCAGTCCCTGCTGTGCCAGCTCTTGGCATCCCCCAGCTGGAGCCTTTATTTGCACAGCTCTCTGCGTGGAACACCATTCCTCTGAGCATGTATTGCTCTTTCCCAAAGGCAAGGAGTCAGTAGGAGATGTGGGAGAGCAGCAGCATCCTCTCGGACTTTCCCAGGCAGGCAGGAGGAGCGGAGGCATGCCTGGCGCCTGGGAGCGTGGTCATTTCCTCAGTTTCCCCATCTACAGCTACCCATCCAGAGAGTCCATCCAGAAGGTGGAGGGTCTGGTACCTCTGCGTGCAAGCAGAGACATTACCGAATAAAAGGAAAAGTGGAGGGAATGGGAGAGGGAAAGTACGGAGAGAAATAAAAAAGAAAAAAATGGGCACTGGTGAGACACGCCACTCTGAATTTAAATAAACCCCCGTCTCTTTCCTCCTGCTCCCTGACAGTTCTGCGTGGAGGTTTCCATTCAGCCTAGGCTCCTCAGTAAACAAATACGAGAGTTTTATGCAACAGAATAATTGTTTACTATTAAATAATTCTCTCCATTTGTACACTTCAAGCCTCAGACGCCTAGCAGAGCTGACACTCTCAGCTCAGTCAGAAAAGGAAAAAAGCCTTCAGGTATGGGGAGAGCCCAGCTAAAGCCTTGCGGAGGAGCACGCAGCAGAGGCCAGGCTTTGCTCCCCCACCGACTCCCATACCACAGACTCACCGAACTGCTGGGACTGGCGGGCACCTTTGCACCGTCACCTCAGCCAGGTGATGCTCGCGCAGGGCCAGCTGGGGCCGGCTCCCCCGCCCCACCACCCAGACGTGTCTCGGCAGGGCTGGGCAGAGGGGCAGGACCTCCTCCCTCCTCCTGCTGGCCTTGCTCTGCCCAGTGTCCCCGGTGCCTGTTGGCTGTCTTTGCCACAAGGGCACGACGGTGGCTCCTGGTCAACCTGGTGCCCACCAGAATACCCATCCTTCTCTGCAAAGCTGCTTTCCAGCATGTGCCGGTGCCTGGGGTTATTCCTGCCCTGTTTAACTTTATGAGATCCCTGCTGGCCCATTTCTCCAGCCAGCCAAGCTCCCTCTGAGTGGTGCCACAACCATCTGCTCTACCACCCACTCCTTACAGTTTTGTATTGCCTGCAACCTTGCCGAGGTGCACTCTGTGCCGTCGCCCTGGTCATTAATGAAGATGTGGAACAACGCTGGCCCCAGTATCGACCTCTGGGTTGCACCACCAGTGACTGGCCTCCTCTAAATTACCTGTGTGGGTTTGTAGTGCCCATCCCGAGCATCTCACAGCTGTCCTCATGCATCGCCTGGCCTATTTGAGACCCTTCAGAGGCAGAGCGGTTTTATCCTCCCCGCTAAGATGGGGGAGACTGGGACCAAACCCTTCCAAAGCAGCCGCTCATAACAAAAAGGCAGCTCCCACTGGTTTTGGAGTGACTGTCTCAGAGAGCCGGGAATGGACGATGCTCAACACTAAACATCCCTCCCAGAAGAAATTCCTTGTGCGTTTTCCCAAAGGCCAGCAGCATATTAGCTGCAGAGCCAAGAAGTCTCTGCTCGTAGCTCACAGCTTAAAGCAGCAGACAGAGACAGCAACTCTGGAGACTTTAGCGCTGTCTTAATAGAAGACACTGCGGTAGGGGAAATATTATATTAAATCTCTATATTTATATGTGTAACAAAAGTGGTATCAGCAAAATCCTACAGCATCAAAGCAAATCACTTACCTATTTTTAGCTGTGTGATTTAGTCACACGCTCTGAGGAAATAAGGTCAGGTTCTTTGCAATGTATCCCTTTCTCCCTTTCTCTCGGTCTTTTTTCCTGTCCTTATTAAAATTCTCCACCCTGCAGCAGAGCTTAACGACACGGAGACTTTGCGAGATCCTTACCATCTGCAGGGTCGAGCTGTAGCACTGTCCCAGTAGGAGTCTGTCCTGCTGTCAACGTGTCTGGATTAGAGGTAGCAAAGGCAGGCAAGGCAGAGCCAGAATTTGCATCCCAGGATCTCCACTAGTCAAGGCTGCCGGGGGGGGGGGGCTCCAAGCCGGTCTCTCACTGGTCCCACAGTGGTGAGAGGGAGTCACTGGCAAATGCCACCACTGATGCCACCAGGGACCTGGTGTGGGAGTGCCCAGGGGTGACAGTGCTGCTTCCGTCTGCTTCAGCTAGTAAGAAATCACTCCCTGCCTCAGTTTCCCCAATTTCTATGTCATGCTTTTGGTCTCTCATTCAATAACAAAATGGGGAGTTACAAGCCTTAATAAGAGCACGTTAAGTTTGGGCTTCTTTTAAATGTCATTGGAAGAGCAATTCGAGCAAATAATGGGAAAATTATTCTATTTCTTTGAATATTTAATTTCCCAAGATCTTTTTTATAGAAAACATTCTTGCAGACATTTTTCCAATTAAAAAAAAAATAAATATCATTTTTATATTTCAAAGAGAAACGACCTGGCAAAACTCCCATAAAGAAAACACAGTATTTTCTACCTGCCTGTAGAGCACCTCAACATGATTAGCAGTAACAAGGGAAGCTAATTTAATAAACTAAAATGGCTCTTGTTACCTTCTTTTCAGTGAGACTTTACTTGTTCTGTTTCCACTTTAGTTACTACAAAAAGATCTAGTCTGGGAGCAACAACACATTCATCTCATGATGCAGCTGAACTTTGAACCCCTTGGTCCAGCACACAGTAACCTTATTACTGCTGCTTTTTTCAGTTTGATAATTCACAATTATTTTTAACCGCAACATTAACTGCTCTCATATATTTTGATGTTTTACCTGTTGAGCAATGCCCATGATTTATAGCCTTACTATCCAATGAATACAGCTCCTGACCCCTGAAAATTCCTTTTTGCTTTGCAAGTTACAGTAATACACATGAAAAAGCTAAAATTGGCTCAAACTTGATTTCTGGACCATGTGAACCAAAGATTTCTGGTAAGGAGATATAGAAAAACTTTGTAAAATTAGTTTTTCATTCTAAAGTCAACTGAAATTTTCTTCATTTTAATAACCTAAAATTAAGAATAATAAAAAATTCATTTGAATTGAGAAATATTTTCAAATTAAAACTTTTTTTTTTAATGCTGAGGATCTAAAGTAGAGGGCTTTGACCCCACAAAACATTTTATTTCATTTTAGAGGAACATTTTAGTTCCTCTAAACAAAATTATGCTAATGTTGCAAAGTTAACAGTGTCAGTTCAATAAATAATAATAAATAAAATGCTTTCCCTTGAAATTAATGTTATGTCTGAATATTATCAACAAACTCTTAAGAAAAGAAATGCCTTAAATACTGTTTCCAGTTTTGGAGGTGGGATATAGTCTCTAGCCCTTAAAACAAACTGTTTTACAGTTATGGATTGATATTTGCTCCAAACTCTAGATGTTGTTTTCATGTTCATTATTTACCACCTGGAGAATATATTTTGTTTGCATAAATTACGTTGTTTTGAGTACTGGGGCAGAGTTAAGGTTATTGTTGAAACTTCAGTCAATACCTTTGATGCTTTTTGGCCTGTGTGTTTTTTGACCCTCTGATTCTATATTTGTTTTAAATCTTGCCATTGAATAACAACAAAAGAAATCCTACTATTTTCATGAATAACTGCAAGGTACTAATTATGTTCCTGTAAATTAATGGTCTATTTATTGCCTTAACCTATCTTAACAAAGATTTTGTTCGGGGATATATTACTAATGAAAAAGCCTTGACATCCTAACACTCTCCTGGGTAAATCGTTAGAATAGATTCCGAATGCAATTAAAGAAAGGGGTTTTTTTTTTAACCACTGTATTAGGAGATAAATAGGCCCTTACTCCCCTCTGAACACTTGTTTGTAAATTCACAGAATTTCCATTAACTCCATGCTTCTTGCCTCAGAACTGGTCTGCTGCAGGAGGACTAGCAGAGGTGGTTGGGACTTGGGGCGGGAGCTGGTTTTTTGGTTCGCTTTCAGTTTTTGCACATGAAGTGAAAAATGGAGATGAGGGAAATCCCCAGAGGTGGCAGCAGAAGAGGAAACACTGGGGGAAGCTGAAAGCAGAAATTTTGACCTGGGGTGGGAAACTCCTCCAGGCGAGCAAGGAAGTTCCTGTACGTCCCACAGTCTGAACCACCGAGAAGAGGCTTCTTAGCATGTGGCGGGGAGCCCTGGGCGCATCAGGGCCGGGCAAGCCAGCTCCCCCCTTCACAGGACAAACGCACTGAAGCCATTTCTTCCCTTGGTCTTTGTGCCCGTTTCCCCTTTTGTTAACAGGAGCTGTTTCCAAAGCATGGCCAAAAAAAAAGAGCATCCGAAATGTTTCGGGACAGGGGGAAGGAGAAGGCAGTTCGTTGCTGCCTCTCTGCCACAGATTTGCATTCAAGCAGCTGAATTAATCTGTAGTTTCATGACTGCTGGTCCCTCTGATTGGGCTTTTATAATTGGAACAATCTTGTCCCCAAGTGTTTATGAAAGGGCTCCAGTGCAGGCTCCCAGCTTCTTATTACAGCTGAATTTAAGTGCATTTATTTGGTTTATTGCTACCGCTCCCCTACGCTTATTTGCTAACAAGGGCTTTGTTCCATGCTGGGGATTTAAGAGGGACACAAGATTACTGCAGCCCCGCCACCCCTCCTCTCTCCGTCCCAGATCTGTCTCCCCGGCACACACTGGCTCCATTGGATTACAGCATTGTGCCATGCTGCGTTTCTGTTTTTATAAAGTGGCTTGATTTACCCCTCTCAGCCTGCTCACTTTTCTCCCCACCTTCCTCCGAAAGAACAAACAACATCAGATATGCCAGAGCTTCTCGTGTCACCATTAAGATTTACTACGCTTTGCAAAACAAAAGCCTGTAACTCGGTGGCCAGAAAGCAAGAGCGACAGGCAGGAGGGTAAGACTTTCTGAGGACGAAAGAGGGGAGAATTAATTACAAGAGAAGGCTTCGTGCCAGGGCTTCGAAACAAAGCAGGGCAATGCCCAGCACAGCCCACTCTGGCATCCGGGAAGAACGGGACGCTTTCTCCTGCAAGTGTGTTTATAGGGGAGGTACCCATTCCCCATGCCCAGACGACCATCTTCCAGCTATTTAGTCTCCTCAGACCTCCTGAGTTGTAGCTCTCCTGTGTCAGTGGTCCTTAAACCACGCAAGGCTACCGCTGGCACCGTAGCCCAGATCCTGCACCAGCCACATGCTGCCTAACTACATTTTTGTGCTAATGTCTGCAGTTTCAACCCTCGGTGGGTTTGAGGCAGGAGGGAAGGCCGGGTTTGCTGTAAAAGGACAGTTTTCAGCCTTGAAGAAGGCATTAGAAATCTCCATGTTTAGTCGCTCACTTTCTTCTTCTCAGTTTGGTTTTGTTTTTGTAGATTTATTCCCCCCCGGTGATTTTCCTGCAATTTAAATATGTGCCAGCAGTTTACAAGCCTTTCTCGACACTGCCTTAGGCAGTACTGTATGTTTTCACCTTCCCTGCCTTCAAGATTTAGCTCGAGGGTCGAGCCTCCCCGGTAAAATACCTGGCCCTTAAAATTCCACCCTGCTGCCATCGATTGCAACAAATAGTCTTGGGCTTACTCGTCAAACTGAACAAAACCGAGCCCATAAATATGGGGGTTCAGAGGGCTGAGGGGCAGGGGAGGAGGCAAAGAGGGGGAGACACGGGAGGGCAGAGCCGTGGGCACATGCACGGCCCGGGAAGGGGCTGCCGGCTCGGCCACCTGTGCACGCAGGCGCCGATCCCCCCCAGCCTCGCACACTGTGGTCACCCCACACAATAGATGCAGCAAGCTATTTCCAGCAGGTAGGTCATAAATCCCTCGTTTATTGCCTTTTATTATGTTGTTTCAACAGCTCTTAAAGCTGGAACAGCGACCAGTTGATAGCTGCTTTAAATCTCTTTCATTTTCTGCCCATATTTCTTTATTTTTCGGGGAGGGGGGCATCCATCTTTTTTTCACCTATCCACCATCTCTTTCCCTTCATGAGTCAAACCCCATCTCTTTCCCTTTATGAGTCAAATTTTATAGATCCCCCTCCACAGTGGGAGACGGCAGCGGCATCGAAACGCTGCTAGTGGTCGGGAAACAGCAGCCGGGGAGCACGCGTGGAAGGGGGCACGGTGTTTGTGCTTTGCTGGGAAATGCATATAGATCGAATTCGAACCAAGAGGGGCAAAGCAAAGAGAGGAGAAGAGGTGACCACTCAATGTGGAATGATTGACTGCCGTGGAATCGGGAGGGAGAGACCCACAATTAAAATACTATAAAATGATTATAGCCTGGATCAATTTTCAGGCGTTCATTTGCAATTGCATTCCCTTCTCTTGAACAACTGTCTTATTCTATGGGAACAAACACCACTCTGGGGACGGTGTCTAAGGATGCCAGCAGATCTTTAGGGAGATGCCAGAGGGAAGATATGGATCAAATCTCAGTATCTCAAGCAGCCCCTGTGCAGCCCCTAGTACAAACCCTAAGCTGAAGGGTCACCAGGGACCTCTGAGTCACGCCAGCAGCAACGGTGGTGCCAGGGCTTCCTCAGCCAGCGAGCCTGAAGGCAGGGGTGTGATTGATGGTAGCGTTAGGACATCTCAAGCATCACCCTCCCAAAACCTGCATTTTTTCCAAGAGTTGATCAAAAACTTATTATTTTGGTCAGGGTAGCTATCTACTAGCAAAATAGTTTCCCCATGAAAACATTTCATAAGGATATGTCCACAGTGCTGAAATTTATAGTGGGGGGGGGGGGGAACGAGTGAATTATTTCAACAGTGTTTGCTCCAGTTCTCATTTTGATTACCTTCATTTTGACACGTATTTTAATATATTCATATTTTCATGCTTTGACCTTATCAGAACGAAACGCTTCATTCCATCTAAATGAAGGGATTACAAATGGGCTGGATGAAACTCCTGGCTGTTCTGAATCGGAAAATGTGACAACTTCTGTTCCATAGAAAAGTTCCAAATTTCAGTGTCTCATACGCATTCAAAGCAAACTCCCCAAAGAGTGAAAAGGTCTTGAATGAACACCGATTAGAAGTCCAGGGCCACTCACCAAATAGTAGCCTTTTTAGGCAGGTTTCCAGCCTTCATTAAGGCTTCTAACTAACAGCTAATTTTCATGCTGGATTCAGACTGGTCACGTCTGAGAACTTGCTTTAATGGTGGGTTTTAAGCACCTGGAAATCCAGTCCCAGGTTCTCCGGGCGCATCTGATCCCACAGCCCTCAGCACATCTTTCAAAACTCCTTTTCTGGCTGGAGGTGAGGCCTCTTAGCAGTCCATTAGCTGTAAGCAGCCCCTTTGCAGGGGTTTAAGAGAAACACCGAATACCAAAAAAAACCCCTATGCTTAAAAAAAACAAAAAAATAAACAGTCACAGCAATTAGCATCCTTTCCAGTAAGAGTCTCTTAGGGCTGCCGCTCTATGCTGTGAAAGAAGCCATCTAGCCAGCGGGGTAACTCATGCACCATCTGGGAGGCCAGAAAAAAGTATCTTCAGGCTTCAAGGGTTATGTATTTCCACACAGTGCAAAGGGATTTATACCAATAAATCCCAAAGGCCAAGTGTGAAATAACTAAATCATGTGCACATGCCAAATAGTGTGTGTGTGT
The DNA here is from genome assembly GCF_963921805.1 of Phalacrocorax carbo. Taxonomy (NCBI): domain Eukaryota; kingdom Metazoa; phylum Chordata; class Aves; order Suliformes; family Phalacrocoracidae; genus Phalacrocorax; species Phalacrocorax carbo. The sequence continues at coordinate 8,898,445 of NC_087530.1, forward strand.
GAATTTCCAGTCTCTTCAGTCCAATGAACAGATTTCCTCCCATCCACAATGAGAATTAACTGTCTTATTTTCTTTCTAAATTAGCATGAGGGTGCAGAAACCAGATATTTTCAGCATGTGACTCCTAGTTTTACATCAAATACAGCCAGATCCCATGTCTTGACTGGCTCCACCTTTTCTGATTTATGTGACAATTTGTTCTACTGGGAACTGTGACAAACCTTGTCATCTCTGATGGATGGGATGTTGCCAGCCAGTGAATTCTTACCTAGGAGCTTTTGAAGCAAGGAGCACACCTATTGTCCAACATCTTCATTTCAACACTCCATTGCTGTATTTTTAAAGCACTCCCAGATAAAGGCCAAGTGTACACTTAAAAGTTTGGCCAGCATGAGCTGTATCAGTTAAAAGGGTGAAAAGCTTTTCAAAATTTTTTTATTATTTTATGACTTAGATGTACCAATAAAACTCTTGGCCAGTTTTCACAGTTTGCTTGCTGAACCAAGCGCAAATTAAACTGAGAAAGCTGGGTTTTTTTCCAGGGACAGAAGTTGTAGAAGAGCTGCTTTCTAGGATAGCTGTCCAGGCAAACCTTCAGACTTTATCCAGAGTTCGAGTTGGGATTTGTAAAACTGCTTTTCTTGCCTTCAGAGAGACATCAACTAACATTCTCTTCTTCATGCAATGTGAAGAAAAAGACATTCATCTCTGAAAAGCCTTATTCCAAGGATTTAATACATGATCCAAACAAATAAGCACAGAAATAGAGTTAAGAAAAGGTGGGATTGAATCTAAAGTAAATCTGTGTCCAAACAGGAATAAGGGTGGCGCAAAGCAACGAGGAGGTTCAGGGCTAAAACTATCCAGGTGGGTCTTAGGTGTAAACTTCTGAACATGGGTGAAAATTCAGCATAAAAGGCAGATTCCACCCTGCCTTCCCATCAGATCTAGTAATTATAAAATTATTGCCCTTAGCCCGGGAAACCTCGCTGGGCTTTGCTTGTGCGGAGCTGTAGAATCATGCTTCCAATCATGGTTGGCTCAGCATGATTTCTTTGTTTAAGGCACATGAAATCAAGCCCTCTCCATCTAGTTCCTGCCTGCAGTCTCATTTATGCTATAAAACAAGAGTTACGCTGACAGGTCTGCAAAGTAGGACAGCTAGCATGCCCAACCGACGTGCCCAGCGAATCACAGAATCACAGCATCCCAGGTGGGAAGGGACCTCAGGGATCATCTAGTCCAACCTTTCTGGGAGGAGCAGAGTCTAAACAAGGTGGCCCAGCGCCCTGTCCAGCCAACTCTTGAAGGTGCCCAATGTCGCCGAGTCAACCCCTTCCCTGCGGAGATTATTCCAATGGTGACTGTCCTCACTGTGAGAAATGTCCCTCTGGAAATACCTGGCTGCGGGCAGCTACACCACGACCTCCCACTAAACCTCATCCCCAGTGTAACACATCCCATCCAGGACACTAAGAAATAAACAATCCCAAGGGTTTGGGGCTTTGAGGGTTTTTTTCAGGACCATTAACAGCAGCAGAAAAAAACACTCTGGAAATCCTTGAAATTGTACAAGAGAAAAAAAAAATACACGTGTCAGTATAAAACGCATCTCAGTCAAACCCCCTAGTGCATCTGCAGGTCTGCTTGCCTTAGGCAGGGCCTATATCACAGACTGCCTGAGCATCCTTACGCCAAATGTTTTGAAGCCCTGTGCCTCAGTTTCCTCACTTGCAGGTTGGAGGAGGCAATGTTCCCCTGTCGCACAGACCTCTGCATGTGGGGGTGGCACAGAGGCCGCTGGCACTGGCAACCTTGCAGAACTCAGACTGTTGGATCCAAGAATACTGCTGTTTCGCATTAGCAAACTGTTTGTGAATAACCACTGCCACAGCAATCAAATATTGTCCCCAGCAGCTCTGCGGTTTTCCACAAACCGTGACAAGCCCTCACAAAACTTCTCTCTTAATCCAAGTGCCAGACTGCCTGCGCTGGTGACTCCGTTTCTTGCTATTCCTGCCTTTAATAGCTGCAGCACTGATTAGATTGCTTGGAGTAGCCCATGTTCAGCAGTTTAATGGGTGCCAGTCCAGACAGACTAATGGATTTGGAGACCAGGAAAGAGCAGGAAGGTGAGCTGAGTGGAGAATATTGAGGCTTTTAAGGCAGAAAAGTAGCAGCTAGACATGGGGTAGCTGACTCACAGAGCCTCGGTGGAGACAGATATCCTCGCTGATCGTCCTCGGTCATTCATCACACTGCGACATGCCCATGAAAACCGGTCATTTCTAGAAACAATTCGTAAAATGCAAAGCAGAGCTGGAAAAGGTTCCTGGGGCTCAGGGCCAGACACTTAGCCAGGTGAATTATTGTAGTCTGAGCTCACAGGCTTTTCCCTCTCCTAAAGAAGTGCATTTCCATTCCTGATGCCTCATATCACCACATAGGAGATGTCAGCGGCTCACAGAAACCAAATGTCCTAGCTCCATCCAGCACGGTTCATTTTTCTGGCTCTGAGAGGTCCAGACAAGCGGTATCTGCTCCTCCTTCTCATAACTACCAGGCCCCAATAAACAAGATCTGCTGGGGAGAGAGAGGTCTTGAATTCACTCCTCTGCAGGGAGTCGCCCAAAGGCTGGTTTTACCTGCACGTGGTCACTGGTAGGTGACTTACAGGGTCTGAGCCACAGAGGACAAACTTCAGCCTACTTCAAGAAGCATCTCCAGACAGTGATGCCTGGGTTCTGGGAAAAAACTGTTTGAGACATCTGCCATAGCAGAAATAGAGTAAATAGGGAAGGATTTGCTAAAAATTATTCTCATGTTCTCATGCTTATTCAGTGAAACCCTTAGGGTCTTTGTTTTGCTTTTTCGTAGAAAAAAATTCTGATTACATAGGAGGGGAAGAAGATAGAAATCAGGGACACTGCGTGTCCTTTTGCAGAAATATTCATAGAATAATATTTATCGTTCCCAAACTGACTGTGAAGTGGATGACCCTTTGCCCTCTCCTCCCAGGTATTAAGTATTCTGAGCAATGAAGAAGGGTTTGCACCAGCAGGAATATGAACAGAGAACATCTAGAAATCGTTTGAGTAAACCATCAGTCGCCAGCAGAGAATGAAGTGACTTCTCACTGATATGATGCAAGGGGAGGCTGGGAAGGGCAAGAGATTGGAGGGAACGTGAGTGATCTTGTAATTAAACAAAAGGCTTTCTCTAAAGTCCCCACTGATGGATATCCTCCTGCAGGCTGGGAACCAGCTTGCGTTGTTTGGTCTTGCTCCACCAGCCATAAATAACAGCTCTCCTGGGACTTGCGAGGAGGGTAAAAATGGCATTTGGCAGAAAAATTGCAACGAGGACAAGGATGCAATGGAGACCTCGAGTAAGGGATGCAGAAGCCAAGGCGGAGACAAACTGTCAGTTTACCCTGACCTTCCCTTGGAGCGTCCCTCCCCCTTCCCAAATCTACAAAATGAGGAAGCCAGAAAACAATAGCTCAGCACAGACACAGAGACGATGAGGAAAGCAGCAGACAGGATGTTACATCAGGAGGCAAAACCTTGTGGGGAAACAAGCTTCCAGGGAGGGAAGAGAGTGACATCAAATGTCGCAAGGCGTGCCATCCTTGCAACAGCACCGCGACAATTTACCAGAAGATTTCTATGCACATTGAAGGGGACAGCAAAGCATTCTCTGGCTGCTGGAAACCAAGGCATGGGGAAGGGAAAATATGTCTGAGTCAGAAGGAAAAGCCCTGGGAGAACTTAAGTACTCTGGTAATGCTTAACCTCTTTGCTCATGCTGCTTGGTGTGCCAGTCTTAACAGTCCTGTGTCCGCCTTGGCCCTGGAGGGCACATGGCAAGTGATGCCATTTAAGAAGTCCTCAGACATCTGGAAATCCCCCAACCCCACCAGCAGGAATGAAGATTTGCTGGCCCCCTGGTTCAGAGGAGGCCAGGCCAGGTCTGTGGGGGCATCTCTGCATCCCAGACGGCCCAATGTCACCGATTGCCAGGAAGACCTCAGCCCAGGTCTGGTCTCGGGAGGTTTCTCACACAGCAGCTCCTCAGTCCACGAGACCCACAGACACTCCTCCTCCCCAGTTTACCACCCTCATCGATTATGCAAACACGTTTATTTGTGGAGTTATGCAATAAAACAGGAATTGGCTTAGATTATGACCTGAATTAAAAACCTTTATCTTAACCTAGATGAAAACCCTTCATGAACACCACTTCCACCTACAACACACACACAAAAGGGTGAGCAGATGAGCAGCAATATTTCAGACACCAGGGAATTGGATCAGACTTTGCTGTCATTTTGCTGTTGTGCTGGTTTTGGCTGAGAAGGGGTTAATTCTCCTCACTGTGGGGGTCGGCTACCTTTCCAGCTTCCCGCGCTCTGCCGCGTGGCGGGGCGGGGCTGGGAGGGGCAGGGCCATGGTGGGGGCGGCTGACCCCGACTGGCCAATGGCAGGTTCATTCCATACCATGTGACACCATGACCAATATATTGAGGTGGGGGCAGTTGCAGGGCGAGCGCGGAGGCGGCGCGGCGTCGGGTCGGCGGGCGGCTGCGGCGTGGGCAGTTTGTTCCGGCGGTTCGTTCCCCCTCTCCCCTCCCTTCCCCCCCCCCCCCCCGGGGCTTTGCGCCTCTCGCTGTTCTCCTTTACATTGCATTTCTACTGTTGTTTTCTTTTAATTTTAATTATTAAACTGTTCTTATCCCAACCCACGAGCGTTACCCTTCTGATTCTCTCCCCCATCTACCGGTGGGGAGTGAGCGAGCGGCTGTGTGGGGCTGAGCTGCCGCTAAACCACGACAGCTGTATAGTGACGAGGTGGCCTTTCTAGAAAATCTGTCTTTTGGGGCCTAAATATTAAGATCATATCTGCAAATGTGAACTCAGGCTTGCTGGTTGCATTCATCTGCTCTTCTGAGTAACGGGTTTTGGACAGTGAAGTACCTACCCCTTCTCCTGCAGACCTGAACCTCAGCAGCTACGCCCTACAACAACGTTATACACCTTTTCACTTTAGTTACTTAAACCAAATTGCATCTCAACCCTGGCAAATTTAAAAGGTAGCCGGCAAACCCTCCGAAGAAGAGCCATGATAGAATTCAATTTGTGTCGACTCCAACCTGGCAAGGATTTACAGCCGTGCTTGATCCAACACAATGCACTTTATTCTTTTTATAGTGCAGCCTGAATGCAATAGTGTAACAGTCACGTTAGAGGGAGTCAAGCAGAAGCTAAAGAACAGGAAGGGATTTTATAGTTACAATAAGATTTATGAAGAGAGACGTTTCTCTGGAGCGGGAAGCGAGGGAATTTCCAAAAGCAGCAGAATACTTCTGCTCTTCCCCAGATGCTTTTAATGGTGAGAGGAGTCTGCCATATCCTTGAGGGTTTTTTATCATAAAATAGAAAGGAGCACAAAGTAGCATTGTGTTCCGGTGACTCAATGGCACAGGAGGTGTACAGGGGTCTGGGCACCTTTCCTAATTCTCCACACTACACGCTGTCTGCTCTTATGGGATACAACTGCCTGCTGACTTCAGGGGTGATGAGGAGAAAGGGTTTAGGTCTAGAAGGGTATGGTGGGAAACCATCGCCATGGCTGAATTTAGGAGACCGTGAGATGCAAACGTTGCTGCTCCAGTTAATGGTCCCACCAGAAGATTAGTGCCTAGGGGTTGTGGGACGTGATTAATTGTCTATCAGTGACTGACCACAGAGACTGGTTGTCATCTTAGCTATCAGCCTGAGTTAGCAGAAGAGGAAAGTGTCAGCTGAGCGTGCCCTCTCTTGCAGGGCATCGCAGCACGGACAGGAATGATTCCTCCATTCAGCACATAAACCATTATTTTAACTGCAGTTAAATCTTCACTGAACTGCAGACAAAGCTTGTGCAAAGTCTGGGATGCCATGGCACTTCTTGCGTGTCACTCAGTTTCCTCTGAAGTCAAGGTGCTGGTATTTACCTATGAAATCCGTAAAGCATTTGGAGACTTTCAGATGTAAAGATATGTGGGGTAATAGATCTCTTCTAACAACTGTACCTGAGAGCTGCTCTCCCCTTCCAAAGGCAGAGAAGCCTTGTGAAAGACCTCCATTGTGGTGGGTCAGCAGAATGTCCACAAAGCCACAGCGGGTTCAAAGTACATTTCTGAAATTACAGGCAACTCCTAGGCAGCAACATATTTTCTGAGCTCCCCTAAATAGTTTTGAGGCCCCCAGCCCTATCATGTGCTCCTCTGAGCTGGTACAGACCCCTCAGGGTGTCTCAGTGGCAGAAGATATTGCACTCCAGTTAATTCCTTACTGCCATCCTCCTTCCCCAGCCACCAGTGCTGCAGCTCTGCTAGCTCCAGCTGCGATTAATTGGAAGATCTCCCACTGATTCCTGATTAGCTGCTTTTGATTAGGGTTTAATGACTTCACTCGGCCCCTAATTCACAGGGACGAGCTTCGAAATGCCTGCGAACTGCTCAGACAGAATTACATTTTCTCCCACCCTGGAGCCACCACTTAAGCTCTGTAAACACAAGCCCTGCTCCTCCTGACCCTGCATAACCTGCCACCCCCAGCCCTCCTCCTCCCTGCAGCATCAGGCAAACCTGCAGCCAGGGATGCCAAGCTGTGACTCCTGATGGCTGGGGGGGAGCTGGAGTGAAGCGCAAACACAGGGATGGATATTTCAAAGCTACTTTGGGACTCAGGTAATCTATAAAATTCAGTATTTTGAATGCGGCTTAGCCACATAGCTAAAGCGTGCCTGAAAAACTCAGGCTAGAGTCAGAACCACGGACCCTTGGGTGACTATTCTAATGCCTAGTGGGGTGATCAGGGATGGCCAAGACAGACCTATGTCGGACTTCAAGTCTTCAAGGAGTGCAAGAGCTGATGTGGTCTGGCCTTCAGTGGAGACCAGCAGTGGCACTGCATACTGGGAGCTGGACATCTGCTAGCTGGTGCGTCCAGATCCAGGACTTAGGGCTGAGTAAAAGTCTCAGTATCTGTATAGTCCTGAATCCTGGAGTTTTGGCTTGGTCCCTCCCCCTGACTCCATCTTCCCTCTCTCTCTTTCCTTCTCCATCCCAAAATTCTCATTCAATGCCTGAAGAAAGAGAGTAGGCAGAGGTGAGGGCATTTGCCCTGGCAGAGACTAGAGATAAAACCAAACACCACATGGCTGACTGGTCCGGCCATGCTACTGGGAGCTCTGGTACCCACTCTGCTGCTGGGGATCAGGATTTGTATCTTGGCTTGACCTCAGAGGCTGAGCCGAAGGTCATGTCATGCTGCCTGCCTGCCTTGTCACCAGCCAAAGAGGTTGTAAACACTGGTTTCAGAGGCTGCCTTGCCTTTTGAAGATCTGAAAGTGCATTTATCTTCCAAAGACATGCATTAATCTATTAACTACCAGTGAAGATAAGGGGATGAAAAGAGGCTTGGAGGGGGAGGTAAAATAAAATAAAATAAAATAAAATAAAATTTAAAAAAAAATAGCCATTTTCAAGAGAAAGAAGAGGTTCATGGGCTCTTTCACAGTGCCTTAGGCACAATGTCCCATCACGCAGCTGCCTTATCACAGCTCTCCTCTGCTCCAGACTCACCCCAACAGTGTGAGGTGACAGCTCACGAAGAGTCGGGGTCCCCTCGCTGTGCCCCAAGCTCCACAGCTGATGTCTTTAATCGCCATATCTCGGTGACAAGGCAAAAAAGCAACTCAACTCCCAGCAAGGCAAATCCAAAGCAGGTTGTTTATTTTCTCTGCAGGCAGCTTCAACTCCTTGCCTGGAAGAGCCAAGCAGGGCCAGAGCTTGGAGCTTTGCAGGAATAACCCCTTGGTACTCTGTAGCTGGACCTCACGTCCTGCTGTGGGAGGCAGAGGTATTTAATAGAAAATATGCCTGGGTTATAACCCCAGCTACACCGAGCAGATCACCTCCTTGTTCCAAGCCTCAGTTTCCTCAGCTGGGAGAGAAGACAATGAACGTTCTCATTCCATATAAAGGAAGTAGATGATAAAGTACCTTTTGGGTTTTGTTTTGAATTATTCTCTGCAGCCTGCTCCTCTGCTGGCCTCCCTCCCTGCTGAACTGCCTGCAGCAGGCGCCTCGTGGGTTCAGGCACTGACGGGGTTGCTAACAAAAAGAAAATAAAGGACACCAAAATGGCTCATTTTGGAGGAAAGGACACTAGAGCTGGTAGGAAGGGAAGAGGGGCTCAGCTGCCTCCCTAACCTGGCGGGAGAGAGTCCCCCAACCCTTGTGCAGGGAGGGGAAAGGTGGGCTCCTCCGCCATGCAGCGCAGTGGTGGTTTCATCAGCAACATGGGGAGAGCCGGTTTTGGGCTGCACTTGCCCCCAGCTACATCGCGACAGGCTCAGGGCAATGCCACCACGTTTACAAGTGCAGCGGAGATCTCCCGGGCATCTCCAGCCAAGCCGGGCCCTGAGCTGCTGGGCTGCTTGTCTCCGCTGCGGCTGAAGACCAAAGAGAAATTAGGGAAAGGGAGGGTGGGAGGAAAATGCCGCAGAACTAAAACAGCTTTGAAGGAGATGGGGAATTGAGTCAGGTCCACATTAAAGGGCAAGGAAATGAATGCTGAGATGAAGGCGCCTGCAATTTCAAATGTATCAAGCTGATAAATAAATAAAGTTAAAAGAATGACTTTCAATTACTTTTGAAAGAGAAAAATGGGGAGAGCTTGGGAGAACAACAGGAAAAACACAGACAAACCCAGGCGCTCTCGAGCACTGCACTCGTCTTGCCGGGCGCTCCTCTCGCCTGCCCGGGTGAGCCCAAGCCAGCCGTCGGCAACGGCAGGGCTGCGGGTCCCAGGAAGATCAAATGAACGTGGTTTTAATGCCTCAATTAAAGTTCATTCTGTTCAGCTTTAAAAAGCGATTTAGCCCTGCTAAGCTGCACCAGGTCAGAAGCAGGGATAGATGGCAAGTCTCATTTGAAAGCCAAACACATATGTTCCCATCATTAACAGTCCCTTCCCATTAATGGGAATAATATTGTTGGCTTGTAACGTTGCTTTCATTTAACAACTGGAGAAGAATGAAATGCTTTCCTCTGATTTTGGTCTGGTGCCAGGAGCTGCCTGTAAAATCCAGATAAGAGCTCTCAGCACAAACTTCTGATAAGGGAATTAACAGGTAAACTTCAAACTTTGGGGAAGGAGGAGGCGAGGAGGAGAGGGGAAGCATTTGTGATCTCTTTGCTGGTGTCAGCTTGCCAGGCTGCATCTCAACAAACCCAGCTGCCATGCTCCCTGGGTCCTCATCACTATTATCTGTCTATACTGGGAAATTAGCCTTTTCCATAGCTTAGGCTAAGGCTTCATCTCCTTAAGGAGCCTCCTTTTTCCTCTCCTTTTTGCTTTCTTACCTCCCCAGAGACCACCCTCGGTACTATTCCTAGCATAGCTCTTCTCTTAAGTGGAAACTAATTCCCCATCAAATCTTTTGGGGTTCTTTCATCCCCTTTTTTTTTTTAAATTACTTTGCCTACATCATCCACGAATTGAACCAGAACTAAAAATGAATGTATTGACTCCAGATACCGCTTCCCCTTGCAGATGCTGCTAAGAGCTCCCTGTCATGGTCAGGATGAAACACCTGGATGAAGATGAAATGCCCTCTGGGGAAAGACACTTTCACCCTACTTGTCTACTTTGCCAGGGCTCAAGCTCATAAAAAGCTAAAGCTGATCCACCAGATCTAGGAAATCCTGGGACATGAGAAACTTGGAAGAAGAGGATAATAAAGAAATTAGTCAGTTCTTAGTAGCAGTTCAAGCTATACATCCAGAGAATGCTCGGTGATAAATTTCATTCATCTTTGGCCACTATTTGGCTGGACAGGTTAACTTCAAGGGTATTTCTTCCATCTCTCCTCTGCAACTAATTACTCATTCCACTCCTGGACAACCTACGCCCAAGGGAGATTACATGAACAGCTCATGATCACGGAGCAAATTAAGGTCAGAAGAAGAGCAAAGATTAGAGCCTCAAGTCCTCTCTCTGTCTAGCACGGAGTCCTTGGAGTAGCTCCTAGCCAAGTCGCTCTGTGCTTGACTTTTAAAAATAAAGTGGTGATACAATCAGCTGGTAGGCAAGAAAATTTCTATGATCCTCCTAACACTGAACATACGAGTTTGCCTATTCCCCTCTGTTGTTGAAAAGGTGAGTAAGGCACAGGAGCAGAATGACTCCTCACAGAAGCCCCAAGGTTTAGCAAACTGCTCCTTCCTTCTTTCAAATACTGGCACTTCAGTAGCTGCTGCCTCAGCCAAGCAAACCAGCTTTGAGAAAGCAAGGGTGAAATCCAGGCAGCTCAAATAGAAATACCAGAGTTTTTCAGATGCTAAAAGGAATTTGATTAGTTTGCCCAACACTGCTGTTTCTGGACTTTTATATCCTGAGAGAGAGCACCAAAATAACATGTCAAAGGCTATTCACAACAAATTTCCTGCTTGCACCGGAGCAGGCAAGCTGGGAATCCCAGAGCATTTGTATGATCAGCAGCACTAACTCACCAGGCTCTCAGTTTTAGGACTGAGTACGACCTCCCAAGTCCTCAAAGTCTGGGAAAGGCTGAAGTCCTTGTCACCCTTGGATATGGCTCCTAAAGACTCATATTCTCCTTTTTGAACTGCAGCCTAATATTGCCCCACAACTTCTGTCCCCTGCACTGCCCGTCGTCAGGTATGCCTGTCCCAAGAAGCTCACTATTTCTGCAGCAGCAAGAGCTGGGCAGGAATATCTTGTTAAGACATCTATTACTGTCTGAAAAAGGCTGATTCATTTCAATTGAAATGCTTCACAGAAAGAGAGTCAGTTTGATGAATTTCTTCTGTCGGGAAAAAAATTGAGACTGAGACAACCTGCTTTAACTTTTTATTCAAAGTCACTTTGTTTTGAAATTTAAGCTGATTATAATAAAAACATTTTTTAAAAAATGAAAAAGAGGTCACACATGAAACACTTTGATATCATCAAAATGAGGTATTGCAAGCAATTTTTTTTAGTTTTTGTCAGCTCACAAAAGTCTTAGTGATTTTGACTTTTCATCCAGGACAAGGAGTTTCAAGACTCTATGTTTCTTTCTGGGATGAGAAATCATTTATTGCTCATTCCTAATAGAAAAACAGAACCAGCCTTTCAGTTTCTAGTTCTGCTTTGAACTGAGACTGAGTTAACTAGAGTGATCCGAAGTTGTTAAAATCCAAGAGAAAAGCTTTCATATTTCAGACTTCAATCTTTCTCTGCTCCCAGTGGCCAAAGAAAATGCCATTAGCCTTGGAGGTACTTTTGGTAAATAAAAAAAAAAAAAAAGGGAAAAAGAAAAAAAGAGAAAAAGACAGACGAGAGAATAGTCTTTATCCTTTATTTTTCTCTCACATATATATTATAAACCATTTTCTCAAAGGCGTGAAAGTGTCTCACTTCAGCCCAGAGAGTCAAGGGAGTCTGAGTTTTCAAAGTCACATTTTGAAAGGGACCAGTGGCTTTAAAGCCCATCTCAAACGTAGTTTGCTAATACGGGGTAGTTCACATGGGTTCGTGCGAACGCGGTGCTCCCTGCAGAGATCCCTTCAGCAATTCTTATTACGAGTGTGAGAGTCTGAGGGAAAACAGCACAACTCTGCGCTGGCTGGAAACCTCAGACATTATTTGCACATCAATACCCAGAAGGAGGGGACAAATGCTTGCTTATCAGATCTCCCAGGCTTTGAGTTTCTTGCTACTTAGCTATTTCTTTGAAAGTATTTAGGAGGGGGAGTTGTTCCAGGGAGATGGGTAGAGCCCAGGGTCAACGCTGCTGTCCCCCACCGAAGGGATCAGGGATTTGAGCAACCCAGTGGTGACTTTTGCTCTTATAAAGCTGGAGCTGATGATATTTTTACTTATAGCTTTGCTGTCAAGACCACACTGACAAACTGGTTGCTACAGGAGCTGCTGTTGTGTGGAAGCTTATTTGGAAAGAGGTTATTTTGAGAAGTGTTGCCTGTAAACAAAGTCATGTGGGAAGTTTGCATTTGGGTCTCTACATTTCTTGTGGGTAGGTGAATCAATGCACAGAGAAAAAGCTGACGTCTCACTTTGTTCTCTGCTATCTCCCTGCCCCAAGGTGGGGCCAGTTATGGCTTCTCCACAGGGCCTTCTTTAACCTCGTCCCTTATTGCCGTAGGGGTCCCTTTGCTTCCAAACTGGTACCTGCTAAACCCAGAGGAAATAAACAACCAAAAAAACCCCTCCTGAAAACCAGCAACAAAACCAAGGCACGAATCAGCAGCCAGGCGAGACTGCTAGAAAACCCCCCTTTTACTTCAGCATCAGTGTGTCCCCAAAGGATCGGCCTCGGGACCAGCACTGCAGGGCCGTGACTCCGGCTGGCCCTCAGCGAGCTGCTTCCAACACGGCGATTCCCACCTCACCTCTGTGCTTCTCCCCATGAGAAAACTCTCAAACTTCAACCTAATCCATGAGACTACTGGGATCTCACGTGATTTGGAGTGACCACGTCTCAGATTTCTTCAGGACTGAGCCCCTAATGGACTTCTGACAACAGCAGATATTTTAAAAATCAGTTTTAAATTTCTGCCAAGCATGCTACCCATTTGAATGTCAATCTGGGAAGCATATTCCCCTTGGGGAAGTGTATCCTCCATGACTCTTCTCCCAATCCATCTGCTGCCTAATGTCTGCATTGATACATAATGAAATGCAGCTCCAGGAGGGATGGGAGCATGTTTGGGACCTAAGGCGTTGTGAATCTGGAGAGTGCATTGCTGACAAATTACACACAAACTTTTGCACCTTGAAGATTTCTGACAATGCTTTTGCATTGTGCCCTTGGAAAGTTGTATGTCTGCCAAACCCAGAAACTCTCTCCCTGCTGAGGGCACGCACAATTGCACACTGTGGATTTCAGACTGAGAGAGGAGAGGAGAGGAGAGGAGAGGAGAGGAGAGGAGAGGAGAGGAGAGGAGAGGAGAGGAGAGAAGAGAAGAGAAGAGAAGAGAAGAGAAGAGAAGAGAAGAGAAGAGAAGAGAAGAGAAGAGAAGAGAAGAGAAGAGAAGAGAAGAGAAGAGAAGAGAAGAGAAGAGAAGAGAAGAGAAGAGAGGAAAAGGAAAGGAAAGGAAAAGGAAAAGGAGGAAAGGGAAGGGAAGGGAAGGGAAGGGAAGGGAAGGGAAGGGAAGGGAAGGGAAGGGAAGGGAAGGGAAGGGAAAGGAAAAAGAGGAAAGGAAAAGGAGGAAAGGGAAGGGAAAGGGAAGGGAAATGGAAAGGAAATGGAAAGGAGATGGAAAGGAAATGGAAAAGGAAGGGAAAGGGAAGGGAAAGGGAAGAGAAGGAATGATTCTTCTATCTACTAGCAAAATCTGTCCTCTGAGTAATTATTTGAAGTGTGTCAAGATTTGCATGAAAAGATATTTGTTTCCCTGGTTGCAAAAAGAAAAGTAAGAACTCTGATTCTGAGTCTTTTCCTCTGTTCACTCTAATTAAAAACTCCACTCTTAAAAAGGGGATCCTGTAGCAAGTGCCCTGGTCTCATGCAGGTCCTGGTAGGCAAGATGGTCTTTCCCAAGTCAGACGTGGGCTCACATCTCAGTAACAGCTATGTCTAGGGTTCCTCTCCTGGAGGGCGGGTCACAGGCATTTAAAGTGACTTTAGGCAGCAGCGATTTGGCAACAAGCATGTGTTGTGCTGGGAAGTAATATTTGCTGCAATGACGCTGCATTACCAGCCCTGGAGAAGCCCTCGTCTGCATGTCAAGGGAAGGTCATAGTCACCCCACTTTGTGCCATGATGCACGGAGGAAAGGGGAGGGTGTCGAGGTCTGCGCATTGTGTTGGAGGAGCTCCGTGAAACAGCGCCACAAGAGAAACATAACAAGATAGTTTGAATGCTTCCAGATAAATGGCTCCCAGAGTGAGGCATCTGCTTCTGGCTCTCCCTGCTGAGTTCTTTAAAATGCTGGCGACACAGTATTCAGATTTGAAGTCACTGGGAGTTTTACAACCAAGATGAGTAGAGTCTGGCATTTCACCCTTTCTGAGAAACTATTTGCAATAGCCAGCCATTGCAGTGGTGAGGAGCCCACGAGGGAGGAAGGAAACCACAAAGCACACTTCCTCAGTAGTGCAGGAAGTCAGTTAATGGTATGGCTGGTTTTGCCCGTTAAAAAGCAGATTCACTTTCAGCGAGCTGCCTCCAGAAATCCAGCACTGGCAGTGCCACCAAAACCCGTTTTGGGTGGAAGAAGCAGTACAACTATGCTTGTCTTCTAAAAGGAAATATGCAGGAAAGGCATCTCAGGAAGGGTACAAGGTACATTTATTGACAGAAAAGAGACACTGATAAGCTTATTATTACCATTATGGTAAGGATTCTACTGAAAATTAGGCTAGTCCTAGTGGCGGATGCTCTTCACATTACAGAAGACGTTCCCAAATTCCAAGGACCCATCTGCATGCAACTCCAAAACAACCGGGTCCGGTAAGGTGACCATGGCCGCTTGAGACATCAGTGGCGGAGACAGGGTGGCTCTGTCCCACTCCAGCCATGCGCTAATTGCATCCGCTTTGATTTTCTTGCTATGGAGTGCAAGCCTTGATAACGGAGCTGCAGCAAAACACTGCTGATTTTGAGCCCTCGGGGAGCCGCAGCCCCTTTCATGGATAAAGACAACTGCGCAGAAGCAAGGCAGCTCTGGTGTTAGTGACGCTCCCGCAATGCAGTGCTCGGGTGGCTTTTCTGCAGATATTTACAGTTGCACTCCTAGGGAGTCTAATAGTCCCATCTGGAAACATCAGAGCTTAGAGGGGGCTAGAAGTGGTTGTGGCAATTCCAAGCAGCAGGAGATGGATGTATTGCAAGCCATTGCAAGGATATGACACAGACAGTCCTCATCTCCTCTTGCATCAGAAACAGGGCGAGGACGCGGCATGGCTCCTGAGAGAGCACACAAGCATGGAGTGCCTGCGCTGTGCTTGGGGGGCAGCGAGTTAGTGTCTACCTCCCCCGCGCAGGTGTGTACGTGTACGCGAGTGCGCGCAGAACACCCCGGGCAGAGCAGCTGCATCTCATCTTCGTGTGTCCCTCCAAGACTCCTAGCCTGGAAATGGCCTGGAGGTCTTTTTAGCAGGCATGTTCAGCTCTAGGGAGCGGGCTCGGAAATCTCTAGTGAAGGAGTACCCTGGAGGCATTGCAGGGCTTGCCCGCCTGCTGCTGGTGCCAGGGGAAGGTGAAGGGTGGGTGCCCAGCTGCTGCTCTGGGCTCCATGAGGGCTTCGCACTGTGCTGCCAGCCTTTGGGAGGGTCACAGGAGTGGGAGGGCAATACCCTGACAACTTCAATAATCTCCTTTCTAAGGCCACATTGCTCCCAGCCATTGCTTAGACTCAGGGTGACCCTTGCTACATTGATCAAGTATTTCACATCCCTGTCAAGCAAAAACTTCTCTGTCAGCAGCCTCCCCCATGATCTCCAGGAGTATTTGCATAAACATGCAGCTTTACATCCTCATTATGCACAAATGGATACTTCTAGGTGCGTTTAGGGGATAGTCTTGACTGTTTAACTCCACCAGCCCACTTCCACCTGAGACCCACAGCCCCATCCTTTGCTCATACCATCACAACGCAATGGTCACTAGAAACCACATGTGTATAGCACAGCGCAAAAATAGCTTCCTTCCATGTAACCAGCCAGATCTGACCTTGTCTGTGACATTCAAGACCAGGTCAAACCCCTGGTCATCCTCTGAGGAGTCAGGATGACTCTCATGCACCATTTGCAAGGTTTTGCTGGCACAGGTGGAAAAAGGGAAAGCAAGTTTGTTGCAGAACGACAGATATCTCAAGACGCAGGTTTTATCATCTCTGTCAGAGTGTCTAGTCCTCACTGTTGTGCAGAGAACCATCAAAGTCGTGGCTGTGGTAGCTTTGTCAGGGCTCTCCTGCACAAAAAACCACAGGCCACTTGTAAAGCGGGACTGTTCCCCAGGGCTGGTCACGGTCACTCGCAGCTCCCAGTTCTGCAGAACAGGCTTAGGCTTCCAATGCTTCAGGAGTACCGCAAGACAGGTTTGAGCTGAAAAATTCTACCACCCTCTCATGGCTTTATTTTGTTTTGCAATCAGTCCAATCCGGAGGCAAATTATGATTAATAAAAGGAAAGGAGATGAAGGTGGCCTTTGCTTTTAGGCAAAGTATGTGATAGGGAGCACCCCGGTGTGCCTGCTTATGAAAAAGAAGCTGTGCTTCCCAGAGAGAAAATTGCAAGTGTTCATTTAGGATAAGACAGCCACGCAAAGCACTGCCTAAATAGGCAAGTGGTTGCTACTCTGTCGTGCTCCCCCAGAAAGCCTGCTCTTTCTGGGGCCCTTGCCATGTGCTTTCAGACAGCAGAGGCGCGCCGGCCACCGGCACAGGTCAGGTTGGAGAGCCAGGGCTCTGCCTTCCAACCCTTCTGCGGTGCTTCCGTTTCCCCATCCTGTTGCTACCAGCCAAGGATATTGTGAAAGTGAATGCAATATCAGCTGAGAAGGGTTCTCAAGTCATTGGAGGGAAGGACTGAGGACAAATATAATGTTAAAAAAAAAAAAAAAAAAGCACAGAAATAGTATTCTTATGAGCAAAGCAAAAGAGGACGTGCTATTCTGGGCAGGAAGAGGGAGCTGGGCAGGAGCCGGCACAGTGTGTCTGTGTTTGGGATGCAGCACCAGGGGCGGGAGCCCAGCAGCATCCTTCCCTGGCAAGAGCAGGTAGATCGGAGCTCCCGCAGGTGGGAAGTCACAGCGGTGTGGGGCTAACAGCCGAGGGAAACAGCCTGGTGTTGTGGTCCACGTGGATAGAAGTGCTAGACTCCTACAGCTCATCTGCACTGCAAAGGGCTGTCAGGATAGCAGTGTCGATAACCTTGTGGAGCAGGGACACAAAACCTTGCAAAAAAGAGCATCTTTTGGTGAAATGCATGACGCATCACCTCCCCTGCATGTCTGGCACTGGTACGAGCAATAAAAGAGTCTTTCTCTCCTGCCAGCTGCCAGTGCTAGTTTGTGCCTTCCCCAGCCCCATAGCCCGGAACCCCCAGCCCGTTCCAGAGCTGCCAGGACGCCCGTTCCTTGCCCCCCTTGCAGAGCACCTACCTGTCAGCCCCAGAGCATCCTCAGCAGGAGGAGCTGGACGCACCCAAGACCCAGCTCAACTTCTGATCTCAGACAGTGAACTTGAGACACTTGGAACTCTTACTTCTCTTTCTGTCACCCAAAGCACTCAGCTGGAAAGGGATGCAAATTTTGTGACGGCAAAGAACAGGGTGTGGAGACCCAGCCCTTGCTAGCAAAGCTAAATCGCTATTATCAGGAGGTGGTTTGCTCCCTTCCAACACCAGTTTTGTTCACCAAGCTGTGCCAGAAGCAGACAGGGGCAATCTTACGGGGAAACCCACAGCCCCACACCGCCGTCAGTCGGTCTGAAATGCACTCAGGACTTGTGGTATTTGCTATGTTTCTTCATGCAAAATAAAATGAACAAAAAAGTGTCAGCAAATTGGAGGGGTTCCAGGAAAAGGAGATAAAGATGATTAAGGGTTTAGAAGGATTGACCTATGAGGAAAGATTAAAGGAACTAATTATGTACAGCTCAGATAAAGGATGAGTAAAGAGGTGATTTAATAACGGCCTGCAAATACTCAGGAAGGTGTCAACAGTAAGGAAGGGGGAGGAATTATTTAGAGTCCTTCACTGGGGAACAACACAAGTGATGGAATGAAAGGGGAAGGTGACATGGGACGTTGGCATAATGCGGACAAAACCAGAGATTTCTTTAGGGATCAGCAAGTGAGTTAGGAGCACAAATGCTCTGGAAGCACGCTGGCCTTCCACCCTTAAGTCATCTAAGAACGCATTTTCAAAGGTGTTTAGGTGCTTAAAGGTGCAGGGAAGCTCTTTAATAGCATTCTCAGATGCGTCTAAGCAGGTTAGGCAACAGATTTCAATATTTCAGTGGGAGTTAGGCACTTGAAGAGTTTCATCAGTTCCGTCAGTTGCTTACTTATCTTTGCACAAAACAGTCTGAAGGTCTGGCTCTAGGACTCATCAGAAATCGCCCAGTAGGAGAAGATTAGAACTGAATCCCAAGCTGCTGGAGCAGTGTAAATGTGGACTGGCTGATGTGCTGGAGTACGTTTTGTAGGAAACCATCTTGCCTTGTCAGGGCATTGTGCATTGATCTGCACAGTCGATATGAAAGTCAATGAGATTTAGACTCCCAGGCCCATTAAAATAAAAATTTTAAAATGCCTTTGGCATTTAAGCACCTTGGTCAGTTAGGTAGGTCTTTGCTGCAGAGCAGCTGGGGGTTATCAGTGCCCAAGGTGAACAGAGTCAGAGCGAAAAAGCCTACCCAAAGCTGCATGTTCTCCGTTGTGCTTCGCTTCAGTGTGACTCCAGGTCCCCAGGGACACACGTCCCATATTTCTCTGTGCTGTAATTAAGTGACCCATTGTTTTCCTGGGGACAGGGGACATCTTTCTCCAGTAAGTGACAGGAATAATGAACTGGATGGAGGAGGGGTGGGAAGACATTAAGGGAGAAGCAGCATTGACAATGTAAATTGAAAGTCAAGAGGTTGCCGGGATGAAAGCCCCGCCAGAGTTTCCAGCTATAGTTTCCTATGAAATTATAGGTAGGAAATGGCAAGTGTGGACTTAGAAGAGGATTACTGACCTGAAAGCTGTCTCCCCAGTGCCCCATGCAGACATTGTGCAAAGCTTCAACACCAATCCGCTCTCCAAGGAGCTCAGCCAACAGCGCCTACTTGGCGGGGCTCTCCAGTGTCATGCACGGAGATTCACCATTGTGCCCGAGGCTGTCCACTTGGCTCATTGCACCTACCTAAGCTCTCTTGGACAGCGAGGTCTCAGAGGAGGTTACCACATCCCCACCAGACACCCTCCAGCTTGTTGGTGGGACCTCGAACCCTGCACTGTAGATGGTCACGGTGAACTCACATCTCTGCCCCAAGCCCAGAAGCATGAACAGTTGTGAAGGGCACTTGCTTTCTCACTGCTCCTAAATACACACGCAAATACTTTAAAACAGAAAAAAAAGAAAAAAGCAGCCAGAATTGCCAAAGGTAAGCTTACCCAATATCCAGCCATTTGTCTGTCACAGTTATCGCAGCTGCAAGTTTAGATTCTGTACCAGAATTCTGAACACAGTAATAATAGAAGGCAAGGTGAGAGGAGAGAGGTTGTAACTCGTTCTTGTTATCGCCCTGAAGGGTTTTTCAGGGCAAATATTCTAGAGACAGTTTTCATTAAACCACAAACTTGTCAATTTAGCCTAAAATATATATATATTTTTTCAAGTAATTGCTTAAAGATGGGGAGATATTTGAAAGACTGGTTTAACCCTTTCTCAGCATTTGAGACCACTTGAAACATTATGAAAAAGGGAAGTTAGATACAAAGATAAATGCATAAATGGCCGAAGTTGCTATAGAAATGTAAGAGGATGGAAATTGAAAGTCAATAGAGGACTTACTGTTCAATTTTTAAAATAGTCTTTCTATACAGAAATGGAACATTTTTCAAATCTCTGTTGGCCTGTATTATACAAAATGGGAACTGGTTTTGTGGCTGGGTACATCTATTTAATGCTGCATGCTCAATCTGCAAACTGTATGGTCAATGGTACATACTAAGTGGGACCTTTTTCTCAGGTTAATGCTAATCTCCATCACAGCTACAGAGCCCTGGTGATAAATGTCAGCCATGAAAAGCACGGGTACGTGGGTCAAACTTTGCGGGATATAATGACAAATAATTTGTAGGGATTTCAGGTAAGGTTTGTTTAATTTTTGAACACAATTTCCCAAGGAAACAAGGCTTATCTGATTGGGCTAGCTGGCCTATAGGCACCGCATAATAGCTTTCTAAACCTGCTGGCCTGCAATCAGGTTTGATGGAAGACGAGAGGTCTCAGAGGAATTAAGTTCTAACAGGCTTTATAAGGGAGAATATACACAAATTAGCACTTCTTCCCATTGCCCTTCCACTTTCCATCCCACTCCCAGGATGTGATATGAGCTTAGCCACTCTATCAGACACCAGAGAACCCACAGGGGAGACGCCCGTAGGAAACCAGGCTTCCTATGTTCCACCGCTTGCAAAATGACTTGTTTTATTAAGATAAATGTAATACACTTCCCTGGTTCCATTCAGAGAGGGAGAGGGAATTATGTTTGAACAGCGTAAAACTCCGTCCATGAGCAGCATATCAAG
This sequence comes from Phalacrocorax carbo, assembly GCF_963921805.1. Taxonomy (NCBI): domain Eukaryota; kingdom Metazoa; phylum Chordata; class Aves; order Suliformes; family Phalacrocoracidae; genus Phalacrocorax; species Phalacrocorax carbo. The sequence goes on from NC_087530.1 coordinate 8,918,766, forward strand.
TGGAAAGCGCGGCTTTGCTTCACACCGGCCACACTTGCGCTCCCTCCCCGCTGCCAGGCGCTGCTGGGGCTTGTTGGTAGATTTCTTCACCTACAAAACGTCCAGTGCCATTTTGGCATTGGCAGCCCAAAATTCACAGCTCACGGTGTCCCACCTCGCAAGGGCACAACTCTTTTAGCCCCTTGGCCTCCCCCCGCCGTTTGCGGTGGCTTTCCCCACCGCTTCCTCTGCGGTGCCCAGAAGCTGCAGGCACCGACACAATGCACAGCCCTGAACGGGAAAGGGGAGTATCCCTGGGACGTGCTCCTGACCGTGTTTCACCTGGAGCGGACGCCTGTGCCCCTCTCGTGTGGCTGGACGTATATTTGAAGCACACGAGCCTCACACAGCAATTTTCCGACAGGTGGAGGCATCTTACTGGCTTAGGTACAGCAAACCTAAAAAAAGATTAACAGACAAGGAAGATGCCGAAATTCAGCTTTCCAGTGTGAAGAACTGGCACAGGCTTCAGACTTGGCAAAATAATTCTGCCACTTCCTTTTTTCTGAGCCATGTTCCCCAAGTCTAGCTCCATCCACTTCTGCAAGGGGTTTGAAAGAAATCCATGGCACTGGCAGGATTCTCACCAGCCCCATCTCCCAGCCCGTTAGAAAAACACCTTTAAAAATAGTTACATGCTGCTGGGTGGGATTTTCTTCTGCAGGTGCTGTGCAATATAGAGTGAGATGAGATTCTAATCATAGCTCCTTCGCAGAGGGAAGGGTTCAGAGTTGAGCTGTGCGGCAGCAGCCTCATTTTCACAGCAATATCGTTATATTCTCTGGGTGTCAGGGGGACACATATTGCTGTCATTTCCCCCGCGCTGTGTTTGGATATCAGATGCAAAGAGCAGCAATGAAGCACACAGCTATCACCACTCCATCACACTAAGCCAGAGGAGAGCAGCCCGCCTGGTGGCCCGGTGCATCTGCTCTGAGCTGAGCTCCGATGGCGACCAAAGAGCTCTCGGCCAGCTCGTCCCATCGGGGAGAGGGTCCCTGGCCTGGAGGGTGCTGTCCCCTCCAGCTAGAGGGGTGGGGAGAGAGGGCTCCCCAGCCGAACAGGGGCTGGGCAGAGAAATAGGAGCTCAAGGCTGCTTTTCCCTGACACACACACGTCCCACCATGTGATTTACGCTCACCCGTGCGGCTCTGTGCTCACCACTGAGGACTGTCCTGTCCCCAGCAGCCCGATGCTGGCTCATTAAAAAATCCCCACACCATAAGACAAACGGTTTTCCCAAAAATTAGTCAAAACCCCCAAATTCCTCTTACAGCAAGTTGCCACCCCCCTGCTCAAGGTGTATGACCTGCTTGGTGTGTGAGTGCTCATTTTCTCTAGCTGGCTATCTCACCAGGGTGCCGGCGGACGCTCCTGCTGAATGGGTTGCGCACCTTCTGCCAGGCCGCTTCACAAAAGAGCTGTCCCCAGGCGGAGAAGGTCCCTGCCAGAGCCTCAGCATCTGGACCTCTTCAATGGAGCAGACTGGAAGCCTCAAGACACGGGGGATTTCTGACAAGGTCTCCCAACCTAGTCCAGCAAACATGACTACCATCTGCTGAAGTTCACATGACTGAAATGCATGTGGGAATTGCATCACCACCACACAGCACAGGCAATAGCACCTTCTCCTTCTGTTTTCCTCTTTATTTGGCACCATCTCTACTGAGCTATGCCCACTGCCTTCTGCCAGCTCATACGATTAGGGCTGCGGTAGCTCCGCGATAGTGCTGTCTTCCCCATTCCTCCATTGCTGCGTTTTCAGAAGCTTGAGTCTAGCCACCTACAACGTCCTGGAGGGTCACAAGGCACCACCAGCTTTCTTATGGTTAAAGAATGTTTTCTAAATGGAGGTCTGAGCCAAAACACCGCTCCAAGGACTCCCACTGCCATGAACAAATCCTGGGAAAGCTTGAGAAGGGACGCACTTGGGCCCGGCGTTCAACTCCTTTGGTTGTTTTGCCTGTTGTTCCTTCCTCCCCAATGTATAGTTCCTTCCTGAGCTCCAGATTTTATGAGGATGTTTCATTTTCAGCCTTTTGCTGCAATATTAAAGCAACTAGTCTCTACTTTTGCTTTAAGGACATGGAAATCCTCAAATGCACACTTCCACATAGAGATGTTTCATCAGATGCACGACAGGGCTCACAAACCCTGTCTCAGAGCTGTTCAGTAGTTACCAGCAGCAAAGCTATTAAGCCCCCTTTGCACCCCCATATGTATTCACTCCATGCATTTAATCCTGACAGATCTACTAAATTCTTCCTGAAAAGAAAAGAAACCCTTTTTCCCCTCCCCCTGAGCTACTGCTTCTTGTTAAATGTCATTAAAAGCAGAACCCACAATAACATCAGTCCTTGCTGAAGGTTGAAAACACCTTGACTGTAATCTCGGTGTGGCACTGGATAAGAAAAAAAAAATAAGCAAAAATCCCAGATACTTCCTTCCACTTCTCTGTCAGCTCCACTTTGCATCAAAATCTCTTTTGTATGTCACACAGTTATTAAAGTTGTGGATTGCAGCTCGGAGTGTGTGTGTGTGAACGTGTGTGTGTGCCTGTGCCTGTGTCTCAGAAACTGGGTCACCCGGACAGCGCTTCGTGAAAACTCTGCCCTGACAAATCCAGGCTGGCGAGACTCAAAGATACCCCTTATAATGTTTTTCTGCCTCCCATCATGCTTTGAAAGGAGCAAATAATACTACTTTCTGCTGTATTTTTGTATCTTTTATTCAGCAGCTTCCTGAGGTAAATAACCTCCGGCAGGCAAATCTAAGGGGATGCTCCTATCTCACTTGCTGTCTGCTCACACCAAAATCATGATATACTTTGCTTTCATGAGGCTGTCTATAAAACATTCCCTTTTTTCCAAGAGAAGCAGCTATCAGGGAGGGCAAGCAACTCCCCAGATTTGGCTGAGGCTCCAGTCCCAGCATCTTGGCATCTTTCTCTCCGCCTCGCAGCCCCAGGGATGCTGGGAGGGCACCTTCCCAGAGCACGGCACATCCCCGGCACACCGGGGACATCCGCGGGCATCTCCCCGGACAGGGCAGAGGGCTGCTTTCCAGCCACGGCGCTTTTTAGCAAGCAGGTGTCCTTTTATTTCTGTCAGTGTTCTGAATAACACTGCCCGGGCAGTTTCTGTCTGAGGCTGAGGTGTGAATTCTGTCACCCCCCTGCCCTCATCAGGGCAGTGAGAGGTGGGAAAAAACCAGCAGAGCGTAGAGTGGGGGCTGGCCCAGCTCAGCACCCGGCAAGACACGGGCTGCGAGAGGTGGCAAGCGGCAGGGAACTGAAACTTGCTGACTCTGTGCAGGTCAGAAAGACACGGGTCACAGTCTCAGGAGGAGCGGAAGTGGGGAATACTGTGGGTTTTCTTATTAACAGCTTATTGTAACACTTACGGTGTCAGTGAAGGGATGGCAGAAAGAAAATCCTTGGCAGGGATGGCTTTACCACTAAGGCAGAACTGCAAAGAGGGTCCTGGGGGCCAAATACCGCTTTTTCTTGTGCTATTTTCAGTGCACTTATTTCCCTTAAAGAAAGCAAAACTTAAGTGACCACGAGCAGGACCAGTGATGGGCCAGGGGTTGGAAGGACCTGACTTCAGACACACATTTGCTGGCATGGGGAGAGCTGTAGAGAAGGATTTCAAGACCCCAAGATAGGGGAAATGGAGTTGAGGAACAGAAAGTGCAGTTTTCACGGGCTCTGATCTGGACTCCACCTACCTTTTAGTACTTCACTGCAATCAGTCACAGCAGCAGGTAGTGATCCCCATTTTACCGACAGAGAAAACGAGGCAGGGCAAAGACAACAGGCAGCGATTGTCATCTAAGAGGGCTCGGCAGCATCCAAAGCCAGGCAAGGCTGGAAGCGTGCCCTTCCCAGCAGACTACGCTGCTTGGAAAAGAAAACAGATGGATCACAGCCCAGGAGCAGGGGAGGGGGCACAGGCTCCCACCAGATCCATTGCTGAGACAGAGCCCGTGAGAAAGGAAAGGAGAGTGACTTTCAGGAATCGCCTTGCGAATCCCGCTGCGCGGCAGCCGAAGCACTGCAGAGCATCCCAGCGCTGCCACGTCGGGCAAGTTTGGGTTTGTTTTGGGTCACTGAGAAAAATGCCCACCCTGGAGCCTCTGGTGGATGCACTAAACTGGACCACCGGGCTGTAGGGAGCGGGGACACATGTAACAGTGTCCTCAAACCTGCTCCACGTCCTCTGGCTAATGTATTCAGGAGTGAGTTTAGGGGATCTCTGGAGAATGAATTGTCAGAGCGTCGGAAGCGAGCGATGGCAGGGGAATTACTGCTAATCCTTCCTGCAGACCAAAACACTCCAAAGGATTTAAAGGCTGTTTAAAAAATGTAAAAAAAAATAAAAAGGACATCCCTCCCTTCTTTCATACATTTTGGGTTGGTCACTGGCTGCTGGCTGGGAGTTGAAAGGGAGTGAAAAACTTCGAGAGGGCAAGGATGAGAGAAGGGAAGAAGAAAAGATTAAAAATGGAGATTAGATCTGGAGAAAAGCCTATCTTACTCTCTCTGGGAATGTAGGCTGCAATTAAATCTCTTTTGCCTAACAATACTCCTTTGTTATTTGCACAGTACTCAAGATGTGGCGATAAGGGAGGAAGGAGCTGCGGGCAGGGGAGGCTGCAGTTGTTCTCTTATCACTGCACTGCCGACAGTGTTTGAAATCCTTGGGCTGGGGGGATATGGGCCCGAGCCCCAGAGGTGGGGGTGATCCTTTCTTCAGCTGAGAATCTGCCCCACCACCAGTGATGAATGCTTTTTGAGCAGCTCTGGTGAGAGGACTTTGGAAGCGTGGGGCTCGTACGCCTCCCTGCTACACATCTGATTTGTAGACATGGTCAAGACTCTCATCGCCCTTTCAACCTTCTCCTTAATGCCCCTCTTCACTCACTGCCTCAGCTGCGGTTCAGCAAAGGATGCTGTTGAAGAAGGGGTGCAGCAAGGTGCTGCAGGGTGCCGAAAGCCTTTTGGGAAGCGGAGCCCACACTTTGCCCATCAGTTCATAGGACTGAGACCCTGTGTGAGAGAGGGGTTTAGACAGGCCAGGAGGAAGGGGGTATGTGCTGTTGATAGGAGGGCTTAGATAAATGGGTTAGATATGCAAGCAGATGCGTGTTGCCTTGGGACTGTCTCTCCTCCTATAACTTGTGTCCTGTAATTAAGAATGACTATAAGCAGAGTGAAGAATAACAAATTGTGACCTGGAATATTTTTCGTATGTGCTGGTTCACTCCCTCTGTATACTGGGTAGTCGGGCAGGCACAAAGGCAGATACCGGCTGGGCTGCTTTTGCCCCGCAGAGACGCTGGGGTGCTTTCATTCCACTCGCCTGCCCCAAGGGCTACCAGGCTCCACCGTGTCACCCGCAGACCAAGGCTGGTACCCGCGCAATGCTCATTTCTGTCCCTCCCGTGCAGACCCAGGTCTTAAACCGACACCAGCTCTGGTGTGTGGGCTGCCAGGGTACTGCAAGGGCAGCAGACTTATTTATACCATTGCTAAAGCTGAAGTGGCCCAAAGATGTCGTTTGGGCAGCTGGTAAATACAGACGTGCTTTCAGGTGCGGATGTTTCATTTGTTAAAAGGGGAGGCTGTAGGGGGAAGCAATGCAAGGGAATGTTAAGGGAAGTGCCGTCATGCTTTGCTGACAGGGCACCCAGTGACAGTAATAGCTAAAATCACACTTTTTGAAGAGTGAGGTCATAGAGAGCATTGCAGAAGGGGTTTAAGGCTCCCCTAATGAACACATGAAGGCACGTACGTAACAGGCATAACAGACTTCAAGGCCAACGTTTCATCTGTATTTAAATACATTTAAATCGTGACTCAGTCCCTCTCCTCCACATGGGTGGGAACAGGACTAATGCAGGAGTGAACGCTCGCCCAGCCTGAGCTAGCCTCTGGGAACTGCCCAGACATGGAGAGGAACATGCAATGCACCATTGCCATCTTGGATGCCTCAGGATTATGCTTCGAGAGGGTGAACTGGGCTCTCCCAGCAAGGAAGCACCAAGGAACCACAAGGAAGAACCTCACAGGTCCCCAGTCTGGGCTCTCCCCTGCAGGACTTGCTGAACAGAGCAGAATTACCTCCCTTTTCTCAGGAGTGATGGAAAAAACACCACTGCTGCCTTAGTTGCTCTCTGAAGAGGCACTGGCTTGCAAAAACCTGATTTAAAAGCAGCTTCTCAGAGGTCCTGATTTCAAGACATGTCTTTATGAAAAAGGTAGCACTTACAGATGCATCACAAAACTTCTGCCCTCTAGGCGCTTCAGGCTGTTAGTGCTGGAAACCCTGGGACCAAGCCACTTCCAGCAGCTGAGAGTCACCCGGCTGCTAAATTGTGGCCACTTTCTCTGAGATCCTGTACCAATCGCTTTCCTATTCTTTTTATCCCTCTTCCTTGATTTTCAAGGCTTTTAACAGAGCCGTTCTCAATTTTGCAATGTTTCTACCTCTGTGCTCGCAGCAGTGCAGGGAGGTCCAGGCTGGCGGATTACTGACTTTGTCCTCTACATGACCTTGAAGCTGAGGAAGGTTAGCACTATGGCAGATGGGCTCTTCTTCTCCAAATCATGCTTTGCTGTCATTTGTCCCAATTCTCAGCCTGAGCTGCGATGGCAAAGAACAACTTGTTAAGAAATTGCTTCTTTCCTATCATGTTCAGCTGGTCTCAGTCTCAGGCAGTTCGTGTTGATCGACGGCACCTACTCAGTGAAATTAATTCTGGGGATTCTTCAGTTTTATTTCATTATTTTATATTTCATTTTACTGCCCAAACTACATGTGTGATACTGCCAGGTGAAGGTTTAACTTTCAGAGGATCTGGGTAAGAGATGTCATGGAAGAGGAATTTCCATTTTGTCAAAAGTTCTGCTTTTCGCCACGGTACAAAAATGAGAAATCATTAATTTTCCCATAGAATTAAATTTGTGGGTTTTAATGTGGGTATGTGGAAACATTTTTACAGTTTGGTTTTTTTTGGGCGGCTAGTCAGGTTATGTAAGTAGAAAGAAATTTCAAAATGAAAAGGTACTCTGAGAAACAACAGCAAAAGCCTAAAAGGACATTTTAAAAAATTATGTTCTGGAGTAATTTGACTTTTAGTTGAAAACCCTTTTCCCAAAGCCTCCAAAAGGTTGCAAAAATCAGTGTTTCATGCAAAGTGTCTGTTCAAAGATTACAACCCCATGCAATACTAAACCAGAAACCCTGCTATGACAATTTCTGTTCCATAGATTCACTATGCTACCTCATTAAATTACACACACCACCTACAAAATAGCATTTCTCAAAGAACAAACACTCTTCCAGAAAAGTTTCAACCGGTTCCTGTCAAGTATCAGTTGGTCCAGAGGAACCAGCTGATTTTTCTTGTTTTCTTGATTTTATAGCTGACACTGGAAGTCTGTGCTAATACTTGGGGAGGCCAAGGGAGCATTCACGCAGTGCTGCTCCTGCAGCCAGCCAGATCCAGGCGGGCAGCAATGCAAATGGCTCTAGTTTTCAGCTTTTATATAATGCAATCATGCTAATGAGGGTTTGCTCTGTTCAGAGCCCTCACTGCAAGCCACATCTTGGTGGTGATGCCAGCACATCAAGATGGCCCGCCTCCGAGACATCACCCTCTGCGATGCAAGACCAGAGCTTCATCTGTACTGGCGTTTTGCATGGGTCAAATTAAGCACATAGTGAAATCAGGGCACATCCCCAATACAAATGAAATGAAATAGCTTGGATGCAACAACCCTTTGGAGCTTTGTCGCCATCTGTTTTTATGACCTGGGTAAAATGGATGCTTTAATAACTGGAACATGTTCAGCTATTTACATGAGAGATGAGTGCAGACCCGCATGAACGTTTGGTTGGCTGCTCATTTATTCACCAAAAAAAATAAATATCAAAGCTACCTGCTGCACAGTGAACATTTTCAAACAACAATGCATGCCAACATGTTTGGAGACATGAGAACATTTGGTTTTACTTTAGAAATTAGCTTCCTATAAAAAAGGCAAAGAGGTGTGTCTGCTTCCATTTGCACCACAATGTTTTCCCCATTTATAGTATTGGGGAAAGTTATTTTGAGTTTCCAAAAGCAAGTCTACTTTTTCTCTGCTGGCTAAATGGTGAAAATACAATTGTTCACACAGCCTCTTCCCTCCTAGACTCAGACACCACAAAGTACGGAGGACAGGCAGTGCCAGGGCAGGTTAATGCCCCCGCAGGGAGGGCTGGGAGCCGCTCATCCAGCAGGCGTTTACAACACGTGGCTGTGCCTGGCACCCAGGTCCCATCACGGGGTGTTCATGTCACCAGCCAGCCCTTCCTGAGCCTCCTTGTGCCACGCAGCAAAAAAAAAGTAATCCCGGTTCTGTTGCTGAAGGTCTCAGCGATAAAAGAAATCAGTTCGTGTCTTCAAAGCTCCAACTACGGCTGAGGCCTAGCCAAATCTCTAAACGCATGGAGGGAAGCAGGAGGGATAGTGACTGCGGGGCTGCAGAGGATGAACCTCTTCCAAACTCCCTTGTTTCCTGAATGCTCCAGCCTCCAGTCTCTGTCTCACTGAACCGTCTCGCTCCCCTCACCCCTTCCAGAAGCTATGGTGGGGTCGGCACTTTCTCTCAGGAAGTAAAAAAGCCTGGGGCAAGTCACGTATCCAGCTCTGCTATAGAGGCTCTGAAGAGGAAGAAAAGAACAAGTTACTAGTTTCTTTTTAAATTGCGCACGTGGCAGCTCTCCTCCTAAAGTTGCTTTGATATTCAACAAACACTCGCTTTTTAAACAATACTGTCCTAAACCCTTATTATAATGCCCAAACTACTTGCAGGCTTTCTGAAACTCATTATTATAATTACAATCAAGAATCATAGGACGCTCTGCTTTGTGCCAGAAATACATATACAAATTGTTTGTGAGGAGCCACAGAGAGAAAGAGCGAGGGAGAAATGCCTCTTCAGTGCTGCTCAGTTCAGGAGCAGGAACTCCCACCCCATTTAATTTTTCCTCTTTTGTTTTTCAATTTAACTTGTAGCTGCTGAAAACTGAGCTAATATTTGCTTTGTTCTCCATGCCCTCCTCTGGCATCAAGCCAGGGAACCTCAAGCTGTGCCCTGGTTTACTGCACCCCCTCCCCAGCCCCAGCCGCCTCTGCTCTGGGTGAGGAGGCAGGTCTGCTGGCAAGGTGCAGCGCTTTGGGCCCATCAATCACAGCAGAGGTGAGGAGCACCGCACTTTGGAAATTGCTGCAACAATACTTAGCAGATGCAAAACAAACTCGCTGGGCAAGTGAACATCGAGCTTGGTTTTATTAAAGCTTCATCTCATGGGTCACAAAAACCCTTAGAGAGGCCTGTGGGGGTTTTTGGTAGTGTTATCCCAATGTACTACTGACACAGCACAGAGGGAGGGAACCGTGATTCAGCTTTAGCCAGCCCAAGCCCTGGAACTAGCTCTCAGGCTTTTGCAAATAGTGTCTGATGTCGATCTCACCACTGGCTTCCACGGAGATGTCACTGACTGGTGCTTAGAAAAGTGAGATGGATCAGGCCCTTCCTTCTGAATAAATATCAGATCTGATTCACCACTCAATTGCTTCTGTTTTATCTCTGTAGAACGTCATTGATTATAGAAGGATTTGCAAGTTTAAAACTAGACTAATTCAGTGATTAATCCCAACCAAAGCCTTCCGTAAATAGAGAGCGGTGTTCAATATTCAACACATCAATGGAGTGCTCTGTAATATGATTCAATGGCATTTAGACTTTCCTTGCCTTTTTTTCAGGGCAGTGCTGGGATACATTTAGTTTGGCTAACCCAGACTTTTCTCCTCTATCTATTCTCACCGCAAAATGTCAGGCACATTCTCAGTAAAACAAAGGCAAAACTCTCCCATCCAGTGACTGTCCCGTCCAAAGTATCAGCCGAACCATTGGAAAGGCTGAGCACGCATATTGAGATGCCCACCAGGACCACAGGCTGCCACAGCGTGATGGGAGGGAGGACGAGGGACTTTCAGCCTCATTGCTAGCTCCACACATATCTAAAGCCCATTTCAAACCATGGGCTGAAGGCTCCTGCAGTGCCTTCCAACAGTGAATTAAGGCTGGTCCAGAGAGTGGAAAAGCTTATTCAAGAACTGGCTGGCTATAAACATCAAAACAGTTTGCTCAGGCTCAATCTTCCTCATATAGGACAGTCCCACACAGTATATCTAGAAACACTGGATAAGGAGAAGCAGTTGGAGCAGAAATATCCTGATTAAAAAAGGTATCAAGCATTTCTGCAGCTTCTTCTGCTCCCACTGATCTGTGGTTATCAAAAGACTTGAAACCACTCTCAAATGCTATATAATCTGGATATAAATAAGAGTTCCAGGTAATGGAAATACTTGGGGTGTTCAATATTTAGTCTCGGTTCAAAGAAAACTGAAATAAACATGTTGGGGAAATTTCCATCAGCAACCTCCCCCCCCAGCGATGACATAACTGCTCAGCTTCACTGAGTAGCTGCCAGGTGGTCTGCGGTTGTAGGGCACCCCATTTCCCTCTGTAGGGTTTTTCCCCTGTGTCATGGTGCCTAAGGAGGCAGACTGAAGACTTTCAGGATCCAAATCTTGTTTCTGGGTCCCACTATTTTTAGAGCCAAGAATCCTGTGCCTTTTCTCTCCCCTGGAGATCCTGGGGACTACTCAAAGCAACAGACCCTGAAGTTCCACTTGGTAAATGGCCTCAGGACCCAAATCCAGTTTCAGAGGCAGACAAATGATGGTAAGAGCAGTCCGTCTATTCGCCAAGCCACGGACCTGTGTGGATTGCTGGACCAGCTTTGGTCCACAGCTATAAACAAGCATGGACCTCAGATATGCAGCTCTTCTAGCTGTTGTCACTCCTTCGCTTGCAAGTTCCCTTGAGAAAGGGTGACCACCAAGGCAGGTATTTCTGTAGTGCTTTTACATCCCCCAACTCTGAACAGCCACAGAAGAACCACCTTCTGAGCACCAGCGACCAGCCAAGGCCAGGATGGGAGACAGGACAGAAGTGATCTCTCTTTCTCTCACATGAGCTTTATCTGCTCATGATTCCATCTTTTGCCTTCTAGCAGGACATCTGTCAGCTGCCGCCAGAAGATGTGCCTGCTTATTTCATTGTTTTTCCACTCCAGATAGGTGTTCCTCCTCAGGTATCGGGACAGACCCAGCCTCTGCCTCAGCAAGGCCTTATTCACTTCTTCTAGTACAATCATGATGATTCCAGCCTTTCCTTCAACAAGCTGCCAGGACTGGGCAATGTCAAACTCAAAGCTACACCACTTGCTCTCCAGAAAGTCAGTAGAGATGACTGCGATGACATTTCTGCTACTCAGAAAACCTTCTTCAATGATATTGGTGACAATGGGTACTCCCGGTAGGAAATCCCTGTAATAAAGACAAAGCTGCAAGGGAGGTTTTCCTCCTTCTAAGGGTTCCACCAGCTCTTTTATCACCCATTCTTGGTCTTTGCTGGAGTGGATAACAAACGCATCGTAGGTGTCACCCCTTTCTGCAGAGTGTTTACACCCAGTGAGCAGCACCAATGAGTAGTATATCTGGAAGTAGTACTTGTAAATCATGAAGAGGATCACTGCTGCAGCGAGCAACGTGATCACTGAGAATGCCACTGTGCTTGCTTTGAGTTGGCAGGAGGACAAATCAAAACCTGACAGGCTCATGTTCTTCATGTATGCAGGCGTGTGGCATATCATCAACTCCTTGTTCTGCAGTAGCTCCTGCTTTTTCTTGATCCATTTCAGAAAGTTCATGTATACGCAAGAGCAGTCAAACACGTTTTGAGAGATGTCTAACAGGACCAGACTATCAGGCAGGATTTCCAGGGCCGAGTCCAACAGAACACTCAGCCGGTTGTTGCTGAAATCCAGGACTGTGAGGGCTTGGAGAGGCTTGTAGATTAGAGGATCAAAGCTCAGTAGCTTATTGTTGCTGATGTTTAACTCTTTTAGTTCAGAGAGGGCGTCAAATGTACCTTTATCCACCTGTACTAATTTGCAACTTGAAATATCCAAGCTGTGGAGGTGACTTAGGTTTTTGAAGTTGTTGGCCAATTTATTGTTCTCAAAGGAGTTGCCTGCCATCTTGAGCACTTGCAAAGAGTTCAAGCCACAAAATGTACACTGGGATTTAACAAAAACACTGGTATGGGAAATATCAAGGTAAATGAGTTTCTGAAGGGATAGAAAGACAGGGTAGGAGCCAGGACCATATAACTTTGTGTGCTGCAGGTCCAAATATAGCAAATTCTTTATATTAGTGAAATCCCCATTCATTCTTACATCAGAATTGAAGCTTAGGTTCAAGTGTTTCAAATTTTGACACTTGTGAAACTGAAAGGAACAGCAGCCAGAGATGGAGAGGCGATTCTCACTCAAATCTATGATCTCCAGGTTACTTAGACTCTCAAATTTCTCCTGGAAACTACTGAGGTGTTTGCTCTTGGTAATACGAAGCACTCTCAGCTCCTTGAAAAGAGAGAGCTTCATGGCAGGCACTTCCTTAAACTTGCATTTCTTGCATTCCAGCTGTTTCACTTGGGAGAACATAGGAACCTGTGACAACTCTTCAATTTCTAGGTCCACCAACCGAATACTGGAGACATTGTGTGTGCAGTCAAAAAGAGTGTCTGTCTTTTTCTCAAATTTCCTGTAACTCATTAAGACAAATTCTTGCATTTGTACCTGACACAGTCCACTTAAGACGCCAGTCTCAGAGTCTAGCTTTCTCTTACTGTCGCTGAATTCTCCAAATATTAGTCTGCTGACCTTTAAACCAGTCAGGCCTTGAAGAGAATGCATCACATGTGAGCTCTCAAAAGAGGACCTTAGAACCAGCTCACCAAGGTGAATGTTTGCAAAGGACCCTGGCTCTATGTGTTTTATATCATTCAAGGAAAGCACCAGGGTGAGGTTGAGCCTGTTTGCTTCCTTCAGGGCATCAAGGTCTCCTTTGGAGATATATGTGATCTTATTGGAGCGAAAGCTCAGGTACCTCAGAGAAGTCAGGTTGGTGAAATACTTGGGAAGCTTCACTGAAGCAATGTTGTTGTGGCCCAAATTCAGCTCCTGCAAGGTATGCAAGTGTCCAATGGGTAGGTCAGTCAGAGAGGCTATGCTGGTTTCCACCAATACTAGTTTTTTCAGAGATGTTAAGCCATGGAAGGCTGCTGTCCCCAGGTACTGGAGGGAATTGGCAGTTAAAATTAAGGTGGAAAGTCTATGAAGATCCTTAAAAGAGTTATCTTCTATTGTATGGAGGTGGCACCTGTTGGGCATAAAAAAAAAGAATAAATGTGCATGAAACACTGTCCCTTTCATTACATGCTCACTAACACTACTGCACTAAGCACTGGTGCAACATTCTCAAGCTCAGCTTCACACTGGGGGTTGGTTTGGCTTTACCGTGCTGGGCAGAGCCAGCACTCCTGAATGTGCAAAGAGAACCCTCCCACAGCAGGAGGCCTTCTCTCGCCTCCTCCTCCCTCTCTAAATCTGAAGTTCATCTGCAAAGCAAGAGACCTTGAGCCACAGTGAAAGTCAAAAATTCATGCAGGCAGCAGGAAAGAAGCATTTTAGCTTTCTGTTTAGGCCAAAGTAACATCATAATGACCACCAGCGATGGCAGAGCCAACCAGATAGAGCACTCCCTTACACCTTGCACCCTCACAGCCTTCAGACTGTCACTTCAGCCACATCTGGGAAGTCCCACTGGCACCGGCATGATGCAGCAGCAGCAAAGCTCACAACTCTGTCAGCGGTTTTGCTGATGATATCTGAGAGGCAACAGACCCCAGGCCGTGATGACTCTAAAGCAGCAAAGGGAGAGGGAAGAAAAGGGTGGCCACCTAAAGGTGGTTTCACATGGGAAGATCCAAAATTTGAGAACCAAATCCATTCCACAATGAATTCAAGCAAAATTAGTTTTATAATGCAGCCAGTGCCTTACAGCAAACCTGCTCTGCCACTCAGCCGCTTTGGAGCTGTAACTGTGATGGGACTGAGTGACATTTTTCAGTGAAACAATTTACCCAGAGAAACTGTTGTCTCAAGTCAATGGAAATTATACATCAATTCAAATTTGCTAATAAGCCTCCCCCATGTCCTCCCCCAGATATGTGAGAAGGGAAAAGAGAATATGTTGATATTTTAAAACAGCCTTTTAGAAAATGAATGTACCTTCATTTTATTTTTTTTAAACTGTGATTAGAAAAACAGCTCACCCAAGATGTTCCACTTCAGAGTTTTTGTAACAGTGAGAAGTCTGACATTTTTCATGTTCAGAGAGAAGTAAAACATTTTTTCACTCCTTCTCACATCCCAACCTACAAGATCAGACTGACAGACCCAGCTCTGAGTAGAGGGTGTGCACTCAGTAACTGGACTAAAAGCTGCACATCACTTGCCCATGGGGATGTGCACAGAGACAGAAACAAGGATACAGACCCCAAAATAAGCAACCATAGTGGCCCAGCTGGTGAAGCAAGATTAACAGTGCCCACATAAAAGAGGTCCTTACCTTGTAAGATCCAGAAGCTGCAGTTCAGGGACTGCTGAAAAATAATTTGATCCCAGTGATTTCAAATTGCTGAAACTGAGATCCAAGTTCTGGGTGATATTTGGGACTTCGACAGGAACTCCAGGGACATTCAGTTCTGTGCATCTGAAAGTTTTGTTAGGGATGACCTGTAACAGTGGCAGATCCAATCACGGTCAACATCTGCTCTTCCTGAAGCGTCAGAAAATTACACTGTCAGGAAAGCAGGAGCAGAATGACTAACCTTGTGGTTAATTTCTAAACAAGCTGCCCTGAGTTTTAGGAAATAACCTCATATATCCTAAGTATCTTTCCCACTTCTAATAGAACCAGCCCTACTCCCCAGGAAGAGCTACATTTCTTGCTGACTGAAGCAGGTGCAAAACTACAGGACAGTGTTCCTTGAGGCCGAACTGGCAGCAGCCCTTGGGAGAGCCAGCAAAACAGCATATGCACTGCGAGTCCAGGATTAGCTCTCAGCTTTGCTACATTGCAGATTAGCGGGCAGTTCTAACCACAGTCAGTAAGTAATAATTGTCGGGAAAAGTGTACAAAAGACGGTTGACTAGTGCCAGGCACTTGGGGTACTTGTGAAATCGCTCTACAGTACAAATCAGGTGAAAATACTGTATTTTGCAGAAAATATAGACAGGGCTTGGATTTCTTCCTGAAGGGAAACCTAATCTATTAGATAAACTGTACTGCAGTAACCTCAGAGGTACAGAAAGCCAGAAGAAGAAATGGTTCATGCTGCTGGTTCTGGTTCTCAGAGGTTTCTGAGACCAGCATTTATTTCAAATACTTCAATTGCCTTGGTAACAGCCTTGGAAAAAAGATGGGCTTTCATAAGACAACTAACACATAACAGACCTGACGCACAAATCTCCCAAGCAGAGGGAAAATTTGCACCAGAGAAACAGAAGGATTTCATGCTCGTTTAGAGATCACGTACCTCCAGACAGGAATTGAGGAGGCAGCCTGCCAGCTCTGGTGGGACAAGCGCCAGCTGCAGCAGCACCACGAGTGTCCACGGATGAGGAGCTCCTCTCGTGGGCATTTTCAGGAGGCCAGGCATGCAGGAGAAAGCGACATGGGTATCAGTCAAAGACCTGGAGCGAGAAACCTCCTGAAATGCTGAGCATTGTGTTTCACCACTCCTGCTGCTCACTGCACGTCACAGAGTCGTGAAGAGCAAGGAGGGAAGTGAAACTGGTAGCTGCCCGTTTTTTAGACATGCTCTGAGTGAATTGCTCTTCTTGCATTTTTTTTTAGTTATATAAAAAAACAATTAAAAAGGAAGTTTGACTAGAAACTAAAGAGGACCATGGACTGTATCAGTGTACCTCTTTACTTGATTGCCTCAGATTAGCTCAGGTGAAACTGGCAGAGGAAACTTGTGAAATTTGGAGTCTAATTTCTGGAAGGCCATGCTTCACATCCCAGAATTCGAATGCACTGCATAAAGTGAAGGACTTCTGCCTTTGCACCTCTGCCATGCTCCAGCTACACCACACTGGCAAGTAGCGGAGAAGTGCTCAGCTGTGGCAGATGCTGTCTTGAGGCAGGTGACAACAGGTTTATCTATGGCCGAGCTCTTACTAACATGCATCTATGTCTTAGCCATCTGGCTGGACCACAGTGTTGCAATTATCGCAGGAACAAGCTGCACACAGCCAGGCACGGGGAGTAAATACTGGAGATTCACAGAGCAGTCAGAGACCAGGACCTCACAGCCTTCCCTGGTGTGGGTGGGTTGCTGCGGGCAGCAAGCCCGGAGAGGCACAAACACCCCAGCTGGGCTTGGAGCTATCTGCCCTGGTCATGCCTGAATCTGTGTTTGATGCCTTGCAACAAAAGCGAGTACATCTCAATACCATCCTTAATTTACAGTGCAGACATGGCTATTGTTTCTGGAAGAGGCTTTGTAAAACCTCACAGTTGGCAATATTAATTTAAATCAGCTGTGAGCCTTCTAATAAAGCTCCCTGCCTTCATTTACTCTGATAAATGGTAGTGCATTCATGTACCTACTCCTGTCTTTCTGTAGATAACTATGAAGTGTTACTGGGGATCTAGCCATAGGGTTGCTGGGGATTATTAGCACCACGTATTCAGGGAAGGTGCAAAAATGTGAGACAAGAATGGGCTACTAGTTTAGAAGTAGATGGAATAGGGAATGACTACTCATGAAAATCTCTGAAAATTGATATTAAATATAAGCTGCAGTATCAGGCCAGTGAGCAATCCACTTATAAAGAAAAGTTTAAAATATGGCAGGAGGGGATTGGACTTCTTTGGCAGGACAGTAGAAAGGCACTGAGATATGGGGAAATCCTAAAATAACAGATGATCTCTGTGATGAAAACCACATGGCAGCACAATGGGAGCTAAAACCGACACCCTGATGTGCAGCCAGATAATGCCCATTAAGCCAGCAGACAAAAAGTTTGTTGAAATTGGGCAAGTTCTACAAAATCCCTGTTCTGAAAAGCCTCTCGTGATTGCAGGTATTTCCTTTTACAGATGGAATCAAAAGTGAATGGAAACAATTGCTGACTGCTTCTGTGCCTGGATTAAGGAAATTGGCAGAGCATCATGTGTCTGCAGAGAGGACAAATGAGTGCATCTTTTAGTATTCAATATGCAGAACGAAGCAATCCACATTTAATTTTTATCTAAAGCTGAGATGAGCCTGAAGTATGCTCTAGAAATTACCATTTCAATGGAGACTCACTGAAGATGCTGGAGAGTTTGGGAGCATCAAAAAATCCATCCAACAGCCATGCTTAGGGGTCAAGTGGAAAGTACAGCTTGAAGGACGTTCAGAGAATGTGCTGCTTCTATCACAAGGGACAGCTTCACAATACACATTGTCATTTGTTCAATGACAAATCATATAGAAACTGCAAGGGATGGGGCACCAGCAGAAAACATGCAAGCTAGCAAATCAAACCCAGCCACCAGTTTAGAAAGTCAATGCTGGTTAACTTCATATTCTTCAGCTTGCATACAGCAATGTGCAATGACTGTAGAAAACCATAATGTCTATGTAATTGCCTCTTTTGGTTCACAAGAAACAAAAGTATTATTTGGAATCCTTTAAAGTGACAAGAATAACTTCTAAAATGAAACATGACTCACTGTGCTGGCAATTTACTGGTGGGATCATCAAAGATCTCTTAGAAAGGAGGTGTTACAGAAAATCTGTGTTTCTAAAAACACATGCCCAAGTAATCTTTGTTCTCCTGAACATTATTAGAATATATAAGTAACACAACAGCAGACAGTCTATACTCAATCTCTGTGATCTCAAGCAAGGTATTACACAGCATAAGACTGCCACAGTGTAGCTGGACTGACAAAATATCTTGTATTTGCTTATATTAAAAGAAAATCATTTGTGAACTCCAGCCAAAAAGAAAAGTTAGCAAAATGCTTGAAGAAAACAACTGGTGATGGCTATGAAAACAGATAGGGCTGTCTATATCTATGGTAGTTTCAAGGTCACGGATAACCCAGTAACACATGTAGAACAACAGCTATTACCCAGAAGAGAGGATGTATTTGCCTCAGTAGACATCCTAAGCAAAGAACATGGCAAGAACTCTTTCAAGGTTAAACAAACCAGGTCTTATTTTATGTGAAAGGACCATCTGTAACAACTATTTGGTTGTGAGTCATGGATCAGATGGGAGAGAGGATACCTGAGATGCTGGCACTTAGACAACACAGTATTTGTGGAGCTAGAGATGAGGAGCACCACAAGAACTTCCAAAAGTACTTGAGAAGCCCAGGCGTGTAGTCAGGCTACACCAGCTGAGCCAGCATTGCTCTCAGATGGCTTGCAGCGGTGGCCATATGCACCTTCCTAACTAGCACAGTATCAGCTAATACAACTCAGCTTAGCAGTCACCTGTGGTGAATCAAGCTTAAATCACACCAGGTTGCAGCTGGGGTCTAGGCTCAGGGTGTGCAGACAGTAACTGAGCCCTTGAGGTTCAGCTGACACATCACCAGTCCTTATACTCAGCAAGTCAGTCACCTGTCCAAGTTTGAAAGGTTGTCTGAGTGGATAGGAAACGCAAAAGCAAATGCCTGAAAAAATTTAACAGTATGTTGAATTTTCCCAGCCATTCTGCTGGGAAAACAATTTGTATAAATCACAAGGAAAAATGGGGGCTGTGGGGGATGTGGGGAGGGTGTGTGTGGGGTGGTAATCTGAAAATAGTTTTAAGATCTTTTTGCTGTGAATTCCACAAATACATTGCTTGCTGGAAGTGGTGAGTCACCACCTCACACAGTAACCCCTGGCTGACCGGGATGGAGACAGTGCTGATCCACACGCACCCTGCACCAAGGCTGGTGAAGGAGCTGAGAAACTGGTGCCATCGGAACAGGTCCTTACTAGAGTGCCTTGATGCCTATAACTCTCACTTGTGATGCTTCCCCACATGATGTGGGTATAATAATCTCACGCTTGATGGAAGATCAGCCTGGAAGACCTATTGCCTTTGCTTCTGGATCTCGTACCTTTGAAGAAGAGAACAACGTTCAAATTGAGAGAGAAACTCTGCATTTAGTTTGGGGTGTTAGACAGCTTCGCTGCTGTCTGTCTGAGCAATGATTGACTCTAGTTATAGATCATTTAACTGCTAGTTTCAAAGCAAGTAGCATCAGTAATGCAGATTGCTTGTCATGCCTGTGACTGTAAGTGACAGGTAAGGACATGGAGGTGGAATCAGAGACAGCCTCTACATGCTATTCAGCACAGACCAAGCCCCAGCCCATTGCAAATGGTGCCACCTAAACCAAATGGAATCCAGCATAGCTAAGGTGTTTCCCATTGGAGAAAAGGGCAGGTACTGGTGCACAAAGGGCAAAGAAAAAAAAACAAAAAAGCTGGTGTCCAAGTGCGTTCAATGGAAAGCAGCCAAACCTACTTTGAAGTAGGCAATGTGTGTCATCAGATGGGCTATTCCCCAAAGCCAAGGTCATATGAATACCCCAGAACTATTCAAAAGCTATTAGGGAAGAACTGTGTCAAGTAACCAGGGACAACTACACAGCTAGAAGAAGTGATTAATCAGTGTCAAGATAGTCACTATCTGTGGCAGCTACTCCATATGGACTATGTCAGGTCAGTTAGGAGCCCTACATTTTACTGAAGTCAATGTTTAATCTAAATGGTTGGAAGGATTTCACACAGATGGTGAAGGCATCCAGACTCGCTTGCCAAGCATTCATGGAGAGGCAGTGAGTGATGGTGGAGCTCCCTTGACCCCTGGAGAGAGGCAGGCTGGCACCAAACAGCCCAGCACCTCCCTACCCTTCTGCCTCGGGTGAACCATGGTCACCCCTCGGCTGGCCACAGAGCCAGGGATTCACTGTTGCCATTGATGCGAAGGCATTCACAGTGCCTTGGTATGAAATGTCCTGTGCTTAGAAGGAGTATAATTGCCTTTCTGCAGCCCTGAGAAGGGTGGATTTACCACCTCAGACTGATGCTAGCTTTTGCTGCTGAAACAACAATAGGACTCATTTTCTTTTTCTTCCCCCCTCCATTACATCCTTATTATGGTATCTCATAGCCTAATTTACATATGTTTTGTATTACTGTGGCTTTGCCTTATCCTACTTATTCCACCTCCTCTCCCCCAGGTCTCTTGATAATAATGAGTCTGCTGTAGGGCAAGGATTTATTCAGACTATCAAACACGAAAGGTGTGTAGGACATGGAGGACTGCAGATCTCAGACTTCTTAAACTGGATACAAGAAAGGTTGATCTGGGGATTCAGTGCCACCACCAAAGCATGGTTAAATACTAAGCCTCCACCACATTGCTTAGACATTCTGGGAAAGTTTGAAACAAGAGGCAGCTCTAATGACCGTGGTTACCTGGAGAGATTACAGAACCCTGGTTTGAGGGAAAACCAGCCAGATCTTAAACATAAAAGCAAAAAGCTGAGCAGCAGACCTGCTTGCTACAGACTCGGAGAGCACTGCCACAGGTGGTGACCAGTGCTAAGACTCTTGAGCCTCATGTTTATGGTTTCACTACCATGAGCTGACACTACATGACAGGAAGATGTTGCAACAACTGCGGCAGAAAGTGCAGGCACAGCTCCTGCAAACTGTGTCAAAGTTTGTGTAAACGCATTACCTAGAGGGAAAATGTAAACCATCTCCTGGGGTTAGTTCATAGCATGCTTTATGAATCAGCTTTTAAACATTAAGATATTTATGCCATTTTACTCTACCAGGAGAAGAACATAGAATACTAATTGTCCGCATAGTTGGGAGCCCACTTTTGTTACTTACAAAGCAATAAATTCCAAAAGAGTGGTCGAGCCAGATCCAAATGCATATTTGCATGCATTTGGAACACCATAGTTTTGGAATCTGCAGAACCTGTGTGGCTATTATGTGCTATTTAGAGAATAAAGACTTATTTGTGTACAGAGTAAACCCCAAAACCAGCGTTTACCTGATAAAGAGGCATTTATTAAAACACCCCTTTTCTCCCAAGCTTGGTTCAGTTCTGTTTGCACCTGGAAGATTAGGTCATCCTCTTTCAGCCTTCAGGGGACCTTCCTCAAACTGAGCTGGACCAGGACCTCCGTTTCTTCCACCAGTCTCCCAGGGCAAGGCAGCTTTGGAGGAGCTTTGCCAGCATTTCTTTCATTGTGCATTGCATGCACCAACCAAGACAAAACAATTTCAGCTCTAATGGAGGAGGAACCAGGCTGGCAAAAGGGAACAGGAGTGGAAGCAACATGAAGGGCATTAATGTTTTGCAGATGGTGGGAGACGGGGTGTTTCTGGAGACAGGGATGAGGTAGTAGAAAAGAAGTTAGCCAGGAAAAGGAGTGACACGAATAGCCAGGAAGTGCCCTGAAAGCCTGACCACAGCAAAGGGGAGGGAAGAAGAAACTGGGAGGGAAAGCAGAAGCTTCATCTCCTGTGGAAAAAGTTAGCAGTTATAATGGGTACTGTACTAACGCTCCCACACCCCAAATGGTGCTGCTGTATGACACATGCAGCCTGGTGCAAGTTAAGCCAACACCACTGTTAGAGTTTGCCCTCTGATAGCTATGCAGGAGGAACCTGCTTCCCAATGAGCACCTTGCTGAGGAGGCTGCAGCAAAGTGGTCGCACCAACATACCAATCAGCTTGTAGGTTCATCACTGTAGGTTCTTTCTGCTGGTAGAGGCAGCATTTTGGTGAGGCTGCAAGAGAGGTGAACCCATGATGATAACAGGCCAGGAAGAAAGTAGCAACAAGAGAAGTAAAGAAGGGGAAATACGATATAGCTGCAAGGAAGCAGTAAAGGATGAGAAGATGTGGTCCTAGAGGTGGAATGGGGACATGAACCAGCCACGGATAAGTGGGGATTTAAGGCTTCTTAAGTGGGTGTTCTTAAATGTGGAAGATCTTCAGCACACAAAGTAGACTTGGTAGGTTGGCTCCATGCTTAGAACAAGCTGGAAGAGACATGGAAACCTCCAGACAGCATGCTGAGGAAAAAAAAGCAAAAGATGAGGGGATTACATGGGATCATAAAGCCATGAGAAGGTCTCAGAGGAGGTACTAAGGTAATTTTCACCTGTTCTGACCAGAAATCCTCCTCCTACAAGACCGTGCCAACTCCATGAAACCAGAAGTGCATATAGTCAAACAGAACAATAAAAGAAATGTTTCTTGTTTCCTGCAGACATTAATGATTCCCAACAACTAGCAAGTCATTGAGATCTCTGAGTGTTCAACCTGGCTTTTTTCCAAAGTGATGGCTATGACTCTCTCTCACACCAGTCTGCTTAGGAAGGAGTTTGAAATCCCTTTGCAGGTATTGCACCCTCACTCCCTCCCTTTCTCAGGGGCTGAGAACCAGCTTAATCTCAGTTTAGTGCTTTTCACAAATAACTGATGAGCCCAGGATGGCTGTTTACAAAACAGGAGGGGATTACTCAAGGCAAAAGGGTTGTGCAACACTCCACCCCCCACCACAGCAGTCAGCGGTGGAAACCAGAGGGCAGTGGAGGAAAGGGCAAGTGCTCTGAATCTCAGGGATTCATCTCCCTCCTTACATGTGACAGGACATACTGTGACCTGCTGACATGACCTGCTCAGAACAACATGGAACAAGGGCAAAGCCCAACTGGGATCATCAGTGATGTCTGGAGAAGACAGCAAGGAGCAGTTCTGTGCCTGGAAGGAAGGACTGGCTGTGTCAGCAATCACCCCCCACTCAATCATTACCAGCAGTCAGTTCCTCTCAGCAGTGATATTGTGCTGAAAGACCTGCAGGGGCAAGAGAGGCAGAGATTATTCTTTACAGTGCCTCTCATCCTGTCCAAAATACACCAGATGCTGCCCAATCCAACTTTGCATGCAGCTCCTTGCAAGACTTCCGCTGCACAGGACCCTCATCGCCAAACTAGGACAGATGAAAGGCACCCTGAAGGTGCCAGCATCTGTGCCCAAGCTGTTCTCTGAGAACAAAGCATGTTCCAACACATTCCCCTGGCATGTGCCAGCAGGAATTTCCGTGGGTAACACCAGCAATAGCTACCAGACCTCTCAGCTGCTTGACTCCCAGCTTTGTCTAGTAGGTTCCCCGATGGAGAACACCTTAGTTTGAAGGGGAGGCATTTTCTACCCCTGTTTTCTGTGAGTGACCCATATTGTAATAGTGTATTGGTGTAGTGTTGTCATGTTGGCAGAGTAACCAAAGCCTGCAATATTGACCTCTCAGCACATATGGAGGGCTAAGCTCAAAGCGATGGTTCCCATGGTGCCATATATCTCTGGGAAGGGAAAAGACAGAACATCTGTTTAGGATTTCAAACTCATACTTTTACAATACTGACACCAGCAACACCTTTGCAGCTGGGACCAGTAGTTTCTTCCACACTCAAAATAGCAAAAAAAAATGTAAATAAAATATGACAGGTGCATGGACAGCACTCCCAAATGTCAAACAAAGAGCCTCTTATGAAAAGGTGCTGCAGAAGATGAGGGATCATGAACACACAAACTCTGGGTTGATAGGACATAAAGCTCCATGGAACTCAAAAAGCTTTGGATGGAAGAAATCAGCATACTTTTTAACAAATCCACATCCATGACAAAGCCTATATGAGGTCTTTGCCTTTCTGCCTTTTCCTTTTTCTACCACTTTATGTGTATTCCCTGCTGGCAGCCCTCCTGCGATACCTCACTTTTAATCCACGCATTCAATTCCTGTCCCTGGCCTGTGTGCTACAAAACTGCCTTCTGCTCACGTAAAGCTAACATGACCGTGTACAAAATCAAATGCTGCCTTAAAAGCTGTGTGACAGAGCAGCACGGCCACCATGCTCGCAGGCAGCTGGATATGCTCTCTAGTCCCCGAAGCCTAACTGAGGACTTCGCACTCCTCGCCTGGATTGGCCCACTTTGCACTTTCCAAACATTTTAGCAGGGAAATGTACTTTTTTTTACAGCATTGCTTCATTAGTCAGGCATTTGGCATGTAATCTCGGCCCCAGCCAAGAGTCAATGCATGACCTTGGACAAGGTTATTTTACTACACCAGGCCTTCAAGCTTCTCCTGCATTTGTTGCAGATTATAAACATTCTAGTAGTGCCTGGCAGGCTTAAAGTTAATTAAAGATTGCACAGCACCATCACAAAGATGGTCAGGACCAAAGACAAAGTATCATTAGATTCATTAATGAAATAATCCTCTACCGTGCAGTGAAGGGGAAATCTGTGCTCCAGAAGCAGCGGGCATAACAGCCAGCCTCAGGCCAGAGATCTGTGAGAATGGAGTGTTTCAAGGAATGCCAACCAAGATTCCTCCCATTTTACGCCAGCTAATTATCAATAATGGTGTTCAGACAGAGAAAGCACAGGACCATGTATGAAAGGGCTTATACAGCACAGCTGCTCGTCACTGGAGAACCAGGTTTTCTGAGGTCTAGACTATGGACAGAAATATAACTCTAAAAAGGGGTTTGAATGCAAAATGGCAAGTGGTGATGGGACATGCTGGAATGAGAATAACACTGCAGTGCTGTGAGAGGTGGGGAATAGTCTTCCTTTTCTGGGTAGGAACAGGGCTCCAAACCTGAAGTACCATACAATAGGAAAAGACTGCATTTACTAAGGGAAGGGACTAGTTAATCTAATGAAAAAGTTTTGCTTCCACTTGCATGGCACTGAAACAGTAAGGGGTAAGGGAAGACACAGAACACTGATGCCCATCCCTCTGCTCTCCAGTATGGTATCATACCCTAGGTGTTGTGCTCACCTGCAGCAGTTTGTACGTCTCTATGTCATAGGTGACATATGTTTTGAGAATATGCAGCTGAGAGACATTCCCATTCCACTCCCGGGTGGTTAGTGCCCAAACCCCGCCTCCATCTGTAGGAGAAAGGCAGAGAGGTACTGAAGGCATGTCCATGCACACCAGCAAGTGCTGTGATAAAGATCCCCGAGTTGGCTGTGGCCTGCTGCTCTGGGTGGGTGCTCAGAAGGACTCAGGACAGTTCGGAGGAACAAAGGATCTCCTGATCTTTTACACTCACTCCCATACACCTTTCTCCAATGTGGCTGAGACTGGGGTCTTTGTAGTTAGTGAAAAATAAAGTCTGCAGCATGTTATGCAGCTCATTAAATATTTGAAAGATACATGATTATTAGAGCCATTGAGTATGTCACTACAAATAACCTGGTTTCAATCTTCTCTCATTAAAGACATCTCATTTTATTCCTTGTTTTCATCAATACTTCCCTAAGCCAGGGGAAATCCAGGGGCTTGAATGGGACAAACATCATCAGTGCACTGTTGTCATCGTTTTCCAGAGGGTTGGGCAGAGCTGATTCAGGGAAGAAGATTCAGATGCTGGTTCTCTAACCCACGTCTTTCGTGTGTTCTTTTACTGGAGCATCAACTAATCTGAGAATCAAACCCAGAATTTGTCCAATTTAAGTGCCACTTGTTCCCAAGCATGGAGGCAGCTGTGTGCTGCCAGATGCATGGCTGGCCGCATGAACTCACCTGAGGGCACTGACACACGTCACGGCCCGGCCCAGCCCAGCAGCCTCGTTCCATGGCATGGGGCACCCCACACAGACACACAAATAGTTCCTCCCTTGTAATAAAAAGGCAGAAAGCAGACAACCACTATTTTGCAGAAAGGAAAGTGAAGCACAGAGAGATTAAATTACTTTCTCAAGTCAGAGCAAAGATGCATGTAGTCCTGTAACGCTGGGGTTGCCTGCCACTCCGCCGAGCTGGAGATGGCTATCCAGCTCCCAGGTTCATCATCTGTGAATGAGTGGTACAAATTCTGGCTCGTGCAGTGCCTGTGCTTGGCCATGAACTGCAAGAAAGTTATTTGATTACCTGAGCTGATGGATCCTAGATGTCATGTTTGCCAGGCAAGAAAGTCACATGCACATTGTCATTCCTCAGCCTCTGCTTAATTGTTAAGGCTTTAGTAAGGATTCAGTACCTTGTGACAACGTGGTGAGAGTCAATCATTTTCTGAAAGTGTTGGCCATGGATAGAGTAGCCATTGCAAACCACAAGGCACCTTTGGCACCGTAAGCTGGCAAAAAGGATAGATTGCAAAAGATGAAGTCCTCCTCTGACAAGTGTCTCCGCCAGGTTAGATCAGCATCTGCTGAGGGCCTTTTCGATATTCCCAGGTAACTCCTGGGATGGCATCAGAGGAGCAAAGCCCTGACTAGTAGGACTCTGGCTTTATTCTAGCCAGATGGGTCTTATCTTAGTGACCATAAGGCAATGCAGTGCTATCAACATACTAGGAAAATTGCAAGATATCTCTTGTTAGCCAGAGGACACGAGACACTAAAGAAATGGGAAGTCATGTGGATAGCCAGCAGACCAGTAACTAGCAGAGTGAACCTCTGCTTGAGGTGTGCAGTGTATTGTGGAGAAGAAGAATGAGAGACCACAGAATAATTCCTTTAATGAATTAGAGAAAAGAAGAAGGGGCCAAATGAAAGTGTTCGCCGACAGCTGCCACAGCCTACTTCACTTTCTGCTCTCCCTGAACGTGGGCAGGCAGAACTGAGGGAGGCACCCCACTTCCCAAGCCCTGGGCTGTCATACTTGTGATGGAGTTAGAGAAAGAGAAAATAGATGGGAGGGGGCAATACTGAGAACAGAGATCAGGGTATGACAGAGTTAAAGGGAGGGAGCTGGAATCTAGCAGCTTAAGTTCATCAGTATGAGAGCTGCTTGAAAGAGCATGCTTAAAAGGGAGAGAAAGAGAAACCTACTGAGAGGAGATGAACGGTGTCAAGAGTGAGAGGCAGAGAGGGCTGTGAAGTTGAGCACTAAGAGAGAGAACTTTGAGTAGCTGCAGAAACCAAGGCTCTCAACCCAACTATCACTTCTCTCACATGTCTGCTCCCCCAACACCCATCGCCAGCCCAGCCTTTCTACCGGGCAAAGGATCTAGGCAGCTCCTGCTGTGGAAGAAGCTGCAACGTGGTAAAAACAGAGACAACTGGAAGACAAGAAGTTGAAGAGTCATCTTCAGGGAAGAAATGTGGCCCCACCACTGCCAACAAGCCAACTCTCCTTTTTCTTCTGCTCTAAAGAGATAGTTTTCATTTCATAAAGTGCCAGGACACTTTACATGGGAGAACCTGCTCAAGCACTATTCTTGTCACATCCTTCTCCCAACCCTGTCCAAACTGAAGCATTTTTCCACATAAAAGGTATGCACTTTATGACCAGCGCTACCAGCAACCAAAGCTGCTCTGTAATACCTCACACAGAAAAAGGCAAAAGGCACTGACCCACAGAGTATCTTTTCTCCATTAGCATTTAGTAACTTCCACAACGGCTCGTCCTTCGACCACAGGAGCATTGCTGTCAGCCTTCCCCTTTCCATCCTTCCTGGCACAGCTAGAGCCTGGAGTTAAAGCACTTCCCCCTCCTCCCTCACCACCATCATGAACTATGACCATTTCTCAAAAGCATGCCATCCAGTCAGCCCAGAATCCCCCTGGTGCCCAGCTGTATTTCCATCTCCTCTGCAGCACTCATGGCTCCCCCATAAGGGGGAGGCTCTCCAGCTGTGCAGTGTCCATCCAAGACACGACAATGCATTGCAATACCTGAGCTCTGCAGCCCAAAAGGCAGTTTATGGAACCACAGAACTTTTTCAAGCTCTCTTCTAAAAGGTCTGGCCATGAGCGTGTATAAGGATTTGCTGATCAGGGAAGGGTTCCAGTGAGATTCAAACTTACCAAGAGAGATTCAAAGAGCCAGTGGTTCAGAGATGAGAGGAGCAGTCATAGCAGTATCAGACACAAGGACTACAGCAGCTGAAGCAGGCTGCATAATGAAGAGATTTGGAAAGCTGCGGAGCTATCCTGAAGTACTTCCCAGAAATGACTCCCATCTTTTAAATACAGTCCTTAGTACTGTTTCTAATCCACCTTATGAGCTGCCGTGACAGCAAAACCTCATCTCTCTCTAGTTCTCTCTCCCCAGTTCCTCTCCCTTTTCCGTCATTCCTTTTTCTGTACACATCTGGGCAACACTTATTCATCCTGTCATTGTTTATCCACAAAAGGATGGAGGAGCAGAATTCCAGTTCCATCCCCAATTTCATATATTCATTCTCTTCATGGCAAAGCTCATGACACCCATGGCAAAGCCTCACTGCACGCTGATCACTTAAACAGTGCAACATTTCCCTTTTGATTGTCCTTCAGAGGACATTTTACACACACATTTGTATCCATCATTCTGGTGGCCTGTTGACTCACTTTCATTCATGTCTAGATGCCGTTGTGCAACAATTAACTGAACTTATCTCTGTTCACCTTCTTGCATATCTGCACATAAACCCCAGGCTGCCAGACTCCACCCATCAGCAGCCACTGAGACACTGATTCATCTCTCAACAAAATTCCCCAAACAATGAGACATGGCTAACAAACCTTCCAATAAAAGGCTTTCTCCACACAAAGCATCTCTGGCAAGCACCAACACACCTCCTGTGGAAGAAACAAGGTTCATTTCCTACTAGCCCTTCCTAAAGGCTCTCAGACTATGGCCTGAGGATCAGTGATATTTCAGGAGGTCTCTTAAAGAAGTCTACAAATTGAGCTCCTGACAACGTCTGCCCTGCCCTTAAGTCACTACCAGGCAGAACAGAGTCCTCCAAGTCCCCAAGGATGCACACCTTATTGGGGATCCGATTCTCACCCAGGTTTTATCCTGGGAGGGTGGTTGCCTATTCTTTCCACAATAATGAATTGTCCCCCACCACTAGCCCAGAACACAGTAGCATGGAGGTCAGAAAAGGGAAGAAGAAAAGGTAAGTTACTCGATGTGACTTTCGTGTGAATTCATCGGAGTGGCACAGGCTCTGCACACACAGACCTGGGAAGGCAATGCAGAGGGTGACAGAGGCGGAGCTGCTGCACGGCCCCAGCACTACAGCTACCACCACCCCACAGGACCTCTCCCCCCTGACATCTTCCCAGCATCTTCCCAGCCCCTGCAGCCATCAGACCTGCAGAACAGCAGACCCTGTTTCAGCGTTTGGAGCCTCCAAGTGGCTATATTTGAGTTAGCCCCTTACGAGACAAAACTAAACCTGGCCTTCTGGTGATGAACCCTAGTAAACGCAGCATCCTTTTCCCCAGCAGCTAAGGACACTTGCTTACAAGATCAAGCCTTACAGCGCTCCAGAAATTGCTCACATTGATCTGCAAAATGTTAGGGCAACAGCGCAGAGAGGGGAAGGGACTGGGACTAACCATGGCACTGTCTCAGCCAGACAAGCCCTTGGCCCCTTGGCATGCTCCCCTTGGGGCTGGCCTGACCCCAAACCTGGCTTCCCTTCCCTGTACCCACAGGCCTCCTGGCTGTGCCCACTGCTGGGGTAATCGGTGGAGTCCCAAATCGACAGTGCGGGCTCCCTCACTCCTTTTCCTCCATAGCTGTCAGCTCCTTGGGATGTCACAGGGGACAGGGAACTGTAAGGGCCTTCAAACAGCCCTTGTTGCACAAGGTGATCCGTTATCCCACAGACAGGCGGTAGGATGCAGCTGCAACCCACACCACAGTGCTTGGGAACATGTCCAGAGGACAAAAGCCTTTGCTGAGGACAGCAAAGACTGGCAGCAGTAAGAAGAACTCTACACACAGGAGAAATCCTCCAGTCCTGACCAGGGCTGCTTCCCAGGCTGAAATGAAGAGGTTCAAGCCAGACAAAAGATTAGACAAAAGATTAGCCAAAAGCAGTTCAGTAACACAGACGATAGCTGTCTGAGCAGCTCTTCACCTTGAGCAAGGCACTGCGCTGATTCAGAGCATGAGCTCAGCTCACCCCCAGTGCCCTGCTCTACATGGGTGCATCTGGGTCTGCAGATGCAGAAGGGACAAAGTCCTCCATCATTTGCACCCATCTAACGAAAATGACAGCTGTCACATCTTGGTCATTCAGCAGCAGTGGTTTTTTTCTGTGACAAACAACCAGACTTTCAATGATGGTATGAAACTAGAATTGGGTTTCTTTCTCTTGGAGGGAGATCACAAGCTGTTACATACACTCGTACAGCCACTGTACCAGTGGATCTTTCCTGGACCTCTTACACACACCACACAGAGTCTTTCATCAGCCGATTGCTTCTGGGCTGCTACACACATACACACAACACAGGTAAACACCCACCTCTGGACCTTAATCCTGCAAAGATCGCAGCAGCATTTATCAGAGGGTGACTGCTAGACCTCCCACGCACACAGAGGAATTTAATTTGTGTATCACAGAAGCACATTAACCCTGCTCTATCCTCCCACAGCCCTGCGCACACATATCACACAGGATGCAGGCCTTGCACGGGTGTTTGCAAATATTAACACTTCTGAAAGAAGTTATTCCTCCTTTGCCCTTGCTGCAGAAGCAGCATACGGAGTGGGCATAAGGGAGAATTCACTTTACAATTGTGCAAAACAACAAAAATATTTTTACACTTTGGGAAAAAAGCCACCTTTTAGATGCTTTTTCTACTCACCAAACACATACAAGATGACTTGATTTTCTAAAAATACACCCAAAACAGGCACAGTTCAAGTCTCTCTGGAAAAGCCCAGCTTTGCCACTGACAAACACAAATGCAAAGCCTGTGCACAGAAGAGGTGCGGGTGGCAGGGCCGTTTTCAGGAGGGGCCTCAGCATTTGGAAAGTCCAACTGCTGGAGCAATCCCCATGACTAGGGCCTGTGCTCCCATTGCTGATGCCCATGGGTTGGGAACACGTGGGAGTCGTCCCCATCTCAGACTGTGGGGGACACCTAAGGCTGCATGTGTCTGATTTATGGAAACATGTCTCTTCCCTCCCCTCTTCTGTCACTTCCCAATTTGGGGGTCTCTCCAGTGAAGACATCAGTGGCCAGGAGGCTCCCCTCCCTCTGTAGAACCCCAGCCCAGCAAGGGCCTAGGGCAGTGAGTGCTGGCTGGGAGATATCAGGGCTCAGCACGCTCTGAGGTTTTCTTACCTATGCAGAGCCAGATCACCAGCTTTTTCCACTGGAAGAAGGCAAAGAAGAGCATCCCTGCCACAGGTCTGGCGTCCATGCTGTCTCCATGCACAACCTGCAAAACAGTGGAGACCACACCAGTCAAAAACAGGGCTGATAAGCTTTCACCTGGCTGTTTTGCAGAGAGGCAGGCCGGGTGCCCATCCTGCAAGCCCACCCCAATACTGTGCTTCCATCCCTACAACATTGGTCCACCCATGCTCTGTCTGCTGACCCATAAGAACCCCATGCACGGAGAAGAGCGGCTGTGTAGGGTCAAGACCTACTCTCATTCTTTTGCTGGATTCTCTGGCCAGTTGAGGCAGGAAATAAGCACTCAAACTCCCTGCCAGCATAGGCAGGTCCCACCCATACCCTGAGCCCCAGAAGCAGACTCTGAACTAGAAACAATGATCAGGGTCAATGTGGCTTATCCCACGCCCTGCACAGGACCCATGGTCACAGCTAGCATATCCAGCAAGCACTGGAGGCACCTAACCACTTTCCCAGGGAGGTTTCCTTCTCACAGCCCTACAATTTGTTCCTCCAATAAGGGAATAGAGCCCACAACATGCTGCTTTGACTGCCAAGCAATAAAGTCCTGTGATCAATCCTCGTAAGCCATAGAGTTCGTAGTGTTTAGGTGTCTGAATTTGACTGACAGCCTTAATTATATAGGGACAGCATCACAGCTCAAAGAGACAATTGCTGGTTCAGGCTGGTGAAAAACAAGAATGATATGCTCCTGTCTTAGCGTGATGGTGCAGAAAGTGAGAGCTTAGCTTACCCATCTGATGGTGATCATCTAATTATCCTCAATGAGCTAGATACAAATCCCAGCTCAGCAGAGGGAAGTGCTTTGTGGTGCTCTCAGCCCACCCTTTTCCCCCCTATAGCCTGGTCTGGAAAAAGACCTTTGCAAGGCTAATTAATCTATCTAACCAGATCCTTCTTGGATCCTTCTTGGACCCAGATGGAGCACCACTGCCCTCTGAAACCCAGGGCTGGATTTCAGAGCAGCAGTTTTGTACTTGCAGCTTCTCATCCCTCTCATCTGCCTCTGGAGTCAGTGTCATCTGGGCACATTTAAGAGTTACTTGCTGTTTCTTGCTGCTGTGCTTTTCCCAGGGGCAAGCCTAGGCCAAGGGAGGGAGACCAGGTACAATGAGTCCCATAATCAAATACAGCAACCGCAGGGGATTAATTTAACATTTGGGTGAAGGAAAGAGGCAGGGCCAGGGTAGGTAGGAGATCCTCTTTCCTTCTCATTCTCGAGACACAATCATCTGAAATGAAGCCATTGCATCTGTCCTGTACGCAGCCTGGACCAGAGCTGTAGGAGGTGAAGGTCAAGCAGTTTGATAACAGGTATCTTGTTGCTCAACAGAAACGCAACTGGGTCTCTTCACGCAGTCAGGGCTTTCACTGGCACCTCTCTCCTTGCCTTGAGCAAAATAGTCCCGAAAGCCTGGGTGGGTATATGCACTCGTTCATGCAAAAAGCATCCTGGCTGCCAAAGGGCTCCATTTGCCCATTTCTACTTCTCTCAAGCCTTTTAGGATTCTTTTCACAGAGGATTTTTCTTTTTCTCTGTGATTTTTTTTTTTAATTAAAGTATTTTTCTCCACAGCAGGAAATATAAACTGTGCAGCAGACAAGCTTGATATATATTTTAAAAGAGAAAAAATGATTTAGCAAAGCTATTATAATCAGATATGCAGAGAAGCAATCACTAGCCCTGTTCCTAGAAGCCAGAAGAATCAAAGAAAAAAGGGAAAAGAGGGATGCTACTTCTTGAAAAAATAGAAAAAGAGTGATGAACAAATTTTTAATTTGTCAGAATTTTTGAAAAAACCCCACAACATTCTGTACCAAAAGGAGGAGCTTTTTCCCTAAGAAACTCCAAGAGCTGGCAAGTAGGTGAACTCTTCAGAAAAGCTGCTGCTTGGTATTATCACAGAAGAAGGGCTGGCTGCTAAGCACTGGTGAAAACCTCGCTTTGTCTAAGTTTCACTGGGAGCTGAGTGCTGCTGAAGGTCTGGGTTGCGTGTGCTGACTCTAACCTGGGTTTGGAAATCAGCCCTTAGTGCCTGTGCTGTACGCTGTTCTTGACTGCACAGGCAATCTGAAGGGGAAGGGGCCAATTTACTCACTCTGTGCCTCAGTTTCCCCACTTACAAAATGGAAATTATCACAGTTTAGGCTACAAAACTAGAATTGTTGGCATAGAGCAGCTACAGCGAGTCACTGCAGCAGACCAAGAATAACACAAAAATACCTAAAGAGATGAGGCATTCTCTTTCCTTCAGAGAGCAATTGATTAGTTGAGTTATACTGCGATTTTTGTCCATCAGAGATTGCAAACTTGAAAGAAAAAAGGCCTAGAAAATGAGAGTGCATTCTTGCTGATTCTCTTTCCCTCTTCCTGCACCACTCCCAGCCTCTGCCTCCCCTGCTCCAGAAAAAAATTAAAAATCAGCTTCTCTAAATATTGTTTCTCTCACATCAGCCCAGCAGGAGAGGCAGAAATCAAATTATAACCACTGAAATAACCATCCGTGCTTAGTGCCAGGAGGGTGGGTGGAGACACTGGAACATTTTGTTTTAGGTTTCCAAAAAAAAAATATCTCTATTAAAATAAACATGTGCAAAAGAAGAAACAGAAAGAAAATCAATCAGCTGCATTTACAACAGGGTAATATCAAGCAAAGAGTGCTCTATCCAGAGATGGACAAGAGCTGCAGGAACCAGATCCCCTCTGTCCTTCTCTCCTGGAAGAAAATTTTTTCCCCCTCCTCTCCTCATTCTGTGCTTTCTCTCCTTGTTGCTTATGGAAAGTCCTAGAGAGAACTTTTTCCTAAGGGGACGACAGGCGGAGGAAAAGCAGAGCCATCTACCTTGTGTCCACCAGCTAATTCAAGACAACCTCTGTGAAGGGGATCACACTGTTTTCGATACCTGCAGGATCTGGCAATAATTTGAGCAGAACTTGCTGGGTTTATACCTCTTCAATTCTTTGTAGATAAGAACAGATAAATACCAGGATTGTCACATCCAGATGATTTTACCGTTTCTGTCCTGCAGGGATTATCTCAGGAAAAAGCATGTGCTATATAGAAATGCTGTTGCAGCCTTTCTGTTTGTCTCTACATCTCTCCCTGGTTTTTGGCTAGAGGATCAGTAACTTCAGGAACCAGCAATCTAACAAATTTGCTCATTCTGTTCCAAATCCCAGCTGCCAGCCTGCAGGATGTTATCATGCAAGACCTGCAACAGGGCCTGATTCTGACCGGTGTGTATTTGAAGATGATCCTTCTGCCTGTGTGAGCTTAGCAGGTGAAGCCAGCGGCAACAGGGTCTGAGCGAGCCCAGGGCATGGGCAGCTTTCCTCAGTGCACCCAGGCAGGTGCATTTGGGGCACACTGGTTTACAGGTGCTGCTGCCCAAATTAGTCCTAGACCCACCTGTGTTGCTGCCTGGCTAAGCACAGCTGGTCTCTTTGGGGAAGGTTTGTTTGGGCTTATGCAGAGAGGGGAATGGTCTGAGGCATGCCAAGACCAGGGACCCCCTGCCACGGACAGCTGTGAGGAACCGCTGCACAAAGCATCCACCATGCATTTGGGAAGATGCCAGCTCATGAACACATGCTCAGGCTCATGTTGCAGCACTTGTGTCTCCTCTGGTCCCGAGGATATGGGAAGACCCTGCAGTAGCAGCCAACAGCTCAAACTCAAGGCTTTGCCCTGGTTCGGGACAGCAAAGCCGGCCCCAAACCTCCCTCCACACCTTGTCCCTGGAAAGACACGGCACCTTCAGCAGCTTCACCTCCTCAGAGGGGTTAAAAATCCAGTTGAGTTGCAGAGGAGGCTGAGGCGGTTTTGCGCTCCTGCAGTGCCATCATGTGCTTTAGGTACGCACTGCAGACACGCTCCCGGCTGACAAAACTTGCAGGGGCCAAGGAGGCAGAGGCACTGGCAAGCAAAACCTGGGTGTCCCTGGAGGTGGCATGTCCCAGCTCCCAGCACCCAGGAGCCACTGGCCACCACTGCCGCACGCACACCGAGAGGCAGTCACAGGGCAGCCCTGCGCCATGATGCTCTCTGGGCAACCAAATGTTTCAGCAGTCTTGACATCCTTCAGCACAGGGCTGAAATCAGCCCCATATCCTACAGGGCTGTTGAAGGCTGCAGAGATCTCAGAGGGGAATAGCAAAAGATCCCCCAGCAAAGGAGCCATGGAGTGGAAAATGGGGATTTTTGCCCTCTGTTTCGCCTGGAAAATTCCCTGTGCTGGAGATTTCCCAGCAGGCCCTTCTTGCTGCTTAATAAACCCTGCTCCAGACATGGCAGGTCCTCAGCTCCTGTCAGCAGGCACTGTAGCATGTTGTTAAGTGAATCCATGGGAGAGAGTGCTCATTAACAATGCCAGCAAACGGCGTCACGGCGCCTCGACGGGACCTATGGTGACAGATGCAAAATGCCCCAATCAGTGATGGCAGCAGTGAGTGGCAAGTGCAACATGGTCTCCTGCCACTTCGGTGGACCTGGGAAGGGGTGTCCAGCAGCAGACCTGGGGATGGAGAAGCCCTCACCGTGCACAGCGCGAGGAGAGCAGGGCACATGGCTGGCAGCACTCGGGACACTGGTGTCACTGAGTTCCTTTTGCTTGCTGCTATCTGGCTCCCTGGTGGGAAAAGGCACCTTGGGATGCTGCAGCCATGTCTCTTGGGAGCCAGACCTGCTTGCATTTCCTCTGTGGTCAGTGTGGAGGGCTATCACTGTCATCACATTGCCTGTTGCCTCTTCCCATTCCCCTAGTCCCCTCCAAGGCACGACTCAAAATGAAACTGTCCTTCAGTCCTCATGTTTTCTCCCATTGCTCCGACACTAGCTTTCTAGCCCAAAGCTTTGGCAATTCATCCTGCCCTCTGCAGGTCTGGCCTTTCTTCCCCCTGAGCCTCAGACAAGCAGCAAGATATGCAAGCAAGCCCTGGAGCCTACCAAAGCCCTAGCCTATTCTGCAAGGAAAAATTAGCTATTGCAAGGGAAAAATGAATTATTGCAAGGGAAAAATGAGCTAATGCAAGAAACCCCCAACCATTCAGGGCAGAAGCCCTGCAGGGCAGGTAGAAGAAGATGGATCCACATGCACTGTCAGGCTCAGGGAGAGATGAGGGCTCTCACAGCCCTGGGGTATGCACACGCTTTCCCTCATCTCCCCAGCTTGTGGTCCAGCCTGACACAAGCAGAGGGGAAGATGTGCATGTCATGAGATCCCAGTCTCCCCTCCAGCGACCCCTGTTCTGGAGCTGAAGCCCAAAGCCCTCGCAGCTCTCCCCGACTGCCTGCCTGTACCACGTCCTGGGGCAGAGACTGTCCCAGTGAGCACTAAGCCCCTGGGAGGGCAGAGCAGGAGGAAATGGCTGGAGAGCAGTGAGAGGGAAAGCCTTTCAGGGCTGCTTCTGCTTGTGCCTCGCAAAGGAGGCTGCAGCCGGGTCCGGCCCTGCATGCTCAGGGCCAAAAAGCAGATGCTGTGAGGACAAAGCTGTGAGGACAAACACAGTGGCAGCACGGGGCACT
This sequence comes from Phalacrocorax carbo, assembly GCF_963921805.1. NCBI lineage: Eukaryota > Metazoa > Chordata > Aves > Suliformes > Phalacrocoracidae > Phalacrocorax > Phalacrocorax carbo. Next base: position 8,955,556 of record NC_087530.1, read on the forward strand.
CCTGGCTTCACTGCCCTTGTTTCTGGCTCTTGCCCTCACCAAGAAAATAAAACCAAAACAAAGTAAAAAATACTAAAAAGCACCAAGAGGGGAGGAAAGTGTAGCGGTCTGATGGCAGCTGGGGTGCACAGCACAGGGCATACTGCCAGCTAGCTGTACCAGGGCTCTGGGTTGTGAAACCAACCGCTAAAATAGCCATGGCCTGAAATAGCTTTTCTGGGGTGAAAAGGAAGAAAATAAGGCCTGGTGTTAGGTGAGGGCAGGCAGGAGCACAAGGGCTGCTCGCAGTCTGCAGGGGCTCCTCCTCCAGGCCCCTGTTTTTTCCTGCCAGCCCGGGCAGCCGTGCGGAAGGGGACCCCTGCCAGAACACAGTCCTGCCCTGTCCCCACAGTGCGGAGGGCTGCCCTGCGCTGCCTGCGGCTCCCTGCCTTCGCCGTCCCCGCAGGAGGTGGCCCCAGGGGCTGCCCCCAGGAAGGGGGTGGCATTTGAGCCCCACGCGCTGCAGGCCGGCCTGCAGCAGCTTTAACGCTTCAGCGCTAGAAGGGGGCCCTGTCCTTCCTCGCCACCCAGCTCGTGTCCAGGTGGCCTTAGTCACAGTGGCCTTCGTGTCCCCAGAGTGGCAGCCCTGGCCTGTCACAGCCATGAGGCACCGAGCGCCCAGCAGCCCCTCAAGCCCGGCAGCCATTTTTAGCCCTGTGCAGGCCCATCCCCATTTCCCTGCCCTCATCGGGCACTGCAGACCCTGCGGAGACATGGCCACGGGGGGACAAGCCGGGGCCACCACCATGGTTTGAATCGCAGCCCTGCCCCGGCTGCCGGCCATCCTCACCCCGAGCCGGCAGCACGTACCTCCACCATGGGCCCCTCTCAGCACCCCCTGGGCTGGGGGATGAAAGCCCCGGAGCTGATGAAAGCCACAGAGGCAGGTGGCTGGGGGGATTTGTTTTTCTGAGAAGCTGCTTTCTCTGGCTGCCTCCCTGCCGCAGGGGGGGGTTCCCTGGAAAGGGGTGACTCACCGCCCCACCACAACGCCCAGTGGAGAAGAGGAGGGGTGAGGTGGGATGGGGGGACCATGTTCCCATGGAGAAACTCAGCCAAAAACCTTCCTCTATCAAAGACTTTTTTGCATCAATTTTGACTTTTTAAATAACTAATAAGGAACCAAACTGTTTAGGCTGAAAGTGTTATAATTGGCTTTGGTGATGCTCCCACCTCAGTGCCCACACTGGGCACATTTCTTGTTCCCTCTCACACTACAGCTCTCTAGCTGCGCTGCTTTCACTGCAATAGGTGGCTTTGGCTGGCCATATTCACTTATTACTTTTTAATGAAAAAAAGATATTTGGGAGAAAGTAGGTTCTTTGCAATCAAATAATAAAATAAAGGATCTGCCCCAACCAGATTCTAACAAAAATTTCTACTCAGAGGAAATTTATGCCAGCGTAAATAGATGCAAAAAGTTATTAGAGTGGAATCATAATACTTCACATTAATTTTATAGTGGTCTAAATGACAGCAAAAACATAAGCAAAATTAGGTGTGCTGATACATTTTCATTTCTTTCCTCTTTACATGTCCTTACCTTTCCTAGCCTGCTCCATCTGGAGGAAGGTTTCCAGCCAGGCATGCCTGGCAAGGCATCAAGGGCAGAGGGGTGCCCTCAGATCAGTGTCCAGGGCTGATTTTGGGTAATAAGGGAGAAAGAAAAGCAGGATCTATTTAACCTCATGCTCTTTTTTAAGGCTTTATAGTAAAGGACTGTGGTAGAGAGGACTCTGACACTGTCCATCCCATGAACACCCTTAATGCGTGCCTTCTATCACTGCAAGCCAAAAACTTCCTACTGCCAACTATTCTCTCAGTCCCTCCTCTACTTGAGCATATGTTTAATTTGAAATCACATTGACAACGGTAGGATGCAAGTGGTTTTGCTTAGATGCTCTCCTGATGTGGGTGTCTAGATACCGATCAGCCCTATCCCTTTTCCTTCCCCCACTGAGTCACACTTCCCAATTTTTTTGCTGGTTGTGGTGTCTATTTTAATAGATATGAAGGAGATGCCTCTTCAGACTTACTATGCTGCAATCAGCAACCATCTAGCTAGGAGCTGCTGGATTGCTGCTTTCTAATTACCCCTTGAAGACCCAAAAAACCTGCAGCTGGCGGCACAGTGGGAACAGGCTGGTTTTCAGGTTCTCCCTGACATCTCTCGAAAGCAGGTTAAGCCCTTCCTGTACAAGTGGGAGCTTTTGTTTCACATATTTACACAAGATGTCTGCAGGAGGGCTAAAACAAATCACCAGAGCATCCAGAGCTTGATATATCCTGGTATATATACCAGAGCCAGATATATCCTGGTAAATTGAGCTAAGATGCTGCAATCCCCTCAATATCTGCTGGACACCGCCATCCCACCACAACCAGCAGCTCCCACCGTGGACGTCTGCTGGAGCCCTCGCTCCCCACACACTGCTAGGAGAGGCAGAGGAGGAAGCACGAAGGCACTGCATGCGAGCTGCCAGCCACCCACTTGCGTCTGCCAAACTTCCCAGTGCGCTCCCCCAGCCCAGATGAATAGTGTAGGTTTGGTCACACCACTGAGAAGCGTCACTGCTTCAAATCATGAGACCGACTTAAAAATAATAAATGGTGATAAGTGAAAATGCTGACTTCCTCTTCATTTCCACAGGGTTTAGGAGGGTTTTGCAAGCCTTTAGAAGTCCAGTTTTCAGTTTTTTCTGTGATGGATAAAAGTTTGCTTTTGCTTAGGACTCTCTTGTAATTAAAAGGCCCCAAGAACAGGACTTAGAAGTTAATCAAACAAAAAAAATCCAAATATGACTGTATTTGCAATAAAGCCCACCAGAACAGGCTACAGTAAGAGGAGCTTTTTGGTCAGGCAGCTTGCTTGCCTGTGTATTTGCAGGATTTACTGAGGTGCAAGAGGAATGGATATAAATTGACATGGGGACAGGGATGTGTGTTTTTTAAGTTCTGTAAGTAATTCATATGACTTCAGCAGAGTGTCTTGCTTTCTGTGCCACCCCCTTTCCACTGCAGCTGCATCGGTGACTGCCACCAGCATCACCTTATGCATTTGCAAACAGACCGTAACACAGGTAAGGACCCTGGCTTCCCTCCAGGCTCGCAGCTGTAGGTACCGGAGGCAGAAGGTATCTGTGGGCACATGCAAGCTGACATGCCCTGAGGAATCAGACTGTCCACGGCAGACTTACCAGTTCTGGTCTCCGTTAGCCCAGGCGTCTCTATGCTGCTCCCTGTTTTGCGAGCCAAACGTGTCCAAAGATGGGAGGTGAAAAGAGAATGATTTTTCACTGTCTTTTTAATGCAAGAACTGGGAACACCATGTTAAATTAGTAGATGATATGCTGAAAATAAGATATACAGCTTTGCACAGGAGAACTACGGGACTATTTGAGTGGAGATTTTGCGGATGCTCAAAGTTTGCATAACTTTAAAAGAAATGACTAGGCAAGCTTGTGGAAGAAAATTCCAGTCAGAGCTAGAAACCACAAAGATCTCCCTGGGCTGCAGATTGCTGGAGGCTGCTAGAGAAATAGCACTATATGACTGACCTATTCCTATCATTTCCCAAAGCACACACTGTTGGTCACTGCTGGAGAGAGAATACTTGGCCGGATGCTCTTGTGATTTGATTCTTTTTTCCTTATTTATACCAGCGTATCAGCACTTGAGGGAGGCAGGATCTGGTCACTGAGAAGCTGTTTTCCTGTTTTCTGAAAAAAAATCCTCCTGTGAAGGCTGAGTCTTATCAGGAATCAGTGGTGGGGCCCTTGGGGATGGCAAGTTAGGGTCCAATGACTGTGTGAGCAGCTATGTCCCCAAAACAGCTAGCAGGACTTTATTAATAGACAGCACCGTCAGGTAGCTTGGATGGAAAAACACATTCCTGCTATCGACTCCAAAGGCTCAGCCTGGCAAAGAGTGTGACTGCAGATTGTGAGTGTCTGTTTCCTTTTCTTTGTTTCCTTGTTGTCTTTTTTAAACAATCTGCCAATTCATCATTAAGAAATTAAATATTTTATAGCTGCTGTGATGCTGATGACAGGTGCCAGATTGATTGGTTCTGGCAGAGGAAATTTGCTGCTCATTTCTTCCCTTTGCAGCAATAAGTTATGCACACAGGGGTAGAAAGAGGGAAGAGCTGAAGTCTCCAAGCTGTCCAGATCTGACCCAATAAAGAGTTTAAAAATAGGTGCAATCTGGAAACATTTTGGTGCCAGCAACAACAACAACATAAAAGCCCAGCTAGAGTGGCTGCATTTGCTAGTCCTTTACGCAGCGGGTGGAAGGGGAGAGTCCTTGGCACGGCCAGCAGAGATGTCAAGGTTGCCCTGACTTACAGGACCCCCAGGACAGTGCTGTTTCAAACCAGCCACAGCGCTCCAAAAGGAATAATCACGTAATTAAGCCACTAGCCTTAGTGCCAGAGACCTTGATCTCTGTTCTGGCCTCTGCCACTGACTTCTCATGCGGCCCCGAGTAACTCACTGGGGAAGTTAATACACCTCTTTTTTTGAGCCTGGCCTATTTTGGACAGTTTCTGATTAGGAATGAGCTTATCTGCACAGCACCTGGCACATCAGGGAGGCGTTAGCCAGTGCGGCCCAGCAGACCTCCCCTTCCCACATGCCACCTGCCTGCTCTCCCCTCAGTCCCATTCTGAATGGAAACATCTTGTATCCTGGGAGAAACGGGATTTGGGAAGTCTGTGCCCGTCTTTGCCTCTGCCTCCTCCTTCTCCACTGCCTTTCCCATAAGCCAAGTTCCCCTGGGGCAACCTGGTTTATGCAGCACTCAGCTGAGGAGACAGACGAGACACGTTCCCAGAGATGACACTAACAAGATTTACTACGTGACTAAGGCTTGCAATTGGTGGTGATAACTAGAGAATTACCCTGATAAATATTTGATATGATTTGGAGAATAATAATAGATTTTTCTTGCCCACGATTTCCATCAGGAAGAAGCAAGGGGAAAGAGCTGCTGAAAAAGGGAATGTAATTGTGGCATCCATCTTTCTGGCTGAGGTTACCTGTCCTCTGCAATAGATCAGTGGGGAATAGGGCAGGAGGGATGTGGCAGGGCAGAAGGTGACAGGGCAACCCTCAGCCCCACCGCATTCAAGATCTGCTGGCAGGTCTGTGGCTCTGGGACGATTGAGTGTGTGGCTCTGTGTGTGCATGCGTGTGTGTGAAAAGCCAAGCTGAAAGATGGAGGGGGAAATAGAAAGGGAGGCCAGAGGAGGAAAATAGGATGGAAAGATCCAGGGTAGCAATGGAAAAGGCCTGGGCTGGTGCTGGGGAGGGAGGGCTGGGATGCAAAGGGAGTTTTTCTCTGCGCTGTTGGATATGAAAGGATGTGAGGGCTGGCTGCTGCTGCAAAGGCAGGGCACCCTTTTGGAAACCATCTCAGGGTGTGTGTCCATGGGCAGGTGTAAGCAGTCTGCCTGTAACTCCACTATGCCCCCGGCCAGCCTTGCACCAGCCGCTGCCGGGCCAGAGTTTATGCCTGTGTTAATCAGCCCTGGTCTCAGGCTGCAGGGAAACCTGGTCACCTGTAAGCTGCACCTTTTCTTTAATGAGAGCACCCCAACACCACCAAATCCCAACAGGATTTCAGCTCATCAAAGCCAAGATATTTTGTTAACATGTAGCTCAGAGCAGCAAATTTCTCTGTTGGAGAAGGTCAGAGCAGCCAGTGACACACAACACGGCTTTGAAGAGTGTGAAAGCAGATCTTCCCCTTCTCCCGCAGGCACAGGATGCTCTCGGAGACCCCAAGGTTTTTGCTGTCGCTTGGTATCACAGGCAGCAGGACCACAGTGTTGTCCCAGAATCACAGGTCTACCAGCACACCCTCAGCAAAGGCCAATAACTGGCACGTAAGGGTTCGGTTTCCATCTTTCTGCATCCACCACAAAGATAGCTTTAAGACCATGGGTAAGTTTCCTTTCTGAGAAATCACTTTTCCTCTCACTGCCATTGACACAACAGGATGACCCTGCCAGGGCTCTCCAGCTAAAGAGCTGGGATACCCAACACAGCGGTCCCAGACAGAGACCCCAATTCCTGGCTCTGCCACCAATTCCCTGTGACACAGAAGGCAAGTCACTGCATCCCTCCATGCCTTCAGTTTTTTTCCAGTGTTTCCTGTGCCTGGTGTAGCTGTTCCCTTTGGAGCAGAGGTCTGACAGCGCCTAGCACAGTGGGGCCTGGATCTTCAGCTTCCAACAGCATATAAATCAATGTGTCCTGATTTTCAGAGAAACTGTCACTGGCAGAAGCAGCGGAAGCTCTCTGCCTCTGAAACAGTGGGCCTCCTTTCACTTTGGTTCCCAGTTTGAGGCCTCTGACAGTAAGTGTTCACCTCATTCTTTATTTCCATACTTATTTTGCACTCAAGTCATTACTCAGGCTGCATTCGGTGGCATCGGCTAAAGGAGATTTTAAGCTAATGCAGAGAAAGCGAGAACAAAGATCACAGCAAGGAAAGTGGTACTTTGGCATGTTCACATAGCAGCTACTCCATCAGGTGCAACATGACAGTTATTGTAGGAATCTCTTCATAAACCCTAATACACACTCAATTATATACTCTTAAGATTCCGGTTTTGTTCCATGTCATTCATCTAAAGAAGTGTCAGATGGAGGAAGGCAATAATCCACAGAGACCCCAATTCATTTTATCCACATGCTCAGGGATAGTTATTAATAGCAAAGCTGCTGGATAATTGCACATGTCCTGTTACAGGAGATCAATCACATATAGAAGAGCTTGAAAACAACTTAGCGCCGTTTTACACAGAACTGTTTAGTCAGGGCTACACGTGTGTCCTTGCTGCGCTTGTACAGCCTTTTGTGAGGGTTAAGGCTTGCCACGGTTGATCTGTCCTAGAAACACTGCTTCCCTCCCGGAGTTTATGGCTAACTCTAGTCTGTCTGCACAAGCTGGTGTTATCCTTTTGGGCTCTAGTGTAGACAGAGGGGCCAGGGCTTGCAATGTGGATATGCACAGCTTTGATGTCTTCTATGCTAAGAGATAAGACGAAGAAAAAGCCAAAGGGCTTTTCCTCTGCAAGAGGCTGCGGACAATGTGGTTGTCTCTTCTGCAAGCCAGCAGTGGCAGGAGGAAAGGGAACGTGCAGCGACAAACAAAACTAACCACTTCGCTTTTGATAAATCACCCGTCTTTTATTTAGGATCTAGGAAGGGATGGGGATCTCGTTCCATGAGATGCTGCACACACATACAAGCAAGACTTCAGGCTCTTCTAAATCTTTTTTCTTTTTTAAATAATAATAATAACACCACAGTAAAATCAAATGTGAAAAAGTGGACGAGAAGAGCCCCATCAGAGACAAACTCCATTTCCACCTCTCATTGTGTCATCAAATCCCAGGCCTGTTTCCATCAATTCCAGCTCCCAACAGTCTTCGCTGGCTCTTGAAATGAACAACAACAACTTCCATCATCACATCGTAAAGGTTAATCTCCCCTTCAAGCAATCATCTTCATAAGAATGACGAATTTAATTTTAAGGGATAGGTCCTAGACAATAAAGCCACAACTTACACTGCGGGGCTTAAGATGGATTCAGACAAACAAGGCTCTGCCTCCAGTGATGGATTCATTCAAATCCAGAGAGCTGGAGTCAAAAGAAAAACTCAATAAAGCCTTCTTGATTTTTTCCTTTTCTGCCCATTAAGTTGTTGCCAGATGCCTTAATTAGATACTGTTATTAACAAGAACGTAACACACAAATTAAACCTACTCCACGCTTCATCTCATTTGGCCAGTAAGGTAATTTTACCCAACTGCGTTCTCTAGAGGGCATGGGATCTGCTTTATCTATTCTTCTCACCTCTGAAATAGCTCCAGATCTGGGCCCCAATTCTGCTGTGCATTTGAGCATGAGCCTTGCTCTAAATATGCAGGGTGATGAAATCAGTGTTTCACTGAGTTCAGACAGTTAGAAAAGACTTTTGTGTCTCATCCTGAAACTAAAACAGCCAAAACCCCACGGAAAATGTGGTAACTTAGACCCTGGGCTAAATAATTTTCTGCTTTTTTTCCGAGCCATGCGCTTGCAGCCTGTTTTCACAATACTGATACAAGGGGGAAGTAATTCTTATCCTGACACAGAGCGAGATGTATACAGGCTCTGAAATGCAAACATGATTTAGTTTAATTTCATGGAAATATGTTGGCAAAGTATTATTTTGAGTGGGGCAGCTCTGTGCGTCGCCTGCAAGTTCGGTTCTGACCTCTCGTCATGCTCGTCAGCAGCGGCCCCGTGCACGGCACTTCTCAGCACACAGGCAGCTAGAGCCTATCCCCTCTGCTTTACAGCCTTGTGCCCGGGCTGGCTTCGGTGCAGGATGGATAATAAGACTGGATGGCCCAGGTGGAGAAGTCAGACACGGCTCCATTTCTTATCCCTCGTGCATGGGGGTAAGATTCTCTAAGCACCAGAGAGAGGAAAGCCAGACACTTGGAGCACAATGAGAAGACGAATCGAGTGGTCTCACCATGTGCAGAGGAACTAGGGAAGCATCGTGCAGACAGGAGGAGAGGGTTGAGCAATTGCTCGTTCAAGCACTACAGCACCACTGAAGTCTCTGGCTGTAAACCGATTCAGAGCGGCTGAGAAGCTGGCCATAAATGTGTATGCGTTTGGGAGACTTGTACGTTCTGCCACTAAAACGGACTCCTAGAAAGGCAGCCAGCTGCCCTCCTGCCCTGGCCTTTCTCCACAGAGCCACTTCCATCTGTCCGTGCTTTGAAAAGGTCGTGGTGCCACGGCCCCAAAGTGCTGGGCATTGACCTTTTCTGGAAGGAACAAATACTAACACTCGGAGGTTTGCCATCAACCTGCCAGTACGGTGATCCCACAGGAAGGGGAGGAGGGCTTCCTCATCCGGTAGTTCAACATAGACAGGGAGATAAAGCCTGATACTCTACATATGTATCTGAAAGAGAACTCTGGCCTTAGCAGAGCTGTCTTCCCCGTACAGACCTGCTCTAGGAGAGCTCCTGAGCTGCCAGGGAAAGGAGAGGGGCAGGGGCAGGAGTGGGTGACACAGAAGCCACCAGGCACATACCTGTGTGCTGGGCTGACACACCTCTGACGGAGTGGGGGAATGATGCTCCTGTCATTCAGACACAGGGATCAGATAACCCAAATCTTACAGTGAATGAAGCACCAACTGTTAAAAACTCCTGAATACTTTTTATGGCTGTAAACCTTGACTTTGGACCACTTTCATTCCCTGTGCCCCAGTTTGCTGCTCTGCCAAATACAGATGATGGCATTTTTTGGGGGGTATGGCAAGTGTAGATCCAGGACAGCATGTGAGACACTGTGGACAAAAGCATCACCAGATGGGACAACTGGCCAGGCATGAGCATGTAGTATAGGAATGAAGGTGCCACTTGCTGCCCTAACTGCCTGTCCCCATCTCCTCTGAAGCTAGACCATCGCCCCCCAAGACGAATGCTGCCTACCAGCCTCTCTCCTGTGCTATGAAAAGAACTTGGGTTAAAAGCAATGGGAGCTGTGGAGAGGGAAATTAACAGTGACAATTATGATTTAGCAGAGTTCCCAACATAGAGAGGAGCAGGTACATCAGAAGGACAAGCTGCCCCTGCATGTATGTTAAAGAGATGCAGCAGACAGCCAGGCAGAGCCCATGTCCAAGATATAATGCAGTCCTCCACCCCCATGCATACAGGAGGGTTAACATTCTGTAAGAGGCAACAAGTCATTGACAATCCGTAATCCACAGCTCCTGCTTCTTCCTTCCTCAGGGCCCGACAGGTTCCCCAATGCCTGGCATCTGCTAATGTAATCATCACAGCAGGGGAAAAAACTGTGTAAAAATTTCCTTAAGCAGCTCTCTCGCCACCGTGCCAGCGTCTACGTGTAATTACAACATACGTGCTGCTGGTCTAAAGCTGAGAAGAAAACCTGCAGGCTCACCAAAGCCTTCCCCTCCCTCCCTCCCAGCCCCTTCCAGGGACGTATCACCTTGATTGCTCAAATCTGACTGTTTCCCAATCTTCTTTCATCTCGCATTGACCTCCCAGCATGGCAGACAGCAATAATCAAAGCTGTGACACGTGTGATAGCCCTGTGCCAGACAAGGCATTAACAGTTCCTTTAGATTGAAGCCCAGTTCATACCCACCCAGTAAATAGCATTCCCAGCAAGCTCCTCAAATCCATAGTCAGTTCATCAGAAAGCACTTGTCCCAGTTTCACAAAAGGCCTGAAAATGAGGCAAATATAAAGTGAAAGAAAAAAGCATATGCTGGTTAAAATGACTCTAACACAGGAGCAACAGACAGGAGGGGAAAACAAACACTGCGCGAATTGTATCAGCACGCCTTATTCCAAATGCCAGCTTACCCTCTTTAGGCATCGTTAGACCACAAAATGCAGAGGCGATTGTCTCATATGTTGATGTAAGTTAGGAAGAAAGTGGCGAGAAATGCTAACCCCCAGCAGTAGATAGCACAGGAGAGTGAGCAGATCACCGGGACCCTGCACAGGTAGCTTGCTAACTCTTCGGCTGACCTCCTTTCCCTTATTGTTTTACCTGTTCTGGCTACATTAGACTTGAGATTTCCTATGTCTGCTGCAATCATCACTTCGGTTTCCCATGCAGATGTACTGACTCTCTGGCGGGAGCCTGAAGGGATTCTCAGGAGCATCAGGAATGAGAAAGCTGTCCAGAATACTAGGAAAGACTCAAGGGAGAAATGCCCTGCCTGGGAGCACATGAATGCCAGGGACCTCCTGGGTTAGCAAGGCCAGTCCTCGTCATTGCAGGCGTAAAAGGAAAAGCTCAGACCTCAAAACCTTCTCTTTTGTCCCTGTATCTTCTACCAGCAGGAAGGGAACATTTCTCCTCTGGTCTGACTGCGTTCTTGCCCTAGATGCTGCAGGAGCTGTATCCCATCGTCTTATGGAGCCATTTTAGCTCTCTGGAACTTCTCCCATATCAACCTGTGGTTTACCAAATTAAACATGCTGTTCCTGACTCTTCTGCTCTCCTTTCTGTGATCTGTTTTCCATCTCCTGTGTCATCATCCAGCCTCCCTCTGCATTCATGCAAGGTTAAGCTTATCCATCTTGACCTTAAGAAGCCACACAGTCAGTGACACCATTTTTTGTCTGTATTTGCTGAAATATCCCTCCTGATACATCCAAGAATAGCACTTGCTTTTCTGTGCCTGACATCTCAGTCAGCCTGCAGTCACTTAGACCACACGGTCCTTGATCATTGGCAGTTCATCATCTCCTATATAATATCTGAGGCTATCACAAGTCCTCAGATTCGTGACCTGTCATCTCAAACTTTCTGTTTTCTATCTCATTTCAATTATTCTTATTCTCAAGGTCACTTAGTTCTTTCAGACTTGTACTGTCATTCTCCTCTGCATTGCCAAAACTTCCAGTTCTGTGTCACTGGGCAATTTAAGCCTCAGGATCCTGCTTTCACTGCCAAGATCATCCACCTGAAGAAAAGATCAGTTCCAAAACTGTTCTGTGAGAAACTCTTCTGGTAAATTCCCTCCAGAGAGTTGTACCTCACCTTACAGTTTACTAATCCTCCTTTCCTCCAGCTTCATTAATAATTTCCCACATGGCACCTATCAGATACCTTACTGACATCTAGATAAAGGAGATCAGCAGCATTTCCTTTGTCTAGAAAATCAGGTATCTTATCAAAACAAAGCTATCATGTTCGTCTGACACAATCTACATTTCGTAAACGCATGTTGCATCTTATCTCATTTCCCTTTTATCTCTGGGTATTTAATTGTTCTTTCCTTCAAAATTCACTTTGAAATCTTGAGTCAAGGTTAGACTAAGAGGCTTGTAGTTAACTGAATAACTTTTTCTCCACACCTTCATACTTCTACTGTTCTCTGCTCATATGGCATGACCCCTACAAGACATTATTAATCACCTTTTCTGCTGGACCTACACTTCAATGTGCCAGTTCTTTCTGACATGCAGCTCCATGGTGCTCAGTTCACTCAGGTGCAGTCCAGTATTAAAGCCTGGTTGGGGGCGTATTACAGGAGAAAGAAGGTGCTTCGGTAAACCCAGGGTGCGGGTGGGATGTGATGGACAAAGACAGAGCTCTGTGGGAGAAGTATTTTGGGACCTGGGTTCTGCTGAGATTCCTCAGAAAAGTGAATAGAAAGAAGGCTAGGTCTACTACTTATGCAAAGTGCAAAGAGGGAGCCTAGGGCATTAACAAGGTATGACCAGGCTGTTTTGTTTGTGAGCAGCTTAAAAAATGTTAGACTTATTAGCGACGGCTGTCAAAGTGCCACTTGCAAAGTTCCCCACATTGCAAGCGACTGCCAGAGCTTTAATGTTAATTGGACAGATTGTCTCTGGTTTTGAAGAGAAAGCTGTGATTAATGAAACAACTGTTAACGAGGCTGGAGGAAAGCAGACCCTTCACCTTCCTTCTTTTGAGAGGAGGTAAACAACTGGCTTTGGCTGCCCTAAGAAGTAGCTGATCAAAAGTAGCTCCTTAGAAGTTCCAAAGAAGTAGCTCCTTAAAAGCAAGGCCAAAACCAAGATGCAGAGACGAATTCAAGGAACTGAGAGGCGTGAAGGCGCTTCATGCCTCCAGGTGCAGGCAGGGCATCTGCAGCCTCTTCTGTAGTTTAATTCCTGGGGAAATCTTCCTAGGTTTATCTGAGATTCAGAACTGTCTAGAAAACACAGTCCTGGACCTTAGGTATCTTTGGCCCCATGCAGGTTCTCCATGGTCTTTTGCACTCTGTAACTTTGCACTGGTCTAGGATGGGCATGGTTTCCTCTCCTAACTCAGAACTGGCTTTTAAGCTTATACTGGCTGCTGGGTTCCCTATTTACACTCACACAACTGGCCAGAGGAATATCCTTGGATATAAAAGCTGAAGGGAATGAGTGCTTTTCTTAGTCTTTCTTTATCATTGGCTTTCCCTGTCCATGGACACTTGATCTCTGCCTACCAACCCTCTGGAGCTGACACCCTCCCTTAATTTCAGATCTGCTTCCTACAGAATTCTGAAGATGCCCATCACAGGACACAGAGCTTAAAACAGACAGGACCTTCACCCTCCATTATACACCCTTCCCTCCCATCTAGGAATGCAGTCCCTTAACACACGCAGGCTAAAGTATTTCCTATTGGTTTCAGAGGGAAAGTGCTCAGGAGTATCCGGCTCTCCTTTGACTTTTGTCTCCAACTTACCTTCTGCTGAAGGATAATGTTGGAGTACTTGGTGCCTGAGCTCTACCAGTCTTCCTCCTTCCCCAGTGAATTCACTGGGGCATCTCTATGGAGCCATCCAGCCCCATTACCAGCACTTAGGTCTTAATCTTCGTCTCCCTGTAGTCAGCAGCAAAACTCCAGGCTGACTTCAAGGGGAGACAAAGATCACGCCTCACATGTCTGCCTCGAGCAATGAACTAAGAGTTCTCCCCCCTCTCTCATGATGTGCTCACACTCTGAGGTCTCCGGTCATTACTCTCCTTGCTGCCTCATTACCAGAATGTGCCATTAAAGTTTCACTCACTTGAAAATGATCTCTTATTATCTCTCCATGGAAATTGCCCCGGCAACAAGCTTCCTTCAATACCTATCAAGCCAAAGAAAGCCATTAGAGAAATTACAGTGAGCTGCATGGATGCTCATGCCCCTTCCCTGCCAGGTAGGCTCCCTTGGCACACCTCCACATGCTGCTCTGGCTCCATCATGAGGCCAGTGGAAGAGCAGCCAGGTGTCTCTGTCAAGGTCCCTGTGGGGATGGGGTGGAGGAGACCTGGAGCCCAAGCCAAAATTGGTACCATTTGAGGCAAGACCGCTCCCCAGAGAAAAAGTGATGTGCTGGGAGCCTGGTGCTCTGTGCCCAGCACCACAAGTGCTGTTTAATAGCTAAAGAAGAGGGGAATGGCCCAGACCACCTCTAAAAAGATGGCTAAAGGTTCCCAAATAATCCTTTTGGTTGCTTTCATTTTGGAGTGTCTCCCATGAAATGCTCAGAGAGCCTCCTCTTTTCATTCTGGATATCCATAGTGCTGTTTGTCTGGCTTCATGGCACTAGGCTGCCTTTCCAGTCCATGGACACAAGAGGCATGTCAAGGACATGATTCATTTCACCTGCTTTAGACATCGGCACAGGATGAATTGCACCCCAGAGGTATCTGTTCCTCTCCCCTGCCTACAAAAGAAGACAAAATAGCTCACTGCTGTAGGTGTCTGTGTTGTCAGATGAAGCAAATTCTCAATGTATTATTTCCAGAGGTGCCAAATCATTTGGATTAGGGACCTTGAAAAAATTAGTAACACCAGATGACTACCTGTTTCCAAAATATAGCCCAAACCTGTGCACAGGGAGGACTTTGTCTCATAGTATCTGGGTGTCTGACAGGGGAAGTATTAGGCTTCATCAGACTACTTGAGGCTGTATTTGATATTTAAAATGTTACAAAATCCTCTGAATTCACATGGGGTGGCAGCAGACCAGGTCCCCAGTCCTTCTTTATTCAGTACTCCTTCCCATGACACCGAGTCACAGTGAAGGCACATAGTTATTATTTTTATTTCTATTTCTCTCCCTCAGCAGAATAACAGCACTGCCGTGTCTGCCACCTTTGATAACAGTGTAAGTATAAAACACTCAAGGCATTTTCAGACAAACAAACTAGAAACAAACTGTGGGAGCAGGGCCCTGCTCTGCCCTTTCTATCACCAAACTCTGCAGGTTGCATTTCTGCACTTAGGAAAAGGTTTGGTTTGCTACTTGCAGCCCTGAAAATGGTGAAAGGAAAAAGTATAGGGGCATGTCTTCATTGCCAGTCGGAGGTCTGTCTTCAGGAGGATTTTTATACTAGGAGCTGCACTATAGCATCTCCTTGTCAAGCACTGGATAGCCTAAGTGCAACGTGTCTCCACTACCAGGGTTACATCTTGCCTTCAGCCAAGACATACTAGAAGGGAGAATGGCAAGAGGTTATCTTCCACGCTAGGGACAGGAGCACTGAGTCTGAGAGATTATTATGCTAGAAGCGTAGACTGATCCCCAAGGGTGTTGCATGTTGGATATCTGCTTTCGTCTAGTCAGTATGGTAGTTCCTTCCCATGCTACACAGCCCTCTGCTGTGTGTGTATCTTCCTACCTCCCTGCATGTCTATCATGAAGGCTTGTGCCTCCTCTGAAATGACTAGAGCTTACTTGTCCCTTTTGCCATCACCTTTTGCAAATATAGGCCACTGGGCTCCACATTAAGCAAGGGCTGACACATGTTTCTGGGAGCAACTGGCTCCAGGAAGATCTTCTGTATCCTGCCTGCTGTTTTTCTGGATCTTATCTTGACTCTATCATCTCCCATGTCGGACATTTACTCTGGTACTCACAGCCTCCCCCTGAACTGGGGCAGCTGCTGTGCTCGGTGATGGACCCCAGCACTCAACCCAGGCCCCCAAGGGCTGTAATTATGCCACTAAAAAATAGCTCAAATTCCTTGACCCCACCTTATTCCATTTGTACAGCTCCCCTTGCCAAACTGCCTGGGCAAGGTGGTATGATGGCTTAGGCCAGCAGAGGAAGAGAGAGTGAGAGAGGGAGAAAAAGGGACATTGAAAGAAAACCAGGAAACCAATAAACAAAGTCAAAGTGATGCCAGTACTGAAAAGCAAATGGGAGAGATGGACAAAGAGAAGCAAGACATTAGTATGTGTCTTGGTCACATCTGTTCGGCGACAGCAAGTTTCTTGATAGAGCTTTTAAAAGCCTGCCTGGTGTGTAGGACTCCAGGGAGCCTAATTTTTGGTGCTGGAGTTGACTGTACTGAAGTGGAAGGTGCACGCAGGGGAGTGTTGGGAAAGCATGCTTGCATTTACCCTCACAGAAGGCTTGCAGCCCCAGCAAATCTTATCTTGGTAGTTTCCCTTGCCAATGTCACTCAGATGAGTTCATAGGGAAAAAAAAAAGCTAGTTTCATGCAAGAAGGGACAGGTTTTGCTAAGCACAAACCAGAAAGAGGGTCTCTGGAGGCTCAAGCAGTGTTTATGGGACTTGGTTTGGACTTTATAGCCTGCTCAGCTGCAGGAAAGGGATGTGGCCCGAGACTTTTGCTAGCTTACCGGGTCATAAAACAGCCAATTAAGTCTGAAACTCCCATGAGAGGATTTCATTTATTTCAGCTGGACCCCATATGTGCTCTCTTTCTCTGGCTGGCCAGCAGCCAGGTCTGCTAGAGCCGCCTTGGTGTTTCCTGTACCTGGAGAGACTTGTAAGCACTCAGCTGGTTTCTACTTACACTCTATAATGGAACTGGAAGTCAGGACTCCTGGGTTCCTTTCTTTCCTCTATCCCCACCTTGAGGTATCACTTCAAATAAATCATTTCCCTTCCCTGTGCTTGCCATCTGTGAAACATAGCTAATGATACTCTCCTACCTTTTAAGATTGCTGTGAGATTCTCTCTAATCACAGGGTAATACTATTGTAGCAACCGTCCTGGACTTTCCCAGTTCAAAAATTATTTTCTGAGATCTGATTGTGTTGAAGGCTGGTGTTGGCTGATCTGAGGGAGAGCAGTGGCCAGAGAGTAAAAGATCAAGAGCCAGGATATGAGAGGTCTGGGATCAGCAAAGATAACAACATCCAAGGAAGAATATGATGAACAAAAGGGAAGATCAAACTTGCTTAATATTAACGTCAGGAATGGTCTTTCCAATGTTTTATTCACCAACCAGTAAGGGGATGGAGTCATTTTCTGCTTACTGAAGCCTGTTGGGAGTTCTGGTTTTGATACTCCGGAGTAGTGAAACATCCAGGATAGTACCCGGGCTCTTGATTTGTAAAGATAGTCTAGGAATATATTCAACTCAAAGACAATCTTTACTGACTGGATCACATTAGATCATCAAAATTATGATACCAAAGGGGCTTTCAAATGTTTCTCCAGGCATGGGTTGTTGAGTAGACTGTCATTGCTCTGCCTCTTCAGGGAACAGAAAGAAATTTGATCTTTGGGAACTGGGATCGGAATTTTCTGTTAGGTAAAGAGCCACTGCCCATGTCTCCCAGATGTTGAAGAAGAAGATTTGGCCAAATTTAGCCTCGATATACTTAGACTGTAGCACAGTATGTTCTGGGTCATTTCACACTGGGGAAGATGTCAATGTTTAATTGAGATTGAAAAACTGAAGGGAAACAAAGACGATTGAAGGCCTAAATGGGGTTTGTCTACAACTACCCCATGTGGCCAGAATTCTCAGAGGGTATTTAGCCTGGGGAGGAATGTTAATAGCAGGAGTATTTTAGACTTATAAGAGTTATAGTGAAAAGCAATTTATTGCTCTTCTTGCCTTATCCCATAATATGAAAACTATCGTCTTATTCCATTAGATTAATGGTTAGGCAAATTTAATACAGGTTAAAAGAAAATAAAACCCCACCACACCTGACGTACTGTGTAGTCAGTTCATGTAATTCACTACTGCAGGAGGTCAGAGAGTGATATGCTGTAGTTGGAGTTTAAAAAGAGCTCTGTAATTTTACAGCCATTAAGAGCATGTCATTATACCTGTGAATGGGGGAATGGAAATCTCAAACTTCAGAATGCAGAGAAAGAATAGCCCTAGGAAAGAAATTTCCCCATCTTCTCCCATCACCTTTCACACTACTGGGGAGTTGTATTAGACTGGGTTATTGCTATTACCCTTGGAATTGCCTGCTGGCAGCCACCATAATGTATGCAGGTGTTCACCGGTGCAGTGAGGCACATGAATGAACATGGTCTCATTCAGTTTACTGAACAAAGGTATGCTTCCTTGCACACTCCGAGAGTCCACTTGCTTATTGGTTTAAGGAAATACTTGCTGCCTGCACCCTGAAATGCAACAGCCACACCATTCCCCACAAGCAGGTCTCCTCCGTCTCCAGTGGATCTGGCCAGCAGCAGACAAGAAGAAAGGCAGTGCAGTTTTGGTGGCACTTGGTGCTCTTCAGCTGATAGTCCCTCTTCCTGTAGAGGCCCTTTTGTAGTTGAAATCAAAGACTGGGCCTCATGGTTTGAAAGTGATGGGTATTCAGCATGGCACTCTCCCTGTGGGGAGTCAGTTCCACGTAAGGCAATACTTACTTGGCTTCCTAAAAGCTTAAGAGAACTTTATTTCCATGGAGGCATACAGAACCAGGAGCAGCCAGAGGCCTCCATGCCAGTCATTTCACCCTCTATATATTCACAGATACATGAAATCAGATGAGCTGGGAAATCTGGAGCTTCTTCAGGGTTTCCTTTTTCCCAGGGAGAACCATGGCATTTGATTCCCAACATCATGCATTTTCTGTCTACAAAGTAGCTCCTCATGTTTAAGTGAGGAAGGCTATCATAGAAGGGCATCTTGGATCCAGGAAAGATGTCATGGATGTGGCAAGCACACCGTGAGCAAATGGGATGCTTCCTTGGGTGATGTATCTCCATCTCCCTTAGTTCATGGTTCATCTGCACCTTAAGGTGCCAAGCTGCATCTTCCTCCCCAGAAGCTAAATGGAGACAGTTCGGTTTGTCACATTTCTAAGAATTAGTCACATGTGGGAACTCAGTGCCTTTTCAACCTGCCTTTACCTTCAAAATTGAATTAATCTGGATTTAAATTGGCATTGTTTTCTGTGTTGTGTGAGGAACTAGGGAACAGATTCATGTTTTAGTCAGGTTCTAATTTGGTGGAGAATTAAAGCCTCATAAATAAGGCACAGTATTTATTCAGCATGTTTGATGAAGATGCCCTTCATAGGAAGGAATACAATCCTTTTTCTTTTTAAAAGCAGAACACACTGAAACATTCTGTATGCCATCAGCACACAAAACTCATGGCCCAAGTGCTCGTCTGGTGCAAACTGGCACAGAGTAGGGGCTGGCAATGCAAATGCATCCGCTGATACTGCATGAAGAGGTGTCAGAGCTGACCTCGCTTTGCTCTCACATGTCTCTGTAACATTGCCCCCAACTTGTGCAGTCTCACTTGCGTCTCCCTACAGCTTCCCCATCTCCACGTGGAAGCCTTTGCCAGCATGCTGGATGTGGGGGAAAGGGGTCCCAGTACTGCAGTAGGGCAGTGTGAGTTATTTCCTCCCCTGCATGGCTAAAAATTTGCTGTGCCACCCTATAGCCTATATTCGTGGGGAAACACAGTTGAAATATAAGTAGTGGAAATGTGCTGGAGAGCATTTCTTGGGCTTAGGCAAGAGATTTGCCTTCAAGCCACCAAAAAGACCTTAAGCAGGAGCAGGCAGCTCAGGACCTGAAGTAAAATGTATTTTATCCAGTCCCATGACTCGAACTTCCCTTCTTGCTTCCCTGGGCTTTCTGGCTCTGCTGAGATTACAGGAGGAACACACACCGCTCTGCTCCATGCACTCCTGCTGCTGGCCGTTGGACTCTTCCGCCGGCCTCGCCAGCGTCCCAGGGTCCAAATGGCCTTTCTCCAGCTGAACTAATCTGTCACTGCTAAATCTGTCAGCTGGCAGATAATGTATGTGCACAAGCTCTGAGGTGGGCAGGGAGGAATGGCACAGACCCAGGATTTACAATGAATGTGTCCAGGGGAGGGGGGGCTAAAAGCTGCAAACATGACGCTTTTCTCTCCCCATTTATAGCAGGCTCCCCAGCCCATCTGAGGGAGTAGCCCCCAGGAAACTGGTGGTTTTGTAAAAGCTTTTGCTGGTACTGAATTAATCCTAAATTTTCACTGTCTCCCTGCAAAGTTCCTTTGCCCCCTGAGCAACCTGCATGGCTGATACCTGCCAGAAAATTAAAAGCAGGGTGTTTGGGGCAAAGCCAGATTTTCAGGGGTGTATCTCCTGCTCTCCTAAGTCCATTTGGATCATGCTGCTCCCAGCTCTCAGTGCCCGCCGCTGTGGATGAGCAGATCTGCGGTCACGGGGTCCCTTCATCAGACCGATCCAGTGTTGTAAATCCACAAGCCGTACACGTGTGCACCCCAGAGCCCCCAGCTAAAGCCCTGCGCAGCGCAGAGGAGCTGCAAGGCTGGACCCTGCGGCAGGAGCCCAGGTTGGCACTGCTTCAGCTGGAGACCATCCACCAGTGACAGGCCATGTTAAGGCTGTGTTTCAGAGCTTGTGAATCCCTGTCAATGCCTGGGCGTCTTTGGACTCTGCATGGCGAGCAACGCTCAGCTCAGACCTCTAGTGTCCCTGTTAAACAAAGATCCTTATAATTAACCATCTCCAAAAGTGCTGCCCCTTCACTCGCAGGCCACCATCCCCTCCCTGCAGGCCAAGCTGCCCATTTCAAAAGACACGGGTCAAACATCAGGCAGGACTTTCAGTAAAATGTATTGAAAATGGTGCTATGGCAAGTAATTATGATGATCCCTGCCTCAGAGATCAGCGACCGGACTCACAAAGCAGTAACGCTAATCTCTTTGTATCAGTGGTAGGACAACTCTGAACCCTTGCATCCACGTCCAGTTACCTGGGTCATGTCCCATACCAAGATCCACGGACCCACACATGCTCCTAGGAAGCCCAGGAGCTTTCCTGGCTGTGTGTCAGAGCAAGCACTGCCTAGTGCATAGGGCGGACAGCCGAAAGGCTTGACATTGAGCTGATGAACCAAACAGCACGCAGCATCACGGCAAGCACCACATCGCCCAGGAGGATGGGGCGTGCCTTTGTAAGGAACGCTCTAATTGCGCGGAGCTGTGACAGCTCTTGTGGTGCCATCTGAATTACTGTGTCAGCTGGATGCTTATCACCAAGAAAATAATAAACACTTAGAAACAGGGCACATGGAAGCTGTGGATGGCCTTCGAAACCTGCTCAATTCCCCCACCAAAGGAGCAGGTGTTTCTACTCGATGCTCTTCTTGTGAGGCCAGAGAGGCAGAATCTCCCTGCACGTTTCTGGTGACACATAAAGGAAACAGTAATTTAGCACCCAGTCTGCTCTCAAGGCCTTGCTAAAGAATTGGGACCTGACATTACCTCCCCGTCACTGATGGAAATCGGGAATTAACCTATGGCAGTCAGGTTGCTGTAACACTGGCCTGAGTAATTCCTATCTTCTGATTTACACCTGCAGATTTATTGAAGATTTTAATATGATAATTACAAACCAAATTTTCCTGTCCTTTACACTGAACTTCCCCACGCACCTGCTCTCTCTCCAGCTCCAGCTCTCTGGCGCAGGTTGTCGGCACATCTTCTGCAGGATTGCCCACACGCAGGGTTAGATCCTCAGCTGGCATAGAGAGAACTGACCCATCTGCTTTGCATGGTGATGCTGCCTTATGGGAGACCCAGCAGGATCCCTCCCCGCTAACTTCAGCTGGCCAGAAATCAAATACTTAGTATAAGCCAATTGTCTGGACTTTTTCTATGGTCACTGGAGAAAGATTGGCATGTCCCAGGGCAAATTATTGCCATCATACAGTGGCTGTCTAGGGAAGGAAGGGTTGAATTACCACCTCATTAGGGCTATGCAAAAGAGCAGGAACATGAAACTCACTAGATTTGGCTAAAAAACCTGATCTGCCCCTGGGATAAGTTAGTAAAGCTCTTCTAAACCATGCCAACAGCACATTTGGATTGATCAATAGCCCTGGCTCAGCTATCCTTGATATGCAGTAGTGCTCATCCACAGCAATTACCTAAAAGCCTGGGAAGGGGAGGAGATCAAGTAATTTAGCAAGGGGACAGGGCCTTTGCATTGATTAAAAATGTAATGGGATCTCTGAGATGGCTTCGGAGTTGCCCCTGAGGTACTTCATCAGCTAGAGGCAGAAGTCACAGCACTTCTGGGGCTCTGCCTCTGTTCTCCAGCCCAGCAAACCAAATATAGTCAGGGGACCTCTTTTAGGTAAAGGCAGTGCTTGGTGGGGAAGGGTTGTCTCCACAGCCCGGTTACAGAAATGGTGGATCAGAGGCTGAAAGAGAGAGAGATGTGCCAGAGATTAGAGAGCATAGAAAGAGGGGCAGGGCCAGCATGTTTAAATCGATGGAACAATCAGTTGGAAGCTAAAGCAATTTCGAGATTAGGCCTCCTTTATGGAAAGCAGTGATCTCTCTTTGATGAAAAAGCCATCCCAGCCTATTGTAATCTTACCTCTGCTCATGCAGTTTCCCCGTGTCTTGTGGCTGACCCACTTCCTTCAGGTCCTTTTCTTGTTTCCTTCAAGTGCAGTTTTAGCTCCATCCACATAAACACCTTGTTTAAATTGCTTTAATCTCCAAGTGCTCTTTCTATTGATTTGAAACAGTTAAGCTGTCAGTCAGCCCTTTCTCCTCACACTGTGGACCAGGGAGGAAGATTAAAATAACAAACAAACAAGAGGCGGATGGGCAGAGTTGTTCATCTGAATTTTGTCGTGGATGCTAGCTCTTAGGAGCCTGGAAACACGTGGAAATTAGGTCCTTCCAGACGCTGAACTCTGTAGAAAGGCCCTATGCAGAACAGAGGGCAGTGTGTGGTGCCCTGCAACGCCCAGTTCCTAATGCGTTCAGACACTCACACGGCTAAGGTAGGACCTGGATATCTCTTCATGCTAAGTGTTGTGCAAATGCTTCTAGGAGACAACCTCATTCTTACCAAGTAGTTTTTCCAGGGACAGTGCATGGATCCAAAGACCTCCCCCTCATGAGGATCTAGCACCTCATCAAACCAGCTCAATAACCACACTCAGGGTGACTTTTTTGTGCAGTAGCGAGGGAGTGAATGGACCTGCACTCTTACAGATACACATGGCATCCAAGACCCAGCCCGCTTGCAGGTCTGCTCCCCAAGGCTGCGCAGAAGTGCCATCGGGGAAGGACGTCTGAGCTAGCATCCACAGTTTCAGTGGTCCATTGCAGTCAGCAGATACAAGCCCTGACACTTTTCCTCGCTTGGATAGCATACCAGGCCATCTGCACTCAGGACAATCCTGATGGCAAGCTTGAAGCAGCAAGCTATTATTTCATCATTACAGCAAGGATAATGACGGGGCCAGAAAGGCTGATTGCTGCTGGAGAGGTGAACGGTCAAGGAACTAAGAAGGAGAATAAAGATGAGGCATGGCACATGTGGCTTTGCAAGAGGTGTAGAGCTGGCTTAAGCCTTGCTCTAGTCAGAATATTGATCACTAAAATGAAGCTGAGGGTCTCTAACTAGAGTTTTCAAAGTAGAAATGCACTGAAGTCCAGTCCAGTGCTAGTCACACTCTCTGAAAATCCATCAATTAATCACATTATGCAAAGCCAATATTAGACACAGCAGCACTCAGATACCACATGGGCTCACTGCTCTGCGTGGGCTGAGGAGAAACCTCTCTGGTGACACACTTGTTTCTGCCCCTCCCCTATAAAATTTTTTTATAGTCCCATGAGTGTGATAAGGACGTACCCTCTTGTTGTGGTTTAGCCCCAGTCGGCAACTCAGCCCCACGCAGCCGCTCGCTCGCTCCCTCACAGCGGGATGGGGAGAGAATCAGAAGGATAAAAGTGAGAAAACTCATGGGTTGAGATAAAGACAGTTTAATAGGTAAAGCAAAATTGTAACAGTAATAATAATATAATGAAAAGGAAAAGCAAAAGCCGCGCACACAAGCAAAGCAAACCGAGGAATTCATCCCCTCCTCCCCACGGGCAGGGGGTGCTCAGCCATCCCCAGGGCAGCCGGGCTCCATCACACCTAACGGTGGCTTGGGAAGACAAACGCCATCACCCCGAACATCCCCCCTTCCTTCTTCTTCCCCAGCTCTATGTGCTGAGCTTGATGCCATGTGGTGTGGGACATCCCTGGGGTCAGCTGGGCTCAGCTGCCTTGGCTGTGCCCCCTCCCCTCCCACCTTCTTGTGCCCCCGGCAGGGCACGGGGAGCTGGAAAAGCCCTTGACTAGTGTAGGCAGTACTTAGGGACACTTAGCCGCTACTTAACAACAACTAAAACATCGATGTGCCATCAGCACCACTCCTACCAAAACCAAAACACACTATACAGTAGAAAAAAATTAACCCTATTCGATCCAAAACCAGTACACCTCTGCTCGGCTTTTATGAGAGGGAGAGCAGCATTCCCAGGACTCTTCCCCTTGCACCCAGCGCAGAGGGATTTTCAGAATAACGCTCCTCCTGCATTGGGTGCTGAAACCTTCTGAACGTCATGGCCCGGGAGGAGCAGCAGAGCAGGGAGACACAGCCCCAGAGCGGCTGGAGGCGCCCAGGGGTGAGAAGCAGGGCTTGCAGCAGTGCCCCGCGTTCTCCAAGGCAGAGCTGCTGGTCCCGCAGCTGCAGCGCACAAGGATTCCTCAGAAGGTTTTACAAAGAGGCCTGAAATTGACTGGATCATTCATTTGAATGTTTAAAATAATAATAATTAAAAAACCCAACCCTTTTTGAATAGGTTTGTTTCCCCTCAAGCAATTCAGGCAGCTGCTCGATTTCCATTTGAGCTCAAGATCCTTTTATTTATGTGCCATAAAAATTTGCAGGCAGTGGAAAGGTTGCTGGAGGGTTTGCGGTCGGAGGGTCACACCTTTCTCGCCACAGGACTGAGGGGTTTCCACTTTCTTCTTCTGCCTTTTGGGAGCACGAGAGGGAATAAAGATAGGGACAGAGGGGTCACAGAGGAACCAGTACAGATAAAAAGAGAAAAGATCAGTGTCTGCACAAAATGAAGCAACTGTCCTACAGATAAGTCTCCTACACTGCTTTTCACTAGTCCACCCTCAAAAGGGGCCAGTGTTAGATACAGAAGGCAGCGGCGGCCCTGGGGGGAAAATAGTAGGTGACAAGAGGAATAAGGATGGCTAAATGAATTTAAATAAGAGGTATATTTAAGGTTAGATGGACAACTGGCCTTTCATTTCTGGCTGTGCAAACGCTTCCTTTTTAAATACCTACTAATATTCTTTGGTCAAATGGGAGGAGAAGGGGAAGGAAGGCATCGGAGGGATTAATGTGATTTTTGGCATGATAGCAAGGAGGGGGAGGGAATGGCTTCTGCGTAGGGGAGCTTTAGAAATTCCTGATACCTTAGAGAAAACCTTCTGGAGGCCAGTAGAAGACAACTCTACACAGGGAGCAGTGTAATATGGAGAAGGAAGACTATATGTCAGCACTCCCTTTCTGATGATAGAGCAAAGTGTCACTCCAGGAAAACAAGCAAATTTCAAGGAGGGGAAAAAAGTGAGGCTATAAAACAAGCAGATTTTTTTTATATGTATACAAACCACACAGCCTGGATTGATTTTATGTTTTTAGAGGACTTCAATCATATGAATAAAGATGGCTTTCCCCAGCTCCCCTTTCCCAGTTGTTCACAGCTGGCTGACAGCCATCAACCACAGCAGCAAGGGCCAGAGCACAGAACGGAGCAGCCAGCACCGACATTGGTGGATGAAGACTACGAGAACAGGACAAAAGAGGCCTGGGGAGAGGTATCAACTAAAATAGAAAGGGACAGCAACAGGGCCACAGCACAATGACTTAATTTGTGGGTTTGTTCTCCTCTGTAGGGGTGGGCTGATGTGACACCCACGCACTGAGCAACAGCTGGCAACATCTGCCACAGCCCCTCCTCCTCTTCTTCAGCTTCCAAACACTTGCTGTCCTCATCAGTTCTTCTTACTTCTCCTCCCCTTGCACTTCCTGATTGCTGCAGTTTGCTTTTTTTTAATGAAGTCCCTTATCAGGGCTTCAAAGGGGAGGTGCACAGAAGTCAGGAAGAGGAGGGAGTGGCGCCTTCCAGTCTTTCAGGTTAAAATTGCAGACACACACATATGCATACACACTGAGAAAGCAAAGCAAGGAGGGAAATCAATAGCCCTGGTCAAGACTCATTTTCAAATCTGAATGAAGCTTGTCATTAGTAGAGCCCCACAGAAGCCACTGATTCCAGCCTTGATCTGATCCTTAAATGTCAGTCTTGAAGAATCATAGAAAATTAGGGGTTAGCAGGACTTCCAGGTGCCACCTAATCCATCCACTTGTCAAACAGCCCCATATGCATGAGATTCACCAGTAACGGGAAATGCCAGCTCCTTTTAATGGTTTGGTGCTGTGTTTGGACTAGAAAAATGCAATGAGCTGATCCTGCTTTTTACTGAATTTACATCACCCCTGAAGGCCAGCGTGTCCCAGGATCTCCAACGCGAGCAGGGCTGATCACTTACTCAGACCCTCCCCATCGCTAGCTCTGCCAATGGGCTTTAGCATCTTCCACACCGGGTTCAAAAGGGGTGGGGAGAGTTAGGAGGGATGATTGTGTGTGAAGGAGGAGTAAATTCAGACAAGTCTAATCTTGTCTCCAAAACTAGTGGTTTGTGGGGTTTTTTTTAACCTCTATTTCACTGAATGACACCTTACCAGGACAGTCAATAAGTAAGTGGTGATGGGGTGGGAGGGTGGAGGACTGGGGAGGGGTAGATGGGAGTATGAGAATGTAAGTGAACAGAAATGAGGAAAATAAGTTCTGTCCACCTGAGCACATTTCTGAAGGTGGACTTAACTGGTGATTAGCAAAGTCCGACTTAGCTGCTATTATCTCCTCCCTAGCTTGCGATGTAAATGTCAGCTTCCTGCAGCAGGGAGAGGACCACTAATGGCTGCGGCAAAGCAAGGAGGGGCAAGGAACTTCCAAATGAGCTTGACATTTTCTTAACCTGAAACAAACGGAGGCTGTGAAAGGCCAGGGAAGGAACCCATCGGAGCAACTGAGAGGGCTGTAAATGAAGAGCAAGACCTTGCTTAAACGCAGCCATTTGTAATGGGCTGTCGAGCTGTGACAGAGGGTGAGTTGTGGGAGTTTGCGTTGGGAGGGAGCGCCAACAGGGTGGGTGGTAGAGCAGATGTGTTCACACTCCCTTTTGGCAAAGAGGATAATAACATTTGCCTTCTTTAAAGGGAATACTGATGAATAGTTAGTAAGCCTGGGCTGGGCTGCTTTCCATAGGCTCACTATCCTCTCTGAGGGCATTTTATATGGGAGGATTTGGGAATCAGGACCTCTAAGCTAAATAAAAAAAAAGCTACACAGCAGGAATGATTCCCTTTCTTACAAAACTCAAAATTCAAAAAAACTTTTTATCTTCCTCGGGGCAAAAATGAGAGCTCAGAATTTTATGAGCTGAACTGGGAGGAGCAGCACAACAAACAGGTTCCCTCAGATGAGCCAATAGCCTGATTATCAGCGCAGTCACCTAAGACAGTAAATGCAGATGCAGGTCTTTGCCTCAGCCTGGTTCAGAGCAGGGCTGGTATCAACCATAGCTCAGTTGCTTTTTGGCCAACAGCCCTGTGTACCTCACCACCGTGACTCAGTTCTGCATCTATGCCCAATACTCGTCCCACTTAGGATTTCATCTAACCTAGTCCATCCCTCCCCAGAAAGGACTGATGTCAACCCCTGAGCATTTTCCAATTAAAATCTATTTCAGGGAATTCAGGGCATAGTAAAGGATTTGTGGTGCTGGGTCAGACCATAGGTTCCTTGAAACCTGCCTCAGAGAGCAGACTGGAAATATTCAGAGCAGGTCTGAGATCAGGACACAAAGAATTACTCTTTCCGCTGGCAAGTTTCCAGAAGTTACATCTCTAACTAAATGTAGTTTGTGCCACTGGAAGAACGCTCGAGTTTCAGGTACAGCTCAACCTACTAAGTCTCCTGGAAGACCAAAGCACCGGAACTTTCCTTGAACCAGCACACAGTCACCACATTATTTTTGCTGCACATAGGTACGTGCATGGGTTTGAAAAAGCTGCTTATTACAGTTCAATGGAGAAGGATAGACCATATTTTATCACAGATCTGCTTGTAAGGTTCATTATTGATTTTAATGTACCTGTGCCAAGAGGCAACGACGGGCACAGTTTTTTAAAGAGAAGGAAGGAAGATTAAATATACTCAATCCTTGTCACCTTAGCAAACATTTATCCATCCAGTTGTGTGTGATGAGAAGTCTCTATTCCAAAGAAGGAATTAAATTTTAATAGGACAGAAACATGTTTGTAGGGCTGTCATGGCCCAGGATTGGAACAGACTACAGCACGGCAGGGAAACGCCAGAGGCTGCTGACAGAAGAGAACCAGAAGGTGGTAATTTATGCCTGAAACGACTGATAGTGGGGAAGTCAGTGATGCAGGACAGGACTAACGTGGAGTGTCCCAGCCACTGACGGTAGAGAAATTCCCTGCTCAGAAAGTAGGCAGAGCAGGCCCCAGCAATGCCCTGGCTGTAGCTACTGCTCACAAAGGTGATGCCAAAGCTACAACAAAGGCCAGAAAATCTCAGTACAGACAACAAAGTTCGTCACCGGTGTGCCAATACGTAGAGTCACCGGTGTGCCAATACGTAGAGTCACCGGTGTGCCAATACGTAGAGTCACCGGTGTGCCAATACGTAGAGTCACCGGTGTGCCAATACGTAGAGTCACCGGTGTGCCAATACGTAGAGTCACCGGTGTGCCAATACGTAGAGTCACCGGTGTGCCAATACGTAGAGTCACCGGTGTGCCAATACGTAGAGTCACCGGTGTGCCAATACGTAGATTCTATGGCTCTATACTCACTGCCATGGGCTTCCCCAGCAGCAGGACTCAGTCTGCAGAACTATGTTTACAAGTAAGCCTCTTCCCTTCGTTGCACATGGGCTTTGCTCCAGTTGAGGAAAGTTTAATCCTTCCAGGTAACACCAGCCAAGCTCAATGCTAATGAGAAGGTTAATCTCCTTCCTTGGGCAGAGAAAGGCTAGTGCTGCAGGTGAAACCTTAGCTGGGCACTTCAGGTTACAGCCCAAGGCCTTCAGGACCAGAGTGAAGCAGGTGATATAACGTGTACCAATGAACTGGACCAGTGGAGGCTGGCGAGTGGTTTGGGCAACTCGCACCTCCTCTGCCGTGCTGTGCCACAGAGCAGGCACAGCAGAGGCTGCTGCTCTCCCACTGTCCTGGTGCACACTCAGGTTCACTCCATGCTCCAGCAAAGAACTCACTTTACCTCCTGCCCTTTAGTGGCCTCCACAGCTTCTTACTTCCAGTCATTACCAGCCATGGTCTGGATTTAATGAGGCCAGAGTTCACTGGATGAAATAAATGCAGGTCCCTGAACCCTCTAAACCAAAGCTAATGAAAAATATATGCTCCTGCTCTCATTTTCACATCCTGCAAATTATCTGTGCTAATGCACACAACTCTGCTCCTCCGCAGCTTCAGATGCTGAACTTTGAGTCTTTGTCACATCAGCCAGCACCAAGTAATTCTGTACAGAAGTCTGACATTTCCAGTTGAAAAAAATAAATTGATTAAAATTCAACAGGCATGTAGTGTTCAGCTTTTAAAGGTCGGCAAATCTAAGGAACTATCAACTGTAAAATAATTCAGCATTTAGAGGGGAGGGGCAGCTGGGGGGGTCCTGGGAAGAGGGAGGGAGCACAGAATGTTAGGATCATTTACTGCCTGCATTTCGCTGTCAAGAACATAATTACAGGCAATTTAATTACCGTATAATGGAACGGGTCCATCTTCCTGAGCATCACGGCCAGCTCCTGCTTTGCCTCCCTGGGCCCTGTGCAGTGCAGATGTGGGAGGGGACTCTGACAGTGACCGGGACCTCCCACGGGCATCTGCAAGGGGACCTTGGAGGATGAAGATGGGTGACATTGTTTCTGCTGCTTCTCATGTTCGAGACTGGATCAGGCTCATATGAAGGAAACTTTCAGTCATCCAGTAAAAGGAAGAAGGATGGGGCTGTTGGTGCAGTAGTGGCAGAAAATCCCTGCTGAGAGAACTGCTTTCACATGTGAAATATGAATTTACAGGTCCTCTTTCTAGCACACGGTTTTCTATTTGGTCTTGCATGTTTCCTGTGGGCTTCCCTGTTATTAGGAGGCCCTGCTGACTATGGAAGCTAAGATGGACAAGCACAGCCCTGTAAGTGAGCTACAAAGATGAGTACCGATCCCCAAGGAAACCAGGTCAGCATTTCAAAAGCTGCCCCATCCATCTCACTTCACTGGAGTTCCACCAAGACCCAAATCGGTGCCTTGAAGTTCCTCCAGTTCTGCCATCTGGGTTTTGCTTTTCAAGGTCTGCACTACCCACTTCTGAATAAGATCACATTAGACAAACAGGAAGCAAAGTCCCTTTGCACCAACCTTGATGGACCACCAACATCTACACGAACAAGAAACCTGGATGCAGAAGTCGTCAGCCTGCACCTTCTTTGACAGGTTGCAAGTTACTAATTAGGACTCCCTCCCTTCCCTTGATTGCACTCTGCATACATAAATCATGTTATCTAATGCATGGCTTCTCTTCCTTATCCCACCCTCTTGGTAAAAATCTTTGTTCTTCACATCCTTTTGTGCAGGAACTTGAGACCAACTTTTTCCAGACTGGAACATGTTTGGTTTCACTGTTCTGCTGAAGTCAATAACTACATCCCATGGGAAACGTCTCCTAGAGCTTAGTGCCCAAGAGAGCAGAGGAGGCGTTGGAGCCCACCTGAGTGGTGTTTGGGGCAGTGGCCTGTGGGCAGCCAGTACTTGGCCTCCTTCTGGCTTTCTGTCCTGTAGGTTAGCAGGAAATGGACAGGGTGATGTGCTGATTGACTTTCCCAAGGACTTGATCACAGCCTATTGTACAACCCAACTGTGACCCCTACAGGTCTTTGAAAAGAGAGTACTGCTTTCCTCAGAGGCAGGCACAGGGAGAAGAAAAGAAAATGAGCAAGGCATCTCCTCCATCCTTATCATTCAGTACCCTTGAATATCAGGGCACAGTTGATACGCCTGTGATTTGTTATTCCTTGTAATATCAGATTCTCCTGTTGCTCACACAGGTGCCATGCATTGATTTTAGTGGGGACAGGATCACTGTGACTGAAGGGAAAAACATGGTCCATGAAGTTCCTGGTGAATCATGCTCTCCAGGCCAGAGACCACCAGAGGACTTGGCTCCAGGGAGCACAAATACACATCAAAGGAGAGCAAGATGACTCCTACCGCAAGGTGGCTGTAGGAAGCTTCTCCGGGGGAAATTGTGACTCAGCAACAGGCCAAACCAACCTTGAAAAATTGAAATAAGGGGAAAAGAAAGAGAAAGAGAAGGGCCAGCAGGCACATTGCTGTTGCTCTGTCTTTCGCCCAAATGCTGTTTCGTGTCAGTACAAAGGAGAGGCAGAAGAAAGGGAACAGTCTGTCTTCTTCATTTAAAATGCTCCCAGCCTAATCTTTGCTAACTCTGCTCCACCCTTGGGCCTCTGTGTTGCCTTGTCTCAAGAGGAATCCACTACACTGCATCACTGCAATCTCCTGCTAAGCTTTTGATCTCACTGGCACTTATATCACTCAGAAAGTCCCTCTGCCCTTTACCCTGCCTAGCGAGTCCCTTTTGCGAGCAGTGGGAGACCCACACCCCTACACTGTCTCCACCCATTATCTTAGCCCAGCAGAGGAATTCAGCTCATCCATCTCCACATACAAAACCTCAACCTCCCTTCTCCAAGACCACAGACTGGCAGCCATCAGCTCCAGTGCACTACACATCACCCTGGATCATGGTGGATCAAACCCGCAAGTGTCAGCACAGCACCAGGCTGCATGGGTACATCCCACATGGTCAAGATGCTCCAGATCCTAATCCTTCTGGCAGAAAAACCTATGGCCTGAAGCCTGTGCCAGGGAAAGAAGAGGAACCCCTGCAGCTCCACATCCCATCAGTGTGGAGCTTGCAAAACCTGGACCTGGCAAAAGTGGGCACCATAACTCCCCACTGAGCAGGGCTTGCTGATGGCAACACCCAGGGCTCACTCATGAATCCACAGCAGCCAGGCTAGCTGCTCTGCCTCCTTCCCCCCCTCCCACTGATACACAGCAGCCAAAAAGCACCATGTTGATTATTCAAGAGTGGAGTCTTAACAGCTCTAATCAGTTGATAATCCAATAACACACTCAGCTGAGCCACACTCTCAGCTCCCAGGTCCCTGCCACTGAGAGAACATTTACAGCTGCGTCATGTTGATAATAACTGCCCAGCGGTCAGGAGGAAGGCACAGCAAACGATTCCCCCCTTGCTGCTGCCTCGTCCTCCTTAGCCAGGGCAGAGGCAGGCAGACTTTTCCTCCCCACTGCCTTCCCCTGGCCCCTCTCTGCCTACAGAGAGAGTGAACTGCTGCACAGCTGGCTGCTGGTGCGGTCCTGTCCCTTCCCTTGCAACAGCCCAGCTCCTGGGATCCTCAGCAAAACAAGATGCCTGTTCTCTTGAGCTACCCCCCTGGCAAAACTGCTTTAAACGTAATAAATAAAAGAGGAAGCATCAAATCCATCATTTTGAGGGCATTTGAAATGCAAGATGCCAGGGACCAGCCAGCACAGCCTCAGGCCCTTTCAGTTCTCCAACACTTCAGCACAAACTGTGAGCATTCAGCCTGGGTGGCCTGGAGCCAGCACACAGGGAGAGACATTAAATGCAGAAATATCCCTTCCTCTGCACCACCCCAGCTTTCCATCCACAATCCCTTCCCGAGGCAGGCAGAAAACCATTCACACCTGCTTCTCACTGCTTTCACAGCCTGATTTCTCAGAGTGCCTGGCTGAGTCTCCTGGCAAAGCCCCCTCTTTGCCTCACCTTCCAGTCATCCATTCTGTGTAACTCCTCTTGTCCATGCAGGCCCCTCTCTGGGTCTTTGACACATGCCTGGGTCTGTGCTCAACCCCCTCCTGCCCCATACAGGGTGTGCCTGGCCCTGCCTCATTTATCAATACCCCTCATTAGCCCTGTGATTACTTATTTCCTTCAGGTGTATTGTCAGAGCTGCACTAGTAAAATAGTGTGGAAAGCCATCTGAAGGCCTAAATACAGATTTTCCATGAAAAGATTAAACCAATTTGCCCATGCATTGAAAGGAATTGCTGCATTTGTGTGTGTATGTGCTTGCATGTGTGCAGGAGTTTGTGTGTTCAGAGCTTATCACCGTTTATTTCCTGAAACACTTTAGTTGGTAGATTTACTAGACAGAAGAAAGCTGGATCCCTACTGTAACCCTTCTTTGGGTACCTGAAGAAAAAAAGTAACATGAAATAACCCAAAGAGAGAGACCTGTGCAGGTTGTTTCTTCATCACCAGCTCATAATGCCTGAATGCCTCCCAATGGCTGTTTTTCATGGGCAGCCCCATGGAGTAGGAAAATGCACTGCTCCTAGTAATATTAAGATGTTCAGGTCTAATGGAAACTAAACAGGTGTTGTTGTTCACTAGGGTGTGTGTGAAAGGGAGGAGAGCTGGACCCGGCCTCCTCTGCGGCCAGGGACTGTGGGCACCGCGCACCCAGGATCCCCGTGGGTTTACGCTGCTCTGTTCTCTCCTGACGCAAAACTTCCTCCCCCTCAAACCCCATGGTGGGACATGCTAGCCTGCTCTTCCTCCCCTTCCTCCTCCTCCTCCCGGGATGCTGCCTGTTGCCATGGCAATGCTGCCAGCCAACCTCACACCCAGAAAGAAGGTGCCCAGTTGCCCATCCTCTCCACAGCCTCGTGCAGCACCCAGGAGGGTTCCCAGGGGGGCTGTGGAGGCACCGGCCACTGCCATGCACAGATCATTGTGGACCTGCCCTGCTGCACCCCTTCCACCTCTCCCCAAAAGCCAGCTTGCTCCCCTCTGCCCCTTCTCCTGGCTGGGCCCATCTTCTCCCTTTCCTGCAGACCCCAATTAATGCTGGATGTCAGTTCCCCAGAGCTGCACCAGGAATGAACCGTGCTTGCATGGGGCTGGCTGCAGTCTCTCCCTCCTGTTCTGGCAGGTGTCTTCCATCTCCAACCTCCTCTCGCTCCCTGCAAGGTCTTACCCATGATGGATCCCAACCAGGAATTCTTTCTCTCCTGGTACTTTTGCTCGCTGCCCTCTTCACAGCCTGCCTCTTCTGGCACGGACTTCCATGCCAAACTACTGGTCTCAGGCACAAAGCAGTGGGCATTGCCGCTCACCGCCCAGGGTCGACGCTCGCTGCTGCAATACCATCAGCCTTCAGAGCCGCAGGAGTGGGACACGCACATCCTGATGCAATAGGAATGCAGGGAGCAAAAGAAAAACCCATTAAAATCCAGACCCCAAACCTCTTTCTTGCCTGCGCAGCACACACGGCAAAGTTAGTTCACCGTTTCCCCTTGTACTGCTTATTTTGGGTAGAATGCAGGTCCTAATAGATTGCGATAGCTCCGATGGGGCTCTTCTGCTCTATTGTGTGTGTAATCCCCTTTCTAAAAAACAGTCCTGCCTGATTATATGCTTAGGCAAGAGGCTAGAAAAACCCCAGGGACACTAAGATTCTCTACAGAATATTCTGGGAAGAGCTGGGTTTTTGGAACTGAAAACAAAGTGAAGTGCCACTGGCTCACTTCTTCCTCGCTTTGCAAAAACCTTCACAGCAATAACGATGACGTGCGGGGGGGGGGCTGGGGCCATGGACGTGCCTGGGAAACATCCTGTCTGTGTAGCGAGGGGGGCGAAGGGGAGAGGAGCTTGTACAGCACATCTCCAGGGAAGGACTTTCCTGGTAGAGGCTCTTCAGGGCTGCAAAATGCCGCTGCCAGCACCACAGCTCCAAGCCCATATGAGCGAGTTGGGGCCAGATGTGACCACCCCACCAGTGGTTTCAAAGTCCTGGCCGTTCAATCCTCTCCAGTCCTTTCCGATTTCACATTAATTGGGCCAGTGCACAGCAATTTAGCGTGATCCCACTGGGCCATGGAAGGTCCACGCAGGTCCTGATCAGCCTCGTTTCATGCTCCAGGCAGAGGGCTAATCCCCAGGGATATGGTGAACTGCCTTCACCTCCCCGCTCCCAGGGCCAGCCTCGCTGAAGCTTCTGGGCCTTTTAGGATGAGGGCCTGAGGAAGGGGTAAGGACCCATCCATGCATCAAGATCAGCCCCTGCCCAGGTGCTTCCCTGTGCCAGAACCTTTGATCCCCTTTCTGGGGGCTTGGGGGGTGTTTTTAGGCAGCCTGTAAGGGGCGAGGATGGGCAGAGAGTGTACGGACAGCACAGGAGGTGGGTATGTGGACTGGTGGGCTGCAGAAAACCACACATATGGTGCTTAAACATCTCCGGGGCTTCCTCGGCCCCTTCTCCACATTTGGCCCTTGGTCTCTTTGGTACATGGACTCCGCAGCCTTGATGAGGAGGGGCCCAATTAGCAGAAACAGCTTTACAGCAGAAACCACTGGGCTGAGACTCCCAGCTCATTTCACATATCGCTGGGCCCTGCAAAGCCATCGGTTGGTAATGGCTTTCTCTCAGCACTTGGACAGGAGCCGGTAGCCCTGAGCCGAAGGCTGTGTGGTCTGTTACAGTCCCCTGCACCACCCGCCCCACCCCAAATACCACCCCTCTGTGCCGCAGGCATCCCCGCTGGGAAGAGACGACAGTGCACAGGGGTTTGCTTCTCCAGGGCTCTGCGGAGACCTTCCTCGCACAGAGTGCCCATCGAGGAGTCGCTGCACTGATTTTCCAGTGTGCTGGGGAATAAAACTCTTCACGGCGGTCATTTTGGCTGAGCACTCTTTGGGGTATATTTGATTTAAGCCGTGATAATCAGGTGTACCCCTGGTCCTCAGCAGGCAGCAGCTCTTAATCAGGAGAGTTTCTGCTGTGAGTAGTAAAAGGCGTGCAGGCACGTCCCCCGAGGGCCGTCGCTCGCTGCCTCCCGCCACTGCGCATTGCTTACCGAAGCTGGGGCTGGGAAGGGCAGCGCTGGCAGCGGGAGGCCGGCCAGTCTGGGGCAGAAAGCGTGGAAAAAGGGAGTGCCAGCAGTCAGAGACCAGGCAGCAACAGGGAGGTTTGGGGGCTGTATCTCAAACATTTGGGTGGCACCTGGCACAACGGGCACCTGACCATCTTCTGGGGGCCTTAAGTCCTGTGACGGCCGTGCCCCTGCTGCCGTCGCCTGCGCTGGCTGCCGCGAGGAGCCCTGCAGGGACTCCCTGGCTGCCGCCTGCCAGGATCAAGCCCGTGCCTGGGCTGAGGTTTGGCACGACCTGACCTGCTGGCACCGCTGTGGTCCGCTCTGCCGCCGCGCATCCAGGGCTCCCAAACCGAGCTCGGCGTCGCATCCCCTCGCTGCTGCTCTGCCCCCTCCTTCCTGTCATTCGGTGACATAATGGAATCAAATTAAAGCCCCATTTACCAGTTTTATTGCCTATTATTTATAATACTCCAGCTCCAAAGTGCTGTTTTATAGAGTGCTTAAGCTGCCATTGCTGGATAGAGTTTGCCATAAATGTCTCCACATGCACAGAACATAATGTCCTCGCATCGTGCAGGAAAAGGGAAGAGATTATTCTCAATTATTTCATATAGTCTGTTTTATTGTCTTATTGTAATAAACTGTCATACCCTACAACACTTTAAAATCAATAGTTTGCATTAAAAGTAATGAAAAGTAGTTATTAATCCCGCTTAGTGCTTCCGCTCTTCCGCTCACCGCGAGGCGCTGGAACAGGGAGCGGGTGATAATTATTCATTTCCGATCAATAGGAACATTTCCCAGCGCTCCTGTGTGTATCGCCGCTCTCGCAGCTGTCTGAGTTCATGGGAATGGAGGGCAGGGGTGGTGCCTCGGTTTTCCTCCACTGTCAGCGCCTATGGGACAGAATGGTTTTGTTTGAGAAGTAATCCGGACTCTAAATGCAAATGAAGCAGGGGATTGTTTTGTTTTGTCTCCCAGAGAGCTGCCAGATTTATGGCACATGGGATTTTTTTCAAAAATAAATCAGATGTATAGTATTGGTCCATGGCAGTTTTTTGCTCATCTCTGGACTAACTCAGCTAACTCCTTCCCCGGACCGGGTGTCCTGGACATCCGACCAGCAGTGACTGAGTCACTGCCAGGCATTTCTGAAACACCCATCGGTGCCACCTCGCAGCGTCTCAGGAGACACCAAGGCCCTTGTCACAGGCTCTCAGTTTGAGGGGACGTGTGTAGTTCTCTGGAGCCCCAAAATGGACTCCAGCGACACGGGGTGTGGGTGGTGCCCACTCACGTACTGCATCTGTTCCTAAATCTGTGTGTTGGGGCATGAATGGAACCTGTGCTTAGGGCTCTGCTCGCACGCGGTGCCAAAGGCCCTGTAAAGATTTAGGAGGAGCCTGGACCTTGGAAATGTAGGAAGACCCAGCCAAGCAGACCCAGCTTCTCTCTGGCAGAGAGAAGCCTCCAAACAGCCACCACCAACTCTTTCCAAACATAGGCTATATGTGTCCCCAGTACTTCAGCCCCTGGTAATCCCCAAAATCTTGGATTTATTCATAGCTCTGAGGCAAAGACTTTATCTTCTGCAGGAACAATTTGCATCCTCCATCCATGGTGCAGGCTGGACCTCCCTGCTCCCAGAGCAACACAGCTCTTGCATTGCTCAAGGGCAGAGCATGATGAATGTAGGAAAAGTTGAGCTGGACTCCAGGTTTCTTTGGGATCCTGCAGCGAGGTATGCAAATCTCATATGTGCTGGGCAAGATGAACCAACTTTGACCTTTTTCACATCTGTCATCTTTGCTTCATGAGTCCTTGGCCTGGTTTCACCTGAGATAAGAGTTAATTTTCTTCCTGGTAGCTGGTACAGTGCTGTCTTTTGGATTTAGTATGAGAATAACGTTGATACCACGCTCATGTTTTAGTTGTGCTAAGCAGTGCTTACACTAGCCAAGGACTTTTCCAGGTTGCCATGCTGTGCTGGGCACAAGAAGCCGGGAGGGGAGGGGGCCCAGCCAGGGCAGCTGATCCAAACTGGCCAGAGGGACGTTCCACACCACATAATGTCATGGTCAGTATATAAACTTTGGGGAGTTGGTCGGGGGCCGGCAATCGCTTCTCAGGTATGGGCTGGGCATCGGTGGGCTGGTGGTGAGCAGTTGCATCATTTGTTTTCCCTGGGTTTTGTTCTTCTCTCTCTTTTCTGTTGTTTTCCTTTTTCACTATTATTATTATTGTTGTTGTTATCATTATTACTATTGTATTCTATTTTATGTCAATTATTAAACTGTTCTTAGCTCAACCCACAACTTCTCTTATTTTTTGCCCTTCCGATTCTCTCCCCCATCCCTTGGGGGCAGGGAGGGTGACCGAGCAGCTCTGTCGTGCTTGGTTGCCAACGGAGGTTAAACCACAACTCTCTTCGTACTATCTGGAACAGGTGAGTTCCTCCCTACATGTTGTCCAATGTTGCGACAATGTGACACGTAAGTCATAGTGCGTATTAGTACTTCAGTAAAGCAAAATGGCCCTTTCCCAAGGGCACACATTTATGTTAACGCCTCATTGCAGACATGGTAACATCCACCAATGTGTAAATTATGTACATTTTCCAAAAACTGGATTTTGTTAAACCTGGACAATGGGGTTATGGTACAGGCTGAGCTCTCTGCCACTCTGCATCTCCAAGGAGGCAGGAACAGTTATCCCTGACCTCTGTGTTGAAGTGTAGAGAGGAGAACTGACTGATGCAGGAGTCAAGGCCAGGAGCAGGAGCCTGGACACCTTCCCCCAAGGCAGTGTCCTGCTCCAGGCTGGGGCCCGCCCCGGTACACATGGCGCAGCTGGGAATAGCTGCTGAGCAGAGCTCAATTTCAGCTGGGGAAGGATGGGGAGAGCAAATAAAGGGATAAAGAGGCATGCTGAGCACCGGGCCCATTCTTTTATTTCTATTATTTTTTAATCATATTCCCAGTTCTTTTTTTCAATGGGAAAACCCAGCTGGCTGCTTGGATTGACTTTGTCTCTGATTCAATGCAGTTGTAATGAAAAGAGTCCACTAGCACATTAATTGTCATGATAAACATCAAAATCACCCATCCACCTGCACACACAGAGCTCCATGGCAGGCTCATCACAGCAGCATTTCTTCACCGCCACTGTCTGCAATAACTGAGAAATAGAACAAAATACTAGTAGAACCCAGAAGGAGTTATCACTGCCTGATCAGATCTCAAGCGATTTTTTTATTTTTAATAAAGTCCGTCTTCCCCCTTGTTTGTCAGAAGCACTTTGCTTTAAATGTTATATGAGCAGAAGCAGGAATTACCTGTGTCTGCATTCACTCAGGGAAGGAGACATAACCCGGCATTTCCACTCCTTCCATCCAAAGATCTCAAAGCAGTTAAAAGCACCCTTACTCCAGCCAAATGGCTCCATTTTTATAGGCCCCAAAGCATCGATGTGCGAACCCAAAGAGCCACAGCTAACAGGAGCACGAGTCGGAGCAGGCTCCTGGAACTCAGCAAAGCTGACTCTGACCCAACACGAGCAAGGGAGAGACTGAGGGAGGAATAACATTAAACCACCAAAGCACTGACTTCCAAGAAAGGTGAAACATCCTCCGCACACGCTGCTTCTCATTAGCTGTCAATAGACACAGGTGTCTAATTTAGGAGCCTCTCTCATTTGATGATGCCATTCTAAGTGGTGTTCCTAATTTCTGTATGTCTCTGGCAGAGCCAGGAATAAACCCCCCAAATCAGTAACCCTTTCTTACTCTGCAGGTGTCCCAGCAAGGGTACTGGGGGACAGCCAGGGGCAATGGGGAGCTCTGCCAATGCTGTTTCCACCTTGTTCTTTAATGGTTGACCCAACCATCCCTCACCTCTCCCTGCTTTTCCCACACTCACCCGCACTGGAAGCTCGTTACCCAAGTGTCCGTGAATGGCAGTACTCTGTGCCTCCCAGGTCCCTTTCCTTGCCCCTAGAAAAGGCACCCTGGCACCTTGCAAGCACCATGGGCGCAACTGCATTGAGGATAGGGGGCTCTGCTGCCCAGGGACAGGAGCTGGGGAGGAGGTGGGGAAGGGGGCCAACCTCCCGCACAGGAGCCTTAGTAGTGTGCCAAGACCCAAGTGTGTTCAAAGAGAGAGGAGGGAGGGATGGCAGTCACTGTCCTGGCAGCTCAGTGAGATGGGTGAGAAGGATGGGTCTTTTTTCTTACCTAGACGATAGGGCTTTAATCTGGCTTTGACATTATCTGAAATTAAAATCAAACCTGACACACGGACAGTGGCAGAAATGAATTACACCTCTCCTGCCAGTAGATAATCCCCTTCTAATTCCCCCACTTTATTCAGATGGGAGATGGTTTAAGGAAAGAGGAGGCAAGAAATATTTTCCCTCTCCCTCTTTGCAGATGGAAGCTCTTCCAAAGCCTCTCCCTGGCACAGCCCTCCCAGTGTGCATCTGCTGGCTGCCAGCGCCACACCACATCAGGTCACCCAGCAAACTTCTCCCCCCGATGAGCAGCACCCTCATCACCACCGTGCACTGATACAGCCGCTCTCCAGACCCAAGCAGAGGAACTGAGAGAGCAGCACGCAAAGGGGTAATGCCTCGGTGTGCAAAGGAACAAAGAAACAAAAACCTGTATCCTGAAACAAAGGATCACAGAATGAGGACACAAATGTTAACACACAATAGCTTTATGTCTTCTTACCTACTTTTCCCCACCTCTCAGCTGTGGTTCTCTTTTGCACAGCAGCACCTCGTAGTTTTTTTCATTTTCTGAATTACCCTGGCTGTGCTGGACCGGAGGGTTCTCTCTCTCATCCCTCCCTTCCCCATAACTTCTCAACCCATATGCCAGTTTCAACCAATTTAACAGAGTAGCTAATGCAAATCTATCATGTTCCTCCAGGCTGTATAAGAAACAGGTGGCCAGGTAGAGGAAAGATATAGGAACATAATTAGACATCAGAGAGGTCACAAATGACAGCACTACAGGAAACCTGGCTTTGCCTGTCCTGCTGCCCACACAGTGAATCACTCACTACACCACTGTGCCATCCAGCAGAGTGTTTTTACCTCTGTCAACAGCTGTGAGCCCAAGACACCAAAAGTCTCAAAGGTCTGCAAGGACAGACTGAAGCGCTGACCTTTGCAGGCTGAAGTTCCCGAGGACAGGGGTGCCAGCTGTCTCACCTCCCCACGCTCTGCCGGTGATCGCTACCTTGTGTAGGCGACACCACGGTGGTGAGGTGCCCCTGTGCTCTTCGTGCCATCCCTGGTCAGCACAGGTGAACCTTCACTGTTCCCGGGCAGCTGTGTGTCCTCACAGGAGCTACTGCAAGATGTTTTGGCCTTTGGACCCCTTCAAGACCTCTCAAGACCTCCTTGTGAGAAACTCTTCCTATCATCCCTCCTTTCCAAGTTGTTGCCTTGGAGAGAGGACGTAGAGGTTGATGTTAGCCCTTAGTTCCTCCCACATCCTCCATGCCCTTGTTCTCCCTCATCAGCGTCCCCCAAGTCGCTCATGCCCCAGCGCCCCTGCCCCCTACAGCAACCCTGTCAAACGCTTTCTCCTTCCCACCACTCTGTGCCTTCCAGGCAGCCACAGGCGGAGGGTGTGAAAGCCTCAGCTCCCAAAAGAGCAAAGCTGAGAGACCTGGGAGCATACTCAGAGGGAAGCGAGATGGTAGTGGGGATGCTGTTAGCCTTTGTCCCATCACTGCAGCTCCAGGAGGACACGGGGACATGGAAGTGAGGAGAGATGAGACTGATGAGCTGTTTGCTCCTCAGTCACAGCTTCAAACCCATCTCAGAGCAGCATTAGCTGAAAGCAGGGGAAACACAGCGCTTTTAATGGCCTCACAGCATCCGTCCCTTCCTCAGCCAGCCTGTGGTAAGCAAATACACACTGAACTCCTCCAACACAAATGGCCATTTCAGTGGAGGAGGTACGATAAAGGGCAGCAAGACGACCTCGCTGTCCCCATAGCTGAATACCAGCTAGTGCTGCATGCATCAAGTCGGTTTGCCTCAGTGGGTAAATTTTGAGTAATTAAATAAACAGTAAGTTTTAATGTGGTTTCTTTGTCTGCCTGGTGAAAGCTTCTGCATGGGAAGAAATTATTTAGAGAGCCCCTCCTCCCCAGAGGGATCCCCTCCTCCATCCGCTGTTTCCTCTTCCCCAGGACTAATGCAATCCCTGACCATAAGTGAGTGTGGTTAAAATCAGCTAGGAATCTGCAGCACAATTCAATTTCAGAGCCATTCCAGCCAATAACGGCTCTAAAGAAAATATAATGTGTAATTCACATAGTAATATCCCCTTAATTACATTTTTTGGAACAGTCTTTTCTCTCTTGGTGTCTGCACCCTCCAGCCCCAATAAGCATATCTAAAACTAGAGAAAGTCATCCATCTCTTAAAACATCACAAGGGATGGGAGGGAAATTGCAGGAAGAAGAGATGAAAATTGCAGGGAATTTTGCCCTTTTTGTGGTGCATTGTTCTTGGCATCACCTCCGCATGCTGGGTAATTGATTTTCCATGGAACACTTAGAGATCTTTTTTTTTTTCAATTTAGTTTTTGAATTTTAAATTAATTTCACGCCCATCAGCTGGACCTGCACATCGAAACCTCCTGTGTTATCCTCAGAATAAGCATAGAAAAGAGACAGCAGGGATGAGTCCTAATCCACATGTCCTACAGCTACGGCTGAATCCCACTGTGTGCTGTGTAAACATTGATGCTTATCCATCCTCATGTATCTGGTCCTAGAAATGGTTAGGCCGTACTGCCCTCCATAGCTCTTTGGTGTGATCTTCTCCTGGAAGCATAGATCCTAAGGCCAAAGGGACAACCTAGTTTGACCTCTGATATAAGAGGCCATGGGATTTTCCTGCATCCTGACCTGTTTGGAGTATCAACTTTGGAAGAAAAAAACAGTCCGGTCATGATGGACGAGGTGGAAAAATCAAGGACCTGGGTGGAAAAATCAAGGACTGGGGTGGAAAAATCAAGGAGAGCATTAAGTCTTCTACTCCTGCACAACGGAAAGGCGTCAAACTTCGCAACAGGTATCTAATGTAGCTTTGTCATGGCATCTCTCTCAGCATCACTCCTGTACCTGACCAGAGAGCTTGGGCACAGTCACATCCAACCCTCGCAGCAGAGTCTGCTAGGTGCCTCATGGCCTCCAGCAGGGTATGAAATCTGGAGACAAAACTGCAGCTCCGGGTGGAACGCCAACATATTGCAGAGCTCTGCATTGCAAATCTCCAGCATTTGAGCTGAAAGATGCAGCTCCCTTAGCAAAAGCTGTCACAGGTTCATCAGCAGCTCCGTGTGACCCAGACGGCACAGCGAGGGGGTACGGATTACAAGTGCACCTTCTGTTGGAACAGCTGATCCCATCCATGGCGGCAGGAAAACAGCTCATAACACCTGTTGAGTAAGTGCTGGAAGGAGCAGTATTTGCCAGCAGCTGGTACACATGGGCTATCTTCATAACACGGACACAAGTCATAATCTTGACTGAGATTCCCAGCAAGAGGCTAACTGGGAGGCTATAGCTAACAACGCACACAGCTGCGACTTACCAAGCAAGAGCTGAGCCAGGAGCAAGAAGCCATTAGAAAGTAATAGTGTGAAAACACTAATGGCCTAGAGCCAGATTTGAATTAACAGTCCAGGAGAAAAGAAGCCTATCAACACTTCTTAGTTTCCCTTTTGGTTTGCTATAGGACTGTAGTGCTCCCAGAAACCTGGGAGAAAATGGTGGTGTATCCTGTCAAGGATTTTGCCCCCAGCGCTTTGCAGTGCATTAACCTCTGCTCAGAAGATCCTCCGCTCACTGGCCTTCCAGGCTGGGAGGCTAATGAAGGGAAGCACTGAACGGTGGACCAAAAAATTAAAGACCATTAGGGCTTTCCATATGAATTTACAGGCAACTTTAAAGCACGTCACGTAACAAAGACATACGAGTGACTCAGACTGAAGGCAGGTTCTACTTTATTCTCCCCGTTTGAATTACTCAAACTGAAAGCAATTACCCACTAAGTATGCAAGAGAGCCTGTGCAAAGGTCCGTGACAGATGAACGTGCAATGGAGCCCATTGCCTGGGACCTCCTCCAGCACGCACCTGAGTCAGCACCTAACGCAACAGGAATCTGATCTCCTTTGTGATGGGACTGTTGCGGTTTGGGCCCAGTCAGCTACTAAGCACCACCCAGCCGCTCGCTCGCTCTCCCCTGGTGGGATGAGGAGAGGATCAGAAGAGTGAAAGTGAGAAAACTCGTGGGTTGAGATAAAGACAGTGTAATTGGTAAAGCAAAAGCCGCGCACACAAGCAAAGCAAACCGAGGAACTCATTCACTGCTTCCCATGGGCAGGGGGTGCTCAGCCATCTCCCGGAAAGCAGGGCTCCATCACACATAACGTTTACTGGAGCTGGTTTTAT
The DNA here is from genome assembly GCF_963921805.1 of Phalacrocorax carbo. Classification (NCBI taxonomy): domain Eukaryota; kingdom Metazoa; phylum Chordata; class Aves; order Suliformes; family Phalacrocoracidae; genus Phalacrocorax; species Phalacrocorax carbo. The sequence goes on from NC_087530.1 coordinate 8,999,832, forward strand.
GCATGTTTTTCCAGCTCCTACACACCTTTCAGCACACTGTCCACTCTTTACCCTCTTCTCCCAGACCCCGAAGCCTTTTCCTCCTCTTTCCACCGTGCTAGCTCATTCCACACAGCAGCAGGGAAAACAGGGTGTTGGAGAGCCCCACGCTGATAACCCCGATGGTCTAGCTATAGAAGCAAAGCACAGACAGCGCACCTCCTCCTTTCCAAAACCCTGACACCATCAGCCTGTACCTGCCATCCCTTCACAGCCTGAGCCATGAGCTTCCCACAGCTGCTCTCAGCATCTCTGTTGTACAATCTCACATGTGCGAGATATATACCAGGTGCTTCCTAGCTCAGCCCCCTCTGGATGTGACTCTCCATGGCCACATACTGGCCTGACTCCCTTCCACAGATGGTTTCTCCCCCTCCTTCCCCTCCCCACAGTAAATATGAAGTCTCTCTGTGATTCTGCATTCTGGTGTGACCGACAGCACTGGGGTGAAACCACTTAGCACAGATGGCAAATTATCCTTCCCAGCTGCTCCTGTGTGATGTAGACCTTTTCTAGCTACGTCGTTCTTCAGCCCTGGGCTCTTCTTCCTCCATGCTGCCAGTGGACCTCAGTGCCTGGATGAAAATGGGTTCCAGTAACTCCCAGTGATGTCAGTAGGGGTTACATCCAGGCTGAGAGGACAGGCCCCACCACAAGCTCTCTGTTGGCAGAAGGAAAGGGAGTTTCCATTCTCTAGCTTATGCTTTGATCTTTTAGTTTCTCTTTTCAGAACTTCTTCGACTTCTTTCTTCAATGGAGGGAGTTCATAGAGGTTGTCAGGGAGGACTACACGCTTGTAAATACGTGTGTAACATCTTACATCTTTTTTTAAAAATCTTTTTTTTTTTCCCCATTAAAACAAGTCAATAAAACACAGAAAACATCTTCCACAGATATCCTCAGGGCCCCCTTATTCTGCCTACTCTGAATGTTTCATATTTTGCTGATGCTTTGTCTGCCTTCCTCTGTTCTCCATCTATGATCAGGAGTTCCTCAGCTGCGATCCAAACAGAACAGCACTTTCTGAGAAGATACAAGATGACCTCAAATAGTTTTAGTTGTAGTTAAAACAGCCCTTCTCTTTCCACTCCAGCAATGGCCCTCTTGTCATCATCCAAGTTGGGGAAGGTGACAGGTCTCAAGCTGAAGAGGAATGATGAGAGGACAGATGCTCTGCTCCATGAAGAGATCCATCCACTGCTTCTGCTCCAGTTAGGCAAGAAAGCCCAACACTTCAAAGTCCCCCTAGAAAGAAAACTCCAGGTAAAGGTGCAGAGGGGTAGCCTCAGGTAGACCAAAAGTGGGGTCTATTCACATCTGCTGAGGAGCTGGCCCTGAGAACCTGCCATGGAGAAGCAACCTGATGCCTGGCCTGTCTGTATCCATGAAGTGATGCTCTCCGTCACTGCTTTCTGTTCGCTGGCTCCCATGGCCCAGGGGCAGGGCGTCAGCACGCCAAAGATCATCATTCACATTCAGCTTTTATCTGTCTTTCCCAGTGCTGGATACATCTGTGCTGGCTATTAGCTCTCTGAGCCTACATGAAACCCTCTGCAGCACCCACTGCTGATGGCTCCCTGGTGTGTGTTTGTGCCAAGCATGAGATAGGCTGCCCTTTGCTCACGTTTCCAACCTCCCAGATGAGGATGATGATGCCCTTGAGATTCAGCTTCAAATAGCCTTGCAAGACATAAAGTATGTGCCATTCCTCCAGGGAGACTCTACCTCCCATCCCCTATATCTCGTGGGTCAAAGCTCCAGTCTACATTTGCTCAGATAAATGCAAACCTTGGGAAAACAATCAAGAAATGTCATTCATTATTGAGGGGGAACTGGGGAATAGGTGGAAATTACTGGCAAAATGACTTGAAAGCCCTCCCGTTTTCTGAACATTTCTCTTTGGTTTCTTGCAGATTTAAAAGGTCGCTGGGAGCTAATGAACCTCAGATAGCAAAGCTGTCTCTTGTTTGTTTGTCATTTTGAGTTTTTCTGGTTGATTAAGATCCATGCTGGCAGTAAGGTATAAAATAGCACATTTCTGTGTGTATAGTGAGGTTGCATTTCCTGCCCTGAAAAACTGCTGAACTTACCAGGAAAAACTTAATCCTAAGGACCAAAGTGCCATCTCTCAGCAGAGGACATTTGCGTGTAGTTCTGTTACCCACATTTCATTTTTCATTCCTAGTCCCATAGGCTTTCAACAGCATCCACCAACACAGTGGTGTGCCAGATCATCTGCAGCCCAAGAGAGGCTCATTCCAGGGCAACCCTATATTTGGCAATGGTAAGGTGTGTCTTCTTTCTCCACCTGAGAACTTGAGCTGGGGTGAATTTGAGGACCTTGTCTGTTTTTCTGTCTCGCCACTCACTTGGAATAGTGAAAACAGAAGCCCAAATGAACAGATCACCTCCACAGCACACGTGCAGCGAGTCCTGCACATCTGGACATGTCACCCCTTTCGGATCTGTGCTGTCCAGACGCCTGGTGCGACGCAGTGTGGCCATGGCTTCGACATACCGACAGCCCGGTTCTAAGTGCCTGTCACACCAAGCTGAAAAATTATGGAACCTGGAAAAATGCCATTGTTTGTGAAGCAACTAGCTCTGCGGAAAGGTCCTGCCGGGTGAGCCCGATGCATACAGGACACACTGATCTGCACATACTGTGCATATGAACAAGAAATATGCCACAGCAGAGCTACTGGGTTATGTGTACTAGTAATACAGTGGAGCACTGGAGGCTTGATGACTCCTGGATTTGTCAGATTCATGTTAGCTTGCATTCATGCTAGCAAATGCTAGTCAAAAGTATGTTAATACCCCTATTCACTACCATGACTGATGACTCATATTAGCCCTATTCCACTGGAGAGTCCTTGAAGGCCAATTCTGATGATTTTAGCAGTAGAATCATGTCTCTTACAGCTCCAGCTCTGGACCCAAGTGACTATGGTAAAAATACAGAAAGAAAATAAAATTCCATTTACCTGCTCCTGCTCCCAGCCTACTCAGAGCTAAAGGACAAACACATCATTGTTCTCCTTTCTTTAATCTCCCTGTTTAGCGGAGCTCAGGGTTCACAGCACAGCGCTGAGCAACTCGCATTGTTTCTGCCGAAACTGCTGGAGAAGCTGAAGGTGCCTCAGCATTTGCTGAAGATCAGATCCTTCCCAAGAGCTGTTGACTGAAGTGGGAACTTACTGTTTCCACTCATACCACAAGTGAAATAACCCTGGGGAAAGAAATCTTTCTTGCCGGAAGCTTTTCTGTCTGTTTTTACAGCAGTTGCACCAGTTTTGCAGGCACTTCAGGGGATCCTTCAGACATACTGGTGGGCGCTCATTGCTTTGCCTCTGTCAGAGACAGTGCCCACTGCACAACTAAGAGAAGCCTAAAGCAAGTGAAAAGTGACCTTACAGACCCAGCTCAAAATGTTTTAAGAATGAAGGGCTCTGTTTCCAGCAAACAGCTCAGCCTGCTCAGGCTCAGAGTTTCATATGGTTCACACCTACCTCCTTGTTGGGGGAGCGGAATGATTTTGGACCCCTACCACAAGGCCCTGTGCTCATTTCCCACCAATGCCACCCTGAATGGACAGCACACCTTTGAGTGCACCTACGAGGCAGACGAAACTACGAATTGCCGTCCACCCCCAGTGTTACAGAGCCCACCATCGGAACACAGGAAAGGCTTGGACCAGAGCACAACCAACGTCTGGGCCAGGAACCATGACCCCCTTGGATATATCTATATTATACTGCAAAGTACTGACTTGAATGGACAGGGAAGGGCATCTTGAAGGGAAACACTATGAGGAGTCTGAGTTCCCCCCGGTAACTTCAGCATCTGTTAGCACATGATGGGGAGCCACCACCATCGCGCGACTCTGCAGCCCGCTCCGCACATCAGCGTGAAGATTCCCCTTACCTTCCCAGCGAGCAGTCAACCAACGTGAGGGTGTGTTTGCTTTCCAGTCCAGGCATGGCAGACGCTGCCAAGGAGCCAAATGTTGGGCACACAAAATCTGGAGCTTCTTTTGAAACCCTTGCCTAGCCCAACGCAAAACTGACTTGAACCTCCAAAGCAGATCCTTTTCCACCTACTCCATCGACAATGGCCTCAACACCTTTGCCTTTCCCTGCTGTGAGCAGACCTCTGCTGAGCGGCATTACCTCACCAACCCTGACCCTTCCACTGAAATGCATCCCTGCTCCCACAGGGAACAGGGAGCAGATGTTTAATCGCACATGGCAGCACAACAAAGTGGTGTGGGCCAGGGAGTGAAGACAGACTCCACACTCCAGTGAACCTGCAGGATGGATTTTGGTAGACAGAAAGCAATTATCCAAATCGTAATTTACTCAAGACATAAATCTTTTGAAATAGTTCAACACTTAGCACATAGAAAGCATTATACATGTTCAAAGAACAAATGGTAATGTTTATGCCAAAAATGTTTGAACTTCCAATAATTAATAATAAGCGAGGAAATTGCATAGCTGGGAGATTTTTTTCCAGCTTTAATTCACAGGAGCAGCATTTTTTTTCCAGGAAAACTCTGCCTAGACTTCTCCCTGTCTTCTGTAGATCACGGCTTTCCTCCCAGAGCTGTGCCAAGGAACAAATAAAAAAAAAACTAAAATCCCCATCCCATAAAAAAAAAAAAAAAAAGACTGCTGAATCTTATGAAAACAAAGAAAATGAAAGGAAGATGTGAATCTGTAAGTGGCCACTTTTTAAGGCTAAGTGTATATAAATAAATTAGACATATACATACCCACTTATACATATATTTTATATGTACATATAAACAGATAGATACGTATAAAAAATACCAAAAGCTCAGCCTTTGGATTGAACCTTTGGTCCAGCCCAGCTCCACCCAGCTCAGATAACGGTACATAGCTCACTGTGAAGTTTCCTGTCTCCCTGGATGTGGGATCCAAAAAGGAACAGGTTACATCACTCCATAACTTAAAAAAACACATGGAGATGGCTATAACACGTCCGGGCTGGTAAGCTTCCCCTCCTGCCCTCTGCGGCCACCTCCGCTTTCAGAAATGCCTTGGTGTGTTTGAGAAGCACATACGGGATCAAACCTTACGCGTGTGAGGAGCGGAAAACCCCCAAGCCCCTGTCCGCTGCTCGGAACGGACACCCTCCTCAGGACACCATGAGATTTCACCTGCCCATGCACAGCTCGTCTGCAAACCCGCCCCCTTCAGATGCAAAACTTGGTAACGCGAAGTTGCTCATAAGAGAGTTTGTTCCAAAGCCAAACACACGCAACGAGCCCTGGTTTTCTGAGCCTAATTGGGATTGGGCTGAACAGCCGGCTCTCACTGGAGCAGCTGGGGGAGTCTGGGATGTTTTTTCATTAGAACAGTAGGCATTGTGTTGAAAAAAAAATGAAGCCATGTCTCTGGACAACTCTTGGAGCCAGAATTCATTTCTCTCACTCTGTTCTCCTAAAGCGTCAACAATGGCCAACATTTCGAGCACTAGTGGCACATTGGCGAATTCACCCCAGCTCCAGGGCCTGTTTCTCGTTTGTATATTTACATAAATTTCCATATGGCTTGGAAAAACAATAAATAGAAGTAGGAATGTAATTTTGTAATTTTCCATGTATCTGAAGATTTTTTCCTGCAAGTGGTGGAGCACTCGCTGCCCAATTCAGCACAAGGGCCTACGCTTTAGCTTTAAATTAAGCATGTGCTCAAGTGTCTGGGGCTGGAGTGCTGAGCCTTCCGCGCTCTCACAGAAGCAGCCCAGGATGACAGCAGGAAGACAGGCATTTTTTAACAGCTGGATGTATCATCTTATAGATGCTACAGGGATAGGAACCTTGGAAACAGGCTGGGGCAGCGAGAGAAGCTGCTAGAGGAATAGACCGGGCCATGGTGCAGAAGCAGGTAGATGGCTTGTTGGAATGCAGTTCGTGCCTGGGCGCTGGATGTGCATAGTAAGAAGGCTGCAGCCTTGCCTCGATCTGGCCGGGAGTACACCTGCGTGCATACACATACACACCACGCTCACTCAACACACGCATCAGGCTGGTTCCGTGGGTCACGCGTTGCCCTCAGCCTGTTTTTATTAACGGGGGAGCTTGACAGAAAACCTGAGGTATCCCAAGCCCAGCTTCTAGGTTGGGAAACAAGTTGGCCCTCAGCCTCCCCCAGGCAGGGGTGCAGAAGAAGGAAAGGCAACGTGAGGCCTTCGGCATGTGGGGAGGAAAAAGAGATGCAATCAGTGTCCTGAAATATATTCTTTCTTTAAAAAAAAAATAATAAAAATTCAGGGAAACAGACACAAATTCCACCCAACCAAGGCACTATTGAAGCAGCAACCTTGGTTTAAATACCTTTTCTAGGCACAATTAAACTGAGCAGGCTGCTTGAATTTTCCCCACACCACGACACCGGTGGGATTAAGGCTTTCTGAACTCTCTGAGCCCAACTTTCTCCCCGCTCCTGCTCAGAGATAGAGGGGAGACTGACTCATTTGGTTAAAAATAAAAACACTGCTATCTGAACTTTAACGGCTTTGTTTCTCATTGCTGCAGGCAGTGGTTCATATGCATTCCAAACAGTACTTTGGCTGCAAATGTACCGTTTTGGAAGCTATTCCACCTGAAAACCAGTATCTTTCATCTCTCTGCCTTGCACTGTTGGGGGCTGGGAGCACTCCCGTCCTGGCTCTGGCAGAAACTGGGATGGTGGTGGGGTGGAAAAGAGAAAAGCTGGCTCTGCTGGAAGGATGCCCCTTGCTGCAGCCTGCCTCTGCCCGCCTGGAGAACCCGACGGCGATCTGTAGACGGGCTGGGGATGGAGAGCGGTATGCTGATGAGCTGGAAGTGCTGCTGAGTACGGCTTCAGCCTGCGCTGGAAGCGAATTTGGAATGGTGGGGTGGGGGTGAGGCCAAGCCCTGCCACACCCAGGACTTACTGAGGGGCCAGACCAGCTCTGTCAGAGGCACTGTGCTCCCTGCACACCTCCCACCCACCGGCTTTCGCTGCCCAGAGGCTCCCTGACACACCCGGAGCAAACTTCTGACGGTAGCATTCACCCATGTGCACGCACTGGTTGAATCTTCCTAGCCCAGGGGTCAGCGGCAAAGAGGGCAAAGCGGGCGCTGGGGCTTGCTCTGCCTGGGAGCACACACCCGCGGCACCCGCACTTGCTGCACACCCTGGTAGCCCTTGTTGAAGCCTCTTCCATGACATCTTCATTGCTACCGTCACCTTTGTCAGGACAGTTGTGTTAGAGCACGTATGCCCTCACCTGTTGAACTGCTATAGCTTCATGGAGCTGCAGAGACATAGCAGCCTTGCAAACGCACACCTGGACGCAGCTGAGCCAGCCTGCAGGGCTCATATGCCTGCTCACAAATGCACATATATTCCCCTTGCCTACATAAAATCCCACACAGACCTCGGGTTTGTCTGAGTTTACGCAAGGGGAAGGCCACGGTAAGGTCTGGGATAGGTAGCTTCTGCAGTGGTCATCACTCTAGCCCTGCACTTTGGAAAGCAGCGTGGTTTTGCTGGTGGCCTCACTTCTGATGTTGAGTTGCTCGGTTTTGTTAGAGTCTTTTTGTCTAATCTTTGAATGACAGTTCCCCGTATTGCCCCTGCTCCCACAGAAATGTGTGACTAGCCTCTCACCGTTTTTTACATTGTGGGATCTGGCTTAAAAGGGACAAAAACGAATCTGAGTTGGGGGTCACAAAGGGATGGTCAAATAACCGGTCCTCCAAGGGGGTTACATATTCATCTCGTGCATATAATGACTTTGTGGTGTTACCCTAGCAACTAAAGCTCAGAGATGATGCAATCAAATTTGGGAAGGATGTGATTAGAAATGACAGGCAAGGGGAAACAAAGGGAAGCAAAGTTGCTGTGGCAGCTGGGATGCAGCGCTCGGCGCGTAATGCATGTATCAGGGCTGCGAGATATTCTTCCAAGCAATTACACTAAGTATCATAATCTATTTGCTGGCTAATTACAGAATATCATTCCGCGCCTGCCGTCCAGCCCGTCCCTGCTCTCCCCACTTTGGTGAGGCCCAGGGAATGGTACTCTCATTAACCCGCCTGCGTTTGATCTGCTCTTACATTTTCACTTGGCACCTGCCCAGCACAAACTATTTGCTTTTTCCCCCTCTCTGCATATTCCCTCCCCCACATCATGGCCCCCTCTCGTCCAGGGACCTGCTGCTTTCCCTCGGCAGATCCCCATCCCTGCCTTTGCAAGGATCCCTCCAAGGGACAAGTGCTGCTGATGAGCATCTTAAAGGGGAGTGCTTTGCTTTGAGCTGCCTGTGCGTGGCTGCAAGCGCTCAGCCAGCCTTTAAACCCATGTGCAACAGCCCCAGTTGTTCTATGCACCACCTGAGGTCTAATAACACCATAATGTAAAGCTTAAATATCATTTAGGCCTGCACTGCTTGAGCACAGCTGCCCAGATATTCTGCTGGCTTCCCACAGCCTCCTGACTTCACGTAGGGTGCATTGCTAAGCCATGAGCATGCAGCTCCTCTGCGCAGTGCGGGGGACTTCCTGCCCTCCCTCCAAGAGACACCTTGTTTGCTATCACCCCCACCTTGTTTGGGGGGAACGGCGGGGCCAGGGGTGCAAGATGTCCATGAGCTCTGACAGACCCACGCTTTGGGCTTGGCTTGTTTACCTGCCATGGGGATGCACCCAGGGCTCTGCCCCTCTGCTCCTGGAAATAATTGCCCTGGAAAGGAAAGAGAAACAAGTGGAAATATAGAGAATAGGGAATTGCACTGTAAATATTACTGATGATTCATAATCCCTTTTTCTCAGAATTTCAGGTTTCTTAACTATTATCCCTCTCACCGGCAGCCCTGGCTGTTCTTTTGACAGGTTTATGTGACCCAGCAGGCACTTTTCATTCATTTTCACTGTAAAAACAACAGGCTCGATTCTCTATTGCTCAGTACCTGGCGGTGTCATTAGCCTAGTGCCGAGGATGAGGAGGGGGAATGGGAAGAAAGAAGAATCACTGCTGCTCTGATGTGACACCTCTTTACCACCATCCATGCTGTCCTCGGCCGTCATACGTATCTGACAGCAACCAAGAGTCACCGCAAGGATGCGGAAACCAAATGTTTCCAAAGAAGCACTGAGAAGGACACAAAACTGATGCCATTTCTCTCCCAGACCCTCCGGCCTTGTCTCCACTGCCAGAAAAAGAAAGGGTGATTTGAAATATGCATTACCTGACATGTTTTAAGATGATTGTGGTGACAGGACGCGTTGGTAGATGGTCAGGATGAACCCTGATGTTGTCTTTTATGAGCAGAGGAGTGCAGAATAGAGCAGGCTGCTCCTAAATTAGGATTTTAACATGTGAGTTAGCCATTTGGCAAATGTGATAAATGGCCTTTCCCCACCCTCCCCATGCACTCATAATCCCTCTGTTGTTGGCACCCCAAAAGGCTCCTTTCCCCTCCTCCCCATTAATTTCTCCCTCAGGCAGGAGCTGAGGGCAGAGGGGGGGGAAGGAGGTTCTGACTCATATTATCTCTTATATTTTCAGTATTTTCTAGAAAGCTAGAGGAAAGGCTCCATCTTCCGTCACCCTGTGAGGGCAATGTGGCCCCGTGCTGGTTGGGAGAATGGCTATACCTCACCATAGCCTGACATGTTCCCAAAAACCTCTGGCTTCCCTTTCCTTCTGTCTTAATCCAGGTGACAGCATCAATGAAGTGCCAGAGGGGACAGTGAGGGTGGGGGGCAAGGTCTGGCCTTCAGCTCCCATCTCGGGGACACCTCTCCAATCCCGCACCTACATCTTCCTCGTTATCCCCAAGCGGGTGCCCAGCCCGGCTCTCTTGGGCTGATGCCGCGGGCACCATTTCCATGTCTCCCATCAGCAGGGAACTGCAGCACCTGCAAAGCAGCACTGTGAGACCGATCTCCTGCTCCCCCAGCCCTCTCCCGCTAGCCCGCGTCTTGCATCCAAGAGCAAGTTGTTTGAAATGGCTGGGGCTGGGGTGCAATGAGCCCCGGCAGGTGCCTGTGGAGCACCGTGGGCCTGCAAAACTCAGACAGAGCAAACCACCATAGTATGCGAGAGAGGGAGAACAGCTGAGAAGGCAGCAAACATAAACGGGGGAGCTGCTATTGCCAGATGGGGCACGGGGAGCCGAACTTAATTTGAATTGCTTGCAGGCTTAGCAGCCAGGCAGAAAGAAATCATCGCAAATCCACCTAATGCAAACTAATGCTGGTCATTAGAAAGCAGGCTAGAAGAGCACAGCCTGCATCGGGGAAAAGACATTAGGTAGAAAGTTTCTGAGCAGGTTTCCGAGCCAAAATAGATCATCTCTGAACAATTTACTCTTCATTTACTGTTGTACTCCAGCCTAGGGAAGGGAGGGTTGGTATTTTCTTTCCCCACAAACATAAAGTACCCCAGGATGAGCTCGCTTGTAGTGTGGCCAGCTTTTTAGCGATGCTGGGCAGAAAGCAATCCTTGTGGCTGTCAGCATAAGGCCCAGTCACTCAACATCACTTAAAAGCAGAGTAGCCCTTCCCTCCGCACATGCATCAAGGGTAATATCTGCAATTGGGTTTATGGAATTCTAGAACGGAAAACAGTCCTGTCCGTGACTGGCACTGACCACAGCCCCCCTCCCCACAAACACGGCTGCCACAGCGGTGGTTTAACAAGAAACAAATGGTTTCTGATGACCGTTTGTAAAATATAAACAAATCAATAATTCCCTCTCAGCTGCACGCCTTGGATGAGTTCTCCTAACCCTCCTGGCTGCTAATGGAAGGCAGCAGCACGGCTGAAGGGACATCATGCCATTAACAAGTTAGCTTTCAGAAATAACCTGTCTTTTTCCAAAACAGGCCCTTTGATTATTCAAAATGGCTTCAGTGTCAAGGCTGCTTCCAACCATTTTCCCGCATTCACTGACTTGTACGTCGTTTCACTACACAGGACAATCTCTTAGCACTTAGTATTGGGCATCAGTTGCCATATGACTTGTCTAACCAAAGACTGACAAGGGAAAGAAACTGAGTTGCTGGAAATGGCCTGCTCCCAGCCTAACGCCTGCTCGTGCTGGAGTCGGGAATGGCTGGGAAAGCTGGACCCCCACCCCACAGTCTGGTATCACAAAGTGGCTGGGAGCCTTGAGGGGAAAAAAATAAAAATCACTGGAAAATGCTGATCGACTTTTGCAGTACTTTTGCCAAAACACAGATCATCCTTTGACGGAAACTTCCAGATCCCTTCAGCAGTTACCTTCAGGGCCTCCAGCCTCCAGAAGGAACTTCACAGGATGGGTCGTCCACAGTTAGGATATCTGAAGCCCTCCTGTGGGTCACAGGAGACAGGAGCTCTAGCTCAAGGGTACTCCAGTCAACTCACAGAGCACCATTTCTCTGAGAAAGAAAAAGAAAAAACAAACAAGTATTTTCTAGATGAAATTACTCAGCATTAATTTTTTGGCTTCCTGAATCAGGTTGAAGACTCTGTAACTCTCAGAGTATCAACCCACTTGCGAGTGACATGAAAAGAGCTTTTCTCTCCTCATGCTTCAGCTGCCCATGTTGGATGAAGCCAGGCAGCGTCTCATTACTGGAGCTGAACTGAAACGGTTTTTGGGGAAATGACCTCTTGTTTTGAGGTCTCTTCAGGGGAAGGAAGGCTCAGGGGAAAGAGGCTAAAGCATTGGAGGTCTTGGGAGCAAAAGCCTTTGGGAAGAGTCTGTAATTCTCCTTGGGACTGTTAGCAAATCACCCCCTGCGGTTGCTCTCTATGAGATTTCAATGAACTCTGTTAATTTTCTATAAAACCACCCCATCAACTGCATTCACATTAAATCCTATAGCACTCCCGCAGACATCCCCAGGGAATGATGACCTGGATCTTTGCCAACAAAAAAAAAACAATTCAGCAAGAGAGACTTTCCACTAGAGCTGGTTCACAGATCACCAAGCTGGGCAAGACCATCTCTTCCCCTGCCCAGCCCCTCCTGTATTCTGATCCAAAGACGTTAATCCTTTTTCTCTGCCAGGGCTAGCTAGCATGCTCTGCACAGGTCTGTTTGACCCGTATAGGGAGTTCTTGCTTTAAACTGGGTGAGCATTTCTTCACTACTGACTCAGCAGACAAGACACTCTTGCCCACCCACCTCCCAAGGAAGGAGGAATCTGTGTGGAACTGATAGTCCTTCCTTTCCTGCACTGAATCCCAACACCTTCATGGAGCAACAGCCACTCAGCAGTTGTTGCCTGCCTGATATTGAGTCTCCGGAGCCAAGAGCAACCAGCTGACCAGAGGAGAGTGACCATGGAGCAGCCCGCTCAGTGCCATCAGTCCAGCATTGGTCTCTGCTGCACTCCATGGGGAGGACGGCAGCTGTTGTAGATCAATCTGAGCTAGTTTTAAACCATCCAACTTGGGCATCGGTGCAGCTGGAGCAGGATGAGTTTCAGCATGGGCTGTGGAAGCCAGCGAGGAAGACTATGCTGAGGACCCAAGTGCCCTAATGCCCTGCTTACACTTCCCATGTTAACAAATATGAAGTTTTAGTGACCCTGGGGGTAGGCAGACCCCATTCCATTGCCCAGAACAGGTGAGACTCTGTAGCCATCGTCTTGCCGTGGCTCCAGGGTTCTGTATCCCTTGTAGGTGTGGCCAATTATTAAGCTGTGTTTTCAGATAATGGCTTTGCTGTATTTTAAAGGCAACCAATTTTCTTTCTAGGTGATTTGTTTTTTCTTCCCGCATCTGCACTTACAGTTATTTCTATCCTTTCTCTTACCATCTTTAGCCTGCCTTATAATGATTTGCAAATTACAGGAGTTGGAGGTGACAGAAACATCATCTTTTGCTGCTTTTCAGTACAAAGTGTCATGAGTTCCCCTAAGCACAGGCAGCACCAGGTGCCCGCGTGTTAGCACACCATGACCTGCACGCCAGGAGACCCTGTCCAGGCTCTTGGCGGGGAAGGAGTTAATATGTTTGTCTTGCACAAGTGAGATTGAAGCCAGACTGGGCTCAGCTGGAGAGAATCACTTTATCAGGAAAGGTTATGAGAAAAAGAAACTCTTAAAAGACTCTCTAGCAGAGTGTAGAGCTGGTGGGGAGTTGTGTTGTTTGGACCTGGGAGCAGGTGCTTGTTGTGAAAGCCTCTGTTGATCTCTTAGGGGCAGATTTCAGTGCTTGGTGTTCACCATTAAAGCTGGGTTTTTGAAGGCGGTGGCAGGCAGGGGCATAGTGGCACAGAGAAGGGACTTTGCAGTCATTCAAAACTTTTGATGTTGTTCTGACTGGGAACAGCTGAAAACCTGCATGTACTTCTCACAACAGTATTCCCGAATCAGAAGTGGTTTTTAAAAAGACTTATTTTATAAAATTTGAATATTTTTTTTTTCAAAGAGTTCAATTAAATGTTTGTGTTTTGGGTCAATTTTGGGTTTAGTTTCAAGTCAACAAAAAAAAGGAAATATCTGGGATCATGGAAATACCGTCTGACATTTTTTTTCTTAGACTTTTCCTTTCTGGTGGGATATGCACGAGCAATAGTTCTGCTAAGCACAAAGCTCTTTTTCTTTTCTGATGTAGAAAAGTTAAAAGTTTAAATATAGGTTCAAAAAATCACCTCCTGGACTTGAGGAAGAGAGTCTGATTGAGTGAGACCAAGGCTGCAGGCAGAGTGCAGGCAGGATAACCGGCCTGCGAGTACATCGCCATGGAAAAGCCCGGTTTCATGGGGGACCCCAACACACGCAGTCATTTCCCAGGGCGAGCGCTGCTCCGTTAACTCCCTACCAGGAAACCCACAATCTTACTCCCAGCACATGGTGTCTCCTTGCAACTTCTGTTTAGTCACCCCAAAAAGATCCTGTCTTATCTCTCGTCACATAACGTGATGGTCCCAGAACTTGAAGGCTGTTCCCAGTCACCGTCTTCAAACCGCACCCTTTCTGTGTAGGGCTCACATGCATGAGCGTTTCAGCTGTTGTTTGGTTTCATTTTGTGACTGTTTTGCCACTGCTATTCACCTCCCACTCCTCCTTTTTCCTGACAGGCCAAAGGAAAAAAAAAAAAAAAGAGAAAAGAAAAGAAAGGAGCTTAAACATATTTTGCGGTTAAACCACTTTTTTTCATGTCGGCTGGTTCCCACTGGGCTGAAAAGCAATAAAAAGTCAGGAAGAAGTATGGGCTCCCCTCTCAGCTTTGTCATGTGGATGAATAGCACAGTAAAAAGCGCTGAATGCTATCGGTTAAAACGAACTCGCTGCTCTTCCAAGTACATTTTGCAATGCTCTGATGCAAAGGGGTGGGGGATTGGATGGTGAAAAACCTCTCCTAGAGATGGATCCTTTGTTGGGCTAAAGATTTTTGCATTAAAAAGAAATTCTGGTTATAATCACTCTACCCACAGCAACATTTTCAGTCCTCCCTCCCTCTGCCCTCACCCCCCTCACTTTTCTGTGGTGCTGAAATAAATCTCAAGGTAATGTAACTTGCAGTAAGGCTATCTTTGAGCATCTTGGAGGCTCTGTCAATAAGAGGCCAGGCAAGAAGTGCTGGAGTGCAAAGATCTTCTTATTATCTCGCTTTGCAGCCCTTCCTGGGCATTTCTCTCCCTTGTGTTCCTCATCAGGTCCCTGATCATGCTGATAAGGAGGAAAAAAAAAGAAAATGTGGGGGGTGAATAGCAAAACTGGACAACAGGACCTTGTAGTATTTCACATCATTACCTGGAAAATACCGTGGCCTGGAATGTTAATATCTAATTGCAGATAAAAGTAGATGAGCAATTGCTGGAGAATTTCCCATTAAGATACTCAGGTACTTAGAAATCACTTCTTACTTGGGTTTTGATCTCCTATTGTTGAGCAAGCTGAAAGCAGTTCACTTCAGGAGAAAGCAGGCTCCATTGTGTAAGATCCCTTTCCAGCAGCGACAGCTGGGCTGGAGTTTTCAATAAAAAGGGTTTTTCTTTTCTCTCTCACTTTGCCTCTCCCCCTCCCTTTTTTTTTCTTATTAGAGTAAAGCCAACTTCTCAAAAACCAAACCTTCCTGAAGAACTTCTCCACCCTGATAAGATGGTTTAGCCTGGCCAAGAGGGATATATGGTTAAACCCTCTTACAAGGGGATAGAGACCTCAGAAGAGCAGGAGATGATCCAGGACTGTCGAGCGCCTGGTGCTCACACCTCCCTGATGACACGGATGCTCTAACGGCCAAGTCTCTGTCAGGTTGATCAAGAGCAGGGATTTGAGTCTCGGTCCCTCACGTACCCCCAGAGACCCCAGCAACCGAGTGCTTTGGTGAGGACAAGCTTGTCAGTGATCTCAGGTTCAGGACGGGATGACATTAAAATCTGAACCAGCTTTAGAGGTTGGAGAAGCCATTTTCTGCCCAAACGTACCCAGATCCTCTCCCTTCTTTTGCCTTTTTTTTCAGTTCCTAGAGATTAAGCCTATATGACCACCTGCTTCTAAGACAAAAAGAGTCTCAGACAAGGGTAAACCCAGTTGGTTTACAGACATAGCACCAGAGCTGTGGGAAGGGTCTGCCTACAGACATGATCCTGCCTGCAAAGGCTTTATCTTGGGCAGCTATGGCCAGCCTCAACCTGCAGGCAGGCACTCGAAAAAGCAGGGAGCGGCATGTCCCATGAAGACAACGGGTGGGTCTCAGTGAAGAATAATTTGACACTCAACTTCCCAAGCTTTTCTCCCTTGTCTAAACATGGATTTTCACATATCTTCTTTCACTGGTGGAAAATTAAGCAGGGGGGCAAGGATATCTGATATTCCACTCTGGTTGCGTTTGGTTATAATTCACTGGGGAAATGTTGAAGAAAAATAAAAGAATGAAGTTTTATTCCTTGATATCCTCACAGGGTATTTTTGTGGCCATCCCATCACACCCATCACTACACTGGGAAGTCAGAAAGAGTTCTGGGGTTTCCTGGGTGGACTGGGGGATTCTGAATAGAGACACAGATCAGGACAGGCACGGTACCCTGGCACTGGAGGCTGTACACAGCAGCCGGTACAGGAGGAGGTGAAAGGTGACCCTCCCCTTGACAGCCCTTG
Organism: Phalacrocorax carbo; assembly: GCF_963921805.1. Lineage (NCBI taxonomy): Eukaryota > Metazoa > Chordata > Aves > Suliformes > Phalacrocoracidae > Phalacrocorax > Phalacrocorax carbo. Next base: position 9,015,973 of record NC_087530.1, read on the forward strand.
AAGAGGAAACACCAAAAAGGAGGGATGTAGCCATGGCCTCAGCCACTGTGGAAAGAAAAGCTTCATTGCAAAACCACAGGCTGACGGGACCTTTGAAGGGTCCAAGTCCTGCTCAAAGCCAGTCTAACTTGGGTCAGGCTGCTCAGGGCTGGTCCAGTTGAGCCCTGAATGGTTCCAGGGCTGGCGCTCCATCCAAGCTCTATTCAAGACTCTTGCTGTGAAGGTTTTTCCTCGTGTCTAGTTGAAATTTCCCTTGTTGCTACTTGCGACCAATGCCGCTCATCCTGTGCTGTGAGAAAAGTCCGGCTCTGAATGCGCTGAAATTTGGGTGGGAGAAAGGGTCTGACCTGTGGAACTCGGTGCTACAAAACAACCATGGAGGGCAAGGGCTCCGGAGGATTCAGAGAGTGATAGACAGATAATGAACATCCATAGATAAGCGGATAAAACGCTTACAAGGGATATAATCCTTTCTGTTCCTGGTGATAAGCCAGCTGCTGACTGACAGAGGCAAGGAGGAAAACCCTTCTGGGAAGATTATTCCAAACCTGGTGAATTTAAGCCATGGATACTTGCAGAACTGGTTGTGGCAATCTCAGATTCATTAGTGGTTATCTCTGGAAGCAGCAGAAGATTGGAAAGGGACAAAAAATGCTTAACTTTTAAAAAGTATTAGGAACATGGGGAGACGTGGGGAACTATAGACCCTTCAGTTTAATTTCAGTCCATGAAAAATCCTGATGGAAAGGTATGAATCCACAGTTTACAGGAATCTGGGAGGTGTCAAGGACAGGAGTCTCAGTGACCATGGATTTGTCAAGGACACCCGTCTTCAAACACCTCTGTGACAAACTGGAGAAATGAGCTGAAAAAATAAGAGGTTGAGATTCAGCTGGGGCAGCCAGAAAGTAATATGCCTAGGGATGATGGACTGCACAGGTGAGCTAGGCTTCAGTTCAGCAGAAAAAGATCTGAGGTTTGTTTTGTTCCACCAAGTGAGCATGAGTCAGTGATATCAAGCTGCTACAAAAACGGCAAACATCATCCCAGGTTGTATAAGAAGGCCGATGATGCAGGAGACGTGCATTAATCCTAGGGACTGGTGATGCCGCAGCGGAGCTCCATGACCAGGGTTACCATGTGGGAAGGAAGAGGTGGGAGAATGGGGCAGTGGTCAGGGGGAAGCGACAGGAATAATGAGGGCTAGAAGAAATTATTTCCAAGGAAAAACGTAGTCTAGAAATGAAGGGAAGTGGAATGTCAGTTTGGGTAATGCAAGGCTTGCCTAAAGGGCCAGTTTCGGAAAGAGGAGATCATGGCAATTTCTTTTCTGCCTGGGTCCTGGATTGGACTGAAAGCTCTAGCCAAAGTCAGTGCCTGGGAAGGGCAACTCAGAGGAGCCCTGGAAGAAGAGATTGCCAGACTTATCTGAGGATTGGTGGGTGGTGTAAATAAAGCTTAGGATATACCCAGGCTATGCGTCAGTGGGAACTGCCCTGCATGGCCCCCAGCATCTGCTGCTGCAATGCAACAGGATAGCAGACAGGCTGAGAAGATGTTTAATTTAACATTTTCCTTTTGTTAAATGGCTCCTACTGCCTAGGCAGGCCTGATAGGAGGACGGGGGATGTGCCAGACCCATGGTCACCTGGGAGGTGACACAGTAGCAGTCTGCTAGGGTGGGATAACCGAGTCCTCTCCTTTGTCAGCACCCCTGACACTGCTGGCTGCTCAGCAGCACTGGATGGGGAGGACAGAGAGGTTTGAGCAGAGAAGAAAGAGCCCTTGCCCTTGTGTTCTTCTGCTGCTTTTTGGGGCCTTGTTTTTTATTCTTAAGGAAAGATGTCCTCCAGCACCACCCATGGCTGCTGCATCTCCCTGGCTTTCTGGGTCAGGAGGTGAAGAGGCACAAGAGAAGGCATTCAGCAGTCTGGCAGCAAGCCTGAAAGCATCATCTCCACCAGAGAGTGGCAGTTAGCAGGGAAAAGTCCTGTTGGACCATCCCAAATGGATGCCCAAAGGCTGAGTGGAGAAGCCTTTGGCTGCAAGCAGCCTGCATAGAGCTGATCCATCTTGGGGACCCTCTTTGATGAGTGCCTGGGGGGAAATAACTTTTATCCCTTTGCAGAATCACAGTTTGATAGAGAAATAGGAGCGTATAACAGCTACCGAGAGATGGGCAGAAGCCCAGGAGAGGAGCAGAGAGAGGGCCCAGCCTCCCCCTGCTCCTCGGTCCGCTGGCAGGACTAGCGCCAGACAGCCCCATGCTGCTTCCAAGAACCAGGCAGCAGAAAATGACTCACGTCAAGTGAGCACAAAATGGTGTGCAGACAGTCAACCTCCTATTGTCTGTGTCCTCGGACGGCTGCCAAGCCCCGGCGCCTCGGCGGAGGCGGGGTAAAGAGCCTGGCTTGGTTGACATCTGCTCTACTCAAGCTACGGCAGAGGAGGAGGCTACAGGGCAACATGCCGTTCTCCTTCCCTCCCATCCGTGGTTGTGCTGGAGACGTCAGCAAGCGCTTCTGTTCATCCCAGGAAGCTCTGGCCTTGTGGCTGTTGGCCATCTCTGGTCATCCGGCAGGTTGCACTGTGCTTAAATCTTGACCCCAGCTGCTGGCACCCCACCACAGACCCCACCGCGGGTGCTTGTAATCAGCTCTACAGCAGCATGAAATGCAGAAAGGAGAGGCTTTGTGGGGCTCCTCTCTCATGCCACTAGGCTAGCGAGCATGAGGCAGACCTTGATCTCACCTGGGAGCATGGTGGAAACCAGGAGAAACCTCTGGCAAGACTCAGAGCCCCAGTAAAAGAAAGAGAGAAGAATATGGGTTTTTTTACATTAATTAAGGGGATAATATCCATACTGACGAAAAAAATAGCTTAGAGCACCGTTAATGTATGCTGTCCTAACATATGCTAAGTCATCAAAACCATGCCATTTTAAAAATATCCAGCATGCTTGCAGTGAATATCAGCCCATGTTATACACACGTTTTACCAAAGAAGACTTTCAGTCTCATTTAAAGATATCCAGGAAAGATTCTGCTTTCCGTCACCCAAGGGTAAGTCTCAGCATCAAAAGAGATAACATCCGTGGCTATAAAACACTGTGTATATTTATCCAGACTCAAAAGGCCATTTTTATAACTTCAATCTTGGTTTACTTTTCAATACTCTTATCTTTTTTGCCACGTTTTGGAAAATATATAAGGATTGGCTATTGGAACATGCAGCTTTGTGCAAAATATTTAATCGAAGCCCTTAATTGCAAGCTGTGAATGTAGTCCTGGTGACAGATTGTAAAGCCAGAAACCATTTGGTCAACGCACAACAGCTAACAAGGGTGTTTAAAAAAAAAGAAAAAGAGAAATACCAGCATATAGGACAGTATTTTAGCACAGACATGAGTTTTATTGCAAGAAAATAACCCTTTCAGAAAACTTAGGAAAACGGGGAAGGTAGGAATGTGTTATCAGATCCATAAGACATATGACAAAAATCAGGCTGCTTTTTTTTTTAATGTAGGAAAAAATATCTACCTTAAATCAAGCAAAAAGAAGTGATATATTCTTCTTACTAAAAGTAATTCTTGTCTATAAAAACTTCCAGGACTTCAAACAAAAACAAACCGAGGACTGGAAAACAGTCTCTGGAAGATGCTAGCTACTCCTGTTCGACTCATGTTTCCTCTTGTTGCCGTAAAGCTTGGTTGATTCCTTAAATGTTTGAAATGACAAGCTTCTCTCGAGATGTGCGGTTGCAACTCTTGTGCATCTGTGTACAGGCGCTCACAAAATAACTTCCCCGCCGCATTTGCTACGTGGCTGGCGAGATGCTGCTTGTACAACACGGCAAGGTCAGACGATGCTGCAGTTGGTTACTACTATAGCAGCAGCTGAAGCATAGAGTATTTATATTAATTAGGGAACTAGTTATCTGTCAAGAGGCACCTCACTAAATGTTGTTAAGAAAAAAGGACAATAACTTCTTTAATGACTGCTCGGGTTTAAAGGCACCCTTTAAGAATTAATTAAATTAAGATGATTATTTTGAGAGCTGGAAGACTTTTATACATAAAAGTGAGGTTGTTTGGACTTATTGGAAACAGAATTTCAGTTACTATTAAACCCTGATGAAACTAAAAGAATGACTCAGAAAATTGACCGAATAAAAGAAAAACTCTTAAGATGCCCTGCGAATTTCCCACCGCAAGAACAAAGGCAATTAGAAGTGTAGTGCATAGGCATTCAGCAGATTACATATTCATGAGCTGAAGACATTACCGGGTCCTTCCCCCACCGAAGGGATGGCAGGAGCCGATTTTACATCAAACGTCATGTTACCCATTCCACAAAGCGATGGGATCAAGCGGGGTCTGAAAACCCTGAACTGAGCTGAAAGCCGCATGTTTGTCCTGTCCCTCGCTCCGGGGTCCCCGCAGGCTCCGTGCGCGGGCAAGAGAATCCAGCAGAGCGAAGCACAGGAAGGGGCAGCCGCAGCGTGGGCTCTGCCCAGCCATATTTTCACAGGTGAGATGAAGCCATAAAATACTGCCACAAAATTTTATTTGCATTTTTGGGCTGATTTAAGGAGATATCAAAATGCTTTTATAATTCACAACATTGAGAGCTTCTTCGGTCAACACCAGATTGGTTAGAAATGGTTTCTTGCAATGCAGAGACAGGCTAAATTTGTGTCACAGGGCAGGATAGCATGAGTTTATTCAGATTTAAGAACTTTGGTATTCTTTGATACGCCTTTCTTAAGGCAGGTCTTACGATGGTTTCTTTTGAGTAAGAGACTTAAATATTTGCACTGGCTTCACAGGGTTTGCTTAAGATTATTCACGTTTCTTATTACTAGCTGTTTAGATTATCCCTGATATACCAAAATAGGATTTACAAGACTCCCCACACACATACAGACAAACCATGTCTGCGCCTTGTTTTTTATCTACCATTAAAACAAGATTACAACTCATTTTAGGAAAAAGGTACTTAGATCCACTCCAAGGGTAAATCCACTCTTGCCATATATAATCTCTGTTACAAAGTCTCCTCAGAGGGAAGTACAGAGGAAACTGTAACTGGAATAATCATCATTTATTGCATACAATCTCCTTTGGTTCAGATTGTTCTTTTGCTTTCTTTGGCAATAAAATAGCCACAAGTCATTCACAAAAATTTTTGTGTTCGTTCTTTATTGAGAGAACTTTTGAGGATGGGGCGAATAGTGGCATCACACCTTTCAACTGCCATGAAAGGCGATTTTAAAGATGGGGCCCTCCTTATGCATCTTGCTTTTAGCTTGCAGCAATTCCTGAGGCAAAGCCCAGCAGCTGGAGACATCACCTCTAGTCCCAGTCAGCCTGAAAGGTCCCTTCCTCCTGCACCTGAGAAAAGGGGATATTCAGCACCTACAGCTTAAAAAAAACCCCTTCCCTTGCCATTGGGGTGAATGTCAAGGTGTAACATCACCTGTTGTGTGGTGGGACCCCCAAATTCAGAGGACGGTGCTACCCAGACCCCCAGTACTATGCAAAGCCACAGTGGACGCTTCCAAAGCTCAGCCATGCCCCGTTATAGGAATGATTGCTCCTTGGGAACAATTAGTTTCCTTCTTCACTGGAGACTGAGTTATGGGCATCATCTGCTAAGGAGATACATGTGTACCCTCCTCTCCCATGGTATCAGGGCCAGGGGAGCTAACGGGCTATAATGGCCTGACCAGCCCCACCTATCACAGGCTGTATTTAAGCCCAGACCAAGTACCCCAGCCTCCCTTAGGTTATCCATGGGCTGTCTCTAGACCTTTTGTGGTCATACTGCTCCTCTGTGTCCTGCCCCACCAGCTGGCCTCCTGGATGGATGCTGGACTTGCCCTGTTCCTACAAGCCTTCCCTGATGCTGTGGTTTCTCAGCAGCTGGCTCCAATGTCCTCTTCAGGTATCATGGGATGGGCTGGGACCACAACAGAGCTTTGGCTCCTGGCCTTGAAGGAGCATCATGGCACTTGGATGTGGGGGCTAGAAGTGCCACCTACCTCACTGGTCATTGACTGGAGCTCCTCAGAGGGCTGGCATGGGTAGGGAGGCAGCACACAAGGCAAAATCAGCAGTACTGCAAGCCAAAAGGTGGGGCTGAGTCAGGGTGGAGATCCCTATGTAGGTCCTTCTTTGCACAATGGAACTGAGCTCTCCAGACCATCTCTCCATGCACAGCCTTTCTCCATAGAGGGATATGGCCTTCAGGGTGTGTCATGGTGACCTCCAGATGCATGAGAAACTTTATCCCAGTGCAATGAACCTTTCCTGGAAACTGTGTATCTGACCAGGACCCTTCTGCTGTGCTCGTCCTCCCTAGGCCGTGAGGACTACTAGGAGGCACCAGCTGACCTTGCTTTCTGGGGTGCATGGGGCAGGAGAAAGCTTGGTCACAGGAAAGCAGTTTCTCAGCCTGTTTGGCCTGTGCAGCAACAGCTCTGAAAGGTGATTGCTCTATATTTTGGGTTTTTAATATATGTGCTTGAAGGGGTTTAGAGGAGAAAACCATCAGCTCCAAACTCAGTGTTTGTGCATGCTGCAAGACCCTGCTTGTGCATCATTCCTTTCCTCTCCCCTTGTGCTCCCTTTGCTTGTTTGTGATTCTCGATGCTCTTCCTGGAGCTGCTGAAGGAGCTGATCCCTGCAGAAAGCCGCTGCTCCAGCACCATAGAGCCCCAGCATCCACTGAGGAGGACCATATGTACCCTGGCTAAGCAGCCACGAGCATCTCCCTACAGCTCCCAGCCAGAGCAGGAGCGAGGTAGGAAGACTCAGCAGCTCCCTGCTTTGTGCTGTTTGCATTGCTGAGCTGCAAAGGGTGTGCAAATATTCTCTTTGGAGCGCGGGGACATTACTTGTGACAGAGCAAGTGAGCACACTGGGGCAGGGGCTGCCGTTTACTTTGTGCTTGTAGATTAGACCCAGCTCTAAGAGCTGTTCTACATGGCGCAGGATAAACACTGGGTGAACCGCACAGATCTGAGCTACCAGCTTGTGCGTCTAATCATATTTCTAAAAGATGCCAACAGAGGGCATCCGCTGCCAGACATGCAGCCTGCAAACTCCCTGCTGCAGCCCCTGTGCCTGGCGTCAGGAAAAGAGCATCTCAGGCTTTTTTAACCCTCTCCCACTTAGGTTAGGTTAAGCTTTGTCAGAGGTTTTAAGCAGATGGGTTTTTTCAATGGGTGTTTTCACTGTCCTTTGGAAAAAGGAGGAGGTGGGGAAACAATAATTCACAGCTGCAGTCTTTTGGTCAAGGCAGGACTTTGATAATTAGTGTCTAAGGGCAGTCTCCACACAGCCTGGCAGAGCAGCAGCCAGGTTCAAAGTGAAGGTGGATGCTCTGTTGTCCTGTGCAGCTGTAAACTAAATCAGAAACACTGCTGTGCTGGCATTGAGGGAGAGCAGGAGATTTCATGACATGGCTTTGGTGGATTTAAATAGTCAGCTTTATTTATAGGTGTTTATTCCTGGTGTTTAATCTCCTTGTTTCATGTCTCTTGTGGACAGTCAAAAAGAAATCAAACTTCTAAAGCCTGCTGCTCCCTCTGGTAAATACGTATTGATGTTTAGGCTGTGGAGCAGGCTCACTCTGAGCACATCGTCACTCTTACTTTGTTAAGATCTCACACCAAAACATCCAAGATGTTCAAAGGCCAGGCAGCCTGTCCGATGGCAAGCTCATTAATCCAATTTTGACTGCATCAGCAAAGGTCCCAAGACAAGGGCTGTTGTTGGGGCTTGTGTGAGGGTAAGGGATGGAAGAAGTCTTATCTGAGGTTTCCTCCCTGCACATAAAACCAGCAGAAGTTTAACAAGTGCAGGAACTGGGGAACTGTGCCTCTGAGTGGACTAAGAACAAGGCTCAGCCTGAGCCGGGTGAGGGCTTAGGTGTAAATGGATGATTCCAAGTGACGTGTTTTATCAGAAATAAGGATAGGGCACAAGCCAGATACTCAGCTCCCCGTAGTTGTGTATTTCTTTTAAATCAGCCTGGGTGGAGTGTGACCTCTTTGAGATCCAGCTCAGCAGTAATGGGGCTGGTGGTTGCTGGGCTCCCAGAAGTATATTCTGCTCTAGGGTTTCCAGTTGTTTTGTGCACAAAATGGGGTAAATACCTAAAAATCAGGCCTGGCTAGGATAGCCATCTGTGCTTAGGAAAGCCCTGTCCCTGCCTCATGAAGCTAAACCTGATCCAAGCTGTGCCATGTCTGACCTGGTCCAGTAGTACCTGTTCTGGGTCTGGTTTAACTCCTGGTGCAGGAACCTTTTAACTTCCAAAAAGTGTACACATTTTCAATGGTGCAGCTTGAAATACATGAACCTGATCTTTTTAGAAAAGGTGTTTGCTTGCTTTGATTATTTACCCAGGGTTTCCCAACTGGCCACCAAAAAAAAAAAATTCTGCCCTGTACTTGTAGGTCATCTCTGCTCCACATTATAGGTTGAATAAGGGCCAGAAACATACAGCCAAATCTGATTTATGGACTGCCATAGAGATTTAAGAAATTTATGATTTGATTAATCCATCCCATATATCTCTTTCTTTATTACCGGTAATTCATGCTATATATCATAGCCTTCTGTGCAGCAATTTGGCTGCCTGGTGCATGCCGATGTTTCCTAAGGGTTAAATTCTACGGTGCACCAAACAAACTGCTGTGATATGCTGGTTAAATATGTGTTCAGCAGTACTGGAGTCTGACTTACCCAATAGATTTGTTCCGGTTTAACAAGTGAGTATGTATTTAGGACACAGGGTATGTGCAGGACAACATACTGGGCAGGGGGGTGGTTGGAAAAGAACCTTTGCAAAACACACTGATGTGCCAGGGTGACCAAAGCTTGTAGAAAATGAACAGGCATCTGCAGTGCTCCTATAAACATGCTGAGCCTATAGACAGGGTGACCAGCTCTTGTTATGCAGGAGGACTGCCTGGTGACAGTCTTCACTAGCGGGGCGAGGAGCCTTGGCAGCGGGGTTGGCTGCTGAGAACTGGTCCCTGCTGGCAATCTTTGTTTTCACTCAGAGGGAGGTGGGGGTTTGGCATAGGGCAGGAAAAGCAAATCAACTGATTAAGTCAATGAGAGGATAAAAAATAACATACCTCAGATTGAATGAGGATGTGACCTGAGACTGTAGATGCTTCTGCTGCTGGTAAACATGTTTTCTGGTTTTTTTTTTTTCCTGTAACGCTATCGACATTTTAAAATGATCAGAATATTTCAGAGTGCATTTAACAAGACAGAAGTACTGGATTTCAATACTGTCAACTGCAGAAAGCAGAAGGTGGGTCCTAAATTACCTTCAAAATCATAACAATTTAAAAAGCGCAATACTTTCTAATTTGCTTTCTGTTTTTCCAGCTAGTCTAGGTTACCCTGCTCACCGCCTCCTCCCCTGGGAGCAGGACTTTGAAAAGGAGGAGGAGAGGGGTGACTCTGGTTGCACTGGGGGAAGCAGCAAGCACACACCTGACAGCCCTGGAGCGCATTCCCTGTGCAGGATCCAGGTGTGTGAGCTTCCCCTGCCTGGCCCTGCCACTGCTGCCTGGGGGGGGCGGGGGACCCCCCTCCCCAGCCCTGCAGTCCTTGGTTTCTGCTGACGGGGAGTGGGGATGCCAATTAGCAGGAGCCCCACTTTCATTTTACAGTGAGGACTCCTGCCTGTTGGGGACTGGTGGGAGTTGAGCAAGGTTTCACCCAGCAGCCTTCAGTAATGCCTCAGCTCTGTTAAGCTGCCCACAGTTTCAGCCAGCTGCCTCTTTCAGAAAAGCCCTGCATCTTCATTACCTTCCCCTCGAGCCATCTGGTCCCCCAACCTGACCTTTTTAAAAAAGATTGGTTAAAAAAACTGGAGCAGTCCCTGAACAGAAGACCTTGTGTGTCATGTTTAAGCCCAGAGCAAATTTTTATGTCCAAGCTGTAAAACCTTGAAAATAAAGATTTATAATTGAGATTCTGGCTGAAGCAGAGTGAACAGAGATGGTCTAATTAAATTCTGTAGTGGATATAATTAGCCCATTTATTCATTTATTACCCTTTATACAGCTAATGCAGGCTACCCCATCACCATTTGTTTATGAAGAGCCTGTTACCTGGCTGCCCGGCTTGGGCTGCACAGCAGCCAGGCCCATCGTGATGCTCTGGAGGGGCTGCAGAGAACAAGCAGGTCTGATCTGACAGATGCTTTTTCAGAAGCCAACCCAGCTCTCAAATGAGTCAGCTCAGAAAGAGCAGAGTGGAAAGGAAAGAGGCTCTGGGTTCTGCTTTGGACTCTTGGGCAGAGCTGACAACTGACTTTGATCAAGCGTGGTGGCTTGGGAGAAAAGGGGTTTTGGGGTTTTTCTGGAGCAGAGTGGTTCTCTGGTGTCGTACACACCTGGTACCATGGCCCTGAATCCTTGCTGTGCACTATGGAGGGCCTCTGTAACAGCCATGCTGACATGTCTGGATTTCTGCTTTCTCTCCTTCGTAGTTCAGCATGGAAATGGCACTTGCAAACCCGTAACACAGATAACTACTCACACATCCTTTGGGAGAGCCTCATCTGACTAAAAGCCCAGCTGGCTTTTCCAGAATGGAGCTGTTTCCTTTTACCAAAGACTCATTTTGCTTCACTTTCTTGCAGCCATCACAAGATAAAAAAAAAAAAAAATGAATCAACCAGAGATTATTTTTCATGAAAGTTTAATCAGGCACTGTCCCCTTCCTGCTCTTGTGTGAGCAAACCTTGATGAGTGTGTAGGGCTTGAATGTGGAGTAAAAAAACATCTGCTTGAGAGGCAAGAAGTGCAGGGAAAATCCTTTCCTTGCTGGCATCTGTCTATTTGGGCAGACTGTCCTGCTGCAGATGTGCCGCCTGCAGTTCAGCCTCTGGGTCCCTTAACCCATCCATCTCTTCAGCAGTGAAAGCGAATACCTGCCCCCTCCTTTCCCTCCCTTTGCTGCTCCTTAATATTTCATGCATCAAAGAAGTTTCACTTGTAATGCAAAAACTGATTAATCAAGTAGAGTGCAAGAGTTACATGCATTCAAAGTTTCTTTCCTCTTGGGAAGGAGAGGAGCCACGCTGGAGCCTGTTATTGCTCAGGAAAGAGTGTCACAGGTCAGGCATATTGGGGTGGTTACACAGTACTGATGGAGGGGGAAGGACAGCCTCAGTTGCTCGACTTTGGCCCGAGCAACAGGCTGCTTTCCAATTGTCCCAGGGTCCTCCCCTCCTCCGTAGGTATACTTGTCAGCCACCTCTGAGGTGGTTTGGAGGGGGAATTGTAGCAAGGCACCTGCCTGGCTCCAGGTGCCTAAGGAAGGCCTTGCCTTAGGGTGTGCGAGGTCCCTTTTTGTTGTGGCTTCGCTCCTGAACATGCCCAGCACACTGCTGACACAATCCATGAGCCACATCTGGCTAAAACCCCAGTGTGCTCCGGGAGGGGCGTTACAGAGGTACCTGGTGCAGGACGGTGTCACTCAGGAAGAAAACCAGAAAATGCCCTGATGCCACAGTGATGGGCACCTGACCACAACCTTCCTGCCCGGGTAAAGTCAAGGCTGATACTTGTAAAATAATGATTTAGTCTGTACCTCAACACAAAGTGCTTAACAGCCTTTCCTAGCTGTAGAAATTGTGCAGCCCTCTGTTACCGCTCCAGGCCCTTCTGAACTGAGCCCAGGGGCTGTTTCCCAGCGCACAGTGGTGTTTCACGGCCCTCCAGTAAAAGGTACGAATCAACTACTTGTATCTGAGAAGGAAGAAATTCAGCCGCTCCTGGCTGCTAGCTTTAGCTTCCCTGGTTTTGCAGAGTGTCCCCTCAGGGTGCTTGTCTGGAAGTGGTCAGGAAGCTCCTAGTTTGATGCTGTGTCAGAAAGACAACATCTCCTGCAGCTCTGGGCACAGCGAGGGGTCTGTTGCCTCACCACTAACCGAGAAGCAAGAACGTCACCTACTGAATTGCAAAGGGCACTTTCTGCATCCCCTCGCTCGCTCTCCCAGGAGGCATTTCTCTGAATTGCTGACCCAGCCTGTCTCTTGCTTTGCTTGCGAGAGCTGACAAAAGCACAGCTTGAGCAACGTAGTCGTTGACCACAGTCAGATACCATATGGCTGCGGACCAGCATTCGTACACCGCAGCTTAGAAACAAAATTAATTTTGTGGCGTTTCCTTCAGAATATAAAAACCCTTCTCACTTTTTTAGTGGAGTTATTGATGCTGATGTGACTCTAGCAGGGTGAAATATCAGCCTCTGATTACATCATAGCTGTATGACTGACTTTCTCCTCCACTTGCTAGCAGTAGGATTTGCGATACACATTACAGACATAAATTCTTCTCTAAATTGTAAATACATAGTGCATTTTAATGATTGCTGCTGTATGTACATATCTTTGGTAATAGGGCCAATTGAAAACCACTTCAGAAAGCTGCTATTGATATCTTTGCAATAACCTCCTCCTCTGCGCCAGCCGATAAAAGAAGCATTAGTTCTGGGTGTCCAGAAATCCAGCTCACAGGACTGAAAGTCGAAGAATGCTTCATCTGTGACCCTTTAAATGAGAATGACTTTTTCCCCTCCCCATCCTTTTTAAACTTAGATAGTATAGGTATTTTAAGCATTTTTCAGCAAAATGTCTGCACAAAGTTCTCCACAGAGGCACAAAATCGTGGGTTTGCCTGAATCCCACTTGGGGTATTGTCATACAGAAGAAACTGTCCCTGGGGCTGAGCTGCTCTGCTTGGGAATAAGGAAATAAATTGAAGAGCGTCTCAAAGTTCCTGCTAAAAAAATCCACTCAGGTGAAAATTGGGAGTGAACGTAGGCAGATGCAGACATAAGGTAGGCATAGTTCAGTGTAGCCAAGGTTCCCAGTTCACATGACACACAACATATGCTCTGCCTACTTTTAGAGGCGTCTCCACCTGATAACAGCCCACTATTGCTGCTCAATAGTGGAGAAACTCCCAGCTCATGCCGAGAAAATCTGTGCTTTTTGTACCGAAAACCTCACGCTTGGGACTGTTACAGAATCGATTTCTGCAGCCCTCGGTATCTCTTTTTATCTCTTATGGTAACAAGTAATTATTTTCTTGAGTTTTGGTATGTAAGTGAGGACACAACCCGCAAGGGTGGAAAATAGAAGGGGTTTGCCCCCAAACTGCACAGTCAGTTAGCAGCTGAGGTGAGAACGGAGCTCGAGTCTCCTGACAACTCGTCAGATCCCCTACCCTCCCCATAACACCCTACCCAGATGGGTCTTGTCAGTGTAATGCGTTTTCACTTGTAAGACGATTTCCATTTTCAGCCCTGAGTTTTTGCTAGGAACGGCAGTTTTTGCTGGTTTCTTGGCCCTAATGCTATTGAAATCGATGGTCAGGCAGTGACTGACTTCCCTCAGGAAAGGCTGGACTCATGAAGAAAAGGAAAAAGATATTAAAAATAGACCTCATTTACAAATAGAAATCTGGGTTACGGACTATGCTGTTGGCCTGAAAATCCACATTTTGTGTGGACTTAAAATAACCCCAAATCAGCAAGTTTAAGCAAACTTCTGTAAGTGTTCCTAGAATATTTTGCTAGGAACTGAAACTCCCTCAGTGCAATGTGCTTTACCCTGTTCATGCCATTTCCTTTTCTGTTGAATGCTGCTCAGGGGGGGTAATGGAAATCCGTTACCTCTGTTGTAACCCAGGGCTAAACTTATTTTCCTTTGGAAATATTATTGGTGGTTTTCAAAAAGTGAGGTTTTGTGTTTAGCTCAGTTCTTTGGAATTAAAAAGCAGGTGGAACCCTTTTCTCCTGAAAACCAGAACAGAGGTTTGCATTTACACCAGGAAGGATCTAGGCTAAATGGAAGCCGAATGTACCCATTTAAAGACAGTGGTTTGCAGAACATTCCCCTTTATTGTTGTGTCCATGTTTGTACAGGAGGACTTGCAAAAATCTCTGTGTGCTTCTCAGAAGATAGTTGTTAGCGGTACTTTATGAATACTCGCAGCAAGGCAAAATAGGATTGAATGATGCATGTAGAGCGGCTCAAATCTTTGGGTAGGGGCACAGCCAAGACAACCCCTCAAGTCCCTCCCAGCACTCTTTGCTAACATCTCAGGGCTTGCCCAGAGTCAGTCAGTCAGGGGCAATGCAGGCATTTGAACCCATGTCTGCTGATCATTACTTTCCACCTCTAAACCCTGAAAAACATTCACCACGTTGCTTGATGGTATATGCTGCATCAGAGAAAATCTAGATACACCTAGAACGCGTCCTCCCTTCCAATTCAGCTGGATCCATGGCAAAACTAAAGAAGAAACCCCCCCACACCCCAAAGCGCACTGCCCAGAACTGTGACCGCAGTAGGTACCTCTGCATCCCCTTCCCACCCCAAGGACATCCCCTTGCCAAAATCCTCCTGTACTTGACAGCAGAAAGAGTCTCTACTTGTGGCACACACAGGGCTGTGCAGCAAGTGGCTACCAGGAGATCTAAGTAACAGGGAGGTGGCCTTAAACAGAAATAGATATTTTTCTTTTTCAAGATTTTCAGTTCTAAAAAAGATCAAAAATGTACTTTAGCACTTTAGACATACTGCCTACTAGTGTGACGTTTTGCATATCTCTGCGGTATTGTTCCTTTGGTCTTTTTGCCTAGAAGAATTGTTAAAATTAGGAAAAAGAAATTAGCACACACCCTGCTAATGCCTGGAAATTAGTCCACATACTGACAGCAGCCTAAGTCAGTCCAAAAGCCAACCTTTCCTCCTTTAAGAAAAGAAAAAAAAACAGGGGAAAACTCTTTTCTACTGTTACAGCTGACATTTAGGACTGCATTTTTTGCTTGGTTTGTTTCTTCTTTTCCAGCACGCCTAGAAACTTCATCCCTCCCAGTTCGGCAGAGCTGGGGTCCCACAGTTAATATTTTGTTGACTAGTTGCCTGTTTGCTGTTGAGCACTTTTTGGTTTCTCTCTATTCCTGTAGCTGGAAAGAGGCACCGTACTCACACCGCCACTCTCACGGCAGCTTGTTACGGCTGCGAGCTGCGGCTGCTCCTGGAGCGGGGACGGGCCCCGGCAGCGGGGCTCGAGCTGTTTGTTTGCTGGGTTTCACGTTCTTTGCCATCCTGCCGTTGTTGTGGTTTTAACATTAGATGACCCAGGTATCTCAGAAGGCTGTTTTGCCTCAATAGGCGTGTGATGAATTGATCTTAATTAGCTTGTGGAAATAATATAAGCCTGAGCATTAAGCGTGCTTTGTTAGGGTTTTGACATCTTCTTTTATATGTACATCTACAAATAAAATCAGGTAGATTAGCAGTCACTAGGAAATTGTTGTGAGTCACTGACTCATAACTACCGTAGGCTGCCTCTCCTCGTCTCGGTTAGTCATGCCCGACCGTGGGCAGCGGTTCATGCAGCTCTGGGCTGGGGTTAACTCTGTCCCTTTTGCCCGCGGGGCCAGGGCTTGCCTCCAGGCTAACCCCCATCATTCTACCTTCCCTGCTGGAAGAGCCAGTTGGCTCCGTCGTGGCTCAAGCAGAGCGTGAGCCAAGATCGCAGCAGGGGAGCTCACCTGGTTTGTCTTCAGGCACAAACTCCAGCCCTCGGGAGGCACCGGGGCATCCGTGTGATGGGCAGATATAGGAACCCGTGATTAGACCTCAGCATCGCTTACTCCTCTGGCTCCCATTTAAACGCTGGCTGTTACAGATCAGGTCAAAAATCTTTGCTAGAAGTCACTGGTTTGTCTCCTCCAGGCTTGTCATTGCAAGCCATCTTCGCGTGCCCTGGCCACTGGAGGTGCTGATTCCCTTGCGAAAGGCCAGTAACTAGTAAAAGCTCACGGGAAGCATATTTCTGTGCTGTTTCTAACTGCAGCCTTGGCAGTTGCCTCCAAGGAAGGGCTACCCTGCAGGTGTGCGTGGCGATGAGCTGCATCCCATGGCCAGGCGGGGGGGGGGGGGCCGGGGGTGTGTGTGGAAGGGAAATCTGGATTTTGTGGCTAAGGAGAGGACGCGGTGATGCGCCCAGGGCAGCAGCCTGGGGTGGGGGGTGCAGGCCAGGGGGACGGAGGGATGGGAAGGGGGGGGGAAAAGGGCCGGGGGGGCTGGGGGGCCGGTGCCCGGCGGGTCAGGGGGCCGCAGGGAGGGCCGGGGCAGGGAGCCGGGCGCGGGGCGGGCTCAGCCCGGGGCGCTGCTCCCGGGGAGCGGCGGAGGGTCCCCGGAACGGCGGCGCGGGCGGGGGGCGGCGGCGGGGCGGGGCGGGCCGGGAGGCGGGGCCGGGCGGCGGCGGCGGCGGCGGGCTGGGGCGGCTCAGAGCGCCCGGCTCCGCTCGCCTCCCCTCGCCTCGCCTCGCCGCGGCTCTCCTGCGCCTGGCTCCGGCCCGGCATGGCCGCTCCGCCGCGCCGCCGCCGCCGCCCCGCCGCGCCGCCCCCGCTGCTGGTGGTGCCGGTGGTGCTGGTGGTGCTGGGCGGCGGGCCCGGCGCGGCGGCGGCGTCGCGGGAACCCCCCGGTCCCTGCCGCGTGAAAACGGTCACGGTGTCCACGCTGCCGGTGCTCCGTGAGAACGACATCAGCTGGAGCGGCGCCCCGCCGCCCGCCGCCGCCGATTCCCGGCTGCTGCTCTTCGTCCGCAGCGAGCTGCCCGGCCGCGTCGCCGTGCAGGACGACCTGGACAACACCGAGCTGCCCTTCTTCACCCTCGGTAGGTGCCCGCGCCGCTTCCCCCGCCGCGTCCCGTCCCGTCCCGCCGATCCCCCCCCCCCCCCCTCCCGGGGGTCGCGGAGCATCCCGGTGCGGGCAGCCGGCGTCCCCTCCCGCGCCGGGGTTTGTGTGTGTGCGTCCCCCCCCGCCCCGCATCGCGGCCAGCCCGGTTGCGTTTGGAGCTCTCTAACGCTGCCCTTGCTGCACCCTGGGTTGTTGGCTTATTTTTTCCTGCCGGGGAGGGATTTTTTAGCAGGGCCTGAGGGCTGCTGCCTTTTAAAAGCCCTGGGAGTAAAGCGTCTCTGCTCAGGCTATAAAGTGATGGGTGCTGCCTCTTGTGCTCCAACTTGAACGCTTAGCCCTGCAGGAGGTACCACCGAGCCTGGGAGAACGGCAGAGGCTCGTTTTCTAGGCAGAGCCTAATTTTATAAATGCTTCGTCTTAATTCTCGAAGCTCGCTCTCGCCTCACGCACAACTCCGGCGCCTGGCTCTGTGGCGAACGCCCGCAGACTTTCCTCCTATCTCGGCTTTTGTGGGGAGGGGGATGGGACTAGAAATAATTCCGTTGTTGGACTTTGGGCTCGATGCCGGCTCCTGTTGTCTCAGGTGGGGTGCCCGCGCTGCCTCTTGTCACTTTTATCCTGAGCTGTGCTTTAATCAGCCTGGGGATCCTCCGGGAGAACTGTGGGGAGCGCCGTGTGGGCAGCGTGGTGTTTACTCTGCCAGGTCACCGAAGGTTTTCCGTTGATCTCTTCTTTATCCACTAGCTTTCTTGCTTTTCGCTCTCTGAACCTAGGATGATTCAAGTACCCGCTTAACTTCGGGTCTGCGATACCGCTTGACACGGCTGGCTTGTGACTTCGGCGCATCGCCCTGCGTGCATCAGGCGTGTCGCGGTGTGCCGGCGTGCGGGCTGACCTGGCGGGCACCTCGCCGTGATCCCCTTCCCACGCCCCGTGGAAGTGACTGCCTTTCACTGGGTGCGATGAGCCGGAGTAGGAAAATGACTGTCCGTGTCTCCCTGTCCTGTCATTTTACCTCTGTGAAGCTTTCTTGTAGCAAGCGCCTGTAATAAATAAGCTGATGGTACTTCTTGAGCCTCTTGGGTTCTGGCTTTGCAGCGTGGCTTCCTTAGACACGGTTGGTCAACCACAAAAATCCCAAACAAACCAGATACTCTATTTCAAGTAATGAAAGTGAAAAATCAAAGGTTTGAAGGAATGACGTTTATCTTGCAGTGATTAAAAGTAACAAGAAGTTTCATGGTTCACTGAGTTGAATTTTCATATTGGAGTACGGTTCCTTCAGGGACGGGGTGGGAATTGCGCACTGATCTAAATATATCGGAAGGCAAAGAAACCCCTCTGTGTGTTGCTCAAGTTGGAGGAGAGAAATTTGTCTTGATAGATCAGAGATATGATCTTGTACAGCAAATCCTATTTCTGTGAGTGACTGCCGACAGAGAGACCATGTCTCGGTCTAAAAAATTATCTTTTGCTTGCCTGGGATATTGGTTACGTGTGTACTCTTTCATATGTAGCATGTCTCTTGCAAAGCTGTGTTTTTGTTGCTGCCCCTTCATAGAGGAAAGACCCCAAAACACCCCCTCCTGTTCCCCCGAACCTGTGGGCATCAGGCGATCGGAAGATAAATGGAAGCTTTGCCCATGGTGGGATGGCTTCATCACCATCCTGAAATTAATCAGCATGTTGCCTCCGGAGGAGGTAAAACACTTGTCCTTCCCCAAGGTCTAGCTCATGAATTGCTGTGGATGCTCTGATATTTCAAATTTGTTGCACTTCTCCCCGTCTCCTGGTATGGCAACTGAGTCTCGCTTGCAGTTAACTCTTTTCTGGGTGAGTGCTTTAGAGGATTTCTGCTGGCTCGTTTTTCTAGTGCAGGAAGTAAGGCTGGAGTTCTCTATAGTGGTTTTTCCCCCTGCATCCGTCTCAGGGTTCATCGGTGGTTGGGAACCCGAGAGCTGCTGCTGCCTCGGAACGGGCTCTTGGACCTCAGTTGAATGGCTTTGGAGTGACTTGAGGGCAGGGATTGCTTTAAACTGTGGCTTCTCGTCGCCAGAATCTTTGAAGCCCTTATCATTAGCTGATTTCTGATGCTTATGTGTATTTATGCATGTTGCTGAACATGTTTAGAGGCTGCCGGGCCTGAGCTCCAGAAGGCAGTAAGAGCTGACATCCTGCTGATTGCAAATGTGTTGAGGGTTCCTAAATGTCTTTAAGTTCTGGCTCTTTCTGCTAGCAAAGACTGCTCTCTGGCCTCATGGGGGTGAGGATGGGGTAGGAGGACCCCCTAAAGCACACATTTCAGGGCAGCCACCCTGACTGGCATCCTGGAGGTGTTTTGAGGAGAAAAAAAACCCAACCCACCAACTCAAAACCATGAAGCAGGTGGAGCTGAGTCCTGGTGCTGATACTACAGACTCAGAAGCAAAATAAGTTTTAAATAGAGGCCATCCTGTTCTGCAGGGCTCAAAAGTCTTTCCAGACCAGGAAGTATGAAATAAAACATTGCCTTGCTTGGTGATGATGAGCTTGTTTAAGCGCTGTGGGCAAAGGCAGGCAGCCTGAAGTCCTGGGCCTGCTCAGCAGCTCCCAGCTTAGTAAGTCTCCCGAGGCTGGAGTGGTTCCTGCGCCTCTCATCACTCCTTTGCGATGAAGGTGGGGGGCGGGGGTGGTGGTGGGGTGTCTGTAGCTAAACGCTGACAGGTGCCAGAGCCTTGCCGGCAGCAGTGTGAAACTTCTGCTCATTCCTTGTAAGGGCAGAGCAAGTTAAAATATGCTGAGATAGATGCTCTGAGTCGGTGGCTGGTACAAAGCACATGCAGTGCTCTGTGCCCCTTTTCTTTAAAGGATTCCTCCTTCTAGGAAGGAAGCAACTTTTTCTGTTCCCTGACAATAACAGATTTTATTCACTTAAGTATAAGCGCATAAAGTGAGAGAGCGTCCAGGGTTGCATCCCTGCCTGCAGGGAAGCCTGGTCTGCAGGAGCCACCGCATGACTGAGACGGAAGGAGAAAGGAGCGCTAGGAAATTCCCACGCAGCTGACCCCCGGCCCCGTGGTGCGCGGGCAGGAGCAGCAGCAGCAGCAGCAGCAGCAGGAGCAGCAGCAGCAGCAGCAGCAGCAGCAGCAGCAGCAGGAGCAGCAGCAGCAGCAGCAGCAGCAGCAGCAGCAGGAGCAGCAGCAGCAGCAGCAGCAGCAGCAGCAGCAGCAGCAGCAGCAGGAGCAGCAGCAGCCGCTTGCTCGCCCGCGCGAGCCGTGGGTCGCGAGTGGAGGCGCGGGAAGGAGCCCGCTAGGGGGTGGTGGGAGCCCGGAGATGCTCCGCCAGCAGCATCTGCTCTGCCGGAGCCCTCCCTGCGAGGGGTGCAGCCTGCACGCAGCCTCCTGCAGCGGGTGGGGAGGCCAGCGAGGAGCGGTTTTGTCCTCCCTGAACAGAGAGAAAACTTTGTTTCCTCCTTGCATCCTTCCCCGGGCTGCAGCAGGGGGACCCGCTGCTGAAACGCCGCTCAGCAGCTCTAGTTTGCTCCGTGTCCCTTCTTCAGCAGAGTGTCTCAGTTTCCGTATTTTCTACGCCTTGCTTTATTTTTTCTCTCTTGCACTGGAGACAAGAAGGATGTTTCTCCCCCTACCCCACAGTTACGTTGCTATAAAATTACCCAGCAGAGCACAGTGGTGGCAGGAAATGACAAATGTAACTTTGCCATCAGTGCATTATGAATTGCTGTGCATCCCCTTTCCTGAAAAAGCATCCTGCCCTTTCCTTAACCTTGGATACAACTGATGCTTTGCGGTATTTCCCCCCCAGTTCTTCTAGTGTTACGCTGGCAAATGGTGCAGAGTTGACTTTATTCTTGTACAATGAGGTCTCTCTAAGGTATGTATCTTGATTTAGTCAGCAGCCGTGTGTTCTGTACAATAGCTGCTCCACAAGCAGCGTAGACAGCTTTAAGTGCAATTCAGGGAATGAAGCAGTTAGCTTCTGAGCTAATTTAGACGAGCTCTGCCTATGTGTGAGCAGATATATATAGAGGAGAGAGAAAGCAAGAGGCAGACAAATTTTCACCGCTGCTCTTACCGGTAGTGGCTTACATAAGAACAGTTTACTACACACTTCTCATAAATGGCCTTAATGGATGCTGTGTGACTGGTGTCTGCAGTGCTACAAGGTGCTTTTGTTTTGGTGGTTGTCAGAAAAGGTGCTGGTGCACCTACATCACAGCTACATCACCATGACCCCTCTGCATGGCCGATGGTTATCCCCCGCTTCTCGAAGCTGTGCAGCTCCTCCATCTCCTCAGCAGTTCGTGCCACTTCTTTTACCTTCTTTCTTAACTTCTCCTGAAGCCGTCTTGTAACTTGAGCAACTTCTCTTTAGGGTAGGAACGCATTAAAATAAGGGCAAGCACTTAGTTCCCTGCGGATTGTTCGAATTTACTGCTTTTTCTGAAAATACCTGAGCAGGGTTTTGCCACCCTTGCTTTTGTCAACAGGTCCCGTTTTTGCAGGGCAGGGTGGGGAGGCTGGAGGGTTACTCCTGGGGAGTGCAGGAAGATTTTTGAAGCCACTGTTCAGAAGCGCCATTCTCTGCTTTGAGTTGGCCTGTGAGATGTGGAGCAGCATCGTGCGGGTAGAGGAGAGGCAGCGTGCCGGGCATGAGACCCCGCTCGTCAGGGCATGGCATCTAAAACTGGGTTGTCTCTGCAGAGAGAAGCCAATGGGTAAAGACCGGCTTCAACACCTCCCTTTTCTGTTAACTGTGTCCCGCTAGACTCAAAGAGCTGCACTGCATATCTGGCCGGAGGTTTGGTTAATCAAGTGTTGGGTTTCTTTTTGTTCATTTTTCTTTTTCTGGCTGTTCCCAAGGTAGTCCAAAGGGTAAAGAATCACGTCTTCCACCAGGCAAGTGGAGGGAGCCAAAAAGTCTCAGCGAGGTGGTACAGTGAAGATGAGACGCATCGGTGGGCTCCTTGGGGTACTGGGGAGGATGTAGACCTGAAAGCAGGGGCTGCTTCCCTTCCCCTTCATGCCCATCCCCAGCTGTGCGTGGCTGTGGGGTCTGGGCCTGATCCCTTGTGGCAGGGGCTGCCTGGGGAGGGTGTAGGAAAGAGGGGAAACCTGCTGGTAGCAGTCTCCTCCCCTCCTCGTATGAAGCTATGTGATTACTTCAGCTTTCCAGGCCGTTGGGTTCTTGTAGTTGGAAAGGGAAGGAAGGAAAGCCTGGCTCGGGGCGAGGTTGTATTGGTGACGTGGGTCCTGAGCTCGAGATCTGCCCACTGTGGTTGCAGGAGAGGCGAGCTCTGTAACACCCAGAAAGGCTGTAGGCACAAAATGCCCATGAAAATGGGTCTGTCCTCAGATGACTGCTTCCCTCCCCCAAGACAAGGTTGAATGTGACTTGTCCAGCACGGTGGGGTGTGGACTTGCAGGGATTTTGCTTTGTCTCTGGTATTTTCTGGGGTGAAAATCCATGTTAAAACTGGGAATCTGTACCTGAGTGGCAGGCTGTACTGAGGGAGTTGCTGCTTTCCAAGAGTACCCGTGTTGACCAGCTAGTGGCAACAGAAGATTAACTATAGAGAGAGGAGCCGGTTTTCTGCAGCTGAATTGTCAGGCTGGAGTAGTAGGAGGAGGAGGCTGATGGCTGGGGATCCCCTCTGCTCCCCCTTCCTCCCCTGTGATGGCAGCGGGTTTTGCCTGATGTTGGTGTGCCAGAGACCTCTACTGCTCTTCTGCTGGAAGAAAAAATGTGCTTTTCTTCAGAATTAGGTGGGGACCTTGAATTTGTCAGTGGAGGCTGGGGAGGTGAGTGACTTCCTACTGCCACCATGCAGATACACATTACCTCCAAAACTTGCTGCCTTTTCCTTTCTAAGCGCTAGAAGTATGAACCCCGGCTGTGTGACGGACAAGCCTTTGTGCTGCCTCAGTGATACGGTGCTGCTGCGCAGTGTTGGCTGGCTGTGAAACCAGGCTGAGCCCACGGGCTTTGCTGGTGTAACAGGAGTTCAGGTGCAGGACTGGCTGGGACAGGAGGAGAGCAGATTGATGCCACTTGTGGGAATGATGAGATATTGATCTTATGCTACCTTGACATATATGTTAGCAGTTGCAGGTGGCTTGAGAAACACCTACCATCACACCAAAATGCCTTGTAGAGTGTGGGAGTAGACTGGGGTTGGAGACTGAAAGGAGAAGTGAAGAAAATAGAAATGCCTTGATTGAAGCCTTTCATCGTCTAATGCCCACAGTACGGCTCGTGTCGGGAGTGTCCTCCTCCAGCTGCAACTATCTGAATTGGGAATTAATGAGCCTCGGCCAGTCTACTCTTGCTGCTCCCAGTCCTGCCCCTGTCGCTACCTGTGGGGTGGGTGACGGCATCGAGCAGAGATGATTCTTGTGCATAACCAGCTCTAAGAAATGGGGCCACTTAAAAGAATTGAATGCTTGTGCTGCTGCTCGGGTCTCAGCTAATGCAGTTAAGGTTTCCAGTGTCCAGACAGTATGGAGACACTTAATGGTATTGAAGAAACAGAAATGGCATGCGGAGGGGCGAGCGGTGATCCTGGCTGCCTGCATCTGCGCTGCCTGGGCGAGGCTTTCTGGGCGTCTCTTGAGAAGGAGGCAGGTGGGGGGAAAAAGCAGAGTAAATGATTTTGGCCCGTCAGTGTCTTTGGGCATCTTCCCTGTGTGCCATGCAAGAGGCCCTGCTCTTGAGCGCGTCCGGCGTGCTTATCCCGCTGCGGTCCGGGAGGAAGGAGGGATTCCTCGCAGGAGGAGGTTGGGCTGTGACTGCCTGCGAGAAGATGGGGCAGATAAGGTTTGGAGCCAGGGCTCTGCCTGTGGGCAGAGATGGCTGGTGGGGAGGAATACAGAAGTACGAGTTCCCCTCTGTTTCTCATTATCTGTTCCCTACCAGTCTTGCACCCCTCCCTCTGTGCTTCCACCTCTCCCGTCTCTGTGCAAGACAAAGTCTGTATGAAACCGCAACTGGCTTTGAAAGCAGCAGCAAAAGGGGAGAAATTTTCCATTAGCAGCATCAGCAGTAAAAGAGATTTTTTCCCAGTCACCTGGTAACTGCTGTATTTAGGAAGATTACTGAGCTGATGGTGTTGCTCCCAGGCACATGCATGGGAGCGATCCTGTTAGAGGGGGAAGCAAGGGCCAGCATGCATGGCTACAGGCAGCACGGTCTGCATGGAGGCGAGCTGGTAAAGGTTAGCTGCGCATCTCTCTGCAAGGGAGAGGAGAGCCACGGCACTGGAGAGGGGACCCGCTGGGCCTAGCACCTTGCATGCACCGTCATCTGCTCTTCTAGTGCACAGAGAATGAAGCAGAAATTTCATTGCCAGCTGCACTATCGAGCTGGGTGGGGGGAGCGGAGTGCGGATCTTCGGGGGTGGGCGCTTGCCCGTCCTCAAGTGGCAGAGGGAATACCTCCCCTTTGGGAACCAGCCAGTTATTTTGGGGCCTGATATCAGACCCAGAGAAAGAAAGGTGAGATATGCCTACTGAGGGGTGCTGTGCTGGCTGCAGAGACCCTAAATGTGAATGTGAAACCTCCCTCCCAAAAGCCCATGGTCCCAGAACTGCGTAACCGGGGTGTAGGGTCTGGAGACCCCAGATTTGTTCCCAGCCCTGCTGGTGGCCCTGGGCATCCTCGCAGGGGCTCAGCTGTGCTCATACCTCTGAGGCTTTGGTTCTTTTCCCTTTCCCTGCTCCTTTATCTCTCTCTGGGGGGCAGCGGGGTGGCCTCGCCTGGGGCCGGCTCTGCTGCATGAGCAGGGCTCCCCGGCCAGCCCCGAGGGCTGCTGAGGTACTCGCCTAACGTGAGCTGGCGTTGCAGAGTGTGCCTGCGGCTGCCGCAGTCGCGCTGTCTGTCCCAAGGCCGTTCACAGCCTCTATCCTTCCCTTGCTGCTCTTTCTGGTTCTCAAGCAATTGGCGTTCCAGGGAGCGCAGCGCATCCCTAAGATATGGGATCAAGTGACAGAAGATAGGAGTTGGCAACAGCATAGGAATTTTTTTTTTTCGCCTCTAGCCAACTGCTCAGTAACATCAGCTTCTTGATGCGCCGCTCCTGTGTCAGCAGCATGTTGTGATGGCAAATGCAGGGCAATTTGTGTGGGGCAGCAGGGAGGAGGGCTGGAGCAGAACGTGTTTGCTGCAGCCCAGGACCAGGACCTGCTGCTTGTCTGCCCCGACCAGGGAGCACCTGGTGTGTGTGCTGAGGCTGAAAAGCCTCTAGCTCTGCTGGCGCTTGCCATGTTGCTATTGCTCTTGCTGCCTGGGGGTCTGATAGGAGCTGGGGTAAAAGCTGATGCCGCCGACCTCATTCATTACTTGTGCAGCGTGCACCCAGAGCGAGATCTGCTCTCTCAAGCAGTTCCCCACTTAGATGGGCTTCCTGGGGCGAAGGGGCTCCCACGGCAGATGCTGCCAGTTGTTCCCTCCTCAGTCTCAGTTGCTCAGTGCTGCCTGGCACAGGCTGCTCTGTGGGGGTAGAGGGAGATGGAAAACCTTTCACCTTGGCTTGCTGGGTCTCAGCAGTGACCTGTGTGGTGGGTTCAGCATGAGTGGTGGCCCTGGAGAGCTCTGGGTCTTGTTGGACATCCTGATATGTCCCTTTTCCTTCTAATCCCATCACACTTCTTTCTTGTCCTTTGTACCTCTCATCTGTTTAAATTAGAGGAGTTTAAACTCTCTTTCCTGCCCTGTAACTTGCCCAGGGAATTCCTCCCAGCTTCTCTGAAAGCCGCCTTGTTGGCATCACGCTCCGCCTTCTCTGCCCCTGAAGTCTTGGGAAATCTGGGCAGAAGGAGGTGTCCAGGAGGAGTGAGGTGTTGGGAAGGTGATCCAAGAGGTGGATGCACGTTCCCCTCCCTCTCTTCCATGCCATCCAAACTGCGCAGCCCGTGGTCAAGCTGTGTCCACAGATTCATTTGTAGCATCAATTAGGCTTCCAAAAAAAGTAGAAACCGTTTCCTCCCCTTCCTGCGAGGAGCAGACAGGCGTTTGCAGGAGGCACAGCCTGAGCCAAAGCAGCCTGTTGGGGTTTAGTTCCCTGTGCCCGGGGCTTTTGCTGGTTCAGGCTCTGGTGTGGCCTGGGATCCCCCAGCCCCGGGGCCACCCGCTGAGTGCAGCAAACGTCTCCCATCATGTTCTGGTTGGAGGAGGAGCTTGAGGTGGGCAGCTCAGGGTCTCCCAGGGGGTGCCAGCGCTGGGGATCACTTGATTAAGGTAGGTTCAACTCATGGGAGCCTCCGGGCCTTTACTGGGGATGGCTTTTGGTACAGGAGGTTGTATGGTAGCCCCAAGTGAAGAGGAGGGATGGTGTAGAGGAGCCGATCACAGCAGTGGCATTTTGGGGACCCGACAGGTATGTTTGGGAGTGAGACACGTTGCAGGCTGAAGTGATCCAGCAGTGATGACGTTGGCCTTATCTGTGCAGGCAGGTCCTCGCCTGCTGTTGCTGGAAGGGCTCTGGCTGCTCCGTCTACCATGTTCATATCAGGGGCTTCAGCATTTTCATCCCCCGCAGAGCGGAAGGGAGGGCTGTAGGGGTGCATTCGTCACCTGAAGAGCCCCTGGGCTTCGGCTGAACTTTGTGTTCGAGCAATAAAACCGTGCTAGGAAATGTGTGCTGTAACAAAGCCCATGGATATAATACATCTGTATCACACTGTACCTTTCATCTTGAAGGATTCCCAAGGAGCTTTACAAACTCGGTGTGCTGCAGCCTGCCAGGGTGACTGAACGCTATCAGTGCAGGCTGCAGTCTAATCTCTGTGGTAGCGCGTGTCCCCCCCCCCCGCTCCCCCTCGCAGGGGGAACTTTATGAAGTCTGATCTCGGACTAGTGCTGTACCAGGTGTTTTCCTCTAAGCCTGAGTTTCTCAGGAGAAAAAGGAAAACCATGTAGCTGTTTGTTATGCAAAAACAGCAAAGAAATATTCTTCCTGGGGCAGTAGGAGTGGGTGGGAGTTACTTTCGCGCACCTTCAACAGCTTTGGATCTTGGCAGAGAAGCATTTGCAGGGGAACATGCCCTCCCTGCTGTCCCAAGAAACGGGATAATAAAGTTTGAGCACTTGAGAAATTGCTTCTGGGCATAAGCAGGGTGGCAGAGTTCAGCTGATGGGCACTGGGGCTGCTGCCAGGGCAGCTCTTGGGAGGGAGACTGCAAATGTCTGCCTGAAGTCATTGGTGTGCAAGTCTTTTGTCACCCAGTGTCCCCTTCTGTCCACCCAGAGACACTCCCTGAGCCAGCTGATGGTGTGTCTGTGTCCTGCAGCCTTTGGTAACGTCTGGGCCGTTGCTGCCTCCCACTGCACAGGACGGCAGCAGGGAAGGGCGATGCAGCCTTCTGCCTCGGTCACCCTTGGTGGTCTCCAGCTCCAGCTGGGTTTATTTTCATCTGTTTTTAGCTTACTTGGAGCTGTGGGGGAGGTGGGAGGTGTCTGAAGTTGCTGTCAGTGGTGGCAGAGCCTAAAAATCAAAACTGGAAGTGGGATAAGGGGCACTAAGCGAAGCTGTCATCAGAGACATATGCTTGAAAAGTGGAGGTTAACTTGAGTCTATTTTTGTTTGGAGTGGTACATGCTGAGGCTGTTTTGTGTAGCAGTTTGTTTATGGGATGTATTTTCCCATCCTGTGTAGCTCCTCAAATGTATGCTATAAACAAACTGTAAAATCAAAAGCAGCCTTTACGTGTTCCCATTAAATGCATCCTGGAGCACAGGAGGTCCAGGGCGCGTGGTGCTGGCAGAGGTACCTGCCAGCTTGAGGTCCGCAATTAAGGAGGAGACAACACGCCATCAAGGGAGGTTATGTTGTTATGTTTGAGTATGGGAATTGCTGCAGGTGCCCCTGGGATGGAGCCTGGACACCTGAAAAGCACGCCTGCCTTATTGCCCGTTTGCTCTTGCACTGGAGGCTCCGAGCCTTCTCGTGCTCATCCCCGAGGAGCGCAGGTGTTGCCACCTGCAGCTCCTTTAGCTTCTCCTCCTTCCCTAGACCCCATCGAGGCAGTTCCTTAGGCCACGAAGGATGGGATGTGGTGTTGCTAGCGTAGTTCGTGGATCCTGGCTATTAAGAGCCTTCAGTATTTATTGAATTTCAAGAAGGCAGTAGAGGTTTGTGCTCATCCTTATTGTAGTTGTTGCAGTCGCATGCCGTGTACTGGATCAGCGGCCATGTGTTTCTCGCTTTAATTTTTCTGTGCGTGATCAGAGGGGCTAGAAGTGTATTTAATTAAATAGCAACAGCCTCGCCTTTTAACACAATTCAAGAAGCCTGAGCTGCTTGAAGACACAAACTCCATTACGTTCCTTTACGTCTTATCACATCCCAGTGCTTGCTGTTTCCTTCTCTTCTGTTCTTTGCTCTCCCCAGACAAGCAGCACAGTTGTCCTTACTATGTTCCTGGCTTCTGCTGTGTCGGAGGAGGAAATCCATTATCCGGTGGCATGGCAGCTGGGAGGGAGGTCGGGGACGCTGCCTGTAGGGGCTGCTCATAGCCAGCTTGGGGTCTTGCCGGAGCAGCAGTTTGCACGACAGACACGCTGCTCCTTGTTGTACTCAATTTTATTCTGCTTTTGTAGCAGCTGCCTTTGCCGCTTAGCTGACAAGCTGTTCCTTAACGTGCCATGGCCCAGCGGCGTGCGGGAACAGGAACAAGAGCTGGGATCTGGGCAGGATGTAAGCTCCATGAGCTGGAGGTGCGGGGACGCTGCCAGCCTCTGCTTCTGCTCTCCAGGAGTGCGTGCGCTGCCCAAAATCACGTGTGCTGCCCAAAACTGTGCGTGCCGGGGGAGGTTTTCTTTGCTGCCTGGGCTCGCTTTAAAGACTGTTGTAAAATCTTTTCCCTCCTTGCCAATGAAGGGTTTTACAGCGTGTTGCAATGAGCTGCTTAAATGCAAAACAGGAGGAAGAAATCCTCTTTGCAGCACTCCTCCCATCTGAGCGGAGCGGCAGCCCAGGGCCTGCGCTGGGGCGAGATATGGGAGATAGGGAGTGTGTGCAGGGGATGCTGAAGGAAAGTTGAGCCTCGTGAGAGCCTTCCCTTTGCAGAGCAATGCACCGGTGTTTCTGCTGCGGCCTCTCCCAGCTGCATTGCCTCCCCAAAAACATGTTCCCTGCTGCTCGGCAGGTTCCTCTGCCGGTTTGGGGTGTGCCAGGAGTTGCATAAACTCAATTTTTTAGTAGACCTTGGTCTGCAAAGCTTTTCTGCAGCAAGAATGGTGCACATTTGTCCGTGGATACCTGCCCCCCATCTGAAGCAGCTCTGTGATCACCTCCCTGGGAAGGGTGTCCCAAATCGCCCCATGTCCCGCAGCCTCTCTCTGCAGGGAGCTGCTGTGGGACAGTAGCTGCCCACCCCTGCTCCCGGAGGGGCTTTGGGCTGGGAAGGAAGGTGACTTTTTTTTTTTTTTGCTGTGGTTTTCTGTGGATGTGGGGCTGTGGTTTTTAATCACTGCTTGTTCTGATCCTCTCTCTACAAAACTGCTCTGAAGGCACCTAAGGGCAAACGAGCAGGTGTTAATATTATTCTCCTTTTGCTGTTGTTGACTGGGGGAAGAATTTAGGTTGAAGAAGAGCTGTTATTTGTTGTGGCGCTTCTCGCCTCAGCTGTGGCAGCTGAGGGGCAGGTGAGACCAGGGCAAGAGGAGAGGTCCTCTGGACCTGGCTGGGGAACAGGCTGCAGCTTTAATTTGGCTGGGAATGGCCGTGCAGCGTTTCCCCAGCCTTCTCCATGCTCTTGTTCTTCCAACTCTGTGCAAATATTTGCAGCAGTTAGGGAGCTGCCCAGGGAGGTTTTTATTCCTGGCATGAACTGAGTTAGAGGGAAAGGCTGGCCCAGGAGGATGGGCTTACGGGGCACACCAAGGCTCACCCTGTCCAGCAGCCTCTGCTGTGGTGGCCAACGGAAGGTGGGGAACAGGGCACGGGTCCCTGGAGCATCCCGTGGAGGTTTACTCCTGCATTCCTATGGGATGATTGCTTGCACAGAGCTGCAAGAAGTATCTGTGTGTCCTGACCGAGCTGAAAGGGTCCCACAACAGCTCCCGAGGGGCTCCTGCATCTCCATCATGTTGGCCTCTCTGGGACGTCCTTCTGTTGATGGGGATGCTGTGTTGTGCCGTGCAGACGGGCTGCGGTGAGGGAAGAGGGAGGTTTTTCTTTGAGGTCTCATGGACACGCCAAGTGCTGACCAGGGGCCAGCACAGAGGGAAGGATGCTTCTGTTAATTAGCACTAGATGAAAGGAAGACTTGTCTTTATTCAAAGAGCACTTGTTCCAGTTTCATTGCGGCCCCTTAGTTCTGAGCTTTAAAGTTCGGTGTATGTGTGAACAATAAGTTTGGAAAGATGTTTTGAAGCTGAAATCGCAGCATTGTTATGAAAATGCTGAAGGGGAGTTGTGACACTGTTTTGAAGATGAAAGTATTTTTACAATCTTAAACTGACACATTTAAAAAAAAAAAAGAAAAGAAAAATAAAGTTTGCACGAAAGACAGCTTTCAGCAAGACTTTCCTTGGCCAGAATCAAACGTGACCATCCATGAAGATTGGTGAAGGCACTTTGAGGTGCTGCTGGCTTTGGTTGTCACATAGGTGACCCTGTGTCCAGCGTGGCGAAGTGAGTGGCTCCTCTTGGTTTTAGTGGTCTGTGCTGGGCAAGGCGAGCTCTGTGCGGCCCTGGCGGAGGGAGCGGTGGGTGCCCTCTGCCCCTCTGGGTGCCTGCTTCTCTCTGGGCACCTGATGGAGCAGCAGGAGGAGGACACGAGATGAGGTGTTGGTGGAATATGGCCATGTGCTGGTCTCATCCTTGCTGCCCAAGTGATGCCTTCACCACTTTGACCCCAGCAGTGCTCGTTGCTGTTGGAGTTGGTCTGTGCAAACAACATTTTCACAGCTCTTTAGCAAGCATCTGCATAACAGGTTAGCTCAGCAGCACCCTCTCAGTGAGGAGTGAAGGAAGAGGCTGGAGCTGGCCATCTCCAGCACCGGCTCTGGGCAGCTCCTGCTCCTCCTCCGTTTCCTGGGGCTCATTGGTTTGTGCCATTTCGGCTCACCTGCAGGCACTGGGGAAGCTGGGCTGTGGGGCAGAGGCTGGCTATGAAACACCGGTGTCAGGAGGGGGAATGGCCTGGTGGGTCTGGGGACTTCCAGCACCTTGGGCTCTGTCGCAGCATCTCCCAGTGACTGGCTCCCCCGTCCCAACGTTGCATCTCGCCAGTTTAAGCTGCGGTCCAGCCCTGGCTGCTCGTGCATCGCCTCCTGCACGGAGCAGCCTCTTGCACCCCATGAAGACGTAGCATACGAGAACGTGTCTGGGGTGTCTAATGAGGCTGTGCTAAGCGCACCTCCCCTTTGCCAGCTGCCTGCAGCTCCTCTCGGCCGGGATGGCAAACAGCATCGTTGGTCACTCACCTACCACCTTTTCTTGGGATTTTCTTTTCCATTACCACCTAAATGCACTGGCTTGTGGTGATG
This sequence comes from Phalacrocorax carbo, assembly GCF_963921805.1. Classification (NCBI taxonomy): domain Eukaryota; kingdom Metazoa; phylum Chordata; class Aves; order Suliformes; family Phalacrocoracidae; genus Phalacrocorax; species Phalacrocorax carbo. The sequence continues at coordinate 9,047,217 of NC_087530.1, forward strand.
GCTTTTTTTTTTTATTCCCATTAAGCTCTAGTTTCCATTGCACTCTCTCAGATACCCAGGGGCCTCTGAGCACCTGCCCTATAATTAAAAGCAATCTATTACGATGTCTGAGGGGGCTGTGCGAGTTACAGGGCCACGAGCCCTGCTCTGCTGCAGAAGAGCTGCCAGGCAGTTCCTTCGTTAGAAAATAGACACCAAAAATTCCTCTTCCACCCCCAACTTTGTCTTCCTGCCAGCCCTGGATTCCAGATTTATTTAAGGGTCTTTTCTTTTGGGCTCGGGTAGGTGTGGAGCGTGTATTTTTTGCCATGTCAGTCTGACAAGCCCTTGGGGAGGATGAGTGGGTGTCTTAAAGCATTAGGGAGAAACTTGGCAAGTGCTTCAGCTCCAGGGATCTCTTCACATTTTTGGCTGCATCTGCTTTTTTATCCTGCTGTGCTTAAACTTTTCTGAACCAGCAAAGTCACACCCCAGCTGCACTGCCATGCAGGAGTAACGCAGCTCCTGTTCCTCGAAGGCCTGGCTGCAGAGACCAAATGGTTTCAGTGGTTTCTCCCAAGGGTGCCAGTGATGGATGGTGCTGGATGGGACAATCCCGGGTCCTTCTGCCCAGCACTCCTGAATCTGGGTGTTAACCATGGACGGGGATGGTCTTGCCATCTCTGCATCATGGAGGAGGGTCCTCTGCTCTTGGGGCTGGGATGGAGCTGGGCAGGAAGGTGCTCAGAGCTGGTTGCACAAAGGGGCAGCTGTGTGTGGCACGTGCATACTGTGCTTGGGTGTTTTCCCAAAAAAAAGACAGGCTCTTCTGAGCCTCTTCAAGGTGTTTATTTCTTGTTGTGTGGTGTTCCATGCTCCCAGCTTGGTTCCTAGCCTTGTGCATGGTATTTGGGATCTGGTTTCAGGAGGTGAAAGCAGTCTGTTAGCTGTGTTGGGGGTTAGGGGGAAGAGCTTTATGTTCCATGACCTTTACTGTACTGCAGTTAAAGAAAGCATACATGAGTGTGTGGATTCATCTGGTGGAAAATACAGGGCTTTTGAGTCCTTCTGGGATTGTCTTCTTGGCTTTGCTGCTGACTTCTGAAACGACCTTGAGCAAGCGGGCACACCTCCCTATACCTTTTCCTTATCTACTGTTTGCAAGGGCTCAGGGGGCTCCCTGTTTGCATCACCAGGGTGGTGTAAAATTCCCGTGTGGAGGCTGTGCCGGTGGGTAGGAAGGAGGGACCCTCTTGGCTCCTTTCCTGCTACCCTGCCTACAGGCTGGTGGTGCATGAAGAGCTGAGGAAAGGAGACCTGTGGAAGAGTGGTAAGTGGACTTGATGGACCAGGATCCGCTGCTTCTCTGAGCTGGGGTAGCTGCTGCCCCATACCTTCTCTAGCTGAGAGCTCTCCCCACGGCTCAACAAGCGGCTGAGCAGTGGGAAAGCAGGATGCTGCTGTCGAGTCCGATGGCTGTAACATGCTGTCCTAACGAGGAGTTGGGGTTTTCTCTCTGCTTTAGTGTGCTAAAAATGATCTGCATGGTTGAAAGTTCTCCTCCTCTCCCCTGCGTGCACGTGCTGTCTCCTGATCTCTGCGAGAATGACAGCTTCTCTAATTAGGCAGCCAAGGAGGTAACCTTAGCAACTCCACGCTGGTGCTGGGGACCATCTCCAGCTACCCTTGGAGATGGCGTGTCTGGTGTTCAGATAGCCTCTCACAAGGACAGGAGGGCTCGGGCTGCTTTCATGCCCTGACGCCACTTTGCATGGCTGCTGGTGTCTGCCACGGAAAGCAAGGGCCGGCCCGGGAGGAGGCACCTACGTCCCATCGCTGCTTGCTCTGTTCCTGCTGATGCGCAGGCTGGGTGTGCTACCTGCCGCAGCTCTGGGAGAGGTGCTCTGGTGGCTGTGGGCAGTATGGGAAGGGAACTGATGCAGAAGGAGATGCTGAGCCTGCTTCTGCACTGGTGATGCCTGCTCTGCTGTGAGGGGAGGCTTGGAGCAGCGTCAGGGGAAGCGCTGGAGAGCCAGGAGAGCAGGAACCTGCCCTCAAGGAGCTCAGCGTGGGGCATGCACTTGGCTTTCCCGTCTCCTTAGGTTGCAGGCAGTGGGACCTGATAGCCTGGCCGCAGAGCAGCGCTGGCCGGGGCTTGGAGGGAGGGTGGTTGCGAGCGCAGTAGTGTCCGTGTTTGCTGCAAAAGGACTGCTGGTGTCCTGTGCCCTGGGAGCTGACAGCTCGCCGTCCCTCCGTCCTCGCCGTCCCTCCGTCCTCGCCGTCCCTCCGTCCTCGCCGTCCCTCCGTCCTCGCCGTCCCTCCGTCCTCGCCGTCCCTCCGTCCTCGCCGTCCCTCCGTCCTCGCCGTCCCTCCGTCCTCGCCGTCCCTCCGTCCTCGCCGTCCCTCCGTCCTCGCCGCCCGGGCTGATGTGGCGGCTGCTGCACTGAGCAGTCCCTTAAAATCTGAATGCGCCTCCTGCTCTGTGGGCTGGAAGGGGCCTTGGCTACTTGAAACAGTGCTTGGAAATACTTTTTTATAGCAGCTGGGAGCGAGCCAGGGTGAAAATGAGCTAAGGCCGCTGAAGGGAGATAAGCTGAGACGTAAACTGTGATTTTCTGCCCTGTGAGCCCTATGCATGGATTTCATCTTTTAATGGAAGTGCAGTAAATAAAAGCCATTTTCACAATAAGCTGAGCAACAGGTCATAAGCGTCTGAGCCACTGAAATTGATAGAAGTGAGCTAAGCGTAACAAATCTCCCAAAATTGCACCAGACTCCACTTGTATCTAGTCCCTTCCTGCATCTCACCAATTATAGCAAACGGCAATTATTTCTGAGCCAGAGCTTCCTCTGAATAAAACCTCAGTCAAACTGCAGATGTTTTATCATCTTTTCAAATAGATTTGTACCGGAGAAAAAAACCCCGGTGGGGAGAAATCCCATTTGAAGGGGCTTTCCTTAGCAGTGTTTGCAGAAAAAGTAGATGCTGGACACGCACGGAAGCGTAAATTTGACCGATCCATAGTTTGCTGGCTCTGGGTGAGAGGGGGATTCAGGGAGATGTCAAGCGTGTTCCCTTTCAAATGTCACTTGTGTCTTTGTTAGGATGGAGCGTGGGCTGAGGATGTGCTGGCGTCAGCCGTCGCGGCATGACCCAGTCGCTGATGGGATGCTCCTGTTGATGGGGCCCTTGTGGAGCATCGATTTTTTTCTCTTTCTTCCAGTTAGATCCTTCCCAGTCCCCACCACAGGGCTCCGTGCTGGTGCCCAGTGATGCTTCTGGGGTGTAAAGCAGGCTCTCAAGTGCACGCTCAGAATAAATGCTAACACTTTTGTCCCATATAAGCTCTATGCTTTTTTTACAAACCTCTCTGCGGCAGAGCCTTGGGGATGCACCTGCAGCAGGAGTAGCGGGGTGTGTGCGTGAAATTTCCTCATCTCTGCACTAGCTTGATTTGAGGGGGTTACCTGGGAATTTATTTGAATTTGTTTGCAAGCGCTTCTAAGGAGGTGCTCATTTTATACATGGAGATGTGGCACCACTGGTTTTACCTTCTCGGTCTCCAAAGTCAAACAGCCTGGTCTTCACCGTTGTTTCTGGGGTTGTGGTGTTTGAACAAGATGTCTCCGGTACCGTACAGAGCATAGGGCTCGTGGAGGAGGGTTGTGCAGGTGGCTGTCAGCGTGTATATGGTCACTCCTTGGCCGAATCTTTGTGCCGAGGCATGAGGCATCTCAGCCCTGATGTTTTTCTGTATGTAGGAGTGAAGTGTGCTGCTTGGGATTTGTTGGAAACGTGCTTCTGCTAGAGAAGCTGACGAAGAAGTGCCACAAGATAGCGGGTGTCTGAAGCTCAGCTGGCTTTCTGATTGATGTCATTAGTGCTCCCTACTGAAAAATCCCTCAGAAGCTGGACACTTTCTGTCTCTGGATTCCTCCAGAAGTTTTAGCTGAACAGCTTCTTGTTAGGTGCTTAGAGGCTGCTAATGTGGCACCCTCCTGGGTCCCTGAAAAAAATTGCAAGGTCTTAAATTGCCCAAGGACTGATTTGTCTCTCATGGTGCTGTTAGCGAAGTGCATCACTCAGTTATTTTGCAATGCCTGAAGCCTGTGGGATGGGATGGGGAGGCTCCATTGCCTGCCGCAGCCCTGGGGCCGCCACTCGGTAAGGCTTTACTAGCACAGGTGAGATGAGAAATCACCAACGGGGAGCGATGAGCGTTGTTCAATGATGCGTCCTCCCCTGTCATGGGGGAGCAGAGTTTGATTGATTTACTTTATGTTAGTTTCACATGAAGAAAAATCTTGCTTCTTTTTCTTTTTTTTTTTTAACACCTTAGACTTGGGAATTACATTTCTGCCCCCCTCACCCCAATGGAGGGTTGTTAATGAGAAGCACTGAACCAGCTTCTCTTCAATTTAATTTGCTTGCATGAGCTGGCAGTGCCCCACTCCCCAACCACCTCCCAAAAATATATGTCAAATATTTGTTGAGAGGCTTCCAGGGCTGCTTCCAAACGGGCTGCACACATGATTCTGCTGGCAGATGTTCTCCATAAACTTTGCAGCTTGATGCTTGCAGGCAAATACATATCTCTGTGGCTGGAGTCCCCTTGCCCAGTTTGGAGAAGGAGCATGTGTGTGTGCTGTGTCCTCGGGAACAGCTCATGGTGGGGGGCTCTGGGCAAAGCAGCTCTCGGAGTCAGCGGGAGCCCTATTTCTGTGCTGAGGGAGCAGGTCGAGGAGGGAAGCATTGAAAAGCCACAAAATGTTGTATTTCAGACCTCTCCCGGGCTTTCCTGGCAGGGGGAGGGTTGGCTGGTCTTGGGGTGATGAGAAGGGCCCTTGTAGCTGACCACAGGCTGGGAGGTGGAGATGGAGGGTCTGGGTGGGCAAGACCTTGGCACTGGCCAGGCCGCGAATGCCTGTTTGGCTGAAGTTCAGAAAACAGTCTGAAGTCCATGCCTTTCTGTGCCCTCATGCCTTTCTTTGGAGAGGTGTTGCAGATTGTTAGTTAAATTTCAGGTGTTCCCTGAGTAGCTTTTTCCTTCCCACACGCAGGTGGGCAGCCCCACCATCAGCATCTCCGCTGCCATGGGGTGGCACAGTCACCAGATTTGGAGCTGGCCAAAGAGAGCCCTGCTCCCCACGGTACCGCTGTGCTGGCTTATCTGTTATCAGAAGCAGGGCTGTCATCAGGCTTTACAACCTCCTTTGCCATCTCTCTGCTAGCTGAGGCACATCTGGCTCTTCTCTCCTGGTCAAGCGGCAGCCAGGGCTCTCGATGTGTCCCATCGCAGGGATGCACTTTGTTGTCCACCTTTGGAGTCTCCTCTACCAGTGGTATTGGAGGCAAATCAACTAAAATATAGGATCAGAGTGGTTATTCAGTACATCTACCTTCCTCTGGCGAGTGGTTTGGCATGCAGAACATGTTCATTTATTCGCCTAAGCAGAATTTCATCGTCCACCTCCCGTGGTGCATAATGAATCCAGCCAGAGACGATTGACCCTCGTAGCCACAGCAAGCTGAATCTCCCCAAGATCCTCCTCAAACTGCGACTTACTCTCCACGCCTTGCAGTGTTGCCATAATGCAGTTGGCCCCTGCGAACCTCTTTTCAATTTGGGAAGCACTGTCTTTGTTTCCTTTTGCCTAGCCAGCTGTAATCCCTGCCTGGCTGTGCCCCTTACTGGGTAGCCGTTTATTTTCCTTAATCTTTTATGAAGCACTTTTATCATAAGCTCTCTGAAAATCTGCTGAAATTAGACCCTCTAAATCACCTTCATCTATTTGAAAGGCTTTCTTTTGCAGATAATACTGCCAGGTTGCTTAGCATGCCCCTTTTCCACCATTCCTTAAGGAAGTTGTGTTGCCTTGACCTGTTCAGATTATACTTTGCCGGTTTCTATATTGGCTGACCCCTAATTAGACTCTGAGTGAAGTTCCTGCTCTCCTGCAGTTTGGTATTTAGCTCTGTGGCCCTGGGGCCACAGTGTTCTGCTTTTTAAAAATAATAATAGTAATAATAAAAATACTGCAGCTGTTTTAGTGTTTGCATAGCTTTTAGGAAAAGCATCCAGGGCTTGGTGTGGATAGTGTGGGAATTATATTAATGTTTGGTACAACTCTGTACCTGATCTAAGAAGCTTTTTTAGATGTGAAGGACTGAAACTAGCTTGTTGGCCAGCTCTGCGAAGGGTGTGCTGAGACATTTGGGAAGTGCAAGTTTCACTGTGTAGCTACAACCTTTGAGAAATCTCACTGTACGCCTCTGATGTAGCTTTTCTAATAGTTTATTCCTCATTCGATGTGGGGGGCGTTTCTTCCTGGAGATGCTGACCCCCATAAGATGGGGAGAGCCATGGGTGCGCTGGCTGCCCGCAGGCAGCTGCCTTATCAGTCCTTCTGTGCGCAGGGAGGAGGGAGGCTGGTGCACAGCCCGGCACTGCGCTTGAGAATTAGTATTTTCTTTCTTATAGGCTAAAAGAAGTGTATTCTTGAAGCAAATGGCTGTAGCCTTTCCCTGATTTGAAAGCTTGGGGAAAAATAGCGTTGGTTGACCAGCTCTCTGTACTTGGGAAGGTAAGGCTATTTGGAGGAAAGCCTCCACCTTGCAGCCTCAGGCAGAACTGTATCCAGCATCTGGAAGTTGCAATTAGATAAATTCAGGCTGAAAATGAAGAACAAATCCCAAAATGAAATTAGCTGGCCCCCGTTGGGCTGGGGTCGTGCTGGTGATCTCTCCTGCCTGCGTTTTCGGGAACAGCTTGTTTCTGGAAGGGCTGCTCTCTGGCAGCGTTCTCTCGTACTCCAACTGCTGGAAGGCTACAGCGGGCCGTAATATTGCTTTTTTTTCCCCCTGCTTCCTACAAATAAAGCAAGCTTCTTTCCAGACTTCTCAGGAAAGGTAGGACACAGGAGGGATGTCTTTGAATAGAAACATCTGTGCTTCCCCCGTCCCCTCACTCCTTTCGCAAGGTTAAATGCCACAGCAGAGAAGGAAATTGAGTTTTGGTGTCTGTGCTCCCGAAGGCTGCTCTCAGCTGGGGAAATGCATCATCCTGCTGGGCTGTCATGCTAATCCCTCCTGGGATTGCTTGTTGGCCGGGAGGCAATGACAGACCGAAGCGGTTGCAGCCAGTGCTCCCGGTGTCCTCGGGTCAATGGGATGCTGGTCCCATCATGCACTTATAATGGAGAGGGTATCTCTAGAACCAAGGATTTATTTACTGTGTCTGGCCTGGCAGGGGTAATTTGGGATTGCAAGGAATAAGTAATCAGATTTCCATTTTCTGAGGGCAATGCCAAGTAAGAATGTATGAGTCTAATGCTTTTTTTTTTTTATTGTTTAGAAGAAAAGAAACCTTGCACTCTCTGCAGTGGGGTGGGCTGTATATTAAAAATAGAGGTTAAAGCCTGGAAGTGGACCTACAGATGCCTTGCAAGAAAGACTCCAGGACATTTTCCCATCTAATCTCTGGTGGAAGAGCTATTGACCCTAGGGTGGCCTTGTGAAGAAGGGAAAATCATGCTGTTCCCCATCCTTTCACCCCTAGTCTCCTTTCCCATAGGACTCAGTGAATTCTTCCTCTGATCATGCAGCTGTCATCAGCTGATGGGAGACTTTATCTTCTGCGTCCACTTGGTGGGGTGTGGATCGGGCTATCCAGGAGAGATCCTCCTGCTGAAGTGTTACAACTCCTCGTTTGGAGATTTGGCCTGTTTAGGAGACTTCCTGACAGAGTCCCTCGGGAGGCAGTCCTGAAGGGCAAGGGGGTCCAGCTGACTGGAGATTAGCAAATGTGACGCCCATCCGCAAGAAGGGGTGGAAGGAGGATCCAGGGAACTACAGACCTGTCAGCCTGACCTCAGTGCTGGGGAACGTTATGGAGCAGATTGTCTTTAGTGCCATCACAGGCACGTACAGGACAACCAGGGGATCAGGCCCAGCCAGCAGGGGTTTATGAAAGGCAGGTCCTGCTTCACTAACCTGATGTCCTTCTGTGACAAGGTGACCTGCTTAGCGGGTGAGGGAAAGGCTGTGGATGTTGCCTACCTAGACTTTAGCAAAGCCTTTGGCACTTTTTCCCACAGCATCCTCCTGGAGAAACTGGCTGCTCATGGCTTGGATGGGTGCACTCTTCGCTGGGTAAAAAACTGGTTGGCTGGCCAAGCCCAGAGAGTTGTGGTGAATGGAGCTAAATCCGTTTGGTGGCCGGCCACAAGTGGTGTTCCCCAGGGCTCAGTGTTGGGGCCAGTCTTGTTAATATCTTTATCAATGATCTGGACGAGGGGGTTGAGTGCACCCTCAGTAAGTTTGCAGATAACTCCAAGTTGGGTGGAAGCATTGATCTGCTCGAGGGCAGGAGGGCTCTGCAGAGGGACCTGGACAGGCTGGATCGATGAGCCAAGGCCAACGGTATGAAGTTTAACAAGGCCCAGGGCCGGGTCCTGCCCTTGGGTCACACCAACCCCAGGCAGCGCCCCAGGCCCGGGGCAGAGGGGCTGGGAAGTGCCCGGCGGAGAAGGCCCTGGGGGGGCTGGCTGACAGCCGGCTGGGCATGAGCCAGCAGTGCCCGGGTGGCCAAGGAGGCCACCAGCCCCCGGGCTTGTGTCAGCACTGGTGTGGCCAGCAGGAGCCGGGCAGGGATGGGGCCCCTGTGCTCGGCCCTGGGGAGGCCCCACCTCGAATGCTGGGCTCAGGTTTGGGCCCCTCGGGACAAGAAGGGCCTTGAGGGGCTGGAGCGTGTCCAGAGAAGGGCAGCGGGGCTGGGGCAGGGTCTGGAGCACAAGTGTGCTGGGGGGCGGCTGAGGGGGCTGGGGGGGTTTAGCCTGGAGAAGGGGGGGCTGAGGGGAGCCCTTCTCGCTCTCTGCAGCTGCCTGAGAGGGGCTGGAGTGAGGGGGGGGTCGGTCTCTGCTCCCAAGTCACCAGTGATGGGACGAGAGGGAACGGCCTCAAGCTGCGTCAGGGGAGGTTTGGGTTGGAGATGAGGGAAAATTACTTCACCAAAAGGGTTGTCAAGCATTGGAAGAGGCTGCCCAGGGAAGCGGTTGAGTCTCCATCCCTGGAGGTATTTAAAAGATGTGCAATGTGGTGCTTGGGGACATGGTTTAGTGGTGGACTTGACAGTGCTGGATTAATGGTTGGATTTGATGATCTTAAAGGTTTTTTCCAACCTAAACGATTCTGTGATTCTATGATCCCATGCTGTGCAGAAGAAGAAAGGTCTCAGTTTTGGGAGAAGGGAATTGAACCCCTGTTGCCCATCAGCACATGTGTATATGTACACATGTATGTATGTGTACATAAAAAAGCCTCTTTAAACATGTTGGCTAATGTGTTAAAAATAATTGTTATTAGTTACAGAAATTACTAGCAATATTGCAATAGCTGTATTACAGCCTAAATTTTCACTTGATTGCTGCCACATAATTTTTAGCAAATAACCAAAGCATTCTAACTTAAATATTGTCACAACATCCTTTTAATAGGCAAATGAGGTAATTATAATCTTCTTGGATAATAGGATAGCGTCTACCTACCAATGTGCATGTAATGCATTTTGCTGATTTCAAGCAGGCTTTGGAGATCTGCATTTTCTTTTACAGTAGTTCTGCAAAACTTTTTAAAAAAAACCTTCAGCTGGGTGAACAGGGGGGTCTGCAGATGGGCAGATGAACACGCAGGTCCTGGTGCCATCCTTCCTGATGAAGCTTTTATGTGGTTGCTTTTTTCTGGGAAGAATTTGTCCATGGGCAGGGGATAAACTCTGACATAATGTGCAGACTTCAGCCCTGCTCCGAGCATGCCGGTGGCTCGGTTTTGGGATTAGTGGCTGAGCGGAGCTTGCGGCAAAGCAAGTGTTTTGGACATGGGGCTGGCTTTTTAAAATGAAATCCCAATCTCTTACAGCCCCCAAACCTGAAATCGTCTCGGGTTGCTTTCCAACTCTGCAAACTGAGTTTTGTGTGTGAGTGGCACAAGCAACTCCAAGCTACTGGTGCTGCTGGGGTCCCAGGGGCTGCAAGGCAGCTGGTGCTGGGCACAGGCAGGGGTTGGCATTACAGTTGTCTTTGGGGCCCACCAGCTCTGTGATCTGCTTTGCCTCCTTCCCCTCCAAATGCACCTCATGAGTATTCATGCTTCCTGTGAATAGTGGGGTGCACGAGGAAGGGCAGGAGCAGGAGGGGTTTCTGTTTGTAGCTTGTCTGTGTTCAAGTTTTCTTGGCCTGGTCTGAGGTTTGCAGTGAAATGTTGCTAGTGGATTCCGGCGGCTTGGATCTTGAATTGGTGGAGTGGAAGCTGGCAGCTCTGCGTTGCTTTGGATTTCAGAATGAAGGGATGGGTGCTGGGCTTGGCTGCAGGAGCCACCGCTGTTGGGGTGCGTATGGGGAAGGGAGGCTGGGCTAAAATTTTACCTGAATTAATTGCAGCCAGGGAAAGGAGTTGGGATGCAGCAGGTGCCTGGGATGGAAGCGCTGCCTGTGTGGGATGGCTGGCTGCCTTCACGCTGCCTGCTGACAGCCGCAGTCCAGGGGGACGTGGCACACGCAGGTGAGCTTGTGGGCTCTCGTGTGCCACCCGCTGCTCCGAGAGCCAGTGGTCACAAAACGTGCATAACAGGTTCATCCCCTGCAGCATCCCCTACTCCGATCTTGGAGGTTCTGGGCTTGGCGGGTCTCAGGGGCATCCAGCATTTGTCAGGGAATTGTTTCACAAACCAGCATCTCCTCTGTCCCCCCAGTCCCCCTGATGCTCCCTCCCGCCTGCGACGGGTGCTGATGGGGAAGGAAATTGCAGCTGCAGAATGAGCTGCGCTGCTGTACCTTGCCATCACCTAAGCTATACTTTTTTCCTGCTCTCGCTCGCACCCTGCCTCTGATGATTGTAGCGGGGAAAACGCCTTGATTGCTGACAGCTTCTCAGGAGTTGCGACACAATTGAATCAGTTCCCTTTCAGTGCATAGAAGCCCTTCAAATTGTAATCACAGGCCATTCTCCATCTCCGCATTGTGTTCAGCAGGCAGCTGTGAACCGGCGCTGTCCTCCTCCTCCTCCTCCTCGGAGCCCCCAGGGCCGTGCTGGCTCCAATCCCCTTGCTCTCACCCCTGGCAGGGCTGCTCCTTGGCAGGTATTTGCATGCCCCCTGTGAACAAAAATTGTGATGGAATGGGCTGGGATGGCGTGGCAAAGCCACCAGGAGTGGGTGAGGTGGCTTTTGGGGACAGCCAGCGGCAGCCGGGTTCAGGGGCTGTGGGTCAGATGCTGTGCTTGCGCATCTGCATCCCGCTCCCAAGTGGAGGGGTGGAATGCCCTGGGCTGAAGGCAAAATGAGGGTGCTGCCAGGCTCCCGTCCCACCTGCCTTGCAGCCCGAGGCAGATGGACGTAGCGCTTGGAGCTGTAATACTGGCTTCGAGGTGGGTCTTCTAGGAGCAATCCATTTTCTAGTGCTCTTCTTCTTTTTTGGGGGGAAACCCCAGGAGTGAACTGGGGGCAACCACCTTCCACTTCCCAACCCAGAAGAGAAAGCAGAAACGAGCCTCCACAGTCATGGGAGCAAAACCATCCATGTCTTCCCCTGCTGCTGTTCTGGGTGTCCCAGTGGGGCTGTGGAAAGGTGACCGGCAGCCAGGCAGGGCTTGACTGGTGACACCTGGAACCCGGAGAGTTCCCACGGGGCGAGGAAACGTCAGCCCTGCCGGTGCCTTGTGCTGGTGCCATGTGGCTATTTCATCACCATGTGTCAATGTTGGGTGCCCTACCCTGTCAACCACATTTTTGCTGGTTTTGCTCTCTTTCTCTTCCCTGACCCTTCACTTTTTGTGCTGCATCTTTCTTTGCTTTCCTTGGCTTTCCTTTTGTTCACTGGCTCCCCCTCTGTGTCTTTGTGCTCCCTTCAGAAACTTCCCAGCCTTCCCTCTCCTGCAGGGCCATGTCCACGCGGATGCCGGTAGGACCAGACGGGTGTCTCTCCTGCCCCTCAGCTCCAGTTTCATGTGGGCAGGTGACCGAGTGCTGCCTGCCCAGAGCTAGCAAACGCAGCAGAGGGTGGACGTGTCAATGGAAAATTGAGTGCAGAGAGAATTAGGGCAGCAAGGCATAATAATAAAACCTATTGCTGTTGAAACCAAGCCAGGAGAAGCTATAGAGGGAGGGCTGGGTGCCAACTCTAGGGAAAAAAGTATGATTCAGCGTTGCCCTGAGCTCATCTCTCTGGAAGTAAGGATAGGGCTGGGATAAGCTTTTGGGCAAGGGACTGCAGGGAGCAGACACTGGCCGGGGCAGAGCCCTGGGACCACCTGCCTTTGAGAGCCTTGCTCCCCTCCCCGCAGACCCCAGTGCCAGCTGGTGGTTTTTGCCGGTCTGGCTGCTTCCTTCTGTTCTGTTCCTTCTCTGTAGAGCTGGGGAGGTAAATCTGAAAAGAAAATAAATACTTAGTGGGAAAGAATAGCTTGAAAGGGGTTCTGTGCTTTGGGGGTGGGAGGTTTTGTTGTTCTGGTTGTGCTTGCTTCCTTTCCCCAAGGAGAAAACCTAAAACTTGTTAAACTTGAAAGGCCTGAAGTCCCCAGCGCACGGCGTGGCTGGGGGTGAGCGCTGTCGCGGCCTGCGAGTGCACGACAAGTATTTGGGTGAATTTGTTCTGGGAGCGCTGGTCCCGATTTGGCAACGCAGCTCAGGCGTGTGCTTTGCTTTAAGCACCAGTGCTGTGGAGGCTTCAAGCCAATGCTTTGCTGAAAAGCATCCGATAGGCTCAAGATACTGTTTTCTTTGCTGTGATTTTTTTCTCTTTTTCTTTTTTTTTTTTCCTTCATGTTGGGAAGGGGAACTATCTCAAGGTGGCAGTCAATTAAAAAAACAAAACTCAAAACCTGGCTGCTGTGATCTGTTGTTCTCCCCCCTACTAAGCCCCATCGGTTCCTTCTGAATACAGAAGTAATGTTAGCAATGCTAACAACCTCGTTATCACAGATGGTGTCTTTAAGGCAGCCTGGTTTGTCTCCAAGGCTTTCAAACTTTCTTTTGTCCCAAGAAGTCAAAGTAAATTGTAGGCAGCCAGCTAGAACATGGGTTCCTGGGGGATCGGCTTTCCTTGGCAGATAAGCAGGCTTTTTTGTTACTATTGAGGCCTCCTGCATTGAGGTCTCCTTGTGTTCCCGAGCCCTCTGATTGTACAACTGTCACCATTATGTGCTGCATGAGGGCACAATGGGACATACTGGGAAACCAGGTCAGAGGAGCGCAGGCATCCCTGGTGCGTCTCGCAGCATCCTTGCTCGACATTGCTGGCACGTGGTGTAGCATCTCAATGCTTCAGTGCCTAATAGCAGCACCCAAGCTTGAAACACAGGGAGAGGGGACCCTTTGCCGTAGGACGGCTTGACCTCCGGTTTCACGCATGGCTTCGTGCTGGTGGGAGCCTGAGTTTCCTGAGGAGGGTGGCCAAACCTCGTGGCTAACCCAGTCCTGGAGCTGAGGAAGGACCAACCCTCTTCCCATGCCAAAGCCAAGAAACAAATGGCCCTGACTTCAGCTTAAAAATTGTGTCCTCACATCAGCTGGGGTAGAGCAGCTCATATATTCTTGTTTCCCTAAATGAAGGATGCACTCAAGCAATTGAAAACAACTTCTGGGACAATCTCGTTCCATTATGTCTAATGGAACCGGGTGTACGTGGCACGTCGCGCGTGCTGATATCTTAGAGAAACAAAGCGGGATTTTCCCATTATTCAGAGAATGGATGAGACGTGAAATGAACTCAGAGGCGTTTCAGTTTGTCACAATAGAGCAAAGTGAGTCACGTTTGGAGGATTCAGGAACAAAATGTGTGCGATTTCTTGTATTTCCCTGTTTGCATGCTCCCTCCCTCTTCGGTCCCCCTCCTCCCTTTCCTGTTAAAATTTGTCAGCAGAAACCCGAACTCAAGGCACACTTGCTTATACTTAAGAGTCATCAGTGGAGGTTAGACTGTAGCCCCCTCTCCTCCCTGGACGGGGCTGCAGGAGAGGACCTCACCAGCTCAGGCATCAGCGGATGCTCCTGAAATGGGATTTTATTTGTCATTTTGTTTGTAAGCCCAGAGGAGGCGTTTGCTTGTGTCTTAAAAGCTGGCAGTGGCCATGAGGAGCAGCTAATCCAGCGAGCCAAGGCAAGAGCATCTCAGCTCTTTCAAATGTTTTTGTTGGAGCATTAAGAAATAACCAAATATCCTGTGAACTGGAATAATTAATCTCATATTGATAAGTAAGCTAATGGATTCAATGGACTATGGGATGCTGTATTTGCAGCCCTGGGGCTGCTTGATGCTTCGCAGCCAGAGAGGAGCATCCAAAACTCCTTTCAGAAAATATAATTTCACTGAAGAAAGGGCGGGTGGGGGCAAAGGGGGAACACTTAAGCTGTACCCTCCAGTTGGCTGAATTAGAACTAAAACTGTCATTTTACTTTGAAATATTATTTCTCATGGCTGGACTGCAGGGAGTTTGGGGTTCTGCTGGGCATGTGTCCTGCTTCCAGCTCTGCGCCATCATAAATGAGGGATGGGGGAGGCTGGTTTGCGATCGGCTTCGGCATAAACCTGGCGAAGGTGTGCAGCACTTGCCCAGGAGCACGGCCTATTCGAACACCTTTGCTTTGGTGGCACTGAAATATTTCCAGAGGCCAAACGGTGCCACCCAGGTCTGTCCTGGCTTGGGCGGGTGTAGGTGCAACGTTAATGCAAGTGAGGAGCACCACAGAGCTGTGTCCTCCCGTAACGGGGGACCTTGTGCTAAACTTGGCAGTGCTTCCAGGGACAATGACCGGCAACGCCTTACCTGGGTCAGCACTTGCTGGGCACCCCCCCGTTTTTGGTTATTTTATCGTTATTGGAGTTTTTTCCAAAGCAAGGCAAGGAGCCGGTGTAGGGGTGGCGATGCAGAGACTGGAGTGGGCAGCAGCTTTCCTCAGTCAGATGGTGCAGAGTTTGGAAGCGGTGTGGAGTATTTCTTTTATGGCCGGCATGAAATACTGCAGTTTGTTTCTCCTTAAGCAGCGTAATTTAATTTTCTCCTGCAAAAATGCTGCCCAAAAATAAATCCCTTACAGGAGAAACTTAATTAGAAAGCCTTGGACATAAATCTCTTGCAGGGCTCTTTGAGCATTCCGGATCCCATCCTGGCCGTAGGGGTCTCCTGCCAGGTGAGGAGGGGAGAGCCCCACTTTCAAGACCTTCCCCTGGAGTCGTTTCTGCCTCTTGTCAAGCTCCTCTTTGCTGCACCTGGGTTGCTGATTAAGAATTACCTTGAAAGGCATCTTCAAACTCTTAAAGGACTGTTTCCCGACTTAACAAATCAATGCATTAAAATCTATAAATATTTAATCACTGTTTGCTCTCCAGCGAGGCTGGCCTTGTGCCTCTTCCCCTCTCTGTTCCCCTCCACACCAGTAAGACCCTTCCCTGCAATGCCCAGGTAATCCGTTTGCTAATGCCCACTGCACGACTGTGCCCCTTCTTCTCTGGTAGCAGGAGGTCCAAAGAAGAAGCAGTCCCCAAGGAGCATGGGAAAACCCTGGCTGGGGTTTCTGCTACAAGCAAATCAGCAACTGCCGTGGCAGGTTGAACCACACAGCTTGAAGGGTGTGGGATTTTTTATTTTTAAATGTTCTCCCATCTCCATGAAGCATCTGCCAGTGCTTTGTCTTGTGTGTGAGGGTTTGAAACTGGTCCTTCAGCACATCCAGGGTAAGCAGGAGGGGGTGTGTGTGGCACTGGGAAGTGAGGGTCCAGCAGGTAACTGAGAAGGCGAGATATTGGCCCTGGTTACGCAGCGGTTGGGTGCGACAGCGGACACCTCCCGTGCTGTACCAGCAGGATGCTCGTGGGCGACTGGCTGCCCAGCCGTACGCCTATTTCTGTGCAAGCTGTGGCCCTGAACTGCAAAACTCAAACCAATCCCCAAGAAAACTCTAAAATTCTTTAGAAAAGAGACACAAATAATGTGGCTTATGAAAGGGGTTCTTTATAACTCTGAACCTTTTTTTTTTTTCTCCCGCTGCAATTAAATTCAAGGTCTTGTATCATCTGCTCTTATCATTCCCAGGGAGAAGCCGTGACAGCCTGAGCACTGGGAGGAGGGAGCCAGGCTGCACCCTGAGCTGGGGGAGAGGTGGGTGGGCAGCCTGCCCTGGGTGCAGTGCCCAGACCCTTCTGGGAGAGGCTGCTGGGGGGGGCCCTGGGATGAAATGGGACGTCCTGCCCGAGCTGGGCTGATGGACAGGGACCAGAGGTGCTGGCGTGGTGTGCTGCGGGTGCAGGAGGCCCAGTTTCCCTGCAGGACTGGAGGCTAATGTCTCCAGTGCCCGTGCTAGCTGGGGTGTTGCTGCATGAAACTTGTTGTGGGAGGGGGAACAGGGCAAGTTTTGCGGGGAAAAAAGCATTTAGACAAAAGCTGATAGCATGTTACGTAGCAGAGAAGGAGCAAAACCTCCCAGCCGGAGCTGCAGGCTGTTGCTTGCAAGAGCTTTCCCTCTCCTCTCCCCCTGCTTGTGAGCTTGATGGCTTCTTGCTGCGCTGTCGCATGCCTGCGGCGTTTGTGTTTTCCCCATTACTTGTTTGGAAGATTTCTGGGGCTGTTGGCCTGAGTTATGGAAAGAGGCAGGCGTCGGAGCAGCTGTGTTGGTGATGATACCAGGGCTCAGCCAAGCTGGGCGCAGACTGCTGCTTTCCTTCGGTTGCCGGCTGCACTTCCCGGGGAATCTCATTATCCTGGCTCTCTTCTCAACCCGTAACAATTTATTAGCCTTTGCCCATCTCTGGAGCTTTGGCTGTCTTTGCCTCCTTTCCTGAAAAGGTGACATTTGAAGGGATTGAAGATGTCAAAGTGAAGGCTTAAAATGGGCAGGCACGGGGAGATGGGTGCCGGTCCTTCTCCAGGCGGTCGGCAGAAGGTGCTCCCCCAGAGCGGCAGCCCTGTGCCCCGGGTTTTGTGCAGAGCGCCAAGCCCTGCCTCGCGGGTACCGGGACCGGACTTGGCAGGCTCTGTGCTTGTGTGCTGTAATTTTGAGAAGTCCCAGCGATGTGGGTAGACTTTCCTGGGTGTTCAGGGGGAGATGTGTGCCTGGAGATGCAGTGCTGGATGCCTGTTAGTGCTGGCCATCACTGGTCCAGGAAGAGGCTGGATGATGGATTTGCCTGCAGGAACCTTAATGGGGTGCCCCCTTGTCCCATGCTCTAAGTGGCTTCATCTGGAATCTGCTTTATTTCTGAAAGTACAAATGAGAGACAACCAAATATGTGGGGCTGGCTGGCTCCAATTCAGGGGCTTTAGCGGAGTCCTCCAGCCAGGAGCCTGTGGGGAGCCCAGGGAAGCTGGAGGCGGTGGCAGGAGCCATCCCATTTTGAAAACAATGAAATGCAAAATGTCTTTATTTCCCCCCGCCCCTCCCCTGAAATGGGAAGGAAATTCCAAAAAATCTCGTCATGACAACTCTGACACTTCTGTTCCCATTTGCTCCAAAATTACCTTCCAAATATAGTTCAGTTCTTTCCAGCAGAAGACCTGTCAGAGAGACTCTTCCAGGACAGCTGAGGAAGAGGGAAAATACTGAAGCAGCATCCATCCCCACTATCTCTAAGGGAACTAAACGTGGCACATTTCAGCTCTGGGTGCCTGTGCTGTGCTCTCTCCTGCAGCATGAATCCCAAAGGGAGACAATGTTCTGAGTATTATAATTTGATGATAATAATTCAGCATTTACAGAATCTTCTATCTCTGAATAACAAAGGATGTCAGGAAAAAAATATTACCCCCAGTGACAGGTGGGGGGATGAGAGGTGAAGTCGAGTGAGTTGAGCTGAAGATCTGGGTGTGAAACCTGGGGTTTCTGACTTCTGGGCTGGAGAGCTTTACTTTCCTGATGCCCTCCCCACACCCCAGCTGCCTCGCAGGGGATGTCACCCAGAGGGTGCTGATGGGGTGCTCTGGTTGTGGAGGTTTTGGGGATTCTGCAGCCCTTAGTGCAGTTCGCGGGTACATCGTCGCTGCGGTGGGCTCTGCTGGAAGGCGAGATGCCAGCAGTGAGGGGAGGGTGTCCCAGAGCTTTGGAGACAACGGACAGAAAATGATTTGTTTGAAAAGTAAATAAATGCAAGCTTTCAGAAAGGGTCCGGTCGCTGTTTCTGATGACATAAGAAATGGCAAGGCTTCAGAAAGCAGGCTGGGTTTGTGCTCCTGCCCTTGACACGCTATTCAGATATCTGTATGAAAGTGATGTCCATATTATCATTATACCTAATTGTTCAAACTCCTTCTTATCTGCATGACTTCACTTCTGAAATGACCGAATGAGAGGATGGGGGAGAGGAAGGGGGGGGGGGTGTCTGCGGTAGTGAGTCAAAACCAGGGATTAGAACAGAAATTGTCTTATAATTAAAGTTACAGAGCTGCTGCCGCAGCAGTGTAATTACTAATGGGGATCAGTGAAGCGCAGATGAGGAAACATAAGATACCTGGCTGTTGGTGAGCATCTGAGCAGGGGTGAGGAGGCAAAATGATGCTGTTTGGGAGGACAGCTGGGGATGAAGTCAGGGGATGAGCAGGGTGAAAGGAAGGGGAGAGGAGAGCAGTCCTGTGCTGTCACAGCTCCCGGAGGTATTTCAAGCTGGATGCATGGTATGGGGTTCTCTTTGACCAGGTTTGCGTGTGCACCATCAGGTACGGCGAAGCACCTTGCAGCCCCTCCCGCCTGCTGCCGGAGGGGCTGCCGGCATGTGCGTGCGTTTCACTCCAGGAGCAGGCGACCTGTTGTTTCTGTGAAGGGAACCTTTTATTTGGTGAGCATTGGCCTCTGCTGCTTCATTTCATGCTCGGTGCTTGAAGATCAAGGGCTGTTTCTTTCCAAGACCTTTATGAAATGCGCCTGAGTTAGTGGAGCTGGATAGTTAACACTGGGAGGGAGGATGGGAGGTGGTTTTTTCCTGGTCCAATACTTGTGGCTGTTGTGTTGCATTCCTCTGCCCCTTCCATGTACGTGCTGCCTGTTTTTTATTTATTAATGTTGACCAAGCGTTGGTTTTTGGGAGGGTTCTCTGCGGTGACACAATTAGAGCTGTGCATCGGCAAACGCTCAGAAATGAGCAGTTATCTGTGTCTGCTCCTGGCAAAGGCCGCGGAGTTGCTGGCTGCCGAAATGAGCTTTGGTGACCCTGGTTTGGCTCTTGTGCTCAGGGTCAAAAGGAGTTATTTTTATTTTTGCCTTCTATATGGCCAATAGCATCTCTTCTCATTTGGATGCTCTTTCTGCTGGTGTCTCTGCCCGGTTGCTGCCTGGAGGATGGAGCGCAGCTGGATGTGGCTATGGTACCGACAGCCTCAGCATCCTCCACCCCAAGGCAGGAGCATGGGATGCGCTTCTCCACTACCAGAAGTTAAACTAGAGAGAGGCAAGGGCTGTTTCCTGGGTTGTGCTGGGGGGGTTAAGGTGGAGAAGTTGTTCCTGCTGGCGTGAGCTCTGCACCCGGTGAGGACCGAAGCGGGCTGGGATGAGGGGAGTGCCAGGCTGCAGTACCTTGTGCTAATGCACTTCCCTGCAATATGCAAAATGCTTACAGGAGCAATGGGAATTTCTGCCTGACCTCAGCTGGTGTGATCAACTGATGCCCTGAAGCATGAAAATAAATAGCTCTGACTCATAAGAACAAGTGGTGCAATTACTTTAGCTAGGATAAAATATTTGTAAGTATCTAATCCTTCTCTGTACCGTGTGCAGAAGCGAGTACTTATCTCCCCGCTGCTCCCTCTTCCCCGCAGCAGCACAGCTCCATGCAAGCAAGGAGCCTCTTAAACTCCTCGTGCCTTGGTACATCTGTTCCCGCAGCCTTTGCTCCAAGCTGGGGCAGTGGGAGGGAGGCGCAGCCCCGGGAGTTGCTGTGAGTGGAAGTTGTGTCTCTTAGTTTGGGGTTATATTGTGGCTTTGCCTTAAAAAAGTAGGGCAGGAGCGAGTGCCTGGAGATCTGTTAGCAAAAGGACAGCTCAGAAGGAGCAGGAGGTATGAGTTGAAGCCCAAGGAGAGTTCCCTGGCTCCTGGCTGGGTGTGTGGCGTGGCGAACGTACCCACCAGCAGCATTAGGGTTTCTCCTGGGGTCACTGGTGTGAAGGGGCTAATCCGGGGTGTTTGGCCTGGCTGAGGGTTGGCTGCCGGGCTCTGGGGCTGGCCAGCTTGCCTTGCCTCGCCTCTTTAGCCTGGGAGCGGTGGAGGGGAGATGGGACTGCCCCGCCAGCGGGAGGCTACAGGGGTGGTAGCAGTGAACCCCATTAAATGACACACAGAAGGTGAATTCGGATGTGAACTTAACTTTTTTTTTCCTTCCTTAATACTAGCCACCAGCTGTGTCTCTCCCCTGGATTTGCTAGGTGCTGTTTTATGTTTTAATTTTGACTTCTAATCACTGCAGCTGATCTCATGTGTAGTGGTGGGGAGCCCTCTGCATCCCCTCGCCCCCGTGTGTGGGCACACACCTAATCCCTCCTGACCCACAGGTGAGAAAGGCCTTGTGCCTTGGATGCATTGACGTGGAAAATAAACAGCTTAACAGGCAGGATGCTGGAGTCGTGTCGGGGCTGCTGCGCGGGGCCGGTGCTGGCCGTTAGCAGCTCGCGTTGCCCAGATCTTGGCGTGCAAATGCTGCCTAATCAATGCCGACATACGGAGGCAGCACAGTGGGCAGGAGAGCGCCGGCGAGATGCAAGTTGCGCTCCGGGAAGGGCGAGGGCAGCGCCATTCGTCCCACAGGCCGAGCTCGTGGGGGTCTCCGTCTTGCTCTCCTTTGCGGTGCCCCATGGTCAGTCCCAGGGACAAGGCTGGTCCCAGTGCAAAGCTGGGATTTTTCTGACTCAAGCATTTTCTTTCCTTTTCTGTTTTGTTTGTTTGTTTGTTTGTTTGTTTTTTCATTGGGTTTGGCCCAAGAGTGATTTAATGATCTTCTTCTACAATTCAGGGGGTTTTTGGCTTTGTTTCAAGCATTCGCTATTTCAGAACTAATTGTCAAATGAAACATCAAGTTCACAACAAAACATTTTAAGGGTTTTTTTTCCCTTAATGCTTTCAGCAAACAGAAAAATGACTTAATCTCATGGCTGTGGCCTGATGTCCAATCTGCGTTTGATAGTGCTATATTTGGACAAATGTACAGGGCAATACATTCCTCTTTTCTTCTTTCCCCCCCTGCCGATTTCACAGTCAGCAGGAAAATAGTCCTGACTTCAGCTGTACTCTTACAGCATTAGCATCTTGCGAGGACCTGCCCCGAGCGGCTGGAGGTGTGCAGATTACTGCTGCAGACTGCCCGTGTACTCGCTGGCGGCTGCATCAGTCTGTCTCATGGTTTCCAAGGTTTCTTGCATGTCCAGGGAACAGGACTTGCTGAAGGAAGGCTCTGTAGCACTGGACCGCAGCGTTCAGATGACTCAAAGGCAGCCTGAGTCTAGCTTACAGCAGAGCTAAAACTGGGGTTAAGGATCTGGTGGTCCAGCGCTACCCTCACTGATGTTCCCCATCCTCCTCTGAGCCCTGGTGCTGCTGGGGAGCTGCGGGTTTGCCCTCTCCCCCGCGTCTTCAGGGTGTCGTGATCTTGGGGTGGTGGTGGTGCCTCGGACCAGGGGAGCTCTGCCTGCGGGGGGACATCATCTCCTGGGGCTGGGAGAGCAGGGCGAAGCACTACCAGAATAATAGGATTTGGTTTGTTTTAAAGAGACTGAAATAAGCTATTTCTCATAGCTGCTCATCTCTGGAAGATGCTTGCCCATGGGAGAAAAACAAGCCTGGAGTACAGCGCTTTTTAGATAGCAAATAATTGGTGGGACAAGGCCAGTTTTCGAGAGCTTGAGGCCAGCGTTGTACCTGCTCGGCACCCACCAGCAGGACGAGGTCTCTCCAGAGCGCTCGCTGCCCAGCAGCTTCAGTATTCCTGCCAGGTTCCCCGAGCAGGGCTTGAAACTGAAAATGCCTCCAATGCACACAAACTAATTACTGCCGCCTGCCCCTGGAGAGTGCGTGTGATTTGAGCTGCAAGTCCTGTATCTTGATCATTCCCTGGGAAAGAAACAAAAACAGTCTTGTAGCAGTGGTCCCCACAGACTTGGGAAGATGTGTGACTCAAGCTTGATTGCATTACTCCATCAGCAACTGCGATATTAAAAACATTTAATAAACACATTTGGAGCGCAGATTGACGCGCCTGCGTTAGGCTCGCTTTGGGAGCCGAGCGCTGAAGTTCACCGTGGACGTTGTTTCTTGCTGTGGTGTGTCAGCACGGCCCCGGCAGCGGCTGGTCCTGGCCCCGAGCTGGGCTAACGCTGCGAGTCACCGGTTTCCCAAGGGAATAATTTCCTGGACCTTAATGCTAAAGCTGGCCAAGGGAAAAGGGGGCTATCCCGTGGCAAGCCTCCGGGCGTCAATGATTCTGAGCCCTTAGGATATATATATATATATATATAAAATAATTTTTTTTCTGCCTTCAGAATGGGGTTGTGTTGATCTGCCTGTCGCATGCATCAGGTTGTGTTTTGCGATTTGGTGTGTTTCTTTTTTTCGCTGTCACTCTGATCAGAAGAGACAAAAGCCTCCCCATGGCACCGGGCAACCTTCCTGCTGAAAGGGGAACACCCTGGGAAGGGTTTGGATTGAGCAAAGCAGGCCCTTCTGATGGAAACCCATTAGCTGCTGCTGCTGCTTTTCTCCCTCCTCTCTTCCTTGCTAGAATAAAGTGGTTTGCATCATTTTCCCCCTTGTTTCAGCCAACAAACATGTTTGTTCCTCCTTAATTACCTGGGTGTCAATGGGGTGCTTCATCACTGTCTCTCCTCAGCCAGTTCCTTTTCCTTTCAATATGTAGCAGATAACCAGGGGCCTCAATTGCAAATCCTGCAAAATCCTCCAAACTGGAAAAAAACCCAAAAATGACCTTAAGATGACTTTCGATGTCCATGGAAATTAAAATTAACTGGACTTATTTGACTGGCCTGAGGGGAGGAAGATATTTAAAAAAAAAAAAAGAAAGACACAATCTGACAAATGAGCCGGGAAAGTTTCGAGTGTCTCAGGTGAATGGGAACGTTAGAATATGTATTAGTTATAAATGCTCTAGTGCAGGGTGCCTGAAATTGTTGTAGGAAAATAATCTGTGTGGATGCACGAGGAATGGATGTGAGATGCGCAGGGCTGCGGTAGGAACGTGACCCCGCGAGCGGGTTTCCCTGCAGCTGGGAGAGAGCAGGAGCCGAGCGGTCTGCGCTCGCTGGGGAGCTTGGGGGACTCGGCTCGCCTTCGTGCGCTTCGCTCGCGCTATGAAGGTTCATTTTGGTGGTGCTGGCGGCTCTGCCTGAGCTTGGCCCTCACTTTCGATGCGTCTTGCACAAACGCAGAGGGCGGCAGAGCGAAGGGACGTGGCGTGCGGGTGCTGTGTTCTGGTAGCTGTGAAGCACAAAATGGCTCGCACAAGGACACGTAGGCTGGTCCTGGCGGAGGTTGTGCTTCAGTCCAGATCCCCTGAGCTGCCACTGCTGTATCTCACCTGTGAGGCCTCTTCCATATGGACAAACAAGCTGATGGACACAGGGCGGAAGGTGGCTGGAGATGTGCACGGGGTTGGTCCTCTTGGGATTTCCCAGGCCCCGGGGTTTTGCTTCGAGCAACCACGTTCCCAAGGCGGTCGCACACTGCTGTAACACCATGTAGTGTCACCCTTGCCCTCATGTCAAGGGGACACATGTCCCATGACAGCCTGACGGAGTAGCTGTCCTCTTCTGTCTACTGCTCGAGTGTGCTCCTTGTCTTAGCCGATACCTGGTGAGGTGAAAAGAGACTAGATGAAGGCAAAGAAGCCAAAAGCACGGTGTGTGGAGGGGGAAGGCGCTGGGTGTGTTGACTTGAAGGAACACACCGTCTCATTGAATGTGAGGGTGCACTGGGGTCATGTGGCAACCCCCGTTCCCCATCCCCCCCGCACTGCTTGGCCGGGGAGGGGGTAGAAGAGTTGGGAACGAAGCAGCTCGAGTGAGAGCGGCTCGGTGGGGGTATGGCAGCCAGCCAAGGTGAACCCACCATGGCAGGCAAGCAAGGCGTGTGCAGGTACAACCTGTCACCCAGCCCAGGGCAGGGTGGCTGTGCTGAGGTTCTCGGGGTTGTGTGTTGGAGGCTACGGCTGTCGGTCCCAGTCTGGAGCTGCTGGAGAAGGGATTCCCTTGCACTGCAGTGTGAAGGGTCTGTGCTCCCTGATGGTCCAGGCCATTGTTCCATCTCCATGACTGCTTCTTGTTTGCCTATGGACTCGTTTGTCAGGTTGGGCAGCAGCATTATCTTGACAAGAGAGAGAGATTTAGAGCTCTGTAATCCATGCTTGTCCATCCTAATTACTTCCCTTACTAGCCTTCAGGAGAGTAACTTTACAGTGGTAATTAGTCTCTTCAATCCCACCCTATCTTAATAATTAACATGGAGTTAGAATGTGAGCAGAGGATCTCTGTTTTGGGCTGAAAAGGTCCTTTGGTGGGGAACAGTGACATAGATTTCTTAAGCCTAGAGAGGACAACCTTGGGGATGGCACGGGGAGGCTGTGGGACCTGTGGGACACTGACAACAAGTAGCAAGCAATGCGAGTGAAAACTGTGTTTCCACAGTGTGAGTTTGGATGTTTTATTACAGGAAGCGTTTGGCAGGCGCTGGTGATGCGGTATCGGAGTGGTAAGCATCTGCGGTTTGTATGGGCTTCACCTGGAGCTGCGAGCATCCAGCTCTGCTGAAAATGAGCCCATTCATCATCTCTAGGGTTTGAGACACAGCACAAAAGGGGCAGTTTGACCTAATACTACCCTATAGCAGCTGTAATTACTGAAGTATAATTAATTTCAAATGGATCCAGAGACTTCTTTCCATTAACATCCAGAGTAAAAAAGAGTGAGTGGGCAGGAATCGCAAGCCAGGCAGTGATCAGCCTGACAGTCATTGCAGGCAGGGGATAAGTTGCATTTTGCAGAGGCAAAGGGCAGGATTAGACCTAGCAGGGCTCCTGCATGCTTCTCTGGGAAGACACTGGTTTTCACTTCTGGTGTTTAAATGAGGATCTTAGCTCTGAGTACAAGCAATATAGCTTGTGATGTGATGATCAAGGGCAGCCACGGTGGCAAATCTCTTGCAGGAAGCTTGATTCTCAGCTTTTTCCAAGTGCAAGTGCTTCAGTTTATAACACTCAAATCTCATTGGGGTAGTGTGTTGGTTTTGGTTATGTCCTTTTTTCAGAAGGAGGCCCACAGAAGAAGTTTGCAGGAGATGGAAAAGTGGGGCCCTGGAAACTACTCCATTCTCACCAATTTTAGATGATATTGCTAAGGCAGGATGCACAGAAACTGGGTTGTTAGTCTGGACACTCAGTGCTGCCTCAACTCGAAGATCTGGCTGTGTGTATCGAATCTGGTGTTTCTTTGAAATTGGTTAAGTCTCAGCTCAGTCTTGTTTTGTGCTTTTTGGAATGAAGCCGTTGATCAGCAAGGTGGGTGTGAGGAGCAGCAAGTGCTTTTGCATGGTTTGCCAGCTTCTGGGGATGAATGCAGCTGGGGCGCCGCTGCTCTGGAGCTGACCTCTGTCTCTGAGGAGCTTGAGAGTAAATGTATGTAAAGGGAGGGATGGAATTGAAATTTTTTTTTTTAGGCTGCTTCTTTAATTTTCAGACATCATGTATGTAATCTGGCTCTGGGAAAAACATCTTGGTTTTTATTACAATCCCCAAAGGCTCATACTGATAGGTTGGTTTAGAGCTGGCAGTAATCCCTTCGAGAAAGCATCTGCAAAACTATCTGAAAGCTAGACTCTGCACCATCTCTGTTTCTCAATATCTGTCCTCACTGGCTTTTTCCATCCTTATCCCCAGTCTGTTCCCTTGTGCTGGAGCTCCAAAAAAAAACCTGCTTCTGCCAGGTCAGCCATCCAGGTTAACCATTGGACATGGCCAAGAGGGTCTCAGGTCCTGGTTCCACCCAGGCTTTGAAGTAGGAGTGCAGGGACATGGAGGGGCTCACCCATCTGAAGAGCTTCCCTCCCTTGCCAGCCATTGCTGCAGAAGCTGTATTTCCCTTGGCTTCTTCCAAGATTAATTCGATCCCCACCGTGGAGTGGTGCCAGGCAGGTGTCAGGCTCTGATGGATGGGCAGAGACACTAAGCAGTTGGGTAAGGATCCCGCTTGGTCGTGCCCCTTGGCTCCTTGCCCCGCTCCCGTGCCGGGGACACGGCCCCTCTGCGGTCCACCTTTCCCTTCCATCATCACCATCGTGCTAAACTGAAGAGACAGCACCGTTCAATAATTCATAACCTCGTGTAGTCTTTGTAATATTTAAAGGAGGAGAAAAAAAAACCCTTTGGTTTGTCCTTCCTCCAGGCTGGAGATAGAGGAGCAGGAGTGATGGAGGCTGTTGGGCTCCTTGGGCAATGCTGTTTGTCCAACCTGGTGCAGCGACGGATACAAATGCCTTCTTGCAGCCAGATGCAGAAGGGAGGGACACAAGGCAGGCAAAAGCCCTCTGAAGGTGTGAACGTTGTGTTGGAGAAGGCTTTGCAAGCGACTCATGCGGGGGCCAGAGAAAGTGCTGGCTAAGATTTTACTTTTTCATTTGGTTTTGAGTGTGTTTAAATGATTCTCATGGTCAAGTCTGGCTTTCAAATGGGATTTGATAATTCCGAAACTGGGATGTTACTGAAACCCAGCAAAACTGGCTCTTCAAGCAATTTTCCGATGAGTTTTGAACAGTTGCCTTCCCATCTGTGTAACATAGCCTCATGGAATAACTGTATAAGCTGTTCTGCTTCCTCTGGCTATAAGGTGAGGTGCTGGATTTATCCCCCACCCATCCAGGCTTATTTTCATTCTTGTACAGACTTTTCTGAAACCTGAGTAGAAGGTGCTGTGCAAGTCCAAAGTGTTTGATTGTTTAGAAGTCACTGGAGTATTTTGTGTTCATTATTTTAACAATTGGAGAGAGGGTTTTATTTTCTCCAGAATCATAAACACAATCTTCAGTGTGTTTTATGAAAACAATAAACCTAAACTCTAATAACCACACATTTTCCTTGCTTTATGTACACACATCCTTGGGGAACAGAGCCTCAAGGACTCATCTTGCTCTGCTTTTAACAGAGTTTTAATGTGCTCAAGTTGGTAAGTGGTGGAGAGCTAGATTATGAATTTGCTTTGGTACCTAAAGGAGTTTTCTTTCCCTTTAAAAATGTTCAAGGTGAGCAAAAAAGGCACCTCTGGAAGAGAAAGCCAGTGACGCAATGCGAAAATTTCAGCACTGCGATCCGAAAATCAGGCTTCATTTGAATGCTGTATATTGCAAAATCCTCTGTATGAGGACTAATTAGCTTTCTTGCATCTCTTTCCTATCCTGTGAATAATACTGTTTTCTTTTAGAAGAGATCTGAGGCTCTCAGAGGCAATTTATAAAGGAGGATGCTCTGTTACAGATGGAGAACCAAAGCGGGGAGACGAAAGGACGCAGTTCCTAAAGTATTTAGCCACCTAATGGATTTTTTGTTTTTGAGTGCAGAAGTAGGTTAGGGCCTGAGCTTTGTCTGTGGTAGGTTTTTTTTTTTTTTTTTTATTGAGAACTCACTTAACAAGACAGTTTTCATCCAGAAGTGCTGAGAAATCCAAAATACCATGGAGATGCTCCAGTTTGGAACATGTTTCAGGGGAAGGGGGGGAGAAAATCCCACCTTTTCGCATTCTTCAAAGCAGAGCGTGTGACCGGGTGGGTAGGGGTCCGTGTGCGCTGTAGTCACCCTGGGACAGCAAATGGCCATGGTCCTGGCCGCGTCGCGACCTACGGTCACTGCTGCTGGAGGGGGTAGACAGACAGGTTATTTTCCCCTCTCCCTCGTGGTGAAACTTCCAAATGGTCTTTATTTTGCACCAGAGGCCAGGATAAGGTTCAAAATCTCAGAAGAGCCCCTTTGATCTTCATGGGAGCAGCTTCTCTATTTGTTTGATTTCACTGTGGTGTGACTAGGACATGCAGGCTGCGTCTTTGCCTGCCAGAAGCCCCAACAGGGCCAAGCAGATCTATAAATATGTGAATTTATAAATTTCTGTGGGGTGAGTGGCAGAGCCAGGGGTTGAACAGAGGGCTTCTCAGTATCTGCCCAGTGTGGCAGCGATGGGCACTGTAAAGGATCACCAGGCTGCACTTACGGCTCATCCTTGCAAGCACCACGTGCTCAGAGCAGGAACCCCAACGTGTGGGGCATCAGGAGGGACAATGTATGTCTGTAGATCCCAAAGCTGCAACAGCAAAGGGCTGGAGCCCTGAATGCCAGTATCCCCGGTGCACAAATGATCTCGGCGGGTGGAAAGTTGTCAGGGAGGAAAGAGGAGGAGATGAAAGGTGTTGCTGCTGCTGATGGGCAGAAGGTGGTGTGTAAATGCAGACAAGTGCCTGCCTCCCTGGGAGGGGAGAGCTCTGAGCCAGCACTGCATGGGCCGGCTACGGGCCCCATGCTTACGGTCCTGGGCAGCCGGAGTTAATTCGTGTGTGTTTAACACGGCAGAGCTGCTGGGCGCCGTCGCTGTTTCAAGCTAAGGTGGAGTTCTCGCGTCCAAAGTCCTTTGATGGTTGTCTGTGAGTATCAGGGCTCTCTGGTTTCCAAAAGGAACAATCCACAGAAGAGTGATAAATGTGTTTAATTTTTGCAGAGCTTGTAGCCTGGTTTTATCCCAAGATCCGTCTCTTGAGGTTTTATTAGCTGATGGTGTCTGTAGGAAAAAGTCAAAGCGACTAGACAGGAACAGCCGTGGAATTGATGTAGGAAGCAAGAGCATGTTTTGGAGATAATGTTTCTCATTCTTGCCATTACTATGTGCTGAGTTTAGGCAGCGCATTTCCAGTTTGCTGTGGTTTTACAGCTCCTGCCTGCCAAAAAATCCTCCGGCTGGCCTCCGGCTTGGGCAGGGTGTGAGCTGCACGCTCTGCTCGTCATGGGCCCCCTGCTCTGGTCACTGGGACAGTCCCTGCTGGGTTGGAGCGCAGGGACCAGTGACAAGACGGGTGACAAATGCTCTTCTCCCCTGCGCCCGGTTCTGATAAACCTGGTGCAGAGGAAAGCTTGGCTTGGCTTGCTGAAAGCTCCAGGTGGCAGGAAGGGCCCATCTGCTCCGGGTGTGCTGGCACGGGGAGATGATCACCCTACCTTTGAATCTGGGAGAGAGACGATTTGCAAACATGTGTTGATGTGTTCCCGTAGGAAGCCAGGCACTAAATCATCACCTTGCAGCTTGCGTGCAGATTCATCCAGGGAACCTATTTAATTAGGGGATAAATTTAGAAATCAATTATTAGTTGCAGAAACAGTTTCTTTCCCTCTAATGAGGCTGCAAGGATTCATCCCCCTCTGCCTCTTTCCCATGACCTTTGTGTATGCAGATCAAGGGTGGAAATGCTCCGGGT
Organism: Phalacrocorax carbo; assembly: GCF_963921805.1. Classification (NCBI taxonomy): domain Eukaryota; kingdom Metazoa; phylum Chordata; class Aves; order Suliformes; family Phalacrocoracidae; genus Phalacrocorax; species Phalacrocorax carbo. Next base: position 9,076,670 of record NC_087530.1, read on the forward strand.
CTCTTCTTTCTCGGTGTAGGTGGCCCTTTTTGGGCAGCTGCCATACAGCTTTCCCCGAGACTCTGTAAGGACAGCAAGTGGATCTCATGGTGTGGTAATGATGGGGGCACCAGGTCCACTGTTAATGGAGACATGGGTTAGCCTTTCCTAATGGGGTAGGGGTTGGGAAGGGATGTGAACTTGTTGGGAAGGGGAAAATAAGGATGAAGGGCTGGAGCGGGGTGGTAGCCCTGTTGCTAATGATAGGAAGGAAGGATGCGGGGCAGGAAAAGCTTCATGAAGCATTTCCACTGGTGGGGAATGCTAGGCAACCTGGCTGGGAAGGAGTGGGACCGTATGGGGTGGTGTGGGTTGATGGTGAGTTGGCAAAGGTTCTGCAAAGCCAGGTTAGGGCTGCAATGACAGTAAAGCTGGGCCTCGTCTGCCTGTTTGGGAAGATGTGGCGCCGGTGGGCTCGAGCTACCAGCAGAGCTGGAGGAACTCCTGTGCAAGCGCAGCGGCTGGAGACCTCCCTGTGCCTGGCTCAGGCTGGCACCCCATGGCATTGCACCCTGGCACTGTCGCAGGCGTTTCCCTGACCCTTGTGCAAGGGCTGGCACCCCGGCACGGTAACAGGGGTGTTGGAACGGCCTGGCCACCTTCTGGAAGTGCTGCAGGGTTTTCTAGTGACACAGGATTGCTCTCTTATTTCGGGAGGTGATGCACTTGTTGCAAGACATGGCTAGCACCCCTGCTTCTCCACTTGCGCTGCTGGAGAAAGGGACCCTGCTTTTGCTAGCCCAGGGCGGTGATTGTGTTTGTGAGGACACTGCTGCTTCGGGCTTCGGTCTCTGCCACTTCATTGCTTCTAATGACAAATTGCTTACCTTCTCTTTTGGCTTACCCACTTTTAAATGGGGAAAAATTATTTTGCCCACAGGCTCCGAGAAGCCTTAATAAATTCGGTTGCTTTTATTATTTTGGATTTTAATGTCTCCTCGTCTTACGATGCCACTTTCTGAGCCCTCCAGCGACTTCTCTGTGCTCTTAGATCATCTGCTTTGAGTCCAGTTCATTTCAGTGCAAGTCAGTCCAGAGAGAGGTGAGGATTTTCACAGCTACGTCTCATTAAACCCTTTTGCTTCTGGCAGCCGGACGGCTTGCAGCCTCCCACCGCAGCCCTTTGCTCCAGGGCTGAGACTGCCCAGGTGGTCTGTCCTGCTCAGGGAGGGTCCTTGGTGCTTGGCCAGCGGGAGGCTGTCCGTGTGTCCCGGGCTGATGGCATCCCTCTGAGGTAGATAAATGTGCAGGTTGCTCCTGGATTAAGGTGTAATACTGGGCTCTCAGAGGGAAGTGAATTTTCTGTGAGGTTGTGAGAGCTCATTTCTGTAAGTAGGAGCTGAATTTGGGGTTTGTGTGTAGCCAAGACAGAACCTGGGTGCTTGAGTGGTACCTGGGAGGCTTTGGAGAACAGGGGGCTTTCCAGGGAGCAAGCGCTCAAGAGCCTCTCCCGCAGAAGAGATAAGACCCTTAATACTTTTTAACCACGGTGGATGACTGCCTTGACAGCAAGTGAAGGGACCCTCTTAGTGTAGGAGCCCGTCAGGATGCACGTGAAGGGGCTCCAGCAAATGTTAATTCCTGGTAACTGATACTTTTGCCTTTTTGGGTGAGGGTATGCCCAGAATTTTCAGGCTACTTGGCTTCTGATGCACGTACCTGCTGCTCCAGGTGACACATAGGCTGAAGAGCCCAAGTTATCAACTACCTACTTTTTTTCCTTAAAATCCCCAGCCAGCCGTCAGCTCCTCTCCTTTGCACTTCTGGCTCTTCCTCCTTGGAGAAGGACATCTGTCTCTCAGGAGGGTGAACATCCTAGTGCTTGTGTCTCTAGAAAGTGGTGAGCCCTCTTTCCTCCTTCCCTACTTTCTCCTCCTCCTCTCCCCATCCCACCCCAGTGCGTGGGGAGTTTCTACTGGGAGCCCCCCAGCGCTCAAGAACTTACCGGGAAGGGAGATCCTTGGAGGAACCATGATAGAAAAATTACTTTGCTTCACAGTTTGAGCAGTGCCCTGAGCTAGGAAACTACCTTATCGTTTGAAGAGGTATGTTTCCTAAATAGAGACATTTAAAAAACACATAGAGGTTATAAAGCACTTGGCTAGTTTTAATCAAGCTCTGAGTGATGCTCGCCCCTCGAGGCCGGCCCCGTTCGCTCACTCCCCGGCGTACGCTGTGCAGGACGGCGGAGGCTGTGAAACGTGGTGCGCTCCTTTGTTGTGAAGTCTGCCTGGCTTTGCAACGCTCTTCAAGTCACCTGAATAGGTCATGTTGCCCTTCTGCTCCTGCCGCAGCTTGCAGGGAAGAGAAGGGCGGTCCCCGCTGCCTGGCGTGTCCCTTCGCCTGCGTGACAGCCTTTGTCTGCCCCTCGGTGCCCACCCCGCTGCGCTGAGCTGCCCTCTGCCCCGCTCCGCTCCCAGCCCTCAACTGCTGCAGAAACTCGCAGTCAAAGACAAAGTTGCACTTGCTGCTCTCACCTCCACAAGGAAGAGGCCACAGTGGGTATTTTTTCCGAAAATGGAATGTGTTCTCTTTGCACAAGCCTCATCTAGAGCCATAGTGACACCGGGGTCGGCTCTGCTGCCGTGGTGTCTGTGCTTGAAGTGCTGCTGGCTGCGCTGGAAAAAGGCATCCCCACCCCAGCCTCACCGGCCAATGCCTGTGTCAAGGAAAAGAAAGCAGGAGGGATGCAGGCAGGCTGGGGCTGACTGAGCACCTTCTTGCTTTTGCTGTGGGACTTGGGTTAAAATACCAGCAGAATCCATCCGGCCCTGTCTCCACGTGCCAGTGTTTGCCACCCACTCGGGGACCGCACGCTGCCACTGCAGGCGATGCACGGTGCCTTGCCCGTGCCTTGCCCGCCCGCCCGGCTGCCTCCTCCCTTGTGTTCCCTCAGCTGCTGTGAAAAATCAAGCGAGTGGTTATCGCAAAAACAGCTCTTGCTCAGTAGCCTCCGGTTGTGTCAATAGACACCTCAGATCTGTTCATGCTCCAAGCGAAGCTCCCGTGTCACCGTGCAGGCAGCAATCTGCGGCGGCAGGCGATGGCACTCCAAGCACCAGCACCTCGGCTTAGCTGAGCTGTGCCTGGGCTTGAGGGTTAAATAGGAGTTTTTTCTTGCCCAAGTAGGGTGGGAATAGACCCTGTAATGCATGTAGCAGTCCTGCAGGAGCCAAGCTGGGGTTTTCAGACGTGTTGGAGTCACGTGCCAGGCTGGAGCAGTGACGGAGAGATGTCCTGTGTGGCAGCGGGTGCGGGCTGGCACCCGGAGCGGGGCAGACCAGGCCCCTGCAGGGCTCAGGCTGAGCAGATTTGCCTGCCCTGACGCAGCAGATCTGCCGGTCCCCTGCACGTTGCTGAATTTTCTGAGCCAGGACATCCCTACTGTCTTCATAAAAACCTGTCTCATTTAATCGATCCTTAAAACAGCGGCAGGCCAGGGCCGGCATTGTTGTGTGCCCATTACCTGTAGGAAAGCTTCCTCATCAAAGACATTGATTTCTTTAACAGGGGTTGGACGCTCAAAAACTGGTGCTTGTGCCTTTCAAATAGACTTTTTCCCCCATGTGTCAAGGTCTGTCTCTTGTTGATTTTGAGGAGTAAGTGGGGAACAGAAGCCTTTTGCAGCTTTCCTCATGTACTTCTACAGCAGCAGCTTCCGTGGACCGGCAGCTCATTCTCCTGCGACAAGAGGAAAGGCTCATCTCTTCCTTGCACCATCAAGTGCTCTTTCAGAAGTGAATTCCGTGACTCTCTTGGGTGAGCTGGGAGGCTCCAGAGAAGTGGTAAAGCTTGAGCTTTTCAGTAAAACCCCAAAGCAGCTCCAAAGCAAACTCCTGTCCCTCAGCTGGGTGATGGAGATGGAGAAAGGGGAGAGGGCTGCTAAGCAAAATCTGCACGTCAAGGCTCTTTCAAGGACCGTGTTCACTCCCATCGCTCCTGCAAGCCTGCCCTTCATCTCTGCAGGATACACGGGAGGGGCTGTGACACTGAAAGTCACTTTCCTTCGCCTTTTTTTTTTTTTTTTTTGACAAAGGCTGCTCAGCCAGGTGGATGGCACTGTCGAGGGGCTGTGGCAAGCCTGGATGTCCCACCTATCCGAAGAAGCTGCACCCAGGAGCTCTCTGCCAGCTGCTCTTCCAGACCCAGCGTTTCTCATTCAAACCGAGATGACCTGTCATGTTGAGCTGTGTGCGAGTAATTTCTATAGGATTGGCTTAACATGCAGCAGCGCTGTCTGCCTGCACGCAGTTGGCTTCCACCGCTGGTCAATGGGAGTCTCTGCTGACAAATAAAAATGGAATTGAATGGAAGGGAATTGAAAGTCAAAAGGGCCCTGTAATAATTTTAGAGCGCCTGAGGCGCCACGCTGAAGCCCTGGCATTATAAATAAGGGTAATGTACTAGAGACTGAATTGCAATCAAAGCAGCTGTAAGAAAGTGGAGCGTGCGCTGAGCTTCCTTAAAGTGCGTGGAGTCAGGTTATGATCTGAAGGCAGTGCAGGCTAATCAATATCCGCTTGCTGACGTATATAAGGACCCTAAAGCCTGCGATTAGAAAGGCCGAAGGGATGTGGGGACCGTGCAGAGGGCTCCAGAGCCAGGAGGGAGAGCTGTGTTGCAGCAGCTCAACGCTCAGAGTGTTTCCAGGGGCTGAGCTGTCGAAGAGGCTGTCTCTGTCCTCCCTGCTCACCCTGTCTCGTCTCCTGGACCATCCATGTGATGATGCAGTCTGCTGACCTCTTGCTGCATTTCATGATAATTACATCTACCTAAATATTCTTTTTTTTTTTTTTAAAAAAAGGCATGTCTATGAATAAGGTTGGTGGAAGGATGGGAAGAATCCAAATATCCTGGCTGAGTTCGCTGTCCCTGACATTAACTGGAGTCAGTCCAGTACTATCACTGAGCTCACAAGTGTAACACCAGCTCATGCCAAATTGCACAGGCTGCCCCAGAAGGGCTGGAGCTGAGTCAGAGGGTCGGGCAGGGAAATGTGACATTGGGTTGGCGCTGGTGCCTGCTGAAGCTGGGCAGATGCTGTGGGCCCGCCTTGGGACAGCTGGTGCAATTGCATGGCTCTAATAGCTCGATGGCAAGACATGATGGTAGTGAGGAGAGCCCTTCTTGTGTTGGGACTCACTGTCTGGCTTCAAGTGCCGGTGGCTGAATTTATCAGCTCAGTGCATTTATTCCTTCACACCCCACTCAGCCACCGCGGGCCGTGCATGTCCTGCTTTGTGCCATGTGCAAGGTGAGAATCCCTTTTTCTGCAAAAGTGAATGGGCTTGGGAAGAGTACCAGCTGAAGGGGTGCCATGTACCTCTGTGTTGTGGGTGTAGGTGTACCCACAGACCTTGCTCCCACCAAATCACTGCCTGCAGGAAGAGTTTTACTGGTAAAAGGGTGTAAATTTTCAAGCCCACAAGATGAGATGCACGGGATGGGTTTCCAGCTCTTTGAGAAACCAGGAGTGCTGGTGTTCACGAGGGAGGAGTTGCTGGGGTGCTTGGTGGCTCCTTGCTGCTGACAAAAGCATCGACAAGCTCAGTCTGGGAGTCACCCCTGCGTGGGGCAGAGTCAGTGCAAAGCCTTTCTCAGCATTTTTTGAAAAGTCTCCAGAAGGATTTTTGGCCAAGGCACTGTGAAGGTGGGAACAACGCCTTCTCTCGCAGCTTTCTGTGCTGGTGATGCCCTACCGGCAGCATGGGGCAGGGCTGAAGGTCGAATGTCCTGGGGTTGCAAGGAGGCACGTTGTCGGTTCGCAGCGGTGACAGAGCAGGCAATTGTGCTGGTGTTTTGTCTGTCCCCTGCCTTCGATAGTGTGGATGGCGAGGTGGTACCGACGGTGCCATCCCCGGTGAGTGCCAGTTCTCCCTGGCAGCACGGGGGGATGCTCTGCGGCTGCGCTTGCCCCTGTGCCTCTCCAGCCTGGCTGTGGGGAGAGGCAGGTTCTCCATCTGAATTGAGGAGGCTTTCTCATTTCTTGGGTTCCTGTTGAGCTTGGGATCAGCCCTCAGGCATGTTTCTCTGATTGTCAGGGATCCTTCGGTGGCAGCTCATCTCTTACCACATCTATGAAGTCTGAGGACTGCCGGTCCCAGGAGCATGCCTGAGACCTGGCTTCTCCTTCTTCTTCTTGGGCAAAGACCCAAAATAGCCAAACCCACTTCACTGCAAATCCCATCTGACCCTTGGGTACCTGTTTCACCCGTCAACATCAGACGCACGATGCTGCTGGCAGAGCAAATGAGGTGCAGAGAGAGCACCCCAGCCTGCCCACAGTGTTGGTGGGGTGCCCCATGGACCACCCCAAGACCAAAGCTCCTTGAAGCCCTCCTCCATCCAGCACCATCCCTGGACATGCACCGTGTCCTAGCAGACATGCACAGTGCCGAAGCCACCCCTGAAATGCCCTGCAGATGCAGCCCTGCGTTCCTCGGCCTTTGAAAAGACATGATCAGAGGGAGCTTGACATCTTTTTTCCCCCCCTTCTTAAACTTCTGGGCTTCCCTATTACTTTTTATGATCTGCAGCTGCATTTTTGTGTTGCCCTAGGGAGTACTGCGGGGGGAACAGGGGAGTAGGTGTAGAAGGGAAGGAACATGTTAAAAAATGAGCGGGGGGGTGGGGTGGGAATATAACCCACCACATTGCCACCAAAAGACCCAAACCCTTAGAACTGTTAGGGCCTGTTTGACTGCAGAATAGTCCCCCGGGGAGCATGGGGGAAGCCCCATTACTAGAGTCGTTGTGGAGCTAGGCTGCTCAGAGAGCGATAATCTATTCCGCAGGGAGCAATCCTGTGCTGGCAAGGGCACTGGGGAGAGCTCTCTGTTTATGACTTTCTGCATAAATTTGGTTTATTAGCATAAGTGGTAGCTAGCACTGAAGAACCTATAAACCAACACTTCACCGGAGGTTGGCGCCTCTGGAGAACATTAACACAGCAGAGCCCCTGGACTAGGCAGGAGAAATGGGGTCGCAGGATTGGGGGTGATGCATGGGCAAGAAGAGGACGACAGTGTCGACAGTGCTGGCTTTTTGTTCGAGATGGGATCGTGTTTCTGAGCCTGCCTTAAAAGGAAATATCATCGATAAACAGATCTCCAGCTTTCCCCCTGCCAACAGATTAAGACGGTGAGTTGTGCAGGTGACCGGATAAAGCCTGGCTGCAGGGTGCAGGTCCTGCTGGGATGAAGCAGGTGGTGAGGAAGAAGGCAGGAGGAGCCTGGGTCCATACTTGGAAATTACTCACAGGCTTCCCACCCATCACACCAAGGATTTGGTCCTTATTGTGAAGGTGTCTGGCAGGTCCCAGGGTCTGAGCAGCGCTGGGGAGCAGAGAGGAGGGGAAACACAAGGAGGGTTTGGTTATCCGGGGGTGGGGAACCGTGCAGCGATGAACTGCCGTAAGCAAAATGGCTTATTTTAATAATGACCTTCAAGAATTAAATAAAAATACAATAATCACGGTAGATTAGCAAGAACAAGCCAATTAAATACAAAACAGGCTTTGTAAAATGCCATGACAGATAAGGCAGGGCTGCAACCTCCCAAATAACTGATGAATGTTGAAGCATTGCATAAGGTCGGGGCGGGGGCTGGGGGAGCTATTGAATATTTCAAGCCTGGCAGCCTGCCTTGGAGAAGGCAGAGGTGAAAAGGCTATCTCTGCCTGTTCTCTGCCTTCAGTAAAATAGAGCGGGAGGGGGCGGAGAGGAGGGAGGAGATGGGTAGGGCGGCCAGGAGCCCGAAGGCATGGAGTAACAATCCTCCAACTTTAATATCTGCTGTTTCATTTTATATTCATCATGTCAGCATAATCTGCTTTTATGGGAATCGTCTTGGTTCCCAACCAAATGCATTTAGGCCCTTTTGCTTTTAAGTTTGATTGTAATATGAGTTGAAGACTTCAGTGAAATGTTTATATGTAAGGATTGCAGCAATGGTAAAGGGAATTAGAGAATCACTTGGAAGGGGTCTTGCTGTGGTTGCTGCTGTCCCTTGCCTTGTCCTGAGCGGGTGACCTCCTGATGGGCACGAACCCAGGTCGGGGGCTGAGCCCCGGGAAAGGCTTTGTTTGGATCTCTTGTTTGATTTAAAGGAAAATGTGGAAATTGAAGTTTTATGGGACCCAGAGCCTGAGGAAGGGCAAAAAAGAATGTGCTCTGTGTGCCCTTTTTCTTTTAATTAGGTGGTGCCGAAGGCTGGTGGGGCTGTGGGGTGGCGGCACAGCTTGGGCTCAGCTGAGCTGCGTGATGGGAGACGAAGGGCAGGTGTAAAGAGTTGGGGGCAGGGGCTGGCTGAGGCTGGAGAGGAGACATCTCTGCTGACGTTGCAGGGGAATAGGCTCCTCAGGTCTCTGCTGTGGGATAGAGAAACATGTTTGCCTGTGGGCTTCTGTCGGGAACAAGGCGTCTGGCTGGCTGCTGCAGGAAAGGAGGACCCTTGTCCCTTCTCTGCCCTTCTTTGATGGGTGCAGCGAGCAGGTGGGAAGATGGCGTGGCAGATGTTTTGTGGTCTGTTTGGCTGTTTTACTCGGTGTTTTACCCATGAAGTTGTGTTTGAACCCTGGCTGAAAACTCCCTGTCTGCTAGATGCTGAGATTTTAAATAGCTATAGACCGTAAATGCTTTTTCCATTGCTGCCCATTTAAAACCTTAGCTGTATCTCATTCTGTTTTGGTGCAGGAATGCCCTTAATTTGTTCCAAAAGCATTTGAAAGCTCTGATAACAGGCAATCTTGCTGCAGACTATTGCATCCTTTCTGATGGACGGGCTATCGCTGCTGTAACTACCGTGTAGATAGTGGAGTGACAATGCGTGTCCAGTGAAACACAGGCGGTGTAATACTCATGTCAAGTATATGAGGCCAGGGAACTTCCCTGCCTTTGGATATTGAAGGGTTCTGCAGCTAACAGGGCTTGAAAAGGCTTTTTTTCTTTTGTGAGCAGTGAATCTGATTGAAGGCTCATGATGTCCTGGCAATGCTGGGAGGGGTAATGGCCAGGTTTCCTGCAACACGGGCTGCAGGGGTGAAGAGCATACTGGTATTTATAAATGTATGGTAAATGGTACCCAGGCTTGGCAAGTCAACTTTCGTGAGAAATTGCCTCGCTGCTGGGTTTGCTTAAAATTGTGAAATGAATGTGAAATTGAAGTTTCTACTTTTGGAAGAGACCTTTTGAAAATGAAACAGGCTTATCTTCAGTCTAGGCTAAAATCCAAAAAATTGCCTATATCTCAGAACTCCCCAGAAATGTTCTCTGTGATCCTTTTAAATATCCCATGCGAAAATGTGTGTGCAAGGGAAGAAATTTGAGGCAAGATTGACCCTGGAGTTTTTTTCCTGGCTTCCTTAATGTGTTGTAGCCTTTGCAAACTGTAGCAGTGGGATCCTGGTGGCACCCACATCAGGTCTGTGCTGTGGGCTGGGTGATGTAACCTCCTTTCCTGAGCTCTTTTGGAAAGGTCTGCTGCAGGGATGTGCGTGTGATGTGTGTGTAATACTGAAAATCATCCTCTCCTACGGGTGACTGTCCCTCTGAACAGAATTAAGATGGCTTTGCATAACCAGAGTCAAGCCTCTTGATGTGTCCATGCTGTCTCACGGGCTGTTTGCTTCAGTAGAAGAGGTTGTGATATCTGTCCCAAAGCTAAGTTACTGCTTTTAGTCCTAAAAGTAGCATTGTTGCAATTTTAATTAGACAAGGAGATGCTTTTCAGGACAGACCTTTGAAGTATTGCTAGGAAAACAACTGCAATTAAGCAGCCCTGATATTCCTCTCATTTTGTTCTTACTTTTACTGCTATAAGAAACCTTCAGTTTTACTGTCTTTGGTGGTGAGAGACACAAGCCTCCTTTCATTAGATTCCCAGGTGTTGTGCAGGCTGCTGTCCTGTGGTGTGAGCTGCAGGGCTGGCTTGATTTTCAGGGTAAAGAGTGCAAGAAATGTGTCTTGGTACTGATCTGCTCCAGCAAATGGCTATTTATATTACATTGAAGGAGGGACGGGATTATTAGGAGCAATCTCATTGCAATGACAGAGATATGACAGGGAGCTCGTGGGTCCCCTCCAAAGTGCAAGCCTGGGCTCTTGATGGGTCCCATGCATGGTCTGGAGCTGTTTGGTTTTTTCCCTTTGAGTGCTCAGATGTGTGTAGAGATTGGGGATAACGACAGGCGCTGTGCTTGGGAGGCAGAGATAATGAGCACAGCCTGCCGATTAGATTCAGGTGACAGTGCAGCCGGCTCAGGTATGTCAGTGGTATAATTAATGAGGTGCTGAATCAGGGACTTGGCAGTAATGGGGTAACCTTGTCCCTGCCCTCAGCTGGGCTGTGCAGCAAGGGGGGGTCCTGCAGGGCTTTGGACACGATGGGGACTTTTCTGTGAGCATGGGGTGGTTGCCTCCATTTTAATCCACAGTGGAAAGCCACGAGCTTGCTGGTGGAAAATGTATTGATTTCAAGGGTAAGAATAATTGGTCCTGAAGGATCAAAAGGTTTTTTTTGCTGGGCTGGGACGTGGGTCTGTGGAAGTGGAAGTGCCTGGTCTTGTAGCCTGCATAGTGGCTCATGCGCCAGCACCCAAGCATCTTGTCCTGAAAGGTGTGGGTAACTCCTCAGGCCAGCCTCAGCTGGGCTTGTTCCTTCCTTCATCTCCACTGGGAGCTGGAACTGGATGTGCTTTTGCTCAGCAGGGTTCAGGAAGATGAAATGCAAAACGCCACTGCCGTTCCCTTTGCCCGTGGGGGAGCAAGCCCTGCCCTCCCCGCTGACCCTCTGCGGCCAAGGTGCGGAGGAGGACCTTCTCTCCACTCCCACCGTGGTGCCAGGGCAACCTGAACTCGTGCTGCCGGCCTTTCTGGAGCAGGCACGCCATGCAGACTGCAGGTCGTGATCTGTTATAGCTGCTCGCCCTCCCCAAACAGGAGGGAGTTGAATTTGGGTCTCCCACAAAGCAGGTGGCTGCCGAAGCCATGGGCCCAGTGACTAAGAGGACCTGACTTGCTTCCCATTGCTTATATTGCAAATGGAAAAACAAACAGAAAAAAAGAGGTGGTGGAAGGAGAAATATTTTGGCTCATTTTGTGCTAGTATTTTTTTTTCGGTTTTGATTCGGCTGCCAAACTGCCAAATCAGTTCTTTGCAGAGATCCGTTTAAAACTTGATGGGCAGCTGTGGAGCTGTCAGCACTCCTGCCTGTGTCTGCTGCTGCCTGGCCAAGGTGGGAGCTGCAGCTGAGGCCTGGAGCTGCTGACTTTGGCTGCGCTGGAGGCTGCAGATCTGGGGCTGGCTTTTGGTTACGTGGTGCCTGGATTGTCCAAGCCCCTGATTAGTCAGGTGTGGTGCCCTAAGTCAGGGGAAGCTGCCACGGTGGAGGTGTGTGCTGGGATGCTGTAATCCCAGCTCCCAGGGTGCTTACGCTGTAAATCAGGATCAGGTGGGATGCAAAACTAACAGAAGGCTGCAGAAGATGACAGACAGACGCGCAACCCTGAGGTCAATAGGCATTTGTCAAGCCCGGTGGTTACCTCTTCTTGCTGGTGCTCATTAGTCTGTACTGGCAATGTCCCTCTAAATACAGCTGCAGTGCTACCTCGCAACCTGGGAGAAGGTTTCTGTTGCAAATGCCGGCAGAGTATGTGCTGATGTCCACAGTTTGGCTTGCGTGGCACCAAGCGTCCTCCTTCCACCCCGTGCTGAGCAGCAAACCTCCACCGGGTTTGGCTGCAGATCTCTAGGAGCTTCTTCCAGCTTTTTGCTGGGAGAGCTATAGGAGGTTAAAGGCACCTTGTGCAACATGTTATTTGTTGCTGTTGCCTTTCTAGTGCAGAAATCCCAAGGCACTCCGTAGCCCCTTGCTTTTTATTAAGGAAGACATCTGTTAGTGTTCGTATATGGGGGAAACAGCAGACAGAGGCCAAAAAGCAATGCTTAAGCTCATCCTGTAGATCAGAAGCAGCACTAGGGGTGAGACTCAAAAGTCCTGATTTCCAGAACTGCTAAGAATACCTGCTTTTAGCTCCATGGAGAAAAGTGATCCTCAGTTGCATGTTTTATCCCTGCAGAGATGTCGGGGACCGTGGCTGACATTTCGCTGGTGCACTGGAAGCAGCAGTGGCTGGAGAACGGCACCCTGTACTTCCACGTCTCTATGAGCAGCGCTGAGCAGCTCTCCCGGGCCACCCCCCCCAGCCTCCAGGAGCCTTCGGAGATAGTGGAGGAGCAGATGCACATTCTTCATATCTCGGTCATGGTGAGTCAAAGCTGCCGATGGCATTGGAGGGCGCAGAAGACCCTCTGGGGTGGGGGGGACGGCGGCTGGCAGCCAGATCGTGGTGGGAGGGTGATGATAAGGAATAGGATGGCAAGTCCGGTGTGCAAATGTCCATGTCCCTTCTCAGTTGGGCCTTCAGGGAGGGCCACATGTTTTTGAATTGGCCAGGAAAAAGAAGAGTGGTTGTTCTTTTAAGAAAATGAAATAAGGTAAAACAGACCCTAGGGAAGAAGCTGTTGGGAGCGTGACAAGGAAGCTTGTGGTTCCTCCTGCCTCTGCTAGCAACTGGCAAGGTCAGTGGAGTATTTCTCCTTGGTCTTGCATTTAGGCGTGTGCAAAGGCAAGGTTTTGGGCTTGGTCATTTCTTTATGAAGCTTTCTGAAACTGAATTTTACCCATCAAGTAAATATGGGCTGTAGCATGATCCTTCTCTAGCAAAGGACAAGCCTGACCTAGAAGTAAAAAGAAGATCCAGATGCTCTGAATGTCTTAATCTCAGGTGTTTATGTGACCTTTTATTAACAGATTGTGTATGTGCTCTGTTGCCTTTTAAAATGCCTATTTCAGTATCTTCTGAGGTGGTTGCCTACGTATTTGGATCTGGTCCATCTGTGTGTAGAGCTCCATCTGTAAGACGGGACTAAATGTATTGTCCCTTAACTCCCGTTGGGATAAACTATCCTGCCAATAAAAGAAAAAAAATAAAGTTAGGCTTGTAGGTCCTGTGTACGTGCATGTCATCTATTTGCCCAAAGAAAGTCTTTTATAGGATTGGGGATCCTGTTGCAGCAGCCCTCTGCAAAATGTGTGTCTGTTCATATCTCTAAACCCGTGCATGGTCTCCTTGCCTTCTGTTCTTTGTTTTGGAAGAGCAGAGATGACTGCACAAAGCCTTCCCCCCACCCCTTTGAGCAAGCGGCTATTTGGCTTTTACAACTTAAACTCTGGTTTTTTAGAGTGTCTCAGCTGTTGTCATTGGGGCTTTAGATTGGGCACTGAGTACGTGTAAGCATGGAGAGAGGCTTTGCATTAAGGCTGTTGGGCAAGATAAGAGTCAGCGTGATAGCAGGATGGCAGAAGGGAGGGGAATCGGCGACTGCAGCTTACTGGGTTGGACGGGGAATGATTATTACGTCCTGCTAAAAATGTCAGTGTGATGGAGTTTTGGAGGGGGGGAAAAGGGGTAAAACTGGTATACTTAAAAAATGGGCCTGAAAAAATGAGAGAGAGACAGAGCAAGGAATGAAGATGGCAAAACCCAAGTCTGAGGTGTGAAAAGCTCGATCCCTGTTTGGGTGTGGGATTGCTCGACTGTGGTGAGCAAACCTGAGCCATGGAGAAGAGGCCCGTGGCTTTGGGGGGGACGCTGGCTCTTGAGGCTGGTGATTACTGCAGTTGCTTGAAATGCGGATTTTCTTTAGTAGGGAGAGATTCAATCCTGGTCCTTGGACCTTGCTGAAGCTGATCTTTCTAAAAAACAACATGATGATTGTAATGAATTGATGCTTTGGAGGGAGAAATGAGTGTCTTTGAGAAATCACTTCCCAGAGCCTTCATTTGCTGTAGTGCAGAGCTCAGGAGCAGTGATGCTAGTAGGCTGGAGCTGGAAGCATTGCTGTGCATATCACAGAGGAAATGTTTTTGCACTCTAATCCGGGGTTAGCCAGTGAAGATCTGCTTTGCCACATCTCGCTGAAGCTGATAGCATGGGAGCATCCGTGGCTTTGTTGTGAGAGTTGACTCATGACTGAGCCTCTCCTGCCTTTCTACAAAACAAGGGGAAGACAGGAAAGTTTGTCCTTCACAGAAAGAGCCATAATTCCACTTTCTTTATAAACCCCGATACTCCTCGCAACGGGAGCAGAGTTCCCAGTCAGGGATGTGGGTCCTGGGGAGGCAGAAGCCCTGGGTGTTTTTTCCCTGGGTCAGGATTGCAGCACTGACTTGAAACTTTGCCCAGGTTTTTTTGAAGATTCCTTAACTTGAGTGAACCCAAGCCAAGTAGAAGATAAATGTGTGTTTTGTTAGGTTTTTTCCACACCTCAAAACCACATGGAGTTCTGTAGCTAAAGTAAAATGGGGCAAAAGTCTTTGTTTCATGGGTGACATACTTCATCTGAGCCCTTGGGCTCTGTTCAGGCTCCTTTCCCATGCTTGTACTTTCCTCCCTGACCCCAGTTAAACGGTGTCTCAGAGACCGCTCATCGTTCGAGCCCTCCTGCCTCCCCGGCAGTGGGGTTCCCTGGCCGTGCCGTGCTTGGCAGCCGCCCGATCCCAGCACAGAGGGGCTGTGTGGTACCCCCCACCCCGTCCTCCCCTGCGCCCACCATGTCCCTATCCCTTCCCCTGCTGTCCACGCAGCTGGATGTCCCTGTGTCCTCCTTTCCAGCTTCTCAAACACTTTTCCCTCTGCTTCCAATGTCTCCTGCATGCTCTCTGTAGACTCAAACACCGTTCCAGCTATGCAGGAGGCGTTTCAGGCCACGCCAGCGCTGCTGTGGGAGTGAGGGTCTGCGTGCCCCGTTCATCATCAGCCCAGCATCTCGCTACAGGGGACAGGAGCAGACACGGCCAAGTGCTTCCTTCCATCTCCTTTAAGTGGCTGTAACACTTACTTTTACCTGTCTCCTCGTCCTCTGGCTGAGTTATAGAAAGCCGGGGAAGGTTTGCCTGGGGGATCTTGCTAATCTCCTGCTTAGGGAGTACTCTGGCAAAGCTTTATTGGACAGTGAGACATCTCTAAGCTGAGCTCCCTCTGACGGGAACGTTGCTTTGGATTTGTGTAGATCTTTATGACTTGGCTGGTTGCTCCTGCTCTGCCTCCAAAGCCAAGACCTCCTCTGCACTGTGTGGGGGCTGCAGGGGGGCATAAATCCTGGGTGTACTCTTCCTTCCAGTGATTTTAGCTGTCGGAGTGTGGCTTTCTGGTTTGGGGTGGGTTTGCTCCCAGTGCAACAGTAAAAGGGCCAGTGGTGTCTGTGACCCCACGTCCCTGGGGCCACCATCTGCCCCTGCAAAAGCCATGGACACTGGCTGACTGTGACGCTCTTCACACCTCCCTGTCTGAGCTCAAGGGC
The DNA here is from genome assembly GCF_963921805.1 of Phalacrocorax carbo. Lineage (NCBI taxonomy): Eukaryota > Metazoa > Chordata > Aves > Suliformes > Phalacrocoracidae > Phalacrocorax > Phalacrocorax carbo. The sequence continues at coordinate 9,092,072 of NC_087530.1, forward strand.
ATCTTTGATAGCAAAATAATACTTTTTTTTTGTTTTGTTTGGGTTTTCCATCCCCATCCCCCCCCCAGTGTTTTTTCTTCGTCTCTCCCCAATGAGACATAATGTTAATTACTGCAGTTAAAGGGAATTCAGTCTCCATTACTGTCTGCCACCCCTTTCCTCTTGGCGAGGGCATCTGAAATTTGTCTCCCAAATGGAAAGAAAGGAGGAAGGGGAAGAAACAAATATGCAAATGCTAGATTTTATTTATTTACTTTTTTTTTTGCGCAGTGTCAAATAGGAAGGAATCAATATTTTTGTCATTATGCCTGTTGTGTGTTTTCCCCACAATCTTAGCTGTCATTTGGGTTTAATTGTGTTGTTTCCTCTTGTGTGGAAGTAAATCTTATCTGTTTTGGATTAAAATTCAATGAAGGTCACAGCAGCTCGAAAACTTACCAGGCTGCAGCAATTAATGTTCATTTGGCTTTGATAAATTGGAATGTTCCCCACAATAGGACTGGAGTGGATTTCAGAAGCAATAATTCTTCCATTAACTCAATGATTCCCCGCGTGATAGAGCGTCTTGTCATTGCTCTGTTTGTCATCTGTCACTTCAAGGATCTGGGCATATGCCTGATATGATTTATCATGATTATTGGGGCTGCTTGTGTCAAAACATTTTAAACCACTAATTATTCCAGCCTTGTAAATTGCTGAATTTAACAAAACATAACAGATATTTATTTTTTTGTTGTTCCCCACCATCTTGTGTCCCTGTTTAATTATTGCTCTGTGTTGTTGTAAATTCAGACCCAGGGCCGCATCCAACAGCATTTGCCGTAGATGGGGGCTTATTTGCTGGGCTCTGGGGAGATGGAGGTGTGGGGAGGGGCAGGACAGGCACATTTTCTCTCTGCATTGACCCACCTTGCAGACCTTTGGTAGGGCCGTTGCACCCCACAGCTCCTCCTGGCCCTGCGGGTGCCCGGGGCGCAGGTTTGGGAAGAGGATGCAAAGCTGCGTCCCATCCCGCTGGCGGAGGGACCAGCCGCTCCGCTCCTTGCAGATGTGGCTGCCAGTGCCATGGGCTGGTTTTGCCTCTCGTAAGGCTGTATGAGCGATGCTGGTAAAAGCCCTGGCTGCGGGAGATCAGAGCCGGGCCTGTGCCCGCGTGGTGTGCGGCTTTGCGTTGCCTCCGCTCCATCTCCAGCAGAAATAAGGTGGGCTTTTTTTGAGAACGATAACAAGCAAAAGCCTCATTTCATCTTGTACTGCTGCCCTGCAAGGGAGCGTTTTAGCGTCTGGAATAAAAGGTGACCAGACCTCATCAGGCTGCCCTTTTTTTATATTAATATTTTTTATTTTTAATGCCTACTTTTTGTTGGTTGTTACTGGCAGTAGACAAGTTAGCTGCTGGTTTCTAGGGCTCCCAGTGGAATTTTTCCACTCTTATTTACGAGTTTCCTTTTTAATTCTTGTTCTTATGTGTTCTGATGTTTCCATAATGATCAACCATTGGTGCTGTGCTCTGGCAGCCTGAGACGAGTATAAAGTGTGCTCTTAAACGCTTTGCTCTGATTTAGCATCCTGCTCTGAAGCGGAGCCGGGTAGGGGTCCCGGGCACCCGATGTACCGCGCAGGTTTCTCGTGGCTGCCTCGGCCTGGGGCAGCTCTCTAGCTTCTTAAGCATTGCAAGAGCAAGTGAGGTTGTAGGAGCTGCTGCTGTCTCCTTTCTGAAGCTGCGGTCACCTGGGGAGGGCCATGACAAATGCATTCATATGCCTTTTTTCCCCCCTTTTTTCCTTTTTTGCCATTGTCTGACCCATATCACAGCTCCCCCTCCCTCCACGCTCCACTGCCTGTGTTTCCTCAGGGACCCCATGTCTCGTTAGGCTCTTGCCTTTCAGCTTGGCCGCAGTGTCGTGTGTGGGTGGCATCACGCTTCTCCTGCGTAACCATTGGGGTGCGATGGGAGCCGTACCCCAGTGGGATGAGCCCCTTGGTGCCTCGGCTGCCCTGGACACAGCGTCCATCCAGCGTGTTGGACAGGATGGTGAGGTCTCCTCCAAACAGCTGCGCAAGCCCAGCTCCCTTTCTGTGCATGTGCGGCAGGGGTTATTCTCCTTCCCATAGATATATCGTCATACCGGTGCAGCTGGGCTTATCCTGGCACATGCAGGAGGGGAGAGGAGGCCAAAACCCTTTGCAAAGATGGGGTGATTCCCACCCTCCCCAGCAAACAGGTCTCTGAGGGATTGCTCCAGGTCCTGCAGGCTTCGGACACATCCACGTGCGGGCTCCTTCAGCTCCGCCATTCCCCCCTGCTTGGCCATCATTTGAGTGGTGCCTTGTTTTCCTACCCCACGGTATTTTCTTCTCCTTGGTGCAAAACCTCCCAATGGATTTACTTCCCTCCCGACCGCGTGCTCACAGCTTGCGTGCCGGCGTGTCCTGCGGGATGGCTGGTCGCTCCAGCGGAGCCGGCTCCTCTGGTGGATGCACAAAGTTGCTTGAGCGTTACTCTGGCTCCTTGCAGTGTGTCTTGCTGATGGCAGCATTGGAGCTCCTGTCAGCCAGCGCAATTGGGGGGGGAAAAATAATGGTGTAACTTGAGTAATGAGGTAGTGAAGAAGGCACAACATCTGTGTCATCATTTCTGCACCAGGAGGTCAACCAGATTCATAAAACATGCACTTCCAGCTTGTGATATGTTTAGGAATTAATTAAGGTAGGAAAAGAATTGCTGCCGCAGCGGATTTCCTTATCTGAAAGGTACTAAAAAGCTAAATTGATCTCCAATGAGCTGTTTTTATTAAAAAACAAAACCAAAAAGAACCCTAAAACCCCAGGAGCAGGGTTCAGTTGTGTCCCTCTCTGAGAATCACGCCCCCACTCCTTGCATGTGGGGAGAGGAAAAAGAGGTGCCCACCCCAATGTGCAGATGGACCGAGCATCTCCAAATTCCTGGGGGGCGGATGGAGATGCAGGCTCTGTGCTGATGACAGACCAAGCACCTTGCCTGGAGCAGCGTCCCATCAGCAGCCCTTTCCAGTCTGCTGAAGATGTCCCAAAGATCCTCCCTGAGCGTCTTTGGGGTGGCCAAGGGGGCTTGTGGGACCTTTTCTGGGTCTAGTGGCCCAAGGTGGTGGGGCTGAGCGCTTGCAGACCCTGTCGATTTGGGGACTGGAGCTCAGCACAGCTGGAAGCTGAACGTCACCCTAACGACCTTTACCTGCCCTGTTGCCATCAGGAGCACCTTGGAGACGGTAATAAAGTCACGCATGTACATTTGGACTGGCGTGGGGAAGGGTTGCTGCTGGATGAAGCTAGAAGCAACTGGCCCTGACGTCTTCTCTTTCCCAGGGTCAGGACATCCATTGCCTTGAAATGTCATTTCCATAATGTGCCACTAACCAACTTCTTGTGGACTGGGAGAAGCAACCTCTTTCTTTCACCCTCCTTCTTTGCAGAGACAGTATAAAATGGGAATTAAATGTAGTTAACGATGTGCTCCTGTATTTAGGGAATTCATTTTGGGGGGATTTGTCTTTAAAGTGTCACTTTTGTGACAAGGACACCTGTTACGTTAATAATTTTTCACTAATCTCTCTCTCTTTTCTACCTTAGCTGCTGTGAATACATTAGGCACTTTATAGCTTTCTAGCTAGCAGATCCTCCCCCCACCCTGTGCTAAAATATGTAACTGGAGTGCTTGATTTGCATCTCTGATAAAGCAAGGCTGGGTAAATACTCTTAGTTCATCCGAACTGAGCAGCAAGCTAACTTTCTTGTGTCATCCCCAGAGCAATCAAAGTTGGTACCGGGGAAAAAGCAGCCATAGGAAGCGTTGGGGAGGGGTTTGCTTTTTGCAGATGGCATCGAAATGCGTGGGAGGGATCTGCAGCCTTAGAAAATTCCCAACCTCGACATGCTGAGAAGAGAGGATGGAGGATAAAAAGTAAGAGCTTGCATTGGAAAGGTGGCCAGTATAGTCAGGGGGTGCTAGGGCTGGAAGGGGGATGCTGAAGTGGTGAGGAGATGGAGAAGAACCGTGGAAGGATGGTTTTGGAAACAGGGTGAGGAGCATTGGAGCAGCGTTAGCTCATGGCTCAAGGTGGGACACGCAGCAAGGCGTTGTGTGTGTCTGCCTTCGCCCCCGTGGCGGGTCCCTCCACGCTGCTGGCGACAGCGAGCCGTGTATTTTTATCGCACGGCGCGCTGGGCTGCGCGGGGAGTTTGCCGATTTCAGATTCTTGTCTTGAACTTGTTCCCTTCCTTCCTCCTCCTCGCTCTTCCCCTTCCCACCATCTGTCTGGGAGAAATACTTGTACATCTACAGCGCCGCGGGGTGTAGCTGGTAGCATGACCTTTTCTCGGTGTTTTTTCTCTCAGCTTGGGCGAAGCAGATGGAAAAGCCAGGCTTTGGTGGGATAGCTCTGCCTTGGCTCCGGGTTTGCAGAGCAGTCGGAGAGGAAGGAGCATCCCTGTCCCAAGCAGGTCAGGTATCCTGGTGCTGCGGGTCTTGCTGAGCTGCAGGGCTCCCCGAGGGAGCAATTCTGCGTGGGCCCCCCCGTGCTAATCCTGCGTATAAAGTGCCGGGAGTGTTTGATGGGTACCTTTTGAAACATTGACATAAACACAGAAATGCTTTACAGCTACTAGCCTAGATCTAATTGCTTTAAACTGCCAGGCTCAAACCTACATACGGCATTAAAGTTGTCATGAAACTTTAATCCAGGAAAACTCTGGTGGATGCTGAGCTCTCTGGGAGGTGCGGTGGTGCCTGGCACCTGGCTCCAAGGTAACTGCTTAGGATGGAGAGTGTTTCCCAGGGCTGCAGAGCTCGCACTGCCAGCCTTGGGATGCTCCTCGGCTGGGTGCCGGCGGGGTGTAGGGTGCTGTGCCCCCTGCCGCCTTGCCGGCGAGGCCGCGCTCCGTGCCGGGGGACACCGGGCTCCTTACCTCCCTGCAGGAGTGGCAGGGCTTGCGCGCTGTCTCTGGCTTTCTGTCAGTACAACGTGGGCTCTGACCCTGGGGACGCAGGGAGCTGGGTGAGGCTTCTCACCCTGGGGTTGTATTTTTCTGTTTCAGCTACAAGGAAGACCCTTGTGGGCTTGAAGGCTGGGCTGGGGTTCAGTCAAGGAGTGAAATATCTTACTTTTTCCTTCAAATCTGGTGTTACCTCCGTTCTCTCGGTAGTTATTCTTGTTTGAATGCAGGTTAGAAATGTTTGCGTTGGTTAAAATGTTGTCGGTATCAGGCATTGGCTCATGTAGAAGTGAACTGTGATGAACCTGATGCAGAATAGCTTAAAGCTGTTTATGAAAGATTTTGCATTACAGCACTACAAGAGACTGAATTTTCATTTCGTTGGCAAATCCCAAAGATGGGAGTGTTAACGACAGGATGAAATGTAATATCGTATTTGTCCCCAGAAATATGATGTTTGCTTTCAGTTTGGGCTTTTTTTTTTCCATTTAAAAATAAATTGGACTTAGTTTCTCAAGGCAACATTATACTGTGAAAAGGCAGAGCGCTTTTTGTTCAGGGAAGTGTCAGAATGAAATGTTTCTACTCTTCCACACTTTCCACATCCTCCCCAAAACCACTTACACTTTAGTTTCAGCTGATGTGAAACTGTCGAAGCAGATAAACCCTTCCTTGAAAAAACTTGCCAAGCTCTTCATGGAGTAACTGCGCCTAAACCAGAGGAGATGCGGTGCTGTGGGGGGTGGGGATGTGGGCCTGATGATTCCTCACCAAGTTTCTCCAGCCTCTGTAGCACCCAGCCCCGGTGAAGAGGATGATAAAATACCTGCTGGTGTGAAACAGGGGGAAGAAGCTCATGCATAAATGATTTTCTCTGATCATCATAGAGATGCTAATATAGGAAAGGATTTTTTTTATGTGCGTGTCTGGTTCTTGCTGCTGTAGGAAGTTGGGCAAAATTCCCACTGGCTTAATTGGGAGCAACATCAGGCCAAGTGTGGTTATTTTTACCTGTCACTGCTCCCACTCCACCTCCTCCCTTCCACCTCCATCCCCCCCGGACAGTTTCAGCCTTCAAAAGGTCTCCGCCAGCTCCGAGCAGCAGCCTCGTGTTCATGATGTGCAGCAAAGGAAAAGGGGGGAAAAAATGTAATTGTGCTTATTTTTAAAATCCAATTATCTAAAACTGCAGGAAAATAATTATTTTTGAAGGGAGCTGTTCGGACTGGCTGGGCTTTGCCCCTGGGTGGGAGCAGCCCGGGGCTGGGCTGGGCTGGATTTGTTATGGTAGCAGCTGGAGAGGGAGCGAGTGGGAGCATCAGCCCCAGCTCTACTGGGAAACGCTCAGCTTTCAGGGGTTTGGCACTTCATTCGTTGTGTTGCCCTTTATCCAACAGGGAAACTGGTTGTTTCGCCTTCCAGCTTCCTTCTTTCTAGCTCCTCAGGGCAGGGGAGACCACTTTTTTTTTTTTTTTTTTGGATGGGGAGGTAAGAAACCTGCCTGCAGAAGGATGGCAGCAAAGCTGGCTGATACCTGCCATTGCAAAGGCAGAGATGCTTTAGCAGAGGCATATCTGGTTATGAACTCATTGCCAGCCACGCCTTAGGCAAGCTTGAGCTCTCCTGCTGTCCTGGGCATGGTTTTACTTATTGCACCAAACTCATGAGTCTCGGGGTGAAACCCAGGTGGTGACAGCAGAGATTGCAGGGGGAGCAGAGAAGAGCCCCAGAGTTGAATTTACTGGTTATTTTACAAACATTGGGGTTTTGGGAGCATTGTTCTGCAGAGGTCTGCCTTGGGGGGTGGGTTTGATAAGGCAGAAGTAAAGGGATGGGCAGCCCTGTCTGGCTGCCACGAGCTGCAGCAACAAGGCAGCCGTCGGCAGCGTGAAATTGCAATGGGGGAACGACTGGATGGAGGGCGCTGGTTAATGTCCCAACGGGAGTCCCTAGCTACGATTAAGCTGCGGGCTTTGCTTGGCCTCTCCTGGAGATCCATCATTCTTCATGCCAGCACTGGGCCTGTCAGACTCCCTCTGCCACAGAAGTTGATGATTTGCGCTCCCCGACTTGCTCAGGCATCGGGATGGTGCTCGGTGAGGCAGGCGAGGGCTCTGTGGGGTGCCAACAGAGCCGGGTACCAGGGACCTGATCCTGCACTACATCCTGGGATGGCCAGGACCTCAAGGATGGTGAGGGCAGGGCAGCCGCTTCTCCTACCACCCTTCCTCATGCTGGGGGCTTGGTATGCGTAGCTGTTTAGACACTGTCTCCTTCACGACCCTGGGGGTTCAGGCATATCTTCAACCCCCTTGGAAAGTGGTCCTTCACCTGCGGGCAGCCTCAGGTGGTTGGGAGAGGAGGGGATGGGGATGAATCCTGGGGCTCCGGTTTCAGAGGGCATCATAGCCATCTGTGGCACAGGATTAGGTAGGGAAGAGGCTTATTTACAAACTGCAAACAAAAGCAATAATTGCTGCAAGGCTCATAGGAACAAACAGAAATGAGGCAACAGCACCAGGTACGTCGACCTATCACTTGAATTAGTGCCAAGGATTCCTCTTGTCCCGCAGCATCCAGCTAACAAGCCGTGAGATGCCTCTTGGCTGCATGGCTGAGGATCCAGTTATCAAGTAAGGATTGTGCCCTTAGGCTGAGATTACAGGAGGGGACATGGAGGGCTGTGCCCTCCTGTCCTGTGCCCTTTCACTGTCGGCTGCCAGCAAAAGCTTTTCTGCCCGCCTTATGTGCCCTGCCAGGAAGGGCTGGTGCTGTTGCTGCCTGCAGCTCCTGGATCCTGAGGTGACACAGCCAGCATGTCACTGGCCCTGTTCCACACCAAACATCTTGAAGAATCAGCTACCTGGGGATGCTGGTTGATCTTGGGGATGCTGGTTGGCCTGACAGATCTTACCTCCCTCTTTGAGAGCTACCTTGAGCTTATGTCATCCTCAGCTTTGGGGTTACCCTTTCCCAGATCCGCGTAGGATGCTCATGGCTTGTGCTGCGTTGAATGCTTCAACACTGAATATAGTGTGGAGCCATTTTCAGTTCTCCTCTCCCTCTCTGTGTGCTTGAAGAACCTCTGCCATGCAGCTTGGCTCATCCTTCCCTTGTCTGGGGCCAAGGCAAGGAGGAGGAGTTGGCCACATTGTTCTAGTAGCTGCTGCTTAGTTCTGGGAATTGGGGAAATAACCAGAGGAGTGAAGTGACCTGATTCTTCTCCCCCCTCAACCCTGTGCTCCCTGGGAAGCAGGAATTAGCTTAAGGTGTTTGCTGGCTTGTATTTCCCCTGCTTCCCCCACTGCCCCCACCCCCGGCAGGGAGGTTGGGGGTTGCATGAGCATTTCAACAGCTTGCATGTGGTCTGCAGGGATGGCTGAGGCTGGGGTTAGGCAAGGACACAGAGATTTTCTCAAGGATACTGACTGGTTTGGATTTGGCTACCACAGTCCCTATATACCACCCCCCCCAACCTTGTACCCCTCCCAGCACCAGCCCCAGCACCCTGCACTGCTGCCAGGCAGAGCCTTCCCTGTGGGCGTCTGAGGATGAGCTGTTCCCAGTGGTGCAGAAGTGCCCTTCCCCAGCTGAGATAGGTTGGGGTAAAACATTGACCTTGGCAGACGCAGACCTCTGAAGGGTCATGTCCCTGCCTGTGGGCGCTCTGGCTGGCCTGGGCTTCATGGCTGGTGCCATATGGCAGGAGGTAGTCCTGGGTGGAGGTGACCCGTGTTGGCTCTGGGGCACTTGTGCTCCACAGGCTGCTGTAGTACCAAGGTCCTGGCTTTGCTCTCCGGGCAGATCTTTGTGGAGGGAGCACTGTGTACATGCGAGCAGGCTGCGATGCTCCCAGGGATGGCTTGAGCTTTCCAGGCGTTGCACGGTGTAGCTGAACCTGGGGAGGTACCTGGTGCTCAGTTGCCAACATGATTCATGACAACAGGAAGACTGGCTTTAATGATGAAGTCATGTGCTGTGTATCTCTTTGCCAACCACTGTTTTAAAGTGACCACACTTCACCTGGCCAGGCCTTGCCTGTCACCTGGGTGTCTCTGCTCACGTACGATCTCTTTCCATGCTGGGGCACTCTGTTCTGCTGCAGCAGCTGCGTGGGGGCTATATGCCCCTCCTCAGGTAAAGGTACCCTGTCTAATAACAGGTGCTGCCCTGCAGCTGGGGGCAGAGCTGTCACCCGGACGGGCTGTCCATGTGCTGCACTCAGGTTGTTCCTGGGATGGATGGCTGGGCTTGTCTCCTTGCTCTCCCGATCAGTCTTCCTTTCTTCTCCCTTTAAAAAAAAAAACCAAAAGAACAAAGCATCAGACTCATCCTGTCCTTCCCTGGGAAGCTGCTGTGCCCAGCCGCGAGGCTCTGGGTGCAGAGGGCTTCACCCTCTGTACCCTCTGGGTGCTGGCGAGCTCCTTCCTGCTGCAGCATCCTCAGCAGAGCAGTCACCTCTGTCGGGATGGCTGCGTGCGCCCGGGAGGAGAGGGGAGGCTTGTAGCCTCTCTGCCAGCTACCCTGCCTTTTTGGGTCATGAAATTTTGAGGCAAAATCCCTCTCTTTCTCCCCCATGGACTGAAGCCTGTTGGCAAAGCTGTGCACCCAGCAGCGCTCATCTCTGTAGGCTTGCTGGGGTGGGCATGATGCCTGCCTGGGAGACCTGTGTTGCTTTTGGGGGCTCTGTACAGCAGCACGGGGTGCAGGGGGGGTGCACAAAATGCAGCCGCTCCCTCCTGCCTGTGAAGGAGGCAGTAGGAGCCCTGCTTTCCCTGTGCTGACTGGAGGATGTGGGGAGGGTGATGGCTTTGCCCTGGCTGCTGAGCAAAGCGATGGTCCCAGGATGCGTCTGCTCACCTCCTGCCGCAGCTCCGTCCCCTTGGCTCAGCTCTGTTTCCCTTAGCAAAACAAGTGGTGGGGAGTTTTTTCTTTCCTTTTTAAATGGCCACTTTTCACTTTTTTTATGCTCTTCCTCCTTGGCATGCAGGTCAGCAGGGGGAGGGAGCCTTCAGCCAAGCTCTCCATCACATGTCCCTTGTTTTTTGTGTGTTATTTTTTCCCCACTGCTGTCCTTGCCAAGGGAAGGACATTGTATAGCCGCTGAGACTGGCAGGGGCTGTAATGCTGCCTGCCAATAGCCTCGATGTCTGAAAAGGCTTAGGAAATCCAAGCTCTAAATTAGCTCCCAAATCTTCTTCTTCCCTTTCTCTGGTCAGAGTGCCCTGCAGAGCAAGCCAAGCTCCCCTTTTGTCGCTGGGCTCCCCGGCGAGCGGCTGGCTTTGCAGCGGTGCTGGGGGGCTTTGCCTGGCGAGCCCAGTGCGATGGTCCCATGGGGATAACCGGGGAGACCCTCAGCATGGCGTGGCTCAAGGCAAGCTGGAGCACCCCGGGGAGAGGTGGGGGGCAAATTTCTGGCATCCTCCCTGGCCACAGCCTCCTCGCAGCCTTTGCTGCCCTGTCCCCCTGCCCAGCTCCCTCCCCGTATAAGCGCTTTGCAGCCTGGCAAGCGCGTTGGGGTTCTCAGCTGTGGCACTGGAGAGGGCGGGAGGGGAAGCGCAGAGCTGAGAGATGGCTGCCAAAAGCCTCCCTGGGGAGGTGGGAGGCCCAGCCTGTGCTTGCCCCAAGGATGCTGCCAAGAGCAGCCAAGGTCACGGCATCGCTGGCAGCGTACACGGCCAGGAGATCTGGGGCCAGATGAAGCCAGAGGAGGGGAGCAGGAGGCGTGCTGGCTGCGTATCTGGTAGAGGAGGGGACAACCTGTGCTGTGCCCAGCTGTCACTCCCCCCCCCCCCCCCCCAGCACCTCATTTCTGCCCTTGCCAGGTCAGTCGGTGAAGTCAGTGGCTGCTTCTGCTGCGCTGTGAGATGGCAGCGGGCAGCAGGTCTGTGCCCCTGCGCTCTGTGTCTGCAGGATGTCTGCAGGGTAACTTTTTTCCTGGGGCCTTGGTGAGAGGTGATTTTGCGGCAGCCGAGCTTGGGGAAGAGCTTTGCTCGGCAGTGCCGCTGTGTTTTGGCGAGGCTGTGTCGTGGGGCTTCGTCTTCTGCTTTCTCCTCTCATGAGATAGAAATGGAAAGGACTCGCCTTTGCTATCTCTCTGGGAAATTCAGGCTTCAGCTCTGCAAATGCCTGGCGGTTCAGCACCCCCACTGGCCCTCCAGCCTTCACCACCAAATACAAATTGTTTAAGTGTCTCCAGCAACTCTCTGTAAGTAGCTTTTGGTGCTCAGGTGCCGCAAAGAGAGCACAGGCATTACATCTGATATGCTGTCCTAACCCCAAACCGTCCCGGAAAGGGCTCCTGCACCTTCTGCTTGGGGGTCTCTGCATCCCTCCTGGCTTTGCCTGTGGGTGAGGAAGGCGATCCTTGCCCTGAGGGCTGAGCGTCGCCAGGGCACGTTGGTGCAGCTCAGCAAGGGAGGTGGTGAGGCCAGGCTGCTGCTGCAAGCATCGCTCCTTCTCCAGGCCCTCGGAGGTGGCACATGTGTGGGGGAGAGCGTGAGCTGTGCAGAGCAGCCTCGGGCGGTGAAGTCTGCCCGCTTCGTCCTAGCGGTGGGTACCTTAGGAAACAGCAGAGGAAAATTCCACTTCTAGAGGCATGTAACTTGGGCTTTGTGGTGTGGTGTTTTTTTTTTTTAAAGGCTCTGTCAAGCTCCTGCTCTCTTTCCCCCTCCCCGTGCTATGCAGCCAGCTCTGAAGCAGAAGTGATATTCTCTGCCAATGCAATGATTAGCCTTTCCGCTAATGACCCAAGAACAGTGTCCAAAATAAATGAGCCCAACCTGCTCATCTTATTAGCCAAATGATTGCAAAGAAAGAGGAAATATCTGCAAAAACCGCTTAGGCAGCTGGAATTTGGAAGCGTGGTGGAGTCATTGCTCGAAGTATGGAGAGGAGCCATATGTCTTCAAAAAGCCAGTCCTCTCCCGGAGAGGGAAGAGCCTCTGCGTTATAAGGCAGGGTTCTGCTCACCCCCTGCTCTCCCTTTTGCGAGGTGACCCCGAGGGGCCGGAGCTGTGGCTGTTGTTGAGCTCTGTTGGCTCCCGAGGCGGAGAAGCTGGGGATGGACAGGTGTTTCTCTTGCTGTCTTCCATGTACGTCCTTTAAGTGACAGGCAGCAGCACTGCAATGCTGGTCAGGAGAGCAACTGATGTGGTAACCAGCGCTATGTCATTCTTTCAGAAGTTGTTCTTATGTCCTCCAGGCTCTTCCCAATTCAGTTGGCAGTGTCATGGAGCATCCTCGTTTCACGTGCAGAAGGGTGAGGACCAAAAAAGCAAGAGCTGTAGAGGCACAGGGGGTTCTGCAGGGAAAGGAGGTGGAAAGGGCCTCTTGTGATCCCCCTCGTAGGTCATGGTGATGTTGAAGTAAAACAAGAGCTCACCTTGGGAAGGGATTTCAGGCTTAATGTAAATGTATGAGAGAAACAGGGCTCGGTGCAGGAGAAGGGGTATGTCATGTGGAGTGGTGACTATGCCGAGAAGCTGGAGGGCTGGGTGTGAGAAACCCCCTGATTTCGGAAGCAGCTTAACCTTCTCTATGGGGTGAACTCAAATGAAAGTTGGGTTGTTTCCTCGGTTGCCGCTTGTGCAGCCCAGTAGGTCTCTCACCAGCTGAAAGGCCTGACCCTGGCGTGAGGCTCTGCGGGAGGTGACAGTAGTGCTGGGGGCTGAGGCTGGAGGCTGAGACGAGCCCTGAATACATAACCCTGTAGCCCTGAAGCTGTATCACATCAGAGGATGCACACGAGTCTCACGTCTTGTTTGATAACAGAGAAAACCACCCTTGTTCCTCTTGTTCTCTTGAGCCAGGGGGACTTGGCTCACAAAGCATGAGGCCCTAAAAATTGCTGAGGAGGAGGAGGTTGTCCTCCTTCCAGCACCTGGCGTGCATGCCATATGCTTCCCTGACCACCTCCATAGCACAGCCGTTGTGAGCTCCCGTGTGCCGGCTCGTGTGTTCAGCCTCGCAGCTCACGGGCTGGTGTCCCGGGCTGCTCGTGGGGTCCCACCAGCCCCTCAGCGTCGCGGGGCTGGGCGTCCCACCGGGACTCTTCAGCAGGCAAATATGCAGACTGACACATGACCAAAAGCACTTCATGCACATTATATGGCTCTGCGTGTGCGTGTATGAAATATAAATTTCATGTGTATATGTGTATATATATTTTTTACTGAGCTGGGATCTGAAAGGTGTAATGTACAGAAACAGGAACCGTGACTTCTTTATTTTTTTTAATTTAACTACATACATATGTAGCTAGTTCTTTGCTCTGTTCCATTTTATACAAACTTAAATTGTGCCTTGAACTTCTTTCTTCCTTTCCTAATTGGTGCGGGAATTGCTAATTGTATGTTTTTGTTCTGAAAAAGTTTCAAGTTTAAACAATTATCTGTGCTGGAAAATATCCTGACAGTGCAAATATTGAAAACTCAAATATGAACTAGATAAACAAATGTCCCTTGCTATCTTTGCACCCATCTATGTCTTTCACTGCACTGAACCTCCCTGGAAAATGCCTTCAATCCATGGGGTTTGGAGGTTGGTGAGGCGCGGGAAGCTTCACCTGCACGCCCCGGGCCCCACAAGCGTACCCTGTGCTTTGCGAAAGCATCGGCTTGTGCTAATTTTTCATTGTCATTTTCTTAAACAAGTTTTTCAGGTTAATGCTGAAGTGGTTTGGCTTGGGAAGGTGTGGCGTTTTGTTGACTGCAGGGTGGTTTTCCTTTTGAGTGGGGGAGTTGTTTGTTCGGTACCCCAAACCTCCTACACGTGCCCACCCTCTCGATGGCACTGGCATCATTTGGCATACTCCAGGGGCGCCGCCTTTCTCAAGGATTTTGCAGGATGAGGATTACTTTTCCATAGGATCTCTGGAGTGGAAGAGATGTGGAGAGGTCATTAAATCCATTTCTCTGCCCCCAGGCAGGATCAATAACCCTTTGTCACTGGTGATGGATGTTTCTTTATCCTGCTCTGCAAGACTTCGCCGTCCCCCCAGGCAGTTGTTCCAGGCTGAGCTATCTGACCCAGATTTGGGCTTGGACTGTGGCTGACCCGAGGAGGAACAGCCTTACAAACCCCACCAAAACACGCTTCCCTTCCAGAACGCTGCCTTCAGCCCAACTTTGCAACAGCCTAATATTTCAAATAACTTCTACAATGTTTGGACTGATTTAGATAAGCAGGCGGTTTGAAGTGATTGATGGAAATCCTTTTTCTGTAAATGTTTTGCTCTGAGGATTTAGCTGCAAGTATCTTGCTGCCAGTAGCGAGCTGGAATGCAGGCTGGCATCTTCCTCTTGCCCCGATGTTGCCCATGGTTCCTTGGACAGAGGTTGCAGGCCCGTGTACGTGCGGAGGATGGCTACCTGCTTTTTAAGGGGAAAGGTCTAAGTGCTTGTATTTTCCTTTCCAAGGTGTCCCTTGAAAAGTGGGATGTGCCCATGCTCCACGTAGCCACCTCCGCTCCTCTTGCTCCAGCAGCTGGTCGCTGCAGGGACTGGACGTTTGGTGCCTGCAGCGGTGGAGAGCTGCCACGATGGCTGAGGCCCTTGGTCCTGGGCTTTCGTTCCCAAGGGCTCCTCTTGGTCTGTGCAAGACACGTTCAGCATATGGTTTTAAAACACATCCCCCCCTGTCTGGCTTGTGTGAGGGCATCTGGTCTTAGGTAAGTAACCGAGCTGCTCTTCTGTGGTGTCTAGCACAGATCTATCCTTGGATTTATGGATTTATCCTTGTCCCGCTCCCATGAAACAGGGGCAGGGCTGTTTGAGTTGCTGAAAGGACACTGGGGTGCAGGGATTGAATGATTCTTAGGTCAGATAGAGCTATGGCAGGAGCTGGGGACGGAACACATCATCTCCCCAGCTGTGCAGCACCCTGACCCCTGCCCCAGCTGCCCTCCCTGTGCCTGGGCGAGTAGAAAGCAGTGAGCTTTGGAAGTGCTTTGGGCAAGGGGTGGCTCTGGGCAGCTTCCTAGGTGTGTTCTTCCTCTTCCTCCCACGGGGTCTCTGGTGCGTAGGAAGGTACTTGTGATGGATAGCTTGGTATCACGATGCCCAGCAGCCCTAGCCAGGGTAAGGGCTCTCTTGGTGTTGCGGCAGAAGCTGCTGTCCCACGTTCCTGAGCTGGTGCTCATGGGTGGTGGCAGGTCACCATAGAGCAGGGACAACTGCTGTGTGCGGGGCGGAGAGAGGGCGCAATGAAGCATTTGGGTTACTGGGCTCTGCAGTGCCAAAGGGCAGAGCTGATGCTCAGCGTCGTTCTGCTGATGCATGGGGTGCCTTGCCCTGGGGAAGGCCAGAAAGCGTGCCTAGCACAGGTGGGTGGTCACCAAGGAGAAGAGTGGAAAGCCAAAGCCTAGTGCAGGTTCTTGACCCTCTTGTGGGGCTGTTAGTCCTGCTGTTTTCATCTTTACACGTTTGTGGCTTGTGAGCATTGTGGGGTCCCTACTAGTGCCACATGTCCCCTCTCTGCTGTAAGGGTGGAAACTGCCTTGTGGCACATGGCAAATGTTCATGGCAGAAGTTAATGATTGAGCTGTTGGCTGGGAAGGATCCCTCAAGCTCAGCTGCACTGTTAAAGAGCATCACTGAGTTATGTGAGGAGGAAAACAAGGGTGGAAGTGAAGGGTTGTGAGAATCTATGTTCAGATCCCCTAAACCTCAGGATCCCGTTCTGACAAGACCCATCTGTGGTGGACATGAGGTGCTGCGCCTCAGGGCCCTGTGGCAAATCTCCCTGGAGCAGCCCTGCCTGCTGCTGACCCTGCCAGCTGTCCTCTTTGGGGTTGTACCCACACTTTACATAGCCAAAAGAGGTATTTAAGCCCCCCCTTTAGCAGACCAGTCTTGTTCCATGGTGAGCATTTACCGGCCAGGCAGGGATGCAGTTGCCGAGTGTGTAACTTTACTCACCCGGTGCTCTTGGGACAGGCTTTTCCTCGCCTCCTGCTATCCAGGGCTATCACATTAAATTGTCTGCTGCAACTGCTTGGCCATCACATAGATTTTTATCTCAAGTGTCCTTACGAAAGGGAGCCCTGAGCTGTTGCTGTGAATGTTAAAACGGTAACTGTGTTTTGCACCAGGTGATGGGAAGGAGCAGCATTAGGGCTTGTGATTGCCAGCAGCAAAGGCTGTAGACTGTGGCTGCGTGTGGGCAGCTCTGCCTCTTCTCCAGAGGGCTGAGCATCCCAGAGGAGTGGGAGAGGACCAGCACCTCTCTGCTTTAGCACAGCCAAGCTCTTCTGGTGGCTGGAGGTGGCTCAGGTCTGTGGCTGTGTCCCGGGATGAGCTGGGGAGAGAGGCTGTTGTGGAAGCAGGGCTTAGTAGGGCAGAAGGGTGTGCTGCTGCTTGAGATGGGGACACAGGAGAGGGAGCAGAGCCCTGGGCCTTGTTTTCTTAGTTGTTTTCTTGCATGTAGTGACTCTGGCCCCACTTGGGCTCCTGAGGTCCTGTTTGTGTGCTGGATCCTGTCCCAGCCCTCTGCTGAGGCTGCCAGCAGAGAGCAACTTGTTTTGGAAACTCCTTGATGGAAAGCATTTGCTTGCCTTAGAGCGAAGGTTTCCTCCGTTTGGCTGGGCAGTGCTGGCTCTTCCCTCCATGGTGTCTTCGATCCTGGTGTGTGAACTAGCCCTGCAGAGTCGTCTTCTGCCGCTGGAAGATCCCTGCAGGTGTGGAAAGCCTGGCCACGGAACCTCAGGGAATGCTGGGAAGGGCTGTGCAGCGGAAGGGATTGGAGGATGACCGTCTCTCCTTAGCCGCAGGTTAAGCTCTTGGTGAATGGTGTCCCAGTGTAGGGTGCCATTGCTTGGGATCATGGCTAGTAAAGAGCTAAGCATCCTCCTTGCCCTCTTGGATACCGCTTTGCTGCAGTGGCACGTGGAGCACTGATTTCACCAGGTCTCGCATCCAGGTGCTCTCCAACCACGGACTGGAAGGTTGCCTTCACCTCAGTGTTTTGCATGTTGACTGGGTGTCCTGGGCTCCCTGAGTTGGGACCTGGACATGGACGAGAAAGGTTGAACCAATTCTCCAGGGCTCTGTCTATACAACATACTTGGGATGCATTTCTGGTTTTTTTGGCTTCCTTTGTCCTGTAGGAAATTACTCTTTTGCAATGAAAGCCTGAAAGGAGGTCAGATGCTGAGGACATCAGCTGAACGCCTGGGGACCAAGAGGTTCTTTTTGTTTGGAGTAAGGGGAGGATGAGAAAGACAGAGGAGACCATGCAGATCTGCGCTGCCTCTCTAATGGATGCTTCTCTCTACCTGGGGGCTCTCTCCTTGCCACCTGCCTTCACTTTGCTAACCAGGAAAGCTCCTCTGGGAACATACAGCTGTATCTTCATCTCCCATTCATGCTTTTCCCCTCAGGCAAAGCTGTTTCTTCTGCAGGAGGCCAGGCCTTCTCTGACTGTGAGAGCGTTGCATGGGCTGGGCTTAATTTAGATTGGATGTGTGCTTGTAAACTCAGCCCAGCCAGAGGATAGGCACTGCATCCAGGTGAGGTGTGATGGAGCTGTAGCTGAGTGGGAGGTGGTTTTCCTGTGTCCCAGAAGCCAAAAACAAACTGTTGGGGGTGCCCGTGCATTGGTGGGGGAAGCAAACCAAAGCTTAATACCCACTGCCTGCACCGGGAGCAGCACATGGGGGAGTAAAGAGGTGCTTTGTGAGCCAAAAGGTGTGGGGAGAAGGGCTTTATTAGCTCCTTTTGAAATATTTCGTCTTGATTCCCATTTAGCTGTGGAATCTAACTTTATTTTAGCTTTAAATTTAGATTTTCAAAACAGGCCTGTCAAATTAGCAGAAGGAAATTTGATTAGAAAATGGCAGCGGGATTGAGATCTTTGTTTTTCTCTGTGCGTGATTTGGCTCAGAGATCACTTGTAACCAAAAATACCCTATTGGAAAGTGGTTTCAGCTAATGAACACTTTCCAACTGGGGGGAAAAAAAATCGGAGAGCAGAGCTGGAAAATTCCTGCCACCAGCTTCCCAGCCAGTGGCTGCCCCTCGGCAGGGACCTGGAGGGTTGGGCTGCAGGGCCAGAGCTGTGGTGGTGTTGGGGATGACTCGGGGACTGGAACAACAGGGAATGCAGAAGAGGGTGGGATGGTTTTGTGCCTTCCCCTGTCCTCTCCTGCTCACTGCTGTCCCTGCGTCTGGGTTCAACTGTTTGAACTGTGTGAGGGCACTGGTGGCTGAGCCTCGGCATGGCTCTGGGCGCTGCCCATCCTGTGCCTGGGATACAGGGGGATGCTTAAATGGGGAGGGGTGTGTGTGCGCGCGCGCTGTAAGGCTGTTTTGGGGTGGAGGTGCAGAGCTTTCCCCTGCCTGTTAACCCCAGTGCCTTGGTGCATCTGCCATCCGTCCATCCCCAGGCCAGGCAGGGGGGAGTCCGTCCTGGAGGGCAGGATTCAACGGGGAAGGATGAGGGAATTAATTAAATGGTGGCGTTAAACACTGGCTAATAACAGCTTTGGGGAGAGGGGGGAGCTGCCATGCCCAGCACCCAGGGCTGCCCCACAGAGCCTTCCTGGGGGGGGATAAGAGGGAGGTTTGGGGTTGGGGGATACTTTTCCTTGCACAGAGCCCTGTTTGAAGCCTGTTTGCATTAATGAGCTGCATCAGCTGAACATCCAACCCGTATGGCTGTTCTTGGCCCTAGCAAGCCCCTGCTGGTGCCACTCGGTGGGCGAGCAGGGACGGGGTGCCGCAGAGCTTGTGCCGCAATCAGTGCTGCCGTGGGGGGCAGAGGGCTGGGAGTGGGTAAGTGGGGGTCAGGCTGGCTCCAAAGCAGCCATCCTTGCCCTGTCCCTGCCTGCTGACGGGGACGGTGCCGCCTGCCATCAGAGGCTGAATTCACTCCGTGATTACTCACAGATGCTGCAATTACACTGGTGACACCGTGTCAAAAACCTCACGGCAGCATCGGCGTGCACACGGGGACGGGAGGGGGTTATTAGCCTGTTATTATCCATTTACCCAGATATCCTGGCTAATCAGCTTTCAGATGGGGAGAATTAATTGGTTTCATTTGTAGCACCAAGCATGTTTAATTGAAATGAATTCTTTCCCATTTCCAAATGGGCACTTTCTCAGCTGCTGTTGGATGGGGAGTGGGCGCCGCAGCGTTCCCATCATGGACCCTCACGGTACGGTGCAGCTGGGCTGCAGTGAATCAGCTGTAATAGCAGTGCCCTTCAATCCTCTCTGCATCTGGGAAGGAGCTCTTGTTTCAGATGCACTCCAAACCCTTTGCTTAAAGCAAGGGGAGTGCAAGTCCCAGCCTGCCTCAGTCCTTCGAGGCGTATAGAGCAGTGTGTAGCGGGGAGCTCGGCAGGCCATCCCGGTGGCAGGCCGCGACATTGCTGTGGTGCTTTCTGTGGGCAAGAGGTGCAGCCTGGGGGATGGAGGCAGGAGGTGAGGCTGGGTGGGCCTGTCTAGCATGCGTGCAGGATGCTCAGGGCTGTTGCGAGCTGTGTGCCTGGAATAAAACTGCTCTATACCCCAGCTGCTGCGGCTTGCCCTGCTCCAGGTCTCGCCCTGGCTTTGCTGCAGCACCAGGCAGGCTGCTGAGCTGCCCACACAAGAGAAGATCATAGAATCATTAAGGTTGCAAAAGACCGCTAGGATCATCAAGTCCAACCATCAACCCAACACCACCAGGTCTCCTAAACCATGCCCTGAAGTGCCACGTCTACATGTTTTTGAACCCCCCCAGGGACGGTGACTCCCCCACCTCTCTGGGCAGCCTGTGCCAGGGCCTGACCGCTCTGGCAGGGAAGGCATTTTCCCTCATCTCCAACCCAAACCTCCCCTGACGCAGCTTGAGGCTGTTCCCTCTCGTCCTGTCACTGGTGACCTGGGAGCAGAGACCAGCCCCCCCCTCACTCCAGCCCCTCTCAGGCAGCTGCAGAGAGCGAGAAGGGCCCCCCTCAGCCCCCCCTTCTCCAGGCTAAACCCCCCCAACCCCCTCAGCCGCCCCCCAGCACACTTGTGCTCCAGACCCTGCCCCAGCCCCACTGCCCTTCTCTGGACACGCTCCAGCCCCTCAAGGTCCTTCTTACAGTGAGATGTCTGTGTTGGGTGGGCCCAGAACCAGGGACCGAGCAGTGCCCTGCAGCCCTAGCAGAAGTGGAAGGGGTGGCAGCCGGTGACCTCTCCTGCAGGGGATGGCACTGATGTTGCCTGTGAGGATGCAAGGAGAGAAAACCCAGCACCCTGGGGGTGTGTGTGTGTGTGGCACTGAGTGAGGCCACCAGCTCCCCCAAACCCTTCTGCCCGTCGGAGCTATTGCTGCTGCCCACTGGCCTCTTCCTGCTCTGGTGCCAGCTTCTCTTAATTAAAGGTCTGCCTCTTTTTTGCAAGAACGTGGCTGTAATTAATGCTGGGTGCAAGGACTGCTTCTTGCTATATGAGAACACAAGTGGAAGCTCACAGCTCTCCAAAGGTCACTTTAGATAGCAGGGATGCATCCCTGAGCCCTGCCCCAGTGGGGGCTGCACTTGGGTTGTCCCCAGGGAGTCCCTTCAGGTCCACTGTTCCCAGTTCTGCTTTAGCAAGGGTGCGGGTTACATTGGTGGGGGACTCAGAAACAGTCATAGGCTTTAAATTCAAGTGGTTGAGGAGGGCTGGACTGGACTGCCTCAGATCCCTGGTCCTTCCTCAAAATGCACAGAAAAATACTCTTTTGGAAGTGCCACCATCTTGGTACTCTCCTGTAGCATTCTACAGGGGAGAGATGTAGGTGGGATCCCTGCCTTCTTCCTCCTTTGCTCTGCCTCCATCATTTTTTGGGGTTGTTTAGCCTGGAGAAGAGGAGGCTCTGGGGAGACCTTATCACTCTCTGCAACTGCCTGAGGGGGAGTTGGTCTCTGCTCCCAGGTCACCAGTGACAGGACGAGAGGGAACGGCCTCAAGCTGCGCCAGGGCAGGTTTAGATTGGAGATGAGGGAAAATGCCTTCCCTGCCAGAGCGGTCAGGCCCTGGCACAGGCTGCCCAGAGAGGTGGGGGAGTCACCGTCCCTGGGGGGGTTCAAAAACATGTAGACGTGGCACTTCAGGGCATGGTTTAGGAGACCTGGTGGTGTTGGGTTGATGGTTGGACTTGATGATCCTAGAGGTCTTTTGCAACCTTAATGATTCTATGATTCTCTGTGGTGTCCTGTATCCATACAGAACAAAAGACTGGAATTGCAGGTGCCTTGAGCCGCAAGTGCATTGGGATGGGGGCTTTCCCCTTGGTGTGCAGAGCTCTCCAGAGCTGAAGCTGCTCTGGCTGCACCCCGGGGATGCGAAGGGCCCCATGGCACCTGCAAACTCAGCTTCTTCCCCAGCCCAGCAGCGAGATGCCCTGTGCTCCCCATTGCAGCTCTGTCCCCCCGGCAAGGAAATCACTGGCCTCATCCCCTTCAAAGCGCACTTGAAAACAAACGAGCAAAACAAAGCTGGCACGTTCCTGTCCTGTTATGTTACTGGATTTCGATCAATACAGCGAGAGGGGGCTGGGCAAACGACTAGCTGGGTTTTGGTGAGATGGCTTAGCATGGTCTGACATGCCATGGAATGAAAAGGTTTCCGTGGGCCCATGGGTGCGTAAGCAGGGAGTGTGGGAGCTGTACGGCAGGTAAACCCCTGTCCCAGTGGGTTTCCTTTTCCACCGTGTGAAGCCTCGAGGTGATCTGGAGGTATCACTCTGAGGGCTGGGTAAAGGGATCTCTTCATTCTTGGGCAAGAAGACAAAAAAGCCTCTAAACACCTGATAAATTCTATGTACGTGCAAAGTCCTGGTGAAGTTAATGGGAGTTAAGCGTATGGTTAAGTGCTGTACTTAACTGGGCTCTTAACAACCCGATGGGAATAACTGTGGTGTTTTTTGGAAAGAAGAAGGTTGGTGGACTTGCTGAGCTTTTTTGATCCTTTCTTTAAATCAAAGTCTCGGATCTGCCTGTTCTGTGGTGCACGGGGTAGGGGTAGGGGGGTCTGTGCTTTTGTCAAATTGCATGCGTGCAAACTGATTAACTCCTTCTTTTCCTGGTGTGCAACGCCCCAGGTACCAGCGGAGGCTCTTCTCCAGGGCAGGGGGGGCTGTGGTGTGTATCTCCTGCGGTGTGAGTTACAACGCCAGGACTGCAGCGATGCCAAACGCTGCACAGGCACATGCATGCAGCTTTTGTCCCTTATTGTGTTTGTATGCCCTCCCTCTCCCCTGGAAAGCAGCGGTTTGTGTTGCTGCTTTTCAGAAGGATGTTCATTATGCTGACATATTTGCACTTTAAATATGGTAAGGCAGGTTTTTTTTACGCAAAAAGCTGGATCGTTCTCAGAGCAGCTGCCAGCTCTGGGCTCTGTAATAGACCTTTAAAAAAAACCCTACTGCCAACAAAAAGAGCTCTTTCCCTCCTCTCCTGTGTGCACAACAGCACCTTCCCATCAGCTGCTTGCTCCGTAAATTGTTCTGAGATGCCCATAAATAAACTCTAAACTCCTTTTCCAGTCTTGTTACCTGCCTTCGCTCCACCCTGTGTATGCAGGAGAGCGGCAGTACACACCAATGCAGAGACCACCTGGCCCATCGGTGGGGCTTGGAAGTGTTGGGTTACTCTAAGAAGTCCCTGTTCCTTAATGCCGCGGTGAATTTTTCTCTGTTTTGCCACCTTTTCTGGACAACTGTCCAAGATCTGGCAGCCCCCAGAAGCTGGCTGGGTAATTAAGCAGAAAGGATGTTGTACCACGTCACTCACCAGCGCTTGGAAGCTGGAGGCACAATGTGAATTGTGTTCGTGTTCCCTCATCCAGAGATGTGCATCTCTTATTAGATTAATTTTTTTTTAATATATGCAGAATATACAGTGGGAACAGCATTAATTCGCACTAATGGTTGTGAGATCCACTGAGAATTAACTGCATTTTTTGTAAATTAGTGGGGAAGCGGATAAACAATTACTAAAAAAACCAAGAAAGGTACTTTTGCAACAGCAGTACATGTTACTCATTTATCTGACAAGTGTTCTTTTCTTTTAATTATATTTCATCGTTTGCTAGCGAACGCTCTGCTGGTAGGTATTGTAATAACCCTAGTAATTTGAGACCTCGCTTTAGCATTTGTTAAACCTTTGGAAGGGGTACGCCCCGCAGTGGCTGTGATTTCGGGGGCCCCCGTGGTAACGGTCACTCGAGTCTGTGGT
This sequence comes from Phalacrocorax carbo, assembly GCF_963921805.1. Taxonomy (NCBI): domain Eukaryota; kingdom Metazoa; phylum Chordata; class Aves; order Suliformes; family Phalacrocoracidae; genus Phalacrocorax; species Phalacrocorax carbo. The sequence goes on from NC_087530.1 coordinate 9,115,236, forward strand.
GGCTCCTGGAGGCCCCGGCTGACGCTGGGGTGCCGCAGGGATAAGCTGCGTACACGTGCTCTGGGAGATGCTCCTGAGCGCTTGCTGTCCGAACAAAGCAGATAAACACGGGGCAGGAACAAAGGCAGGACGTGCACCGCGTTTTGTGGGGGGCACTGAGCGCTGGAGATGCTGAGGTTTGTGGGTGGCCGCTCAGGTGGGTCTGAAATCAGCCTGAGGCAAAGGCTCCAAAAAGATGTGCAGCTTCTGGGTTTTATCCTTTTTTTTTTTAATTTTGAATTAGCAGCTTTAACTGCATCCCTCCTTCATCGTGCCACCTTGACGCACCTCTTCCTGTGACTAATACCAGTGCTGCTCTGTTGCTGGGGCCAGCTGAGCAGCAGGTTGGCTTCTCCATCAGATGCTAAAATGAATATTCTGCATTTTTTTCTGGAGTAGAAGGCACCAGCTCGGGCAGAAGCTGGGGAGGAGTTTGTGGCCTCCACTGGGCAGTGGGCGAAGCATGGCTGTGATTAAAAGTGACTGCAGAAAAGCAGAGTGGTGCGACTTGGCCAGCACAGCCGAGCGTGTTGCACTGGATGTTCTGCCCTTGGATGGGGCACCTGCGCGGGCAGGGCTGAGTCCGCAGCTCAGGTCAGGAAAGTCTGGAAGAACTCCATGTGATGTTCCCGTAGGCAGCACCGTCCGTCCCTGAAACGGGAGGAGCGAAGTGCAGAGCAAGGCGGGTTTGGGCTCCTGTGGGACTGGCTGTTCCCGCCCGGGGGTGCGCAGGTGCAAGGCCCTAATCTGCAGGTCTGTTGGAGGGGTCTCATTAAGAGGATCCCCCAAATGACCATCTCTGCGCTCAGACGGGAAGCTCTGGAGGGAGAAGTGGGGCAGGGATGTGGTCCTCGCTAATGTCAGGCAAAGCAGGAACGGTCAATCTGCTGTTACTGTTGATTTTGGTGAAACCAAGCTGAAACTGAGCCTTGGAGGGCTTCGTTGCTCTTCTCTTTCATGTGAGAAGGTATTAGGGCTACAGGCAGTCTCCTTGGTCCTCCTTGATATTGGGTGGATTCCCACTTGCCCTTCCCCTGGCAGAGGCTGCCTTTGCTGGGATGCAGCCGCCGGGCAGCTCCGCCAGCTGTTGGCGTGCTCCTCGCCTGAGCCGGGTCCCCGCGGGCGGTCGGGCTTTGGCCTCTGGCCTGAAGGTGCTTCGAGAGAGCCATTGTATGGGTGGTGGCTCTGCACTTGCCGGTTTTGAGGGACTTGCCTTTACCCCATGCTCAATTGGAAGGTGCTTTGTGTATTGGCACAACCCTGGGCGCGCTCAACCTGCGACGCGTGGCAGCCCGTGCTCGCGAGACCCCCGTGTGCTGGGGAGAGGCTTCCCGTGGCTGTGGTGACTTTTTGTATTTAAAAACAAGGTGGTTGTTTTTTCTTAATGCAAGTGGATTTTTCCTCCCCTTTGGAACATGGCTAAAATGCAATTCAGGTACTGGGTATAAATGAGCCAAGCAGGAGGAACATGTGGAGGTGTCTCTAGCAGGCTTGACGGCGGGGAAGGATGGGGCTCTGTAGCTGAAACTCCTTGGAGGGGGGAAAAAAACCCTTTTGTATTTGTCTCAGCTTTGTACTCAGCCAGCCTGCCCACATTAGGGAAACATGAGCATGAACGCACGAGACCTTATGCATTTTAAAATCTCTCCTCTCTGAGGGCAAGCTCCGGGTTAGCAGGTCAGCCGATTTAGGTGAGCCATTTACCGCGCATTAAAATCACAATTTATGCAATCTGTGCTCTGGTTTTAAAAAGAGCTAGCAATCAGGTGCTTAATAAAAATCACCTCCAGCCCTCCCCTTTCAGTTCACTGCAAATAAATGCCCTTTTTTCTTTTTTTTTTTTTTTTTAATTTTGTTTTGCATCATAAAAATGGATTAGGAGTCATTTTGAATTGTAATCCTAGCAAGATGTGCAGCTTGGGATATGCAGGCATGTTCGGTGTGATTGAGGTTTGTGTATTTTGGTGCTTGCATCCAGCCGGTGCCTGGGAGACCATTCAAATAAACATTTACTAGAACATCACATTGCATGTCTGAACGGCGCAGAAAGGCCGATTGGCAGGTTCACTCCTCCTTTTTGTTTCCGTTCTTGGATGAAACAGCAAAACAAAATTCAGCGTGGCTTTTAAAAAAGATAAAATTATATGGAAATGTGACTTTTTGTCTGACTCGTTATTTTTTTTTAACGCAGAAGAGTCGGAGATTTTAAAGTTATGGTTCCCACAGCAACTGTAACTCTCATCTCTTGTGCATGTGTTATGCTTTGCAGGACTGTATATGCTATTAAATTTATGCCCAATGCGTGTATGTACGGAATGGCAAGCAGAGCGGCCGCGTATGACGGATCTGCCCGGGCCTGATGGAGCGATCCTACGGGAACCCTTCCCTTTAAACCCCTGGGCCAGATCCTGCACTCCCTTGCACCAGTTTAAGCCCTTTCGGAGAGGGTGGTTCGTAGGTGCTGTCGACTCTGGGCAGGGTTGGGTGGCACAGCTGTGATAACAATGCAGTGCCTCATCATCGCTGGAGCTTGGTGAAGTTGTAAGAGCGTGGAAAGAGGGGAGGAAAAAAGACATAATGCAGTTCTCTTCAGGCCACAATTCAAGCAGCCATCCCTGCTCAGCAAAGCACTGAGGCGTGTGCTATAGTCTCATGGACCGTAATGGGTATTAAACACATATTTAAAGTTAAGCGTGTGGTTAAGCACCTTGGTGAAGCGGTGCTCGAATGGGGATTTGAAGCATACAGGGAGAAAATGCTGTATTTTTTAGTAGATTTGCCTTGTGTCATTACTGTCTTCTATGGAGAGGTGAGGTTGAGTTGTTTTGAGCTCGGGACTGGATCCAGATCTTTTTGGAATATTTTTTTTTTAATTCCTGATCTTTATCTCTTCCTCACTAGCCTTCATGCTGGCTTGCTGTCTGTCCTTGGTCATCTTGTCATGCTCTTCCTCAGTTTCCCTGCCTGATGCTCACCTGCCCGTGGGCTCATTTACTGACCCCCGCGGCACGTGGGGGTTCGTGCTGTCAGAGGGTGGTTCTGATCCATGGACGGGGTGGGTAACTGGAGCAGAAGGGACTCAGCAGGACCCCGCACCCCGGAGGCGTGCCAGCACTGCTCCACAATTCGGGCAGGTGACCTGCAGTGACGGAGGTGTCCCAGCTCTCCCAGGAGCATCATGCTTCTTACAGTTGTGCACGTTCTCATCGCATGTCAAGCGGTGACTGACTTCTCGCACCATCCGCCATGGATGCAGGAAGAGAGTAAGCATCCTTCTGTCCTTGGTGTATGCTGTCACATCCCTTCCGCTGGCAGAAGCTGTGTGAGGACCAAGCAGGCTTGGGCAGGTCCGTGTCTGTGGGAGCATCTCCTGAGACGGGATCCGGCGCCTTCCCAAACTTCAGGTGCTGCTGCTCCATTTCTATCTGTGAGCCCTGCTTTCCTCTTGTAGCAGATGTGGCTGCTTCTTGCAAAGCCTGTTTCCCGAAGCCCTGTTTCTCTCCTGTCCTTTCCCTCCTTGCATGCTTTTGGTTGGCTCCGATAACCCTTCCCTGCCCTCCTCTATGGTGTGCATTAGTGGATGGGGTGATCTGGGGCCTCTTTCTTCTGCTTATCTCCTCTTATCACAAAGTTGAAGAGATGTCTGTATTTCTGAGACCTTTTCTACCTTTTTAGACTTGGTTGTGATGGGCCAGTGTGTACGGACATGAGAGGGGGAGGACCGAGAGGCAGACAGAGGTGCTGTGGCTGCAGAAACCTTGATTCTGGAGGAAACAGCCAAACTCCCCTATTACGGGGTTCACAGCTGGAGGCTGGTGTATCCCCACTCTAGGGAAGAGCACACTGAATACCATCCTTTCCACTGCCCTGCTGTTTCTTTAAAGTCAGAGGGATTGAGTACTGTCTGAGTATGCCCTACAGCCCAGGAGGGTGAGGAAGTGGCAGGGTGCAGAGGAGGTCATGATAAACGGCAGTGTGCGGGAGAGGGAGGACTCCGAGAGATGTCTGCAGAGATCAGCCTTATTTTTCATAGTTAATGATGTGAAAGAAGGTGCAAACAGCATGTTAATCAAGATTTGCAGAAGAAATATTTAAATCGAGAGGTACAGCAACGAGAGTAAGAGCAATAAGGTAAAGGAGTCCTAGGGAGAAGCTGGTGTGGTGCGGAGGCTTGATCTGGAACGGGAAGATGCAGATACCAGGCAACCCAGCGTGTTAAATGGGGTATTTTTCTTCCAAAGTTGTCCTGAGCATAGCTTGGTCGGGGTACAGGTGTGGGGGTCCTGGTGCGGGGTCTGGCCTTGCAAAGGGACCTGCTGGTGGAGCTGGGAGGGAGAGGGTGGACAGACCTGGGGCTGCTCCCGGCCAGCGTGGGCACCGATGGGTGTCCTCTCTGAGTTTGGCTGCAGCAGAGGGTTTGGCCGAGAGGACTGATTGCCGATTAACAGCCACTGTTACAACGGCTAACGTGGATAATCCCAGCTCTGGTTGTGGTTCACTGTGGGACATGGCCGTGGAGGATCCGTGCCTGGGAGCAAGCCTCCTCCTGGTGAAGCAGCATTTATAGGGTCTCAGTGCTGTTGTTCGCCATTGCTTTTAGTTAAATTAATTAGAAATCAGTTAGCTCAAATTACAGCATCGCTAAAACCTAATGCAAATGTTTGCTACACCTGCTCATTGAGCACTGCTTTATTAGAGTCCTTGGCAATGGCAGGGCCGGGCCGGCAGAGGTTTGTGTGCCAAGCTGCGGAGGTCCAAGGTTTGGTCCTTGCTGGTGGCAATCCCCGTTAGCTCTGTGTTAGGTGGATGTGCCTTACCTGCCCGCCTGTGTCCATGGTCCGCTGGCGCTGTTGACTGGGAGGAGAGGAAATGTTTGAAAGAGAGGTAAGATGCTCTAGAGCTGAATGCTGTGACTCATGAAGAAACGTGGGGAGGACAAAATTGGGGGACTGGAAGACTAGAAGGGACTGTGGGGTCATCTGCTCTGCCCTTCACTGCTGCACAGGGCACAAGAATTCCCTGAAGCCTTTATTTCTTATTTGAAATAAAGCAAAACTTTTCTAAAAGCTTCTAGGCTTGATCTAAAAAAAAAAAAAATTGACAGTGATGGATAATCCACTACAACCCTCGGTAAACTGTTCTAGTGTTTAATTACCTTCATGGCCAGAAAGGAAAGAAAGGAAAAAGTACACAGTGTGAAGAGCTCTGAGGATTGTGTGGTTATCGCTGATACCTGTTTGCTTACTGTGGCTCGCCTGCTGGGACTGCGCAGGGCAATGTGATGCTCTGGCATCAGGGTCCTGCTCGCCCCAGCTCTCTGAAGCTGCAGGGTGGGATGGGGGGGTCTTTGTGCAGGGTTTGTGCTGGGCAGAGCCCGGCTGTCCCGGGGGACTGTCCTTGGAGTGACAGCCCCGGGCTGCACGAGCCCCGTTTCACCCAGCAGCAGGTGGTTCGTGATGGGGCTTGTTGTCAGCACAATGTGGGACAATAATCGGTTCTGGATGTCGTGTGGGAGAATAGTGGCTTAAAAGTTAGGAAAAAAAAAAAAAAAAAAAAAGGATATTATTTCCTCCCTAGAGCAAAGCTCTGCGTCAGCGTTCAGAGGAAGCAGCAGAAGGGGTTCTGGTCAGTACCAGGCCGAATGCCGCGTTGATTTGCACTGATTTTGCTTTGTCCCACAGAAGGGATGCTGTGCTGTAACAGGTCTGCTCAGCCCAAACCGTGTTCTCCTCCAGCCTGGGACCTTCTGTGGCTGCAGCCTTGTTTGGCGTGGCGGCTGGCAGACCCTCAGGGCTTGCTTTCCTGACGGCTGGGCTGCATCGCTGCGGTTGTGCTGTGTTTGGCTGCAAAGCTGCAGGGCTGGAGGGCCCCTGTGGGGAGCCACGCCAAGTCCGCCCCGCTACGGGGAGCAGAGCTGACCGAGGAGCCCTGGCAGAGTTGGGAAAGGGCAGAACCTGTTGCAAGAAAGAGTTTATCCAGACCCCAGAGGAGCAGGACTCCCCCCTCATCTTTCACTGCTTTGGCAGAGAAGGGTGGTGGCTTGTGTTCGAAGCAGCACATGCATCCTCTTGCTGCTCAGAAATTGTTCAGCAGCTCGGACGGATGCCCAAGCAGTGATCATCCTCCAGGTCGGCAGCTTGGCAGCCTTCATAATTTATATGAGCATCCAATCTCTTGGGCTTTGAGGTGGCCTCTTCCATCAGTTTTCCTTCAGTGCTTCAAGTAAGTCCCAGCCTTGCTGCTTTCCAGCTTCAGCTGAGGTTTGCTCCCGTGCCACAAGCCCTGCAGTTCTGCACACACTTGGGTTGTCCCCGCCAGCCCTCCTCTTCCCCATCCTCCTCCTCCTCCTCCCATCCCTCCTCCTCTTCTGTAGGTCTCAGCAACCCTCTGGTGCCCAGCAGCTCCCGCTTGGCCAGCACGGGGCACATGGGAGCACGGCAGGAAGGACATTACGTGGGAGAATATGCATGTTCACAGCTCAGAGGATTAAAGGCCCGTGTTCTTATCACTGCAGAACAGAGTATTATAAATCCAGCCTTAGAATACCAAATCCCCGCGCGGCTCGGCCATTGTTTGGGAATATTAAAAAGCTCCGAGACAGAAATAATCAGTTTCCGAATGACACATTGTCAAATAAAACATTTCTCATATTATCCCTTCCTTCCCCTTTCTCTCTCCCGCTCCCTCAGTTGGATAATTTAACATGAAAAATAGATTAAAATGAGGCTGGCTTGAATGCCTCCTAAGTTTGACTTTTTTTTTTTACCCTCCTTTCCCCCCCAGAAAGCTCCTCCGGCATGCGTACCACGATTAAATAAGCAGCTGCTGGCCTGGGGTCAGGGACGAAAGGAGCACATTGAAACTGAGCAGCCTGCTGTGAGCCTGTGAGTGTTCACCTGAGGGGCTGGCACAGGCACCCCCAGCCTTTCCCAGGCAGAGGGGGGGCTGTTGTCTCGGTGGCTGGCAGAGCAGAGATCTCCGGCTCATCCCCAAAGGATGCGGGAGCCGCGGCCAGGCTGGGCTGGGAGCCCTCGGCTTCCTTGAGCCAACCCTGTAGGTCCCAATCCAGGGCGGGGGGAACAGCACGCTAATAACCTCTGTGCCTTTACACCGTTTTGTAATTTCTCCTAAGCAGAGATATCTTTAAATTAACATGCTGGCAGGTTGATCTGTTCCAAGGCATTTCCTGGGGGCAGGCGCAAGGTGAGCCCAGCCAGGCAGATGCACGGCCCCAGCACTGCCGTGGGTGCCTGGACGCCTTTCCTGGGTCCAGCTGGCAAAGCTGCTGCTTGGGAAGGGCTTTCTTAGTCACCCCAGCCTTTTCTGAACATCTGGGTTGTCTCCAGTTGTGCTTTTCCAGGGAGGAATCGTGCCCGCGTCCCTGTGGGTGTGGGGTGCTCTTCTCTGCACCCGCTTTGCAGTTGCAGAGAGCACCCAGGCACGAGCGACGTCCAGCTGGGCAGCTCGGGGGCTTGGCTGTGCAGCCTTGGAGGAGGCTGTTCCCGGTAGTCATGTCCGCATTGTTATGAGTGTGGACGGCCAGGTAGGGTTCTCATCCCGCTGGTGCTTCAGGTACTGCGGGGCACGAACCTGGTTGGATCAGCAAGCCCTGCCCTTCCACACGGAGATCCCCGAGCATCTCCTGGATGCTAAACCAAACCGCCTTTCTTGATGGTGCATGTCACCTAAATTGGGGAAGTCAAGCTGAGCAATATCCTCATGAATCCCTGAGCCCTTCTCCCATTACTGCCAGTTTGGGGGGAGAGGTGGAGGGGTCCTGAAGAGAGACACGAGGCTGGGCTCCTCTCTGCAGCGCATTGTGGTGCCAGAGTGGCCAGGGAAGCATCTCTCCTCTGCTTCTGCTCCTGAGGCCTCTCCCCCAGCTAACTCATCCTGTGAGCTGCAATTTTCAGTGCTGCCTCTTTATAGATGATCCTGTTTATGAGTCGGAGCCGCGCTCTGGGTACCGCATGGAGCTTTGTATCGAATGCAGATGAAATATTTGAATGTCTCTGCTTTGTTTTTGCACGCTCAGTAAAGTTCTGGGCTGTGGCATCCCCTGTGCCAAAGAAACGCCGGCCCTGCCTTGGCTGTTCCACGTCATGCTGTAAAGCCCCCATTGCTCACGCCGCTCTGGATTTACATGCCCTGCTTCGCTCATCTGCCACGGGATAAAATTTCTCCAACACTGCGGAGATTAAGAGGGTGGAAGCTGGCACATGCACAGCTCCTGCCTGCACAGGGCTGAGCGCCTGTAACCTCCACAGCAGCCAGGAGCAGGGCTGGTGCTCACTTCAGTGCTTCCTAGACCAGCTCCCTTGGGAGGAGATGCCACTTCCACAGACATATGGATATTTAGGAAGTTTATTTTTTTTGGTAAAGTTTGGTGTGGTGTTTTATGTGTTTTGGTTTTTTGGTTTTTTTGTTTTTTTTTTTTTTTTTAATGGTACGGTGGTTGGGAGCTGTGGTAAATAAAATTTGGAGGTGGAGGAAGAGGAGAGCTTTGCAGAGAAGGTTTTGGTCTGGAAAATGTTGTGCTGTGCCCCCAGGTCTGCACCTGAAGTCTCGCTGAAACCATAGGCAAGTCACAACCAGAAATGATGGAGCTGGGGTAACCGTGCCCTGGGGAGTGGCAGTTGCATGGTGCAGTTTGTTGCACCATCATTTATGTGAAATGTTGTGTGTCTCTGCTGAGGCTTTACTGCTCCGGTGTCAGTGGCTGGGTGGTTTTAATGAGGTTTCTTTCTCCTCAGCGGTGGGATGCGATTGCCTCCTTTCCCATCTCCCCGTGCAGGGCGGGAGGGGGAGCTTGCCCACCTCAGCCCCTGGGCATGTCGGGGGGCTTGGGGGGACCCAAGGGTGCGTGGTAAGAACAAAGTCACCAGGAGGGTGGGCAGAATAACTTGGGCAGAGCTGAGCTGGGGCTGTCACTGTGCTGTCCCTGGCCGAAGGCCACCTCCAGCATCCTACTGCTCCTGCCTGTGATATCCTGCTGCAGAGGTGGCAGCTCCATGAACCCACCGGTGTGCGGTTCGTGGAGCACTGATGAAAGGGTGCTCTGGGGGTGGAAGAGGGAGAGGGTCTACAGATGCTGGCCGCAGTGTCTCCTGACCCATCCCTGTGACCCGTGCATCTCCTGACCCGTGCCCTTTGCTCTCCTGCAGGGTGGGCTGATCGCGCTGCTCCTGCTCCTCTTGGTCTTCACAGTGGCTCTGTACGCCCAGCGGCGCTGGCACAAGCGCCGCCGCATCCCCCAGAAGAGCGCCAGCACGGAGGCCACCCACGAGATCCACTACATCCCCTCGGTGCTGCTGGGCCCCCAGGCCCGCGAGAGCTTCCGCAACTCGCGCCTCCAGGCCCACAACTCGGTCATCGGGGTGCCCATCCGCGAGACCCCCATCCTGGATGACTACGAGGACGAGGAGGAGGAGGAGATGCCGCGGAGGGCAGAGCCCAGCACCAGGGAGGATGAGTTTGGCAGCCAGGTGACGCAGACGCTGGAGAGCCTGGGCCGGGGTGGGGAGGAGAAGCCTGACTACGAGAAGAAAGGTTCGTGGCTCTTCTCTCTCCTCTTTTCCCTCTCCCTGTCCTTCACCGGGGTGTCTGTGATGCGCGGTTCGCCTGGAGAGGGTGGCTCATCCATGCATAGCCCCTGTGGCTAGTGCTTGGCTCTCTAGGCTTTGGTCCTCAGGTGTCATCTACAAGGTGGTTTGCAGACCACGTGCTGAAGCTGCCCTTCCCGAGAGGGGAATCACCTTTGAATGATGCTAGGGAAGTTGAGGCACAGTAGCTGTGAGCACTCAGCTGTCACTGTCAGCCCTGAGGACCAGGTCCCCTGGTCTCGCAGCGCTCCCTGACTGTGCTTTGCTGGTGGTTTAAGTGCCACAGGGGCGCGTGAGCTGTGTGCTTGGGTGCTCCACAGAGGGGTGGGTTCATAGGATTTGATCTGCCTCCTTCATCAGTGTTCTCTTCCAAAACCAGTCTCCTGTTTCCAGCATGAGCCTGCCTGGCGTGGTGGGATGGGAAGCCGATGGCTCTGCCTTCGGGCTTGGTGGTGTATCTCATCCTTGCAATGGCAGAGTCTGCTGTTGAACCCCTGGTGGGTTGGGGATGCCTGGCTGGGGGGAGCAGATCTGGCATTGTCCCAGGGAGGGGAGCTGCTTTTTTGCCACGGGCTTGTGCAGCGCCTTGCACGGGACAGCAGGGAGGAGACCTTCCCGCTGCTCCAGAAGCACTGGAGCTCCTGTCTCCTCAACAGGATGGGAATGCTGGGATTCATCCTGACTTGTGGCTGTGGGTGAGTGCACATGGCCATCAATCAGGCCAGTCTTTGCTCTCTAGGTGGCAGAAATGTTCATTTCATTGCTGTCAAGTAGAGCATCAGTTCTAGCGAGCGAACGTGTTGGTGCGCCAGGGCACCACCAGCCTGCTGAACCTTGGTGCTCCTCCAAGAACTGCTCCGTAAAGCTCTATTTTCTACAAGCAGCAAAATATCCCCGGTGCTTTATTCTCTGAGCAATCAGACGAATGATCCTGTAGTCATCTGCAAACAAAGCCATCAGGGCCGTAGATTTAAGGCAAGCACACAGGAGCTCTGTGCGGAGTTGGAAATGGCAGATCTGAAAACTCTCATTGCGGCAAGAACCGCAGAGCTGAATCCACGTGGATCTGATGGATGGACGCAGACCCTGAATGTGAGCTGTTTCCCACCTGTGGTGTTTGGTCCTGTTATAGATGGCATGGCGGGTATTTAGAGTATCTGTGGGTCAGATTAAAAAGAAGCCTGTGCAGTTTCACGTGTGGGTTCTGGCTGCTGGCTGTTGTACGACCTGCCTGTCCCTACGGTGCTTGTAGGGTATAACATAGGTTTATGTTGCTGTTATGAAGTATAAATCCCGGGGTAGTAGCTGCAGGGAGCTGGACAGTGAGAGCTGGGCTGGGGTGCCGTTCCTGAGCAGGCGAGGTGCTGCGGGTGCTTTGTGCCTTCCCTGAAGGTGCTGGGCTGGGATTTGGAGGAGCTAAGGTCACTTTGGGGCTCCTCCTCTCCAAAGCTCTGCCCGGCTCAGAAAGATAGTAGTGGTGGGGTCCCTCTGGGGAAAGCAGTCTAACATTGGCACAGCAAGTAGCCAGAGACTGGATACAACAGGACAGGCAGAGTCCTCTGCGGTCACGGTGTACGCGACGGTACCCGTTGCTGGGTGTACCAGGTGTGTGGGAGCAGAGGGAAGCCTGCGCAGGCAGGGTTGGCAGCGGGTCCTGCGGGCTGAGCAGCTGGGCAGGTGCCTTTCCTGCTATCAGCCTGTGCGGCTTCTCCTGGGAGAGGAGAGACCCAGCCGCGGGCGATGGGTGCTGGCGGTGTCTCAGTGCACTGCTGAAAGGCACTCAGGAGCTCCAGGAGGCGGCCAGTGCCAGAGCCTAAACGAAGCAGTCTAGACTGGCTGCTCTCTGTTTAGTTGTTCTCTTAACTAAAAACAAAACTCGCGCTGCCGAACCGTGTGCTCTCTGCACTTGGAGAGCCGTGGCCGAGGGGGCCAGGCAGGGTCCGGGTGCTGCCCCCCTGCCTGCGCAGCGACGGAGGGACGTGGGCCGCGCGGTACAACTGCGTGACTCGAGGGGATGTTTCTCCTGCACGGAGAAGAGCGGCTCTTTCCCCGGGGTTCCCAAGGCTAATGCACACTTGGTTGTCTGCATTTTTAAAGTCTCTTAGAAGCTGCAACACCCACTTCTGCTTATTGAAATGTCATTAGAAGCCATTTAATGTTGTTCACCTGCAATGCACAGTAAAATGCATTTGAATAAACAAAAGCAAAGTACATTAGTGCTAATTGCTGAGTGACTCCAGCAGGAGCGAGGAAGGGATGCTCCAGCTCCCTCTGTGCAGGGAGGGGCCTCCTGGGGTGATGCTGGACTGTCCTGCCCTTCCTCCCGTGAGCATGTGGGATTTCCATAAAGGCCAAGCGGTCCCTGCGGGAGCACCCATGGTGGCAGTGCTGGGGGACGGGGATGGGGACAGGGACTCTTCTCAGCTCTGTGGAGGAACGTGCGGCTCTGAGCACTGCAGCCAGGGAGAGCCCAGGTGATGCATCCTGTCTGGAAAGCAGATCCCTGCACCCGCAACAGTCATAAGTGGTGGCTGAGGCTGTGTTTCTTCTCAGACAAACATGGAGGTGCCCAGGAGTCCATCTGCCATCCTCTAGTGCTGATCTGAGCATCCCTGTTGGCATCCCCCTTTGTGTACGGTGGGCTGTCACCAGCCCACGGTGTTCCCTAACCCTCTGCTTCAGTGAGAATGAACAAATGAAAGCCTTCATATATCGTAACTGAGCTACCTTTTTTTATTCTTTCATATTCTCCTCTTTGTTTTGCTTTTCTATAAATTATTTAAAGTTGTATGAGTGGGGAAGACAGCAGTAACTGCATTTCAGTCCTCTTCAAAACATAATAGTAAACAAGATCTAGGGCAGAATATTAAACTATCCGAGGGCTTCAGGAATTGGCAATAAAGAACTTCTTACGCTGACTGAAACCCCCCCCAAGCCAGGGCTGGAAGCCGCCTGCAGGGCCAGGGCTGCCGCAGGCCGAGGGATATGTTCACAAGTGCTCCCACCAGTTCAGCTCGTGATGCCGTCGGGCTTTGCACCGTGGGTCAAGGCAGGTTTGTGTCTCGCCTGGTCTCATCCTTCCAAACCGTGCCAGTTCACTCTGTGTTTCTCCCCAGATGGATGTGGCTTTGCTCGAGGAGTCAGGCTACGGTATGTGCTCGGTGCTGTTCTCTGCTGAAGCTGGCCAGAGCCTGGATCACCTAGGGTGAGGTGGCTGTAGTTCAGATATAGGATTTATAGACTAGAACTATAAATGTACGTGCCGTGGGCTTTGCGCTCTGACCTGGTTTGCACACGCATTGGAAACGTGACGGTCCGGGAGGCGTTGGACGTGCCGCACACATGGGCGCTTTGCCCTGCCCGCAAGCAGCAGATGCAGCCGGGATTCCCTGGGGATGGGGCAGGTGGGGTGGGGACACTCTGCAGTTGGTGCGAGCAGACGCCATGGACCTGGAGCTCCCCAGGGGCTGGAAATGAGTTCTGCTCGAGCATGGTTTTGTAGGTGGATTGAAGATGGATGAATGAAGGCAAACGCAGCTGGAGCATGGCCCTAGCTTGAGGACAGGGTCGGCCTTCCCCCTGGTGCCCAGCTGCCTGGCTGGAGCTGCCAGGTTTTGGTGCGATCACCGGGACCAGGCAAGGAGCTGTGCCCGTGTACCGGGGGCTCCATCAGCACGCAAGGGGAAAGCTCTCCTTGCTGCTCCTGCAGTGTAGCTGCGTCGTGATAAGGCATCAGCTGGGACTTGTCAGCAGGCTCCAAACAGTATCATCGCTGACGCTGTCACTAGAGGCTCTTTCAAGTGTCACTTCGCAGCATTAATTACCAGGGATGGCAAATCCGATGAAGATGGAGCATTTTGGCTCACCCTCCACCTGCCTGCGCTGCTTGCTTTCCCCCACGTGCCGGGCAGCGATGGATTTGCAGGTGCCAGGTCGTGCCGGAGGCGGGCACTTCCCATCATTTGGGATTCATGCACCCTGTGCTGCGCGGCTGTTGGGCTCCATTGCCCTTTCCATGAGGAAGAGTGTGGGGTTTTTTTATTCCCCTCATGGAGCTTCTGGATGTACCAGGCCAGGCAGGGAATTGCACTGGATGACTGCTGTGCACAGCCGCGCAAAATGGGAGAGAAATCCCAGCCCAGGAGGTCGAGCAGCACAAATGTGTGTTTTGCAAATCACGGGCAAGCGGAGCATGGATCAGCGCGCCAAACTTCCCTCCCAAGTCTCGGGCAGCACTCTGCAGCGATGCGGATGGGAGGGCTGCTCCCACGCGGTGCCGGAGCATCTGAAGTGAAGCCCAGCGCAAACAAAGCATGGGAGCAATGTGCTGAATAATGACATGGAGCAACAAGCGCGTCTGAGTGATAAAGTTAATGAAATTACAGGTTCTGACCTGATACCAGGCTCTGCTGTGGGTAGATAAACAGCAGGGCAAAGATGAGATGTTTATTTCTCCCTAGCTGCAGTCGTAATCTGGATGCGCTGTGCTAGGCCATTAACATTATTACTGTTATGCAAAATAATTTTTGACTTGGGGGGGAGAGGGAAGAAAGAAAGAAAAATCCCCCAACTCCCTAGAAAATGGAAAGCTGACAAAATTAGAATTGCAGCAGGAGCACAAGCTGACCTGGTGACATTGCACAGAGCCCAGATGAATTTAGAAGAAAAATCCGAGGCAGTTGAAAAAGAAAAGTAGTCTTTTTTTTTATTAATATAATAAAATGAAATGGAGCGAGGAAGGAGGCAATAGCCAGACAGTCCTAATTAGCCAAAAGGATCCCTTTGTTCTGGTGTGGAAAGGGGACCCTGCCATCTCCTCGTGGTTTTGGGTTCTCTCTAGAAATTAGAAAGTCTCCAGGGGCTTCGTGCCCCGTGGGTGTGTGTGGTGCCACGGGGGTTCTGCTGGTGTGGGGTGCGGATTCTGGGGCCTGTCTTTGCTGGGGAGGCCCCCGTGTCCGAACCTAGTCCCCGTGTCCGAACCCAGGCCCTGTGTGTACACAGCGCTCTGCGATTAAGGGGATTTCGGTAAATTCATGCAGGTGATGTTCCTGTCCTCTCTGCCTCGGTCCTTACTTCTCTGGGTAGTTTTCATTCTATGCTTCTGATGATTTCTGCTCTCCTGCCTTTCTCAAGCAGATGGCCTCAAGCTCCAGCCCTTTGGGAATTCCTAACTTGCTTTTATCTTTTAATATACCTGGCTCTGATCTTCACTGACACGGTTTCATCCTACAGCAGCAGGAGCACTTTGCTTCTGTCCATCAAGTGCTGTTTGAGGGGCTTTGGCCCCCAGTCCATCGCAGGCAGCACCGCTACGACCCCAGGAGGGACACGTTGCGTGCACAGAGATGGAGTTAGTAAGTGAAAGCATATAAAGGTCCAGCTAAGCCTGAATATGGGCTTACCCACAAGTTGCCCAGCCAGAAGATTTTGACAAACCAAATCTCGTAAGGGTCAGTGGGAAGCAGAACTTCTGCCCAGTGAAAACTGAGGAGAAAATAGATGTTAGACTTGAAAATCGAGTATCTGCAATTCCAGTCCTGCAACAAAGGACCCATCTTTATTTTCTCAGTTTCTTTCATGTTAAAAAAAAAAAAAGAAAAGAACTTTTCAAGCAGGCCTTTGTGCTGGCTTCACAGACTCTGCAGTCTCGGTATGGCCTCCAAGTCTAGACAGGAGACAGGACTTATTACCAATGATACCAATGATTAATACCGTAGGCATATCAAAGGTGTGGTTGTACAGTCATCTTGAATTCATATCTCCTGGACTTTCTTCTCACCTGCTGTGTTAACTTAGGTAAACCCCTGAAGTTTCTCTTACTTAATCCATGGATGCTTTTCTCTGTAGTGATAGCGAGAGGCTTTTGAGGATGCCCGAAAGATGGTCTGGCACCGGGAGTGAACCTGGAGACGTAGAACCAGCTTTGCTCTGCCGCTGGTTGCTTTGGTTAACCCTGGTCATGTCACTTAATGGTCCAGTCCTCTGTGGGTTGGAGAGGGGAGCCAAGCCAGGCAGCACAAGGAAACGTTGAGAACTTCTAATGTAAGGGGTTGTGGTCCCAGCAGCCTCCCAGCCAAATGGCTCTGGGTGATGCAGTCTGGGAGAACTGCGGGAGAAGGGTTTTTGGCCGGGGGAGGCAAATAGCTTAGGTTTGAGATAATGGCGAAGGGCAGGCAGGGGGAGGGTCCTGGTGATGAGGACGGGGAGCTTCCTGTGCCACCCACCAGCCCTGGAGCAGCTTTTCTGGTGGCCACATCTCAGTCACCAACTTCACCTCCGGGTGAAGACTCCTCTAGGGGAGGGTTAAGGCAGGGCTCTGGCCTGAGGTCCTGGGGGCAGGGCTGGGGAAAGGGGCATTTTGGGGGCTGAGATGTGGAAGAGGAGGGCAGGTAGTTAAGCTGTGGCCTAGAGTTGCTATTAGTTGCAAATATATGTGCTCTGCAGTGTCCTGCAGGTGAGATTTAAAGACATGGTGCGAGTCAGAGGCGGTGCCCTCGCAATGGGCAGGGCGGTGGTGTTCTCCTCCGTGATGCAGAAGGGAGAGCCCACGGGCAACGGGAGCGACATGACCATGCTGGTGTTGCCATCCCTGAGCCGGCAGCCCAGCATCCTCGGGGGGACATCTGCACCCAGCTGGGCTCGTGGCTGGCTGCCAGCAGGGCTGTGCCGTCCCTGGTGCCCGCGCCGCCGTTCTGGGGCTGGGAGCTGCTGCCGGCAGCTGCCGCTCGCTCGGGTAGGCAGATGCAGTGCCACCCTGAATCGAGCATTAACCAGAGGCTTTCTGAGCCTTTAATAAATAAAATGATGGCTTAACGTTTGCTGGCGCTGGAAGCTAAAACGGGACAGTACATCAGGCTGGCATCTGATGTGTCTTGGGGCTCTGTCTTCTTTCCAGTGACCTGATGGGATCATGACCCTCTTTGTACGTGATCAGCTTTTCCCAGCTTTAATCCCCGTCAACTCCTTGCGTAATTTACAAAGACCTTTGAAAATGTATATTCACATAGCCTGCCCAGGGAAAGTGTTTTTTGCAGTCCGCTATTCCTGGCTGAAAAAACGGGCTGCAAATTTCAGCTTTAAAAAAATACTAAAAAACATGAAGCCCAACAGGACAGGAATCAGGTCCCAATTCAGGAAGACATTTAAGCATGTGCTTAGCTAGTGTCTGTAGTTATTAGATAAATTAAATGTGTCTTTGTGTCCAACATGCTTAATTCCAACTGGCTTGAGTGCATTAATGAAGAGACATGGGGCCCCAGTTGCAGAGGTTACAACGGATATGCCATTGGGCCCTTCAGTTCTATAGTGATGCCAGCTGACTTTTATGTTGATTTTAAAATGTCCACACCTGCCAGCAAAAAGCTTTGCTTTCTAGAGATATAAACACAGTCATAATTAATATATCAATTGTCTTTTGAGCTCTGGACAGAGAGCTGCCAGGCTGGTGTTTTAGGTTTGTTTTGATCACTCCACACTGAACTGGTTGCCCCCATCCCAAATTTGGGTTGTCCCCATCAATGTGTTGGGAGGGAACAGTAGTCTCTTGGCCTGGTGGTCCTGCAGGATACCCTCCACCTCCCAAAAAACTGGCCGAAGGCAGCACCACAGATGCGCAGGAGCGTGCCCAGGAGGTCTGCGCAATGGGACGCACATCCACCGTGCCTCCTGCCTCCAGCAGCAGGTCAGAGGGGATAGGGAAGCTCCTGGGCGCTGGTGGCCTCCTCTGGTCCTGCACCCCCCTCACCAAGGGATGTGCTGTGATGGCATGTGCTTCATGACTAATTAAGGCTTAAATATCTCTCAGGCTGGTTGGAGCTCTTCCTGGCCCACTGTTGAGGGAAGACTGGTAGGTTGGATTTCCTGGTGTGGTTTTGTTGTTTCTCTCCCCTCCCTTCACCGTTGCTATATCCCCACTCACTAATTTCGTGAGACAGAGGGAAGAAGCAGACAGAAAAGCAGCTTCTGATGGTGCCATAGTGAATGGAAGAGAAGAGAGGTGCTTTAATATTCCAGCATTTTGATGAGCATCCCAAAGGGATGGCGGTTTCCCACTGATTTATTGCTGCTTTGCAAGGCTTGGGCTAGTCTTGCCCTGACACTGCACAACAACCCATGTGAGAAGAAATAGTCTTCCCTTCTCCCAGCCACAGCTGGGTGACTTGTGGCTCCTCAAGTCAGCAGCAGCTCTTTTAACATGGGTTTTTGTTGGGTTTTGTGGCGTTGCTGATGCCTGGTGGAGATGTCATGGCAGCTTTGTGTGCAGTAGCCCTGATTCCCCAGGTGTCCAAAGTGCTTTTCATCCAGGCGAAATCACGAGCTCACAGAAGATAAGCTGTGAAGTTTTGGCTGTCCAAGAAAAACAAGCCATCAGGAACTATATTTATATAAATGCTAGGCGTGTGTTGTTCATCACTTTGTGCATCACTATGAATGTTTGATAAAGCACTACATTATTTAAGGCATAGCTGGGTTGTAGGCCAGTTGTTGACCAGGATTAGTTTTGAGATGATTTTTTTACTACTTTTTTTTTCCTGATGCAAAAATCTAAAAAAAATTTAGTATGGTGGCTGTTCATTCCCCATGGGAGACCCTGGGGATCTCAAGTGTCCTCCCTTGAGTTTGTGTTGCATTGCATCTTGCAGCTGCCTTGTGTGCAGTGTAGAGGACCTGGGGGAGTGTCATCTCTGCCCAGGGCTGTCTGTCCATGGTTTCAGCATGGAGCAAAAACCTGCCACCAGTTTCTGAAGTCAAGCTGACGAGGAGAAGAGGGCGTGGGGTCTGGGATGAAGGAGAACCGCCCCACAACGTTCCCCATTTCTGCTGGAAATATATAGATGCTCATGAACTCGGGCAGCCCGTGGGATGCATGGCTCAGAGCTGAGGCTGCTTCAGATCCTGTCACCTGCATGAGAGCGATGGGTTTGTCTTGGACCATGATGGTCAGCACTTCTTCACCTTGGCTTTTAGCGGTGTTGTGGCTCTGTCTGTGTGCGCAGGATGTTCTCCCCATCGGTCTGTCCCGAGCTTACGGGGAGGGGAGCAGGGAGGGCAGCTGCAGCACCAGCTCTTCGCTCTGTTTGCATGTCCTCTCCCTATCGGTCGTGTTTTACCTGGCCACGGCACCGAGACAGTTAGTTTTGTCAGCTGGCTCCTAAGGAAGATGGATCAAGGCTGGGCACCTGCACTGATTGTAGGTCTGCAGGCACCTTCCAGCCCCATTTATCATTAGGCAGTGACCTACCCAAAGGACCAGCGGGAGAGGAAACTTATTAACAAGGTGCTTCAAATCAATCCTTTCCGACGGCCCCGCTGAGTTACAGCGTTTGCTGCAACTCACCTACCGGGTCCTGCGGTGTCTGGCCGCGCTCAGCCTCACTTCTTTGCCCACGTGGCTTGAAACTGGTTTGCTCCCTTGTTCTCCCTGGCATGTGGCACTGAGTTGCTGGTACCATGAAAAGGTATCTTGCCTATTGGGCAAAGGGAATTTAATTTCCAGCTAAGAAATTCATTCTGCGTTGCTGAGCAGGGAGTTGGGTGGTGGTTGAGACTGGAGAGGGGTCACTGTGCCACATTTCCCACCCACATTTGCCGGCCGTTGCTGTTCCGGGAGCCCTGCCCTGCCCGTGCCCATCCCTAGGGGTGCCAGGACTCGCAAACACGTGCTTTACAAATGCTGAAGTGCTGCTGCACCAGGTTCTGTCCCCCAGCGGTGGTTGCTCGGCCAGGTGGGGATGAGGCTTTCCCCTCCCCTTGGTGGGTCTCTGTCCCAGCTGGCTCCATGGGGCAGTTTTTCCTCTGGATTTGTGGAGTTGTAGGAGATGTGCCGTAGGGAGAGGGAGCTGGAGGTCAGCGCTGTGCTCTCGAGCCAATGTCTCTCCTCCATGCAACGTTAGCCGGGGCCGCTTCGTTTGCCCCTTAGCACCAAATTGGGAAGCTTCCTACAGAGTGTTCCTATTTAACTTTTTCATTATCTTATAACTTGAGGAGCATTAGCTGCTGCTGAGGGTCTGCCTTCCTTCCCCATGCCTCTCTGCTTGCTGTGTAAGTGAAAAAGTTAGTGTGTCTCATAAGAAACGGTAAGTTAAGGGTTTATTACAGTGGAGATGGTGGGAAGCAGAGCCACTTGTGGCCTTGGACCTTCTTGGTGCTGGGGCAGCATCCCATGGCCAAAGGCTTTTGCTTGCAGAATGACAAATGAGGTAAAAGGACGAATCATAGACTCATAGAATAGTTTGGGTTGGAAGGGACCTTTAAAGGTCACCAGTCCAACCCCCCTGCAGTGAGATGTCCCTGCAGTGGGACATCTTCAACTAGATCAGGTTGCTCAGAGCCCCGTCCAATCTGATTTTGAATGTTTCCAGGGATGGGGCATCGACCACCTCTCTGGGCAACCTGGGCCAGTGCTTCACCACCCTCATCGTAAAAGATTTCTTCCTTATATCTAGTCTGAATCTACCCTACTTTAATTTAAAACTACCACCCCTTGTCCTATTGCAACAGGCCCTACTAAAAACTCTGTCCCCATCTTTTCTTATAAACCCTCTTTAACTATTGAAAGGCCGCAATAAAGTCTCCCCAGAGCCTTCTCTTCTCCAGGCTGAACAACCCCAATCTGCAGTGCCCTGGAGGTGTCAGGGGAGGGGTGTGCTAGAAAAGTCTTTGCCCCGTAGAAGAGCTGAGGATTTCCTCTTCAGAAACAGCTCCTGGGAAGGTCGAGCCCAGCTGGTGGCAGCCCAAGGCACTCAGAGACCCGTCCGCTTTTGCAAGATGCTCGCAAGGCAAAGGTGTGAGGCAGAGGCGGGGGCTGTTGGATTGCGGCTTTTAAGTGTTTGATCTTTTGCGATGTGTGTATAATGATATTGCATTGTCTTAATTATCGACGTGGGAAGTTGGGAGCGTGGCGGGGGAAGGGAAAGGAGGAAGGCAGAAAGGCAGGGAAAGTACGGGGTGACAAATAACTTGCAGCCTCCATCGATGGGGCCCCGATTGTGGTTGGAGTTGGAAACGATGCTATTAATACAATGCTTATTCATTTCCTATAATAAAAAAATGGAAGTGCTTTGCAATTACCCAATTCCGAATGAAATTAACATTCCGTGGCATTTTCCAGTAAACGGTTAGTTTGCACACATGAGTGGAGGCAATTAGCTGGGAAGCGATTGAGCGTCGTGACTGGAGAGAGGATGAAGAAGGGTCAGGGCAGCCGGTGCTGGGAGGGTGCTGCCGTGGGTGCCAGCTCTGGGTGCCCCTTCCCCGGGGGGCTGGGCGTTCTCCTGGGTCCTGCCAGTTTGAGGAGCCGCTCCCCCGGCTGCAGCAAGGACAGGAGCTGCAGATACTATCTCCTCTTCTTGATAGGTGAGGGAGGAACTGCAAAGCTTTGCAATGAAGAGGAAAAAGAGTGGGGGTGTGGTCAGAGGGGCTGGGGTTGCCCTGGTGCTCCCCGGGGTCCCCGTCCCTGTTGCGGGATGCTGAGCAGGTCTCCATCCCCCTCCCAGGCTGCATGCCAGCATCCCTCCCTCCCCGTGATGTGCCCCAAGTTTTATTAAAAACCAATGGAGACATTTTCTTCCCAGATTTGGTAAACTACTGAAAACTTCTGATCCTATCAGGTTTTTTTTTGGTGTTCCCCCCCCCGCCTCATACCAGATAAGGACTGTGCTGGATCTGAGCCCGGAGCTGAGGGTGGTAGAAAACAGGGTAGGGAAGCAGGCATCTCATGAATATATGAAGGAGGAAAGTACATTTGTTCAGTTTCCTTCAAAGGAGATGTCTCGAATAAAACTTTATCTCTTCTTCTGCTACCCTCCCCCTCCAATTTGCAATTAAAATCAGACTTTTATGTGTAAAAATCTATTTTTATAGCAAGAGATTTATTAATGTATATGATAATCTATTAACGTATTAATACCTATATTAAAAAAATTATACATTTTCTATTTTAAAACTCAACAAAAGGGGCCGGGAGAGAAAAGAAGGAAAAAGTCGAGATAGAACTCAAGCATTTTCAAAACGCTCCCGGGTTCCCATATCCCTCCGTCGCTGCATCTGAAAACCCCTCTGTGTAAAAGAGCTTCTCGGAGAGAGATTGATCCTCCCTCGCGCCGCGTTGGCAGCTGGGCTGGGGGCCAGCTCCGGCAAAGCGCGTGGTGCCACGTATATCATTTCCCCTGATGGGTTCGCCTAAGAATGGCTTGGAGCTGTACGCGTTGCAGGAGGTGCTTGGTCCCTTGATGTATGGGTATGTGTGGTTATTTGTGCTTTGTTTTGAATTTTATATATATGTATATTAAATATACGTATCTATATATCTCCTGAGTTGGTTGTATAATGCAGCCAGCAGTGTCCTGGTGTTCTTGGACACGGTGTGCCTGCATGTGGCATATGATGTGACTAACGGAGAGCAGGGGACCGATGGGGACAGAGACTCTTGCTCAAGAGGTGGTAGAGTTGCTTGTTGGCTGGAAAAAAAGGTGGAGAGCTAAAGCTCTCAGGGTTTCTCACGTCTTTGCTGTATCCACCACGCTCTGTGGCAGGATGTTGTTCTGCAGATGTGTTTTCTTCCCAATACGTGTGAAGCTGTTGTACAAATCTCTCCCACCATCATCACCAGGCATCAGTGTAATTACCTAATTTTACACTAGCAAAGGTCTCTGGTTTCTGGAGCTTAGCACCTTCAGGGTGGCATTGTTGAAACTCAGCCTGCATCCCAGCTTCAGAACAAAGACTGTTGCTTATTTCATGCTTCGAAAAGCAACAAACACCCATTATTTAGAGCTGGTGAGAAAACAGAGTTTCCACCATGTGGAAAACTTTAAGTATGGTGAAATTTATGCTCATCGCAAGTAGAATCAGAAAGTTGATTTCCTTAATTACTTTGTAGAACAGAAATTTCCAAAATACCGATCCAGAAACATCAAAATATGTGTATTGAAACTCAGGGATCAGATTTGGGGGAAACAATTATAATGTTATTAAACTGCCTTATACACACCTGATGTTTACATGGTGCATTAGGGACATGGCGATGCATTAGCCCTTTCGAGCCAGCGTCAGTGGTTGCCAGGAGGGCGCCCTCCCCTCTGCCTAGAAAAAGTGGATTATTTGAAAACTACTGGAAGCAGTGGGTGAGAGGGCAGGAGGTGGGCCTGGAGAAGAGCTGGGTCTGAGTCAAAGGGGCCGTGTTCTACACGTGGCTACACGTGCCGTCTTGAATGTGTGCACAGGTCAGGAGGTAAAAATCCCACCACCCGTGACTTCTAATTGCACCCAAACTTTTTCATTTAATCCTTGATTGAGTTTGACATGTTCTTGCAAAACACTTTGATTCCAGCAAAGCAGCACGCTCAGTCGAGCAGCTCTTGAGCTGCTCTGTGAGTTACTTCTCTCTCCAAAACTCTGGGAGTATTTTAACCACCAGTAATGTTGAGGAATCAATAACTTGCCCTCTGACACTCAGAAATCAAAGATAGGGATGGGAAAATCAGATGCCTGAAAAATTATATTTTTTAAAAATATGTTTTACTCAACACCTAGTGAGGGAGGCTCCAATAACAAGCTGCTCTTGCCTTCCCAGTCTTCTTGCTGCAGCTGTAGCGTGAGGAGGACAGGGATGGCTGTAGCTCCAGGGACCAAAACTTGAAGCCGAACGCAGAAGACTGGGAGACTCAGGGATACTGGCACCTTTGCAGACCTTAAGCCTCACTGCTCGGTTTTAATGTACCTCAAGACCTGAGCCGTGGGGCTGTCCAGCTCTCCCAACCGCTCAGCGGCAGCACGAGGCGTTGAGACTGGTTTGGGGAGAAGCTGCTGCCTTTCCCCACCTTGCTAGTGTCCGGCGCAGCACCAGGTGGGGCTGCCAGGTACTGGGTGGGTATAGTGTCTCTGCGGGCTGCAGGAGCATTGCCTGAGGGCATTCTCCGGTGTGGGGTACAGCTGCTCTATTGGGGTCCTCCAAGGCTATGTCTGAAGACCCTAAAGTATCTCAGTGAGGTTGAGGGCTTTTTTCCAAGGGCTACGTGGTAATTCCATCGCCACCGGCTTCATCCTGGCTTCCCAGCCTCTGCTGGCAGAAAACAGGTTGCACAGTCAAAGGGGTATTGCAGTTCCTTGTTCTGGCCCTCGGGAATGTCCTGGGATGATGGAGGCACCATCCAAGTGCAACCAGCGGAGGTCAAGGCATGCAGCCAGCACGTCTCTCAAGTACCGGTCGTGGGTGGTTATGTTAATCTAAGCCTGCGACGGTGTTTGGGAGAATCCTTCCTGGCCACTGACGCTGGGGAGACGCTACTTTTGGTATCTCCCCAGAAGAACCCCTCAGACCCATCCTGTGTGTCTGGGAAAGGTAGGGCTCTCCTGGCTGCACCGGGAGTCCCATGAGGACTGAATGGGTGCTGCCGCTTCCCATCTCCATTGCGGTGTATTTTTACCCGAACATCGCTTGTATTGTTCAGTTGATGACTTTGTTGTTGTTGTTGTAATTTTTAAGCCAAACAACATATTTTTCCACTGCAATTTGTGCCAGCAAAGAGGAAGGAAGAAAGGAAGGCTGTTGGTATGAATTGTTTTGTGGGAGACATGCAAACGAATAGGGGAGCCATAAGGAGAGCAAATCGCTTTCAAAATAGCGTATGGGGGTGGACAGGAGGGAGGTGTATGACGGTAACATGTAATGTGCTTTACAAAGGTACGGTGACCTTCAGCTGCGTCCTTAAATTGCTGCCAGAGATGGAAGCTGATTTTGCGGAGGCTGAAGAGCCTCATGCTTCCTCTGCTTCGCTTGTTCCTGGGGTTGTTACGCTGCCAGGGGCCCTCGCTATAGGATGCGGTGAGATTGAGATCGTAGCGTTGTGCCAAACCTCGGGGTGAATCTCACCACCTCTGCCAGGGTGGAGAAACTCTCGACGTGGTGGTGAAGATGTGAGCTCAGGAGCCCTGATGGATTTATCTCCTGGAAACCAGGGATGGGAGAGAAGGTAGTCTGGCAAGCTTCGCTCGAGGAGAGGACGGGCCTGTTGCCTCTAAATCTGCGTCGTGTTTGGCGGTCGCTGGGAGGAGCTGGTGCCCGGGCGCTGGCGATGCGGCCGCGGTGCGCTGGGGAGGGGAGCGGAGCAGCGTGCGGGGAGCGTGGCAGCGCCGGGAGCCGCCGGCTGAGCCCGGGTTTAGCCTGTGCAGCCCAGGCGGGTTCTGCTGGGGTATTCGAAGCTTTGCACTACCCTGCGGTAGTGTGTGTCCCTGTCCTTTTCAGAACTATTAAAACCTCAGTGGGAGACGGGAACGCCAAGCACGTGTGCAGCGTGTGCGTGGCACGGCGGTGCGTGTGCGCAAACTGGTGTTTGCCGTGCGGTTGTGTGATGCCTGCGGAGGCACCGGTCCAGGCGGTGGGTTCCTACCCCTGGCTGTCCGGGCTCAGATGCTGAATATGGAAATCCCTGGGTGACAAAGGCCAGGTGGCAGTTTGCGGTGGACTCTGTCTCTTTTATGGGTCTGATGGACACCCACATAGTCAATAGGGTCCCAGCAGCCTCGGTGAGTGCAGTGCCTCATTAAGTTACGGTGCGTTGGTTTCTTCTCCCTCCCCCTCACCGTGGTTGGCAGTGCATGAAGGGTCCTTCCTTCATCCTTGACCTCTGATGCTCGTTCAGTTGAAGCCCAGCTACCTTTCATTTTCCATGAGGGTTTTATCCATGCTGGCCATGTCAAACTCTACTTGCTGAGATCATGTCGACAAGGGTTGGTTGTTGGTGTTTTGTTTTGTTGTTTTTGTTTGGGTTTTTTTTTCTTATTATTGCTCTAAATCCCTGAGCTCAGGGACACAGAGAGCCCAACAATGTGCTGCCGCACACGAGCTGTGCAGCGCAATGCGATGCACCAGCTTTTTGCTCCTATTCCTGGTATAAGTATTTGTAGCATCATTGCAAATAGCCGGCGACTGCAGGGGTCCTCTCCCCACGAAGGTAATGCTCTCCCCCTGCTTTTGGCGTTCGCTCTGCTGACGAGCAGGCGAGCAGATGCCTACGGATGGATGTGCCGAGCGTGGTGGCCAGATGGGATACGATCACTGTGGCGCTGATTACTCCCATCAGCCGAGCAGGGACTATGAGAGAGCCGTGACCTCTCCGCGTTTCATCGCTAGCTGAAGGCATGGCCCCCTCCTCCTCCCCTCCCGTGCTCTCCTTCTGGCCTCCTTTTGGTAAATAAGCCTCAGCAGCACGGTTCCCGAGTTCCCTGATCCGCTCACACACGTTATATATCGCACGGCCCCAAGGTTCAAATAACTTGCCATCTGTTCGCGGGGAGGCCCTGCTACGCTTGCTCCCAGGCGGAGGAGCTGCGGGGACGGGCTTCCCCCCGCAGACACGGTGCTGAGCCATGCTGGTGCTGCCGCAGCATCCTTTCCCGGTGCCGCGGAGGCGCCCTGCAAGAGGGGGTTGGATATGTGCTCTCAGAGGTGGGACTAGATGCTCTTTGGGGACCTTTCCCTGCTCTGGATTTTGTTTTTTTTTTTTTTTTTTACCCCTGCAATGCTGCTTGCTGGGGCATCCGACACCACAGGATCTGGCCGTGCCTGCCATAAATGTAGAGGGCTTTGGGGAGCTCTGCCTTTGATCTGTGGTGCCTGGGGGACCCCGGTGTAGAACAATTGGAAGACGTAACATAGCTGGTCCCTTAGGCCACCCTGGAGAGAGCTCTGGAGCTCTCACGAAATGGTTCCCACCTTTGGTGCTTGTGCAGGCGGTGGGTTTGATCCTTGTCTCTCCATCACCTGGTGCAGCAGTGCTGAGTGGATGGATCTTCTCCCAGGCCCTCCCAATGCGCCTGTGCCCACGGGCACAGCAGCCTGTCTGCTCTTCTCCGGCGCTCCCCCTCCCAATGGCCCCAGTAGATGTCGGTACGTTCTCTGCAGCCTGTGTGGGTAGAAAAAGCATCCTGGGGAGGTCTAAGAGCCTCTTTTCCCTGGGGAGGCCCAGGACATCACCTTTGGGATTTGAGGAGAAGAAAGGAGGAGCTGATTCATGGGCTGGTGTGGCACTGCCTGTGGCATGGGGCCGTGGGGGCTCTGTCTTCCCTGCAGCGCCGGTGGCTGTTGGAGGAGTCTGCTGTAGACTCCGCGTTTCAGTCAAATCCTTGTCTGGATTATAAATGTCTCGTCCTGCATGGCCACCTTCTCATTTCACACTAAAATGGGCCCTGCCACATGCTGTGGAGGGAATTAGAGTCCATGGTCCGGAGCAGTTACGCACCTCGAGCTCGCCGGGTGCCTGAGGAGCTCCATACAGATCTAATGTGTCTCTGGAGCCGGGAGATGCAGTGGGGTGATGCATCAGCCTGCAACTCCTGGCGGGCTGGGGAGCTCCGAGGTGCTCACTCATTCCTTACCGAGCGGGACGCGGGGTGGCTATAGGGCTGGGGATCCCTGCCAGCCCCGCGTGGGCACGCCATGGACAGGGCGAGCTTCAGGAGCTTATCAGAGGACTTTGTGACTCTCAAAACGGAGACAGGACAGAGGTTATGTTCTGCTAATGAGTTTATTCAAGGAGCTGACAGAGGCCAAACCATTTGTTAAACCTGGGAGACCGCTGTGGCCTGCAGGAGGACAAGCCTTTTCATCCTGAATTTCAACTTTGCTCTTTGTTAGTGCTTTCATGATTTCCCATAACCGCCTGTTGTGCGGGTGGGTGGCGAGTTTCATAGAACAATTCAGGGGCTTTTTTCTTCCGTATTGCTGGATAGGGGCTGTGTGAGAGCAAGGAGGGGAGTTGCTTAAATATAAGCAAGGTGTGATGTTCCAGGGGACATTGCAGCAAGCTTTTTCTTGAGCTCAGGTGCTGCTGCCCAGCGTGTGAGTTCAGCCCCTGGAAGTCCCCAGGGATTCCTGGTGCAGCTCACGGCATGCCCAGACCGGCTCTACATCGTTTGCCTCACTCCCACCCAGCCTTGCCCCTGGCTCCATAATCCCAAACTTGCCTGCTGGGGATTAACCAAGGCCCCCAAAGGCTGCCAAGTCTGGGGTTCGACTCCAAGCTCCCAGGGCAGAGTTGAACCTGACCTGAAGCCATCTCCGTGCTTGGGGTGTTCCGGTGTGTTTTGAACCCTTCAGGCTTGGATAAGGGCACGATGCTTCCAAGTGCTCTGCATGCACGTGGGGGAAGAGGCAAGGAATAATCCAGAATGCTGGGAAAGCAGTGTGAAAAATGCAATTTCCATAAACTCATAATTTTCTAATTCCTGTGGCTTTGGTAAAGCTTGGAAAGTGGTGGATGGATCCCCGTGGGTGACTTCGGAGGGTCTTGGCAGAGCTCCTGCCCCAGGACTCAGCTCCAGCTCACGCTGCCCTCTGCTAGGAAGGGGTTGTACGGGCAGTGGGGACGTGGCTGCCCGGTCCTCTTTTAACTGCAGTCTCTTTGCTGGCGTTGCAGCTCCCGAGGTGACGCAGGAGACGGTGGAGTCCCTGATGCAGAAGTTCAAGGAGAGCTTTCGCACCAACACGCCCATCGAGATTGGGCAGCTCCAGCCCGCGCTGCGCAGCACGTCCGTGGGGAGACGGAAACGCCGGAGCCGGCCCCGAGGTAGGCTGCCGCGGTCGCCAGCCGCTCCTCTGGTGCCCTGGATTTGGCCACGTCCACAGGAGTTTGGCTGGGGACGAAGGCAGGAGCTCCTTGGCCTCACTGCTGAGCATGGGGAACCCGGAGCTCCTTGGTGATGGGTGAAGAGGCGCAAACACCATGCAGCGTCCTCTGGATGGTCTGGTGGAGGTGCTTGGGAGTGGTGTCACCTCACGTTACGCCCCCCCCCCCCCCCCGGATTTATCCAGGTCTGCTGCACAACCAGGGTCCCTGCCAGCTGCCCCATCTAACCGAGGTTCGGTGGAGTGAAATACACTTTCTTGTCAAGTTTTTATTTCAGAGGAAAGAGTGAAGCTCATTTTGGCTCTAACTCCCATTGCTGGGGCCTCTCTTCGTTGCACTTTCCCAGTACTTAGAGTTTTTTGGGCCATTTTTTTAGGGGCCACACAGAGGGTGGGAGCAGCATTTCATGGCTCTGTAGGCTTGCGCCACACAAAAGCGTGCTGGAGGGCTGCTGAGTTGTATTTGTAACCTTGATTGCCATTGCCAGCTGCACCGGAGCAACGGGAGGAGGTTGGCTGGAACAGCCCCGTTAGCAGGATTGGTCCCTGCGTTGCCTCTCATCAAGCGAAACCACCTCCTCCTATTGCTATCGCTGCTTAAAACGGTGATGGCGTGGGCTAAGCGGTGAGTGCCGAGGCTGCGTGGAGGGTTTGGGTCCAGATTTCTAGCTGGGGATGAGGAGGAGGAGGTGTTGGGGTCCCTCCAGGGATGATGGGCAGGGACGTCCCTTGGCCGTGGGCTACCCTGTGCACTGCGGGTCTCTGTGGCAGTGCCAGAAACCGAGAAGGAAATACTTTTCTTTCTGTTTACTGTTGGTTTTGTTTTTCATTTATTTATGAGTCTGAAATGTGATCTTTTATTCTGGATACATTTTCCTGTAATACAGGCCTGGAGAGGGCTGCTTTTATTATAGCTCTGCTCATAAATTATTCACTTAGTGTGAAGAAAAAGTTCTGACTCTTTAACTGGTTTAAATTATTTGGTTTCTTTTCTAGTAATTATTCAAATACGTATATCTGGATTTTAGCGTGCGTGTGTGTGGGTGCTTTGCTGTCCACAGTGACTGTCTGGTGAAGTTTCCCTGACTCCCTGCTCCAGCCTCATGGTTTTTTTGTTTTTATCTCACTTTTAAACCTCTGGAAGGCAGGAGGCTTTTTGGTCATTAATGGAGCAAGTCAATTAATCCTTATGGCCAGGCTTAGGAGGAGACACGATGCCCAGCTGCAGGGAGAGCGTCTGGCTGCAGGGGAGCAGAGTGCAGCCCCGAGCCAGCCTGGCTTGTCCCCCATCTCTGGCGATACGCACCCTCCATCTCCCACCTCCCCAGGCTGGTGCTCCCCTGCCTCCCTGCAAATCCCCAGCTGTGCCAGAGCATGCCCCAGCGCCGTCTTCCCAAACCTCGCCCCATCGCCGCTATCCCCCTGGATTCCCTCTGCCCATCGGTGGCCACAGGAATAGTCAGTGGATACTGGGTCAAGAGATCCCCTTCGTCGCCCTCCATTTCTGCCCAGCTTGTGTTTCCTCTATACAGGGGTTGGAGATTGGCTCGTGCCCAACATCTCTGCTTGGGATGGGGAGCTGAACTTCCCCTCCCGCTGCGGTGACCCGCTCGGAAACCCAGCTGTGGTGCTCAGCCAGGTCACCCTCCCTCCCTCCCTCCCTCCCTCCCTCCCTCCCTCCCTCCCTCCCTCCCTCCCTCCCTCCCTCCCTCCCTCCCTCCCTCCCTCCTTCCCTCCCTCCCTCCCTCCCTCCTTCCCTCCCTCCCACGGCTGCTGCACGGGCAGTCCTCAGCCCTGTGCAATTACAGCTGGGCTGTCCAGCAGGTCCCCAGCAGCAGGCTCAGCCAGACTTGTGTTGGAGAAAACATACTGCCTCCCCTGGGGCCCTTGTGCCCTTCCCTCTGCTCCCGGTGAGGAAGGGGCCCCCTGGGAGCCAGAGCATGCCCAGCTGCCCAGCCTCAAATCTTCCCTGCTGTGCCCGTCGCCGTATTTTGCTCTCGGGCTGTCTCCCGCGGCGTTGGGCGTGTGTCTCGGGTATGCCAGGGTGCCTGCTCCGGGCAGCCTCTTGAACACCTGAATTGTGGGGCTGGGGAAGGGCTTTGGGGGTGGGATGCAGGTGATGGGGAGGAGCTGGGCACCAGCACCTCGAGCTGTTCTGGTCCTGAGCTGGTCGCGATGGTCCCAAAGGTGCTGCAGGATGGGTGGGGATGTCTCGCTGCACCCCCGTGCTGCTGGGCTCAGCTCCAGTAGAAGCGAGGAGGATGGCTGTAAGTGAAGGGCCCAGGTTAGCTGGGAAGGGGCTGCTGTGGGTGTTCCCTTGTCTGCACTGGAAGCAGGACGGGTACCCGCAGCATCAGTGCCCAACTTACCATGGTTTCCTTGGGTCTCTGTTCCTCCCAGCAGCTGCTCTGCAGATGGTTGCGTGTGCTGTCAGAGGTGGTGGGGAGCTCTGTCTGGCCTTAGTTGCCCAAGGCATAATGTACCCCATGGGCTTCAGGAGGGGACTGTGACTTTGAGTGTCTCCACCTACGGGGGAGCCCTCACTGGCACACCCTAGGAAAAAGATTATAAGGTCTCACTCCCCACAGTCCCATCCCATCCTCTTTTCCTTTTAATTTAAATTTCTTTTCACTTGTCAAAACTGTGGCCAGGCGCTGCTGCTGAGGCTGTATCCATGCTTTTCCCTCTCCTCTCCCGTGCTGGAGGTTTTGTTTTTACAGCCCGCAGTTAATTGTCCCTCCAGCGGGCGAGCAGTTGGAGTGCTATCAAACATTAAGGTTAAATGATGATATCACAACTCGCGATGTTTGCATTTTACATCCAATTGCAAACACAAACCCTTCGCCTCATTAATCCTTTGCAGTCCGTGAGGTTTTTTTTCCCTCCCCCTAAATGAAATTGTCCGTTTGGGATGCATTTATTTCCTTTTAACAGCCCTGTGACAGTTCCACCGATGGAGTTTGCATCCAACTTTGTTACTGGGTAGTGACAAGTTGGCCTGATGGATGCATGTGTGTAATTATTTTCTCGCAGTTCGATTTAATTAATGCTTAACCTCATCAGAGCCCTGCAGTTGGAGCGCTCTCCCCGCAGGAACCGCGCGCAGCAAAAGGATTTCCTTATGGAAAGGCTCCGAAAGGGCTCCGAGTGCCGCTCCTGCAGCAGCACGGGATAAACCAAACCAGAAAACAACCAACCCACCTCCCCGGCCCAACAAAAACAGATCTGGGACAAGCTTTGCCTTGCTTCGCTTCCCTGCACTAAGTGCACTTAAACTGCTGCCTATTGCTTGTCATTAAATCTGATTCTGCACTAAGTGTTTCTAACAGCTCTGGGAAAGGTCGTATTTTGCCAAGATGATTGAGTTTAAAAAAAAACAAACCCCCACACCACCCTCTCCATTTACAAGTACCATATAACTTTATTTTGTCTAGTGCCTTTTTCATACAAACTTTCTCCCCAAACACTTTTATGGAGTGAAGCACGTTTAGAGTTTATAAATAATAGAGGGAGAGCGAGGATGATAAGAGCTGAGGTGCAGGAGGGGTGGGCTGGAAGGAGGATATCTCTGCTGAGGGCTGGCAGCGTAGAAGGGAAGGATGCTGCGTCTGAAAGGGTCTGGATTCACTGGCTCCCAAACTGCAGCCAGGCTGGTACTGGGAGCATCCCAACCCAGCTGCATCAGAGCGGGGCTTAAACTGGGAAGCGATGCCCTGGGAAATGTGGGGAGAGGCAGTGGTGCAGGGACCGAGGATGCCTTGGCTGATGGACCACCCTGTGCGCCCGCCCCAGGGGCTGGGGGGTGTCTAGGTGCAGGGCTGGGAGGTGGCCTTGGGGGGAGGCCTGTCTGCGCAGAGAGGGGGTCTGGTGCCCTCTCCTGGGGCAGGCCTTTAAAAACACCCTGGCTTTGAGAATAAATAAGCAATTAAATAAATCCTTCTGCCTGAGGCGGGATGGCGCTGTTCATCAGGGTTGCAGCTTCTTGTGTTTTAGAGGTCTTGGTTGTGCCATGAGTTACCCCAAGTTACCCTCGGGAGGAGAGCCGGGCTCACCCACAGTCCCTGCTTTTGCCAGGACACCCCTGCCTCCCCTGTCTGTCTGTCCTGTAGTGCCCGTGGAGCATCGTGTTTTGTTGGCGAGGCTTTTTTGGGGTTCAGCTGGGACCTTTCACCTCATCTGAGTCAAAGCATCACATCCAGCTCCTTGAGATGGTTCTTGGTGAAAGTAAAACCCGTCAGAGCTGTGCAAAGGCTGGGGTCTGGACTCAGTGCAATCCCAGTTTTCTGTGGCGGAAGCCGCGGGGTCACCACCTGGGTGTCGCAGCACCTGCCCCGGGGTGGGTTTTCTGGCCATAGGCAGAAAGAGAAAGGAAGATCAATGAGGAGGAAGAATTTTCAGCAGCTGAAGCCAGCATGCGTGCCTGTGTACCCCTGCTGCAATGACAAACCAGAGCAGAGCGCTTCATTTTTTAAAGGGCTTTTTTTCTTTATCCTTTTTTCGTGTTGACTGGACACATTTCAAAAGAAAACGTTTGCGTTTGTTTTTTCTCCCTAAAATTGCGTCTAATTTACGTTCCTCTGGTCACGTTTGTTTTTTTCAGTTGGCTGGTGTGCTTTTTGGGGATAAATGAATGAAACAAAAAATCTCCCCTTAGCTAATTGTATGGCTCCTCGTCGCCCTGCCAGCCCTCGGTGCGCGGACCTCGCGGCAGTGCTGGGGAGGAGGGGATGGGGGCTCATCAGCTCGTTTTCACTGGGAAGCCTGGGAGCAGAGGGACTCGTTGGACACCCAGGAGACTGTGTTCCACGGGGCAAGTGGGCGCGGAGGTGGAATGAACGGAACGGGGTCGAGCAGGGAGGTGGTGGGTCTTGAGTGCTGTGGTGTGCAGGGTTTGGCCCTTGCTCTGGAGGGGTGGGGTGCACGGGCACAGATGTCATCCAGGGGGACAAATACGAGCTCCCACTTCTGTTACAACATCTAGCTTGGAGGGATTAAGTATCCGAGGTTAACCTGGCCTCAGACAGGAGTTCTCCAAAGAGCTTCTGTTACTTATTTCTTTATTTTAACTTGGTTTTGATTTGTTTTGCATCCATTTGGCTTCCCTGAGACGCTCTGTAACCTCTTGGCTTTGGGGAAGGGATTTAAAATGTCACGTTTGCTTTTTTTTTAAAAAAATGACAGAAATGCGCCTTTAAAAATACACGTGGTTCTGGCTAACAAAAAGTCTTTGGGGATAACAGAGCCCTCTAATTCCCAAATTTTATTTCCTTAGTCCCTATTGAGCGTTAAAGCTACCATCTTTAATTATGCCATAACGAGAGGTGTTTGCCTTGGCACCCCGCCTTGCTCCCCGCTAAATTAATGTCGGGCTCAGAATGAGCGCCCTACCCTGGCGCGTGGCTGAGCTGCGATCTATTTGAACGGATTAACGAGCTTGTAAATCTGCAAACAGGATTAGAGGCGAGAGCATCCTCCTTGAGCTCCCCCTCCTCGGCTGGTCCCCAGGCGGTGGGGCAGGAGGCAGGGAGAGCAGGCGAGGAGGGGGAGCTTTGTTTTTTCTTAAATCTAAATGACGGGGTATAAAAGGGGTGTAGCTCCTTGGGGGAGCTGCTGGGAGAGTTGCTGGTGCGTTACGGGTACCTGGTGCTACGAAGCTGCTGTTTCCCTGTCTTCCCTCTTTTAAACATCTTATTCTGCTTTGTAATCGGTTGTGGCGATTAGAATCCTTTTTCTGTTAGCTGGTGTTTTTTCCTTTCTCTTTTTAAAGCAGAAAGGAGTGCTGACCAGGCAGGGCTGCTTGGCTTTAGCTGGCTGCTCTCCCTGTTCATCCCCACCAGCAGCTGCACATGGGGGCTCTCTGCTATGAGCGTCCTCAGCCCCATCGTGAGCATCCTTGGCCCTGCCGTGAGCATCCTCAGCCCCGTGCCCCGGTGAGCAGCCTGCCACAGAGGCCAGCCAGTGCAGCTGGTGCCAGGACATATTGCCCCAAGTCCGAGAATTATCACAGGGATGCTTCAGCAAGATTTTGGGGCCAGTTAAACATGAAATCAGGTTCATGGTGGAATCAGTTGAGGATCAGCGCTCCTGCATCCTACGGGCTGCCTCAGCTGGGCTGTGGGACCGCCAAAACTACTACCAAGATGTGTTCCAGCATCCTTGGCAGTGTGACGGGGTAAAAGGGCGTCCCTTGCAGCCATTCCTCTGCCCTGAGCTCGTGTTTCCAGGCTGACCTCTGCCACCGCGTGTTGGGTCAGAGGAGATGTTTCTGCTGCGGGCTGGGGACCTGCGCCGGGTCTCCCAACTCCTGTATTTATACATCCTGCGTAGTGCTGGGTAATCAGAAAATGCAATATCGCTGTCACCAGCTCTCCGAAGACATCCAGCCTGAGTAATTTAACATGTCAGCGCCATCCATCACGGAGACGCAGCCGGCAAACAAACGTGGAGCGGCCAGAGGGGGCTGGAACGGTGGCTGGTGGAGCGGCTGCTGCCTGCACCGGCTGCCTGGTCACCTTGGCAGCGTGCGAGAGTGGAGCAGGCGATGGAGATCACCGCCTCTGTCCACCCCCGGCCACCTACCCGCACAAAAGCAACCAGGTCTGGCTCACGGGAGGGTGGGAGAAGGATGTGCCATGTCCTGCCTGCACAGGAAATATCCAGGTCCCTCTCCTGGGTAGAGGAGATGCTCTGCCAAGCTCCCGGGGGAAAACCCTCCCATAGCTGGCGTCTTTCTCCCAGCCCTGGGTGCCTCCGGCAGCAGAAGAGCCTGGGGCAGCCCCTGCTCGGTGGGAGAAGGAGGTGTGCAGCAGAGCTGCAGTCCTGGCCAGTTGCCCAAGGGCCTGTGTTAGAAGCCCAGGTTAATTAAGATTTTCCTTGCTAATGCAAATAAGCCTTATTGGTTTTACCATTCTGCTGTGCCCTTCAGAGCCCCCGTCCCTGGGTGCAGGTGTATCATGACATCAGATGTTCACTGTGATACAGGGGCCTGAAGAGGGGCTGACAGTGGGTTATGGTTTGGGTTGCAAGTCTGTAAACCCCCCCAGACCCTGTGTCCAAGCACTAAACGCTGCTGGCTGCAAGCACTGACCCCTCCATCTGCTTTCAGGAGGAAAGGAACTGGTGGAGCCTCTTCCTACCCTCCCTGTTGAGACCCCCCTGAGGGCACTGCACGGCCAGGTTGGGGCCTGGATGGGGCAGGAGCCACGTGCTGAGCTCCTGGCATCCCTATGGCTCCTGCCAGCCACCTCTCATTGCAGTGATTCAGGATTTCAGAGGGCAGAAGGCACTGCTCGTTTTCTGTTCTCCTGCCAAGAAGTGGGGAAATTGTGCTTCTGCCTAGAATAAAAGGTTTTTTAAAAACAGTAAAATATTTTAATGGCAGTTTAAAGGGCCACTGTCAACCCCTTGAGGCCTCTTTGCTTTAAACTCTGCAAGGATTGAAGGACTTCTGCCAGTTAGAGTCTGTGCTGCTTTTTAAGCATCTGTCGCTCCTTGGTGGGGCTGGTGGCTGACGTGAGCGGGGCCCCTCCAGCACCTCACACCGGCTCCAGCTCCGGGACAGAGATACTGGGTAAACCACGAGCCAGCCCTGCTCCTGGCCACAGCTGTCGGTGCCGCCGCTGTCGGGATGGGTGCTGCTGGCCATTGTAACGAGCTGGTGGGCCAAAGTGGGCGCTGAGGGAGGGAAATGGGACCCTTGCCATGCAGGGGGGTCCCAAGAGCCCCCCAAGTGCTGTATTCCCCCCGTGTCTCTTGTCTCAGCTGGGTTTGCTTTGAAGCAAGCACCTAAAATTTACTGTACTTCACCATGTGGGTGACCTTGGGAAAAGGAGCTTCTACATTCAGAGGTTTTATTTGTAAATACATTGCAATGCATTTGTAAAATTCATTCCTGAGGGGAGGAAGCATCTTATATTTATGTTGCAATTGGCACCATGGGGACTTGATTCACGACAAGGGCAATAAAGAACCAGCCAGCTCATGAGTGGTAAAAGCCCCCAGTTGATTTTGGTGACCCCAAGCAGAGCACCTGGCCTGGGAGCAGTGGATGCTGGCCAAACGCAACAGCTCTGCCGAGGAGCTCCTGGCTCCCCCCCGCTGCTGTGCATCCCAGCTGACAGGGCTGATTTTTTCCTCTCTATTGCTTGCAGGTGGGATCGGGTTTGGACGTGCCAAAGGAAACTCTGGCTCTGAGGCGGACGATGAAACCCAGCTAACCTTCTACACTGAGCAGTATCGAAGCCGGAGGCGAAGCAAAGGTACAAAAATTATACAGGCACCTGTGACAAACGTGGGTGTAAGAGGCAAAAAACAGTTGAGCACCTTGACTGTTTCCATGGGTGATGCTGTCTGATACTGCATGAGCCTAGTAAGGACCGCCATACCAGGCTGCAGTGGTAAGGACATCCCAAGGTGTGCTGTCTGTGCGATGCAGCACCGTGTAGGAGCCATAAATAGCATTTCCTGGTGATGTTGCTGAGGTTCTGGGTTTCTTTGATGATTTCTAGTATCAGTTACATTGCACATGCCCTGGCACTTCCCTAAAGCTGCATTGGCACGTGGTGACCATGTTCGTCATCGTCCTGGCACCAGTGCAGCTGTCAGGGATGGTCACCTTGGCAATTCCTTGCTCCAAACTCCTGTTTTCTGCCCTTTATTTCCCATGCAGAGCATCCGTCGGACAGAAATTTCCCAGCCTTCCTCTCGGCACAAAGGCAATTAAAAGGAACCAATTAAAAATGAGGGCTGGGGTAGGGATTTGTAGATCGGCATCCCTTGAGGCTTTTTTGTGTGTTAGAAGAGCTGAGAAACTGAAATATCATCTGCAGTTGGAAATTAGTGTCCATGTTTCCTCTGGTCACATCACGGTGGATTGTTTTTGCTCGGGACCCTTGGACCAAGCTCTTTGTAGAGGATAGGGCGAGCCTCGCTGCTGCTGCTGCATTTGAAAAATCACTGTCAGGAAATAACTACGCTGGGAAGCAATCTAAAAATTGCACAGTGGGTCTGCTCCCTTCATTTGTTTTCTGTATTAAGCCGGGCATCGGCAGAGCGCAGCATGTCAGATAGATGCCTGTGCCCGCAGCAGCAAACGTGGCCCCATTTGTTTCAATGATTAGGCATTCCGATAAATGCTCGCAATGTGTTTATTTGAATGTGAAATTACCTCAACACCTCTGATCAGCTTGATGATTGCACATGGGTATAAACACAGGCATGCACAGGGGTGTATTGCGTTTGTTCCTGCCGAATGGCAAAGCATTCCCCTTTTTTTTTCCTTTTCCATGAGTTTTAGAACCACGAGAAGTTCTCACCGAGTTTAAAATGAGCTTTTGATGAAAAGTAGGGGAAGAATTCGTGAGTTAAGGATACCTGTTGCAATATGAACATAGCTGTGTTACGGGTAAAATGATTTGCGAGAGAAGGAAGAAACTGGTCGTCTTGCAAACAGAGACAAAAGAAATGGTCCTGAAAAATCGGTGGCACGGGGAAAATTTCCCAAATGCTGATGTAGTTTTTTCAATAACTTACTCTGAAATACTGGGCTGGGTGAAAGTCCTTGGGTACTTTGGAAAAGTTGCTGGAGATTGGGGTCTTCTTTTTTTCCAGCCACCAGAAGTGCATGAGCAAGGTGTGGAAAGCTGTGTTTTAATGAAAAGCAGACAAATCTTTGCTTTCTTGCCGCCTTGATGCCATTCCCCATGAGTTCAAGTGCTCTGTCAGTCTCTCGAAACATGCTTGTGCTATGTGCTGGGTACAAAGATATGCTTATTGACAGATACGTTGGCTTTGGGGTGTTTGTTTAAGCTTCTTTGTAGGGCAGATACAAAGGAGTAGATAAATAGGATGAATTCCTTTAATTTTCATTGAATAAGCTGTTGTTCACCTGGGCAGCTTTGATGGCTGGGTTTGAAGGGAGTTCAGGAGGAAGAGCTGCCTCGCACGGTTGCAGAGAGCTGGCTGTTAGATCTACGTTGGTGTTGGAGTGATGCTGTGAGAACCTGGTGTGTTCGTGTTCGGTGGTGGCTAACCGAGGGAATTGTCTTGCATAAAGTCCCCATTGTATTTCCCCTCCTGTCTAGCTAAATTTCGCCAGCGCTGCGTCCTTGAAAGGAATTTTCCATTAGACTTTCATTGACTCTTCTCTCCCTCGTGGAAGGAAAGCAATAGCTTAGTGGGAAGTCACAGTACCGAACTCATAATTACAAGTTCAGCAAAGATCCATAATTGGATGAGATCATAACTCTAATAGAGAAGGATGCATCGTCAGATACGGTTAATTCTTACAGTGATGTTCCCGTATTGATTTCGCTGTGCTTACGTGCTATTGTAGGTGCCGTGAGATAGTTATCAGGTCCAAGGAGAGAGATTCTTTGGGGTTTCTCTCCTCGGATTAGGTTTTGCAGGATTGCGCTTAATTACTGATACCGTCAAGGCATTGATCCCAGCCGATGCAATGGGATTTTTCCACTTAGGTGGTGCATAGGCTCAGTTTTACTTTGAGCTTTGTTGAATTCAGCTGGTTAAAAGTAGTTGTGGGCTTTGTCTCCTGTAAAAGAAAGACTGCAGTTTTCATAGTGCCTTGGCAAAGGTAAATTAGAGGGACGCTCCCATAGGTAAATACTGAGCAAGGGAGAGCTTTTTCTGGTAGCTCAGGACCAGGAGACTTGTTGATATCTGCTTTTCAATGCTGGAATACATGGGGAAGTAAATCTGATCAATCTGGGCACAGAGGCAGGGCCGGCCGATGTGTGGCTGCACCACACATCTTCCCAGGTTCTAGGTCTGTGGGATCCCCTTACACTTCTGCTCTCATGTCTTTGGAAAGTCTCCAAAGACTTTGGAAGTTAAAGAGGGGGAGAGCGTAAGAAATAATGCAGGAGAGGCTTTCCCATGGAGCCTTGGTCCTTTGCTGTTGGGCTCAGGCCCATTACTGGGATTAGAGCTGGGAGAAGCAGTGCTGGTTACTGGTGTCTCTGGGGAGCTGGCTCATGCTAAGAAGGGCTCTGTTCATACCTGTCTTCAGCGAGGCATCAGTTTCCTTCACCATGGCCCTGGGCCCATGCCCACGCCGGCTCTCCGCTCTCTGCTTCTTTTTGATGGATCAGTGTGGCCTCCGCTCTGGGTGGCAGCGCTGACAGCAGGGTTGCAGTGCAGTCCCAAGGGAGCTGGAATTTGGACTTCATGTCCTGCTTTTCCAAGTGAAACAAGTCCTGAGAAGGCTGTCAGGCCATGCGGAGCTCCGTGCTCGAAGGCAGGAGGGGCGCTCAGCTGGGGCCAGGGGTGGCTGGTTTGCTTCTTTCTGCTGACCCCCATTACTGGCTCCACGAGATTTTCCAGAAATGAGGTTTTCTTGCAACATGTTTGTAACAGGTTTGTGTGCTCCAAGACTCTGCTTGCGGGGTGCAGGGGGGATGGCTGTCCCCTCTCCTACGCCCCTGGGAGAATTAGGAAGCGTGGGAACCCCCCCCCCCACGTGACCGCCGTAGTACTCGGATGGCTTTTGTCTCCAGAGCTGTCAGTCATCCCACCTTTCCCCAGCACTGACATCTCTGCGAGAGAGAGCCTGCCAGTGTTGTAGAGATGCTAATCTACATCCCCAGCTGCCCATCACTGGTGATATCAAGCTTTGATACTTACTCAGCTCCTCTCGTCTCCTGAGCAGTGTGGAATGTGTTCAGTCAGGTCCGCCTCTGACTTTGAGAGGAAAATATTAGTAGCAAAAATAAAAGCCCAAACCAAACAGGGAAGCAGAGCCCTGTGCACAAACCTTGCTTTGCACAGTGCATTGCTCCTGCTCCATCCCTCCTGCTCCGGAGTGGTGGTTGTCTCCTGCCCAGCAAAATATATTCAGCTCTGGGTCTGACTTTGCAGCCCTGAGCTCCTCAGGTCGCATGAAGTGCCTGCCCGATGGCTGTTGAAATAGAGAGAAAGGCTGGTGGGAGAAAAGCAGCAGCATCGTAACTCCAAGGCCGTATCGGGCTCCCTGCAGCGGTGGGCTGGGCCCTGCGCTCTGTGATGCACAGCTCGTCAAGGACTCCGTGAGTCTAAGGAGCCCCTCCGGCTCGCCGGTGGGGAGGGGGGAGGCGCGAGCGAGCCTCCCCCGCCTCAGTCTGCTTCCTCGGCCCTGGAGCAGCTGCTCTGTAACACAGAACTGTTCCTGCTCTTTTAAAGCCCTTCTAGGAGA
Organism: Phalacrocorax carbo; assembly: GCF_963921805.1. Lineage (NCBI taxonomy): Eukaryota > Metazoa > Chordata > Aves > Suliformes > Phalacrocoracidae > Phalacrocorax > Phalacrocorax carbo. The sequence continues at coordinate 9,155,689 of NC_087530.1, forward strand.
AGGTTTCTAAGGGATAAATGAAGGGTAAATCGTCATCGCTTCGGGTCTGCAGAGCAGATGCTGTGCAGCTTCCTGAGGAACCTGAGACAGGGGAAGCGAAGGAGACCCTGTGAGGGGCTAAGCACCCCGATCCCATGCTTCTTGGAGACCTGCAGAATCTCTGGCCCCTCCTGCTCCCCAGCCGTTGTCCCTGTGTCTGAGCCGCTGGGAGCTGCCAGGAGCCACCACGGCTGCTGGTGAGCCCCTGGGGCTGGGGCGTGGGCTGATCTCCACCCCCCCGTGAAGCACAAAGGTCAGGTACAGAGAGTTGCTGGAAACCTGGGAACAAAGCAGAGCGCTGGGTGCGAGCGCAAAGCGATGCTGTTGGTACCATGATGTGCTGAAGCGCACCCAGCACGGTGACCCAGCTGGGATCTCTCATTGAATGTCCTCAGCTGGCTGCTGCTCTTCAAACAGGGCTCTGGCAGGCATCTGCTTCAGCCCGAGCTGGACGACCCCCAGCCCATTCCGTCATGCTTGGGTCTGGGATCACTTCGGTCCTCTCCGCATCATCTCGGTTGCAGCCTCTTAAAAGAGGAGGGGGGAAATATCCCACCCTGTTTGCATGCATTGCTTGCATCCAGGTGGTACCTTCCCGTCCCAGCAAGCTGCTCCCATCCCAGGTGAGCTCCCCAACACCCCAGGGAAGGGGGGGACGTGGGTTTGGGATGCTTCTTGGCTGAGGTCTCCATGAAAAAGGCGCCCGGCTGTTTCCGTACCACACAGTGATGGTTTAGACAAATTAGCAGAGTCCAATTATGTAGCTAGGATTGGTGTCAGCCGCGCGTGTGTGCGCACATGTGTACGCCTTGCTGGCTGGTGAAGTCTTCTGAGGGCTGTTAGAGAAATGAGAAGCTGAGCTTTGATCTGCCTCTGTGTTTGGTGTTTAAAACAAGGCCTCTTATAAGGGAATATTAGGTATTCGGAGTCTGTTACATACAAGGAATCTTCGCTTTGATCCTCTCCTGTCTCCGGAGGCAGCAGACACTTATTATTTCATGGGGAACTAAACGAAATGCAGAATGAAATTTGGGTGCTGCTCTCCGTGCTCTGGCAGTGCCCCCAGCCCCGCCAGGGCTGAGCAAACGTCATGAGCAGCGTGTTGCCCCAGCTCTGCCGTGGTCCTCAGGGTATTGCTCCCCCCGGGTCCGCACCGCCTCGGGCTCGCCATGCCGGCAGCCTTCAAACCGGGGAGGGGATGCTTTCAGGAGTCAAAGGGACACAAAAGGTGATAAAGCAAACATGTTGGTTTGGGTTGTTTATAGTAGCAAGAGGGAGCAATGGGTCTGTCCATGCCTCGTGCTGTCTGTCTGTGCTCGGGGAGCCTTCTCCCTCTCTGCTGGCGCTGGCAGCCCCGTGCAGCTCAGCTGCTGTGTGTCCCCTCCTCGTGTGGTCAGCCCACAGCACGGCCAGCCGTGCCCCAGCCCCTGCAGCGCTGCACGACTGGCTTCCCTGGGAAGGGGACACACAGCCGCTCGCTGCGGGGACAGACGGACGGGTCAGGGCTGGTGTCTGGCACACACCCGCTGGTTTGTGGCACATGGCGCTACGCTGCTCTCTGCGAGGCCAGGGAGGAGCACCCCAGAGGGGACAACTGGTGTCTCATATGACCCAGAGACCCCTGAATCTCTGAGGATGAGACCTTCATGACACAAGTCTCATTTTTACCTCCCAGAGCACTGGGGTACATCCACCCCCCGCAGCTGCACCCCTGCAGCACAGCCCCTGCACAGACCCCTGTGGAGCCCCAGGGCAGTGGTGCCGATGAGGGATGCTGTAACTTTCCAACCTTTCTTGGCTCTCAGAAGCTGTCATGGATGGTGTTTTTCCAGCAAGCAAACAAACGTGGTGCTTTTGCATGATGGCTTAATTTTGCTCGCAGAACAAGCAGGCACTGCATCAGCAAATGAAACCCACCCAGCGCCCCTCGCCATCCCTATTAGACTCCGTCTGTGCAGGGAAGCTGGGCTGGGGCGGCTCCAGCCGCCTCTTTGGTTCCGTAAGTCCCCGGTGGCTGTAGGTACGGGGGTGCACACGTGCTTCTGCCCATGCATGGGCACGTTCGTGGGGTAATGAGGTTATGGGGAGAGGGGCTGCTGCAGGGAGCTGGTTGCAGAGCGTGAGCTGGGGAGCAGAGGGGTCCGCAATTAAAGCAGTTGTGGTGCCGTGGCAGCCGCAGGCTCTTTAACTTCCCCGGACTGCGCTAGAGATAACAGCTTTTACATCTGTTCCTGGAGGCAGTGTGGGTCTTTCTATTTATTTATTTATTTTTTGATTGTATCTGATACAGCCTCAGCGAGTAATTGAGTGTTTGAGAGTGAAAAATTATCTCTCCGGCTTGGCCCTTATCTTGACAGCAAAGCAGCACTTTTAATTTAATTTTGTTCAGAGCATGTGGGTAACAAATTTCACTAATCGCTCTGCTGTCGCCCTCCGCATGGTAACGAGTCTCTTGTTTCCCAGGAAGCAGAACATAAACATGGTGCTGGATGCGGGTGGGAGGAGGGCGAGGGTTAGCGCGGGCTGGAAAATGAAGACGCATTTCGGCACCGATGCTTGGCGCGCCCGTGACGCGATGGATTTGTCTTGTGGCTGGAGCAGGAGGAGGAGTGGGAGGAGGCACAGGGTGGTGGATGTCACACTGTGCTGGTGAAGCTCGCCCTTGCGCAGCGTTTGGCTGCGGGGGAAACTGAGGCACGGAGGGGACATGCCTCAGCCCTGGGGAGCTGTTGCAGAGCAGAGTTTTTTAGTCGCGCTTTGCATCTATTCCAAAAATAACGGAGGGAGGGGAAAGATGACGTGTCTGGCTTTGGCGATCCCAGCCCACTTCCCAGGTCCCAGGCGGCAGCGCGGCTCTGCCTGCGGGGCGGCGGTGGGAGAGCGGACAGGGCCTGGATGGGCGGCGGGGTGGAGGTCCAGCAGCGACGGGCCGCTCGCCGGGTGCTGGGGCATCTCCTGCCAGGTCCCAAGCCCTCCACGGCGGCCTGGCCCCAACCCCAGCTCCCTCCTGGTCTCCAAAATCAGTTTGGCTGTCTGGCCAGCCCTTGACTCGCCAAGTGCAATCCTACCTGAGCTGTGACTCAACACGAGCTATTTCCTAGATAATGATTACTTTTTTTCTTTTTCCTGTAGGAATAATGTTTTCATTACACTGTATTGAAAATTGCTTTCCCTCCTCCTTAAAATGAAGCCTTCCACTCAGATTTGCCTTTGTATTTGTATATTGTAAAATTGGGACTCATTTGGAGTTTAAAACAAAAAAAGATCAGGCTTTAATTCCACGAGAAGTGTTTCCATTGATTTGCGTGAAAGAAAATTCCAGTGCAGGCAATCTCTGCCTTTAAATATGTAACTGTTTCTTTAATGTGATTTTATCTCAACTGATTCAGCACCAAGAACATGAAAGCAAAACTGACTTCATTGATTTTAATTGTCCATGCCCAGAGAAATGCAAAAAACATAACAGCGCCAGGAAAGCAAATCGGGTTTGCACAAATTCTTCCCCGTTTGCTGTGCCAAGGGAGGTCTAAGACAGGAGGGCAGGAGACCCTGCCAGTGGTGAGCCTGCCTGTGGCGATCAGGGCTGGTGGTGATGGGGCTGGGGGTGGTGACCCTGGCGCTGATGGGGCTGGGGGTGGTGCTGGGGCTGGGGGTGGTGACCCTAGTGGTAGCGATGCTGACCCTGGTGGCGATGGGGCTGGTGGGTCAGCAAAGACCAGCATCTCAACCTGTGCCACCTTAGTCATCTCCATTTCCCCCCTCCCCTCTGCTGCCCCTTCCTTGCCCAGCCTTCAAAGCCTTTCCCTTCCCTCCATTTCCCCTCTTCCTCCTCCTCCTGATTGAAATTTGCTAGCGGCATCTCCCTGCAAGCTGCAGGCATGGTGTTTTAGAGCAAAGGGGGAGCACCACTGGCAACTGTATAAATAGGACGTAAATACATTTATTCAGTACATGAGGCATTAAAACTCCAGGAGAACATAAAGAGCCGAGGCTCACTCCTCTTGCAGGAGGAGCGCAAGAGCTCGCTGGGGCGAGCGGCGCAGGCTGTGGTGCGCACTAGAGCTCAGCCACCGAGCCCTTGACCTTGCCGCAGGGTCCGACAGCCTGACCCTGACCTCCCTGTGGCCCTGCCACCCCTTGGCATCCTCCTTTTCCTGACCCACACCCCAGGACGGACTTTTTCTGCAGCCCCCTGTGCCATACCAGAGGACGCGTCAGCTAATTGCTAGTGGGTAATTCATAAATGTTAATAGTATTAATCTGATTCAGTGTGTGCTTAGCAAGATCAAATCCTCTATAAATCCAGAAGTGTCTGATCTCACCCTCCTGCTGCACAACGCAGCCGTCTTTCCTCCCTGCTTCCCCCCTCCCCTCCCCTTCTTGTGTGCACCCTCTCTGCCTTCTTGGGGGTGAAAGGGGTCTCCCCCGGCACGGGGTGGGAGCAAAGCTGCCACTTCGGGGCCGATCCCATCCTGCTGGCTCTGGGGCAGCCCTGTGCCCAAATCCTGACCCAGATCCAGACTCTGGATGTGAGCACCTTCACTCGGGATTTGTCCGAAGCAGCGATGGAGAAGGTGCCAGCTCAAGGAGAGGCTGAGGCCGGGCGAGGTAGAGAGGGTCTGCAATGAAACGCCTGCTCGTACTCTCACCCCGCGGCCTGCGGGCGTTCATTGCATCAACGTCCATCGCCTTCTGAGAGAAGCGCCTTGGGGCAGGGCGGTCCGTGAAGGCTTGGTAGGTACTGTGGTGTGGGAGAGCTGGAAGGAGGATGTCCCATCCCATCCCGTGTGTCTGGTGTACTGGAAAAAGAGGGACCATCCTGAAGTGGAAGGGGTGGGGAGGCCGTGGCGAGGGGCAGAGGCTCAGGGCAGGGAGGGGAGATGGTCCCTGGCGGGGCCGTGTCCCGTGGCAAGAGCCACCTGCCAACGCCGCTGCTCATCTTAATTGGCGTTTGATTTGATTCAACGCGATCTCCTGCTTGTAAAACACCTTGAGATGTTTCTGTGTGTGAGGGTGTCCTGGAAACGCTGTTGTACCGTATTAATGAGCCTCTGCTTGAACATAAAGAAGGATCATTAGGAGCGCCCAACTGACATGGCAGCAGCAGCAGCGTGCGTCGGGAGCAGCGTGGGGAGGCGAGAGGGGCTGCGGAGGGCTCGCTGCCCCCCGGGGGTGCCGGAGGAGCCGCTCACCCCGCGCCGGGCGCTTCTGCATGCGGCACGGCACAGCGGCCGGGCGCTGGTGGCTGCGCCGCACGTTGCTAAGCAGTCCAGGCACTCGCTGCTCTGCCACTCGGTTTCCCCAGCCCCATCTTCCTTGGGCGGCAGAAATACATTTTAATGTCCAAGTAGCCGCGAAACATTCTGTATTATGCTATTATCTCCGGGGGGGTGGCGAAGATTGCAAAGCACTTGGTGTTTAACACCCACATATGGCTAACACCATGGGCTGTGTTGATAAAGATGGGGTAATTAAAGTTTATTTTTTTTATAGACTAATCTCCCAAGCATGTATTTATGAGCCTGATTTAGAAACATCATATTACCAAGAGTGCGGGATATTTGTGTTGCTTGTAAATCCATATGTGTTCTGAACATGCCTCTTTTGTTTTTTTTCCCTTAAATTTAGGCAGCACTGCCAATATTAAAGAAATGAGCTCGGGGTTTTGGTGGTTCCCCCCCCCTCCTCGTCCTTTAGGTGGGCAAGGCAAGTGTACAAAGCAGCGAGTAATTAACTGCATGAGGAAATGATATTTCAAAGGAGACAGAGTGCATTTGGAGGGGCTGTTTGCAGAGTGTTTACACCAGTGGCTTTGAATTTATCTTCATCTTGCAGCAGGTGCAAAATCTTCAGGGGAAGGTGGCGCTTTGCAGGCTGTTTGAGCTGTCTGCAGAGGGGCCCGCATTTCTCCGGGAAGCCGGAGCCGGGCTAATTGGCACTGGTGCTTAAGGGGGGAAAAGTCCTGGATGGGAAAGGTGGTGGTGGCAGGAGCCCCTCTGACCACAGCCCTGGCTAATCCTCTTGTCTTCCAGTCTAATTAAGCTGCCGTTAATTGGATCACTAGCAGGAAGCATCTCAGGTAAGATTCTGCCCTCAAACGGAGCAGTTTGCCTCTCCTTTCTACTTCTCTCTCCTTTTCTCTCACAGGCTGGGGGAGAGGTTATTTTTGCCCATTTAGGAAGAAGTAATTTCTTCTTATTCTTCATCCTTGTCGTGTGTCCTGCCTGCTGCTCTGCCCGCTCCTCGGGTCTGCCTCTCCAGTGAGCCCCCGTGGGCCATCGCTTTCCCCCTAAGACAGCCTGGCTGAGCACTCGGGCACCCGCTTGCTCTGCTGCAACCATCCAAAATACAACAGAAACATGCTGAATTTAAAGTACAGAGAGGCCATCTCAATATATGAAGGATTTATTAGGGCAGAAGAATCTGGGGAGCGAGTTTAGTCACAGCTGTTCCTGGTCGCCACCTTCCTCTTGGGCATTTTGGACCCCACAGGACCCAAACAAAGACTTGTGTTGGGTGCTGAGGCTCTCTTCTGAGTCCAGTCGGCCGTCCATGAAGGCCTTGCATTCCCCCCCAGGCTTCCTCCTCTTGATAAAGGAGTGGAGGTTGATACTAGCTTGTCCAGTGGACCTGGCTTTGCAAATCTGCACTTTAAACACCTCCTTGGATATCTGGAGATGACAAGGAGTGGAGGGAAAGAGCAGGCTTCACCCAGGTAGAGCTCCCATCGCCAGTGTAGTGGTTTATCCTGGTGTTGCCTGAGTTACAGAGGTGGTTTGGACATCCAAAGAAGGAATGGGTCATTTTGTCTCGCATCCTGAACAGAAGCATCAAGCCTCAGTGAACCCATTGAGGTTGGTTTGATTAGCAGTGGCTTGCTAAGAATACATTTGCTTGTGGTTTTAGAGGCCTGGCATGAAGCTGTTTATCTCCAGATGGGTGTTTAAATGCAGCACAGGAGTGCTTCTGCTGCAGCATCAGTGGTCTGAAGAGAAGGTGATGGGATGGAGAATGGGAGCCACGTCCTTCCCTTTAAAGAACAAGGGAAGGATCTGCTTTTCCAACAGCCTCCCATCAAACCTGGCAGCAAATTGGCCGTGAGCAATAAAGAGCTGAGCTGGAAATCCAATTTCTGCTCAAGCAGAAGACCCGTTGTTTTGGTTCAGTTGGTCAAAGCCAATGTCAGGCAGTTCTAGAGGTCAATAATTAGCACTGTGATGGAAACAAGTGGGGAGTGGGAGGCAGGGGAGCGTGGAAGGTAGTTATAGGAGACTTGTAGCACATTGTCCCTTTCCTTGGGCAGCCAAGCTCAAACTCATTGAGCTGTAATGGGCTTTTTGCTGTTTCAAGCTCCTGTGCCCCCCGCCTCCTAGTCACAGGGAAAGAAGCAGCCACATGGACTGGTGGGGATGGGAGCTCCCAGATCCTAATTCCTCCAGCTCCCCTCTGGCTGCAGGATGGTGAAAGCTGCCGTCGTACCTGTGATTCAGGCTCTTTGTGAAAAGGGGATAATACTCGTCTAACTCGTAAGGGATTTGTGATTTAATGTTTGCAAAGCACTTTAAGACCCTGGATTGAAAGGTGATTTATAATGGTAAAATCCAGTGTTCTCTGGTCTATTGTATACTTGGCTGTGTCCAATTATCCTGATGGAGGCTTTTTTCCTTCTTCCTCCCCCCCCCCCCCAGCTTTTATGCATTCCTGTAGTAATTCCAAGCAAACGCGGCGTTTGTGGCAGGCACAGTATGCCCAGCAAGGGGATGAGTTTGCCTCCCAAGGAGGTGCTAACTTACGCTGAATGATATGAATAAAGATTGGGAAGAAAAAAAGGGGATTGCAAGGTGAAGGGCGCAGGAGTTTGGCAATAAAGCTGTGAAATAGGGGTGGGAAGGCTGTTTAAATGATGCATGCATAAGGAAACTAAAAGATGCTTCATAAATAATCAATTTGCATACTCATGTTGGTCATAGTGACGGGGGTATTTTCCAGCAGATCAGCCACTTCTCCTGTCCTGCAAATGCTGGTTGGAGCATCCACTGTGCAGGCTCTGTCCTGCAACAAGGGATGCTTTGGTGGGGCATGCTGCCCTGCCTGGAAAACACAGGCCGGGCTCAGACTGAGCATGAAATCCCTGCCCTGGCACCAGCATCTCTAACAGCGGCTTCTGTCAAATTACAACCACTGGATGTATTTTCCCATTCAGTTTTCAAAGCGAAGCTTTTTAAATCTCGCTTTGCTGATGAGATGGCAAGGGCCGGGGAGCAAGGGAGGAGAGGATGGATTGGCTTCCAAAAATAAATAAGTGTCCTCACCTAAATCCTGAGCAGGGACACGGTTAGGTCTGCTGGGAGCTCCGTCATCTCAGCCGCACCGTAATAGACTGTGCAGTGGCTGGAGTTAATCGCCGGGCTGTGCCCTCTCCTTGGCATTGCCGGGCTCCCCAGGTGGGTGTTAAGCAGCGTCCCAAGCACTGGCAGAAGGGAAATGGCTGCTCCATGAGGCATCTGTTGTCAGCTTTGAGCAAAGCGGAGCGCTGGTGTGAGGCGTCAGACTGGGTGACCCTGGGGGATGCGGTGCAGTTGGAGCAGCAGTGGGGCAGCCCCCAGCTCCAGAGAGGCTGGGCTGGGGGGGGACACCAGTGGTGCCCCAGGGATGCAGACTCTAGGGCTGCTCCCTTCTCGGGCAGTGGAGACCTATTGAGGGGGTAATGGTGGCCAAGGGACAGTTTCTCCTGGTCACCTCCATCGGTGGAGGGTATCTCACCTGGACACGTGCTCCTGGCATGTGCCCAACAAGAGCATCTGAATCTCCTGGGGCAGCCAGGTCTCTCGCAATTACTCTATATTGCCCAGCTTCACCCCATTCCCCGTGGAGTTTGGGGGTTGCTCTGTCCCACCCAACTGTAGTTGACAGTGATTCAGTCATCTTAATGCCACCCTGCTCCATGAGGGTTTCCCAGGTTTGCTGGCCTCTCTAGACCTGCAGATGCCCAAGCTCTGGGTTGGCTTGTTGCCTTTCACCTAATGCTTAGAAAAAACCAAAAAACCACCACTCCCCCCCCCCCCCCCAGGCCAACCAACCAAAAAAACAAACAAAAAAACCCCAAATAAATAGAAGCCACCAGCCAAGCCTGGCCGAGTGTGCAGGTCTGAGTGGAGCCATGGGGTGATGGGATTGTTCCTCAGTGCAGGCATCCCTTAGCCTTGTTGCCAGGCACATGGCCTTCGAGACAAGGGAGGGCAGCCCGGGAGTGACCCGCGTGCTGTGCGGGGACCGGGCGGGCCGGGTGTCTGCATCGGCGACCGGCTTTTGTGTGTCAGAAAATACTGAGTTGCTTTGTGGGAGATGCTGTGAGCTTCTGCACACCACAAAATGAAACTGGTTTTGTAACATCTCCTATCTCTCAAAAGCGGCTGGCTCTGTAGGTCACTTTGTTGTTCGGTGTAGTCCCCCTGTGATGAGTGAATATTTGTGTAAATAATTAATACTCATTGGTTCTCTGTGACACCTACAGGTGCAGACTTCTCCTGGCGTTAAGCGAAAGCAAATGATGCCGTGGCCCAGGCAGCCCTCAGATTTGGCTTGATTATTTTTTTCTTTTTGACTTGACAAGATTTGTCAGATAAACCGAGGCTGACGAGAAGCGATGGCGGCTCTGCTGGCAGGGGCGGTGAATGGCTCTGGGGAGGGGGGGTTCCTAGGGAGAGGGTCTTCACAGGGCTCTGAGCAGGTTGTCTCCCTCCTCTAGGAAAATACAGTCCCCGGGATGGATGCAACTCAGTGAGTGAAACAACACGAATGTTAGAAACCCAGCCAAACCAGGTGTGATGGGAAGGATGGGGTTTGCAGGCCTCGGGAGCTCTTTCAGTGCTACTGGACCGACCTGTTTGTTTTCAATGCCTGCCCTTCCCCGGGGTTGGGGCTCTCCTGGTACAGCTTTGCCTTTTGACCACCCACCCCTCTCTCTGCCCTCCAGGTTCGATGAAGAGCCCTGTCAACAAGACGGCGCTGACCCTGATCGCGGTCAGCTCCTGCGTCCTGGCCGTGGTGTGCGGCTCCCAGCTCTCCTGCCCGCTGACCGTCAAGGTGACGCTTCACGTACCCGAGCACTTCATCGCGGATGGTAAGACCCTCCGGGGACTCGAATGACCCCGCTGCCCCACCGGGTGTGTTTGGGGCATGGGGGGGTCCCTCTCTTTGAGAATTGCCTCGGCTGCGTTCGGCTGCAGGGATCCCCCTTCCCAGAGGAGCGATGCACGTCTGCAAGCCCGAGGCCAAAATCCTCTCAGTCGTGTCTTTTTTTAGCTTTGTTATTATTACTACTATCAGTGCCTGATGGATATTCTGGTTTTCCTCCGAACCCTCTGATGTGCCCTGGGAACCTGCATAGACAGATGTCCTCCTGTCCTGCAGCAGCAAGGCTGCTCTTCCCAGCCCCTTGCAGCATTGCGGAGTGAAATTGCTAGGATTTGAGCAAAAGCAGAGATGCTTTGAAAAATTAGACGAGGGCTGCTGTCACTATTTATTGCGTTCTCCAACTGGGCTCCCTGTGTTTGTTGTGTTTCACTGACCTTTTCTTTATAATGTGCAGTGAGCGTCGAGTGCAAGTTTTCGGTAACACGAGGGCAAATTTCATTTTCTTCCAGCAGACGGGACCCATTATTCAGTCAGTTCCAATTCCTCAGCTCCGGCGCTTGTCTTGCTATGCGGGGCGTGCGGAGGGGGGCACCTTTTCTCTGCCAGAAATGTGCTGCATGGAGTTGGTGCATCGCTGGCTCGCTGGGGTGTCCCAGCGTGGCCAGCTGCTCTACAGCCCCTCACTTTGGGGGCCGGGATGAAGGGCAGCTCTTGGGGGGATTAATATTTTGGGAAGAGGTAGAGGGTTAAAGCAGTGCAGCGGTACAGCAGCAGCAGGGGGTGATGGAGAGGGGTTTAAACCATCACCCCATGGCAGGGAGGGACTCAGCAACGTGTTTGAAGTGGGATTCAGCTCTGCTAAGGGTGGTTTCTTCTTGGCCTGGATATGCGTATGTAGGACGTTACCTGTGCTGCAACACCAAGAGAGCGCGTGCTCTCCCCGGCCCTGCCACTGACCCTTGCTGCCTCGTTAACCCCGCTGCTGTGTCTGCACCTAACGGTGCTGATGGGGTGGGCGTTGGGTGCAGCCGGCGGGCTGATGCTCCCGTGCTGGCGTGCGAGGCTGCCTCTGCTCCGATCCCCAAGGATGCTTCTTAGCTGCTGACCCTGCAAATTACAAGCCAGTACATGGGCTATCCCGGCCGTCAAAGCTTGGTCCTTAAAGGAAAAAGGAGGAGAGCGTCTACTTTGCAGTCTGAGATTGGAGGAACTAAACATCAGAAGGGACATGAAAAAGGCATAACTTGAAACAAGGGACTTGTCTACACCTTGACCTGTTTCTAAAATGTTTTAAGGATAGTCCAGGCTGCACATAAATATTCTGAAGTCTTCACAGATCGTTATGCCGAGTAGCTGGATAACAGAAACTATTTTTGCACTTGGGAAATGAGGTTGCTCCAGTGTTAACTCGTGTCCCTTTGAGACTGGCACCCGCCAGTTCATCGCTTGGACTGGGAGTTCACAGCTGGTTCTGGTACTTGCTGAAGGTCAGCCAGGAAGGCAGTGACGGGGACAGGACCTCGGCATCCTGCTCCTGCCCTGCGGTTCAGGGACGTGGAAGACAGCATGTCCTCGAAAAAGAAAATAAAACAAAATGCAATGTGACTCTGTAGAATTACAGTGAAAAGCTGAGCCTGTGCTTGTCACCGGGAAGGGGGTGGCAATGCAAATTATGCAAATACGGAGAAAACTCGAATGAAAATGACAATGAAATACCAATAAAACAGATTAATATCCTTGAAACTGGGGGAAATGGGATGATCTCCAGTCCTGACTTAATGACTTTTCTAAAGAGAAAGTGGCAAGAGGACTGGTAAAAATGGTTTGGAGAAGGATTAATATGAACTTTGTAATGAAACTGTAAAATATAATTACAAACTGCAAAAACTTTTAAAATATTTTTTATGAGAAACAGTCAAATTCTTCACATAGAAGCAGCCAAGACATTTTGCAGTGGCTATCACTTTTACTGAAATCTCATCATTTTATGCGATGGCAGAGTCCCTTGCCTGGGAAGAGAAAAGCTCTTAAAATTGTCCCTTCATTTTGAATAACAACAAATCCCATGGCAGCACCCAACTGGCAGCAAAATATTATAAAACATTTAAAGACATCACAGAACCGAGCCGGGTTGGGAAATGTTAATGATACCCAGGAAAGCGTGGCCGGCTGTGTTTGCAGAGGCTTGGCACCTGGAGTCTTACGCTGATGAAAAATAGGAGCCTTGCTCTTCCCTGGCCACCTCCTGGGTGGGTTTAACCCTGCTTTTTGCCTGGGTGCAAAGGGGGGTTGGCATGGGCATCCCCACGTGAGCGAAGTGATGGCAGGGCCGGTGGCTTTGGCACAGCCAAGGCTGGGAGCTTTGATCAGTCTTAAACCAGCCTCTCACGTGGCACCCGATGGGGCACACCGCGTCTCGTGAATGTTGCTGTGCACTTAAATTGTCTGGTTCCTGAAGATGTTCTCTTTTGTATTTCGCATGACGATAAGGCAGGCGCTGCGAGAAGGCAGGGATGATACATTCACGGGAGATGTTCCTGTGCGAGAGGAGGGTGCCCTCTCATTCCTTTTTGAGATGCGGTGTTTCAATAGATGCCAGTAGCCAAGGAAAATCTTAAAGCGGAGCAGCTACCACCACCTCTGCAGGAAAAGCCAAACAAAGACAGAGGCTGAAAGAAATCGAGCTCTTAGCAGATGAAAACTCGTCTTTGAAGGAAACTTTAAACAGACGCCAGCCAGTTCCAGTGTGCCAGGAGCCAAAGCCAAGTTGGGAAAAGGAAGGGGAGGTGGGGAAGAAGCCCCACCAAATGTCTCCAGCCTCAGAGGAAAGCAGCTTTCCCCCTCTGCAGTGGGCAACAGCGTTAGAGAAAGCTTCTGAGCCCGCTGGAGTCACAGGATGGGAACAGGGATGGGGAGGACTGGGACCAGAAGCCAACTGGCAGCAAAGGCTGGGAGAATGTATTCCAAGCAGCAGTATTAATAACCAGCCGGTCTCTTGCCCTTATTTATCTCTCTCGGTTTGTTTTCTTCCTTTTATTCATTTGATGGGGTTCACCCGCCTGCTCCTCTCCCCTCTGAGCAATTACTGCCTGGTTTGTACAGCTGCTCTGCCTTCATTTCGCAGGGTGGCCAAATCCAGGAAAGCCTGGCAGAAGCTGCCGTGCTCTTTGCTGCCGTGGCTGGCTGGGGCAGGCGGGGGGCCTCCTGCCTCGGAATCAGGCCGGTGCCTCGGAATCTTCTGCTAGGATGCGGTGCTGGGGCGTCCTCTCCTCCCTTCTGCTGCTCCTGGGCCCCGTGTTTTGGGGCAGCCTCTGCCCGTGCTGAGCTGAAGGCATCGTTCTGATTTCAGAGACGGTTTGGATTTATAGAAAGAATTGTAGTGGCTTTTATGAGGATATGGAAATGCAAAGCATTATTTGGAGGACCCTTTAGCAGTGTCAAAGGAGGGAAGGAAGGAGAGAGAGCTCCTCCATCTAAGTCATAAACCCCCTTATGAATATGTGAGCCACTCAGCCCTATACATTCAAATAGTTGGGTTTTTTTTTCTTTCTTTCTTGTAAGTAATCATTTAAAAAGTAGAGATACAGCAATGGGAGCAGCTTGCAGGGAAGGCAGGTCTGGAGAAAGATACCCTAGAGGACTCAGTCTGGAGTATGTCCTTGCTGCACAACAGTTTGAAATATAGTATCAATTAAAGCTTCCCATTTTTACAGCCTGCGAAGAGGTTATATACGGCGTGGGTGGATGTTTGTATCTGGATACTTTAGTGGGAGAGGTAGGTGAGATCCTCCAGTGCGTACAGAAGGAAGCAAGAGCTACATTTAGCTAGGGGCTTGTAGGGCTTCGTTTTATAAGTGGAAATAAAGTAAAGGGTATAAAGTAGGTTTCTGTCACTTCAAAGACATCTAGGGCATTTGCAACCTCCCTCCCTCCGCTTCCGAGACGCGTGCCAGAGGAGATGCGGTAACCCCTCTGCCTGAAGCCTCGCTGAACGGCGGGCTGGGTGGCTTACGGAGGTCGGGAGCAGAGGCAGCGCTTGGCGGGCTCTGCTCCGAGCCGCCCGCGTTCCCGCTTCGGCCCTCCGGCGAAGGCGGGTGCACCCCCCGGGATGAACGCTGCCCTGCGGCGGGGGGAGGAGAGCAAACCCAGCCCCACCCCGCGCGACGCCAGGAGGGCAGCGGGAGGTGGAATTGCCACTCAAGAGCGTGCTTTGGGTTTGAGCGTCTGACAAGATGGCAGAGTTGGAGGAAGCTTCTTTTCTTTTCTCTTTTAAGCTTCGTGTGCCTGCGTCTGCTCGCCTGAACAATGACGTTCTGTGATTGTCACGCAGCTGATCGGTAATTGTTTCGTCTGAAGATTATTTCCTACCTTCCTCCCACCACTGTTTCCTCCAAGTCACCGGTGGAATTGGATGCTGCTATTAGCAACTTGTGTTAATTTTCCCCGAAGATTGCCGAGCTCTGCAGACTGCAATTGTTGGACTCGCAACAACTTCTCATTTTGGTTTTAATTAAATGTGTTGCTTTAAATTGTTTGCTTTTGACATCTCCTGCTCAATCTTCTGCAGCCCTCAGAGGTGACCAGGCATTAGCTTGTGTCCTCAGGCGCTCGCCTGCGTGTGTGCTCAGCACGTGCCGTGCATGCGGTCGCAGGGAAATGAGCAGCAGGAGGTGGGGGACCAGCTGCCTCCCCGTCCTGTTTTACAGCAAGCAGAAGCTGGAGACACTCTTTTATTTACCTGTGAAGCACCCCAGGTTTATACCAGACGGATGGAGACAGGGAACTGATCTCAAAGGTATTTCCCTGAGCTTTCAGAGGGGTGCTGCCATTGGGGTCCCCCACGTTCTCCAGCTGGTCCCAGCCCCACCAGCCCCCTCTGAACTCAGCAGAGGAAATTGGCTGGCTTAAAATAAGTTTTCTCTTGTTCTGTTTTCTCCCCCTGGAGTCATTCTGCTGCAGGGGTGCCTGTTTTGCTGTACAGAGACTTGGGTCAGGGCTTCGGCAGAAGCAATATTTTCTTGTTGCAGACTCGGTGCCAGGTCTGGCTGCGCCAGACCCCATGTGTTTCTGGAAAGGTGGCCGTGTTTGGGGGCAGCTTTACAGGCTGCATTTCATTCCATCAGCTCTTAATCACCGGGTCACCTCCGTGTCTGCATTATAGCTCACTCCTGTTCCTGCGCCTCTTTGGCTGGCAAGAAAATGTGAGCAAATGGCTGTAGCATTACCAGACATGAACTCTAAATATTAACATCAATTTATAAACTGTATCAGCGTGGATCAAAGGGATTCCAAGACGGTTTTACGGTGCGAATGCTCTTTGCATGAAGAACTAATAAGATTCTGGAAGCTGAAGTACATCATGTTTTTACCGTGCCTTTGACAGGCTCGGGATCCTGCACTCGGCTCTTCCCCGTGCCAGCCTGGCTCCCCTGGCCACGTGCCTGCCACAAGCATGCCTGCCTGCTGGGGCAGCTCGCTTTGCAAGGGAAGGCGAATGCCTCTTCCTTTCTCCTTTTAGGATTCATCGGAGCAAGGCCAGGGGGATCGGTGCTGATATTTGGGTGGTGTCAGCAGGGCCTGGCTCAGAGCTGGGAGATGTTGCATCTGAGAGGCAGGATGCATCCACCAGTGGGGAGGTGGCAGCCAGCGCCTGCTGAGCTTCTACCAGCACCATTTACCCTTTAACTGGGGAGGGATGGTGAGGGAAGGCTACACTAAGGCACAATATCCTTGACCAAATAACCTACTCCCTTCCTAGATGGAGGGATGCAAACATTGACTTCT
Organism: Phalacrocorax carbo; assembly: GCF_963921805.1. NCBI lineage: Eukaryota > Metazoa > Chordata > Aves > Suliformes > Phalacrocoracidae > Phalacrocorax > Phalacrocorax carbo. The sequence goes on from NC_087530.1 coordinate 9,171,649, forward strand.
GCATCTGCAGGATGAGACCCTGCCTGCTTGCAGCGTGGTGGTGGGTCAGTCCTGGGAAGATGGTTTAGGCCATGCGTGCTTTCGAACAAGAATTGATGGGATACCTGCAGCAGCTATGATGCAGCAGTGATTTTTTGGAGGCTGCATAGCTAGGAACATGCTACTTCACTTTATCATTCTCCCAACAAGTAGCATTGCTGATGCGCAGTCTCTGGGTGAGTGGGTGGTAGCTTGCTGCGGCCCCGTGGCGTATTAACTTTACGTGTGCTGCCTCTCGGTTCTGTTTCCTGCCATCCTAGTCTTGGGGCTGGCTGAAAAATCCCCATTCACACACAACTTTGTTTTTTAAAGCTTATCGTAACTCATCCATCATATACTTTATGGCGTGATTAGATTTAGGCTGGATTTCCCCAAACCCTTGTCCAATATCTAGAGAACCTCACTGAGAAAGAGCCCCAGGCTGGAGCGTGGGAGTTGGGAGATACAGAGCATTAAGGAGAAGCTTTTCCTTAGGAGTCTAATTTCTGCCTCAGCCATTGCTGGCCCAGATGCCTACTGAGGACGGAGTCGTGCTGTTACTAATGCCTGCACAATTATATTGTCTAATAACGCCATGGGAGATCTCATTGCTGTGTGAGCTTGGCCACAAGGCAGGGGTGGGAAGATGCTGTCTCCCTTGGGTTTGGGAAAAGGTGGCCAAGTCATTACCTGCTGAATAATGTTAAATCCGTGCATTGCTTGTCAGAAGTTCAGCCGTGGCAAAATCAAGACTGACTGCCAAGAAAACCTAAAGAAAGAGTCTGTCAGAATTGTCAAGAAAGTGCAATTTAACAATTAAAATGTAACCCTGCTCCTCCCACAGGAAAGATGCTTCTAGTCAGAGCTGTGATTACATACAGATTTGTGTCACTAATTTGCCTCTGCTTTGCCAGAGTGGAAAAGCTCTGGCAGGATTGACGGTCTTTCTAAGGGATGGGGGGCTCTGGGTTTGATCACCGGTGTGTTGGGGAGCGCTGGCATGAGCAACCCATGGCCGTGCAAGTAGTTTGTGTGCGGAAAATACCTCCTTGGGTCAAGCGCTGTGTGCCATATAAACTGTATGTACCTCGGCTGATGGAAGATTAAATGAAAGGAGTGTCTATAGGCTTTTGTGGTTTTAAAAACTTGCTATCATAACTTTCTGTTTAGGCATTTCATCTTGTTCAAGAGAGGAGTCATTGGAAAAACAAGATCAAGTGGATGGCTTGAATTTTAACCCACTGTGATACTACCCCTGGTGTCAATTTAGAATAAAGAATTAGGAGTTCAACTTCAAAAAAATTTACATTATTCCAAAATTACCAAGTTTTGCACTGAGCAGGAGAGGGGTGGTAAAGCTGAGCACCGTGTGAGTCTGTGGGTGTGATCCTGCACCAAGCCCGGCTTCCTTGCTTAGGTCAGTATATGTGTGTCCTGAAAATCCAAAGACCTGTTGGCTCTCCTGCATTTTCTGAAAGAAATTCAAGAAGCAGAAGTTTTCATTCCCTGGGTCCAGGACAGGAGAACAACAGCTGATAATGGAAAGAGCTGATAGGGGAGGAGTTTTCTCTTTGGGAAATGTTCTTTCAAGTTTAACAAGGAGGAAAAAAAGAAGGTCTCTAAAAAATGAAATAGGGTTGTTCTTTGTACCTATAGAATGGAGCAAGAGGGGTAATCCTTTCTGTAGCATTAAAAAAAAATATCTGTAATAGGATTATAATTGTACGATAGTATAGGGATGGCTACGGTAATAGCAACCTGTAGTATGACCTACCATGGCTTTCCAACACAAAATACTAATTTTAGATGAAAGGGAGTTTCGTTGGCCAAGATGCAGCGAATGGACCAAAGACGGCAAAAAAAACGGAGGGAGGAAGAAATAGAAATTCTTAAAAAAAATTATTTTTTGATCTCTTCCCTTGAAAACGAGAGAGAGAGAGAGAGAGAGGAAAAGCCAAACCCTTTTAGCTGCCTTTTGGGTGCTTTGTTCTTTTCCCTTGTTAGATATCTCTTCTGAGCTGTTTTATCCTGTTGTGTTCTGGAAAATGATTTTTGAAATGTCAAAACTTCAAGCCTCTTTTGTCAAGGCGTAAGCACTTCCACTGAACTTTGAAGGAGACCCCAGCATGAGAGACATTAACTTTTGATGCTGCCTTAACTGATCGGGCTTTGATCAGCGTTGGAGAAGGAAGGGGGGTGTGTGTGTTGAACGTACGCATGCAAAAACCCAAACAAGTCAATCCCCTGAAGTGCTGGTGGACTTCATGGAGCCGGGAGGCAGTTGCGTAGCCGTGTACTGATGATCTCCATGGCATTGCAATGCTGCTCTACCACATAGACTGGATCATAAAGCCGTCAGTGCTCAAGGGACAAGTCCTACCACAGGGGTTCCTGGGAGGAGGTGGTGGTGGTGGGTAGAGAGCTGCCATTTCGTTGTTGTATTCCCTTGTTTGGCTGACGGTTGCCTTACCCTGATGGTTGCCCTGGGGCCTAAATGTCTCCATTTAAGGGGGATTTCACTGAGCTTTTGGGTGGGAAGCTCAAAACTTGTGTCCAGGAGGACACCTGGGAGGGGACGGGGTTAGCAGTAGAGGACATCAGGGTGGACAGTCTCTCCTGGGTGTCTTTGGAGAGCGTCTCTGCTGGGATCTGCTCCCAGGGTCTACAGGCAGCAACTATAGGTGTGCGTCAAACTGTAGGCTGGGTGCAGTGTAGGGTGCTTCGGTGGGGTCTGAGGTCCTTGATGCAGATTTTCAGAGGTTGGTTCGGAGTGGGGTCTACCCCCCACTGCCCCGGTGGTGTGAGCCCCTTGGCTTCCCCGTCAGCCCCCTTCCCTCCTCCTTGATTTCTCTCCGTTGAGAGACTGCTGCACGTTGGTGAAAACAAACCTGGCTGATGTTGCTGGCAAGCTAAAGATGTTTGAAACAACTCTTGCTTAGAAAATGTTTGTTCTCGGTAGTTTCTGAAAGGATTTAGTACTCAACCCGCCCTTTCCGATCTTTTCAAGATGGTTTTGATAAGTGCGCACTGTTGACTTTTGAAAACCGTTTTCTATGTGTGGATTCTTTGAAAATAAAGGGGAAAATTGTGTGAAAAGGCTTTGAAATCTTCAGAATTTTAGCTTTCAAAATATTTGTAAAATGCCTTTTCCTGTTATTTTTTTCTCAAGCAAGCTGTAAAAGGATCAAGGTTGGGATGTTTGTTTGTTTGTATTTTCAGTGGGAGTGAAGGTGATGAGAGCGGCTGTGAACACGTCTGAAAACCTCACCCAGCTGAGCGGCGATGCACTCAGCTTCAAAGATGTGAGAAGTTTTCTTGCTTGGAGTTGTCCCCTCCTTCCTCCTAGGAAGGAATGAAAGTGTTTACAATTAACTAAAACCTTTTAATTTCCCCAGATTCCTTTTTTTTTTTTTTTTTCTTCGACTGAGGCAGAAAAGGCTCCATTTTAGACTGCAGAGGAATTCAGGGATTGTGGATTCAAATGTTTTCACTTCTGCTTTTTTTTTAAAAAAAAAAAAAACTTTTGATATTGGGGGTAATTTCTCAATCAGACTTACTAAAATCAAAATAAGTAATTCATCTTGAAAATGCCAGGACTTTTCTTTTTTATTTAAGTTATGGTTGCATTATATTTGGGAAGGTCTTCCTCTGTACAGAATACGACAAAGTTTGATCAATTTGCAAACTATTTCAAACTTCCAAAATTTTTGGTTTTACATGGACACCAAACTTCTGCTGAAAGAGGAGTTATTGGCTCCTGGCCAGGTGTCATATCTTGGTGTTGATTTAGGAGGTGCTTCCATAAATAGATAATTTTGGGGGGTTTACACTTCCAGCAGCAAACAGGCTGGGTTATCCAAAGGTAACGAAAATTTGGCAGCAAGGCCATGAATGTGCTTCCTCCTCCCGGAGGAGCTCAGGACGTGGGGCTGGTGGGGAGCTCCAGGAGTCACCCCTCCATTGCTCACCCTGACCATGGGTTCCCCTCCACGTAGCAGCTCCTGGGCCAGGATGCTCTGCCAGCTCGAGTCACCTTTGTCTTTATGAATACTAATTATATGGCTATTTTATGTCTGATTGGTTCCATTACTTTCAGGCTGGCTGTATTTTAACTGGAAGCCGGGTTCATGAAGTAGGGATTTTATCAAGAGCTGGTGGTTTTGCTCTTCAGTCTTCGGGTGCAGAGGGAGTTGTGCGTAGCTGAGCCTTAAAATGTGCTTGCGTGTATCCCAAGCCTCGCTTCTTATTAGGGAACTAAAAAAAATGAGAAAGCAAGATTGACAGGTTACCACATTGACAGGTTACATACACGTAAATAGTAAACACTCCCAGGGGTTCAGAAATTCTGTTTGATAAAACAAACCAGCAATAGTTATCATTGGTATTTAAAGCTATCTTTAAATATTCATGGAAAAGAATAATTAGAAATAAAATCACGTGGCTCTAAGGTACTTCTTTGTGCTCAGCGTTTCGATGCTTTCCACTGGTGCTGTGGAGTTTACCCGGCAATTTACTGCTGCCGGGTGTCTGATGGAGGCGTATCCTGCAGCCTTGGTGAGGCAGGCTCCTGCCTCGCTGCGTCTCCAGGGCAGCTGGACCCTGGATGTCTAATTTTCATTTGCTTGAACAGTCAGTAGCTTGGCAGCCTCCGTTGGCTTTGAGTGTAGAGGTGTGCCTGCGAATACATTTATGGTGTATAAACAGTGTAAGTGTAGAAGATTTGAATTCATGTGAAATTAGGGCCCAGATCTGTGCGGTGCTGAGATCTCAGGGTACCTGGAAATGGGGTTGCTCACTGGGATGCTTGACTTGGAGCTTTGCTTTTTTTATCCTCTGCAAGGATAATATGGCATGGGATGAGGTTCAGAAGGGCTCCTTCTTGGTAAAGCATCAGTGATTCTCTTCAAAAGGAAATTAGGAGTTTGTGTTCAAGCAGGTTCATGTGGGGTGGTGGCTGCTATGGTCTTTTTCTCATGCTTTTCTAATCGCTTCGCCTTCATTGAGCTAAGATCTTAGCTTAGAAAAATGATGTCCCAGTCCTTTACTAAGTGATACAAGCCCTAAAGTTTCATGAAAATACTCCCTGGATCTATAGACTTGCCATCCTTGGGTGACCGCTTGGGAGGATTGGGATCTTCAGATAGCGGTTGCAGATTTTGCTCACGTTTGCAAGTCCTAGCGTGTAGTGGGAGGGTAGCTGTGGGTTCCTGGGCTACCTGGCAGTTTCTCTTGCCCACTCTTCTTTGAAGGTTTCTTCTCCCCTGTTTTTAGAGGCTTTTACCCTGGTAACTTTTGGAAAACACCACTTAATGGCAGGGGTTTTTTGGCTCCCCTCTGATCTGTGCAGCGCTATTACGGAGGCAGTCTTATAATCAATGTAATTGAAGATCAGAGTTAATGAGGACCTTTGTGCCTGCAAAATCCCCCAAGCGATGCTGGGCCTCAGATGTTAGATAAGGAAATGATTGGGCTGAACTGAAAATCTATTTGGCTAATTAGATGATGCGTATTCCCAGATGCCAGTGGGGAAAAATACATTTCACAAAATAAAGAAACATAACATTTTGTAAGAAAAGCTTTTTGGCAGGAGTTCGCTTCTGACTCTCAGGAGGGAGAGGGGAGGGATTGTCTCTGATACGAGACCACTCATATGAGAAGTTGTGTTGGGCCGGTTCGCTCACTTTCAGCTAAAGAGCTGAAGTGGGAATGGCCCACGCTGCTGCTGCCCACCCCTGTCCTGAGCCTGGCATCCAGGCGTCTCGCGGACACACCCTGCATGAGCTGGGGAAGCGATGCTCCAATCTGGCCGATCAGAATAATTCCATTGCTCCATATTTCTGCAGAGATCTGGGAATCAAATCCAGTATCTCGTGATGCTGAGTGGGGTGGGGGTAGGGGTAGGGGAGTGTCTGGGCAGAGGAGTGTCCCAGCTGATGGGCCATTCATTGGGAAACGTTTGTATGGAGAAAAATGGTCAAATGAAGTTCTTTGGGTCCAAGTGTGGGTGAACTTGGTATTACTTTGCTGATCTTGACATTACAGCAGCTCCTGAACCATAGAGCGTTCTGATATTGGGCCGAAACGTGTTTGGGTTTTTTTTAATTTTTATTTTTACACTCACTTAACATATTTTTTCCCCACCCTCCAGGCAGCAGCTTCGTTGTGAGCGAGGGAAGCTACTTGGACATCTCCGACTGGCTTAATCCAGCCAAGCTGTCCCTGTACTATCAGATCAATGCCACATCCCCCTGGGTGAGAGACCTCTGTGGGCAGAGGACCACTGATGCCTGTGAACAGCTGTGTGACCAAGAGACAGGTAAGGGAGGCGGGGGAAGAATGAAGACCTTGCAAAGCTTGGAGATGCAAGGGAGAAGGTTCGTCTCTGGGTACTTCAATGCCTGCTCACTCACCTCTGTGTGAGTCTGGTGTTAGGCACAGAGGCCAAGAGGTACCAGCAGGGTCACGCAGTGGTGACCCCCACCAGCAAAGTATAAAGAAGGTGGGCACAAGGATGGGGATTCAAAATGGTGGTCCTATCAGTTCTTTGGTGTGGCAGCTACAGGCACGTGGAGTTTATCTGCTTCTAAGTTGTGCTCTTTCACTCTCCGGTCTGGAAAACCTACTCGTGAGCTTGCCCATCTCCAGAGCACCACAGTTCCCATTAGTGCTCCTGCCTGATTGTCAGCCGGGTTGGATCCCTCCCCCAGCCCTTCCTCGTGGAGCTGTGCAGCCTGCCATCTTCCCTCATCTGTAAATGACCTTTTTGCGGAGCGCGTTCTGCTTGTGCGCAAAGGCTGCCCCTGTGAAGCAGCAGCCAGCCCTGCTGAGACTCTGAGATGTGGGGCTGGGCAAAGGCGAAGTGTCACCTTTCCTTCTGGCCTGTGTGCTCCTGGGTGACAAACAGGGATCCCGGAGTCCACAGTGAACTGGGAACACAGAACCCAGCAAACATGCAACTAGAGAATGCAGACAGGGGGTCTGCGTGGGTGGGAAATAAGTATGTGACCCCAGCCAACAACTGGCATCTCCTCAGCTGATGCAGGTGACAAGACCTTGCATGGGAAGGTGGCTCAGGGACTGTGCTGAGTTTTTGTAATGCGGGGCGCACCATGGCTTCTGCAGCAGGGAGCGTTGCTCGGGCTCCTCAGTGCCTCGCCTCGGGTGGGATGCCTCCTTCGTGGCATGGAGACAAGTGGCCCTGTTGCTGCTGTCATGCTCTGCATCTAGAGAGCACAGCAAACCCCCGCCGCCTTGCAGAGAAGTACCATTCCCAGGTTAGCCCTGGCTCTCCTTGTGAGCTGCTTTCCTCCTCTCTAAGGGAGGGAAAATGAGAAAATGGGAATTTCTCTGCTACCTGTGTTTGCGCGTGAGACTCATGGCTGCAGGTCGGGATGTTGGTTTCTGGCTTTGCCAGGGGCTTTGAAGAGGCGTGGCTTTCACAGGAGAAGGCTTTTTCTAAGCCTCTTATGGCCATGAACTGTACCGTTAATACACAGCACCTTGAGAGGAAGAAACCCTCCTGGGTCATGAACACACCATGGGCTGGTGAGCGTGATGCCATTCTCATCCCCCCCTGCTCAGTTGAGATGCAAATACTGAGCTTGATCTCAAAAATCCATTTTCCTTGTCAAGGCAATGTTCTTTTTAGTACTTCAGTCCTCAAGGCTTGTCTGCACAGAAGCACTGGCAGGCATCACTGCAGCAGGATAATTACGCTGGATGAACTCCCTGTGTAGACGAGCCCTGGGCATCGCCTACAGTCCCAAGGAGGGCTGGGAGGTGGCAGCAGCCACCCTGGCAGATGGAGATGGTGCGGGAGGGGGCTTCTCTCATCCAGATGTCACAGAGCAGAAGGATTGTTTCAGGTATCAGTGAAATGCTGCAAGGGAGGGAGGATGTGTTCAGCCCTCCCCTTGTTCAGGGGAGGAGGAGAGGGAAAAAAAACTGTGTCCAGGAGAAACCGCAGGGAGACCATATGGAACCAGACTATGACTCCCCCATTGGAAGAGCCCCGTGGCTCTGCTTGCCAGCCCCACGCCATCCTTGGCACCGAGCAGGGCTGGTTGAATCCTTGCATGGCCTCCGCTGCGAGGAGCGGCTGTTTTCCCGGGCTGGCCCAGCTGCTGCTGCCCCTGCATCCCCAGCTCACCAGGGCAGCTTGTCACTCTCACTCAGCATCCTGTGCTTGAGCAGGATGTGTCAGGTCGCGTTTGCCGGGAAGGGAGCGGTGCTCGTTAGCCCGGGAGGTGCTCTGCTCCGGCACTGCGCTCGATCCTAACCTCGCCAGCTGCTCTGCAACTCCTGTCGCTGGTTCCCATCCTCCCCGCTGTACGCGTGGTGGGAGGTGAGGGCAGAGCAGCCTTGACCTGAATCTTCAGGTTCCTCACCCAAAATCAACAGATCAGCTTCTTCCCTCTCCCTGCAGCCTAGGAACGTGCATGTGGATAAAGTAAAAGTTCTCTCCAGTCTCTGCCAGTCGGTTCTGTAGGGGTAGAGCAGGACTAGCCTGTGGGGCTGCTGATTTTCAGAACCTAAATCTAGGTCCCCCTTAAGAGGTCAAACTTCACAAGAGCTGAGCAACCACGCACTGAAAATTAGGCCTTTGGAAGTACCTATTTGACACCCTACCCTAGGACATAGCCCCAGGCACCACTTACGTCCATCACCAGCCTTTAGCTGGTGAGAAGTTTCCATGCTAGGCTGGGAGATCGTAACTCCATGATGCCCTGCATGTATTTTTAGATTTATTTTTATTAATGTCATTCTATTTATAAGGGTGATTTATTTTTATCACCATGAGAGAGGCAGGCCTGTGGTTTTACTATGGGGCATAAATCCTGCTGAGATTTCAACCTTCTCAGGTCAGGGATTTTATCATCTCTGTGAGCATCCCAAGCAATGGGTGCTGGGGGTTTCCCCTGCCCACCGTCCTCTTTGGCTGCGCAAAGCGTCCATGAGGAGGATGGACTGAAGTTTGTCCTGTCTGGAGGATGAAAGCCTTGAAGGTTTCCTCTGTGAAGAGCAGCAGAGCCAGCTTTGAGGTCCTCCAGCATATTTATCTCTAATGTGACTTCAGCCTTACCCTTGGAGCCATTCCCTGTGGCAGCGTGGATGCAGCCTTGCCCCAGAGCATCCTTGCCCCTAGGTGCAGGTAGGGCTCTGCAGGCAGGGCTCGTCCTCGGTTGCAGTGCCACAGGCTCCTGGCACATGTTTGGACAGAGGCCCCCCAGGTCATGGATGCTCTGTCTGGTGAGACTTGAGCTCTTACCCCTTTCCAGCACTGAAGACCTCTTTCGGGTGGGAGTTTTATATAAGATCTGTCTGTACAATGCGCTGACTCATGACTCCAGCCACCAAGTGCTACTTCAGTATGAGAAAATGGAGGCTCTGAAACACTAGGAAATGCCAAAATACATTTTGCTTGCCCGACCTTAATTTGCCTTCCCTTGTGTCTTTGCTGTGTGACTCACTCTTTAATTAAATGATTGCTGCCCCCCTGACAAATTTCAAACCTGCATTGCAAAGCACCAGCTCATCAGAGCTTTTCAGAGGAAGCACCAACATCTGCACATTAGCAAAATATCATCTTTCTCCTCCCCCCCGCCTTGGAAACGGCCAAGCTGGTTGGTCTGATGTGACTGCAAATATATAAACAAATGGATGCTGCTGAGGGTCTTCCCCCTGCAGACTTTACCTGGTGGCCGTGCCCCAGCTGCCACGGCGGACGGGACAGGTACCTCTCCGGGGTCAGGATGCGATCCTCAGCTGAAGAGGTTCAGCCAAAACACTCGATCCTCTTGGCAGGTGCTGATTGTGCTGCTGGAAGCAGGAATGGGGAAGGTTTCTCATCTTCTGGGACTGGCAGTCGACTCTCTTCACTCTCCGTAATTTGGACAGATGTGGAGTACATTGCCAGCGCCGCCGCTCGTACCACGTGCTGGGATACCTCTGCGTAAAATCCAGGAGCACTGCTTTTTCACTGGCCTCTTTACCAGCGCCGGTAACATTTATGAGAGCTTCTGTTTTCAGCGGCATATGCAAATCCTGATTTGTGAGCACAATTACCTGCTTTGTATGCACAAAACTGATTCACTTGCACATTCTGCGGGCATCGCTTAAGAGACCTGCTGGAGAATCAGTCCCTTAGGGCCAAATGCTGGAAAAAACAGCCTCTGATTTTATGCTGTCAGGCTTGCTGGAGCAGTGGCATAAATGAGATGGATAGCTACCTTGATTAGCAGGTGCAAATGTGCTGAGTTTTTTTTCCCCATCTATAAATCAGGCACTTCTCCATCAAAATTCTCTCCTTTGCATCCACAATTGATGGCACCCCCCAAAGCAGTAGGCACACGCTTGTAAGGACCAAATGAGATGTGGTAGCGAAGGGTCTTTTCTGGAAATTGGCAGGAGGAAAAAAAACAGGGTTTCCATCATCTTCCAAATGGGCTAGTTTGTCACCAGAGCTGCAGATGGTGTTCCTGTCCGGGTAGGACAGGGGTCTTGCGGGCAGGAGACAGATGAAAGTCATTTTTAAATAGAGCCATTTTTTAAAGGCAACCTGTTAAGGGGATTTGGAGGTTGCAGAGCTGAGCATGTAAATCAGGAGATGACCAACCTTGGTGAGGGTGTATTTGTGTTTATGAAAACAGCCATTTTCTCTGATAGTTCAATGTAATATCACGCAGCTTTTGTGCACATCAAGTAATATTTGTTTGTTCTTGTGCACTTCTGCTGTTTTCGCTGTTGGAGGATCCTAGTGTCTTTATTGACTTAGACTTTTATAAGATGAGGTTCTGTCTCTCTAAGGTATGTAGTTTAATAACTTGGTCAAAAACCATGTAATATACGATTTCTTTTCATGTGGCGGCACAGCTTGCCTCGTGCACCAAGCAGGGCAGGAGGCAGTTAACTCCCAAGCTAATTTAGCTTTGGGCTGAAGTGTTCTACATAAACAGCAATCAAAATGCATGCCTGCAAGGGGGCTGAGTTAAGGTTATCTGTGCTGTCTTTACACTCTCATTTTCTGCCATTAGAGTGTTTAATCCTGCAGCTGCTAATGTTCTTGTAATGGCATTTCTGTGCTTGTCTAAAGACCACGGGGAGGGGGGGAAGAGGAGTGAGGTTTCCTGTATGGAGCTGCTTCCAGGCCCGCCTCCCCGGCTTGACCTGTCCCACCAGCGCTGCAGGAGGTGGCTTCTCACCCCACCATGGTCAGCTCTGAGACAGTGGTCACCCCAGAAGGTGACAGCTGTGGCATTTTGGACCACCCTTAGTCCACCCTTGGGACCTCTCAGTGCTTCCTTGCGTCAGCCACACTCATGTGCCCAGGGAGAGCTCCCTCAGCTGAGCAGATGATCATGAGAATAAAATCCATGCAGAGTGTAAACCCAGATGCCATCCTTGGAAGTTAAGCTGTGAAGGATCTGGGTGAAGAGGGTGACTTGCAGCGGGGGGAGAGGAGGGATAACTGTCGAATTAACCCCAGTTTTTCCCTCCATGCTCTGTGCCAGGTCGGCCAGGCAGAAGCCACCTTCCCTATCTCGTTCCTCGAGAGCTAAAGTGCTTTTACTGAAATTGCATTTCTTGTCAGGATGAAGCAGAGACCCCGGTTTGGAAAGTGCCGTCCCCAAAGGCCTTGACCAGCAGATAGCAAGGGCAAGAAGAGCAGTTTTTCAGAGAGCTTTACTGGGAGCCGGTGCTGCCACCGTGGTTGGAGGAGCCACGGCCTCGGCCAGGGCCAACATGACTCGAGGAGCAGCTCTCTGAAGATGCTTCACTTGTTAATTGAATTTGGGAATTTAATATCCTACTAAGACCCTCATTCATCCCTGCCTGTGTTTAAATTTTTCCAAATCTCTTTTTTAAGAGAGGCCCTTGCTCTGCCATCTCGCAGAGGCACAGCAAACTCTTTAAGGAGGGGTTTTGTTGCAGGGTTTTTTAACTTTCCTCTCATCCCTACCTCTACCGATGGGAAACCGTGATGCCAACCCTTGTGCAAATGCATGTCTTGCCCCATCCCTGGCGAGCTCACCCTTGTCATCGCGCTGCTGGGAGCTGCCTCTCCCAGGCTAGCTGCACCAGGGCACCTGGGCAGCCGTCACCTGCTGCAGTTGCACCCGCAGCAGCCAGTTTGAGGCTGGCACGGGAAGTGCTGCTAGCAGATAGTTTGGTGTTTTGTTGTTTTCATTTAGGCCAGACTGCAGGCAGAGAAACTCCTGTCTGTGGAAGGACTTGGTGTCTGAGATCTCTCGTGTATTTCCCTGGTAGAGTGATCGTCCCGTGGCAGGAGGGCTGGCAGCAAGGGGGGCTGTTGCTGCGTCGGGCCCGTGGCACCTCCCTGTGGGTTATGACAGCTCTAGGGTGGGGTGCTGGGGCGCAGCCAGATCTGCCTGCACAGGGGTTGCTGTAGGCAGGGAGGGAGACAGGCCAAGGCAGGGAGCATCGCACGTGGTTCGGAGACAGTGGCGGGGACCGTCAGGCCATGCCGTGCCCCCGAGGGTACTCCACAGCCTCCTCTCGCACCGAGGGTCCAGGGTGCTCTGCAGTGGCGAGGAGGATCTCTGCCTGTGAGAGATGCCTGCGGGGCCAGAGCATGCCCTTCACACGGCTGAAGGACACAGGGTTTGACTGGCCCTTGTCAGGCTTTTTGCGGATGCTGGACAAAGAGGTTGTTTCTCCGCCAGAAGCTCAGAAACATTTTGCAAAGGATAAATCAATGCAGGGCTTTCTCCAGACGCAGATGAGACTCTTGAGGCCTTGACAGCTTCCTTAAGGGAGGTTTGTGGCCATGGCTCTTGGAGAGATGGGGTGATTTGTGTTGGTCTGTTGGCGGCTTGTGCCACACAGCTGATGCTCAGGGCTGCTGGTCATGGTCCTGGGTATTGCCACCACCTTGGAAGGGACATGTTGGGGGACAGCAGAGCTGAGGGCAGCACGGGGTGTCCCTCATGGTGGAAGGAGGCAGCCCATGGGTCCAACGGGGCAGCACCCAGGTCCCCTCTGCCCCCGTGGGGGCTCCTGGGCAGTGGCTCCTGCTGTAAACAGTGGTGACAAGGGGACATGGCCCTCGCAAGCACCAAACTGGTGGCTGGGACAGCAGCGCCAGGCCAGGAGATTCTGTTTGCAGCCACCTTTGCTCCTGGAGAGGGGATTCAGGCCACACAGCTTGAACTGCTGTTGGGGGCAAAGACTTTGCATCCTGGCAGGGAAGAAGGGGGGGACCCTCCAGTCCTCCCACCTCGGAGCAGGCTGGTAACCCTGGAGATGGCTCTGTGCTCGTGCAGAAGAGAGGGGCTTTGTGCTGTGGCCCTGCAGCGAACACTGGTGCAGTCAGGGCTGGCAGGGCGGGCAGCCGCTGCGCTCAACGGCCGCCTCTGTTCGCTGAAAAACGCTCGGCCTGGGCTTGCCGCCCGGCGCCCACCTCCCTCTGCAGCCCCTTTCTCCTCCTGTGCCACGGTGGGTGGAAGGAGGAGAAGCAAGAGGTGGTGTCGGAGGGACAGCTGTGCTGGAGCTCACCCCCCCACCGGGATGCCTGCTGGGATGGCGAATCTGCGGGGAGGATGACCCAGCTGGGCTGCGGAGCTGAGGGTGGCTGGGGAGGTGGTGCTGCAGCTCCCTGGCTTGCTGGTACTGAGGGTGCTTTGTTGGGGCAGCCCTGTCCCCTGGTGTGTGTCCCCAGAAAGGAGGGTCCACCCTTGGGTGCTGACCTGAAAAGCTGGGGCCAGGCTGTACATCACTCAGGGTGGGAGAGGCAGCTTTGAAGCAGGTGTGAGCGTGTAATGCAATGCTCACGCAGGTCAAAAGACACATGTTTGTAGTCCTGCAGCCTCCAGGAATAAGCTACCACCTGAGCTGGGGGGGCTTGTCCCCAGAACCATCCTTTTGTGGCAGGGGCATGACCCAGTAGAGCAGGGCATCCCTGCAAACCCAGGGGTGGAGGTGCTGCTGTGGAGAAGGGAATCGTGGACACCGGCAGTGCCAGGAGAGGATTGATGAGCCACAGGTTTGTTCTAACACTGCCAAAGCCCCTCTGGCTCCTTAAATAAAAATGCCAATGACAGCAAAGAGCAGCTTCCCGGGGAGCACAGGGACTCCAAGAGCTTTGTGCTGCGCGCTGGGTGGGTGGATTAGGGGGATCTTGCAGCTTTATCACCGCAGATCACCTCTCTCCCTAACGAGGCTAACAGGATTACTCTGGCACGCCGGCGGTTCGTCCCGCAGCCCTGCTCTGCTGCTCCCCGGGCAGAGCGTGGGGATGGCCGGGGAGGATGCAGATGCAGCACAAGACCCCCTTTCCCCTTTCAGGAGGAGCAGCAGCACGGTGCAGTGGGCAAAATGGAAGAATAGTTCTGCAGCTTCCAGCTTAAATAGAAAAAAAACCCAAAAGTGAGCTAAAGCCTCCAGCTGTGCTGGTCGAGATGCAGCAGGGGCCAGAGGGCTGTTTTCTTCCACGTACTTGGCTTTGCACCATGCCTGTGCCACTGGAGGTGATGAGCTTGGATGTAGCTTGTGTTAGATTCGCTTCCTTCAGGCACGAGCAAGCCTCAGCATGGGCCATCCCTGAGCCAAAAGCCACGGATGCTAATGATGACTGCAGACTGCTCCAGCCCTGCCCTTCTGCAGCTCCAGCCCTAAAGCCCGTGTGAAGCATGGGCAATGCAAGAAGCCCTTTGCTCAGAAATGGGCAGAAGCAGCTCATGTCTGCATGATGAAACCAGGTTGATATGTCCTTAGCTTGCCCTGTTCCTCCAGGTCAGCCTCCAGCTCCTTCTCGCTTCCCAGCTGAGGGCAGGAGCGATGCTGGCAGCGTTGCCTGCAGGATGCCTGCAGGAGGGCTGCCTGGGGCCAGAGGGAGCTCGGGCTGCTTTTCCCCAGGTGCTGCAGGCTGGGTTCCCTGCTCCCGCCTGCTGCCTTTCTGTGTGCGGCTCTGTGTGGCACTGTGGGCTGAGCTGCTGGTACTCTCTTCCACCAGACTCCCTGGGGATGAAGGCTCAGCAGGTGGGAGGTTGCAGGTAAGACACGCCTGTGGTGTTTTGGGATGTGTCCTGCTGGTTCAGACAGCGGTTCAGGTTCACCCTCCCTGAGCAGAAACCAGCCCGGAAACTCCATGTCACCCGTGATTAGTCATGGCAGCGTGGTCTTTGATGAGGTTTTGTGTAAGTGGGGCGAGCGGAGCAGGGGAGGATGGAGAGCAGTGCTGTGGGTGCTGCCACGTTCTCGTGGCCTCAGCTGTCCCCTTGCCCTTCCCTGTAGCTGCACGTGTCGCAACAATGACGTGTTTTCTGAGTCTTGCTAGAGCTGTGGTGTTGCATTTCCCGGCTTAGGCACCTTTTCTCTGCAACAGCAGAGGTTTCCTGGCCCGCTCCCAGTGTTTTGTTGAATAATACACTGGAAATGTAACATGGGACCTCCAGAGCTGAATGAGCAGCGATCCTTGCTTTTGCTGTAACAGTTCATAATTTGCCATGGATTATCCAACACGATTTGTGGGTTATGAATCTGAAGGAAGAGGAAGGGCCACACATGCCTGTGTTTTTAGCATGGGCAGAGTGCGGGTTGGTGGCTGCAGAAATAGGATGCTTGTCACAGTGGTTTGTAGATCCTGATTTATTTGTCCTCCCGCAGCAGCCGAACACTGCGTGGAGGCATGTGCAGGACCTGTGGAAACTGCATCTGGCTTCCGGTACAGTTATTTGTCAAACTTGGTTATTTTGGTTAACCCTGGCTTTAAGCTCAGGTTGAATCCTAACTTAGCATGCACGATGCTGAGGGGATAACTTCACTTATCTCAGAAGCACATGGGATTTAGTAACTCTGAACAAGGGCATTGTTTTGGATTTTGATGGTTTGGTTTTTTTAATGGCATGTTGAAATCTGCTCTTTAGAAAATACACCTACCCTAAACAGGCATTAGAGCTACAGGAACCTCCATTTCTGCCACTCCAGGGAATTTACTGGGTGTTTCTCTGTCCATGGGGATTAACCTGGCTGGTTCAGCTCCCCCCCAGCTCAGCATCGTGCTGAGGAGAGAGAGAAAATAATGGACTGGCTCAGGGGGCCAAAGGAGGAGTGTGGATGCTGATGGGGAGAGAGCAAAAGCTCCCGAAAACCTGTTAGAGCACCGTAGGTTCTACTGAGGTGGTTTTTGAAACTCCACTAATTGCCTGTCGGTAGTTCTAGGTACAGAAATGGATCCTAAACCATCTGTCCCAAAGAGGTGGAGTCCCCACTCCTCCAGCAGACTGCAATGTTCAGTCGATCCCGTGCTGGGAGCCTTCCTATCCAATTTCTGAAACTGCCAAAAGTGTGCCAATCTCCCTGGTCCCGAGTGGTCCTGGAGGGGGGAAGGTACCCGTGGTCTCCGTGCCCTGAGTGGATTTCCCTCGCGTCCCATCTTCCTGCAGCCCTGGATCTCCCCAGCGGGTGACACCATTTGCCCTCTCACTTACTGAAATAAACCTCCCAATAAACCTCCCAATAAAGCTTTGAGCACCGGCTATAGCTGTTGAAACTCCAGGATTGGAGTCAATAAAATCAATATTTCTGCAGGTTGATAGAGTTTCTCCTTCCAACACCAAACTGACGGAGCAGTAAACAAACCAGTAGACAAAATCAACCCTCCTGCTCTGCGGGAAAGGGGTTCATCACCCCGGCGCCTCCAGCCATTGATATGGAGGGAGGTGTTTGGGCTGTTTGATACCAACAGCATCAAACACCATGATGTTTAATAGGTGGTTTTTCCCTGCTTGCTCTAATTTCCATGACAGGAGCTGAGCACGAGCCGGTGCCCCAAGACTCCCAGCTCTGCTTCGCAAGCACTTTGAGATGTCTCTCGTTTGCAGAGCATATATTTGTTATGTAATAAGCGCCAGGAATTAATGATCCGCGGCGCAGCTGGGGAAACTTGCGTGCTAAGCACCCACGGAAAAAAATAACTTTTCTTTTTTTAAAATCACTGATAGAGCCATTAGGACCTGCGTTTTCTTGCAATGAGACCTCCCCAGCCCACGGGCACGGCTGAGCTGGAGCAGGGGCTGGCGCCACCGCCTCTCTCCCAACTCTTTCCCTTTGGAGGAGCAATGTTCCTGCTGCTCCCGTTATGAATCATGAAGTTAGCAGCTTTTGACAGATCATAAATCAGTGCTTCGAAGTCGCTAGGACAAATCCCAGGACATTTAATCTTTAATATTAGACGTGTTTAAGGCAGTGAATATTTCATGAAGGTGCTGTTGCATTTTAGCACATCATTAGCTGTCTCTTTTTTTCCCCCCTCTTTTCTTTTTTGCCGCCTCCCCCTTTCCAGGCAGCTCTTCCTCAAAAATCTCAGCAGTTGAACCCCCGTCTCGCTCCCTCCTGACAATAAAGCTCTTTACTGTAATCCCTGTGAGACATTTTAAGAACTTACTTAGGATCCTGATGAGCACGCAGGTACCTGCCAGTCTGCATTAGTGCCGTGATGGGGGTCCCCCATGTCCCCCCCCCAGCATGCTCCGCAGATCCCCACCTCTGCCAGTGTTTACAGCTCAGCCTGCCCTGACGTCAGGCACGATGGGGAGAGGAGGGGAAGCAGGGGGGAACCATCAGCAGGAGCTTGTAACAGAAACTCCACGTGCAAATCCAATTAATCTTTTGATTTTGCTGTTTCTTGCTCCGGGTTATGTATTTCTACCAAACACAGAATCAATTTGGGCCAAGCACAGTCGGGTTTCTGGTGTGGGAAATGTCTTTTCCTGCTGTCAAAAGGGTGTAACAGGGTGAGCCAGCATCCAGAGAGCAAAGGGGAGCAGGGCCGAGAGCCCCTCAGCCAGGGGATGGGGAAGCAGCATGGGCACTGCCTGCAGAGGATGGAGGTCAGGGCTGTCTGCATCCTCCTGTGGGACTTTGGGCTGCAGGAGGCTGCGCCATCCCATCGCTGTGCGAGGTGTTGGGAGCAGAGGTGGGAAGGGGACATGGCCAGGATGAATCGGGAGCATCCCCTGCCTGGGAGGTGCATGGAGTGGATGCTGGCTCTCCTCAAGCGAGGTCATGATCCCCGCTGAGGAATGAACCACTGGCCCAAGAGCAGAGATTTGCTGAGCCTGGAGAGCTGCAGGGCTGCACAGGAACACAGGTTAAGGACAAACCTTCTGCATCATGAAATCCCACCCCCAGCTACTGTGACTGCTACATCATGTAACCCCTCCAAAAGAGCTACAGGTTTCGTGCAGCTTTCCACACCTCATCTCCTCTTGCACATCTCCTGGAGGTTTTAGAAGAGTCCAAAGAGCTCCAGATCCACAGCAGGAACCAGGAATGGCCGTGAACAAGCAGAGAAGAACCGCAAGGGAGGAGGACCCAATGCTGCGGTCGCTGACGTGCCTCTGGGGCAGAAAGGTCTCATCTCCCCCTCTTCTCTTTTAGGAGAGTGCAGCTGCCACGAAGG
The DNA here is from genome assembly GCF_963921805.1 of Phalacrocorax carbo. Lineage (NCBI taxonomy): Eukaryota > Metazoa > Chordata > Aves > Suliformes > Phalacrocoracidae > Phalacrocorax > Phalacrocorax carbo. The sequence continues at coordinate 9,190,088 of NC_087530.1, forward strand.
CTATGCCCCGGACCCCGTCCACCGCCACTTGTGTGTGCGCAGCGACTGGGGACACAGCGAAGGGTGAGTGGTGATATGATGGTGTGTTTGCTCTGTCCTGGCTCCCACATCGGCGAGGTGCCCCGTTCTCCTCCCCACTGGCTGGCACCGGCACCAAAGACCCCGGACTGGGCTGAGGTGCTTTCCCTGCCGAGCGACATGCCACAGCTGCTTTTTCCCTCTCTGCCTCCCAGGCCGTGGCCCTACACGACGCTCGAGCGGGGATACGACTTGGTCACAGGAGAGCAGGCGCCGGAGAAGATACTCAGGTGAGTCAAAGGTGTGTTTGGCTTGGATGTTCAGGAGGGGAGAGCCGTGAGGACATCCCAGTGAATGCTATCTCTTGGTTGCTCCCGGCTCCGTCTTGTGCTGGCTGGGGCACGTGAGTGTTGTTTGTCTTTGACAGACCTGAAAGATTTGTCTGTAGTCTGCAGATGAGGAAGGGTCTCCCTCTCGTCCCCCTGAGCTGGACATATCTCTGCAGAAGGGAGGACAGTGCACACGTAAAGTCCCCCTGGACTAAAAAGAAGAATCTTGACCATCCCCATGTTCTCCCTGTCACATCTCTAGCTATTCCTCTCTCATTTGGCTTTCAGGACAAGACCAAATGACTCACTCATCCCATGGTGCCACTGTTGCGCTGACTTCCAAGTGGTCAGGTGCAGTAGAGGGCCGCCTTTTGCTGTGGACACTCTGTTCCTATATGACATGTTTGTCCTTATTCTAGGTCCACCTATAGCTTGGGTCAAGGCCTGTGGCTGCCTGTCAGTAAGAGCTTCGTGGTGCCCCCCGTGGAGCTTTCCATCAATCCTCTTGCCAGCTGCAAGACAGATGTTCTGGTGACGGAAGATCCAGCAGATGTCAGGTAGGAAGCAGATTTCTTGTTTTCCTCACACTTGAGTGACTACACTGCTCCTTAAATTGTTATTGAGGATGCAGTAATTTCTATGATGATAAGTTTGATTAATCTTCTTCCAATAAGAAATCTGATGCGATAGCTCTCCAGGCTCTTTTGGGCCTTACGGGTCTGGGCCAGGCATGTGTATATAGCTCCGAAGTCTGACAGTCCAGTCAGGTGAATTGGTGTGAACCTGTGGCAAGGCAATTTTAAAGTAGCTTAAATCTAATATTAGATTGCATAGCTTAAATTGATGCATTTACCAGTATGAAGGTGGTGTCATCTTTCAAAAACTCCTAGGGATATCACATCCACCCAGCCCCTGATACTCTGCTATGGTGCTCCTGAAGGGCCAGGGTCAGACCCTGGTGAAAGGCCGTGTTTCCTGTCCAATTATTATACAATTAGAGGGTTTTTTTTTCCCTTCCTTGAATTCAGTAAGCATCCGGATATTTCTCTGGCACCCCCATTTTGGCTAGCTTGTATTTTAACCAGATGTCGTTGGGCTTGTGACAGCCTAGTTCAGAAGTGGGGCCTAAGAGGGCATTGCAGGAGAATCGCCCTGGTGGAAGGAGAGGCTGTTTGCTGGGAGAATGTGCTGAGGGTGGGCAAAGGGGGATCCCTTGGAAGAGGAGCCAGGCAAAACAGTTGTCGTCTGTGACCCAGCGGGAAAGGGAGCAGCAGCCTCTGCCTCAGAGAGCAATGGTCATGGTAGTCCTCCTCTGCCTGGTTTACAAGCATTTATCAGTAAACTACACAGGTTTAACTGTTTAATTTCTAAGGTAATTAGTCTGTGTTCCTCTCTCCCCCATTAAACTAAGATTGAGTATGGGAGACTCTGTGATCCCTCCCTCCCCCTCTTCCTTCTCGCTGCCTTCTCCTGTTGATGGGATTTCCTCATCCACAAATTCTTCTGTTTGTTGCGAATCATCTTCCTGGGCACGAGCAGGATTCTTATATCTCCCAGACCCTTCTGTCTTGTCTTCTGCTAGACAAAGAGTGATGGGATGGTGGATTTCCATTCTTCTCTCCCATCATCATGAGGCTTGGCAGGGCTATGCTTGGAGCAAGTGCCGACAAAACCTACGGCAGAGCCAGGACTGGCATCCAAGAGGTCCTCACTTCCAAGTGTGTTTTTGTTACTAATTAGCGCTTGGCCCCACCCTGCAAAAAGAGACTGATGGTACATATCTATCATGATTTGGCTGTCTTAGGAGTGTTGCTTTTCTTGTCTGTGGAAGACTACTGCTTTGCATTTGAGAAGGTGAAGGGGTGCCTTGTCATAGGTTAACATTTTCTAAGCTAAAATGCCAGGAGAACACGATTTCTTTCTTGCCTCCTCACATCTTCACGGAAAGCACCTTAGTGAAAGCAGAGGCTAGGAGGCTTGCTTTCTGCTCCAGTGTAGTAACTGGGCACTGATCCTCATGGAAGAGTCTCGGTCGGGATGGATCAGCACCAGGCAGGAGGAGGGAAGCTTCTGGCACAGAGGCTGTTGCCTGCTCCCCTCATAAAGGGAACCCGAACTGAGAATTCCAGGTATAAATATTGGAGTGACCCAGCTAGAATAAGGGAGGCGAGTTCACGGTGCTTGTATCTTGCATACAGGAGATGCTAAATTATTAAAACTTTAATAAACGTAATAATAAATATTTGATGTTGAATTATGGAAGGTTTCACAGATACAGTGAAAGCCAAAACGTGATCTATTATTTCTGCATTAGAACTTAAACACTTCTCAAACGGGGATCAGGCCGCAAGCTCGGGGTCCCGTGACCCTGGGGTGGGTGGAAACCAAGGCGATACCACCAGAGCGGAGCGTTACGGTGTGGAGGAGCTAATGCTGGGGCTGTTCAGGTCCGCTGCAGTCAGTGAGCAGGGATGTTGCTGCATTTGGAGCTCGCGGGCATCGCGTTGGCCTGTCTCCGAGAAACTCGTCTGAGGTTCTTGGGTGCTTTCATGAACTGAGAAAGGTATTTTTAGAGCTTGCAACCTCTTTGCTTTGTCCCACTGGCCTGAGACAAGTGTTGGTAGCTTCTCAAGGGCGCAGTAATGCAGCGGTTTTGGTGGTTCAGCTGTCCAGATGATGGCGCGTAATGTCAGACCTACCATCAGAGGTGAACACGTGCTGTCCATAGTGTAGGTGTTCGAACGTAGCCATCCTGCTGCATGGGGGCACCTGTTCCCTGGGCTGTGGGACCACGGTAACACTGCTGTCCCTCCATGCTGGCAGCTCCTGCAGGTGGTCCTGCAACGCTGGAGCTCTAATACAATCACATCCCCATGCCAAGGGGCAGATCTGGGCTGTAATTACACCAGCTCCAACACAGCCGCATCTCAGCACCTGGAGTGCCTTGTTTGCTGTCCTGTAACTCTGTGATGGTAGCTCAGTCCTGCATTTCTTCTATTTAATTGTATTTAATAATGAGCGTGCTGCATTCCTCCAGACGTTTCATTAGTCCAACACCTTTTGGCTCTGGGGTCACTTGTCTTGAAGAGTTTAATGGAGGGAAATTGCAGAAAGCCTGGTTTGGAGAAAACAAGCAATGAAATCTTTACAACTCAGAGGGTTAAATGTTCAAACCTGGCCTTGCGTTTTTATGAAGATGCTTGAGGCTGCGGAAGGGACAGGTGGGGCTCTGCCTTTCAGCGACCCTCCAGAGGAATGCTGACTCCCTGCTGCTTCTCCAGAGGGACACTGTTCTCCGTGTGTTTTACCACTGAGCAGTGCAACAAGTTGTACGCAGTGCTTTGGTGGGTGGGAACGAAGGGCCCAAGCCTCCTGCTGCTGCTGTGGCCAAGTCATTAGAGAAACTTCCTATAGACAGGAGCCAAAGGTCTACGTGCAAACATCCCACCGGGGATGCTCGATGTGTGCTGGGGCTTGAGGGAGAACAGGATTTTGCACGCAGAACTCAGTGCTGGAGGTTTTAGGGCTGTGCACCATAAATCAAGCATGAGGGTGCTTAGAGTTAATGAAGCTCACATGGATAATTTATCAGTAACCATACTGAGCATCCCCTCCTTGACCCCAGAATCTGATCCTCTGTGCGATGATCAGGTCAGTCCCATGTCTGGGATCATGGCGGCCACACTAAGAGTGTCATCTTTGTTCATATGAGGTTGGCCAGCAGCGCTGCAGGGCTCTCCCTGCACTGGGAAGCCTCTGGCTTGGGCTGGAGGCTGGCTCCCAGGCTGGGCAGGCTGCCCCAGCTGCGCATCCCTGCCAGGATGAGAAATACCTCCAGTCCCACCTTGTCTCACTTGTTTTGAAGACCCCTGTTTCCCTCTCCCCATTGCTCCCGTCTCTCTCTCTTATCTGTATTTCTCCCATAACCTGGCGATAAACACAGTAGTCTATTTTTTTTTAAACAAATTACTATTAGGTGTTTAATCCTTCTGCTGGCTTTCCCTGGATACCTTGCTGTCTCTTTCTGGCCCTTTAGGAGGTACTGCTTGTCCTGTGGGACCAGGAGTCGCTGTAATTGCAGCGGCGTACGCGGCTCTGCCCCGTTGGCAGCTCACCGGGAGGACCCACACCCACAGCCCCCGGGTCCCACCACCATCAGCACCGAGCATCCCTGCAGGGGGTAATAAAAGCATCCTTTGGGGTGCAGCTGGCTGCGGGGGACCGAGAGGGGGGATAATCTGGGGGGCAGAGTGCGGCACTGGCAAACGGCTGGTGGTCCTGGTTCACCGTGCCACCCGCTCTGCAGAAAAGTTGGTAATTTCTGGTGAGCGGCTATAAATCAGAGGCGCGAGCCTCAGCTGCCGCCTGACATGACATATAGCTCTATCGTTATGGCAACCATAGAAACAAATAAAAGCCTTGCCTTTACTTGACAAGCCTTTGAGATGTCCTGATGGAGAGACAAGTGTTCAGCGGCAGAATGAATTCTCTTGAACTCACTGTCGATTCATCTTTGTTTTGCTCCCAAGTGAGCCCCTTTGCTCTCTGAATTCTTTTCCAAAGTACAGTCAGCTGGATTTTTTTCTTTCTATTTGTTTGTTATTTTATTTTCAGTTCTCTCGGCAGCAGGGAGCTCTGCTCCCCAGCTCTGAGCCTGCATGCGTCCCGTCTCATGTCGAAGACAGGAGCTGGGGTTTTACTCCCTGCCTGTAGCTTTCCCTGGCTCAGCCTTGCCATGCCCTTGCGACACCATCACTTCTCCAGGCTTACAGGGGTTTTGCAGTGATTTTTTGCAGGGGATTTACAGTGATTTGGGCACTCATGGTTTTGCAAGTCGGTACTCAGCACTGCAATGTGAGGCTCCCTGGGAGCGGAGGAGGATGAAAAGTGAAGTGGATGAGAAAGGCAAAGGGAATCTGGGCCAGGAGAGAGGAAACAATTTTGCCGTGGCCATGCTGCCGCAGCAGCAGCAGCAGAGCTCATCTGCCTCATGCCTTAGCCTTGTGCCTTAGCCTTGTGCCATATCTGCAGGGACACAGGAAAACGGGTGCTCCTGCAGGCGAGCACCACTGAGGCTCAGGAGGTGCCTGGGCTGGTCCCCATGGGCAGCGTGCCAGCAGGGTACGGGCAGGAGCAGGCAGAGGGCACCTTGCCAGCTCTTCCTGTCATTCAGTGCGGGAGATGCCATGGGAACTTTTTTCCCACCTTTTCTGCCTCCCGGAATAGAGCAGGCTGTGATTTCTGGATACTCAGTGCTGGCAGGACCCCCAGCCAGGAGGTCGGGGGAGAGGAGAAACCCTGATTTTGGTCTGTTCCTCAGTGGGGACCCAGGGAGCTGCCTGCAGAGGCTCTTGATCCGTTGGTGCCAATAAAGCGACCGTGAGCGGCTATCAGCAGGTGCCTGTGATGAATGGATGGCTTCACATGATGGAGCAAATTGATCATTGCATCACCAGGCACAACTTACTCATTTCTGCTAAGAGGGCAATTCATTACCGTTCACATCACAGAGACACCGTCATCCCTGCAGATAACGTCCCTGACGCTCTGGCCTGCGCCTCTTATCACCCCAACATGCTGTCGTCTTGCAAAAGCAGTGGAGAAGCAGCTTGCAGTGCTTAACATGGGAATAAAGGCAGCCTTTGGCCTCATCCTCTGCAGGGAAAGGACAAATGCTTTACATAGAGGCAGCCACCAGCCTTGCATCTGTCAACTTAGCAGCATCCTGGCTGCTTACCGGGATTTCTCCAGCTCCCTGCCTCCCACTTTGATTTATGAGAGGAAGTTAGAAGGGTCAGGTATGTCTCACTTGGCTATGGGGAGACTAAATGGGAGTTGTAACCTTCTGACAGCCACCGAAGGGTGTGAGCAGCAAAATGAGAGGGATTATGGGAGTGGTGAGATGGGGAAATAGGGGCAGAGAGGAAAGGGGGGAAGCCGCCCCAAAACTTGAGCTGAAATCACCCAGGAGGTATCTAGCATAGGTCAGAATTGAAACGTTGGTCACGCAGGACCTCTGGGAGGGTGCAGGGACCTCACTGCCCTCAGCATGTCTCAGCATCCATCACCAGCCATGGGTGATCTTTCATGCCCAGAAGCAGAGGGACATTTCATCCCTCCCTCTTCAGGGGCTTTTAATAATTCCTGCTACGGTAATGCTGAGTTTCGCTCTGTCTCTGTGCTCCGGTCCTTTGTGCGAACCCACTGCATTTTGGAGGTCTTGATGCTGGGCCGTAAAACTGTACAGAAAATGATCAAACCCCTTGGGGTAGCGGATGTAAATTTGAATCTGGCTCATTGGCAGATCCATCATAGGAAGCACCAGCAACAGCTACAAGTTTGGCAGCTGAGCGATTGCTGTTCCTCTCGTCCATGGAGCCACACAGCCCAGGAGGGAAAAACAACCCGACGAGTGAACAGATTTTGTTTATGTATTTATTGAGACAATTAAAAAACTGTGACACCCGCCAAACATGCAAATGCTGTCTCACACCCAGAATGATTCCCTTTAATGTATCTGGGATCTCCCGTCACAGAGTAGGCTTTGGCACTGGGCTCTGCAGCCGCCCCTTACGCCAGATCTGCTGCTGTAGCTGTCTGTCCATCCATCCAACCGCCTCTGGAGCAGGATCCGTGGTGGAGCAGGATCGTGCCGGTGCTGAGACAAGCAGCGAGTGCAGAGGGTTTAGAGGGGGAGACAGGGGTTCTAAAACACTGTGCTCATGGGTGTGCTTAGCAGAAGGGGAGATGCAAGGCAGTGAAATCAGCAACCTTGGGTTTCTTCAATGAAAGGAGTTCTCCTGTACCTGTTTCCTGGTGTTATTTGTTTTTATGTCCCTGCCTTTGCTTCTTGTTAAACATCAGACAGAGTGTGCTTTGTAGCTGTTTTTTCAAAGTGCAGCCCCATGGCCTCTCTGCTCATACAGCTCGTCTCTACTATGTTTCCTCCATTACATTTATTTCCCCCTGCCCTGCATCTGAGTTTTATTACCTTTGCCTTTGCGTGCATCTCCTGCCTGGGAGAGAGGACTAGAAGGTTTTCAGGCAGGAGGGGGACCAGACAGTTCATCCCTCCCACAGTGCCATGCTGGGGCAGCAGGGACCTGCACCAGGCTTGGGACAGGGAACCTCTGCTCTCCTCCTCCTCCTCCTCCTCCTCCTCCTCCTCCTCCTCCTCCTCCTCCTCCTCCTCCTCCTCCTCCTCCTGCTGTGCCAGGGAGGGAGCCGCTGTGTTTTTGGAAAGGGTCAGGTCGCTGGGTTTGGACACAGCAGTGCCAGGCCAGCGCTGCGGAGCCGGTTTGTAGTGCGAGCACTTGAGCCCCAGCAAGTGCAGAGTATTTGGGGTCAGCTCTGCCCTCTCCTGTTTCAGGAGGAGCCGACGCACATCGCCTTCAGCCGGTGCCAGGCGAGAGCGTGTGGCTGCCAGGCCGGTGGGCTGGGGCTTGGAGCTGCACCCGCAGGTGGCTGGGGCCGGGAGAGGGATGGCGGAGGAATGAGGATGGTGGCAGCAGCAGGAGGGACAGGATTTCCTGGGTGCCTGGGGAGGATGCTCTGGGTTCCTGCCCCTTGCTGAGGGCTGTCCTCAGGAATTTTGTCCTTAAGACCCCAAGATGATTCAGGGTGGTGGGACAATGGCCCTGGTCCTGTCTGGATGTGGAGCTCTCCTTCAGCTTAGCTGTGTTGTGGGATATACGGTCCCAGCTGGGGCAGTGACATTGGGAATGGGTTAATATCTTTTCTTCAGCTATTTCTTAATGCAACTTAGTAGAAAGAGCTGGCACCACCCACCAACCAGTTCTTATGAGATTTCAGTTGCCTTAAACTTGCTTGACGTGGACCGTGTTTCCTCCTCCTTTCTCGTTTTTATCTCCCGTAACTACCATTGGATCACTTCATCCAGAGGACAAAACTAATAAAATTCAGCCGAGCTGAAACGTTCCTGGGAGTGCGCCAGGGACCTGCGAGAGGCTCCACAGCCGGAGCAGGGAGGAGGCAACGGGAGCGGAGGTGGACACGACCAGGGAAGCTTTGTCCTTCTGCTTTAAGGGCACCGTGCAAAGACACTGGTCTTGCAGGCTTGGAAAGGACGCTTGGAGAAGACAGACCCCTACATTTATTTTTATGGGTTTTTTTTAATTGCTGAAGGGAAGGGGGGATGCAGACGTTGCTGCAGAGGAACATTGTTGTTGCTGTGGAGGGATGAGGGAAGGCAGCTCGGTGCAAACCAGACAAAACTGAGGGAGAGAGCTCAGGTCCAGCTTTCACCCCAGGGCAGGCAGCGACCGTGCTGAGCCCGGCAGGGTGGGCAGCCAGGGCCGGGCATGGGGGCAGCCGCAGCCCCAGCCAGCGAACCAGGACGTGAGCACCCTCCGAAGTCAAATCAAGTTAATTGGTTTCAGCTCCTGCTTCTGAGTAGCTGGGGCCGGGGTGATGTTTCCCTCAGCTCCAGTGGGCTTGGTACAGTGCCCCACCACCACAGCTGCTGCCCCCAAGGGATTTGCACTGCTCCGGTATGTCACCCCAGCTCTTGGTGTGATTTATTAGGGCAAAATGCCCTCCATCTCTCCCACCAGCCTCAGGGCAGCCAAGGGAGCGACCAGTGAAGTGCCTCCCGGGCAGCTCAGAGTAGCTTTGCTTGTGCCGTGCTGGTCCTTCTCATTCCACACAGTTTCCAGACGCAGGAGGAACGCCCTGCAGGCTTTCCCTGACCTCCAGGCAAAGGAGCAAAAGCAGCTCAAAATGAGGTTAGAAGCACCAAAAAGCTCAGCACATGGTTTAGAGACAGCGTCAGCATTGCACAGGTCAGGGGATGGTGCACCCTGTCTGGCGCTGCCCGTCGGCTCGGAAAACCTTTCCGTGCTTTGCTGCAGCTGGCCAGCGGGACCACAGCCCGAGCGGATCATGCGTCAGCTGGATTGTCTGCCCTTTGCCTCTGCTCTGGCCACCTCTCGCATCGTTGCCCCTCTTACTCTGTTTATTTGGTGCTTACTCAGCGTCTCTTTTTCTGATTTAGATGCTTATAAGTACCTGTCAGGTCTTTCTCCAGTCTCCCTGAATCTGGCTGCTGGCTACAGAGTGAAAAGCAAAAGCTTTCTTGACTTCTTCCTGCTGCTACACGTTTAAAGCCCAGAGGTCCGGTGGACGGTGGTGCTTTCCTGGGCACCACGCTGCAGTGTGTTAAGCAGAATATATTTTTGAGGGACTAAATCAAAGAATGATGCAAAGCTGGAGAGGTTTGGAAGAAGGGCTGGGGAACGAGTGGAGGGAAAAAGAAAAAAATAAAATTAGGTGAAGCCTTGCAAAAAAAATCCCATCTTAGGAATTGCCGTGCTTTCACTGGGCTGTGGTTTAACCCCAGCTGGCAGCTAAGTGCCGCACAGCCGTTTGCTCACTCCCCCCCAGTGGGATGGGGAGAGAATCAGAAGGGTAAAAAAAGTCAGAAAACTCGTGGGTTGAGATAAAGACAGTCTAACAGGTAAAGCAAAAGCCGCGCACACAAGCAAAGCAAACCGCGGAATTCATCCCCTCCTCCCCACGGGCAGGGGGTGCTCAGCCATCGCCAGGGCAGCTGGGCTCCATCACGCCTAATGGTGGCTTGGGAAGACAAACGCCATCACCCCAAACATCCCCCCTTCCTCCTTCTTCCCCCAGCTCTATGTGCTGAGCTTGATGCCATGTGGCGAGGGACATCCCTGGGGTCAGCTGGGGTCACTGTCCCAGCCGTGGGACCCAACCCCTTGTGCCCCCCCAGCCCCTCGCTGGTGGGGTGGGGTGAGGGGCAGAAAAGGCCTTGGCTCTGTGTAAGCCCGGCTCAGCAGGAATGAAAACATCCCTGGGTTATCAGCGCTGTTCCCAGCACAAATCCAAACCAAAGCCCGGTACCGGCTACTATGGAGAAAATTAACTCTATCCCAGCCTAAACCAGCACACACTGCCTGAAGAATTACTGTGCCGTAATCAACCAATTGCAAAACATTTCCTGCCATGTTTTTGATATAATAAGGTGCTGCTGGCTGCAGTTAAGTGCCTTTTATCGTAACACGGATGGGTGCCGTTAGGAACCCGCTGCCGTGCCATGCCGCAGGCTGTGCTGCACTCAGGGCCAGGCTCCGGCCGGGCTGAGCGGCGCTGGCGGTGGCCGGAGTGGAGGCAGGGAAGGCAGCGCTGGGAGGAAGGGATGGGGATGAGGGTGTTGATGGACCACAAGGTCTGTATGTAATTCATCTAGCACATCTTTCTCATCCACTGGGGGAAACGAAAACAGCTGGTATTGAGCAGGCTTTGGAGGGCAGGCACGTGGCGGGTGAAGAGCCTCCAGTTGGATCTAGGGCACATTCAGGTCTGTTGGCATTGTGGCTGGATGGGTTTTAGGGGAGAATGTATTCATGTCTCCCACAAACAGGAGATCAGGGCGTTGCATGTGGGGGTTTGTCCCAGGCATCACATAGCCAGCTCAGGCTGGGGTAGTGTCCCCCAGTGCCTCTCACCCTCCCAGCTGGTGGCTCTGCCATGGGCTGTCCCATGGGCTGTCACTGCCTTGCCACATGCACCCCAGCCCTGCCCCTGCCCCTGCCCTGCCGTGGGGCTGTCTCCCAGCAGCAGCTCGTCAGGAGCCGCGCTGAACCCAGCCGCGCACAATTAAACACCAGCTAATGCTTCCCTGCTTCCCTGCTACTGCGGAGGGCTTAAAATGACATAAATGAAGAAGCTGAGAATTAAGGCAGGATACTGTGTAAATATGCACTGAGCTTTTGCTGTGAGAAGTCTCTTTGTTCAGTTCAGACTACATTTCCCTTTTATTCTTAATCGGTGTGTATCAAGTACAGATGGGCCAGAGCTGGAGGTGCTGGCTCTGAAATGGGGCTCCTCTGGAGCTGGACACAGCTTGGGGTTAATGATAAAGTTGTGGGTGGTTCAGTAAAGGGCTTCTTGACCCGTAGAGTCGAAGGGGTAAATACATTGCTTATAACCATCCATACCAGACATGACCTATATGTGTAACAGGTCCCTGACATGTGTTAGGGCTCTTCTACCAAAGTAAATGCTGTGGAGCAGCTATTCTGCACTGCTTCCCCAGGGGCATGCCCTGAAGACCCTGCGGGAAAGGATGGAGTTAACTCACCACAAGGCTCTTGATCTCAGCCCCCCTTTTATTCTATATGTGCTCAGGCTGACAGCCCGTAATCTGCCATTAACCCTTTATTAACTCAAAGCCTGCCCTTATTTTGAAGCATGAACTTTAAGCTCAGTAGCACCAAGGCTGTTTTCCCAGGTGGCAGTCTCTGCAGAAGCTGAGTGACATCTGGGCAGTGCTGCCTCTTGCCTGCAAGCGTTGGTAGTGGCTGCTGGCCTGGCTCACAGCCCGCCCGTCCCCGAGCGCCCTGCGTAGGCGCTTGGGAGGTGTTGAGTGGTGGTACCCGGTTTCCTCCTGTTCCGTGTCGATGCCTTCCTTCAGGGAAGCTGTGTGTTTCTGCTCACCTCATGCCCACAGCCAGTCTTTGTGGTGGCATTTTACCTATAAGTTAGTAGTTGGCTTCTGTTTGGGTCCAAAGGATGTTGACTGGTGCTGAGAACTAAAATGAGCCCTCCTAGACCTGCTCCATGTAGTTGGGATGGGCACCACTGCAAGACAAGACTATTTATTATGGATGGACTATTCCAGGCTATCTGTCTCCTTAGTTCTCACCCTTTCTGAATAGGTGCTTCATGTTCCCTGTTCCTCCAGGGAGCTATTGACGGCTCTGGTTATCATCCTGATTCTCCCCATGGGAAAGGAGACCTGGGGGAGGCAGGGTGTGGTGCTTCACTTATCTGAGCCAAGAAGCCAGCACTAGGTGTGTTATGAGACCTGGCTTCTCTCCCTTATAGGAGCTTCTCCAGGACTTAAGGCAGGAGCAGATCATCCCTACCTGATGTGACTGTAGGCAAACCTGAGCCCACCCTTTCTACCCTCCTGCCTGTGCGGTGGGACCTGGGTCCAGGTGAAGGAACCCTCCTGGGTTTGTGTTAGTTGGACTTGGGGCCAGACCACTGTGAAGACGTGGGTCATTTTTGGGGGTTAAAGCCATGATTTGTGCCCAGACATAGCTGATACATGAGGAGAAGGGTCAATAATGGCTGCCATTGACCTGAAGGGCTTTTCGTGGCATCACATCTGAAGCTCAGTGAGAGTAACAGACTCCCACTTTCCTGGTTAAACTGGGATATGCTGCATCACAGGCAATTATTATATATGGAAACCTCCTCTTTTATAGAAGCCTGGTTTATAAAAAGGAAAAGGAGCTTTTAGTCTGAGCCTGAAAAACTTCCTTGCAGTGAAAACAGTGCCTGACTCAATTATAAAGCATAAGCAGGCAGCAGACGGGCTTGGAAGCAGCTGGGGTGACTGAGTGGGGAGACACTGCCGGTATTTGGGCATGCTCATCTGCTGCCTGGCTCCATGGTAGAAAAGAAACCACAGTAATTCCTGCTGTCCCCTTGCCTGGCTCCAAGAGGGGCCAAGAAACAGGTGGGATTGAGTGCAGATCTGTCGACCGGTACAGGGAGAAGCTGTGATTTTTATGTGCCTTTTGGATTCATCAGCTGGGGTTTTGGTGGGATTTAAGGGAGCATGAAAAAATTTCCTGGTGAACATCTGGCTCCCCGATATTTTGGCAGCCTGCTGGGAGAGCACCGTGTGGGGTAGGCAGAGGTGGGGAGGTGGCAGCAGCTTTGCTGTCCCTTTGCTGCGGGGATGGTGGTCCTGAGCCCACCACTGCTTACAGCACGGATGGGTGGCTGTTCCTATGGAGGTTGTTGTCCTCTGCCGGTCCCTTGGTGTCATTCCAGCTGTGTAGCTGTGGGTGACAGGGCATGCAGAGAGTTGGAGGCATCCCCACAGATGCTCCAACCTCTCCCCCCGGCCTTCCCCTGTGGCACCTGGTCAGGCAGGGTGTTCCCAGAATAGCCCAAAACAGTCTCATTTTTTGGGAGTGTGTGGGTTTGGCTGTGCAAAGCCCAGCTGGAGGAGCAGCAGCAGGTAGCTGGAGTGAAGCCTCTGAGCTCTGGCCTCTCCACGGCAGCTGTGACAGTCTGACATGCGTCGGCATGTTGCCTGCTATAACTGGGGTTTTCTGAGCTTTGCAAGATTCATCTGGTCTCTCCTGGCGTTCCTGGTGGGAGCAGCGTTCGGGGAGATTCGGGCTGGGAAGTCTCGGCAGTTTAGAGGGAGCTGAGCTGGTTTGCAGGGCCAGCACGGCGTCTCTATGTGTGACATCGATCCTGCTGTTCTCTGGGTCAGGCGCCCACGCAGGCGCTTCCTCGAGAAATAAAACCCAGCGCCAAGTGCTGGGCGACCTAGTTAGGAAATGCACATCTCTGCTCCGACTTGGTGCCACAGCATCCCGGCAAAGTTGGTCCCACATCCTCTGCTGCAGCTCTGACGCTGCCAGGAGCTGCCGTGGTCCCTCCTGCCGCCGGGTGCCCGCACAACCACGTAGCGTGCCAGTGTCTGCCCCACGTGTCTTGCAGTGAGGGATTTTCACCTGCAGTGATAGAAATGCTCCTGCTCTGGGAAGGGCAGCCTTTTTTCTTTGCAGATGACAATGTGGCTGCAGAAGGCAGAGGAAGACGTGCTTGCGCAGGGGGCTGTGTCACCTGAACAGCCTGCATGGCTCAAGTGGAACAGCTTCTGTGTGTTCAACCTTGCTTTTTGGGGCTGAAGCAGGGATACATGTGGCATCTTTTAATTGCATGTGTGTGTATGCAATCTCTCACTCAGGGAAGTACGTCTCCCTGCCTGCCAGAGAGATGCCATTAACGGGACAGCTGGGACTTTGGTCATAGAACCATAGACCTCCTGGGCAGCAGCTGCCTCTCTCTGTCTTGGTTCCTCTGTTATAAATTCAGGAAATTTTTTTAGTAGAATTACCAATGGCTTGGCCAAGACCCTGTTTGCCAGCAGATGGCTTTGGCTTTGGGGACAGCACTGGGCATGGCCCCACAAGACTTGCTCTTGCTCTCTCTGAGCTGGGAAATGGGACCCCTGGGTGGGAGTAGTCGTCAAGTCCTATGAATTTGACAGTGGAAGACTTTGCTGCCAAACTCCTCCATCCTCTGATGAGAACACTAGTGCAAATATCAGATAGGTTCATTCCCCAAGCAGCTTGAGAAATGGTACTGAAAGCTCCCTGTCTCATCTTCCAGCCCGACTCAAAGGCTGCTTTTGTATGGTCTCTCAGCCACCTCGTAGTTCTGTGTGAATCCTTATCCACGGTGGCTTTGTTAATAATTTCTCCACATCACTCTACCAAGTTATCTGTTGAAGTCCAGACAGATCAGGTATTTCCCTTTCCTTAAAAAACCCAGTACAAATTCTTTTAGCACGGAAAGGTAAGGGGTGAATCTGATACCCTTCGGAGTCAACAGGTAGACAGATAGAGAGGACAGGGACCAGCGTGTCTGGCAGGAGCTGACGCCCCCGCTGCCTGTCCTGCCTGGGTGCAGCTGTTGTGCATCGACACCTATTGATGGGGTTGATCCCTGCAGGGATGTGCCAACTCCCCCGCCGGCTCCATGAGCTGTGCAAGCCCCCGTTGACACACCCAAGAGCTTCCCGAGCTTCAACCAGCTTCAGGCCCTCCTCGGCTCAGCCCATCCCAAAGGTCTCTGGTCCCCTCCGTGTCCCCTCCCAGCACAGAGCCCCCCATGCCTTCCCCAGAGCCACCGGCGAAGGAGGGGTTCCTGCCTCCTCCTGGTGACAGAATCAATACCAAAGGCCTCCATTAATATTCTAGGAATGGCAGAGAAGATTGACTGCCTCATTAGCAGGCATCGTGTGAAACTCTGACAATAATTAACAACTCAACGGTCTTATTTGCTGGCCTATCACAGAAGTATTCAATCAAAAATGTAATTTGCTCGACGCTCCCATTTACCATAAAGAGAATATTCCTTCAAAGTTTTAAATAGACTAATTAAGAGGGAAGAAATACAGGGAAAAAAATTATTAACAGTATAGTTTTAATGGGAAATTACTGGAGCGTATTAATAATGCAATAACCATTTTTAACAGCTGTCTGTCAGTTTGTGGGCCGGGGTAATTAAATTAGTCACTAAAGGGTTAGTCAAATTAGGTGTTGGAGAGCACTGCTGGGGCTAACGAAGGCGTGTCAAGCTTAACGCTCTGGCACACGGATGCTGACATGAGATGCTGACACTCACGGGAGGATCCCTCCGAGGTGCCCAGGGGCTGTGCGGGGGGAGCCCCGGTCACGCCAGGCACCGGCATCTCGCGTCTCCTCGCCTCAGTTTAGATGAACCCATCGTGCCGGGTGATGCGAGGAGTGGGGCAGAGCTATGCGTTGGCAAAGGCTGGGTCGTCTCCAGGATAATAATAAGAAAAGAGTCTTATCTGAGCATGAGCATGGCCCAGGGTGGCCTCGTGACGTCTGCTTCAGCCTGATGCTGCTCGGGGTTTTAATCTCTTTCTGAGAGCCAGAAGACAGCTGTGCAGGGGCTTTTTGGCAGTTGCTTTCAAGGCTTTTATATTCTGCGGGTTTCAGGCTCATGTTCCCCTTTCCTCCACGCCTTCGCCCCTTTTGGAATGAATCGCAGTTAATTTTGGATGTTGTCGAGCCTGAAAACACATCTTTCTTGCTGCTAGCCAATTAAAAAAAATATTTACAGCTCCATAAAGCAACGCGAGCTGTCAAGGTAACATCCTGCTGGCTCCCGTGCGGTGTGTTCAGGGCGGAGAGTAAGGATTTGGAGGAGTACTTGCTTGCATGAGCACAGTGAGGATTTCAAGCCCAGCGGAGAGGTTTCTGGCTGAGAAAATACTTGTGTCCAGCCTGTGGAGGTGTTCATGGGAAGCACAGTGCCCGGGGGACTTGGGGTGCTTGGTTTCCCAGCCAGGGGATGCTGCTGCGACTCCCTTTCCTTCTCTGCTCTGTAAATCAGGGTGGGGATGCTGGCCTCTGGCTCTGTGTGGGAAAGGATTACTCCTTCCGATGTGTTTTTTTGAGATGTTTTCTCCGTTTTGTATTGATGAACTAGGACCTTTTTTATAGTATGTTCATGCTGAAAAACAAACCAACACAAAGCAGTAATGAAAGCCCAGAGAAAAAGCCTCACCCATCAAGAGGTACCAAACAGTGTGGTGGTTGGGGTGTCTGGAGGGTGTAGAGGTCTATGAAACCATGGCCTAAATCATGCAGAGCAAGGACATCAATTTCCATATATTGGCTAAATGTCTGGGCTTTTCTGGGTAATTTTCTTGCTCTGATTTTACAGGGAAGCGTGCTTGAGATTTGAAAGTGATAGAGGTGATGGCAAAGCCTGTGTGTTCCCGTGAGAAGTTTCAGTTCACATGAATCAATGGGGCTTTTTTTGCAGATTCTTTCTCCCATCACCTCCATTTAAAATTTAAGTTAACTACAGAAACAACCCTATGTGCCTGAAATACTTGGGGCTTTCTGCTCCTCTTTCATTAAGATAGATGTAACGCTAGCAGTCACTTTAACTGGGTGATTTGGGAGGAAAATGTGCCCTGCATGGCACTCAGGGGTCAAATAAATACCTGGTGGAAGCCCTCTGGTTCAGCTGTTGACTGTTCAGATTGCTTCAAGAGGAGAACCCTGGGAGAAGGGAAAAGGTAAAACCCGTCAAACCCACCAAAACACCTCAATATCCCAACAACTGCAAATAAAAATGTTCCCGCCCATATTGCAGCGGGTTGAGTGGCCGGGCTGGGCACTCGGGCGAAGGCAGGCCCTCCTCTTTCTCACATGTTGGAGAATTACAAGCTGTATAGATTATTTTAATGGCTGTATTACTTCCAACTGTGCCTTCACCATCTGTTCTTTCCCAATTACGGATGCAAAAACCCAGCATGTTTCTCCATTCCGGCAGTAGAGAATGAAATATAAGCGCTGTAAAAGGATGTATATTCTTTCAACAATGTAGTTGGCACCTGCGATATTTCGCTCATGCTTCCGACCCGCGTTGGTCGAGCTGCTCTGCCTGGTCCCTCCGCACCGCTCCGGGCCGATGCCCGGATCTGCGGTGGCTGAGGGACTCGTTGATAAAAAGAAGGTGATGTGCTACATGGTTTGTCCAAGCCATGCGGGGCAGCTGAATTATTAACGCTGACCAAGCGTCTAAGTGCTACAAAACTCAACAAGAACCTCTTACCTCTGGCACAGCGATAAACAGGATTGAGGCACGGTGGGAGGGAGGGAATTAAGGCAGGACATCAAAGACTGGATTCCGTCAAGTAAATCATGCCATTGCTTCAGTAAAAGAGCCCCTAAATGTTTTATTAGGGATTTTCAACAACTACCAAAATTAAGATGGAAGGGATGAATTATTAAAAAACAGATTAACTAAACTAGCCTCTGAATTAAACATGAAAGGTACCTATCAGGAGCAGCGTGGGCACCGTGTGCTGCAGTCATCGAGTCCTTCAGCCAGGCACGGCAGTGGTGGCCTGGAGAGGGGGAGCGGCAGGGCCGGGGGGATGGAGAGCTGCAAGCTGCTCTGCGGGTTGGGGTTGCATTGCCAGGGCACGGAGAGGCTGGCTGCAGAGTCGGGAAAGCAGAGCGCCAGGTGCTGCATAAGCATCAAAGGAGGCGGTTTCTGCCTTGGAGAGACGCAGGCTAGGTACACAAGGTGGAGCAAAAGAAATAATGTTAAATAATGCAGGTACCAAAAGGTGACTTGCCTGAAGTACTAAAGCCAGGATCTGAACTTTCTTCTGCTGTGTGCTAGTCTGGTGTTATCAACTCGAAGCCATCCGTGGCAGGAGAAGCACCGAGCCCGCATACAGCTCAGGGGTTGTGCTTGGTGTTGGGGACCTCGTGGACCTGCTCCACTGGCTTTGGTGCTCATGGCAGGGTAAGGAGGGTTTGCAGGGGCTGGAGAGCCTCTCGGGTGGGTGGGTGAGGGGTGCTCCTGCGGCCCCTCCTGCCAGCTCACCTGGGAGGATGGGGATGCAGTTTGGGTGGTGCCAACAGCTGGGCACAGCTGGCGCTCCCAGGCCGGAGCAGGGGGTCTGTCAGCGCCTTTGCTTAGTTCAGGGACGCTGTTCCGCCCCCAGCTTGCTGCGTGCCCACGAGCAGGCAACTTCGGTGTCTTGCGCTATGTTTCTTCCATCTGTCAAATAGAGACAATGTATTCTTCACTTCCTAAAGTGGCTGTGTTATCTTAATTTGCTGTTTAAGTGCCCTTGCAGTACGATCTGTCCCAACGTTATGCGTGCAAGGCTACAGCAGCCCGTGAAGGTCAAGCACAGGCAAGAACGGGAGGTGGAGAGATGCTGCTGTCTCTAGTTTGTTTTGTTCCAGCCCCCGGGAGGGTGGGAGCATCGTCTCCAGGTGCTAAGCACAAAATGGGGTGGAATTTCTATTTGTTTCTTCTCCTTCTCTTTCTTCTTCCCCAACATGTTCAAAGCTCTTATGTGCAAGTCTACAGTCAAACTCCTGCAAATGCCAGCACTCGTACAGCTGCTGGGAACAATTCACAGTGTCTACAGTAGCACTGCTTTAAGGTGTACTCTGGTGGAGCAAGTGGAGCTTCATTCATAATAATAATAATAACAACACACTATTTTGCAGTTATAGGCTGCTTTTCATCTTCACAACTCAAAGGAGCATTAATTAACTGCGCGGCACGGTGGGAGGTAGGTATCTGTTGTTGTCGTCCCTGTTTTACAGACGAGTCTGGAGCGCTGACACATCCTGCGCGTTGCCTGCGGTCGGTCGTGCGGTAATTCACCCCCCGAGGCTGCAGCCGATCCTGAAATGCCAGCTCCTGCTCGGGGCTTTATTGCTGGGAACGCTCCCTGCTCATCTCTGGTGGCAGAGCAGGAGTTTAGAGATCATCTTCATTGCTTTAAACCAAGTTTGCTTTTGGGTAGATAGATGCGAATATTGCTGAAGACGAATTTGAGTCTTCTAATGTGAATTAGGCCAAACGCTGAAAGCACGTTCATTGCCCTCAGGCCAGGGTTAGGTCAGCATTTCAGCTTTGGGGTGCTGCTTCCATCAGGAGAAAAACTGAGAGACACAAATTAAGCTCAGTCTTTGCTGTGATCCCTGCTTTTCACAAATACGTATGGAGAAGACTATTTGAAATGGTAAAAATACAAGCACCAACTGTTTTCTTGCTCATAAATCCCCAGGTTTGCCTCTCCAGTAAGCTCTGTCTCAAAAAACCTCCTACTTGACTCTTTTTCCAAGGTTCACATTTGCAGAGGCTTGCTTCTGCTGCTGCTCGTTGGTTGAAAAATCAATGTTTTGGCCCTTGTGTATGTAATCAAAGAGGAGTCTTCGCTTGTATTTTGGGAAAGCTTTTGACCAAGATGCTTTGGGTAACCCTCATCTCTCCTTGCACGCAGCATTGGGTCGGCATCGCTCCCTGTGCAGCTGCAGTGTGAAACAGGTCAGGCTGAGAGGTCCCCCAGGAAGAGGAGTGGGGTGCTTGCTGCTGCAGGTGTCGGGGTGGGATCAGCCCTCCCTCGCCCCCCGCCTCCTCCGAGAGCCCACGCGATCCTCACAGCTCCCTCTCCTTCCCGGAGGCACCAGCTGCCACGGGCTCTGATGGATGTTCCTGGCATCCATCCGAAGACCTTCACCTGTCGCTGCCTGCTCTGGCAGAGGGGGTTCGTGGGGTCCATGGTGGGAGCCTGGGCTCCGCACGCCTCTGCATGTCTCTCTCTGGTGCCTTTCAGAGGAAGCATATTGTATTCTAGGCGTTCTCCTCAGCCCTGCAGGGCAGACCGTGGATTTGCATGGAAGCCTTTCCATTTAGCCTCCTTAATTAAGATAGACGCTAAAATAAAGGTGGCGAATGGAATGTGATGGGCAGGAGAAGGAGGGTGGTCCTGCAGCGTGCAAGTGCTCTTGTCTTCCCCCTCCTTGCCTCCTTTCCTCCTGCCATCAATCTCCTGTTGCTAAATGTGCAGCTGGAGAGCGGGTTCCCGGGCAAACTTCCCCCTGATAGGTTTTGACAGACCTAATCAGGCAGGAGTAGAGACGACCATGTCCCACACTCCTGTGAATTGTGCTTCAAGCTGAATATCCTTCACTGTGACACCGGCAACTGAAACGAATGTGATGGCTGGGATCTGGCCGGCCCAAGGGCAGGGATGCTCCCGTCCCATGTGCACCTCCCCGCAGCTCCAATCGTTGCCCGCGGGCTCGGGCCCCCGATGCATCCCTTGCCATAGCGCAGCTCTTCTAAACACCTTTCATGTGAGACACTTAGTGCTGATAATTGAGCTCAGGGAAGAATCTGCCAGGAGGTGTAGTCTCTTCTGCCTTTATTAAATGTGTGTATTCTTTATGTTCAGCTTAATAATGCAATAGCACAAAGGTTTACAGATGAAGGCAGGATGTCTGTTCTGGGAAGGCTTGGTATCAGAGCAAGGCCGCAGGCGCTCCGAGTTAAACTTCAAAATCAGCGTGTGTTTGTGTGTAAGCACAGTGCTGCCATTGGTTTAATACCATTGTCTGCTCTTTAGAGGTGCTTCAGGTCATGGGTTACTGTTCGGGGGGGTAGGCTTATAAATAAAGAAATAACCCAACAAAATAAGGAGGTAGATCTTCCGAAGTGATGTCTCCTTTGGAAACCTGAGTCTGGGACTAGTGAGAAACCCTGGGAGTCTGCTCAGCCCTCTGCATTTCTACCCATACACACCATTAATAGGCCTGCCTGGGAGGTCTAAACTAGGGTAGCGACGATGTCAAGAGGCTAAAAGATGGGGCAACATGTCAAGGGTAATGAATCCTGTTACGGGCACTGGGATTTTGTCATTTTACAGGTTGGTAGTTCTGGGGTGTCTAAGACAGTGCAAAGTGCAAGGAGTTTCTTCCGTAATTGAGGGTTTCTGTCTCTCTCCCAAATGGTGTTTTACCTATGTAATCCTACGGGTGAGCTCAAGACCTTCCCTTTCCTCAGGAAGGCCAATAACAGGCTCCTTCTTCTCTCTTTGGCATCTATTGGAGGAGGTCCCAAGGGCCGTAGGCTGGGACTGATTTGACTGCACTTAGGAGCAGCTTAGATCGTCCCTAGATCTGTATCTAAGCTAGCCC
Organism: Phalacrocorax carbo; assembly: GCF_963921805.1. NCBI lineage: Eukaryota > Metazoa > Chordata > Aves > Suliformes > Phalacrocoracidae > Phalacrocorax > Phalacrocorax carbo. The sequence continues at coordinate 9,211,506 of NC_087530.1, forward strand.
CCGAGGATGCCCTTTCTAATCAGCAGAGATCTGGTCCATGGAGCTCAGGGCATCGATCAGCTCTTGCTGCAGTCCTTGACCACCTTAGGGCAGGGGCATCATCCCCAAATTGAGCTGATCTCTCCCGGTGAGTTTGGAGGAGCCAGAAGTGATGAATCCTATGTGTATCTTGGGTTACCTTGGGATGGGTGAGCTGAATCCCATCCTTGGCATCTCTGAGACCTCTGGGAGGGTTGGTCTGGCCACTTCTGGACCAGAAGTCGGGTCCCAGCCCTGTGCAGGCTGCGCACCCACTCCAGGAAAATGCCATTGGCACCAGCAGATGCTCAGCTTCAGGAATGCAATCCCCTGTCATCTTATCCCAGGATATGGGTCTGAGATCTTCTGTTTTGAGCACAGCAGACCCGGTCTCACTGCATAGTCCCAAGCCTTGGCAGAGCCGACACAGTTCCTGCCTCCCAGCGTTGAGCTCCCAAGTGAAGTGTCCTTATGTGAGATACGCACATGTGCCTTGCTTCAGCCTTTCTGCCTTTAACCCTCTCTCTTCCTCAGGTAAATGATGATGTTCCCTGTTCCACATTCAACTCCCCACACAATTCATCTTGTTTATTGACCCAAGCAGAAAGTCAATGTTTTCTTCATCTGCCATTTGCTTCGATGGCAGTCAATTTGGTTCAGCAGGAACAAAAATGGATGCAACAGAGTTCAGTGCCAGATTCTTCGCCTTTTTTTTTGTTTTTTAAAATGCTGATTATCCTTTTTTTCTGTACACACCTGGCCCTGGACGCAGTTCGGCAGCCTTCGCTATACGATATGGCTGCGGGCAAGGCTGAAACTGTAGAGCAATCACCCTGCGAATTGGCAAGGCGGGAGGAAGCCCACAGGTCATCTCATTACTGGCAGGTGTTGCCATGGCCAGGGCTGCCCCCTCCCTCCTGGTGGGTGCTGTTTGCTTCTGAAACATTGGCCTTCGGGGTTTTCATGTGCATTTGAAGCTCTGCCTCTTCCTCAAAAGTCTGAAGGTGATGCTTTGCAGCTATCACTCGGATCACAGATTTTCAGGCACAGTGCCATGGGCTCCCAGGGGCTGTGGTTTGCAGTGGGGGTGTGAAAGGGAGTGGGGAAAGGCTTGCTTGCCTCTCCGCTGGGGTATTCGTAAGACTGTAAATCAGGAAAGGTTCATTTAAGTGCACTGAAGAGAGCTGCCCCATGCACAGGTCTAAATACAGCTTCTGCCCCAAAGAGTTTGCAAGTTGGGGACAGCATGTGGCTGCTTTGAGGTCTGTCCGGGCAGCACTCACTGACGTGGGGGTGAGAGGGGTATGGGGCACGGGGCATCTTTGCAGGGGAGATACAAGACAAACCTTCCTGGCGGTGTGGGTGCAGTTTTAAGACTTAGCCAAGGTGATTTAGTGGGACCAGCCACGGGGCGGTCCGGGTCCTCCCTTAGCCACTGATGCCCATCGCTTCCCCCAGGGGCCTCTCTCTGATCCTGGACTGTGCTTGTTCAGGGATTTAAACTGGCAGAAAATCCCTGTCTTTGTGGTAGGAAATGATTTGCTCTCAAGTGCCCACATCTCCAGGCAGGTGTGGGATGGGTCCCTACCAAAGGCGGCAGCAGATTGGGGTGCCCCTCACCTCTGGATACCAGACCTCTGAAGGTGGTGTCCTCAGAAGGGCTTGGTACCTGGTGGCTTTCCAAGGAGGGTGCTGCCCTTGTGACAAGCCTGGCTGTACATTGAGGAGCTACTAATGGATGCTGGGCACCTTGGAAAACACAGCTGGCATTGGGTGCCTTGGTAAGAGCTGAGTCCTTTGAAAAATCTGCCCATACGGATGGAAAATCCCTATGCAAATCTCTCCCCAGGTATAAAATTAATTGGATTCCAACTTCAAAGACTAGTTCTGGAAACGAACTGTAAATAATCTAGTTGTGCCTCAGTTCCTCTGTCTGCGGACATTCACCTGGCTCTTTCAAAGCCAGTGAGTGTTGCTGATAGAAAGTGCTATATTTAGCAGCAAAGCTATGCATATATGTATACATATGCATAAATGCATCCCTAGTAAATGACCCAGGTGTGTGGTGTTTTCTGAAATACAGCTCATGGGTTTGATTCTCCAAAAAGCTCTGGTATTGCTTCTCATGGGCTCTTACCCCTCTCTCTGTGCAGCTGTATGTATGCCAATGCCGTGGGATGCTTGCTCGCCCAGTGCCGTGGCTGGGAAGCAGTGCACCCAGCTCCCCAGGTCTATGGGGTGCAGGTAGGGTCGACAGGGTCTGGTGAACCCTGGGATGTGGAGGGGTTGGTGAAGGTCACCCAGCTGTGTGGCTTTCAGGGGGGTTCAGCTGGACAGAGCTTTATTGCAGAGCCTAGTGTTGCCCCTGGATCTGCATGGGGATGCTGAGCTGCTGCGGCATTATAGGGCTGGCTTCTCCACAGGCTGTCCTGCCAGCGGTGAGCATCTCATCGGGGCAGGGATCCACACTCTGAATGCTTATCGCTGCCCATGAGGAGATGGTTGATCCCTGGCACCCGTTTTCCCAGGGGCTCGATGCTGTCTGTTCCCAGCGGATCGATAGGAGCACCTGTGAAAAATCAGGGCATGGATGTCTGATCCTGCAGCCTTGGCTGTTTCCTATTTATCTAATCTAATTCTATTGACATTTCTAAAGTGCTTATCACCACTGCATCTAAGCACTTTATACGTTTCTTGAGAAAAAAAATCCCAGTTGCTGTGTGATGAGAGTGGTTGAGTCTGGGATGTGGCTGGTCCCCGTGCCTGGGTGCAGGCAAACAACGGGCTAGAGGGTAACCCCCTCCCTCTCCCAGTTTCCCTGCAAAGTCCAACCTTTCCTGCTGACCCTGCGACAAAGTCAGATCCAGAAGAGCCCATTACAACAGAAGGCTTGTCCAAAATACCCTTGAAGGCTATGAAGGGGAAGGAAAACCCCAGTGACTCATTTGTGCCTAAAATGCTGAAGTCTAAGCACCAAGCTGGGATTTTCAAGCTTGCCATTGCAAAATGCTCACGATGACCAAGGGAGATAGAGCTCCCCATGCCGTACCCCGTACTGGGTCGGTCCCCAGCTCTCACGGGGTGCTGTAGGACATCTCTGCCTCCGTGGGGCTGGGGGACAAGCTTCAGCACTGAGAGGGCTGTACCACCCCCGGGGCTGGGGCACAGGGGCAGGGGACAGAGCCAACACGTGGGCTGGGATCCTTCCAGCTCCTCTCTGCTTTTCTGGCCCCTTTGAGATCCCACCAGCGAGGATCTCAGTTTCGAGGTGGGGAAAGCAGGGAGGAGACATGGGAACTGCCACAGCCAAGCTCTCTTTTGGGATAGAATATATGTCTGTTTTAAATGGGAAAATCCTTTAGCTCATCCCCAGCTCATCCCTTTGGGCTGATGAATGAGCAGTGACCTGAAATCTTGGTTTGCTGACTATTTTGAAGGGCAAAGACAAGGAGAAAGTGGCTGGATGCTCAGTTCCTCTGTGGTGTCTGCCCGGGTCCGTGTTGGGAGCGAATACAGGCGAGGTAGCGAGGAAGAGCCCAGAGCCCATCACGGCAGTGAGGTTAATGGCATTTTTCGCCATGCCACATAAAGTCTATGCAAATCTATGTTTTGTTCAGACCAGCCCAGGCAGGGCTGCAATCGCTGCCTGGTACTGGGGTGGCCTGACCCATCTCATGATGTTTACAGCCTTTAATAGTTTAGGATGAGAGATCCCAAGCCTTCTGTCTAGGCTTTTGCTTGATTGCTTGTTTTTCTAAGATTTCTTTTTCTCCCTGAGGCAAAACTGTTGCAGAGGATTGAGGCAGACGTTTTGTGGAGGGTCTCTCTTTTACAGGCGAAGAACCGCCTTCATTTGACCAGCTTAAAAGCGGTGCTGAAAAACTTGAATCACTGCACACGGCATGAAGTCTTGTTTGATTTTAGCAGCAAGAGTCGGCAGCAATCCTCCATGCCCGAGCACAGCCAAGCATTCCTGCTCGGAAATGCTGGCTGAGGGAGTGAGGGTGGCCAGCAGCGGCTGGCCAGAAATACCGAGTTTGTGTCTAGCGGGGAAGGGGAACTGGGGGAACGGGGGACAAGAGGGGAAGAGGATGGTGAGCGGGCAGGTAGGAGCCTGACAGGATGATTTTGCCCTGGGGAGAGCTCTGCTCACCAAAGGCTGAGTGATGGTGCGTCCTGCAACTGCTGCTGAAAAATGTCCTCTCTTCCAGACTAAATGCCTCCCCTTTCCTCCCTGCTCAGAATAAAATCCCAATTAGGCTCCTCTTCAGCAAACGTTATCAAGTTTGCAAAACTCCAAAGCCGGGAGGTGCCAGGGTCAGTTTGCTGTGCAGCCTTCAGGCAGCCCCTCTGTGCGTATGCATTATGAAACCGTCTTTAATGGCATGATCATATCCTAGTTTTTCACCTTTGCCTCACTCAGTGCAGCCAATGAACCTGCTCTGGGAATGATCTGCATTAATGTGGAGCTGTAAAAACTTCAACCCAAGTCAATGAGAGCTGTGCTTTGAGCAGGAGAAGTGTCGTTTAATGCTAAGCACTCTGAAACATCAAGTCTACATGTCTCAGATTTGGTGCGTGTAATGTAGTGGATGTTTTCTATATTACTGTTCCTGGGCCTTAGCTTCCCATCTGTAAAATGGGGGTGGTAAGAGGGAGACTGGGGACTTAATCACTTTATTGGTTGTGAAATACTGCTGCGTTTTGGTGTTGAGCAAAGGATAAGCAACCCATGATGAGCCGAGTAATTGTGCATGCAGAACAGCACCTGAATAGAGCACAGTAAAGTAGGAGCTATGCGTCCTCCAACAAAGAGAGAACAAGATACTGAGAAGCTGCAGATGAAGTTGTTTGTAGGACGCTGAGAAGCCAGCGGATGTTCATAGGTACCCAGGGATGAGTTTTGGGATGCCTAAAGGTCGAGCTCTGGACTGTTTCAGGCACCCAGAGACACCTGGTTACAGCTCAGCACCATCACCTTTGGTGTTTGGGGAGAAATAGGTCCTTCAGATAACCCTCCTGTATGTGGTCTTGAAATCACACCTTCATCAAAGTGCATAATTACCAGAGACTGAATTAAGGTTGCCTTGGCAACCTTAGGTCTCCCGTTTTCTTAAGTTTTGAGCAAGTCACAATGCAACCTTTATAATTTCCTTCCCTATACCTTTTCTGCGAGCGCAGACCTGCGCGTACCTGCGTTGCGTACGGCCGTGGCTCCCGATTGCAGGATGCCTGATGGACCTCCATGTCTCTGCATTGCAGGGCAGATGTTTTGCAGGATCCCTTCACCGGTGGAGATCCCACCATCCAGGCGGAGATAGCCGGGACGTGGCATGTCCCCTGGGGGGCTTTGCTCCCTGTAAGTTTAACTGTGGGGTACTGTGCTTGGCAGCTGCCCTGGATTTGAGTGGCAGGGCTGCGGGAAGGGCTGGTTGCAGGGGCAAGACAGGGATGATAGCAGAGCCCGTGCCGCTTCCCTGCCAAGCTCCTGCAGAAGCCTGATCTCCATGGAGGATCTGGAGCCGGGCTGGCCTCCCTTGTCCTCCTGGGCCCCTGCCCTTGGTCACAGTATGCGGTTCTGGGGTCAGAACCAGGGGTTTAATCAACATCAAACGAGCTTTCTCTCCCTCCCACCCCTCACTTCTCCTCCTACAGCATGATGTGTTTCGCTCCATCCCTCCCGATAAGCCCACGGGACTCCTGGCCGCCCACCTGCGTGGTGCAGGGGTCAGCGTTTTGTTGGTGGGGGTGTTAGAAGTGGTTTTGGATGCCTCCTGTCATGGCAGCCAGCAGCATCAGCAAGGTCTGCTCGGCTCAGGGCAGCTCCGCCGTGGCAAGCCGCGAGCCCTCCCTGTGGTCTCTACCTTCCCCTTCTGCACAGATTTTTTTCCTCCAGTTGTTTTTTATTTCTAAATTGAAGCCAGAAATGTATTTACACGTTCACTATTTTGAAAATAATATTTGAGAGGATGGGATGGAAGGAATTGATGGGCAAACTGAGCTAGTGAAAATATTAATTAGCTTAGAGAAATCATTTGATAATTTTCATTTATGTATTTTTTAATTATGCATTTCTGCCTTTGCTGATAACCCCCGCGCCAATAGCGTGATCCATTTTCCTAGATAAACATTACTTTGTGAGTTAATTAGTGCTCAATTACTATCAATTAATATGTACTACTACTGATTCTGTGTTGAACAAGCAGATTCCATTACTATAAACTGCTTAAATTATTAATATTTGGAGCTGCCTAGAACCCCTCATGTTGTTCTTTCTGTTCCTCGTGGTCTAAATGCTATATTTTTTCATAATTTTATGTCTTAAGATGTTGAAACTACGCTTTTCCCATGCTTCTGGTTTGCTACTGTTTTTTGAACTTCTAGAAATCATGAAGTTTTTCTTTGCAGCTGAAGTTTGGAGAAGCAGTGTAGGGAAAGGGATGGGTCAGGCTCATCTCGTGTAACTTTGGTGCTTCATAGGTAAATAACAACTAAAGTTAATACAACTGAATTAGGTGTGCCTGGCTCTGGCTGGTGATATGGTCAACAGAGGGAAGCGGATTCCTTGGAAGCTGAAACATCAGCTGGGATGTTAGGAGTGGTTGTGGTAATAGCAGCAGGGAGCTGGGGCTTTGCATCTGCATGGAAGGGGAGAAGTAGTTTTGTCAGTGCTGGACACCTTCGAGATGGGGACAGTCACATCCCTGCCTTGAAGAATTAGCTCCTGATGAAGCTAATGAGGGGCAGGTGGAAAATGCACAGGAGCGGGGACATTTGCCAGGTGCTTGGTGGGCCTGAGCCCCTGCGACACAGCTGTCAGCTCCAAGAGATATAAAACAGGAGGATAAAGGCTGGGACCTCAGAAATGGCTGGGAAAGCTGTACCCTAAATAAATGCAGAACGGGGAGGTGGGGATACAGGACAACACGCATCCATTTGGCCGCGACGAGCTTGGCTGTGCTTCTCCTCCTGGCTGGTGTCCCCAGGTGCTTAGCGCGGGTTTTCTGTCCCACCTGGAGCACTTGCTGTGCTCCAAGCCTCCGTCTCATCCCATTCCACATCTTGCTGTTGAGGTGCCTGATGCACAGGAGCATCCTGACCTGATGATAGCGTCACCGCACGGGAAACGCAACCACCGAACTGGGGATTAATTACAATCCGTGGTGAAGCAGGCGCTGACACATGTAATTTTCAGCGTACTGACCCTGGTTTATCATCCCTATTAAGGCTTGTGTGCCTTTTCTTAAACCTCCTGGTGCCAAAGGAGACTGAGCTGGCATCGCCTGTCTTTGACTTTGGCTTGCGCAAGGTTGCAGTGGTGACTGCAATTCTTCCCTGAAACAGGAAAAAAAATGCCCAGAATTAAAACTATTTTATTTATCTCAGCTGTGGCATCCCGGTCTTTTGTATGGCAGAGCCGTGCCGCATCCGAGGATGGGGGCCCACCTGGTGTGATCAGGAAGATCCCTGTCCTCTAGTGTCTCCCGGGACGTGTGCTGCATGTGATGGACTTCCTGAGCTCGCTTTTATTCCGGTGTGTTTGTTTTTGCTTTGCTTTGCTGTAATTAAATTTCTGGCCCTTCTGGTTGCTGAGGTGTCCTCAAAACGCCTTGGCAGAGTGATTGTTTTATTGAAGCTCTAGCAAATTATTGGAGCGTGGTAGGGAATTTTTCACAGTTTCAACCTCAAGGTTTTTGGGAGAGCATTTTTGCAAGTGTTTATTATAGTATTACGACAAGAAGTGAAACTACCTGGAAAAGTTTTAGTAAGCAGCTCATCATCTGCGGTGTGCCAGCGTAGCTCCATTGAAGTGCCTTCTCCAACATCACTCAGGTAAGGAAGATTTCTCCCAGTTTAGGACCTGGATCAAGTTTTTCCTTGAAACCTCAAAGCACTATTAAAGTGGCTGAAAATTGTCCGTGGGTGTGCTGGGTTGAAACTCAGTTTTTCTGCATAAAATAATAAATCTGCTCCATGCACACACATCTTCAGGCACCACACTGAGAGACCTGATTGAAGACGTAGGCTTAAGCGTGCCCAAGTTTCAGACTCTGAAGTCCCTTGGTTAGAAGCTGCCACCGCCTCGTTGGGTCCTCCAGCACTGGGGCTGGATTAACTTTTCCAATGCATCCCAGCTTGGTCTGTGCATGGATGGACTTGCTCAGGAGGTACCTCATGGTTCGGTGCTGCAGGAGATGGTTGCTGCATGACCTATGGACTTGGTAAACGGTGTAGTGGGTGCAGGAGAGGGCTGTAGAGGGAATAGTCTCTTGCTGCAGGCAGAATAAAAAAAGGGAAAGGTTGAAATCCTGGAGAAAACATATTCTGTTGTATTTAAATCAGAGACTGATTTCCTGAGGTGACCATGTATTCATCATAATTCGGGTGTTTATCTGCATGGCCCTCTGCACAGAACAGCTGAGCCTGTGGTGCAATCAGACCCGGTTGGAATTGTGCTGTGAGCATGGGAAGTGCTAAAAGTACTAAAAATAATTTTGAAAGCATCTCCCATTGGACACCCAACAGTGGTAAGCACCTTTAATCCTGATCTCTTGTTGCCTTGGCTCCGCGTCTTAAACGTGAAGAAAATAATACCCAGTGTAGAGAAGCTGTGAGAATAGGCTAACGTTTGTGAGATGCTGGGGGTCCTGGGTGGTGAGTCCCCAGGAGGGGAAAGGATGGCTGTTCCTTTGCAGGTGAGTGGGAATGCCATGTTGCTCAGAGCAGGTAGTGGTACCTCGGGGTCCCGAGGAGTCTGCCTGCAGCCAGGGCCCCAGCCCCGTGTGCTGGTCAAACCCCAGCAATTCACTTCTGACTGTTGGGCTTTGCAGATGCAATTTGTGGTTTTATTGGTTATGTGTAATGCTTACATTAAAAATGTGTTTAAAAGTTTTGCAGCGCACCCTCAGCTGGGCTTCATGTGTTGGTCAGGCAGGCAGACCCGCCGTGCCCATTTCTGTGATGAATTTTACTGGGCATTGTGTGAACACCCTGAGCTCTTCCCAGCCTTAACACGGCCAAGCGCTGCAGTGCAGAAAGCCAGGGACGAAGAGCTGGGTTAACTTTGCTTCTGCTACGGTCTGTAACACCCCTCCAATCTGATATTTCAAGCTTGCAGATGAAAGCACCTACCCTCCTCGGCTCTCCATCTTCCACCCAGCATTTGCAATTCATTGCTGGTGAAGAAGTGTCCAGCCCACGTGGCTACAGACAGAGGCAGCAAAAAGGCTCGTGCAGGTCCTGCTTCTATCAATTCCATTAATACCTTTGAACTGTTTAGTCTGAAACTCAAGGAAGAGTTTGGCAATCTCACTAATGATTTCAGTGCTGGCCGGATTAGCAGAGGAAGGCTGGGGTTTAGTGGAGGAAAAAGAGATGTGAAAGAAGAGAAAAAGAGGGGAACAGGTGAGAGCACAAGTGATGCTCAGAGTATTTGCTGGGGAGGAAATAGCCAACCCACTACATGGACTGGGGCTTCAGCTGCTGCAGGTCTGGGGCTGTGTCTGGGGACTCCTTGGAGGCATTTTGCCATCCAGCTCCTCCTGGAAACTGCTCTGGAGGGACGGGTGCTCGGCTTGAGCTTTCGGGGCTGGGTGGGACTGTAATGGGGACTAGAATGGGAAAGCTCCCATTCTAGCTCCACGGCTCCCACGTGAGCATCCATGGGGCAAAGGCCGAGGGTCCCTCTGGGTAAAGCCAGCTCTGGGTGAGATGACCTGATGGGCCATGGAAGAAGGGTGAAAGGCAAAGGACATCCAGGTTTAGCCCCTGGTTGGACATAACAGGAAAAGGGAGCAAAGTCTGCACAGGGAGACACTTCTCTGGTGGGATCTTAGCGACAAGGACACCAGCCCTTTCTCAAGTCTTGCAGCCCAGCGGAAGTTTCGTGGCTAGAGACAGTCAAAATTGCTCAGGCAAGCAGCTGTTGGGCTGAAAAAGGCAGAATCTGGGTGTAAATTGCTCTGTCCTGGTCTGCAAGTGCATCAGCTCTTAAGTTCCCTGTTGAGCGGGCTCTTGCCAATGGCAGTAGGAAGCAGCGCGAGGTGCTGGACACGAGGCATGGTGGCTGGGCTGCCCCGGGTGGTTTTGGGTCCCTGCTCTGTGCCGGTCCCTCCTTTGGGATGATGATCTCCTTTGGGATGAAGCTTCAGGTTACGCAGCATCATGCCTTTTGCTGCTAGTGGGCCCTGTCTCTAGAAACTCATGAACCCCAAATCTCCCCTGATCCCTCTCCAAACACAGCTCGGGGAGCAGATGGTAGAGCAGCACTGGCTTAGTCCCCAGCTCACATCCTTTTCTTTGTTTTTCTCAGTGATGGTTAACTTTGTAAGACACCGAAGCCTTTAACCATTAGCAGACAATAAAAAGGGGCAGCTGAGTTGGATAACACCCACTAATCCCCTTCCAGAATGAGCTGGAGAGAAGAGCCACTGCGAAGCTCAGGAGCTTATTCTGAGATGAGTGCTTTGGAGGCTTTGAGAATTGCCTGGTGTTGGTATTTCATGAATAAATAACCCCCAGTGATATTTGTCACTGAATCTGCTTCATTAACAAGGGCCTGGAACAAAGAAGGAAGGTGGAGAAAAGTATTTTCAAGGGAATCAAGGCGAGTGCAGGGGATGGAAGGTGGTACGGGGCTGGGAGAGGTTGGGTGCTGTGTTCTGCACCGCAGGAGCTGTGGCAAGTCAGGTGGCGAGCCCTGCTGTTGTGCTTTGCGCCGACCATTTGTGGCAATAGAAGCTGTTGGAAAAGGGGCTTTTACTGAGGCTGTGTATCATCGGTAGGTCCTGGCAGAGAGGGGAGTGCATTTCATTTATAAGTGTATCATTTGGGCGTCTGGCTGTGGCTTTGGGAGGCCTGGTCACTCAATGAAATCCAATACAGGTAGATGGAGAACAAGAGAAAAGAGCTGTTCCTTTGCAGGCAGCTCGTTACTGCAGGGAAAGTGATTCATCCGTCAGGGCTGGTCTAATCTGGCGTGCCTGGGCGGTGGGGAGGGACGGCTGCCCCCGGCGGGCACGGCGCGGTGGTGGCCAGACGCTGCCATCGCTCCTCATGTGTCCCCTGCCTCGTCGGCACTGCCGGCTCTTCAGGGCGGATTTGGGGCCTGGGGGCTGCAGCCCCATACAGCGGGCAGGGAGGGACGGGCAGGGGTCACCACTGGAGCTGCGTGGGTGGAAAATCATCTGCTCCGTGACACGTGTTGCCTGTCCCATTGTCACTGCGGGAGGCAGGTAGTTAATTATTGCTCTTCACCCCATAAAATTAAACGGAGGCGTCGAGGCTGGCAGTGCCAAAGCCTCGGCAGCGCCTGCCTGCACCGAGCCCGGCTCTGCCAGCCCCGCTGGAGGCAGATGAAACCAGAGCTTGCTCCGAGCATGTCAGCCCTCTCATCTGCTGACGTCCCCTTTGTCAGGGCACCGCTCTGAAGTGATGCCCCTCTCATCTAATGACGGCCGGTGCAGAAGCAGTCTGGCCAAGCAGACCCCCTCCGTCTGCAGGCAGCACCGGCACCCCGCTCCTCTCGCAGGTGACGTTTGAACACTTACCCCCAGCTCCGCTTCCCCACCTGCCGGCGAGGTTAATATTTTAATGCATTTAGTGGCTCGTTCTGGCTCAGCAGCCCCTGCCCATGTTTTGTTGGGGGTCATCCATTATGCCAGGCATGATTTTGGAGAGCAAGGTTCCTGTTCCTGTCCTCCACCCTCCTGAGGGCAGAAGGTCATTTTGTACTTCCAGCTTTTAAATTATAAGCGTGATGAGCTGCCCCTGCCAGCCCCAGCCCGGGAGCACAGCACCGTGCGGGATGAGCCCTCTTCTCCAGCTCTCTGGAGTTACCCTGGCCAAGGATCTGGCCCCGGGGTCTCCTTTACACCACCCAGCACAGGTGTAGCTCCTCACCTTCTCCCTTCAGGGCCGTGGGAGCTGCAGGAGGGTCTGGTTGGTTGGTGGCCAAATCATAAAGCCAGGAGGAAGCACGGGGACACACTTTTTGCAGTGCACATATGATGAGAAACCCCTCGGAAGGACCAGATGGGGCTGAGCTTTCCGGGTGGGTGGCAGAGGAGTTGTCATGGTTTGTTGGTTTGTTTTTTTTTTTTATTTAAATAATTATCTCTACATTAATAAGCAGACTTTTTTGGTTAGTAAATAATATGCTCTTTCTCTCCCCCCATATCTCCAGCAGAAATACATGTCCCGATCTAATATATTGTGTCTTTCTCACTCCCTCACTTCGGAGGAGCTCCAAATTCTGGTGGGAACAGAGTGCTAATAGAAAAGGGCCTCTAAAGGTATTTGAAACACGACCAAGAAAGGACAGAGGGAGATTCAGCTCCAAATATGCTGGAAAATCTAGGAGATGGGCCAAGAGAGGGGGAATATTGGAAGCCTTATCACCAAGAAGGAAAAGTTAATTGGGAAGCATTAATTGGGGTGAAAGCAGGCAGCGCAGACGTGACTTTGCTACGCGGGGCAGCGATGCAGCCAGGGGCACTGCGGTGGGCACGGAGGTACGCTGGTGCCGGGGTAACTTGTCTGCCCTGACCCACAGTAGCGGAGAAGCTGCCCTCCACCTCAGTCTGAGCAGGAATGTGCCAATTTACCAGTTCTTGCTGGTTTTATGGTGCTTTCCTTGCTGAAAGTCCCAGCTTCTGGAATCCTGTGACTGCCTGGAAATCTAGAATCTGCAAAATCATTACTTCAGTACTGCGTAGGGCTTTATCTCTTTGGGTTTGGTCTCTGGGTAGTTTCTAGCCCTTAAGCTTGCAGGGAAAAGCTCAATTACACTCTAAAGGCTCAGAAAGCAGAAGGCAAATTTAGGGGAGGGGAAAAAAAACACCCTCACCCAGTGACTGATTTATTTTTAAAATCTCATCATTTTTATGCCAATCTCATATTTTTTTTAATGCCTGACTCATGATTTTTTTGAGCATTTGGTGTTGGCAGGGCTGCGTGCGTGAGTGTGACGGCATGTGTGTGTGCGCTGGGGCCCTCCGCTGATAGATAATGCAGTGCTGGTTCAAGACAGCAGTGCTGTGGTCTTCAGGGGCTGCTGAATACTTCTCCACTGCTCTTCCATTGCCAAGTGCACGGTTTTCAAATTAAAAACTCCCCAAAAAGGGAGACTAGCACTGGACATTGAGTCATTGTGTGGCTTTTTAGGTGCTGATGGGAGAGTGGGGGAGATGCTAAAGGGGAATAAACCACCCTGTGACTCCCAACATTGCCGGGGGGGGGGTCGGGGGGGGGAGTATTTTAAGGTTAGAGGGGTCAGTGTTTATTTGTAGCCCTCTGTGTACAATAGTCTATGGAGGTCAAGTCCATCTCCATCACTGACTTGTTCTGTGATCTTGGGTAAATTGCTTTGTGTCTCTCCAGTCGGTAAGAGGGTGACGGGATCTGTTGCCCAAGACGTGTTGCAGGTGTCAGTTAATATTTAAAATGTGCTTTGAAGATGAAAAATACCTTGGAGATTCTTAAAGCTCTCGACAAGCATCTGTGTTCCCTTTGCAGGCACCCAGCAGAAAGCGAAGTGCCTGAACACTTTGTCACAGACAAAATCTGCTGAGTGTGCAGCTTGGAGAGGCAGGGCTGGGAGCTTCCCAAGGCTTTACATGGACATTGAACTCATGGGCATTTATGCTTCTTGCTTGCTCAAGAGCAGGGCGTCACAGCGTGGTGGTGTCCGGGGCTGGCGGAGCTGTCGCAGGCTGGAGCAGTGCAGCAGAGCGCCGTGCCTGCACCCATCCCTGCATCCCCTGCTCCATCCCCCGGCCCCCGGCGCCAAGCGCAGGCATGACCCTCCACACCCAAGTCCCAGCAAGCGCGAAGCCAAGTTTCATATGGCATTCCAGCTTTGGCAGTTGTCCCCAGGTGATGGACAAGGTGTGAGTGCTTGGGGAGGCTTGGCCCAGCTGCGAAATGTGCAGGAGGAGTTTCACTGTTGTGGATTTGCTGTTGTCTATTATAGAGTTGGATTCACACACAACTCCAGACTACTAATAAAGTATCTCTTAGTTGCTAGTTTGCCTGAAAGTGGTAGATAGTATCTTTGAAATGCCATAACTAGCTGATTTTCACCAAGGAAGGCAGAGTTATGCAGCAAATTTTTTATATATAGGGTAATCACAAAGCCTGAATTTTCTTGGGAAGCTTCCTTTGACTCGATTTTGCTAATCAAAATACCATGACTTTGCTAGAGCAGATCTCTCTGTGGATTGCCCTGGCCATGCCATGCGCTGCCAGTTCCCTGCCAGCCCTAACGGTGCCTTTTCTCTCCAAGGGAAGAAGCGATGCTGTCCACTTACTTTGAAACCATCAATGACTTGCTCTCCTCCTTCGGGCCGGTCCGAGACTGCTCCCGCAACAACGGTGGCTGTACCCGCAACTTCAAGTGTGTTTCGGATCGCAAGGTGGACTCGACAGGCTGCGTGGTAGGTACCGTGGCTACTGGCCCCCAGGGCTGGCGTCTGCTCTGGGGACAAGCCAGACGGGGACGTTGCCTGCTCCCTCTCCAGGGACGTGGTCAAGGGGATGTGTGTGCTGGTGGTGGACTCTTCCCACCCCCGGGGCCTTCACGGCAAATCACATATGCCTTAAGGACCACAGGGAAGGAGCCTGGGGGCTCAGATCAGCAAAAGAAAAATGCTTGAGGCTGATGGTCCTTTTCCTGCTTGTCAAGAAAGCGCAAGCTGAAAGCAATCTCACCTTTTCTCCTGCCTTGTGCTTCCCAGTGTGGGAGAAAGATGAAGCACCTCCCCATCCTCTCCCACTCTGGGCCCCTGTGACACCCTCAGGGTTTTGATGATTTGCTTCTGAACGTGCTCACATCTTGCCAGACAATCTTCTGAGTCCCAGGTTTTGCAATCCCCCCTCCAGAAGACCTCTTAGACCCTAAACCACTAGTTTTGGGCAGAGGTTCTGAATCATTCCCAGCTATTGATGCACAGAGGGGTTTTGCTGTTCTTCCAGAGGGGAGCAGGAGAGCTCAGCAACTCTCCCAGCTCTAACCCGTCTCCCCTGACGGCAAAGCTGCCACTTCCCTGCATGCAGACCAATACGATGTGCGGGGGTGTAGGGTCAAAGTGTTGGGCAACTGGGGGAAACCCGGAGCATCCCTTCTCGCCTGGCTGTTGGAGGAGCCGTCTGCCTGCCAGGCAGCAGGAGGTGGCCCCCGCGGGGGTCCAGAGCTCGTCACCCACTCCGCCTGCCCTGCAAACACACACCCGCTGCTCTGCCCCCTCCCCTCCCCTCTTGCCGTGGGCAGAGCCCCCATCGCCCCATCCCTCCCATCTTGGCAGAGGTGGGAGTTAAGTGTCTTTTTATTTATTGAAGATGTTTATATATGGCAGCCGGGAAAGGTCAGGCTGGAGCGGTGCAGTCCCGGGGGTGGCTTTTTCATTATCCCCTTCTCCGATTGCTTGTTAAGGCCATTTAGCACGACAGCCTGATGTGTCACCAGCAGCGCCCAATGCCATCTCCCCTTGCCGTTCTCTCCCTTTCCTGCTTTTCTTTCCCCCCCATTGTTGTTTCCTTTTGTTCCCTTTTCCAGGGAGCAGCTGCCTTTTTCATCTTTTGGGGGATTTTCCCTGTTTTTTTTGTGGTGTAATTTTTCTCTGAACACCAGTGTGCCTCCCAGACACTGTCAGAAGCAATTGGGGCTCTGATCACCCCATGCTGCTGGGAAGAGATGCCTCTTTTTTAGAAGTCAGGATATATTAAGATAGAAATTGTCAATAAATTACAGGCCTAGCACTTACCACGCCAGTGCACGGAGAGGCAGAAATTGAAAACTGTGTCACTGGGGGAAAATAGCACCCCCCGCTTTTGTAATGTCTAAATGAAGCTTTATTTAAGAGAATGAACCACGTACAGCAGGCAGCGGGGAGAAAGGGGAAGCAGTGGGAGCGGTTCTGCTGGAGCGCATCCCTTCCCTGAGAGCCATGGGTGAGAGGTGACACATGGGGACCGTGAGACCCCCGTCCCCCCACATCACGCTGGGCTCCCAGGGCCGCGCATCCCACAGGGACAGAAGATGGCCACAGAGATGCCTGTCTCTCCTCCCTCTGCTCTTCAGCACTTTTTCTCCTTGCTGCAGGAGTACAAGGTTGCTCTGCCCTTCTCCACAGTCCCTGGTCGTGGGGTGAAGCCTCCCAGCTCCCCAGTCCCAGGTGTAGCCTGAGGCAGCAGAGCTAAGCTCCCTGGGGGGCAGTTTGGAGACGGCTGCTGCATCCCACCTCTGGTCCACGTTTCCCCCTGCTTCCCATTGGACTGACGCCCGGGGCACAGTGCTCCATCCCTCCCAGCTCTCCCAACTCCGTGTGATGTCTTACACTCGTCACCTGCGTGTAGGTCCCCAGCAATGGCAGGGGTGCAAGCAGAGGTCTGGGGGGGCACTGCCCCATGTTTCTGGCCACGGGTCCATGGCTGTCAATCTGAAAAGCCTAAGGGGTGGGCAAGCAGCGCTGCCCCCAGCCCCGGGTCATGCTCATGGGGCTGAGTGGGGTTGCAGGTGATGGGAGCTGAGTTTTGGAGCTCGCCGCAGCCCCAGCATGCGACCTTGCAGCACCAGCCCCTGCGCTGAGCGATACGTCCCCTCCTCATCCCAGCTGGGCTCCTGGAGTCTGCCGGGTGTGCGTTGGGCTTCCAGTGCGGGCAGGGATAGGATCATTTGCTGCAAATTTGCAGGGATGTCAGTTACTTTTAAAGCTGAACTGCCATGAACTCAATTTGCCAATTTGGTAAGTGCTATGGGCAATATTGGGATGTAATTTAATTAAGCTATCCCCTTTTTATAGAGTTCAGGGAGCATTCGTGTTCTAATTTTAGCACTAGGTTTGCTTCAGCTTTACTCCGGACACTGTTTCGCAAATCATGACATGTTGTTAATCTTTACCAGTCAACAGTTTATTAATTTGCCAAGGACCACAGACGTATATAATCAGTGGTTCATCAATCAAGGCTAAATCCAACAAATGTTCCAGGCAGGTACTGAGCATAAAATATACATGCAGCCTTGTAAGCAATTAATACGCAGCAGAGCCGGAGCCCAGCAGCTCAACCAGGGAACAGCACAAATCTCAAAGATTTCTTATTCCTTTTATAGATAATCATCATCTGTTACCAATTCCTTCATGCCTTTAGTACAGCTTCCAGTAATTCTGCGACGACTGGGCATGCATTTATCTTCGGGCTCTTTTAGCAGCATAGGCTCTGCCATTACCTAATTGTCTGGCCTTAAAAGGACTTGGTTGAAATGTTGAGGGCAGTTGTTTGCAGCTCGTGGTGGAGTATCTTTGAGGGTGGTCTCCCTGGGCTTACAAAGGAGAAAAGAGGGTGTCCCTTCGCTTAGTTAAAACTCCGCACGCAAGGTGTCACGTGGAAGACCCCAAAGGCTCTGCGGTGGGGCTCCCATCCGGAGGGGTGGCAGCTCCCCACCTTCCATCCCACACTTCCCATGGGGCCCTTTTTTCCCCTTTTAATGATTTTTCTGTTATTTTTACCTGTACCCAGTAGGTGGCATTAGTGCATAAAGGTTTTCTGCAGTTCTTTTCTTATCGGAGGCTTTTTTTGTTTGGGTGACTTTAAGAAGCATGAGCTGCAACCTTGCTAAGACCTTGGCATTGCTAACTGGGGCCTTGCCTTTGAGCCCCCCCTTACAAGATGACAAAACAATCCCCAAGCTCTAGAAAACTTGTTTCTGTGCTGCTTTTCCTTGTTGCACCCCAGTATTGCTGTCGTGTCTGGGAAGCCATGGGTATTTCCCAAGAAGCCAAAATCCCAGTGAGCTCTAAACCTGCTGGCTCTGCTTTGCACATTGAGTCTAAGTGTACATTTTGTACCATCTTGCAGGGATCACAGCAAACCAGGAGAAATTGTGCTGGAGGAATAAGTCAGATTATTGCCATTACAGGAATATATATCGCTGATTCCTTCTACCAGCATGGTGGTTATTGCTCAGCCAGGAGGGAGGATGCTGAAGAAGGGAAAGTGGTTGGCCCTCATGTGTTGGTGATTTATAATTTGAGATGAAAATCTGTGAATTGGCCTTGAGAGACTAAAGAGGGAAGAAGCAAACACCTGTAACCTGTCTTAAATTCAGGTTTCTTACCTGTCTCTCAGCTTGGCTTTACTCACTGATGCTAGTCCTCTCGTTTGCCCTGGAAAACGTATCTGCCTCATACCTGCCACCCCATGGCTGTACCTGTTGGGGAGCCCCAGCGAGGCAGGATTGCAGCCCCAGGGGAATAAGAAGGGTGAGGTTTTTTTTTTCCCAAGGAAAGTAAGCTTTGATCTTAGTTCATGAGCTGGGTGAGGAGATGGATGGTGCCTCTCCAGTGCAGGTTGGGCAACCTCAGCATCACTGCAGGAGGAGGCAGCAGCAGTTACAGGTATGCAGTGAAGGTGCGTGTCTGAGTCCCGTGGTGCCTCTCAGGGTGGGGTCTCATCACCGTCAGGACCTCCTGGAGAAGCAGGAGGGCACAAGCTACCTAGCTGGTGGTGGGGAGGGCAACTCAGAGTCCCATGCCAAGATAGCAGCAAGATTAGGGCCCTTGTTTCCCTGCTCCGTGAGCAGCTTCACCGCAGTGACACGGCGGCAGATGGGTGTGGGTGGTATGGTCTGATGGTTCTGGAACATCTGCGATGCCCATAGATGTTAGCGAGTTGGTCTTTTAAGTCAGAAGAGAGTGACTTGTGGCACGGAGGCCAAAGATGTTGCAGGGGATGTGGAAGGGCTCACAGCGTGGCTGCGCTGCAGGATCTGTCCCACCTTGGGAGAGGGGTCAGCAAAAGGTAGAAGAGCCTGCTGAGCCCAGGCAGCGGGTGCCGCTGTTCTGCGCAGACATGAAATCCTGCTGATCATCACCATCTCCCTGCTCTCAGGCTGGGGTTCCTCTAGCACAGATTTATTTCTAATTTGAGTGAGGAAAAAAGTATAGTTTGTCTCCAAGCATGATGTGATCGGGGGTCAGCCCATCAGGCAAGAGGGACTTTGTCTGGTTCAGCAGTTTACAGAAGGGAGAGCATCTACCAGAGAGTCTCTTGATGAAGCTGTGGCCCATGGTGACACCGGCGTGGTGTTGGGCCCAGCCTTTTTAGGCAGCAAAGGAGGAGAAATTTGCCATGGTCCATACAGGTGTATAACCCTCAGCGCAGCCTGTCTGGAGCTAATCCTTCTCTTTTGCTCTCTTCCACATCAAAACGATGGGCTGTTCCTTAGCCGCTGCAAAGTGGGGCAGAGAAATGGCTTAATTTAAGAGTGTAACCGTTTCGATGAGAAATGGGATTAGAATTGAAGGAACAGGGCAGTGGCTACCGCTCTGGTCTCCTCCTTCCAGCACAAGTCACCCAGGGGTGTGGGGAGATACTTTGAAATGAAGTGGATGATGCTGAGAACTGATATTCTTGGGGAGAAATTGCGTATTTGGGAGTTTCCGCCCAAATCAAAATGCTGTGCAAAAGTCCCCTGCATATCTGAAAATTCCAAAATATTTTAGTTCAGAACATGTCCTTTCTATGAAGGAGGGAGAAATGTTTAATTCCAACATTATCATCTGGAGTTTTGTGTTATATATTGTGTTATCCCAGTGTACTGCCTGAAATAAAAACAAAATTAGGCAGTGGAAAGCAAAACGTTTCAACCTTGTCAAAATTAAATGCTCTCCTAATTTCCCAATGAATTTTGAGATGTAATTGATGGAATCCCACAAAGCACTTAAGCTTCATCAAATCTGCATTTTTCTGACAGACAATTGTTCATTGAAAAATAAAAACTCATCCGTCCCAGCCTTATGAGGCACCTAGCTAATTATGTTGAAGATGCACACACAAGGGAGGGAGATGGGGAGGAAGCCATTCTCTTCTAATCCCTTTAAAGTTTAGCTGGCTCCTTGAAGCAGAAGATGACTGCTTGTGCACGTTATGGTTGGAAGTAGAAGCCCCCTGAGCTCAACAGCAAGCCCCCCTCCCAAGGAGCCTGCAATTTCGGATTTATCTCATTAAGCTGGGTAACTACCTGTGATGAAAATGGGATTTGAGGAAGAGAGGGAAGCAAAGGATGGCAAAAGCCGATGGGGTTGGTAGCCGGCTGTGGCAGGGAGCGGAGGGGCCGGGGGGGAGCCCACCGCCTGCCTGCTTTTGCTTGAAGTGCTGCAAAAGGTGTTTGCACCACGTTGGCAAGCGGTGGCCAAATTTAAAAGCAAGTGGAATAGCTTAGGAAGCACCAGGGAGTGCTGGAGGTCTCTGCCTGCACTGGGAAGAGGTAGCTTGGTTGATAGAAGTCCCATTTTCTCCAGTGTTGGCTTTTCCAGTGATGTTCCTTGGAGGGCTTGGCTGGCAGCAGCCCTTGCCCCTCTGCTCCCCAGCAAACTGGGATGCTTCATGTGCTGTGGTTGCAGCTGGGTTGGGTCTTCGGGTTCGATTTGGATCATAGGATTTGGTGTGTAGCATTGTGGCTGGGCTGTACCCTGGATGTCAGGTGAGGCAGGAGTTGAATTTCTGGTCTCCCAAAGGTTTCTGGAGGTGCCAGCCTCCACTCTGGCTGGGAAGGAAAAGGCCCCAATGACAGGAGGTGCTGGCGCGCCCCAAAACGGGCTGTTGGTGACTCCTGGAAGGAAAGCAGCTGGAGGGTTTCCACTAGCTTCATTTCCTTGCTCCAGCAGCTCTGAGCACTTACGTCTATGTACGTAGCATCCCGCCAGCTGCTTGAAACAAGTCCATCCCACTTTGAACTGAGATGCAAAAAATACACAGTGACTTGCCCAAGAGGGTCCATGCGAGAGCTGTGCAGTGGCCGGAGGCAACGAGATGCTGCCTCATTGCACGGAGCTTTGGTCTCCTCCGTGGAGCCCCCAGCCCGCTGTCAGAGGGGGAGCAAGCCAAGGGGCGTGAGCTATCACAGCGTGTGCTTGGGAGCCTGGGAGACAGATGGGTTTGATTTTTTTCTGAGGCTAAAATAATGATTGATGATCTTGAAAGCGAAAAGGAAGCAGGGGAAAGGAGGGAGGGGGGGAAAGAGTGGGAAGATAATGACTCTTATTTCAGAAAACAGTTGTAATGTTTCCCTCTGGGAAGGATGCTCTCCCACTGTGGGGTGTTGAGGAGGGGTCTGCCGCAGCCAGGGTGATGAGGACGTCACTGCCCTGAGGAGATGGGGCAAGGGTGACCCTGGAGAGAGACTGCCTGGAGCCGATGGGCACTTCAGTGGCCAGCTTTTTGGCACGTTTTGCCAAAACATTAGGACAGGAGAGATAAATCTCACCCGCAGAGACTGGGCTGTGTACAGCCAGACTCCGGTCCTGCTGCAGCTGAGGAGCACTGCTCGCCGGGGGCCTTCTGGGCCAAGAAAGCGAAGGCAGAATAAGTTGAAGTTGTCCGAATATATATATATGTGTGTATATATATATGAACGCATAGGAGTTACTGCATTTGTATCATTTCTGAGCTCCAACAAGCAAATAACACACATGCCACTGCATAGTTTGGAGTTCATTAAAATGCTGGCACTTGCTTATACCTCAGCAGTGCCCCAGACTAATGTTCTTGTCTCACACTGAAGAGGTTCCTTGGTGAGAAGTGAGGATGCCTCTAAATGAAGGGGGGTGATTAGGGCCTTTGGACATTGCACTCGGTGCCTCTGCAGCACTGAGCCACCAGCACTTTTTGCAGCCTCAGGCTGGCGGTGCTGGGGATGCAGCCTGGAGGAGCTGCACTGGGCAGGATCATGGGGCTGGGGTCCTGGGTCTTGCCTCCAGACGCATCCAGACGTGGGTGTGCAGTACCCAGAGCGGCACTGGGAGCAGGATTTGGTGGCAGTTCCCCTGTGTGGTTTTAAAGAGCTGCGGAGGAGCCGGGCTCGTCTGCGCCAAGAGCATCACCTCCGACACCCCAGTATGGGAGAAGTCTGGGCTTTTATCTCTGACAAAAAGGCTGCTATTGTTGAGAAAACAGAGTGGAATAATAAAAAGGGCAGTTTACTCTCTACAGAAACACTTTATTAAATATTCTGTTTTCTTAAACTTAATAATGGAAGAGAGGAGCTGAGCTGAGAAACCCTGGCAGACAGCTTAGATGGAGAGCTGGTGTCCTCTTGTTTTGGGGATCCTTGTCAGTAATGAGACTTGGATTTTATTTCCAGTGACCCCCTCACCCATCTCACTGCTAATGAGTTTTGTAAACGAGAAAGGAGAGAAAAGGGGCCTTTGCTCACTAATGTGAACAGGGACTCATCCAGAAACTTCATTTCCTAAGACACAATCTTTTACAGGTTTCAGCAGATGCTTTCTTTCTTCTTCTTGAAGACGATCCTCCTGCCGTTGCGTTTGCTCTGGCCGTGTGAGGACGGTGGCGATGGGTGGAGGAGCTGTGCCGAGTGCTGGTGGCAGGAGGCCACGTGGTGTCCCACGCTGTGCTGGCACGATGGCGGTGGGCACAGGCACCCCGATTTGTTCCAAACCGCAGCCCTGTGCATCGGCAAGGCTGGCTCTGGTGGCCTCCCAGGGGTGGCAGCGGGCATGTGGCAGCAGGTCCAACCAGCTCTGCCACTCCATGTCACCTTGGATATGTCATTTAAAAGGCAAAAAAGCCCATTTCTTCAAAAACCTGATAAAAATAGCACTTTCTTATTCAGCATATCCATTTTCCATGCGTACCTGGAGTCTGTCTGCTGACTGCAATCACAAAAATAAGGACCTGGGTGCTCTGCCCAGCGCGGCTGGAAGGTGACGAGCCCGTGCCCGGCTGTGCTATCAGGCAAACCCCGCCGAGCTGCCGGCGGTTCCTCCTTCGCAAACCTATCGGCAACAGCAGGGTTGGGGCATTGTAGCTGTGGGTCACGTTTAGCCTGCAGGTTCTGTATTATCAGTGCTAATGCAGAAGAAGATAAGAAAGTAAGTTTTCTTTTCCAAGCCCAAGAGCACTTTCCAGGGCTGGCTGTCATCACAGAGAAACCAATTCACTCCTGCATAGGCAGTGGATTTGCAAGGCAGTGGAATTACATTTGTATGGTAACGGCTTCTCACTGACTTTTCGGAGCAGACCAGGAGCTGGAGTCTCCCCCTACCTCCCTTTTCTTCTCCATAGCACAGATTAAGTCCCAAACCTTCTTCCCAAGTGGTGAGGTTATTTCTGCTTGTCAGATCCATGGATGAAGGATAGTCTGGAGTTTGAAGCGAGTTCCCGAGAAATGTGGGTCTAACGTGGCAAACCACAAACAGCTTTCTTTTGAATGGCAGACTAACTAGGATCCCTTTGCTTCCCTGGATAAATGGATCCACCGTGTATCCGGACGGGGGTTGCACAGAGGTGGTTGGCCGGGGACTGCGGGGGCACCACGTCTCGCCAGCTTTCCTCCCACTGGGGAGGGACGTGTCACCCGGGATCGCCCAGACAGAGTTATTGGCTGAGTTGCTTATTGATTTTCTAATCATTTTCCAACACAGCCCCCCATCCTGTGTCACTGCCAAGGCAGATCGCAAATTGAACTGCAGCTGAATTGATGGAGGATTGATTAAAACTCACTGTAATTATTGGTTCTCTGCTGCCCGAGCCAGGCAAATCAATGTCAGCAATAACAGATCTGGTCCTTTATAAAAGCCCAGCAAATGCAGAGCGAGCACCAGTTTTGGGAGGCCACTTGGGAGCCCAGACCTTTCAGCACAGCCCGGGAGTCGCAATTAGCTCGAGGCAGTTTTTCCTGGGTAATTTCTGACTACTGTGGGCAAGAGCATAGTTACACCCAAATGGGCTTTAGTTTTCCCCCTGCTCTGATCTGCTGGTGGGACATCTCGATTGCAGATCCTCTGCTCCAGGGATAGGGAGATCTGTAGTAAAGATTTATTGTACCAAGTAGTTGCTCCATCCACCTATTCATCCCTGTAAAACCCTCTGCGCGGGTGGCTGGCGATGCCTTTCCCACCATCTGCCTGTTTGTTTTGCTGGCTGGCAGAGCTCACCGGGTTCCCCTGCCTTGCTGTCCCTGGCATCTTCGTCTTCCCCACCCCCAAAAATCAGGGACACCTCCCGTGTTTGTGCGTTGGCTACCAAAGCTTTCTGTCCCTGAAGAGCTTCTTGATGAGATCTGCTTGAGGGCAGGAAGGCTCTGCAGGGGGACCTGGACGACTGCATCGATGGGCCAAGGCCAACTGTGTGAGGTTTAACAAGGCCAAGTGCCGGGTCCTGCCCTTGGGTCGCACCAACCCCAGGCAGCGCCCCAGGCCTGGGGCAGAGGGGCTGGGAAGTGCCCGGCGGAGAAGGCCCTGGGGGTGCTGGCTGACAGCCGGCTGGGCATGAGCCAGCAGTGCCCGGGTGGCCAAGGAGGCCACCAGCCCCCGGGCTTGTGTCAGCACTGGTGTGGCCAGCAGGGGCCGGGCAGGGATGGGGCCCCTGTGCTCGGCCCTGGGGAGGCCCCACCTCGAATGCTGGGCTCAGGTTTGGGCCCCTCGGGACAAGAAGGGCCTGGAGGGGCTGGAGCGTGTCCAGAGAAGGGCAGGGGGGCTGGGGCAGGGTCTGGAGCACAAGTGTGCTGGGGGACGGCTGAGGGGGCTGGGGGGGTTTAGCCTGGAGCAGAGGGGGCTGAGGGGAGCCCTTCTCGCTCTCTGCAGCTGCCTGAGAGGGGCTGGAGTGAGGGGGGGGCTGGTCTCTGCTCCCAAGTCACCAGTGACGGGACGAGAGGGAACAGCCTCAAGCTGCGTCAGGGGAGGTTTGGGTTGGGTGTGAGGGAAAATGTCTTCCCTGCCAGAGCAGTCAGGCCCTGGCACAGGCTGCCCAGAGAGGTGGGGGAGTCACCGTCCCTGGGGGGGTTCAAAAACATGTAGACGTGGCACTTCAGGGCATGGTTTAGGAGACCTGGTGGTGTTGTGTTGATGGTTGGTCTTGATGATCCTAGAGGTCTTTTGCAACCTGAATGATTCTATGATTCTTGCTGCAAAACTACAGCTGGCTGCAGAGCTGGCTCCCCTCTGAGCCGGGGATCGGTACAGAGCAGAAGGGGTGCTTTCTTTTGCAGATTTTGTGCTGAGCTATTTGCCTGCCATAATTGATGTGTATTCGGAAGCATAATTACAAACCGAAAGGAAACACACTTTGTGGTGATTAAAAGCTGAACTGGAGGAATATCCCAGGGGTGGCCTAGATCAGAGTGGTGTAAAGGATGGGAGGGCTTTGGTGACGTGCTAACCCAGTCCCAGGGGAGAATCCATCTTCCTCTGCGGGCTGGGGAAGATGCTGAGCTCAGCACATGGACCATTGCCAGGGCGAGAGGCCCAAGTGACAGCTCAGAAAAGCCGTGACCAATCCCCTGGCTGTGATCCTGTAACTTCTGTGGACTTAAGGTCCCCTCTGGTTGCCATCAGCACCCTGAAAAGTCCCTTGGGAGCTCCAGAGGGGAATTGAGCAGAGTCTCAGACCTCCCCATCCCCATTGGTGTGGAGAGAGCAGCAGAGAGGCAGATGTGGTGCCGTGGGACAGAAGATGCTGTTTGCAGTCAGCCCTCCGTGTCCTCCAGGGAGGTGTGTTTCTGCCAGTTTGCACAGCTCCTATTCTTACAATGGGGCTGGCAGACGCAGAGGAGACCGCAGGAGAGAAGTGTTGTGTCTGTGGATTCACAAACATGCTTATCCTGATCCTGTTTCCCAGGCAGATCAGCAATGAAAAGCACAGATTGTTCTACGTGCCGTCTCCTCCTTCATACTTATTCTGTGTATGCATCTAGAAGGCTTCCTGCTTCCATGTCTTCTGCTGCCTCATGCCTAGGCAGGGCTAATGTTTCCCAGGCTGCCTGCCCAGGGCCCTGCCTGTGCCGTGCCTGCTCTGCAGAGATGGGCAGCATCCTATTCCAGAGCCCTTTGCTGCCAACATAGAATCACAGAATGGTTTGGGTTGGAGGGGACCTTTAAAGGTCACCTAGTCCAACCCCCTGCAGTGAGCAGGGACATCAACTAGACCAGTTGCTCACAGCCCCGTCCAATCTGATTTTTGAATGTTTCCAGGGATGGAGCATCGACCACCTCTCTGGGCAACCTGGGCCAGGGTTTCACCACCATCAATGTAAAAAATTTCTCCTTTATATCTAGTCTGAATCTACCCTACCTTAGTTTAAAACTGTCCTAACATCCTTTGGCTAGAAAAGCTGCGTGCCTCAACCCTCCCTTGCCTTCCCTTCCCACCTTACCCAGTACCTGCAAGGAAGGTGCTGAGGTTTGCAGGGTCCACCCGAGCTTCAGGGCTGAGGGCGTGGGAGCCAGCCGGGTGTCTGAGGGACGTCGGGCGTGGGGATGCCTGAGACGCTGCGGTTGCTGCAAGTGGGGCAGCAGCTTTGACACTGCTGCTGTAGGGAAGTGGCACAGGGTTTCTAGGAGGTGGAGAGAAACTTCTCATCGCTGAGATGAGGTGGGCCAGGGCTCTCTAAAGTATCTTTCTGATATCCACTGCATGCAGTTTGTTTCTTGAGTAGCCAAGAGTGAGCAAGGTTCAGCAGCCCATCTCCCACCAGGACCCTACCTGTGACAGCGAACATGGGCCCAGGGTCTCCTGAACTTTTATTAATATGTACAGCATTTTGCTCACACAGAAAATTGATTTTCTTTTTTAAGCATGAAATATAGCTGTTTTATAACCTTTCTTCTGCTTGACAAAGGCCATTTATAACCTGCCTTCATCACTACCCGTACAAGCTCCAGTCTAACGCATCTTCAAGAAATTCCATAATGCATTTTTAATTGTGAGCTGCTCCTGGGTGAGATTTATTTATTTTTTCAAGGACTGGGCTTTTTGTTGTTGTTTGTGTGCTTGCGTGTTTGGCAAAAAGGGATAAATAACGCAAGTAGAATAGAAGAGTGCTTTAATCTGGGTGACAATTTATTGATAGCATTTGCCGCCTGCTCGCTTTTATCTTTTGGGACAAGGAAAGCCAGCTGGGGAACTGAAATTAAAACCCAGAGCCAGATCCCCAGCTTGTGTGAGTCAGCATAGTTCCCTTGGCTGTGGAAAACTGTTCTGATGAGCCTGGGCTGCGATCCCATCCTCCCCCAGTCCTGCCTCCACCACGGGCCAGTCCTGCCTGCAGCTGCCTCCTCCCGTAGGAGGATGCTTTCGGAGATGATGCCAAGGCCACATTTGCTGGCCTGCCTGGCATGGGTTGAGATGGTTTTCTGGGTCACTCTCAAGCACTGAGATGGTTTTCTGGGTTGGTCCCAGGTGTTGAGATTTTTTTTCTGGGTCACACTGGGCTTCTCTGCATCTCAGAGGAAGAGGTAACAAATGAAGAGGGTTTTTCCAGCACGTTACAGAGTGGGTCATCACACCTTGCCCCATGCTGGCTTGAGGCGTCATTGCTGTGTTATTTGGCTGCCTCAGGGATTTCACCCTCCTCCAGAGGAAAGATGGGGAGCGTGGCTTTTGCAGCAGACCAGGCCCTTGCCCTGTGGTCCTTGCCCCTTCCCCAAAGGCTGTGCAAGGTGGTGCAGGGCCCTTGGGGCTGCCCCATCCATCACTTGGGATGAACTCATCTCCTTTAGACGTAGACGGAGTTCAGCAGCACAACACACAAAGCCCTCTGGCTCATGGGTGGGCAATGCCCTGGGACTGGGAGGGCACCCCCCAGGCTGTGGCTCCAGGGTAGGTGAGGACCCTCAGGTGACCTTACTGTGTCCCCTCTCGCTGCAGTGCCCCGAGGACCTCCGACCCATGAAGGATGGCACAGGTTGCTACGACTACTCCAAAGGGATCGACTGCTCGGACGGCTTCAATGGCGGCTGTGAGCAGCTCTGTCTCCAGCAGACCCTGCCTCTGCCCCACGACCCATCATCCAGCACCATCTTCATGTTCTGCGGGTGAGTCCCCTCCAAAGCTCTTGCATCTCCTGCTAGGAGCTAAATAGCCCGTGCCCTTTTCCATCCCTGCCAGCCCTCCTGTGCCACCCATCCCCAAACCGGCATGCCCAGCAGGGGAGCTGGGCGCCTGAGAAAAAGGCTTTTTGTGGGGCTGAATTCCAACAGGGTGTGGAGGCACCTGGTTTGGCTGCAGGAAGTACATGTGAGTGCGAGGAGCAATGTGAGCAGATGCACCTTCCTCCTCTCCCCCACTGTGTGACAGTACGGTTTGATCTGTGACTCACCATAAAGGGACCCAAAAATCGTACGTTGTGTGTTGGAGGGGGAAGGTGGAGGACTTGTTTAAAAAATACTACTTTTTTTCCCCCCCCCTCCCCTGTGCCTCTCTTAAAATAGAGTTTCATCCCTGGTTTTGGCTGGGATCCTATAATCCTACACAGTTTAGCATTTTCTCTCAGGAAAATCTCCCTGGCTACAGTATGTTCTAAAAGGAGCTCAGTGATTATCTGGCTTTCTGTTGCACAGCTGCAGCCATCCATCCATCACCTCCCCCAGCCTGTGCCCAGCCCGGCCCTGGGGCCCTGCACATTGCATCCCTTGGCTGGTTCATGCTCTTGGGCACACGAGGAGCCTACTTCATGCCCCTGTAGGAAAGATTAGGGTGAAGGAGGAGAAAAGGAACCCTTTTGGGAAGGAAATCCCACAGAATCCTAACAGTAACTCTGGGGAGCATCTGTTGAGTCCCGATATACAGGTGCAGCAGAGACCACATGCAGCTCGAGCCGATGGCTGCTCCTCTGCAAGCCCAGGGAGCTCTGCCTGTGTCAGCTTCTCTTTTTTTATCCCTTTTTGATGGTTTGTTGGTTCCTCCCCCCCCTCTTTTTTTATTATTGTTTAGCAGCACAGAGCGGTTGAGTCACTGAGAGAGAGCACATGGCCCGTGCCGTGCCTGCAAAAGGGTTTGGAAATCCATATAGGCCCCAGCAACATTTGTGGGGAGGGTCTAGAAAATCTTGGGACATTACATGGTCTCCATGTGCATGCACGCAGAGAATCTGCATTTCAATCTTCCATCCCCAAGGACAGAGACTGTTTCCCTTTCTTCATAATCCCATTTCAAGGCAGAGCTGCACTTCGGGAACAGGCAAGGAAAAGTGCGACAGACGGGTGGGAGTTTTGCTTGCAGCAGTAAAATGCAGTAGAGGACTGGGAGAGGGGAGGAAGCCTGGATGGAGCTGGGATTGGTGTTAGCAGAGCACTGTGGCTATGGGGAGGAAGGGGCAGGCAGGGAATGGACGTTTCCTTGTCAGCTGGGAGCCACAGTTGTAGGGAAGAGACCAGAGGAAGAATAGAAGAAGGGGAGGCAGGATGAGCACATATGCAAAAGATGCCACTGGTGTCTCCAGTGTCTGTAGTTAAATCACATCCCTGCTGCCTGCCTCAGTTTCTCTTACTGTCTGTTGAAGATAAGCATGTGCATCTTACCCACAATGTGCTTGAAAGAGGGATCAAAGAGCAAAGGAGCAGCCATGCTGGAGCTGCTTCCTTGCAGGAGGGCTTTGCTGGATGAAAAAAAGGGCAGGAGCTCGATTTTGCTTTGTTCTTGCCTGGGGAGTGTTTGTACCTGCACTGCAGCAGCATCAGAGGGCACCAGGCAGGCAGGGACTGTCGGCAATGGTCGAGCAGCAGACGCACAGTGGGCCCAGCTCTGCTCTCCAGTGCGGGGCAGCTCTCGGGCAGGAGAGCGTGGCTGCAGGCAGACAGGGTCACGCTGCTGCAGGGAGGATGGGTGTTGGGAGCCAAGCGCTCACTTGCTGGTCACCCAACCAAGCCACTGCAGAGGATGTGGGCTCTGCAACCTCTGCGCCTTCCTGGGCAGCTGCTGCACGTGTTGGCGATGATCGGCTGCGCTTGGCAGAGACTCATCCCGTGGCAGAGCTCGTGGGGTTGCATGCTCTGCGCCTGGCCCATCTCATGTAGCTTACGGTGCTCTGCAGGTGCGTGGAGGAGTACAAGCTGGCCCCTGATGGGAAGTCCTGCCTGATGCTGTCTGACATCTGTGAGGGCCCCAAGTGCCTGAAGTCAGATGCCAAGTTCAACGACACCCTCTTTGGGGAGATGCTTCACGGCTATAACAACAGGAGCCAGCACGTTAACCAAGGGCAGGTGTTCCAGATGACTTTCAGGTATGGCCCGGTTCTGCTCCTAGTTCTGGGAACATCAGGATGGTGGGATGAGACCAAGTCTATTGGTGCAGAGCCAGCATCTCTGATACAGGCACTAGGGGAAGAGAGCAAGAGGACAAGAAGCGTCCATGGTTTTCCTGGTTGCTCATCCTTCCCTCAGGCAGTAGCATCGGACCCTCCCGGGCCAGCGCGTGTCTTGTTGGATGAGTGTTTGATTGCCTTTGAGCTTTTCTTGGTAGTGTTGCCTCATCTCTTTCTGAACATTGATGCCTTTCATCTCCGCAATATCCTGTGACAATGAGTTCCGCCATTTAATTGCTTGTAGTATGAAAGAGCATTTCCTTTGGTGTGCTTTCAACCTGGGCGAGCTGGTTTTATTCAGTGCCCCCAGTTATAGTACTGGGAGGGGCCATGGATACGGCTTAAGAAATAACAGAAATACGCTGAAGGTAAATACCCCACCAGAATGCAAGTAGCAGGTAGCAGAGCGTGTTTGCAGGCTGCGTCCCGGGCATATCAGGAGTGCTGAGGGTCCGATGCAGGCGGGGAGAGCAGGGTTTGAAGAGCCCAGGTCTTTGTCTTTCGGTGCTCATGGAGGAGAGCTTGCTGATAGTTGCTGAATTCAGGGCTGGAAAATGAGTTGATTTATTTATTTTTCTTCGATTCTCCTGAATGCGGCCACATTTTGATCGCGTGTAAACCAAGGTGTGCCTATGAGTTTCAAAGCAGCAGCACTGATCACGGTCAGGAGATGACCCAGCCCATATCCCACCCTGACATGACTCTTCCTTGCCCAGCATCTGCCATGCACTGAGAGTTTCCTTCCCCTTAAGGCACCGAGACCTCATTGCTGTCTCCAGTTTTAGCTGGAATTGTGGGTGTTCATCGCTGCTGGCCATGGTGTTTTTCTGGGCACTTTTTCCCCAGCTGAGTGCAAAGCCTTCCTAGCTATGAATTCTTGCTGAACTCTGGCCTTTTGCTTTCTTGATGGCAGTTGAATTACGAGCTCCCCCAGCACAAAGGCGCTCGGAACGCCACAGCCAGCACAGTGCTTGGAGCCAGCGGAGCCGCGGCCTTTGCTGGAAGTGAGAATTGACAGTACATGAAGGCAATTTTCCCAGTGGGCTCCTCTTTGCTTTCTCTCCCTCCCACGTTACAAGTGTCAGGGGGTCTGTCAGAGCAGAGCCAGAGCTGCAGAGTGGAAATTTTCCATGAGCTGGTGGGTTGAGCTGGTCTGGGGGCTTCAAAAACTCCCCAAACCTATCATTTGGAAATGCCAGACCTGGATGGGCTCCCCTCAAATGAGGTCCAGCCCCAGCTTGTGCCGTCGGTCTCTATGCACCAAACCTCCTTTTGCAGAGGCTTTAATTTCCTCTCCAGCTCATCTGTAGCCTGCCCTTTGCTTGTACTGCAAAGCAGGAGGGTTGGAAAGCCATCCTTCCCCTGCCTCAGCCAGGGCTGGGGTCTAAGGGCTGCTTTGTCACTGTGGGAAGCAAACACGTCCCCCATCCTCAGGGATAAATTCCAGTTGGAAAACACGCAAGGTTGCCGGTGGGTCTGGTTTATCCTGGGACATGTGGCTTCTCCAAGTCATGCCGTCTGAGGGCATCCTGGGGATGGTGGGTTTGGGCAGTCCCAGGCTGGACCAGGAGTGCTCTCAGGATAAAACACCTTTGGTGTTGGGATTGCATCATCCAGGGCTCAGAGCCCAAAGCAGTCCCTGGGGCTCTGGCTGACAGGTTTTCAGGTTAAGAAAAAGGGCTGCTAGTGATCTGTCCTCCTTCCCACGGCTGGCACAGCTCCTGCCGCGCTGTGTGGGTGATGGCCAGGGTGCATGCTTTTCCCGGTGATGGTCTTTGCAGTGGGAGCCAGGTTCTCTGCACAAGCTCGCCACCACAAACAGGTTTTTCAGTGCCCAGCATCAGCTGGGGGACTAGTCCCATGTCTAGCAGCTGTAAGGGGTGGGAGAAAACAGATCTGAAACAGGAGCAACCTGCAAAGTGTGCCTGCGTGTTGCAGGCTGTAGAATGTGATGCGCTGGCTGGGCAGACCTGGGAGCCTGGCAGGAGGCAGCATGTCTGCTCCAGAAATGCTTTCAGCAGCCTGGAAGGTCAGCACAGCCAACCTTTCCCATCTGAATGTAGCCTAGTGGCTCCAGAAGCACCAGGCAGTGATGAGAAGGGCTCGCTTCCCCGCACACAGCGTCCTTCCCCGCGGCCAGGCTGCCCGGTGTGTCGGAGGGTTACGCTGTAGAAGCACCGTTATATCATCTCCTAACAAGGGAAGAGAAGGAGGTTAATGGAGAAGAAATTATTAACTAAAAGGTGTAATTTGCCTCTGATTTTCATAGATATTCAAGAATCTCTCTGAGCATTAAGACACCAGCTGTTAGAGAAGCCCTTAATTTGGTGCATTTGAAACATAGCAGGAAGCTGCCTAATACCAGGGATTAAAAGCCTGTTTCTGCAAAGTAGGAGCAAGAACCTGCTATCAGAACAAGGGGCTGAGTATTTTAGAGGGATTTATAACTGCTGGGATCCTTTAGCTATGCAGATGTGACAGTCCTTTGAATGGTGTCTGCTTCCCATGTCACCGCATCTTCAGTGTCTTTAATAAATAGGATATTCTCAATCCGCCAGGCATGTCAGCATGGTGTTGGGAGGAAGGTGGGAAAAGCCTTCTCTCACACCTTGACCTGGGCAACACCTACCAGTTACAGTGGTATTTCCATCCCGTTGGAGTTGGGTGGTCTCTGTACCACCCAAAGGTCTGCCCATGCTGATTAGAGCCTCTGCCCTTCTGTGGTGGCTGCATGGTCCTCCCGGCTGTGGCTTGGCACGGCAGCGGGATGGAGCCGGTGTAGCGCCGACAGCTTTATTGTGTCTGGCCAGCTCGAAAGGATGGGGATGTGCAGTGGGTACCTCTAGAAGGCAGCGTAAGGGCGGTGTTTGACATGAGCGTGCAGCACAGCAGGCTGGTAGTGGGAGAGCTGCACAGCTTGCAGATCCCAGACCTGAGACCAGCCTGCAGTTCTAGTTAGTGCTGGCTCAGATTTTGGTTTTACCCTTTAACCCACATCATTTTATCCAAGGTAGTCGGGCAGCACCCAGACACTTCGGGGGCATGACTGAGGAGATGGTAACACCCAAGGGAAGGATGGAGGAAGTAAATCTTGGCTGCTGTGAGCAGGGATGGGCAGCAGCCAGAACAGTTCACACTGCGTGCACTGTATGTGCTCTGTATATACACCAGCACTGGTGCAACACCTCGTTGTGCTGCACAGACCCTGTCCCTGCTCGGACGTCCCTTCGTGCTGGTACCAAGGACCCTTTCCCCATCCATCAGTGTCAGTGAAGCCACAGCCCAGCAGGACCGTGAGCACCACGGCATCCCTGCAGCTCAGCTGGAGCCATCATGAGTTAGGAGTTCTGTGGACAGCTTTTTCCGTACTGAAGTGGCTTAATAACCACTAATTATTGCTGTGGTGTTTGGCGTGCTCGCCTGACCTGTTGGATAAGCCCGTGTCAAGGCTCCTGCTTGGAGGAGTGTGCCACGTCATTGCTGCTGCTGTTTTATTGCAAGCGTTTAAATCAAAGCACTCCTCCGGTGATGCTTCTGCCATGCAGTCCCTCGCCATGCACTTTGGTGGGGGGCAGAGGAGGGGTCTTTGGTCACACACCAGAAATTCCCCTTGCTCCTTCTGCTGTTGAGCCGAAAGCACGTTCAGAGTCTCTGCCTTCTTCTGGGCATCCCTCTTTTTTTAAAAAAAAGGTTCTTCTCTTTTGGCAAAACACTGTGCAATGTTAATAAATATTTGGGATTGGAGCTGATCTATTCCAGTCACACCTCTCGGTCTAGCCGGGAGGCTCAGCAGTGGATCCAGCTCGCTAAAGACTAGATTAGAGCAATTTTCCCCCCGTTGCCTCACGGTGGGGCAGAGCCCAAACTCCGCACATCCCCAAATCTTGGGGGGATTATTTTCCAAATGGGTTGTTTGTTCATTCCTTATCTGTTTTGTGCCATCTCTTTGCCTCGAGGGAATAGAGATTTTTGTTTAAGAGCTGTTTGCAGTTTCAGACTGTTGCTTTTATGCCATTAATATGGAGAAAACCCAAATTACTACCTGTGGAGCCAGCTTTACTCACTGGGTTATTACTGCACGGCAAATGGGATGTCAGAGCAATGTGCTGTGGAGCGCTCCCCAGGGAGCAGCCGTCTGCCCTAACCGGGGTCTCTTCCCATCCCTGCCTCCAGCTCTGCCTCTCATCCTGGCTCCGGCTTCAGCTTGGCACAGTCCTGAGACATGGGGAGCACCCTGCTCACCCGCACAGCCCGTTTGATCCCCCCGAGCAGAGACGCAACGAGTCTGGGGAGTTTCTGGGTGTTGGGCTCAGCTAAGCAGCCAAAATGGTTTGGTGGCTGGAGGAGAGAGAGGTTTTGTCAGCATTCCCTCGCTGCTCAGTGCAAAAAAAATGGCTCAACACTGAGTGTTCTCCCCTCTCCAGAAGCAGGGAGGGCAGTGCTGGAGGATGCAGGGCTGCTGTGCTGCGCTGAGCACCTTCCCGCAGATTGAAACACTCTCCATCCCTCTGCAAATCAGTCCTTGTAGGATGCTGTTCCGCACATCCCCCCCTGTAAAATAGGGCTGCTACTTCTTTACGGCCCTGGGGAAGGGAAAGGGTGGGTTGGAAGCGGTGCACAGTGCCGGCCGGTGCTGCTGAGCACAGCACCGAGGTGGCCGGGGTGCTGTGGGGAGGGACGGGCACCCCCTCGCCCCGAGCGCTGCGAGCCTGGCAGCCGGCTCTGCCTCCACACAGCTACGTTAATGCTGTCAGGCGGCGCGCTGGGTCGCTGAACCGATGCGGGAAATTGTCATAATATTGATGGGGAGTTTGGCAAGTTAATTTTAAATCTGTCACTCCTTCCCCTCGCTGCTTCTCAGCCCTTAATAAACTAGCATGGCAACGGCGGGGCGTGCTGACAGCTCGGCGCCATCCCCGCCGGGGGGCTGCTTTTGGAGATGTCCCCACCCCATCGCTCCCCCTGCACCAGGGGAGGCCTTGTGTGAGCTGCACCCAGTGTCTCCCCGCCCATGGGTGGTGCCAGGATGGGTGCTCAGCCAGCTGTGGCATCGCAGCTGGGTGCGGGAGGCCGGCTTGGGGCTTTGCTGGTGCCTCTCAGCTTGGAGCTCACGGGCCAGCCCCAGCGAGAATGGCCTGCCTCCCCCATGGCATCACAGCTGTAGCATCTGTAACTCGTTAAATTAACACTATTGATTTTTTCATATTTTTTTCCTTCTCTTTGAAACCTCTGAGCACAGAAGTTATAATTGCGCTGTTTATTATTCCTGTGCTGGCGAGCTCGGCGCCAGCCGGTACCCCAACGCCTTGTTTACCTATTACCCTTCAGGCCAGGATAACGGATGGGTCTCTTTTCCAGTGGCTGCCTTCCATTTCATTCCTCTTTTTATTATTTGTTGCTGCAATTCTATTACCTGTTCACAACTCTGAAGCCTCACACATACTAGTTGGAAGCAGTGATGTCTTTCCAAGCCAGGCTAATGCCTCAGGCCTTGGTCCTCAGTAGTGGGTAAGGGGGTCAGTAGCACTTTAGCAGCTCCATGGAGCTGTTGTGCGATGTGACGATGCTCCTCTCTCCGCCCGGCTCCCAGCGTGTGCCATGCAGGAGCACTACCTGCTCCCAGCCAGGGATGCTGCCTTCGGAGCAGAGATGTGCTGGTACCCGCTTCTGGCCATGCCTCACGCAATGGCTTTACAGCCCCCAAAGGGCCCCCATCTGAGCCTTTTTTCCTCAATCCCCCAAGGGCCCCTGAAAAAATAAGCCATTTTTCATCAATCCCATATTTTCCACCTCTCAGCCTAACACTGGGGACATCCTGGCTGTTTCTTGAGTCCATCCAGCCCTTTTCAGAGCCCACAACAGGTTGCACATAGACACATGCTCTGTATTTTGAGTGCATCCTCACTGGCCTTGAGATTTTACCAATCCAATGCGTAAATGACTAATGGAATTAGCACAGCACCCCATCAGTTAGGTTACTATTGCATCCTGCGTGCATCAGCCCTGCTCTGTTTCAAAGTTAGCATCCCACCAAGAAGGGGAACAGATTGTGTGACTTTAAGCTGGTATTTCCAACAGTCTGCAGCCACATGCTTTTGCACCGGATTGGTAGCGGGTTTTTTATTCCTGTAGCAAAACAGAAGCAAGTCTAGTGCCAGTGATATCCTGAAGACAATGCAGAGGTCCAGGGCAGAAGAGTTGTTTTTTAAAATACACAGAGGTGTTAGTAATAGAGGTATTTTAAGTACTAGAGGTTTTTCAGACTCACTCTGCGCCTGGCGTGGGTAGGATTTAGGGAGCAGGCAGCACATCCTTGCCAAGCATGGGCATGGCTATCACAGCCACCTCCTGCTCTTGCTGCTCCAGATGCGCCCCTGAGCTGCTCCGTTTCATTCCAGTCTGTGCAGGCAGCGGGGTAACCTCGCATGGGGTCAGTCTCTGCTGTTTGGCCATTGCCCACAAGAGCCCCACCACTCCCAGTACGTGTGCACCCTGGGAAGGAGGAGGGACAGCGGGAAGGGAGCTGCCAGCACAGCCAGAGCCCAAAACTGCATCCATGACTTGGGGCTTGGCCTCCTTCCCCAGCCCCTCCTGAGCCCCAGTGGTGCCAGGCAGCGTGTGAAGAGGTGCCTGTACAAAAAATAAATAGGTGGGTGTTAAAAAACGCAACCTAACACCCCACCTTTATCATGAGGCTGAGGAAAAGCCAAACAGCTTTCACCTTAGTCCGTGCCCCAAAAGCAGGCTTTGCAGCTGTGCAAACCGATGAGTTTGTGTTCCAAAGGTGAGCCTGGGTCCCGGCGATGGGCAGTGAGGGGGCAGAGCTGGTGTGGTGCCCTGGGAGATGTGGGTACCATGGGTACCTACCCAAACCCACTCTTCCAGACAGATGCGGTCCAGAGTGGAGACACTGCTGTTGGAGACGGTACCAGCACCCACCAAAGCTGATGGCGTGTCACCCCAGGCTTTTGCTGGGCTCGGGGACCAGCCGGTGGTGGCAGAGCTTTCCTTTCCCCCAGCAGCACTGCTGCCCCCGCAGCGAGGGATGCTGGGGAGCTGCCCCCCCACCCCACGCCCCTGCTCCCGCGTTTGTGTCTGCACAGATGTTTGTATTCTCTGCAGCTGATGAAAATATTCATTATCTTGTTAGCTGCTGCGGCGGAGGAAGTTCAGATTTACATTTCCACAGCTAATCACGCAGCGCAAACAGAGCCTGTCACCCAGCAGCGCTAATTGGGCAGAGCAGCACTGCACCCAGGCACAGAGCCCTCCCTCCTGCCCTTCGCACCGCCAGCGCTGCCATGCCAGTGGGGACGGCAGGGGAGAAGGGCTGGGGCCGTGCAGGTGTGCTGTGGAGGCGAGGAGGATGATGGGGTTTCTGGGAGCAGGAGGTGGAGGAAGGCAGCAGGCACTGGGCCTTGGGCTGCGTGCCTTAGCTGGGTTGGTTGGAGGAGTGCTGGTCCTTGGGGTGGATGGGAGCAGGCAGTGGGATCCCAGTCCGGGAAGGCAGCTGGGCAAGCCATGTGTGTGTGCATGTGGGAAGGTCGTGTCTCCAAGCCCCGGGGCTAGGAGCTTCTCGTGGGATGGGAGGTGAAAGGTCTGGGACCGCAGCCATCCTCTGGAGTAGCTGGTCTGGGACACGTGCTCCTTCTGCAAGGTCATCGGCCTGTGACCCTTGGGGGACACCCATGTTCCCCCCAGCAGCTGTCAGGGAGTTCATTGAGGTCTTCAGGGCTCACCCTGTGAAAAGCTGCTGGTGACACCCTTGTCTCGAGACCTGAACATGAAGAAAGGATAAAGGTTTGAGAGAGGGGACATGGGCCCACACAAGAG
Source organism: Phalacrocorax carbo (assembly GCF_963921805.1). Taxonomy (NCBI): domain Eukaryota; kingdom Metazoa; phylum Chordata; class Aves; order Suliformes; family Phalacrocoracidae; genus Phalacrocorax; species Phalacrocorax carbo. The sequence continues at coordinate 9,249,454 of NC_087530.1, forward strand.
AGGAGGGACTGGAGGTCAGCATTGGGCACTTGCAGATCCAGAGGGGGCTCTGCTCCTCTCCTTGGTTTGACAGAGGCGTGGTGATTCGTGTGCCATCCCCTCCTTGTCACCGTTCCTTTCACGGTGCCTGACACTGCTAAGCCTGCCTTTGCTTTTCCGAGCTCCCAGGACACCCAGGAGGTTCCCCACTTCCTCCGTGGCGTGGGGAGCAGTCCATGAGACAGACTGGTTGACCTGCTAGCCTTTCCCATCCCTGACTTTTATGATACTAATTATAGCTGGTGTTATTGCATAGTTAATCTGCATTATTAAGAGATGCAGTGGAGATTGGTTTTGTAATAATAACAGCTCAGATTTATAGAGTACCTTTCATCCCAGGGGGTCCTTACTGGCTTAATAGCCTTGCAGTGGTGTAGAGATTTGCAGAGAGGAATTGCTTTGCCTTCTTTCCTCATCCAACATGGGGTGCCACCACTCCTGGGCCACGGGGGCTCTGCACCCACTCAGGACACATGAAAATAAGGGTTATGCTCAGCTGAAAAGAAATAAGAGACTGAGGCGGGAGGGTTTGAGGCAGTGAATTGTAACCACCCAACTCTAAACTGTGATAGGAGGGGGTTTCCATCATGCTGTGGGCACATCCCTGGTGGTCCACATTAGCACAGGCCGTGGGTTTGTGCTGCTTTGCACCACGGACACCGCTCCAGCGGTACCTCCGGGAACAAGGCTGACACTTACCAGCCTGTCACTGCTCTTCCTTGCTACTGCCAGCGCTGGTTGATGGAGATTCCCCATCCAAGGACTAAATCAGCTTGACATTGACTTAGCAATGCGGATCCTTGCTCCAGGCAATGCAGTCGCGAGCAGGCACCAGCATGGGGATATCTGAGTGCTCCGCAGCTATGCCAGCTGTCGAGCCATACCTGCTTCCGAGTTAGCAGCAGGGCTTGGATGCAGTCCTTGGTGCAGCAGAAGATTTTGTCTTGCTTTTTCCCATCCCAAGTGATCTCTCCGGGGATGGAGAATCTGCCCTTCTGCATGTTGCAGTGTAACTCGTGGCTGCGTAAACCTGAAGGCAAGTGTTAGGTTTGGTCTTGGGCCCCGTCAGTTAAACCCATTGTCCACCAACGGTGGTGGACAAGCTATGCTGGGACCCCTCCCATCCCCTGCCGCACCCTACCCATAGGACACGTGGGATAACCCAGGAGATCTCCTCAATCTTCCACCGCAGCCGTTTCCTGGGCAGTGTGACCTGGCTTGGATGCTGGAGCCATGGCTCAGTGCAGAGGAATGCAGGAGCAGGCAGTGGGGACTGACCCACCATCACTTGCCCTCCTCCCCATCCCCCACCGATGCTCCCTTGCTGTCGTGCTCTCACGCTGCCCAGATGGCAGCTGGGCGAGGAGGAGTCTCCCATGGGCTGTCGCCTGCAATAACAGTTTTCTCGAGATGAAAGCTTGGGGCATTTTCACCAGTTCATTTCTCTCCCCGCATGGGCCAAAGGAGCCTGGTGCAGCCTGCATGCCCATGCCCCGGCTTTCCAGGGGATGGTGCCACTCGCCAGCTGTGCCCATACCCATGGGCAGCAGGTGAACATCTGGAAGGTGCGATGGCACCGCCACTTGTCACCAGGCAGCTGCGCAGCCCTGGTGCAATGGCCCGCAGAGCTGGAAGGAAGGAAGCAAAGTGGAAGGTGCTCCAAGGCACCTCGCTGAGCCCCGGAGCGGCACTTGGCTCTCAGTGCCCACCTTTCCTTGGGAGGATGGCAAGAGGTGCATCGCTGCAGGTGCCGTCACCCCTCCCCGGCTCACCGCGCGCATCGTTTCGTGGCTTCCGTCATTAACTTCGCACACAGAAACGCGACTTCGCAGATGCGGACACAAATCCCAGCTAATTCACCATATGCTCTGGCTGCCTGGGAGCACCTGGGAGCTGCTGCTCACAGATGTGTCCCTGAGCGCTGCCCTGCCTGGGCACTGCCTTTGCCTCCCTTGCCTGTCTCCAGCCGCCGGGGGATGCCAGGCTCTGCACAGCAGCTCGCTGCAGAGCGGCCGCCGTGGTCCATGCTGGCAGGCTTGCTGCTGGGCAGAGCCACGGGCCGCCCAAACATCCTGCATAGGCACCTTGTGGGGGCACCGGGCACCGCTGGGATCACCCCAGGCTCGGTCGATCCTAGCACAGGGACCCTGGAACAGCTGGAGCCCATGCTGGTGTGTGGCAGGCCTTTAGCAGAGGGGAAGCAGGAGCATTAACTGCATTGAAATGACTTTGTTGGAGTGCCAGCATATGAAATGTGTGGTGATATTGCAGCCCTGCCACTGCCTGTGGCTGTTTTTCCTCTGCTTCTAATGACTAATAGAGAGAAGACAAAACAATTTCTATTAGTTTCTCCCACGCCGCAGTGGGTTTCTTATTTTCCAAACCTCATTAGAGTTTGTAATACCATGGTGGTAGTCAAGAGCAGTCCGAATCACCCTGGGGGGAAAGAAGAACTGAAGAGATATGATGTGCAGCCCAGTATTAACACTGCTCCTGGCTCATTTCCAGGGTCCCTCCTGATTCCTTTCCAAACTCTTATGCCTTATCTCCATCTTAAAGGTTAACGATGAAGCTTAGGAGAGGGGAAAAGAGTGCTTAAGATCCCAAATTGTTAAAAGAGAATGGATGTGTGTGCTGAGCGTAGAGCTGGGTCTGCATTTACATTGGAAAGGCAAATATTATTTAAAAGGCAGTGCTTGCGCTTCCCAGGCCGTTGCAGCTGGGGTGTGGGTTTCCCTGGGAAAGCTGCTGGTGCGAGGGGCTGCTGGCGTGCAAAGAGGCCAGTGGCTTCAGGTTGCCATGCCTAAATCCCCCAGGGACTGGATACAAGTCAGGCACCAGCCTCACACCAGTTTCTTGGGAAGCCCCAGTGTGCGGCCCTGGCTCCTCTGAAGTCAGTGGGAGTTTTGTTATTTGTTGCCTCGTTACAAATAACCCTGATGAAAGCACCAGGCACGCCTGGAGCTGCTTGAGCAATGCTCGGGAAATGATTGGAAACAGCACCCAAACAACCCGTGCAAAAGGACCTGCAGCCTTGGCTCAGCTTGCCACCAAAATAATCATTCAGAGGAGGCATCCAGCCTGGCTCTGGGTTGCTCAGGCATAGAAAAACCGTGCCTGTAGAGAAACCAGCCCCAGATCATCTCGCAGTGGCTACAGCCCGGTGGGCAGAAGCTTTGTGAGCAGCTCCAGGAGGTCTGTCTGTCTTCACAGCACTTCCCCATCCAGATTGTTAAAAAGCTGAAAGTTGCTGGGCTTATGGAAGCCGACAAGGTCAGATCCTTTGGCTGTCAGTGATGGCAAAACTAATGGAGGGAGACACCTTGAAGAGCAGATACGCGGAGCAAGACGTGGATCCTCCTGGCAGGCACTAAGCAGCACCAGCCCTTGCAAACGGGCAAATTTCTCAGCAGCCACATCAGCTGTCGGGCGATTCGCAGACCTGCCCATCGAGGAAGGGTGGCACGTGGCTCAGACCTGTCCTCCTGGACACACCACTAGGTTGCAGGCTCAGGACAAGGCTGCTGAGGCCAAAACCTGTCCAGCTGGTGAGATCAGGCAGAGCCACGGAGGGAGAGAGGTTTTGGCTACTTGCTCTTCTGCTTTTCCCCTGTGCAAGGAGAGGAGGAGCAGAGGTGTGTGTGGAAGGGCTTGTTCTGGGTGATGATGCTCCTAAGTGACATGATGCACCTACACGATGTGACTCGAGCAGGACAATAGTAAGGAGAGAGCAACTTAAAGATGCAAAGCGATGGGTCAGTCATACGCTGGGTTGTATTTCATCAGCTTCCTTGCTGCTGTTGGTGGTGGGAGCAGTCTCCGGCAAAGAGCTGGGGTCCTGCTCTGTCAGAGGGAAGGCACTGTCCGTGGACTCTGGTATTTTGGGCTCTGGTCCTGATGCAACTAGGAGATGTCACCTGGGTTTGTGTGTTAATGATGGCAGCTTCTGCACCAAGTTGTGTCTCATAGCTCTCATGCGTTCACCTCCTGAGGGGTTTGCTCTCTGTGGGTATGGGCTTCCAAGAGCAAGTTATGCCAGAGTTACAGGCAAACAAGAGACAGGTTGTGACTCTTTCCCCTTTCCCCAGCTGGGGATGTGTCGGCTTTTTGTCTTCATTCTACTCTAAAACGGGGACTTTTGACTTCTCTTAAAACTTGTTGCAGAAAATCACCTTTAAGCTTATGTTAAGTACGGGAAATTTTAATCCCAACGGGAACAACCCATATATTTGTGAAGTTGTGTAAGGGGCTGAAAACTAGAGCTTTGCATGGGATTCTTCTTGCAGCCCCAACTCCGTAATTAAAGCATAAATCCAGCTTTGTGTGCCTGCGCACTGCCTGCTACACAGGCGCCAGGCGTTGCTGTGGGAACCGTAACTTTCCAAATTTGTTTTCACTCGTCACACTGTTCCAGCCTGCTCCCAACAGGCACTCCGGAGGAAGAAAGATCCACAGCCTAGCGCAGGATTTGACCCACAGGAGACACATTTTACTGGAATAAATAAATAGCTATATAATGGGGAGCAGGGTGGAGAGGATAATAAAAAGTGATAAATGGGCACTGAAGATGTCACCGGGACCCGGCATCTCGAGAGCCAGCAGCTGGGAGAGGCTGGGGAGCCTCTTGGAGTCCCTCTGCATGGCTATGGGCACTCTACCTGAGCTGTGTTGCTTTTGCTGGCCAGAGCCACATGCCGGGGCTCACAAGGGTACAGGAGGGAGATCTCTGCTCCTATTGCTTGTGGCTTCTCCATCTCCCCATCTCAAAGCAAATTCCTGTGTCTTTCCTTTAGAAATGACTTCAGGAGAGGATGCACTTTTCCTCACTGGCCCACCAGTGCCACGGTGGTGGGCACTGCTGGCTGGGTTGTCCTGAGTGCTCAGTGGTGTCACCAGGGCTGTGCGGAGCAGAGGAAGGCTTTAGCATTTGGGGGATGTTTGGAGATGATTTGTAGGAAAATCAGGTTGGAATGGTCTGGTGTTGGCAGAGGACGGTGCTGATGGGCATGGGCACGCAGGTCCTGGGGCGCTGGAGGTAGGGTCCTGCTGCTGACCCAGGCTCGGGCATGAGCAGTGTGGAGAGTCGAGTTATCGGTTCAACAGCTGAATTAAAACACCAGCAGCAACATGCTTTGGATTACCGTGAAATGAATTTGATGTTCTGGTGCGCTAATGGAGAATGGGAAAGCAGTCGCAGTCTCCGTTGAGACTTGCCTTTAGCTACCAGGGAGGTGCAGAACCCCCGTGGCAGGCACGGAGGTGCTGGCAACACAGTGGTGGCAACTATTCGTTTTCCTCCATCTATTTTTACTTAAAAAAAAACAACAACAAAAAAAATCTCTGCTCAGGTTCTGCAGCGAGTTCAAGTGGAGCTGACAGATAGCTTTGCATCAACTGAATTCCTGCTTTATGGTGAATAAACTATTCACTGGGAAGGAATCCCCTTCCCTGCCTTTGCTGGCTCCCCCAGAGCAGTGCTGCTCCCACTGCATCCTTCTGTCTGGCTGTCACTGCTGTCCCATGTCCAGATGTCCTTTAGTGGCTGTCACCATCATTGTGCCATGGCTGGGTCCTTGCACGGCACCACACGCCCGGTGGCACAGGCAGTAGTGGGGTTTGCAGCTCCTGCTCCCAGCCGCGGACCCTGGTGACAGCCACCACCCTCTGCCCGGTCCTGCGGCTCTCACCGTCCTCCCCCGTGCTTCGGTGTCCCCAAATTGGGTGTGACAAGGGCCACCAAGGGCCACCAAGGGCCTCCCACAGCCGTGCCGGTGTGGCGCCACAGTTAGTATTCCAGTGCTTGGATCGAAGAGCCACCGAGCTCGAGCCCACAGCATTTCACCAGCATCAGCTGAGCCCTTTCTAACACCTCCCTGTTACGGAGCCGGTGGCTTCACCATCGCGCAGCCCCAGCCCCGCGGGAGGGCGGGAGTGGGGGCACAGGGCGGGGGGTCTCGGTCGCTCCCCGCCCCACAGAGGGTTTTGGGGCAGGTGTTGGGGCTTGGTCTGAGGGCACGTGGAGGGGATGGTGCTGAGCACCGTGCTTGTGGGCACATCACACCGGCCCTGAGGAGCACCGTGCATGCCCACAGGCACTGCGGCCCCAGCACTGTTGTGATTTACTTCCCTGAAATGCCTCAATTTAAATGCTAATTCTTCCTGAACCGAGGGGGTAAGGCAGCTATTGAATATTGTCTGAATATTGAACTGTTTATTGCTGGCACCGAAGTGGGGTACGCTGGGGATGTGGCAGGGAAGGCTGGGCAGCACAGATACCGGTCTTATCCACGGCATCGGGGCTGATGGAGGGATGGGGGTGATGGCTGTGGCCACACTGGGGGGATTTGGGGGGCACAGGCAGCTCAGAGTTGGTGCTCTCCTTTCTTCCCCCCAGCCCAGTCCGACCACGCATCGTTGCAAATGGTGGTTAGGGCTGAAAGTTGGGGAGCCTGAGGGGGCTCTGGGGCCTGGCAAAACCTGAGTGGTCTCTCCTTTTTTATCCTGCCTCGTTATACAGGAGTGGGGCCTCACTAAAATTAATGACCAGTAAATTTGGAGTAAGTAACTGCTGCTTCAGAGGGTTTGCATTAAGCCTTTATAATTCACCAGTGCCTGAGGTCATGGAGACGCGTGGGGGGAGATTTACGGCATGCTTACCTTCTCCGAAGTGGCTGTGGAAACAGGACACCCTCTTTCCTGTCTCCCAGTAACTCCAGATCCATTTTTTTTTTGGTGATGACAAACTAAGAAGCAGCTATTTCTGAACGTCCCCGTGTCAGATACAGGCTGGGCTCTTGTGAGCTTGCAGCCACTGCAGCGGGAAAGCTCCTCCGAGGAAAAGTTGGGTCAAAAGCTGGCACTAAATAACCTCAAATCCATCTTGTTCTCCCCAAGCCATTGCAGGACAGAAAGAAGTAAGATTAATAAATTATTCTTGCCAGAGAAGGCATGCTTTCAGACTTGCATAGCAGAAAGTGCAGTCCTCACTTAGTCACTTTGCTGAACATAAGCACGCTGGATGATAATGTGATTAACATTTGTAGCTGTGCCGGCTCAGATGAGGGTAATTAAATCTCACGCTTCAGGGCATCAGCTAATCACTTGTGGGGTCATTTTATATATATATATATATATATAATTTTTTTTTACCCCATCATGAATATATCTGCCCAGTTGCTGCGATTCAGGGTGTGCTTCTGCTGTCAGTGGCAGATGGAGGCAGGAAGCCCCATGCCAGCTGATGCTTGGATTTGTAGTAGGCACTGTACAGGAGCAAGGAGTGTCTCCGAAAGGGTGCGCGGGCAGAGTCTGGCATCGAGGTTGTGTCCTTGGGGAGCAAAGTGTGAAGGGAGGAAGCCACAGCCGGCTCAAGGAGGAGAAGCTGCTCCTTCACCCAACGGTGTTGCTAACAGGAAAATGAAATGAATGTGAGTCACCAGCTGATCTTTCACTACTGCAGGCCAAAATCCCACTGCAAGTGTGGGCCAAAATCCCACTGTGAGCTTGGCCCTGGCTTTCAGTGCCTCAGCGAGGGGATGAGGTGCCCCAGGGCTCAGCAGAATCATGCCATGCAGCAGGACCCAGCAGCCGTGGCCCCATTCAGGAGGAACACAGCACCCCGGCTGCTCCCCAGCACCTGCATCGGGCTCTCCTGCTCCCCCAAAACCAGGCTTTCGCTCAGGGATGCTGCGGGGTGCTGCTCCTTTTTGGAGGCTTCCAGTTGGCTGCATGAGATGATACCAGCACTGCAGAGCACAGCAATGCAGCCCTACGCTGCACCATGCCACGGCTGTATTGCGTGACCTTGGGTGTATTATTTAAGGTCAGATTTCCTGAAAGCATCTCTAGTTGGTGTATCTAATTTCAGAAGGACAGGAGAACACTGGCACAGCAGGCTCCTGCTGCCTGAGCCCTCCTCCTGGTACCTGAGCAGCCGCTAATTGCATTTACCCCGCCAGCACCCCGAGATGGAGGGAGCTGCTCTCTGTTACATGTGTCACCCGAGGCAACAGGTGCATTTTACAACTCGGCCAAGGTTAATATGAAGTGTCCGTCAAAGCCAGGATTTTGAACTCAGTTTAATCCAGGCGACTGCCTTCCTCCTCAGCCCACCCTGGCAGTACGAGAGCTCGGTGAAGCCTTTGGCTGTTTCACCTTTCTCAGCATCAAGACTCGTTTATCTGGAAGTCAGCTCCCCCCCGAGGGAGGCACGTACTCGGGGTCGGATGCTCCTGGGGACTAGGGCTGCAAGGGAGAGACAGCGTTTCCTTGCATAATGACTCAGATTCTGCAAAATGCCCTGAGAGACGTTCAGATCCCCACCAGGGCAGTGCTGCCAGTCAATGAGTAGATTCAGCGTGCATCATGCTGTAGAGAGCAGCGTGCTTGCTGCTCCTGCAAGTATCAGGCATCTGCTCCGTGAGTGTTGGGGAGATGCTGGGGGCAGAACAGGACAGAGGAGGATGTTCTGAGGCTAGGACTTGCAGGGAGCAGACAGGTTTGCCAGGCTCTCTCCTGATCCCATTGGAATAAACCCGGCTCCACAGCTGGTAGGAACTGAGAGGTCACAAAGGCACTGCCGTACCTCTTGGAAACAGCATGGACCCTCAGGTGTGAACCCGTGCAGAGGTGCCGGTGGCTCGGCCGTGCCCCAGATGGAGGCACGTGTGGCAGCACATGCACAGGGATGCTGTGGCATCCATCCCTTCGTCTGTGTCCCTGCCCCTCGCACAGAGCCCGACAGCTTTGATCAGAGCTTCCAGAGAGCACAAAAGCCTGGCAGAAACTCCTTTTTGTGCCTTTACAGCGAGCAGCGCTGCGAGCTGCCGGGTTATTAGTAAGGCACAGTGGAAAAGGAGCTACAGCCCTCTGCCGGCTGCGGCTCCGCAGCACACTGCCCTCCACGCCGGCCAGGCACGCCGCGGGCAGCAGCCGCCTGGCACAAGCGGTTTTGGGTGTCCCCATCATCCCCACTCCGGGTTTGCCTTCCTACCCCCGCAGAAGCAGTGGGGGCTCAGCGCGGTGCTGGCTGCCAGGGCTCTGCGGGGGGGGCTGCGCCATGCTCGGACCCTGCGCCCAGCGGGTGTTCCCCTCTGTGGGGCTTCGGCTCATCCCTGCTTTGGGGTGGCAGGGAGCAGGGGGCTGGAGACGGGGAGGGAGGGAGGAGATGCGGGAAGGCTTTGGTGGTGAAAATGCATCACTAAAGTGCTCCTGGAGCCCTGCCTTGTACTGTTGCGCCCTCCCATTATGGGAGCACGTTGTGGGCACGCACCAGTATGTATGCCCACGCCTTGTCTCGCACTTGCCCCTTGTTTTTCCTCCACCTTTCGACTGCAGAGCGGTTAAAGCAAATGGCATGACAGCAAGCAGCACCGCAGAGCGCGGCTTTTCAGTAAATACCTTTTCATAGAGGCGTCAGCTCTGAGCAGCAGCTGCTGAGCGCGGGTTCCCCTCATGCTGGTGTGCGTTGCCTCCAGCTTCTCCCTCCTTAGCAGCCTGTGCATGGACCACCAGCCCCCGCGGGCTGTCCTGCCACCCGGATGAGCTGGGCTCGTGCCCAGGGAGAGGTGATCTGTGGGTTGGTGGCAAGGGCGGGTGTCGGTGAGATGGTCCGGGTGGGTTTACATGGGAGGAGGAGACGCCGCTTCTTCGCATCTTCTCTGCCCCACGCTCAGGTGCAGGGCATAGGGTTAATGCAGTCTTCTGGTGTCTGCCATGCCCTGTGTTTCTGGCCACCATGACTGAGCTCTTCTGGCACCGCCAGGCCTGTCCCCTTGTGCTGCGGGGTGGTGGGACAACACTTAGGAAGGTGTCCCTCCTGGTCCTCTCGGAGGTGGGATGCAGCCTGGACAGGCTTCTGCCATGACCTGCCTGGCCCTTGTGCTCACCCTCAGGTGCAGGGCTGACCTATCAGGGAGGGACAGTCCCCACGCCCCGGGCCGGCAGGCGGGCTCAGCACAGCTGCATCCCGCCTTCCTGGTGCGGCATCGTGCCTCTCCGGGGCTTCGGGATTTGGTAGCACTGATGCTTTTCTCCCTTTTTTGCTGAGGCAGAGCAGCAGAGGCACCGACACGCTCCTTCCCGGGTTCCCTACTGACTTGCCTAATTTTGCAGCCCCTGCTTCCCACCACCCACACGGTTCCCAGCTCCGGCAGTAATTGCACTTCCCCATTTGCATCGCTACGACAGCAAAGGGCTCAGAACAGCAAAGCACCGCTCCGCCACGGGGATCCCACGCCTGGCATGATTAATAGGAGATTTGTGAGCACACGTGTGAGCGAGAGGCTTTTCCCCTCAGACAAATAAGCCACTTTTTCTCCAGCAGCGCCTGAAGTGAAGCTCCTGAGATGCAATCAGGTGCCAGTGGCTTCGAGGCAGGGGCGCAGTGTGAAGGCAGGCTGCTGCCTGGTGGCAGAGCTGCCTGCCAGCCATGCTCAGCCCCGCTTGTGTGTCCCCTCCTGCAGCTGCTCATCCCAGTGCTCCTCACCTGCCTCAGGGCTGGGAGCATCCCCAGGCTGGTTGCGTGGGGCTATGGCATCCTGCTCACCACTGGCACAGCTTGCACCGGCTGTAGCTTGACCCTAGAGCAGCAGGAGGGCCCCGGGGAAGTGCTCCACCAGCCCGGCGTACCACCACAGCAGGACCCTTGGAGGTGCCCAAGGTGTCCCCACTTGCAAGATGACGATGGGATGATGGAGCATCCCTCCCAGGGTCGAGCTGCGGAGGGTAAAACCAGGGAAGGGGAGTGAACTGAGAAGCTGTTAAAAGGAAAACCTATTCAGAAAAATACAGCTGGGGCAGGCGGTGCCAGCCTGAGCCTCCCCCCGGCTTCTGGGGCTGACCTGATTTTGCAGGAACCTCCCTTTTTTCTGCTCAGCTGCCCTTTTGTCTCTGTACCCGGAGGATGCAGAGTCTCCTGGCCTATATTTTGGCTCTAAGATCAATATTTAAAATCCCCCCTCCCGTTTCCTTTGCGCAGGCGTGAGGCATTTCGCTTGCCGGGGGAGGCTTGTCTCCCAGAGACCTGTCTGTTCACCATTTCAAATAATTTCCCCAGTATCGTTGTTCTAGAAACAATTCATTAGGGGCCTATTATACAATGTTATACCTGCCAAGGTTAGAAAAGATCCCGCATGTGTGGTAAAATTGCACCATGAGCTGCACACGCTGGCTTTTTTTTTTGTCGTCTGCCTAGAAATGTACCTTTTCTTCCTTTTGGAGAGCTAGTCGTCTGGGGACAAAGCCGTGGGGGCAATGATGCTGCCTGGGATGGGGAGCCCTAGCGGGGCTTGGTCTGGTGCTTGGTCATGGTCCCGTACTGGGAAGATGCTGCAGGTGGTGGAAAGGGGCAGCTTTGGGGTGTAGCAGCCATTCCTCTCTCCTCACTGCTGTCTGCCCCTCTCCAGTGGCACACTTTGAAAATCCAGGCCAAAACTGGTGGCTGGGTTCCCAGGCTGAGAGCGGTCCCACGCCGCCGGAGAGCTAACAGAGCCACAGTCCCCAGGGAGCTCATTAAGTCCCACCTCGGAGGGCTGCGGAGCCAGGGGCAGCTGGCGATAGGGGCTGCAAACCCCATCCCTTGTCAGGTCTCCTGCTTGCAGGAGATGCCCCTTGCCTTCTTGGGCCATCCGTCCCTGTGCCGCCGGGGCGGCTCAGCCCCCCTGCCTGGCTGTGGCCTGCATCGTTGCTTTGCAGTTGTCTTTTTCTCTCTGCAGGGAGAATAACTTCATCAAGGACTTCCCCCAGCTGGCTGATGGCCTCATGGTGATCCCGCTGCCTGTGGAGGAGCAGTGCCGTGGTGTCCTCTCGGAGCCCCTTCCTGACCTCCAACTTCTCACCGGTACGAGCTGCCCCCGGGCTCAGCCCCCACTGGGCACAAGCGCAACAGCAAGAGCCCCTTCTCCCACCCTGCATCCCAGCATGGGCCCAAAGGGGCATCAGCACCCCCAGCATCTTGGGGTCCTTCATGGCATCCCTCCTGCATCCCCTGGGCAGCAATAGCATACGGGCTGTGCAAGTCCACGCTGGCATGGCAAGGCAGCATCTCCGTCCCCGCAAGCTCCTGGCAGCCGCAGCATGCCACCGCAATGCTGGTCCTGCCGGCACCCTGGGGACCCCATGGTGTGACTGCCGGAGGGGGTTACCGTCCCTGCTACCATGCCGTTTCTCGCCCCTGCGGCGTGTAGCAAAGCAGTTGCTCGGTGTGAGCAGTAAGCGTTCCCTAAGCTCGGCCGCCGGGTCGGCAGGGGCTGAGTGCTGGCTCTTCCTTTGCAGGGGACATCAAGTACGACGAGGCGATGGGCTACCCCATGGTGCAGCACTGGCGGGTCAGGAGCAACCTCTACAGGGTGAAGCTTAGCTCCATCACCCTTTCCACAGGTGAGGGTTTCTAGCGGTGGGGAGACGTGTGTCTATGCGGGTGGGTGGGTGGTAGTCTTCTGCCTCTAGCATCTGTGCTACCACCTCACCAGCGTTTCCCACCACCAGGCTCTGCACGGGCAGTAACTGAGGCTTCCAGCACTGCTGCAGAGGCAGGCAGAGAGATTTTCCTCCTTTGTACAGGGGAGAAACCGAGGCAGGGAGTTTGTGTGGCTCCGTTGCACAAACCAAGAGCTGGGGTCAGGGCCAGGATCAAGCTAATAAGCAACACTGCAGGGAGGATTCACATGGGGGTGGCTTTGTATACGTGTATGTAAGGCAAACAGTAAGTTCTTGAAAAAAATGTGTTTTCAAAAGGACCCAAAGCGCTTGTAAATGTGTGTCATATAAAGCAGGGAGTCGCAGATGAAGAAGGGGCGGGCAGGAGGATCTTGGAAACGTCAAAACATTTCACTTCCATGTTTTTATAGCTACACATTTTGTTTCAGAAATGCTGAAACATTTTGTTGTGACCTGAAATGTTTTGCTTTTCTATTTCAAAACCGCATTCTTTATTTAAAAATCAACCTGTTTTTAAATGGGGAAAGAAAGAAAAAAAAAAAGATTTAATGCAGACAGGCTGCACAACCCCAGAACAAAATAACCTGCTTGGAGCTGAACAAAATATTTGAGTTCAGCTCAAAATTAATTCTTCTAGCCTTCTCCTTCAATAAACCAACCAACCAGCCAGATAACCTCATTTTGGTGACAGTTATGACGTATTTTCTTGCAGTATGTTTTCCATTCCACCACTGAACCAAAACAATTATATCAGCCAGCTCTAAATGATGCCAGGGTGTCGTGTAGTCACCAATACTTCCACGATATTTCGTCTCTGTAGAGCAGTGAGGGTCCATGTCCTTGTCCCGTGACAGCAGTCTCCGCTGTCTGCACGGGCGCTGCAGGGAGTTGCTCAAGAGACGCCCCAACCCTTGCGCACCCATGAAGCTGCCATCAGCCCAGCCCCGTGTGTCCCTTCGGGTTGTCTCCAGCTTTCCCAAAAATAGTTATCGGTTGTGCAGGGTATTTACACTGGGGATGGTCTGCAGTGCAATCTGTAATAAATCACGCCAGGAGAACACCTCTGGTTATGGTTACTGCAAAGCAAAGGCCAAGCACATCCTCTGGGGAGAGCGCTGATGGTGTCCCCGCAGCCTGCCGAAGGGGATGGAGCTGGTGCGAGGGTGTTTGTGTGTTTGCGTGAATATGTGTGTCTGTGCACACATGCATTCATGTGTACATCCCTACAAACTGATTTGAGAAATCTTGTAGGGAGAAGAATCATAGAGGATGACAGAGCCACAGCCCAGGGTAAACAGCAGGTTGGGCATTCCAAAGGATCATGTAGAGCATGGAGGCAAGAGAGGAGGAACTGCACTTTGCACCCACGTGGGGACTTGTGTGTGTTGAGCAGGGGATCTTCTGGGCCTCCCTCCCCCGGGGCTGTGGCTGGCAGCCCTGCCTGGCTGACCTGCCGATCCCCTGCCTCCCTCCCACAGGCTTTGCAAACATCCTGAAGATCCTGAACAAGGACAGCAGCCGGGAGGAGCTGCTCTCCTTCATCCAGCAGTTTGGCTCCCACTACATCGTGGAGGCGCTGTACGGCTCCGAGTTCAGCTGCACCATCCACTTCCCCAGCAAGAAGGTCCAGCAGCAGCTCTGGCTCCAGTACCAGAAAGGTGAGGAGTGCGGCAGAAACGGGCTGTGGCACAAATGCCAGTATTAATTCGTGGTGTTTTCCACCCATCAGCCCCTCTCCCCCATGCATACACTGCCACTGTGCTGGTTAGTGGGCAGAGACAGGAGACCTGCACCAAACTGAGTGCCCGGCAGCTGGAGATGGTGGCACATGGCTATGGGGGGCAGCCCTGAGCCAGGGGAACCCATCCTGCCTGCTTCTGCCTGCTTCTGCCCTTCAGCTGCCACATTCTGGCTCCATCATTCCCCACGGGGACCCTCTTCACCACCTGCCTCCAGCTCTGCCACAGTGGCCCCGGCACGCCAGGGGTGCTTGGGGTCGGGTGATGGAGAGGTGACATAATTGAGCTGTCTTAGAATGGCTTCATTTTATTGCTTGTGACAATGATGGTCTTTAAGGAAGTGTATTAAATCAATAGCAGACTCATTGTGCTACACCATAAATAATGAGACACATCATTAAACAGGGCAATAAACTTCAGGACTTTGAAGTAATACAATTAGGTTATGTTTATAAAAACTCCCTTATCGCTGTAGCCTTCCATTTACCAATTCATCTCTCTCCTCCAGGTAGCTGGGGATATTCCCCAGGTCTGATAGTTTTTCCATTGAAAAACATCTGTGGTGTTTCATAGGACCCGTTGCAGGGCTAATGGTAATGGAGGTTTAAAAGGCATTTGCATCCTGCCCCGTGGGCGCTGCCTACGGCGGCCTCGTTTTGTGTGAGCCAGCAGATAGATGTGTGCTTCTGTCCGCTGCCTCCATCACTTTCTGCTCATTTTTTTCCTCTGTCTTCCCAGCACAGCTCGTCTTGTAAGCGTATTTATAACACCCTGTACTCATTTGTTTGGGTTTTAAATAGTGATAAATGAAGTTTGCCATAGCAGTGTCCCTGTTCAGTGGGAGAAAGCGTCGTGGAGGTAACGTGGTGTTTATGTACTCGCAATGTTATTAATCATTCGGGCATGCTCCCTGCAGTCCCCGGGTAAATGCATTGGTGGGGAGCAGACCCGGCGTGGCTCCATGGTCCCAGCGCTATCACCGCACACACAGGGTTTCTCTGGAGATGCCAGGTGGGAAGGAGAGGTGGATGCCGAGGTCTGAGCCTGGCATGAGCATCGCTGCTGCTTCACGGTCCTGGGGCCAGAGGGGAAATGAACGGTGGCAATACTTGATCCAGTGGTGAAATACCACCCACTTCTGAGCCCCCAACTTCTCCCTGGCCGGGGGCAGCAGCGGTTCCCAGGATTCAACTGCAAAGCCGTGCAGTGGCACAGGGCCTGAAGGCGCGCAGTGGCTCACTGACAAAATAATTTCCTTTTTAGTCCATGGTATGCAGTTGGCCGAGGTGGGCTCCCTCGCTCCTCACCCAGCTCCTGCCCACGCCCCTGGAGCTGTGCCCGCCCCGTGCCGCTCGCAGGGCCGCCCCAGCACGCTGGGGGCATCCAGAGCATCCTTCCCAAGCGCCCGCGAAGCACCAGAGCACTTGTGGGTCCGCAGGGATCCCCCACGGGTTCTGCATGTAATGCCAGGACATAAGCATTCAGTTTCTGACCATGAAACTAAAGATGAATCTAAAGATGCCGGGTGCTGGCTCCGTCTTCGTGTGTGGCCCCGCCTGCAGCTTCGGTAGCTGGTGGGGTCGGTGAGGTTGAACTTTGGGGCCATCAGTACTGCAGAGGGGACCAGTGTTGTACTTAGCTCTTTGCTGGCCAAAAAATGCTCTTGGAAGGACATGGAGGATGTTTGGGGCTCTTGCTGATACGGGGGGAGATCGGCTCTGTGGACAGAGAAGAAGGTGTCACGGGAAACCCAGGGCTTTCTGCTGGAGAAACCTGTTAGCTAAGAGTGAGAGCTTGCTGTTTATGGTAGATGGATTTTATTCCCAGCTTCTCCACAGACTTACCCTCATCTTGCCAGCGACATAAGGAGGATCTCAATAAATAGCTCCAGCTAGATGTTTCTGGATGCCTTCTCCACTCAGAAACAGCTCTGGCCCGCCGGGCTCCCTGCTGCTAGCCAGCCCGTTTCCGAACTGCTCAGAGAGCGCACATATGCATCATCTCTAATAAATACAAAAGTAAGGCCACAATAACTGTAATTTGTTAGCGAACAAAGCAGGTCAGAAGAGGAGGGGGAGAGGAGAGACTCGAGCTAATTGGAGTGGCACCAAATATGAAAAAAATGCACATTGCAGCATGTTTGCAGCATCTCACAAAATTATTTTAATATTTTAATCAACTTCATAAATCAATCGGCAGGTCTCAGGAGGAGGCCTCCGCCAATACAGCGCACAATCTGTGCGTTGAGCCCTAATTGAAAACATGGTCTCGAAGAAGAGACCGCGCCGCTGGCAGCCGGACTCCTTGTAAAGCGCCGGGCCAGGCGCTGGCTCTCTGCCGAGGCTGGAGCAAGCCGAACGCCGCGCTTGCAGCCGGCACAGCAGCCCGTGATGTGGGTCGGTGTCTGCAGAGCGCTTCCTTCAGCCAAAGAGAGGAGAAAGAGATACAGCTCTTACCAGGGACAGCAGAAAGTTGGTATCTTCTCGCTGCTTGGACCCACCGCCCCGCCGGGATGGGTGGGCTCAGGCACCGCCGGCGGTTGCAGGCAGCTCTGCTTGTAGGAATGCAAAATGTTCCTTTTCCTCCTGCAAGCAGATAAGGTGTGTGCTGGGGGGAGGCGAGGCGATGGAGCTGCCCGCCCTTGTTCCAAAGGATTCCCAGCAGTGAATCCTGCAAACGAGAGGCATGAAGGCATGGCTACCCGCCTGCATGGCTGCGGCACACCGAGCACCATGCTCATTCAGGGCAGGCATGGAAACATCCCCCAGGCTCCCCCTCAGCTGCCACGTTAGCCTGTGAGCAAACCAAACGGAATCCCAATTTTATTTTGGGCAGAGTGATTAAAAGCCTGGCTTTTTGGGCTGCTTCCTCTGGCTCTGTGCAGATTTAACTCATCGGATTGGCCTCTGAGTGGGGACCTTGAGATTGACCCAGCCATCAATCTGTGCCACAAGAGCCCACATTGGTTTCCTCCCCCATCAAAGTCAGCATTTAATGCCGATGGTACCTCATTAAGTTCACACCAACTGTGTGAGCATCTTCATCTGGCGGCTGGGGCAAACACGACACCCCTGGCCACCTCCTGTTGTGTGTAAGAATGTGCTGGGTCTGGCCGGGATGGAGTGACCTGGCTTTGTGGCAGCCCTTGTGGTGCTGTGCTTTGGAGTTGTGGCTAAACCAGTGTCGATAACGACCCAGCGCATTGGCTGCTGCCGAACAGTGCTTGCACAGCGTCAGGGCTTCCTCTCTTTCCCGCTCTGTTCCTGCAGTGAATAGGCTGGGGTGGGCAAGAGGTTGGGAGGGGACATAGCCAGGACAGCTGACCCAAACTGGGCTGTTCCACAGCATATAATGCCATGCTCAGTGATAAAACTAGAGCTGGAGGATGAGGGTCAGCCCACCACAAAGTCACAAGATGTACAGGAGGAAAGAGAGCATCCCTCCATCCAGCAAATCCCACCTGCCACGGACCACTTCAGGCCCTGCTGAAGGTTTATCAGCGACCTGGTTGCTCTGTGACCCCTCGGTCTGGCTGGACGAGGAGGAGGAGGAGAGCTTGGTTAGGGAAAGAGAAGAACTGCTCTGATAGCAAAATCTGACAGCCCCAGTGGGATTTCTCCAAGAGCTGTTCTAGCTTGCTCGTTCCCACTGCGATACACAAAATGCAGAACAAATGTCTGTAAGTGCTCCGGCACTTAGAGAAAATGGAGACGTTATCAGCAGTAATGCGGAGGGTCTCGTCTTGTCAAGCATTTGAGTGACAACTCTTTTCCTTCACATGGTGCAGACTAGCTGAGCCTCAGCATGGGAGACTTCTGTTCTCCAGCTGGGAAAAGTTGGAAAAAAGAAGGGTGTGCCGGTAGCATGCTGCCGCGGAGGAGCACGCAGGCTCGCGGGAGCTCCTCTCTCTTGCCACCCAGGACCGGGGAGATGCACAGCTGGGGAGTGGGGAGCGGTGCTGATGGGCTTGGGGTGTGTTGTGCATGGGTGGAGGAGATTCAGAGGGTTTCCCCACCCAACTGTTAGGTTGCAGCAGTACTTTAGGTCTGTGGTGAGTGAAATGTTTGTTTTTCTTGCATTTCCTATGATCACTAGATAGAGTTTCCTTGGCTGAGGTTGCCTGGCCACATTGGGCACTCAGCAAGCTGAGCCTTGAAAGTGGCTGCTACAGATGTGAAAGATGTTTAACAAGGCCCAGTGCCGGGTCCTGCCCTTGGGTCACACCAACCCCAGGCAGCGCCCCAGGCCTGGGGCAGAGGGGCTGGGAAGTGCCCGGCGGAGAAGGCCCTGGGGGTGCTGGCTGACAGCCGGCTGGGCATGAGCCAGCAGTGCCCGGGTGGCCAAGGAGGCCACCAGCCCCCGGGCTTGTGTCAGCCCTGGTGTGGCCAGCAGGGGCCGGGCAGGGATGGGGCCCCTGTGCTCGGCCCTGGGGAGGCCCCACCTCGAATGCTGGGCTCAGGTTTGGGCCCCTCGGGACAAGAAGGGCCTTGAGGGGCTGGAGCGTGTCCAGAGAAGGGCAGCGGGGCTGGGGCAGGGTCTGGAGCACAAGTGTGCTGGGGGGCGGCTGGGGGAGCTGGGGGGGTTTAGCCTGGAGAAGGGGGGGCTGAGGGGAGCCCTTCTCGCTCTCTGCAGCTGCCTGAGAGGGGCTGGAGTGAGGGGGGGGCTGGTCTCTGCTCCCAAGTCACCAGGGACAGGGCGAGAGGGAACGGCCTCAGGCTGCGTCAGGGGAGGTTTGGGTTGGAGATGAGGGAAAATTTTGCTACTACAGGAGTGGTCAGGCCCTGGCACAGGCTGCCCAGAGAGGTGGGGCAGTCCCCATCCCTGGGGGTGTTAAAAAAACATGTAGATGTGGCACTTCAGGACATGGTTTAGGAGGCCTGGGGGTTTTGGGCTGGCAGTTGGACTTGATGATCCTAGAGGTCTTTTCCAACCTTAATGATTCTATAAGTCTATGTTCCCTCTCAGTAACACCTCTTGGATTAAAGTAGTCTACAGAGGGGCTGTGCCCTGGCAGGTCCTATCACATTCCCTAAGGCTTTCTGCCCACCAGCCCCACCAGTACTTGCTTCTCTTCCCTTGGACCATATCTTGTTGCTTGTATTTACCTTTCAGAGGTTACAGTTTTCATGCGTTTTTGTGAACTCAGGAGTTTAGACAAAAGATCGTCATAAAATGCAAGCCCCTTCAAGCCTACAGCCTCGAGCTCTGCTAAAGTAGCTGTCCATATTCTTCTGAGTAAGGTCTGCGGATCCCTTCTGTCCTCTCAAGGTCTCATTTATCTCCCTTCAGGTCTGGTACTGCCTTAACACAGTTAAGATTCAAGTAGTCCATGGGAGCCTTTAGTTTTTATTTCCTAGACACGATCAGGTGCATTAAGAAAGCTGTAAGGCAAGCTTTGCATCTATTAAAGGAGATAATGGCTTTCCCTTATACCTGCTTGGTCAGAAGTAAAGTGTATAGAATTTCCCTGTCCTTGAGATCTGTTCCTATAAACAACCACTCTATTACCTTTGTAACACCCTTACTGCTTGCAGTTTATGTCATTATATTTATTTCAAAACCTCCGATTTTGACATTTTGTTGGGAGGAGGAAAAAACAATCTAGCTGGTTGCCGTGAAATTTAGTTTAGACTAAAATATGTGCTGTGACTCAGTCTGCTAAATGACCTTATGCACTGCTCATTGTAATCCAAAATTGCCAGGCAAGTAGAGTAATTAGTTGTGCAAAATGAAATAACTTTAAATCCTCGCATTGAGTAATGACCCAGAAAAATCACTTAAGCTATACAATAGAAAAGACTTGAAGCATCTGGCTTTATTTTTACTTTTGTAGCTCTGCCCCCTTTGATTAAGAAACAGGCTCTCCCCCACATCCCTTTAGAAACCCTGGCTGTCAGTTCCTGCCCAGAACAAATGTTTGTGGCTTAGTTGCCGCTGCCCTAAGAAATCATAACTTCTCATAAAACGGCAGGGTAAGTCTAACAGCACCGGCACAGCAGGTTCGTATACGTTTGATAAACCAGTGACTCGTATCTGTTTAAAGAGCTGCTTTGTACCATCTGAGATTAGTCTAAGCAATAAAAACCTTCACCCAGATCAGCAAACCCAGCCGGGTAGCAAGGCCAGGGGAGGACCTGCACGTGCTGCTGACGTACTGATGCCTTTGAAAGACGAGTGGCAAATGGCTTAGCATTCCTTTGGCTCCACCTAAATACACTGTTTCTAATATGATTTTCTGCAGCATTTATCAAAATTATCCAGAATAAAAGGCGAACCCTCACAGCAGCCCTCCTACCGGCCCCAGCAAACACGTAACCTCTGCAGCGGCGCAGAGCCGAGCCAGAAAGCCCCTCGATGAGCCAGGGACGTGGGCGATGAAGCCTTCAGCCAGGGTCCCACGTCCCATAACTGAGTGCTCGGTGCCAGTAAATTTCAACCAGACCTTTAAAACATCAGGTATCGGCTGCAGCGAAAAGTAAGATATTGCCTTTGTGGGAGTATTGGCGTGAACTGAGGTACGGAACTCGAGTATTTGTTTAGGAGGTGGGTAGGGAAGTGTCAGATAAAGTTACGCGAGACCTGCCAAGGAGATCAGATTTATCCTCTGCAACCTGACAGCATAACGGGTCTCGTAGCCATTGCGTTCCCAGGTCTAATCCCACTGGCTGTAAAAACCAGTCTGCCACCAAAGGGAGGAGATGAAGTGTTTTTAGTAAGAAAATGAGCCATTTGCAGCCACTTTTAATTGGATCAATTTTTTCCTTTATTACACAATCTTTAAAAACCAAACACATATGTATAACCAGACAAGCTCTTTCTCCAGGTACAGAGCAGAAGCCAAACTATTTCATCACAATCCTTAATTACTCCATTTCATCTGGTTTGGCAGACAATCACAACGGGGGGGGGGGGGGACACACCACGGCAAGTAACACAGCTCTGCAAAATCACCTCACAGTCACTATCGAGCTTTCTCAAGGGATGTGCATACCTTGGGCGAGGGACAGCAGGTTTTCTGTTTTCCTTTTCTGCCTGGAACGCAAGCCTAGAAGAGCCGCAGGTGACACACACCCCAAGGCAGTGTCCTGGCCCACCAGTGCATCGCAAGGTAGTGTTATTTTTCTTGAATCTCTGAGTGAGAAACAGATGACAGATGCTTTTTTTGAACTGCATAACCAGGAACAGGCTGGGGTAACCAACTGCTCAGTTTACTGGACCAGCTTTTACGTCCCTTCAAGCACTCCAGGAAATGTTATTGCTAGTAGTGCGATGTTTATTGCAAAAAAAAAAAAAAATAATTAAAAAATCCATTGGCACAGAAAATGACGGAGGTACATATCATCATAGATAATATTGCTTCAATTATTCAGGTCCACGGTAGCTTTCTGCTTGGAGCAGTTCTTAGAAACTGGAGAAATGTTTAAAAGAGATCAGTAGGAGAGGAACTGCCATTACCATAATACTGGAAAAAATGCCTTGAGTTACAACGTAATTAACTGCAGAAGGGCCCAGTAATAGTTGTCATCTCCAAAAACATACATGCAGGATGAGGTCGGCTCCCCAAATTGCTGTTACAGACCTTAGGCGACTGCCCCCTCCCACCCAAAAAAGAGAAGCAGAGAACGTAAATAATTATGTGCGAGTTGGCAGCCTTGGCAAACACACAGAGCAGCTCGGGGGGGAAGGAGGCTTCAATTCCCTCCCTCGGCACCATCTACCGCGCTGGTGTCTTAGCTCCTACTCCCTTCTCCACAAGCTTTTTCCAGCAAATTATAACAAAATAGGAAATTGCCCTGATGGAGGGGCACCTCCATCACACAGCGGGGCGTTTGTTGTGCCGGCCCTCTTCAGCGCTTTGGCTGAGCAGAACAGGGAGAGAGGAAAAAAAAAAAACCAACCAAAATCCTGCCAAAATCTGTTCCCGGCGCTGCTTCTGCAAACCCTGGAACTGCCAAGCAACCGCCTGCAGCAGCAGCGGCTCTGAAGCCTGTTTTACTTTGCTGTTTCACTAGGGGAAAGTATATGGGAGCTTGAAAAAAATCACCTGTTGCATACATGTTGTAGCACAAGTAGCAAACAATTTGCTGTAGCGTGGCAGCCACCGTAAAATCTACTTTTTTATTGTCTGTCGTGCCCCCAGATTTGCAACTACGTTGTTGATAGCAACAAATAAATGCACTGCAGTGTAACTATTTTCTGTGGCAGATTAACATGCTACAACTGTGCCCTATTTAAATGCATCTTTCCTTCAATAAACTATTATAGGCAAGCAGCACCACACTGAGGTACACATTTATCAGCCAGGAGAGTAGCTCTGTGGGGGCCTTGGTTCACACAGCTGCAGTTTTGTGCTTCATTTGGCCCAAAGCCGTGATGAACATGAGCTCTGGTGCCTGCTGGTGCCGTAAAAAAAAAAATATCTGAGGAATGTAGTGTTTTGCTGTGCAAGGGAAAAAAGGGCAGTGCACCAATGGATGTGCTTCCAAGTATTAAAAAAATAAAAGCAAGACAGTCATTCCCGCCACCTCCATCCGCAACTCAGCAGCGAGTACCTCGCACATACGAAGTGCAGATGGGTGGAAACATATCGCTAAATGCAATGGTCTGGAATGCGGAGAAGTGAAGTGCAGGTGAACCTATAGTATATTGCATTTAATCTCACTTACTACAATCTCCCTGCCTTATTCCCCCGGCCCTTCCCTCCCCATGAAGCTTTAGATACCAGACATATCTTCCAAAGACAGTTTCCAGGACACATTTAGTAATAAAACAACAGTAAATATAAACTGTGGCTTCCCCCTCTTTTTTTTTCCTCCAGCCCCTTCCCTTTTTACCCCCTTCTACCTAGCAGAACTCTTAATAATAACAAAAAACCTGTTGCCATCAGAGGGCAGCTCTCTAGCTCAGCGCAGTCTCCCATGATTGCACAGTATTCACTCTACATTGAACAGACACAGTTCACAAATGGCACGACAGGGGTGATCTCCTGAATACCAGAAAAACAGAGAGAGAAAACCCTCCCTTGTCAGTTTGAAAGTAAAGCTCCATCTCCCCGCAGTTTTAGAGGGCTATTTCGTTTTATGCAGTGTTGCAATCAGAAATTGCTTTCTCTGGTAGTTGCCCAGACAACTGCTACCCAGTTCCTTGCAAGCACCACAGCAAGAGGAGGATTGCCTCTCTAGTCCTCTAAGGGAAGGTGATTTAGAGCAGTCAGTCAGTGTTTATGGCACAAAGAAAGATACTAGGGTTAAAGCTGGAAGTGTAGGAGATGCGGCGAAAGGAGGTGAGGTTTATGGAGTGACCAGTCATTTAGCAAGGAACCCACGCTGCAGAAGGACGGATCGTTTCCCTCATGTTTGTTGTTCTTATTTTTTTTGTTTGGATTTTATATAAAAAAAGAAGAAAAAGCAGACCACCACCACGTAGGCTATTTTTGTTTCTACACACAAAGCATGACAGCCCCTGTACCAAACCCCCTTCGGGTATGGCACAATCTTCCTGAACGCCTGACACCGGTTCCCATCAGATTGCCATGAGGCTGCTGCCAAAAGGGGCTTTACCTAGAGAGATGCCTTTAAGGGGTGGAATACCTTCTCAGATGGTAACTGTAGATCTTGATGCAATGATCCCAACAGTCCAGCACCAGCAGCTGTCCTTTGGGAGTGATGGCGATGCCGACGGGACAGGTGAGTCCTTCCCGGATTAAGATATTATAGCCACCTCCTTTAGGAAAATGCAGGATTTCTTTACGGCTGCTGTCAGCAACAATAAGGTCTCCCCTGGCATCGACACACATGCCAGCAATGCATCTGAAATCCTCATTCTCAGAGAAGAAGTGGCTAATCTGGCGTCCCAGCTGCCCATCTGGGCTGACGGAGCCAATTGAAAAGCCTCCTTCTAAATGGTGTTCGTACTGCCGGTTTTCCAGGTTAAGCCCCAGCCCTTGTGTAAAGTATATGGTCCCTTCAGCATCGCAGGTGACAAACTTTGGGCGCACTGCGCTACATAAGCAACTGTACTTCACTACCCCCATGCCGCGATCCACCGTGAAACACCAGAGCTTCCCTCCTTCCACATCAGTCACTACAAACTGCCCAGAAGGCAGGGCGGCGATGCCCCAGGGCTTGCTTAGCTGGCTCCGGTGACACGCCACGCAATGGCCATCCATGGTGTAGACCTTGACAGAGTTATCGTAGCTGTCAGTCACACCTATCAGGCCATGGCAGTTCATGGTGACAGAAAGGGGAGTCAAATTGGGCAAGTCTGCTCCAAGGAAACTCAGCACAAAACTATCAATTCCACTGGGGCTCCGGCGGATCTCCTTCAGAAAGCCCTTGCGGGTAAAAACCTGGATTCGGAAGTTGCCACGGTCTGCCACAAGCACCTCTCCTTGCAGGGTGACGTGCAGGCTGACGGGGAGGTTAAACATCCCTGGCAGGCTGCCCTTGGAGCCCATCTTCTTGATGAAGTGACACTGCTGGATGCTCGTGGCTGCTTCAGGCATCCTTGGCTTGGCCGGTGAGGAATTTGGTGTGCAGCTGGCCTCTTCCTGCCCCACGTCAGGCTCCCTAAATGATGCCGATGAGCATGCTGCAGTTTCCATGAGCGATTCCTCCATGTTAACGGTCCGGGGTTTCTTCACCACCTGCCCGATCTGCAGCGGTCCCACATGGCTCACCTTAAGGAGTTCAACCTCTTGAAGAGTCAGCTCCCTTGGGAGACTGTTGGTCAGTTCCGGTTCTTCCTCATCTGCTGCCTCCTCCAAGAGAGCTATATCTCCCTGCTTTATTTTGGCAAGGAAATAGTCACAGCGAGACATTATCTGTACTTCTGCTAAGTTCAGCAGATAAGCTTGCTCCTCCATTACCTGATTATTTACCTTCTCCACATCAGACAAAGAGGTGGTGAAGAACTTGCGTGATCTGGCCAGCTCCTCCTGGATCTTGCGCTCTTCTTTGCTGTAATCTTGTAGAACTGCTTTGTATCTAGCTTGCAGGTCTCTCGAAACACCCTCCAGGGATGCTTTTCTTTTCTGCAGATCACCCATGAGCTCACGAAGTCTGGCAAGCCTCGTCCCAAATTCCCTCCTACGCTCTTCAGCAGCCTCTTTGATAGCAATGACTCTATGTCCTTGGGGCGTGTGTGATGTCTCCTTGCACGGCTCACATAAAACCAAGCCACAGCTCTTGCAGAAGTGTCTTGGCAACCTTCTCCCACAGACTTTGCACATGAGAAGACCCACCACTTCCCCCAGTCCGGCGGTGTCTATGATCTTGAGCACAGTAAGATTGTCAGTCAGCTGAGCTAAGCTTGTGATCCGCGTGATTTTGCTGCAAAAGGGGCACCGTATCCCATTAATGCTGTTTGCTAGGAGTTTCTCCAAGCACTGTTTGCAGATGGTGTGCCCGCAGTGTAAGAGCTTGGGTCTCAGGTGCTCCTCGGTGAAGGACTCCATGCAAATGGGGCACTCCAGGACCTCTCGGAGTGCATCCGAGTTGAGATGAGGGGCTGCAGCCATGGCGTTCCAAGGCAGCTTTAGCCAATGCAAGGTCTTGTAATCGCATCTATCCCAAGGTGCTCCGATCCTGTCCAGAAAGGAAAAAGGAAACATGATTTATGCCATCACCAGCAGTTACAGATGCATGCAATTTATTTCCGATTTATCACCCAACCCTGGAAAAAAGCAGCCCAGTTAGCTTCTCCACGTTTAGAAAGGATGGATTAGTCATAGCTAATCTCAGAGTGGGCAAATTCCAAAACTAACTTGCAGCTCCTAGTGCAATGAATTGTTCACTTGCAAAATTTATAAGTAGAACTGAAAGAAGTGTAATGGCAGCAATAAGGAAGCCCAATAGATATTGATGACTGAATCATCTCCTCATGGTGCCCATCTCCCGCTGCCAAGCCTCCGAGTTTATGTAATTTACTGAAACCCAGGGAGATTAAACCAAGCATTCAAAATGTTGCACATCAAAAGAGGAACCAGATGGTGCAACGCTTTAGGACATTAATATATCACCTCTGGAGACCTGCATTCAGATGTGACATCAGATACGAACGAAATAAATGTCGTTGTTTTACTCTGCTTTTCTAGATAGCCAAAATAAATTTTCAAGGTTTCATACGTTTGCCAGAGAGCGAAACTAGAAGGAATGATTTGTCAGCTTCCACTCGTTCAGGGAATGACTGTACATACTGAAAACACACAGCAAAGATTTTACGCCAGCGTATTTCATTAACCTCTGCCACGCTGCATCATGCTTCAGCATGCAGATTAAACACAGCTCGACGCGGCAGTGTTCTAGCAGCGTTATTAGCAATAATGGAGTTAACAGGCAACTCCAAACATTCGATAATACATATACTACAAGTGTTCACTATTAGTTCTTGAACTTAGATTAATTACATATAATTTCTCCTTATTTCCTTGCAGCATTGACCTCATTCTTGTATTCTGGTTCAGTTTTATACCACTCTGGTTGCCGTTCAGCTTCAATCCAGGTTTCTCCATCCTCACATCCCTCACGGCAGGGAGCTGATCCCAGCAGCTCTCTTGCTCAAGCAGCCATCCATTCAAAAGGAACAGAACAGGGTTCACATCATTAAGTTATTATTCAGTAGACTGGGTTTCAATACCTTTGCAATTGCATTGCTTAGCCATTAAAGGAAATGGGGAAGAAAACATTTCTTCTAGGGAGAGAGAAAGTAGTTAGTCTTTAAAATGAGGAGACGGTCACGGAGGGATGTGAACAGACAGCTTTTTCTGAATAATGGCTGTATGCATGCAGCACTCTTGCTTCCCTGCTGGGTTTGCCTGCTTCATCCTCAGGAGCATTTCAGACAGAAAAGTTCACTGTATTTCAGTTTACCATTTGCTCAAGGGGAAGAAGACAACTGCAATGAAGAAAAGTTCTTTACGTTCATATAGAGAAGGAAAAAAAAAAATCATTTTAATGTACCAGCTGCAGTTTACAGTCCTTTGACGCCCACATTTCAGGAAGGGATTCAGTGGCATAGCAGAACCTCCAAGTACCAAGCTGGGATCTGATCCTTGGCTCGACGGCAGCGCGATGACTATCGCATCCCCGGCAGGCCGGGAGCGGTGGCAGTCCAGGCGCTTCCTGCCCCTGGCACTGAATACGCTTCCCTTTTATTCTTAGTGTATATCTCAGCTGGGGAAGCAAAAGCCTGGGCACTGCCACGTAGATCAGAAACCCTCCTCAAAGGGATGAAAAATCTGTATTTTAAAACGGTTTTTAAAAATGAAACACAATACCAAATCTATTATTCCTATTTTCCTTGGAAATATGTCAAAAGACTTGCTTAGGAAAGGATGAGGGAGCAGCGCAGACACCAGATACACCAGAGAGTTACATAAAAAGCTGCCTTTAAAACAAGTATTTTCATTAAAGAACAATAGCGGAGGGGATTTTAAGTTAGGTTCAGTTTTTAGGGAAGACGAGTTGTACGGCATTCTTTTCATATATAAACCCCTTTTATCGGAATGCCAGCACACGCCTTAGTGATGCAAAATTATTTTCACTGCTGCACTTTTTATCTTGCATTTAGCCGTGCCTCCACGGAGGTTTCCTCAACAGGGAGTCGTTCTGGTGTATGGGTCCCTCCCGAGGCACTTCTGCCACAAGGCAGGGTATCAGAGGAAGCCTCAGCTGAGGGTCAAGATAAAAAAAAAACTCTGTAAATTATGCGAGTTTGGTTCCTTATATTTCAAAAATTTTCCTGACGTAATTTCCTCGCTCTGTTGTCTGCAGTCAGGATGCGCGGTGAAGACATGCCGGACGCGATGAAGCCTAGTTTCGTTTGTCGTTCATGCCTTGTGTCATTAAGGAGTTAAAACAACAGGGCGAAGCAGCACAGCCTGCGGCGCGGCTCCTTCCCCCGGCGCTTCCCGCAGCACCCGGGCGAGCACCAACACAGCCATGGCGGCCGTGCGCGCCCCCGGGGGGCTCCGGCCCACAGCGAGGGCTGCGGCAGCCCCGCGGCCGGTCGGTGCCGGGAACGGGCCGGGCCGGGAGGCGCTGCGCGGGGGGAGACGCGGGGCTGTACGGCCGGACAGACTGACGGGACGCCCGGGTCGGTACGAACGGACGCTTTAACGGCAGGACGAGCCCCCACCCCGTCCCCTCCCCCAACCCCGCCGCGGGACTGTCACCCGGGCGGGCCCCGGGCCCGCGGGGACACACGGACGGACACGCGGACGGACACACGGAGGACCCCGCGCCCCCGCCCTACCTGCCCGCCGCTGCCGGGCCGGGCCGCGCCGCTCCCCGGCATGCCCCGCGCCGCCGCACCGCCCCTGCGCGCGGGCCGCTGAGCATGCCGGGAGGCGGAGTCCCGGGGCCGGCAGCGGGGGGGGGGAGCGGGAGGAGGGAGGCCCCGGCGGTCCCGGTCCGCCCTCACCGGGCGGGGGGGGCGGAGGACCCGCAGGCCGGCCCCGGGCCCGGCCCCGCCGGGGGCCGGAGCAGGGACCCGCCCGCCCGGGCCGGCCTGGCCCCTCCTCCGCGCGTGTGCCGTAGCGGTTTGTGGCCAGGAAAGCTAAAAGGGGAAAAAAGGGGAGCAGAAACATATTTTGTTTCTTTCTTCCTTCCGTTACGTGCGGTTCCGCCACACACGGGTCCACCCGTGTCCCTTCCCTCAGCCCGCGGCGCTGCCGCAGCAGCCCCCTCCCCTCCCCTCCCCGCGCCCCCGTAGGCTTTGCATCACCGCCTGAAAATTCGTCTTTCTCAGCCCGTTTCACAAAGCGCCTCGCAGCCGCCCGTGGACTCCCAGGACAAAAAGGACTATTTTTAGGTAGAGAATAGCAAATGTAATCAGTTGATTGGGTGATGCGCATAAATGCCGTCAGTGAATAGACAGGCAGCTGCAGTTGCTTATGCAAGGACTTGCTCGGGGCACGTCCTGGTTGATATTAATTTCCTTCCCACGGTGGCCCCGATTCTGCACTGGTGGCCGGCGGTCAGCGCAGCTGCCGCGGCGCAGGCTGGAAATCATCGGTTTATGGGGAACCGAGCAGTTATGCTATTTGCCCTCCATCAGAGGAGAGCTTGCATCGCCCGGTCATTCGGCTCCTCTGCTCACGCCTGGGAGGGAGCAAAGGATGGCATCGCCGTTACACCCCCGCAGGACTAATGTCTGGAGTCATTAATCATAGAATCAGTCATTTCCCTCCTGCCTCTTCCCTCCTCCTCCTCGTCCCTCCAGCCTTTATTCCTGACCTCTCTGCCCCTCAGACATGCTCTTGCGCTGCCGGCAGGCTGGCAGCTGGAGCCGGAGGCCAGGGTCCGGCCGCTGGACCGTGGCTCTACTCTGCCCTGGCATTTCTCGGGGTCACGCTGCTGTAAGAGCTGTCAGTAACACCAGCCCTGTTCCAGCCCGGCTTTCGCTCAGCCGTCGTGAGGCGGCTTTGCAGATGGCAGAGAGCAGTTTTGCCGTGACCCCGCGGGGCGGCAGGGCCGATCAGGAAATGGCGGGGCTTGGGGCTTCCTCTGTGGCAGCAGGGAGAAGCCCAGGCCTGGGCAGGCAGGTCCAGGGGAGCCGTGTCCTTCACGCACCAGCAGTGCCGTGGCTCCGGTGCCGCCGGCAGCGCTGCCGGTCACAGCAGCACCCGGGCAGTGTCCTGCAGCCGGCCCTGCTCCCCGGCTGGTGTGCAGGTGAAGGTCGGGAGGCTCAGAGGAGTTTGCTGCCGGGGCGGGGGGGAGGCAAGCCTGCAGGTTAACCATTTCCCGTAAGCCCTGCCTGCGGCCTGTCTGCCTGCGTGCCCAGGCGGGAGCGGGGCGCAGCCGGACGCGTGCCAGCAGCTGTGGGGCCGTGCCCAGACCTTTCAGCAAAAGCTGCAGCACATTTCCACTGTTGCTCACTCGCTCCAGCAGCTACCAACCAGCACCGAGGAAAGCACTAGCATAATGCAGCAATTCTTGCCACCTTCTGGTTTTGGAATTTTTTCTACTTTTTTTCTGTTCAGAATTGAATAGAATAGTTCAGTTGGAAGGGGTCTGCACCTGAGCAGTGATCAGGAGCAGCAGGGATCATCAGCGTGGGCAGCGGATGCACTCAAAGAGCAGATGCAAAGCCTGGCCAGGGTTGAAAAAGAAAATGAGTGAGAATTATGGTGTCCTGTTTCATACCATGCTTCAGGCCCTGAGCAGCAAACCTCCGTGGGACACCCCCCCAGGCACCAGTGGTTCCCTCAGGGTGTTTCTGTGCCCCGGGAGGGGACATGGGGTTCACTCCCAGCTCCTGGTATCGCCAAGGAAATGTTCTTTCGGCCCCTGATGTATTTTCCAGTGAATAAAAGTGGATGTTGGCGTTGAACCAGGGAGGTCTAGCAGATTTTCTGAGAGCACACCTGAAAATGAACAGTGTGAGGGAAAAATAATGGTAGGAGTAAGGAAATAAGCTTTTAATGCATTCTGGGGAGAAAACAAAGGACTCTGTGGATTTGATTGGAGGTGATAATGATGTTACCCAGAATGTCAGAGTATGGGCACCCTGTGCCATGACGAGGAAGGACGGGGAGGCTGTGAACCCTGACCCCCTGGCAGAGTGGCGTGTCCTGAGGGGCTGCCCCATGCTCATGGTCATCCAGCTGGCAGGGCTTGGGAGGTCTCAGACATCCCCTGGCAAATGGATGTGCTGGTGTGTTGGAGCAGGGAGGGAGCCAGCTGCCGATGTGGGTCTTACACAGCATCCCAAGGGTGGCGGCAGCAGCAATTTGGGGGGTCATGGAGCCGTCCTTGCGGGGCCATAGTGGCTTGGAGGCAGTGGGGTGAGCACTGAGATGCTGCTGAGGGTCGGATGAGCAGGGCAGGGCTTCGGTTGTTGTTCCTGGGAGTTGGCGCAGGCAGCAGGGTGCAGTGGGGCTGTGCAGGGCTCTGCTAGTTCCTTTGATAAAGTGAGCTCACCAGTGATGCCTGCACCACCGCCTTTTATAGAGGTTTATCAGTGATCTCTCAAAGCCCTCCTGGCTTTTTTTTCTTTATACCATAGGCTTGCAAGTCTGTAAATGTCTCATCTGAAGCTGAGATTACTGCAGAGCCTGCCTGGCCAACCTGCAGGCGGAGGCGATGGTCTGCCTCTGGATTTCTCCCTGCCGGTACCTTTGGGATCAGCCCCAGGGCAGAGGGGGTCCCGTGGGCAGGCAGGGGTCGCGCGTGCCGCTGAGCCACAAGCACTGCGGTGCGGCTCTCTGGCCGCTCCTTGCAGTTGGGTGTTGGGGCACACAGAGTCCACAGGGTTCTGTGTTTAATTGATTTAGGTTAATCAGCTGGGAGCAGCGGTCACAGCATCAGCAGGGAGAACGGGGTTTGCAGCGGGAGGCTGCCCAGGGGCAGAGGCAGACAGGCAGCTGGCAGTGTGGGGCTCTCCAGATACAACGGGGGGAGAAAAGGGGTCACAAACCATCACATTCAGGAGATTATCCCGTGTCGGCACTCAGGGATGTTACGGATTTGGATTGCAGGCTCCCCAGAGGATGAGGCCCAGGAGGTCCCCGCAGAGTGGCTGTGGGGTGACAGCGGCAGAGCGAGCGGTGGCAGGATCGCCAGCCCAAGAGCCATCCTCCCGCGATGCCACGAGAGGGCAGCAGGTCCTCACGGACCGCGGTGGCCACAACTGCCCCACAGCCACGCCGGTGGCAGAGCCCCACGCCACCCCACCGCCTGCTCCGAGGGGGGCTTGGCAGAGGTGTCGCATGGGCGCACGCCCACGGCTTGCAAAGCCCCAGCGTGCACGCTTCTGGGGTCTGCGCCTGCGCGCTGCGTCCCTCCTGGACAGCCTGTAGTCATGCCTTCACCCAAGCTTCCCACGCAGGACACAATGCCACGGGACGGCTACCTTCCCCCAAAATTTGGGCAGCGGTTCCTAGGTGAGCCCTCCCTTGCCCAGCCCACGCGTGAGCCCTGGGGACACAGGCGTTGCTGGCTGCTTGGCAGCTCGGCACAGGCGGGATGGCATTTCCTGGGCAGCGGCGGGGGCTGGCACCGCGCTCCTTGCGCGCTTGGACACATGTGGCCGAGGAGCGCTGCTGGCTCCCCCGGGCATTGCGCCCATAACCTTCTCGCAGCCCCGAGCAGTGTTTGCCCATCACTAACAGCAGGCAGTGTTAAATCTGTCCGAGCTCTTCACAGACCTGTTGGTTACCGCACTGATAATATCTCACTGCAAGAGATATTCCCAGGCAAACACATCCATTGATTTTCTTTCTAACTCCCTTTCGATGGATTTGCCAACAAATGGGGATATTATTCTACCAGATAATAAAGGGGCAGCCTGTGCCCGCGGATGTGTATTGGCCATAAATCCCCGCGGCCCTGCCCGTGGTGGCACTAGGGCTGTGAAGCTGGAGGGTGGTGTAAAAGGGAGGTGGACCAGAATTACATCTTCCTTACATGAAATGGAAAACCCAGGTCCTAAATCAGGTCCAGCTGAGCAGCCAGTCAGTGTCGGTGGGGTTAACCTGTTGAGCCTGGAGGAATCCCTACCTGGGTCTGTTCCTGACGTTCCCTCTACGGCTTCAGCTGGAGAGCCTTCTCCTCCCCTTGTTCCAAGCTTTTCTGCTGTTGAAGAGCTACCACATCCTACCCCTGATGTGGCTGCATTCTTGTGGTAAATGGAGTTATTCCCAGTTTTGGAATGACTTAGGATCTTTTGGAAGAGGCGCTGGATTAAATGCTGGACCACTAGCAAACCCATCATCTTCTGGGAGCTCTCAAGAGAAAATAGCACTCCAACACAAAAGAGTTAGGTATTATGCTTCTGTTATTGTTATAGTAGTGGTGTTATCGTGCTTCCCTCTTGTCCAAACACTAGGAGGTGCTGCTGGTAACACTGGAAGCGTTTCCCCACATCTGCAACTGCTGCATCCCGAGCAGGGACCCCTGCCCGCTGAGCAGGCAGTCACCTCGTGCTGTGGGGTTATTAAATCCTGGTGGAGCACAGAGACAGAGCCAGGCACCCTGACAGGCGAGCGGTACCTCTGCACACCCTGCGCTGCTCATCCTCCCTTTCTTACGCAAGGCTTGACGCTTAGCGGAAGGCTGTTATTTTATTTGTTTTGTTGTGTTGTTGGTTTTTTTTTTTTTTAAACACATACTTCAGACAAACAAACAAACTAATAACTCCCACAAGTTGCAGTGATGCGTCTAACCACATCCGCAGCACTGTGCTTCCAAACAGATGTTGCCAGGATTCAACTGAGTCGCCAGCAGTGTTAGGAAAGCATGTTCAGATGCAAGGGCTGATAAGGAATCTCGCTGTCCTCGCTGCTGCTGCGCTGTAGCCCCTGCAGCCAAGCCTCATCCTTCTGCCAGAAGGGGACCTTTGGAGCACCCTGTGGTCACCTGCAAAGCCCTTCCCTGGGAGCCAAGCACAGGCTTTGCAAGAGCAATCTGAGCACCCTGGGAGGTTATTCAGTTCTGCGTGGGGCTCGTGCAATGTGGACCTGAATGCTAAAGCTGGGTTTACTTACTCTGTGCTGGACCCGGCAAAGACAACAGGAGTGTTTCTGTTGCCTTCGCTGGCAGCTGGAGGTGGCATTGCAATGGTACATTGCAGGGTCTGGTTCTGATTCTCTTCAACAGCAAAAACTTCCTTTGACTTCATCAGGAATAGGGTTGGGCCTCCCATATTTTCATTCGAGAAGAAGCCAGTCAGCTGGGCCTCAGCGCTGACGAACACTGTACAGCAAGTAGGTAATAAAAGCCAGACCAAGCCTCCAGGAATATGCAGGGTTTCTCCAGTTCACTGTCAGGTTTGCCATGGGGAGAGTGAGCTGGTCCCCAAGCCCCCTCCTTGTGTGCTCGCAGCTGAGCAAAGAACCAAAACTCATCTCAGAGGTAGTAGGGAGGGACACGGGGGGACCCTGCTCCCTTCTCCCTGGGCTACAGTTGCAACGGCAGGTCCAGGAATAAAGGAGTGTGTTTTGGGGGAAAATACCTCCCAGATCTGAATAATTCCTCTGTGAGGTGCCGTGAGTGGCGCGGGATGTGGGTGGGGGGAGAAGGAAGCACGGTCTCTGTCAAAGAAATTGCCAGCTTTCTAGAGATGAGTGCAGTCCCGAAGGCACCTGGAGCTGGTGCTTTCCGCCCCCTCCCCAAGCAAGCAGATGAGGACCAACAGTCCTCCTCGCTGTCTCTGCCCAGCTCTGGAGGAGCTGGCTCACAAGCAGGGTGTGCAGCTGGCACTCACAGGTACATTTTAAGAACAGAAACAGGGTGGGGGTTTTTTTTGTTAAGCCCCCAAAGCTCGTTCCACAAAAGCTACCAGGAATTGCTATCCAGTGCTGATGACTTCCAAGTGCTCGTCTGGATGGGAGATGGCAATTTGGCAGTGAAGCCCGTCTCCCTGTGCTGAGCCACGTCCTATTTCATTTTCCTCCTTTGGAGTTGTACCCAGAGCCTTTTTGGTACAAGGGAACACTGTGGATCCCTTGCCAGCATGCTGAACCAGGACGCTCAGCTGCAGTAACCCCTTACCTCCCTAGGAAGCCAGTCTGCAAAGCAATCCTTTTCCCAAAGCGGTTGGTCTCTACCACCCCTGGCTACAATGCCCTTTACTGGGAGCGATGGGCAAAGGAGCCAGCGGGTGGTGCAGGATGTGTTGGATGAGCTGATGCTCGTTTTCTTTACTTGCTAAAGGGGCTGTCTTGTCAGAGTGGACTCTGCAGACGGCTCTCCTTATCTAGCCCACCATTTGCAGGGAAGCCATGTCCTCTCCTTCCCCAAG
This sequence comes from Phalacrocorax carbo, assembly GCF_963921805.1. Taxonomy (NCBI): domain Eukaryota; kingdom Metazoa; phylum Chordata; class Aves; order Suliformes; family Phalacrocoracidae; genus Phalacrocorax; species Phalacrocorax carbo. The sequence goes on from NC_087530.1 coordinate 9,284,412, forward strand.
GTGACATGTCCGGCAGAGCACCGCTGCATGGAGCTTCGTCTGTATTCCTGAATGGGGCAGCTAATGCAAACACTTGAGTCTAAGCTCTTACAGCTGCATCAGCTGGGTTGTCCCTCAGCACAGGGCGATGCAGGGAGGCTGTTGAGCACACAGGCCGGGTGCCCCCAGAGCTGGTGCTCGCCCGCAGAGGAAAATCCTTGTGCAGAGGTTCATTTTACTCCTTACTTGCCTCAGCTTGCTCTGTGCAAATACAGACCACAACTGAGGAGGACCAAGGGAGGTTGCTCTTCCTGCTTATTCATCCCACTCCTTACTGCTTGTTTGTACAAAGAGCAACTGAGACCACAAGCACTGTGTGTACATGCATCGTGTGCCCTGTGCTTCAGCGCAGAGAGGACGGGGGACACAGGGAGAAAACAGAGCAGATAGCTTCAACTGAGCCTCTCACAAGGCATTCCCAGAGCAGCGCGCCAGGAGCTGGACCATGCTGCCCATCCAGCCTGGGTTTCTTCTTTAAGGTGTTGGTGGAAGCCTGTATATGTGATTTGAACAATGATTTTTGGAAAGCCTTTTAGAAAGGCTTGAAACTGTGTGCCACATCTCCAGACGAGCCTTAGCTAAGCTTAGGCTAAGCCATAGCCTGTGTTAAGGACACATCCAGGCATTGAGGCTAGTGGTCAATAATTCAGGAAGGAAGGTTTGACATCCTATTGCCGCTCATGAGGTAGATAACTGATAGCACTTTCTGTTCAGCTCTATATTCATGTTCTCCCTTAAAGCATGGCTCCAAAACTTCCTTCCCCATGGAGGACTGCTGAAATCACTGCTTGACCGCTGGTGAAGCTTCGCAGCCCAGAAGCGTCACTGTCATCTCCTTTCTCTTCTAAATGTAGTTTAGTAGTGATGTTAAAAAAAATGTTACTCTTACCCAGAAGTGAGCAGAGGCTAATGGTATGCCTTGTAGCTTCGCTCTTTCTGAGCCACCCAGTTTATTACAGCTTCATGGCTTTCCCTTACAAGGCTTGAAGTTGCCTGGAGCTGCTCTTCAGAAAAAAAAAAAAGCTCTCCAAGAACAAGCTCCAACCCTCATTTTCTATGTCTGCATACACCAGTGTCTCCCTGGATGTTGAGACATCTCCTCACAGCCTTGTTTTAATTTATCTAAGCAACTGTCCCCCTTTTATCCCACTGAAACACGGGTTGGTTGGAATTTGCTTGTTCTTCCTGTGACAGCTTTGATCCTGTGCACAGAAGTGTTCCCTGACAGCCAGACAGCAGGGAAGGGCTGTCCCTAGCCTGAAGGCCTTCAGGAGTCATGAATGAATACTGTGTTTACTTGCATTTCTGATTGCCTAGTGCCTTGCCAGATCAGCTGCATGTCACTGCAAGCCGAGGGCATTGAGACAATCCTCTTTCCTCTGCAGCTCCTTCTTGGGACTGGGAGGGTGTTGTTGGAGGCAACAGCCAGCCAGCTCACGGTGTTGGGAGCCTCATTCGGACATAGAATGGAGAAAGGCTTTTCTTCTGTAGGACTATCACCAGGTTATGAAGGTTGAGCCTTCGTTCTTGGATCAACCCAAGAAGAGTGTCTATAGATAAAGAGTTTGGAAAGAAGGGTGCAGGACAGCGATGGGAGTCCTGGCTCCTTTGCTCAGGGTATCGCCAGGTGCGATGTTTTCCGTGTGCTTTGCGAGCGTTTGGACCAGGGCAGAACAAAGTACGGCTCTCTGGGTTTATCTTCTTGTGGTTAAGACCCCTGGGAAGCTTCACAACGGGTTTCAAAGGCCTGAATATTTCCTGAAAGCAGAATGTTGAATAGTTTGGTTTTGGAAACGCCTTTGTCTATTCCCTGTGTGGTGAGATTGTTCCGGTACCTGCTTACCCCCTCTGCCAAGGGGCTTCATCCCACCATGTAGTCTCTTTGCAGCCTCCTTTGGGTCCGTCTGCATGCCCTGGATAATATGTCACCCAAAAGAGGGACTGCAGGGACTAGAGAGGGCTGGCGTTGGGGCAGGAGTGAGGGCACTCAGCTCTTTGACCTGGTTGCTTTGGAGAGGTTTCTCTTTGGCAGGGAAGATATACTTGGGTGGTTTTGTTTCATTTTGAAGTGCAGAAAGTAAATAGACAAATTCAAAAAAAAGGAAGCTGGAAATGCTCACACTTTCTACCCACTCCCAAGCAGTGACCTGCAAGTTCTGTTTTTCTCCTTCTCTCCTTGACCTTTCTGGTTTCCTGCTCCCACCTGGCCTATACCTTCAGCAGCTGTGTTTATCCTGGCTACAGCAAAGTTTGGGTTTGGGATGACTGTGCTGAGATTTATTTAATGTTGTTTGGTTTCTTTTCTCTCCCAAAACCAGAAACAACAGAGCTTGGAAACAAGAAAGAGTTGAAATCCATGCCCTTCATCACCTATCTCTCGGGCCTGCTGACAGCACAGATGCTGTCTGATGACCACCTTATCTCAGGTGTAGAGATTCACTGCGAGGAGAAAGGGCGCTGCCCATCCACGTGCCATTTGTGCCGGCGCCCTGGCAAGGAGCAGCTCAGCCCTACGCCGGTTCTGCTGGAGATCAACCGAGTGGTGCCTCTGTATGCTCTGATCCAGGACAACGATACCAGGGAGGTGAGTGAGCCGGTGATGGACCAGCTCCACCACTATGATCCTGCCTTGGTCACTTCTCAAGTCTGCCTTCTTTGGTCTCTGCATAAATGTTGGGTATCCCAGAGCAGGGCAGTATTTTTGTGTGCATGTTTGGTGAAGAACACTTCAGGATGGTGTCAGTGATGGAGCTGGCAGGTCCTGCTGCCCACCACCTCCAGCTCTTGTAGACCTATGTCTCCCTGCCTTCAGGGTGGTGAAGGCAATGCTATGAGCAGCTGGGACCACGGCCATTCCAGGTGTCCATCCACAGCAGACAGCAGTGTGCAGATTGTGTCCTGTGGATGGGGTCTTAGAAGCCAGGCATCAGGTCAGTCTTTCACTCCTGGCTCTGAGACCTCGGCCGTAGCTGTGCAAGGGATGGCCAAAGTCCTGCAGGGCTCCAGCGTGGCTTTGCAAAGCGTGGGTGCAGAGGGAGGGCATAACCAGCCCCTCGGGACAGTCCTGCAGCCACAGGAGGTCACTGTTACTCCAGGAGGGACCAGCCAAGCTGGAGGTCACCCTTCCCTGGGGCTGGGCTCCTCTCCCTCCTGCAAGAACTTCAGTGTTAATCCTATGGAGATTGATTTCCCACCTTCCCCTTTCACTGGTGCCCCCTGCCCCCCTCTGCAGCCCTCTAACCCCAATCCCAAATCCAAAAATGACAGACCTGCTTAAAGTCACTTATTAGCACTGAGCCTGCACTTGATTAAGATGCCTGGAGTTGAGCCAGTGTGCAACAGCTGTGGGAGGGATGCAGAGGGCTGCAGGTCAGGAAGCAATCCTAGCACATGGAGGTGTGACCACCAGGAATGATGCTTCACCCCCTCCCCAGATTCACAGGCAGAAGAGCCCCTGTGCTTCTCCTGGCACCCAAGTCCCTTATGGGGACTGTCCCTCCTTGTCTACCTCTTGATCTTGTTCCTGCTTTCCCATCAATCAGCCCTCCTGGTTCTTCCATGCAACTGTGCCTGACTTCCATACCTCAGTTCCTCTCTCTTTCTAGTTCTTTTTCCCCAAACTCCCTTTCTGCCACTATTTTCTCACCCTGGTTCCTTTCCTCATCCATGCCTGCCCTTCCCACTGGGCAGGTCTTGTGTAGACATTGACCTGCCATTATCAGCATGTCCAAGCCAGTGCTGGGATGAGGCGTTACAGGCACAGGGAGAACAGTGGGAAAGTTGGTTTCCTTCAGGCAAGAAAGATACGCTTTCCAGCAGCGATCTGCAAGAAACCAGTTCCTTTTGGGATATGAGAGGTAGGTTAGCCAGCGGGGAAGGGGTAACAGCAAAAGCAAGCAGAGCCCAGCAGGATCTGGGGGATGTCCATGGACCCTGCTTACCACCAGCTCCCCTTCCTAGCCCCGTGCCCAGGTGGCAATGCCACCCGGCTTCCCTGGCCCTGGCTGCAAGGTCCACTCCTCCTTCTCCTCGCCTGTCCCCCCAGCCCTGCCGACACTACCTGCCCTGCCGGGCTCCCTTGGGGTGCCTCCTTGTCCTGGGGAGCTGGAGCCTGTGTTTCACCAGCAGCAGCCTCCCTCCCTCCCTCCCCTGGCTCAGGCGGAGGGCTGGCCCCATCAGCTGCAGCTGGAGGACAGCCCGCATTGTGCTTTCTGCTGAGGCGCTGGGAAAACCAGCAAACAAACACACAAACAAACAAAACTCCAATGAAGCAACCAAACTATAGAAGCCCCAGCCATCTTCCAGGGGGCTGCAATCGATGCATCCCTCCTCCTCCCTCCACTTGCTCACCTGGAGGTGGAGGGGCACCCCCGGGGAGCCTGTCAGTGCAAGGGTGCTGTGTGTGAGCCTGCTCCCCCTTCACCCCTGGGTGCTCTCGATCAGCGGTGCTGGGGTTAGAGGTGGCAGGACAAGGGATTCGGGCAGCTGCAGGACAGAGGATGCTGCTGGAGCAGGTGCCAAGGGGACGCTGGGAGCTGGCATCGAGCAGCACGTGCCAGGACAGGTCACCTTCTTCCATCCGCAGTGGTGGGCCCTGGATGGGGGGGCAGGTGGGTGCAGGCCGTGCAGCTGCACTGGGTCTCATTGTTTTGGCTGTGGGCTTCTCTTGATGGCAGGCCCTCTCATCCCCCCATCCCTGCAGCCCATCCCAGACCATCCCCACCCTTGCCACAGCAGGACACAGGGAGTGCTTTCTGGCTTCCCTGTCCCTCCGTCTCTTTCCTGGCCATTCCTATTCCCTCAACGTGAACCCCTTGTCTCACATCAGCCCCAGCACTTTCATTTCCCCTTCTTGCTCACTCTTAAACCTTCATCTGATCGGCTGTCCTGCTCCCTCCATCCCTTTTTCCCAGCTTGCTTCCTACCCTTCTCTCCATCAGCCTCTCTGCTGCAGGATATTTATTTCTTTCCCTCTCTTCCCCCTGCTGCCCGTCGGCCCCACAGGCCTGGTGCCTGGTGGCTGTAATCCATTGCTGCCGGAGGGACTCGCTGCCACTACAGCACAAACCTCACCTCTTGGCACTGGAGGGTTTGCTGGGTGGCCTGGGCTGGGCAAGGCTGCACTCTCCTCTCCAGAGGAGATGGAGCTGATGGTAGCCATTCCCGTGCCCCAGAGAGGATGGCTTGGTGCGGGGTTGGCGCTGCCTGTGTGAGAACGTGTCCCTGCACCTCTCATGGCATCGTGAGCTCAGGGACGAGGGATGCCCACAGGGGCAGGGGCATGGCCCTCCCCTCACTGTCCCCCATGAGCAGGGAGGGAGGGCTACTAGGAAGGGGCAGGGGTCTGGGGGCAGTGGGAAGCCGCCGTCTCCACAGCGGCATCACCCTGTTGCCAAGACCCAGCAGTGTGCCCTGGTCCACCGCGAGCGTGCCGGAAAGCCGCTGGCTTAAACTGCTTCCTCTCTCTGCGCACCAGGGTCGGCTCCCAAAGGGCGGGTGCTGTCAGGAGCACCTCCTCTATGGTCTGCATGATGAAATGTCCTTTTTCAGCATCAAGAAGGGGGCCTGGCGGGGGGGGGTGTGGGGCTGTCCCAGCACTAGCAAAGTGGCATTTGCCTGTGGCATAAACAAGATCTGCAGACGCCTGGGCTGAGCCAAGTTGTGCATCTCCAAGCACAGCCCGGAGCACAAGCTCAGTCTGCAGTTGAGTGCTCCCCTGTCTGCTTTTCCCTGTTCTTGTGGATAATACTCGATTGATAAAGCAAACGCTGACCTCGCGAGAACCGCAAGCAGAACCCGATTTCCCCATAGTATTAAGAAAATAGTGGTTGTAAAGAACTAAGATCTTTCTCTTTGCATATATGATCACACAGATAATTCTATACATGTACAGAGAGAAAGCAACATCATTAATAAGGTGGATACTAATACCTATAGAGTTTGCTGAAAGTTTTCCCATATAAGCCTAGCAGCAGAGGTGAGGCAAGACACAGGTAAAGACATTTTGCCCATTTCAGTATGTGCAGGGATTTTTTTAGTAGGTTTGTCTCTTCATCTGCCTCAGTGCAGTGAGTTACACACTTTTTAACATTTACAACTGCCACACTGGGCAAGGCCATGTTCTCGGTTGCTGATGACCTTGCCAGACTCTAAGTGTTGGGGTTTAAGTTTCCATGATGGGTGTCTGGCTTGGGCTGACTTGCAATTTTTCTATGTGTGCATGTTTGATTTCAGCTAAAACTGACCATTTCCAAGAGGGAGATTAGGTGAAATATATTGCTTTGCGCACATGAAATAAGTTGGAAAACTCTTTATTTCCGTGTCATTGGGAACTGCTGTTTTCTTCATGCTTTGAAGCAATGGCTTGAAATTTAGAAGGGCTCCAGGAGTCAGGTTTTGCCTTTTGCTGCCCAGGGAACATTTGTCCAGAGGCATTTGTGCTGTGAGCTTAAGGAAACTCTCATCTGTATGTGATCAGCAGGGGTTTTCTATCTGTCTCCCCAGTCCTGCTCAAGCATCACTCCTGCTCCCAGCAGCGGAGCGAAACAGTATCTCAGTGTGTTCAATGAAAACTCAATGGATTGAGCCCCTGCAAGGAGGTGTTTCTGTTTTCCCGTGTGGTTTAATGGCATTGGTCAGAGAACTTGCACGGTCGCTGATAGCTGCAGCCTGGCTGGGGACTTTGGCAGTGCTGGGGTGGAGAAGGAGCTTCCCAGGGTCATGAAAAACATGTTTGAAAACCCAAGCACCTCTTGAAGGGCTTTGCTGACTGGCTTTTTCATGGCAGTCATGGCTGATGTGGCTGTGGGTAGAAGGTTTCACAGGGGAAGGACTGCTTGCTGGAACAGGGGCAATGCTGGAGTCCTCCCTCCACCAGTCCCAGTCAGCTGGTGAGATTAAAGTAGTCCAAGTAGGTTTATAGCACCATTGCGGTTATAGCTCCATTCCTCTTCAGTCTAAATGCTCACAACATGGGTTGAAGAGATGTAAAGAGACAGAGAAACTGTGACCTTGGCAGTGACTTCTCTGGATGTCTCTGGAACCTGCATCTTATTTTGATTGATGCTGTCTGCACACATCTCTCTTCTGCTTCGCTTGAGCTCTGCAGCAGTGCAGACACCACAGTGTGCTCCATGGACCCTCCACTGCTGTGTCCAGATGAAGCTGGAGGAGATTCTCCACTGCAGGACTGTGAAAGAAGCCTCCACCAGTGTCAGTGCTGACCAGGCCCAACAGCAGAGAGTTTCTACCCATTCTGGGGCTTTCTGCTGGCAAAATGCCCCCAACATCTCGAGGGCAGGGTACTGTTGAGTGCTTGTGATGGGAGAGAAGGGAGATGTGGTGACCCTGGCTGATTCCCTCTAGTGAATGTCCTGGAGCCAAAGGAGGGGAGAGCTGCATGTCACCCCAGTGCGAGTGCCAGGCTTTGGTGGCCTTCCTCTTCCACCATCAACATATTCCTGCCTGCCCTCACCTCATGGGGCGGGCAGCATACTTCTTACTGCCCAGCATAGCCCTGGAGTCCACCAAGAGGCAGGGGCTGAGAGAGTGAGACCCCAGGTTTGCATATTCTGCAAACCTCTGTGTCCCCTGGACTGAGCTGTGGGAGGGCAAGCCAGGCAGCTAACCCTGAGAGGCAGCAGGAGGAGCGGGGCTGCCCTGCGTCCCCCCTCCCTCCCAATGCCAGCGCCAGCATGGGGAGCATCACCGAGACCTGGAAGATTCGGTGCATCCAGGAGCACCTTTGACAGGGATGCTGACATGCGTGGCCGGGGCCACAGGGCAGCTGTGGTCAGCAGTGGGGAGGAAAGGGGCAGGTGGGTTTGGCAACGTGGTCCCTCCTGTTTGTGGTCTGTTCCTTTCCCCCCCAAAAAAAACTGAAACAAACACAAAGCCGCTCCTGCGGAGCAGCTTGGCCAGCTGCAGAAGTGCTTAGAGGGTGGCGTGGCGAGGGGGGCTCAGGGAAGGGGGGCAGGAGAGATCAATCTCGCTCCTAGTGGGAAATGGACTCAAACCCCTGTAGTTTGTATTTAAGGAGACAAATGGATGTGGAGCTTGGATTTTTAGAACACCCCTAGGACCTTGATTTAATTTGAAAATTGAGTAATCTCAGTGTTTGCCTGCAGCTACAGCCTCCTCACAGCACATGCGACCCAGCCTGCGGTGTGGAGGGGATACGGGGGTGGCTGGGGGGGCACATCCCCACACTGCCAGCCCCTTCGGCCTCCGCAGGAGCCCAGCACGTGGCTGGGACCCCAGCGGGGTCTCAGGAAAAGCTGCTTCATTGCCTGTGCATGGACCACAGTGTGCTAGTACCAGCCATGCCTGCCTGCCAGGGGCCTGCAGGGGCCCTGCTGGGTCATCTGCCAGGATGGCAGCTCTCGAGGTTGGAGCAAAATTTCCCATCACTCCTTCCCACCCCTTGCCTGCGAGCACCCGCTGGCCCCGAGGAACCATCTCATGCTGAGCAGAGCGTGGCCACCACTGAGCACTTCAGTGTCCCTGGGCTGGCAGGGTGGCCTTGGCCAGGGCGCTGGGAGTAGAGGACCGGGAGAGCCGCGGGCAGCGAGTGTGCCCAGCCTGTGCTCATGCCGCAGGGGAGCCCTGTGCCAGCCTCGGCGTCTGCCCGAGCCCAGCCAGATGGGCAGCTGAGTTATCACGGACCAGAAGGCAAGCAAGGGCAAAGATGGAAGAGATCCTCTTTCATCCATCTATCTCATCCTTCAAACTCCCAGCTTGCTCTGAGGATGCCCTGATGATGATGGGATCATGTGTCCTTCCTCCCCCCCAGAGCAGGCTGGCTGCTTGCACAGATGATGGCAAAGTGGTGCTGGCAGTTTCAGAGGGAGCTGCTTTTCCTCCTGGGTCCAGCTGATCTCCGTGCCCTTGCTGCTTGCTTGCTCCGATGGTTATATTTAGGCAGAATTGGAAAGCGTAGCTGGTTTTGATGTCTTCTGTTGGTGGTCTTTGGTCAGGTCTCGGGGTCAAGGCTGTCTCTCACTTGCTTTTGGTGAGGTACAGTGCGATGGAGCCGTACCCTGGCTGCATAGCCAGAGCGCTTCTGTGCACTTATACCAACCCTGAATTACCAGGATGGACAGCCTAAATGGCCCACAATGGGGTGAAACACGTCCGTCATACCTCAATTGCTGCCTGTCTGTCAGGGTGGTGGGGAGCCCACCCTCATTTGTGTAGGCTGGGCTTGCCTGTGCGGCTCTCCACCCCTGGGCAAGGAGCTGGAGTATCCAAGTGTATCGCTGCTGCTACGACCCCCACTTAGGTGTCGACATTGCCCTCGAAGGGCAGAGCAGATGGAAAAGAGCACACCTGAGAAATCCAGGATCCTGGGGTGCTGGTGCCCTGAGACCCCATGGTCCCGCAGCAGGAGCTTCCCTTGCCAGGCGATTCCGGGCTCTGCCGCTGGCTTTGGAATTACGACTGTGCCTAGGAGAGGAGCCCTTGGCTCCGTTAGGTAAATGTTGTCCATACAGCTGTCCTGGTTCGGCCTGTAGGGAAGGAAACCCTGTAAGTGGAGACAAGAGACGTGCCTGGAGGAGGTTGGTCCTAGTCCTGAGCAGGACTAGGAGAAACGTACACCTGAGAGAAGGGAGAGATGGGGAGGAGGAGAAGGCAGAGGAATCGAGGCAGGGGCTGGAGAAGCCAAACCGAGGCTTATTTATCAGGGAGGAGTTTGCTGTACCCCTTAAATCGCATTCAGGAAGACAGATATCTGGGCCCTTCCCATTGCCCTATATCTCAGGGCTGATTCTCCTGGTGTCCTCTGCCCATCTGAGCCTTGCAGGAGGGTGAGGTTTTGCTGGATTCCATGGGGACAGGGTGAGAGGTGTCCCAAGGCTGTGGGCTCTCTTCATCCTCCATGTAGCAGCAGACGGCAGAGCTACTGGAGGACAACTATCCTCCCAGTACACACGCGGCTTCCCCAAAGCAGCCCCTGAAGGCGTGAAGAGACAGTGCCAGGGATTTCTTTCTCCACCACCAAAGCTGAAAGGGAGCCAGGGCAAATGGGGACAGTGTTTGTATTGTTGAGGTGAGGTTTTTGTTTTGGTCTCGGGTGTGGTTTTTTTTTTTTTAATTTGTTTTTGCTTTGTTTTAATATCTGCTAATTGGCCCTTGTCCTCCTCCTCCTGCACTTGAGCATCCTGCTGCAGCTCTAGCTCACATCCGACTCGCGTTACCGGGGAAGAATAGCTGCATTGTAACCGCCCCGATCGTGCTATAATGGGGAGCTTTGTAGCTGAGGTGTGAAAGCGGAGCTGGCTCCCCAGGACAGGACTCTCACTGCAGCGCGAAGGCTTTTATTTCCCCTGCTGCCAGGTTTTAGTGTCCTCTGCTGCTCCCTCAGATCCCATAAATAACAGAAACCAGGATGCTGCCCACCCTGGGTCCCTTCCAGCACCCTGACCTTTCCAGCAAACCGCTGATGTCCTTCCCAGGATGAAGTGCTGGTGATCCTGCTCCCCGGGGACAGGCAGCCAGCGGCAGGGAGGGTGTGAGCAGCACAAGATGAGATCACCTGCCAACAGCAGTAGGGAAACTTCATCCTCCTTTGCCGTGAACATGGAACAGGCTTTCAGACGCAGACTGCATGATCCTGGAAAGAGTCTCTGGCTTGGGACATCCTTAGTTTTCCTCCTCCTTTCCCCCCCCCCGCCCCTCCTCCCAGAGATGTCTAGACTAAGGAGCAGAGTTTGTCTCCTGTGAGTGGCACTGAGCGTTACTGTCAGGGCATGGAAAGCTTTTCCTCCAGCTACCCTATCATCATGGTAGCATCCCATTCAGGCTGTGATATCCCTGCTTGAGCCTACATCCCATAGTCTTCTTTCCCTTGATGAACAGGCAGTATTGCTATTGCTATCTACAGACTGCTTGGAGCACAGCAGCATCCAGGAGCTGCGGTCAATGGCCCTGTTGTGTCAGGCTCCGTGTGGGGTGGCATCGCTGGGTGACTGGATTTGCTGGTAAGCAGAAGAGGGCTGCACCTCGCCAGGGTGCCCTCTGCCCGCGCCGGGGGGAAGGTGGTGGTGGTGGTGCGCAGGCACCATCTCCCTCCTGCAAGCAGGAAGGGACAGAATGTCTCCCTTGGCTGCTGTGTCCCTGGACATGAGGCAGAGCCTGTCTGCTGGCATGACCCAGCCTGCTTCCACTCTTCTTCCCTTCCTTCTACATTTAGAAGAAGAAAAACAAACAAGCAAAGGCAAAAAACAATTGAGGCAGATTTTCATATCCCTGTCAGCCATGGAGAAGAGCAGATGTTCACAGATAAGCACCCAACACATGCCCCTTCCAGTACCCCATCTGGAAACACCAGCCCCTGTGGTGCGTGCTGAGTCCTGTAAATGCTGATCTGAAAGGTTCCTTCATGTCCTATAACTTACCTCTCTGGGGATGTCAACAGAAAACCCACGGTCAGAAATAACTTAATGCTTCTCCCTCCAACAGCCAGGTCTAACAGAGGACAAAGGAAATGTTCTTCTATATTCTGTTGCAAAGTGTCTAAGCTATAAAATGGGGCCAAATGGCCTCCCTCTGAGCACAAATAACAACAGGAGAAAGATCCATATGCAATCGAGTGTAGGATAAATGTGCTTAGCTGATCATTCGTTTCCCTAATATTTTTTTTATGAATAGGCTTAACTTATGGTAAGATGGGACTTTATGGTCCTCTAAGTCTTGCTTGTGTCAAAACAAATGAACTAGCCATCCTATGGGGGAACTATCAATCCAATATATGTGTGTGTATGGGTGTGGGGAGTCAGACCTATTATACCTTTAAGAGCAAATTAGATGCTGTTCCTATGATTCATAATGCTATATATCTAATGGCATGACTCGTCATCTAGAAAATAAACGTTTCGAGCCAGTTTCTCATCTCATAAATTTCCCCTCTGGCACTGAAGGACATAAACTAAATGGGCTGACTCACAGGGAAACAATACAATTTGGATACTTTTAAATGAAAGATAAAATTGCCTTAGGGCACAGAGGGGCGTTGAGATCCCGGGGAGTGGTTGGCAAGCGCAGGACGTCGCTTTGGGGGCCGCTCTGCCATCCCCATCAGGCAGGGCTGCTCCCGGGAAGCCCTTCACACTTGCAGAGCTTGTTGGGTTGTCCTAGCTCGGTAGCTTGGTGTGACCACCGTCGCAAAGCATTTGATATGGAGATGGTCTTCTCATTGTACATGGTGTCTCCTGGCAGGGAAGAGAGCGCTTGCTGCAAGTTTCTGAGCATGGCAGCAGGGAAGGACAGGAGATGTGGAGGTGCCCACTCCAAGGCGGGAGGGGAAGGTTGTCCTTGGCCACTGCAGACCAGGGAGGTCCCTGTGCGTTCCCATCTGCAGCTCTCCCACAGGCTGCAGGTGCCCATGGGACGGGTTTCAGCACCCTCACTTCATCCTTTGTTCATCGCTCTTGGTCTTCCTGCTTTGGGCTTCTGGTTTAGGTGGCATCTCCGTTCCCCTGCATTTGTGTGAGCAGTTGCATACCCCCCCGAGCTACACTGTCAGAAGGAGAAAGGGAAGGAGAGGTTTTCACATGGTTGCCACCTGTGGGGGAGCACATGCCTGCAGCGTGCCTTTGGGGCTGGGCTGGTTAAAGCTATCGCCTTTGCAAGGGAAGGCAGCTTCAATGGCTGATTTCTACCGGGGCCTGAGAGCAGCCCCTGCCACTGCAGCCAGAGCCTGGACCAGGCTGGGGAAGGTGAGGGAAGGAAGGGTGGGCTGTGTCAGAACTACAGCAAAAGCTGTAAGTGGCTTCAGGGCTGGGAGGACCACAGAGTCTTCAAAGCCCACTGGGACCCTGCGTTTGTCCTGAGGTTTCTGTGGAGCAAGTGCATGCCCCAGGGAGCGGGCTGGTGTCCCCACAGAGAGTGTAGAGCCTCCTAAAGCAAGGGTGGCCATCCTCCTGTGAGGAGCTTCATCCCTTCTTTCTGCATGATCTTACCCATTTCCCCCATCAGTTCGCTCTTGCCACTTCCCCACCCTTTGACACACGTTCCCTGGCACTGACGGGAAAATCCTGGAAACCAGTGGCTAGAAATCCCGCTGGGAAGTGAGGGAAGGTGAGTCTTGGCTGCCCAGCCACCCCAGCCCATGCCTGACGTCAGCCGGCTGCTGGAAATCGGATGGAGGCAGCAGCCAGCACCGGGGGCTAGCCGTGCTCCGCGAAACCCGGTTAGCGCGCGTAGGTGCGGTCGCCTTAATGAGTGCAATTGAAGGACGCATCGATTAGCTAACCTCATTTGTGTGAAGGTTGACACAAGGCAGATGACGGCTGGGTACCTGCAGGATCTGATTAAAATGTGCGCGAGGCTGCGCAGGCAGAGCAGAGGGGATTGCTCATCCAGCCTTGCACTTACCAGCAGGAAAAAAAGAAAATAGAAAGCAGGAATTGACTATTGGATTTGGCTAAAGGGCATGGATGGGGCGGGTGGGATTTCGTCCCTGGGCTGGGGATGTGCAGGGAGGAGCTGGGTTAGGGGCCAGGGAGGGAGTGTGCAGAGAGGCGGGGGCCGGGGCTGGGGACAGGGTGACAGCAGAGCGGTGCCATCGGTGTGACAGTGCAGCTCTTCCAGGGATCACCCAACATCCGTCTTCGCCCACAGTGCATGTCTGTGCACACATGTGCCCACAACGTATGTATTTATCCTGCTTCCTAGGGAGAGCAGACACTTCCCCATCCATCTACGTGCATCGCCTTCTGTTTCTATCCTGCACAGACCCGCTGCTCTCTACAGAAGTGTATCTGCACCCATTTATCCATGTGTCAGATAAACTCCTCTCTGTCTTCCCTGCTCTCCAATTACTTTGCGATGCCCTTTCCAGCCCAGCGCTTCAGTTACATTCTAAAGAACAAAATAAAATAACGTCACATTTTCTCTTTCACATGTTTTTTCCTTCCTTTTTTTTTTTTTTTTTCCCTTTTTTGAACTGTCCCATTTTGTAAATGCCTGGAAGCAGAAAATGTTTCAGAGGCGAGAGCCTCGAGGCGCCTCATTAAAGGTGCTCGGGGTGTTTGGGGAGAGCAACAAAACGCCGGACAATGGGAGCCCTGACGTCAGGCTCTATTTATACCTCCTCTTTTCAGAAACCTCCCCGGGATGGCGCTTTTCCTAGAGTTTTCTGCTAAATGCCACAGCCGCTGGAGCCATCCCTATCCTCCTCAAAGGGCACATTTTTATCTTTAAGGCGTAACCTGGCAGCACGGGCGGTATCACCCGGGCCAGGCATCCGCAGGCGGCTTTGAATGGGCGGAATAGTGCTGCTGCGAGCTGGGCTGCGCGGAGGCTGGCAGCGAGGCTGCTGTACGTGGATGCGGACCTGTGAAGGCATTTCAACCCCAAATTGTGCCTTTTAAAAGGTCAAAAGCATTACAGAGAGGTTTGTTTTAGCAGGTGAAGTTTGGGTGTTATGAAATCTTAGCAGGGCACTGTGGCTTCACAGGGTCTGGCTGAACTGTGTGTGCAGGGACAGATGCTCTCTTCCAAGCTGGAGGTTTAATTAGGCATGACAGGCAAAGGGTAGTGGGAAAAACCACTGTAAATCCACGCAGTCTGAACCACAGCAGGGTACGGAGTGAGGGATGTGCCATCCTGCAGCACGGGGACCGACACCCAGCACCCTGGGTTGTGGGATGGGCACAGGGAGGACGCCGCAGGGTTAGACCTGGAGGCCTTTGGGAATTCAGTCAAAGTGTTTCAGCCTCAGACAGCTGTTATTCTAGGCATCCACTGGCATCACGAGGAGCGGCTGGGAGGGCTCCTGGTCAGGCTGGGGACAGCCTGCGGAGGGAAGGCTGCCCAGATGGGGAGCATCCTGTGAAAGCATTTTGCAGGATTTAATTTTTTCTTCCAGATACTGGTATTTTGCTTGTGAATATTCCTTATGAAAGTGAATAAAGCAGCAATTTGCTTGCAGGGGGGCAGCTTGTACGAATAACAGACCTATGAGAAGGATGGAAGTGGTCTGTGTTGTTGGGGAGGTAGGAATTACTGTATTCTTAGTGGGGACAGCAAGAGCTATGGGATGGGCACGTGGAAAAGTTTCATTGTGCACAGCAGCCGCGTAAAGAACCCTACATACGATGTCCAGTGTCACAGATGGGCTTATGTTTGTGTTACTTCAGGCAGCTCATTCTTCCACCACAGGAGATTCCCCTCTGTCCAAGGCATCATGCAGACACTTCCCGTCCCCACACCAAAAGCAGCACCCAGGGATGAACCAGCATCGCTCAACAGGCGGGAGATGAAGCGCAGGGAGGTGAAGGGGCTTGTCCAGGGCCGTGCAGAGAGTCAGTGGCAGAGCTGGGGAGGACGCCCCTGTATTTCCCAATCCCGGGGCTCTGCGCACACACACCTCTGGCGCTCAGCACCGCGCGGCCAAGCCGCTGGCCAGATTTCACCAAGTCTTTAGCACACATGTTCACGCTTTTTGTTCTCATGTCAGGCTTTCAAGGGAGCCCTGATGAGCTCATACTGGTGCTCAGGGAAAGGCGATGTTATCGAAGACTGGTGCAGGTGTGACCTCAACGCCTTCGATGAGAATGGACTCCCGAACTGCAGCCCTCTCCCTCCGCCTGTGTACGTATCGGTGCGAGCCCCTCCCGCGGGTCACGGTCCCCCGGCACCAGCCCCTTTCCCGCAGGCTCAGCCCACGGGCACCTCCTTCCTCTCGCATTCGAGCCCCGGGGCCATAGTCCAGCGCTCCTCACTGTGTGACTGATGCCTTTAGGATATCCTGGCTCCGGCTGTGGCCCTGGAAGGTTTCCTTATAGATTTTCATCACCTGATTAGCAGGGCTCGTAGAATGGGATTTCAAATGCTGAAAGAAATGGAATTACGGTGCAATTCATTGTGGCTTGTCAGAGCAAGAGCAAATCAGGAGCAAACTGATGGGGAATTAGCTGAGAAAGCAGGAAGACTGGCTCCAGTGAGCCACAAGGAGCAGAACACCTTCTTAGTGAGCCAATATCCTCGGGGGGGATTCATTTCCCATCCTGAGTCCAACAAACACGCTCGTATGTTTGGAGCCGGACTCTCCATAGCCTTGTACTTCGCCTTTTTATCCACCCCAGTGCAAAGAGAACAGATGCCTTTGCACTAGCACAGCCAGGAGCATAAAGCCCTTCTGCCTTCACCCCTACCCATGTGGTCCCTGGTCTGGGCAGGAGTTCCCACACAGCTGCCCTGCTTTGGCTTTTGCTCACACCCATCAGAGGCTTGCTCATTTGCAGCTGGGTAAATTCACAGCCACACCTGTCCCTTCTCTCCCTCCCTCGCCTTTGCTCACTGGCGATGCAGACTAGACCTTCTCCTCCTGTAGACTTATCCCAGCTGGGTTGCTTGAAGGTTAAGCTGGGTCCTCCCCTTCTCTTTTGTTCCTGGGCAGCTAGTCCTTGGTTCCCTGTGGGGTTGCTGAAGTTCAGCTGTTCTCCCAGGAGATGAAGGCTCCTTTAGACAGGATATTTGGGGTTACATGGCTGCAGTTGCATGGCCTAGGCTTTTCAAGGAGCAGGGGGAGGTAAGGACACAACATTGCAGTAGGCTGGACCCAACTGGCCTTCAGCTGGAAGTTCTGTGCTCACCTACCTGCTCTCCCCCGTGCCCCCTGTCCTTGTGGGTCTGTCTGCCCATCCCTGTGGATGAGTGTGAGCCCTGCCTGGCGTTGTGCTGCCTGGAGGTGGATTCCTCCCCAGAAAGGGAGCTGATGTCTTATTTGGTTTCTTTCCTGTCTCCTGCCCAGCCTGCGGCTCTCCCCCAACGTGGAGCCCTCCAGCACCGTGGTCTCTCTGGAGTGGCTGGATGTGCAGCCTGCCATTGGGATGAAGGTGTCTGACTATGTCCTGCAGCACAAGAAGGTGGATGAGTACACGGACACGGACCTCTACACAGGTGGGTGCGGCTGCCAAGGGCGAGCTCCTCTTGGTGCAGAGGGTGCGCAGCGGTGCATCCTGTGCCCCGCCTGCCCGGGAGCTGCTGCTTTTGTGGAGAATGGTGCGTAGAGCCAAGGTGTTATATGAGGTATAAAAACTGCTCCATTCAGGAGAGGTTTCTGAAGGCTTCTGCAGATGTGGGTATTTGAGGGGAAAGGGAAATAAAAACCACAGTGTGGCGGAAATAAATTATTTGCCCTGTTTGGGTAGTGGGCCTGTGAGTTGGAGTTTCTGACTGAAACAACTGTTTGATCTGGGCAGTCTGAAGTGCTGTGAGATGGTGGGTGTGGGAGGAAGGTCAGCCCTCAAAAACTCAAGGACTTCACTGGTCCATTCCAGTGAATACTGCATTGCATGTCAGCCTTTGAAAGGACACTTTAAGTTGCCTTGCAAACCTATTGAAGTAACTCAAAGCCTGCAATATTTAGGGAGATCATTTGAGCAGCACAAAACTTCTCCAGGGGAACCTGAAAGCTCCTTGGGTTGGAGTTTGAGTCTTTGGACTATGTGCTCTGTACCTTGCAAAGGCTTTGTCAGCAACTCCAGCCATGCTCCAGGAGCTGCTGGGCAAGGCAGAGGGGTGTGAAGGATGGGGTTTGATTTGGGTGAATCAATGATGTATTTCAGAAAATAGCACCTGACACCTTGACTGATGCTACTGCTGCATGGAAAGCCAGGCAAAACCTCCTACTGCTTTTTGCTCAAGGATTTTGGATGTAGTTTGTTAAAGAAGCTCATGTGATATGTCAGAGACAGGCAGTGTTGTTGACTGAAGCAGAGATTTACCTTTGTGTGAAGTCTCCTTCCCCCAGATGCTGGCAGTGCCTAATTTCAGCCCCCCAAGGTAAAGGAACACAGGAAGGTTTCTGCCTGTCATTGGAGCAAAGCTCTGCGACAGCTACTCCTTTGGGTGATTAAAAATCTCATTTGTTTTAAGGTGGAGCCTGTTCAGCTTATGCAAGGTGTGCATGTCTGAGCTGGCTGCAAGGACAAGGAACCAGACCGACGGTGGGGACAGGGCCGGCATTGGAGGGGGAAACCTCACTGTACTCATGCAGTCTTGCAGGGGCTTCCTGGAGGTCCTGGCAAGACGTTTGTCTGTGTTTCCCTGTTGGGAAGGCAATCTCAGGAAGATAATTCAGAGCAAGATCAGGAGTTTCACACAGGCAGGCCTTAGGTCTTGGTCGGAAGCTTTCTCAGGTTGTGATGGTGGCTTTTTCTGCTCCTTACTGGTTTTGTAAGACCCTCTGTGCCTCTACCCTGAAAGGAGCGGGTTCTCTGCTGCCATGAGCTGCCACAGAGCAAACTGCTCCAGCTCGCATCCACAGGGAAATTTTCACCCTCCCTGTCCATCTCAGGCCCATCTATTCTGCCTCTGCAGCCTCTCTTACTACCATATCCAAAATTTTTGTGCTACAAGAGCTGGACTTGTGGGGCTCTGGCTCTCTCTAGCAGAACATCCTGGGGGGCCCCAGCTGTTTGTGGAGACCCCTGTGAGAAGGAGGTCTGGTTCCTGGCTCATACCCCAGTCCTGTCCCACAGGAGCTTTTTCCTACACCTCGCCAGCATCCACTTCCAGAGCTGCCCGATGTGGCCGTGGCCCCTGGGTTATGTTTCTAGTTTCCCGGCATGGAAGAAGGCTTGTTCTTTATCTTGGAGGAGCACCCTCCAGTAATGGAGAAAGAAAACAAGCCACCAAAGGAGGGGCTTTGTTTTGGATGGGGATTCCAGATTGCTCACACATTGGTCAGGTGAGGCCAGACCGGGGAAACTTGGGGTTTCTCCTTTGAAGTAGCTGGATCTTTGCCTGGCAGCCAGAGTAGGAAATACAGATTATTATTATTATTTTCCTTTTATGACTGCCATGTGTTTGACAGGCGATTGAATTCATTGTGGGGAACTGCCCTCCCCTCTCCCTGCTCTGGGGGACTGTTCAGGACAGAATGACCCCATTAACAATTAAAGGGAAAAGTCAATCCTAAATCTCTCCCTTTTTTTCTATGTTGTTTATAACCAAACAACATTCCTGCCTTCATTCCTTTCTTACCCTACAGGCCCCTAATGCCAGATGACCTGATTCTTGCAAATACCTTGCGTAGGTTTGCAGAGATGCTGACTGCTGCAGCTCTCAAAGGCTTCACTTGGTACCGTGCTTCACCCAGCCAAAAAGCCTACCACGGGTATCCCCTCCCCACCATCGCCTACCCGTCATGCTACACCCCACCCCCATCACATCTGAGCAGCATCCTCAAAACAATGCATCAACCCCAGAAGGGGGAAGCTTTCGGAGGGGGGTGTGGGATATGAAATCTGAATGGCTTTTGATGGATATTGGCAAATCTTCCTTTCCCATCAGTCTCCTGGCTGCTGGCAGGTAGGAGCAGGTTGCTCCTGTTTCTGGGAGGTGCGCCACAGGTGTTTGCAGAGTGTGGCAGTGCTGGGCTGGGAAGATTCTGCAAGGTGTGAGGGCTCTTGAGGCTGCTCCATTCATCCCTCGGATCTCTTGAGTCTAAATGGGTGGGTTATTTGTGCTTGTACAGGTTTTTTTTTTTGTTTTGCTTTACTGCAGTTGTAGCCATTTCTTATTGGGAATCCTGGCATTGGCTGGGGCTAGAGCTGTGCCAACCTGCTCTCAGCCCCGTGGCAAGCTAGATGGTGCCTGGCCCCTGCTGAACCTGCCTTCCTCCTGCCCCCTCAAAGCCTCCAGTCTCTCACCCTTGCGGAATTACTTGGCCCCCCCCCTTGCTCTGCAACTGGAAGATGTAGCATTTCCCTTGAGCCAGAAAATATTTGCCCCTCTTCTTGGAGCGGAGTCAGGAGGGAGTTTTGAGGCTGGTCTAACGTGCATCCCTTCTGCTCCCTGCCAGGCTCCGCACGGGGCGGCAATGCGGTGGGACAGGGCAGAAGGAGCCGGGAGCTCGCGTGGGGCGGCTGCCCCCGGCTGTACGTGCTTTTTAAAGAGGCTTATTACTGGTGCTTAGAAAAACACAGCCCTTGGACCATCTGAGGCTAATAGGAGGTGAACTTGTGTTCAAAACAAACCACACTTTCAACACCAGCGCGCGGGGAGCGAGCGGCTCTCCACTCAGGAGCCAGCGGAGAAGACGGAGAGCAATTACATCCCAAACTGTTTATTAAAACTTGTGGAAATTACTCATAACTCTGTGTGCAACGGCTTTGTAGTTGAGTGATGCTCTTTGTTTGAACATGGGGCTCTCGAAGAGGGTGCGAGCGTGTGTGTGTGTGCGCGCAGCCGAGCACGCCAGCGCATTATGTCATGGATGAAGCAGGCGCTGCACTTGAGAGAGGGAGAGGGAGAAATGTGTTTTACAGGGTGAGGTACAAACTGAAATGGCTGTGAACATCTGGAACTGATATTAGGCTTGGAAAATGTTTTCTGTCACTCCAACACTCCTCTGGAGGAAGGTTTCTGAAGTTAAGAAGCTCCGAAGGGGATGAGGGGGAGGGACAAGGGGATAACATGACTGCGGCGTAAAGTGCTTTTTATGTCTCGGTTCTGGTTGCTGTAGCCAGGCCGTGTCCCTGCCTGTGCCGGGTGGGGAACCTGGGGTATTGACATCGCTCTTTGTGGTGGCCCTGGCTTAGAAGGTCCCCTGGATGAGCTGAGCCCCACTGCCTGAGACGGTCCTGCATGGGGAACACTGCATTCTCCAGCCCGTGCTGGGTAGGACAGGAGGATCCTTGGCCTGGTTTTAGGGTTGGGAGCCAAGGAGCTGAGGTTGAAGGCTTCATCTGAAAGACAAAGGGTGAAATCCTTGGGTGAGGTTTAACTGCCTGGTTTAACACCACCGGGACCATCTCTGGGGCCCACCTGGGAGGTGGCACCCACCTGGGGGCCAGTGCAGGTTGGGACGGCTGCTGTGGGCATGCAAAATGCAAGGCTTAGAAACAAAAACGTGATTTGAATGTGCGTGTAGCACACACACAGCAGGACTGGGAACGGCTGGAGGAGGACAAGGGGCTGGGCTTCTGCTGTGTGATGGACTGGGCTACGTGGGCTCAGCGGGGGGCTGCATCATGCCCGGGTGATGGCCATGTTGCTGCTGTGATGCTTTGTAGTTCTGGGAGCTCTTTGGTTCCTTCCTCGATGTTCCTCTCCCTGGTGCAGTTTTCTTCCCCTCCTGCCTGTGTCTGCTGCTGGATCTCTGACAACGCATCTATCAAACAGGGCCTGTCTGAGGCAGGAGGGGCTCCCTACCGAGGTCAGCCCTGGGGGCCACATGATGGTGCTGAGCTCCTGCTGTGTCTCTGGGCCCCAGCTCTCTGAGGAGACTCGGGGGTGGCCGCCATGTACCTGCACAAGGGATGGTGAGGAGGCCTGTGGAGTTGGTGTTCCGTGTGTGAGCCGCGAGAGGATCTCAAAGCTCTTTGCTGTTCATAAGTCAGACCATTCCTCCTGGGGATCACGCAAGGGGCTCTCCCATGCTGTGCAGATGGAGGAATTAATTAAAAACAAGATACAGAAATAAAATGCTTTCCCTGAGATCACAAGAGCTGGTCAGTGAATTGGCCTCAGCACAAGACCCTCAGCATCGAACAGTACTTGCCTCTGAGAGCAGAGGGGGATGCAAGTCCTTGGACCCCTCCAGCTTCCTGCCCTGCTCTCGCCTCGGTGCTCTGTCAGGTCCCACATCTGACCACTGAACTACGCCGTACCTCCCAGTCATCCCCCACCACCCGAGCGGTCAGCTCTGTACCCGTGAAAAGCACATGCAATAGCTGTGCTCCTTGAGCCTGAAGCCGTCTCCTCCTGCTTGTGCTCCAGCATCAAAGTGGGTAGAACTGGGAAGACGCAGAGGAACGAAGCAGCACTTACTGTCACTATGGTTGAGGGTGACAGTGAGCGTGAAGGCGATGCTGCCACAACGTGCTGCTCACTCTGTGTTGCTGCTACCAGATCACAAAAGGTGGATTACTAGGCTCTACCTCTTTCCCAGCCCATCGTCTTCCATCCTGTTCTGCATAGGCTCTCACGCTGTGGTTTCCTCTGTCTTTTGTGGTACTACTTCTGCAGTTGGGTTAATGTACTTGGGGATATTGTGGGGTATTAGTCGGGAAAAGAATACAACAAATACACCTCTCATTTGCTTTTATGCAGCGGTGCTGCTGTCAGTCACGAGGTGCCATGTCCCAGAAGGTGAGGTCTAAGCAGAGACTCCCAAGCTTTATTATTTCTCACGACACCCAGCGATCCTGGCTGCTCCTGTGTCTCTTTGGCTGGGCAGTGATCACATTCATAAGAAGGAGGTAGCTTGTAGTCCTCAAAGAAAGGAGGAGAACAGAAACACAGCCTGCTGAGTGAGCTTGTTGGAGATCATGTAGACCTCAGAGCAGGAGAATGCAGATCCTAGCAGCTTGGTCAGAGTCCTCTAGTGCACGAGGGCCCTCTGTATACAGGACTGCGGTATGGAGATGAGCTGGCAGGTAAGCTGGGGAGGGTGTCTGGAGAATAGGCTGAGCAGAGCGATGTACAGAAGTTGAGGGTATGGTTATATAAAACCTGTGCATGGCACCGTGCCGGCGTTCAGGCTTCTCTGGAGCAATGCTGTTCTGCAGAGGAGTCTCTGAATACACATCGTGTCTGCAAAAGAAAGTGGAAGAGGTCAAACCAGAAGGCTTGGTGTTTTGTAGACTTCCAAGTTGTGCTCCGAATTAAGATTTGAGAGTATCTTATTTATAACTTAACTCTGCTCTGTAGAGCATCGTTCTGACGTGTCTGGGTGGCCAGGCCTGCATAGATATAGCTATGGCAACCATCGCTTCCGCTACACCCTCTTGTGTGCAAGCTGTGCTGCTGCTGTCATGTGAAAACCAGTGATAGGCTGGAAGAAGAAGAGGAAAAGACTATCTGTCCAGAACAAGTACTGTGCCTGTCAGTAAGGAGTCAGTGCAATCTCTGTACAACCAGGTTGCGCTCCTATAACACGCCTTAAAATCATCTTTAGAGTCCTGACTTCCAAACAGGCTGGGCACCAGAGAGTAGTAGGAGTTGACGCTGCCCTTAGAATGCTGTAGGAGCTTGAGGTCCAGTCAGGAGTTCGGTAAATACGTGAACACCCAGTTTTAAATCATGCCAATGACGTGTGGAGGATGTTAAAACATAAGTGTTTAAACCACTTGTTAAAGATGCTAATGATCTTGGGTGTGGGTGATGGGATTGACTGCCGCTGTAGAGCCCTGTGGAGGTAAAGCTCTCTCTGAGCGAACCGTGGCACCTGTATTAATATAGGTGCCATTCTTGTAGATTTTTGATTTGTAATTTGGCCCAGGAGTCGTAGGCTTTGCAGCTGGTGGATTGCAAACTGAGACTTGGAATAGAGATCAGTCTCCTTTGGTTTCAGAACAGTAGTTCTGCTCTTCCTATCTCTGATACCGGGCCACTGCTCTCAGCACAGCGATGCTGGTGGTCAGGAAGGTTAGTGCTCAGCTTGGGAGCGATAGAAAGCTCCTTCAGGGGGCATCTGTGTGTTTGACTTGTGTTCCAAAGATGTCCTTGAACATCACCAAAGTAGAGGAGGACCTGATGGTGGTCAGGAGCTGGTGACCCACCGTGGCCAGTCTTATACTCGCTGCTTGGTTGCTTCTGTCTGCTCATTCCTTGGTGATCTGCCTGGTGGATCTCAGCTGGTTCCTCAGTGGGCAGATGTTTGGTGGATCACAACCACCACTCAGCAAGGAGGAGCTTGCTTACACTCTGGGGATGGAAATGCAGCAGATCTTCATCTGCAAAGGCCCGTGCAGGGAGCCTGGGCAGGGCAGGGCTGCTGCGAGGAAGCTGTCATTGCTGCTGCCTCTCTTGTAACTAGTGCATGGGTAAAGATGTTTTCAATGCTCAGAGTACCCTTCTTGAGTGCTGAATCCACTTCGCTTGTTAGCAAAAGGAAAGTTGATTCAAAAAGAAGCCTTTGAAGAGAAGGTCAAGGTTTTGGAAGCTGCTTCCTGGGATGTGTTGTGTAATAGCACCAAGCAAGTGCTTAATTTTGGCCATTACACTTGCTGTGAAGCACTGATTTCTCTCCCACTGGGGCAGCTGTAGTTATTTCCACCTACTAGTGTCATTTTTGTATCCTGGAAAGCAGAAGGGAGGTGGAGGATTCTCAGCTCTCAATTACGATTGAGTCAGTTGCTGAAATATTTCATTAATTCACATTTCCATATAGTTGTTCCAGGTTTTTTTATTTTTATCTGCCCAGACACCTTTTGAACAGAACTGGGCGTTATCTTTGCTTTCTCCCACATCACTTCATAGGTGGAGAGCTGGGACTGTCTGCCTGTTCCCCGCCGACTGCGGAGGATGGAGCAGCCTGGATGGTGCCACGAGTGTGTCATGCACTTTGAGAGCGTAGTGTTTGCCAAGGGCTTTGTGCTGTCTGTTCAGAGCTACCTATCCCTCAAGGCAAAGGACAGATGTAGATGCTCCCTTTTAGCTAAGAAGGCTCTGAACTTCTTAAATGGCAGTTAATGAGGCCAGTCATGGAGGTTTTTTACTAGTCTGTAATTTTATCCTCTAGGATTAAGTTTCTCCTGATCTGGAAAAGTCAAGGCCACAAATCCATCTTGTCAGAAAGCATCAAAAGCGAAGACTGCTAACACAGACAGACGGATCATGGCATGTGAGTGCACTTCAGTGGAACCTTTTCACAGGAGCCTTTATTGACTAGACAGGCTTTTCTAATCAATAAATTGTGGTTCGAATTTGGAGGGAAGCTCAGTCTGTGTTTGTAAAGCTGGCACTTGGCAATGCAGCCCCTGAGCTACTTGGAAAATTTAGGCTGTGGGGCATCTGTGGATGCAACACAGCCCTGCTCTGGGAAGGAACCTGGGCATGCTAGCTGGGCAAAAACCACGGGTCTTCCCTTTAGATGGGCTCTCAGTGGCACCCAGACTGGGATTCCCTGCCAGGTTAGGACCTTTCTGGAGATTTTGCACGTTCCTCTTGTTCTAGCCAAAGCCTGAGATGAGATCCTGAATGGGATGGGGAATCTGCTTTCCACCCCTTTGGCTTCTGTTGAGATTTCCCATGTGTTCAGCTTTGTCAGGTGGCTGAAATACAATCCAAAAAGTCAGGCAGCATCCCTCCACACTTCTCTGGAGGGAAATAAGGATAGGAAAGGGATCCAAGGAGGCACAAAGGCTGCCTTGGGACAGCCTATTCTGTCCTGTTTGAAACATTCCAACCCTGGTGCAGGAGGTCCTGTGGGGACGTTGCAGCCCTTTTGGGCTGTGATCCTGCCCGTTGCCTGCTCTGCCCTGCCAGCACCAAAGCTGCTCTAACCCACATGGTTCCCCAAGCACATCTGCATTAGATGACATGTGGTTGTACCAGCCCTTCATCCCTGCGTCTCCCAAGTCAGACTGCGTGTGCTCTGTGTCCTGAGGACCATCGTCCCCTGCCTCCCTGTTCGCCAAGACAATTGGGGCTCCTCTTGTGGGGCAGAGGCTCAAGGTGGGGCACGTCACCTATTCCCCATGTTCCTTTGGTGCAAGGGAAGTTAAGCAAAAACGGAGAGGGATTAAACCTTGAGTCAGGGGATTTACCAATTAAAATAGCTGCTCCTCCTGCAGGTTTCATATGATACAAGAGCAGGGAAAGACCCTCCCCGTCTCCCCCGTGACCCCTTCCCAGTTTGTTCAGCTTGCTAGGGATTGAGATCTGGCTCTTAAGAGGGAAGGGGCAGCTGGTTCATGCTGTTTAGATAGGATAAACCTTTCTTCCCTGTAATTGGGTGATTGGACTTGTGAGCTTTCTCAGATATTAATCTGGACACCCTAGAGGGGGTCAGATTAGGTTATGGAGACATAATAGGAAATACTGCTGTGGCTAGTTTGGGTTATGGGGGATAGCGTGGATATTCTGCGGCGTTCCCCTGCTGGGTTCCCACTGATGGGCCTGCGTGGTGGGGTCAAGGAGCGGTCTTATCTCAGCATCGGGTTGACTTGGTCTTTGCAGGGAGTGACTGTTGCTGAACTCTTTCCACCCCTATAATCCTGTTCTTCCAGAGATGGGACCATGACCTCTCCTGTGCCAGAGGGAGGGGTGGGTGGTGCCGACCTGCCACTGGGGCTTGTTTGCAGGGGAGATAACATCTTATTTTCAAATGGGTGTCATGTCTCCAGGAACCTTGGGATAGAAAAAGCTTCACGTTCTGAACTGGTGTTGTTTGGACCAAGTAAGATCTTTCTCCTTGCTAGCCCATGTCATGCCAATCGTGTGGAAGGGGTCGATGCACCCCAGAGGGGATCATTTAGAGCAGCAAGCATTTAAGTGCATGCTTTCATCTGTCCCATGTGAGAGATGTAGCTGAGGAAGGATGTCATGTTGGTCTAGTCAGCCACTGAGATGAGCTTGTCCCTGTGGCCAGATGAGTGTTTCAGAGATGTTTAGGGATGCTGCTTCCTGAGGGGTATTGGAGAATGGAAACCCACCATGTTTATGCCGCAGACCTGTCTGGTGTGTGGGTTAATACCTCCTCCCATTCCTGTGCGCTGTGTCCGGGAGCAGCTCTGCAGCGTTGCCGGGTGCGAGTTCTGCTGATACAAGCCTGGTTCCAGGCATCGGTCTGCAGAGCTCCTTCCAGCCCTCGTTTCTTTTTATTAACAGTGAGATGACAGATAGGGGATGGTCATTAATTTAATAAAGGAAGTTTCTGATCATGACTACAGAAGCAAGGTCCTGAGGTTTTTTTGTGGTGGTCTGATGACTCACCCTGATGAAATAGTGTGATGCTGGGATAGAAAATACCTTGCTGGAGCTTGGAGCACGGCAATGGCTCTTCTTACATAGTAGCTAGGCTCCTACAGTCATTCTGCCATCCTTGGCTGGACTGTCCTTTGGACCGGCCTCAGCAATATGAGCATTACCCCCACTGAGAAGAGCTGAATTTCAACTCCAGAGAGACCCACGGTCCTATGCAGCTAAGTCAATTTGCTGGCTTTAATGAGAATGACTCTTTGTTTCCCTGGTGCTGGCCCTTAACACCTTCCTGGGGTGACGGTGGAGTCACGAGTGTTGAGGTATGGCTGAGGGATCCCACTCTCCCTGGTCCCCTTTGTGGCACACTCACACATGTGCACACACGTGAGGACTCAGAGCAGGAGCGCAGGTGCTAGCAGCGTGGCTGTGCTGGGAGAGGAGAGCTTGTACACAATCACAGACAATACCTGGCTTTCCTTTACCCTGTGCTGTCATCTGTGGAAATCAATAAATCTCACCAACTTGATTGTGCAGCCTGGGAAATCGAGGCACTTGGTAGTAACAGCTGTGTGGGCTCTAAATCCAGAAGAGCCAGTTAAGAGCAAGGGGTCTAAATTAATGTACAGTTAATATTTACTGTGCTTGCTGCTCTCAAGCCTCAAAAGTTCACACTTGGCTGCAGATTATTTTCACATCTCAATTTCCAGTTCCTCTGGAAAACCTTGGTGTTGTCTTGGTAGATGGAAAGCGTCAAACCCAGGTGAATGTGCCCGCCCTGCTAGGGACCAAAGCGAGCAGGAGCGATAGCGACCCGTGCGCATCAAAAAAGCCACTGGGTCTGCCCCGTCGTGGTGGTGCTCTCGTGGATGGCGAGATGGCCATCCCACCTGGGTGCCCTGGGGTGTGCCAGCCCCTGTGGGCACAACGTGCGGGGGCTCTTGCCCCTCTGCACCCTGACTTCATGGGTGGTCCTCCCGCAGCCCTGCAGCTGACGGAGCTTGCGCTGCCAGACGCCCCCAGGATGGTGTGTTGGTGTCCAGCACCACAGCCCCATCTCAGCACCCTGTTTTCCGAGGACAAATGCTTGAGATCGTTGTGTCCCTATTTAAGCTATGGAGCTTTCTTTGAAAGCTCTCAGACCTTTTCCAGTCCTCAAGGATAAGCTCAGAGAAGCAGCAAGAGCTGCTTAAAATTGGGTGCTGGGGCCTCTAGACCTAGCTAGAGGCTGCATGTTCCCCTTCTGGGGGGGCTGGGAGGACTTTTGGTGCCTGCTCCGCCTGACCCCAGATCCCAGCCTCCCTGCTCCCTCCTGCCCGGACAGCGGGCGGCTGCAGAGAGGCATGCCGGGGCTTGTTGGGAGCAGGGCTGGAGAAGGGAGCGCGTGAGGCGGAGAGATGGCCTGTGATGGGGTGGGGGGGATGCAGGAAAGCTGCCCAGTTCATCTGGGCAAGGCTGGGCTAGCACGGGAGGTGGGTAGCTGGACAGGCGCACCTCGGGAACACCCCAGCTGTGCGGCGCGAGGGTCGGCTGCTCGGCATCTGCCTGTGTCCTCCAGCCGCAAACAGCTGGCGCGTTCGTCGGGAACACGCCGAGCTGCACCGGGACCGACCCCGCTTCAGCACAGCCAGGTCAGCCAGCTCTCTTCGGATCTCAGTCACGGGCTGATCCTGTACCCTGGGGGCTGCGGTGCCTGCGGGGAGGGTCCTCTCCCCCCGGGGTACCCTGTAAGCAGGGTGCTGGGGTGAACCTCTGCCCTCCTCTCTGCATGTACGGCAGCGGGCAGATGGGCTGCAGTAGACACCAAAGCCAGGCGGCAGGGTTGGGGATGGGAAATGCCTTCCTCCCTGCCCCCCGTGCTCATCAGCCAACCTCCTTGAGCATGTGATAGATTCCCTTTATCTGCTAATATTAGTCTTAAAACAATCCAGATCTGTCCATAATCCTGTTAGAGCCTTTGACTCTTGCTCCTATGACTCCCAGCAGCTCTAATTACAGATACTCATGCTGGTGATTAATGACTTGATTCATCTTCAGTGGCACCAGGTTTACATGTGAAGCCCGCTTTCCCCCTGCAATGATCTGTGCAAAGGGGGAAATAATCCCTGTTAAAAACCAATAGCACACAAATGTGGTTTTGGTGTTTTGCCTTTGTCTGGCCCTTCTGCATCCTGTCCATCCTTTCACTCATGTCCCCCCAGCCTTTCATCTCTGAGAGAATGAGCCTAATTGCCACACGCTCTAATTTTACTGTACTGTAACCCATAAATCACTCCGACACATGGAGCATTTTCATGCTCCTTAACAAAAGGAGCAGGATTTTCTCCTCTGCTGCGTGTTTTACAAGTGACTAATTGCATCAAGGCACCTTTGAAGCAATGACTTCATCAATTGCTCATCCTGCAGATGCACTGCTGGTTATGTATGCCTGATCAGAATCCTACGTTTATTAGGATTAATTTATTCTCCAATCATTTTTCTTCCACCACAAGGACAGGAAAGTTGAGCGATGTTACTTGCTCAGCTACGTAAGCACGATTTCTTGCCTCATTACTGAGCCTGAGATATTTTTGTTACACGCTGAAACTTTTCCAAATGAAAATGAGTAATGTTACGTCTCGGACAGAAGTGCTCCCGGGACACTAGAGAAATCAAGTTATTTCAGGGTGCCTACAAATTGGCTTCAGATCTTCATCATCTTCCTTTCTAATTTTGCCCCCCCTTCCCCCCCGCCATTTGCCATGGGGCACATGTCTGTGTGAGCAATAGCACACCTTGGGGCCTCATACAGAGGGGTCCAGGGGTGGGTAAGAGTATAGTTTCTCCCAACTAGAGACCGTCCAGAACAGGGGGATCATGCTTAAGGTTAGCAAATCCTTACGAGGCTGCTGGCAAATAAGCCGGGTGTGTGGCTGAGTGGGAGGGGTGTGGAAGGGCTGGCTGTATGAAGAAAAAAGGATGTATTGAACACAGGCTGAGCATCTCCAAGGAGGAGGCACTGTAACTGGTGAGGACAGAGCGCAGTAAACACAGGCAAATTGACACATTTTCTTAAAAGCTGTGGTCAAACTGTTTCGTAGGAGTAGTGGCTGATAACAACTGCCAGAAGCCCTCGACTCAGCTGCTAACCTCCCACCCCCAGAAAGACTTCTCTTTTGGGAAGGACAGAGCTTGTTTGCATCCAGGCAGGAATTTTGCCTCGGCTACTTCCCGTCTGGTGTTTATCTGCCCTTAATTCACTGCTGGCCCCAGCAAGTGTCGGGGTGTGTGTGTGTGATTTTGGAGCATATCTAATGGTCCAAATGGGGTCATTTTGAACTAGAGCTGGGTTTAGGGCTGTGGTTTGGGGGAGCTGTGGTACTGCTGGGGAGTCTCACCTGGATGATGTGCAGTGCTGGGGTGAGGAGGTGCAGGAGAGAGGACGGAGGATGAACATTGGGGGCAGATGGTTTCTTTTTGTTGTACCACAAGGGAGTGCACCAAAGCCCCCGTACCGGGCTGGGAGAGTGCTCATGCAGCACTGGGGAGCTTGGGTTTGGCAAGAGACCAGAGAAAAGCAGGTGACGGCTTTGGAGAGGTTGAGGAGAGGGCAGTTCTGGACCTAGAGAGGATGTACCGAAGCCCAGAGCCGTACAGAGGCATGCTTGTTTCACTTTGCCAACAGCAAACTGGCAAGACACTGGTTGTTTTGATGGCAAAACTGCTGTCCTGCTGGATGTCCAGCCTTGGTTCATGTCGCATGTAGCAGGGCTGGCTATTAATGAGCGGCAGAGCGGAGACCAGATCCCCGGCTGTCCTGGAGCCCCACAGTCCCGCTCTCCCTCTGGCCCCACGGTGGGGGGCTTGGGTTGGGGTAGACAAAGAGGGGGTGTTGCCGAAAAAGCATTTTAAGAGGCAGG
This sequence comes from Phalacrocorax carbo, assembly GCF_963921805.1. Taxonomy (NCBI): domain Eukaryota; kingdom Metazoa; phylum Chordata; class Aves; order Suliformes; family Phalacrocoracidae; genus Phalacrocorax; species Phalacrocorax carbo. The sequence goes on from NC_087530.1 coordinate 9,315,008, forward strand.
GGATGCTGGTAAATGTGGATCTTTGCCTACAGAGGGGGCTCCTGCACTGCCCGAGCCCGTCTGGGCTGGGAAGGCAGGAGAAGGGATGCAGCGGCTGCCAGCTGACCTTTCTCAAACAGTTCATGGGTTTCCAGAGCAGCCGAGGTGTCAGCGGTGTAGAGCAGTCACAGCTTCCCAGTCGCTGGAGGAGGAAGGCAGGGGGCACTCGAAAGGGGAGGAAAAGGCTCGGTCCTGGAAGGGTGGAAACCTTGCAACCTATTAACTGTTTCTCGGCAGAGAGAGGTGGAAAGCAAACAAGGGGCTGCTTTTCTCCTGCGCTGTGCTTGCCCGTTCCCATCCTTTCTGCCCTTCTCTCTTCTGCCCCTGCCTGCCTTTCTCGAAGGCAGGACCTAGCTAGTGACACTGAGGATTTAGGTGAAAAATCAGCTCTGGCCCGCCAAGTTGAGCAGACCTAAACAGCAGCGTGCTGGAAAGCAAAGCGTGCCTCTGTGCCCGGAGCCCTGGCAGTCCCCATGGTTGTGTCTCCGTGCAAAGCCCTCTTCTTTGATGAAGTCTCTGCAATCAGACTTAATTAGTAGGCAGGGACCCATGGAAAAAACCTTTTCCAGCCCTTTTTTAACCAGCGTGTAGCGGTGTGCTCTGCGTTGTCAGATCTTTACTTGCTGAAAGCGCGTTTGTCTCAAGCAAGGGAAGGGGCTGAGTTGCTCCATGACAGCCTAAAACTAAGATGCTCTTGCTCACGGATGACAAAGCTTGGGAGTAAATTAGCAAGCGGAGTCTGTGAAAGAAAATGTTTCCTTAAACATTTCCATAAAAGCTAATTGGCCTGTAAGAGCAGTGTACCTGTGGGCACGCTGCCTCCGGGGTCTGGGACTTGGGAATCTATTCCTGGCTCAGCTAATAATTTTCAGTGTGACTTTGAGCAGGTCATTTCAGTTCTTTGTGCCTTGGTTTCCCTTTCTCTGAAATGAGAAGAATATTCCCTTCCAGAGCACTGATAAGGTTTAAGTACTAAAATTTTATTACTCATTTGAAGATCCTTGGCAGAGGGATATTATGCATATAGAAGGTTAATGATGATGATAGAAAGAGAATAAAAAAAGAAATTGCTGTTTTATTTTTATTTTGTTCTTTAAATGATGTTTAATAGCCAGTTTTCAATTCAGGAATAAAACCCAGTCCTCTGTGACCACCAAATTGTCTCGCAAACTCTGTTCTGCATGCTCTTAAATCTCGCAGAGAAAGCGAGGAGCGTACCCCTCTCTCTGCTCTTAGGAGCAATCAGCAAAACTCATCTTGAGCAGCTGATCTCCAGCAAGAGTTTTTCTTTTCTCAGTTAGGAAGCTTGTCTTGATTCATGATTAATTAAGAGAGCACTTCCTAAGAGTCCTCTACCCAGTGTTGGGGGTCTGTTAGGGGCTCATGGTCCCCGCTGGGGTGACAGCCCCTTGCACCAGGCCCAGTGTGTGTTAGGCAGCTCCTTGCCCAGAGCCTGGGCAGATGGAGGGACCTGCCCGAGGTCAGGTAGGAAGTCAGGCAGACCTGGCAAACAGGACTTTAGCCCTGCCAGAGGGAATTAAAGGCTGACCTGAGCCGTTACCCCGCCCCAAGTTAACCCCATGCCTTTCCAGAAGAATTTCTAAGCAAGCACGTCCCACCACTGTGATGACCTGGAGAGCCAAGGTGCCCGTTCCAGGAAAGAGCCTGTTAGTGTTTGCAGCGACGCTGCGGGCTGGGGGTTGCCCACAGGGTGGGTGCCCACCCAGCCCTTCGCTGGCCCTGCAGCCCTGCCCACGGTGCCCTGCCCAGCTGCCCCAGCAGCACTGCTGGCCACCCTCGTTTGTCATCCTCACCACAGCTACTGTAGGCTGTAAATGTCAACCACAGCGAAACCGAGCGCAGTCTGCGGCCGGGTGTTTGCTTATTTATTTCTTTTTTCATTTGTTTTTTTCACAAACATTAGCTACGTCAAGAATGCCGTGTTTGTCACCCCCAAACTATTACAAAAGTTAAGGTCAAATTCATGGAATAGTTTTGGCTGGGGAAAAGAACAATGTAGATGAGTTGGTCCCTGTGGGTGAAGTGTGGGGGCTGGAGGATGCTGTCTCCTCTCTTTCCGCCGGTTGTAGATGAGGGTTTTCCGTCTGGGTGGCAATGTCCAGGCATGGGGTTGAGGCTGCGTTCGTGAGGATGCAGTCTTGGTACTTCTGTTCTCTTCTTCCTGCTGAATTCCACTTTGGAGAAATACTTAGTGAGGTCTTGTTTGTTGGGGGAGGTAGTATTTCTTGTTAGGCCAATAGAATTACCTGAAGAAGGAAATTGGAGAAAAAGGACCAGCTTGTGGACTCATGGTCCTCCATTAGTCACCAGCTAATCCCAGTCACCATCGCCCTACACTCCTCATAGTCCAATGGCTCATTTAAGAGGTGCAAGACCTCTGCCCATTTTGCTCATCTATCTATGCTATCCTGCCCCTCTGTCTGCCCACACAACCTTCCTCTGAGCCATCCTCCTGCATGCCCCCGTCACCTCCTGCCAAACTTGTTGTCTTGTTTTCTTCCTGCACAAATTTCCACTTCTGAGATCCTTCCCCTCCATTTGCATCTTGGTGTCTCTCGCAGTGAGCTCGCCCCGCCTCATCCCACATGCGCAGTTGCAGCCTTGCATCTTCTCTGGGATCCCCCACTGTGCTGCCCAGCACGAATAGCTCCAGCCAGGGGCCTGCAAGCCTTCCGTGGGTGACAGTGCAAAATACACTTGGGGTATTGCTTTTTGGTTTCCCATGCAGTTGCATTTAACTGCACACAGTATCTGCCCCAGCTCATCTTTGCCATCCCTCTGCTTGGGAGGCTGTGTAACGCAACTGCAGTGTTTGTCTGGTTTCTGTGCAGCGGCTCGTCCCCGGAGCAGATGACATTTTGCTATGGCTTTCTTGGTCAGTGTTCCTCCACTCTGCTTTTGGCACTGAACACGAGTCCTGCAGGTAGCTGGGTTGCAAAACATGGTGCTGCTTCCTGCTGGCTGGCCAAAGCGTCCAGCAGAGACCAGCCAGAGTCTTGAGCCAGGTCTGAAGACTTTATTGGCCCTTATTGGAAAATAATCTTCAATGGATCTAAACACTTCCCTGATGAGGCAGTTCAAGCTCTTTGTTCACACTGGCAAGCAAACCAACACCAAAATTGCCACAGCCACACCCTCTGCGAGAACTTGGTGATTCATGACCCCTTAATCCAACTTGATGACCAAATGCTGGCACAATGGGAAAAATCACTGTAGGAAGATGAAGGAAGAAACCAAACGGCCGGCCTTTATCCTCCTTTTCAGTCCTGTGATGTGGGGCTGTCCTGGCGTGTGTCTCCCTGTGGAGGCTCTCACTGGCAGAGTTTAGGTACCTGTTGCCTCTCTGCCCGTGGCAGGAGCTGAGGGACCTGGGAATGGGAGGGCTTGGGGCCAGTATTCAACCCTAAAGTGCTGGTCCATCGCTTCTTGGCTTTGCTGTTGACGTCTTGAATATCCCTTGAGTTTCTTCCCAGCACTTTAAATTTTGTCTCTGTAACAGGCTTTTAAACAAGAACCCTCGCACTGTCCCCACCCACTCATCATGTTCTCTCAAAGATCTTCTCAAAACTTTCCCAAAAAGCTGCCATGTGTACAGACAGCTGGTTTTCTCCTCATCCCAGTGCCCTTCTCCCTCATTTCTCCGTCTCCATCTGGATTCTCCTGGCCATGTCTGGGAGGGATTCAGCTCTAGGTGCAGTGTGTGCACTGGGGAAGGGAAGGACCTGTACTCCCATTAACCCTCCCACCTCGATAAATATGGTCATGATGAATTTGTTGAAGACATGGGCTGATTTGGGGTTCTTTTTTGCCATCTGTATCTGTACAGAGCTGATGTGGGACTATGATGGTAACAGTTTTTCACAGAATCACAGAATATCTTGAGTTGGAAGGGACCCATAAGGATCAACAAGACAAAATCCCTGAAGAAGGAGTTGTCTGCTCGTGCATATGTGTATAAAATCTCTCCCAACAAGACCCTGATCTCTCTTGGGACCTCAAGGTCTACTGCAAGATGAAACAATCGAATACCATTGCCCGGCAAAAGGTCACATTGCATCGGTAAAATTCATCTTTGTAAAGAAGAGGAGCGTGGTCTATCTCTCTGTTTAAGAGCTGGGCTTCAAGTTGTTGCCAGACGAGCTGTTTGGGTATTTGGTTTGCATAATGGAAGATGGGGAAGTGCTGTGAAAGGCTGTAAGGGAGATCCCACAGGTGTGGCTTTGCCTCCTGCACCCCTGCAGCGTCCCTGCTCATGCTCTGGGTCCTGCCACTCACTCGGTGCTTATTCATACCAGGAATAAACCCAGCCCTTTTTTGACCTTAAGTGATGTTTTAGGATTTCTTTTATTTGTGGACCTTGGCTTGGCCTTCTGTCACTATTTGTCTCTCCAAAAAAAGGATTCTGCTCTTTCAATTTCTATGTCCAATTTGGAGGGGGGGATATTACCAATCGGGGTCAGTAAATAGCTCATCTGACTTCGTAATACTTAGCATTTAGATAGTGCTTTCCACCATCAGAGCCCTTTGCAAACTCCCAGTAATCCTCCCAGCTCCCCTCGAGTTAGGTAAGTATAACTAATCCCAAACAAATAGCTTCAGTGTGGAACTAATGTAGAGAATGCATAAGAGTAATTTAAGGTTTAAAAGAAAACTAGTGGGTAATTTCACATCAAAATTAGAAAAAAAGGGCAGAGGGAAGGAAAAAAGCCCGAGTTATTGAATGTGAAAGTTAAAACGGGCATGAACAAGTTGTTAATTTGCCTTTCAAGTAGCCAAGATAGGCTGTAGATATTACAACTACTTAGTGTAGGTCCTGCCATTTGGAGATATGATATATATCAAAGCTTCAATAATAGGTAGGATGATTAAATTAAAGATGCCCTCAAGGTTAGCCTTTCTGTGCATGTTAGACCTTACCAGGTTTTTCATGTAATTTATTTCTAAATCTTGCAAACAATACTGCATTCCGTCTTTTGTGTGTTTATATCTAACAACCATATTTACTTATTAGTTTTAAAGTTTCATCCCCCTCCTGCCTCTCATCTCAGATGACTGGGAACCCAAGGAGATTTGCACACCCTCATTAGTAGCTTCATCGTAATGTTTTGTAATTTGTGTGTCTTGGTTCACTTTTTTCCCCAAGTCTGGTTGAACAGTTGCATTCGGCCACCAACAGAACTCATTAATCCGTGTTCCATTTGGGATAAATTTCTGAGAGAAAGGGCTCAAAATCAGATTCCCTTTGGAAACCGAGTGCCTGATCTTTGTTCTAGACAATTACCTGCTGCCTCGTGCATCCTGCTCCGCATGCAGGATACTACATCCGCGGGGCATTCCCCGAGTGAGGAGGGAAGCTGCAATTAAAGGCTTAGATCTCTAAATCTGATGGCTCAGCAAGTCACCTCCCATCTGCTTTCCAGCGTTATCTGTGGGTGCTGGACCAGACCTAGGGCTCCAGCAGACCAAGACTCCTGTGAAAACCCATTTGTGCAGCTATTTGCCCATCCAGGAAATCTCCTTGCAGACTGAGTGACTCTGAGCTGGCGTTTTCCCTGCGTGTATCCTCTAAATGGGTCTTCTCCTGTATGGACTTTAAAAGATGACCCCAGTTCAGAGGCATCTGTGTGGTTTTCTTGCACCCATGCATTGCCATTGCAACCGATCCCTGTGCTGTGTAAGATGTTGCATGCTTGATCAAGGTTTTACAGAGCGATTTAGCTGCAGATGCTATTGCAAACTGCAAGTAGCTACTTGCATCATAAGGACATTTTGCAGCATTTTCATTGCCCCCAAGCATTGCCCACGGATCCGAGTCCCTGCCACAGTCCCAGCACTCACAGCAGCTATGCGTGCCAAAGCCCCGCATGTCCCCACTGCCCTGGCTTGAACTGGAAGGTGTTGGGGTGACCAGGCATGACGACGCTGATGTGTGACCCTGGATAAGTGCTGGCAGGGCTGTGGGCAGGGCAGGGCAGGACCGAGGTGTGCAGGGGGCAGTCCTGGCATGGGAGCGGGCTTAGATCTGTGTGTGGGGCAGGGGTTGTGGGTGGGCTGGGAGTCGCAGCTGGGGCATCTCAGGAGTGGAGACCAAGAGTGGGACAAGCTGTGGTCCAGCCAGGCTAAGCTACATTAGCAGAACTGCAGAGGATGTTCTCCAGGTGCTTTTCTCCCTTACAGTCACCTAAATCCAAAATCCACTGTCTCCTGCCCCAGGCGTTTCTAGGCAATTACATATTTGCCTCAGACTTCTCTTCCCTTCCATCCTCAGCCCTATGTTCTGAAAGCAGGGTAACTAAAACATACCTGAAAAGGACCAAGCATGACTTTATCGCAGAGATTAGGTTCAGGAGAGGCAGGACAGAGCCCACCCCTCCTTCGTGCCCCCCACCCTCCCTCTCCATCCGCTGTACCCTTCTGCTGCGAACTTGTCAAGAAGAAAGAATAATAAAGGCTTGGCAGGTCTATTCACACAGTGTAAAATTGAATTAGTGGAGGTATGTGAGGAACATGGCTCAATTTCCATGGGGATGAGGAGATCTCTATCACCACCCCCCCAGGATTATCCCATGCCGCACAAAGCTGCTTTTGGTGCTAGCGGGTGGGCATCCCCCCGTGAGCCTCGTCGGGGTAAAATCAAGGTGATGTCTGAGTTGGGCTGGCCTTGCTGGACTGGGGGCTTAGTCAGGGCAGGGAAGTGGAAAAAGGAGAACCAAGCTGAGGGGAAGCAGAGATGAGTGTCTGCAAACGTGCAGGCTGGAGATTGGTGAGTGATAGGAGCTGGGAACCCCCCTGTTGTTTTCTGCCCCCTCTCCTTTGACAAGGCTCAGCACCTTTTGATGCTCTTTGACAAACCTGTGGGGTTTGAGGAGGTTCTGAGCCACGGCTGGGCCAGGAGGGGCTGTGGCAAGGGCAGGGGAAGGCAATTGGAGGAGATTGCATCCTAATCCCAAAAATAACAGCACTGCTTTCCCTATCTGCTGCTGATGAGCTCCACCTCCCCTGCATTCAGTGGCAGCTGAGAAAATGTCAAGGATACGACCTGTAGAGGTGTTAGCCCTCTTGCAAAGGGATTATCATCTGTCTGTCCCAGAAAGGTCCCTGCAGCCCATCTAAAAGCTCATCCAGCCCAGCACACCCCCATGAAACCTCAGGGAAGGGCTGAGGCTTCAGCCTGAGCGTGGGTGGCAGCGCCACAGGACGGACGTGACACTGCTAATGACAGGGGAGCGACGGGAAAGCAATACCAGCTTTCTGGGCTGATGGGCTCCGCGTTGGCCGCCCTGGATGGTGAAGTGCAAAATGGAAAGGAAAAGCAAGAGGGAAGAGCGCTGTTTGCGCACACGCCCCTGCACAGGCAAGCCAAGCTCGGGGGCCAGGCGGCCGGGAGCGAGCAGCCTCTTTGCTTCCTCCCTCTCCACCCTGGAGGGATGCGGCTGGGTGGAGATCTGGCCAAACCTCTCGTCCTCTCCCTCGCCAGCGCAGCTGAGCTGGGGCAACTGGTATCTAGCGTCGGCGCGGTTCTGGCATCCACAGGAGGGAGACGTGCTGTGCATCCCTATAGTGCGATGAGGGCCAAGGAAAAAACCCTTGAATGGGATGGGAGAACATATGGGATGGGTGTGATGTGGCTTTAGGTTGTGCAGGGCAGGGTTTAAAGCAGAGTCACACCATGTCAGGTGGGAAGGTATCTTCTCGTTGCATGGACAGCATGGGAAGTGGTACAGGGCCAAGGGAAAGGAGCTGCTCGGGGCAGAAGGGCACCCAGAAAGAGGAGGGGGGAGCTGTGCAGCATCCCCCAGGAGAGCAAGCCTGCCCGGGCAGTGAGGAGCGGCAGGGTCCTCCGTGGGCAGCCGATGGAGCGGGGAGGCTGGAGAAGCTGCCCAGCCCTTTGGTTGTCTCTCCTCCATCAGCTGGATCTGCCATTTGCAGCCTCTTTTTCCCACTTCGGAGTGATTTGTCCTCTGCTTCCTGCGGGAGGGCAGTGGCCCAGTTCTCATGAGCAGCCCTGCCAGGTCTGCTTGCCGAGAGCTGCCCATCCCAGGCCGGGAAAAATGGGCCCAAAATACCATGCGATGTGCAGATGTTCCCTTTGGGTTACTGCCCATCCCAAGTATCGCAGGCCAGGCTCCATCAGCACTGACCCATGCACTGCACGCTGGAAAGCCTCATTTTTATAATTTGGAAAAGCCTGTTTCCTTTAGGTGTGACCCTTCGCCATCTTAAAAGTTAAATTTCTCATTTTCCAGAGACTTGGGCACAAGCTCTATAGCTAGGACCCTTCTTGATCAAGCCTGGCCCCTTAGAGCCTCTTTCACACCTCTGTTGTTCCCCAAAAAGGCAACCAAGGCCTCTAAACACTAATGTTTTACTTTTGCAATGAGGAGCTGCTCTCTTTGCAGCGTGTATGGCTGCTGGTAACCATACGCTGCTTCTATACAGCACCCGTGTGCAAGCATTGTACAAAACTTGATATCCACGTATCCTCTAAGATGGGCGGGAGGTCTGCGAGGGGCGTTCAGGGAACTGCTGGGGACCCCCTGCTGCCGCACTTCACCCGTCTCCCCCCTTCAGCAAGGTGATGTTACAGTAAACCAGACTGGCACTGCACGTTTGGGGAACGGGTGCTGGGGAAAGGCAGAGCAGCCTTTCACCCCGCTCGCTGGCTTGCATAGCTCCGCGAGCCGTGTCGGCAGCGGAGTCAGAGACAAAACTCATTGCTGCCTTTGGGGTACCAAAGGTATCCAAGGCCGCTCCCCCTGTATCCCACACCATCGCAGGACCCCTTCGGATGCCAGCACGCTGGCGCAGGTAGTGACGTGAGCTTCAGTTTCCAGACTAGTGAAGGGTTAAAAACAAGCCCGTGGTGAGCCCTGCGGTGCTGAGCGGGCAGGATGGGGAGCACGAGGGCTGTCTGGCCACAGTGCCAGCTCAAGCCCTTGGCATTTGCCTACCACACGCCTTCCCTCGTCCCTGGGAAGCAGAGCCCACAGCCCTTTTGCTTGTTTGGTTTTGTCCTGTAACCAGCCTGTTTATTGTTCTGAAAAGGTTAAATTGGTCAGGGGAAAAAAAAAAAAGGATAGATTTTTTTTTTTCTTCCCCTTTCTAATGAGAGTCTGGGGACCTTTTCCCTGCTGACGTCAGAGTCGTATCCAATAGCCTTTGCAGTGAGGCCTGATTTGCAAAGGACACCCTGGGGAAAAGCAAAAATCTTGGTGAAACCTTTAAAAAGAAAAAGCACCCTTTGAGATGATTTTCTGCTTCTTTTATGTCCTGATTTCACCTTCTAATTACTAATTCCTTATTTCTTTTTTTTTTTTCCCCCCTAGCCAAGGGAAGGCGGGAGGGGAGGCATTTGCAGCCCCCCATGCACGCACACACTCCCCGTCTCTCCCTGCGCTTGGCTCTCCCCCCCAGCTGCCATGCAAGGAGAAGCCAAGCCGGAGCAGCTGGGCTGCTCCGTCCTGCCTTGGCCGGGAAGCCGAGGGGGCCCCGTCTGGGTCGCGCTGCACTCAGGCAGCCCCAGCCCTGCCATTCGCCGTGCGCGCCCTGCCTTGCCTTGCCTTGCCTTGCCTTGCCTTGCTTTGCCTTGCCTTGCCTTGCGGGCAGGACGGCGTGGTGCCTGCTGGGCAGTGGTGCGGCATCGGCTGCCTCTGACCATCTGGCAGGTCCAGAGGGACATGGGGGGCCATCCCCTCCTTCCTCCAGGTAGGCAGGAACGGGCAGTGCCGAGGTGGAGTTGCGGCTCTACCTGTGCTCCTGCCTGTCCAGGCTTTCAGAGCAAGAGCAGCATCTCCTGGGTCGTGCCCCAGCCGTGCCCTGCCGCTCCTCGCCTCCCGCCGCGGCCGTGCCCTGTCCCCCCAGCAGGACCGGCAAGGGCGTAGGTGGCAGGGACAGAATTTTAGCTTGGCCACGCTGGGGAAAGATGCCAGGACGTCCCGGCTGGACCCCATGTCCTGTGTTTATGGTGAGGCTGCGGGAGATGCCCACGGCGCTTGCTGGGAGCTGGAGGGGGGTCAGGGAGGAGCTCTCGGCCGGAGCTGGCATTTCTGAGATGCTGCTCACGGGGCTGCCTTGGAGCCGCAGCCCACGGGCAGCTGTGGTCGTGGTCAGGAATTTGACTCAATGCTCCTAATTGCCACCCCAGCATAAGCTTGTGAGCCCGTGTGCCTGAAACGCGCTCCCTGGGGAGGAGGGTTCCTTATGCACAGCTGAGTCATTCGATACCCTCCAGGTGGAGACTCGGTTTTAGTAGAAACATTTTAAATTTATCTTTAAAAGTTATTACTTCTTCCCCTCCTGCCCATGCTGCCCAGGGACGGAGAATCCCAGCAGCTTTGTGGCACCAGAACTGCTCTTCAAACCTCTGCCCACCGTGCCTGTGTGGCAGGGGCGGGCAGGACGTCACCAGCCCTCAGCACCACGGTCGAGAGATGTCCTCAGGATGCTCACCTCCCCTCCTTCCTCAGCGAGGGAGGCTGGGATGCACCCAGGCCTCTTGGGCATGTTTATCTGGTGGTTTTCTGGGTAGCTTGTGTGCTGGTTTTGAGGGCATTCAAAGGAAGATGTGTCTCATCCTCATTATAGCCAGACTTTGCTGGGCTTAGAGGTTGTCTGTTTGGAGAATGCAGAGTACTGCTGGCCGCAGGGTGATGGCATTTGGTTACCCTCCCGTGTCCTGGAAGCAAAGACCATCTCCCGTGTGCTGAAGCAGCCACATTTCGGGTGGGCTGCAGTACAGGTTCAGAGGATGCGGCCCCCCCTGGGGTCCCACCTGCGAGCAGCAATGGGTGCTTCCTCAGAGGACAGGGACAACAGCGTTTATGAGTCCAACAAAAAACCTAAAATTCAAACAGTACAAATATAGTTCTGGGTCCAAACTTCATGGCCCTTCTCTTCCTAAGGAGTTGAATCTTTTCCCGGTACAAATACATCCAAACTTTGAGCAAGCTCAGCTTCTGCTCTGGCTCTTAAGTCAAGCTTTGCAGATTCAATTGCTCTCTTTCTCCTGCTTAGCTCTGGACATGTTTCAGCACTAAGTAGATCTGGGTCCACAGCCATGCTTTCCTCATCCTCCCCAAAGCTTTTCCTGTCCGGCAGCAGTCAAACCGCTCGGGTTTTGTGTGCCGAGCCCAGCGTAACTCCTTTGCTCTGGTGTGCAGGGCTCCTGGTGCACCGGGCTGCAGGGCAAAGTGCCTGGGGGGCTGCTCACTGGTGTAGGGGGACAACTGCACCTCACTGATGCAATTAGCAGGGCTTGTTATGAAACTCTTTCATTAGTATCTTATTGCCTACTACGTGCAGCCTACAACCATGCGCTCAACTCGCTGCAAATGTCATTGGTTTGACAAACCTGCTCGTTCCTCTGCTGGTAGTGGGGGAATCCTGCCAGGAAAAGGTATCTCCTGGGAAAAAAAAATCTCTTCGTGCCCTGATATTGGGAGGGTCTGTATGCAGGTCTCTGCCAGTATCCAGGACTCTCTTCGCACTGCAGATGAAATACCCCTGCGATAAAGCAGGTACCTGTGCAGGGTGGAAAGAGGCTTCCTAAGACACAGAGGACAGACTTGTACTATAATGAAGAAAAGCTCAGGATTTCAACTGCCCGTCTTAAGGCAAGATTTCTTTCAGCACTCTTCAGAGTGACTGAAGTGAGTGACTGGCTGGGGTAGGCATGTGTTACCTGTCTACGTGATGAAGGACCCAGGAGTGATTTCTGGATCTTGCATGCTGTGTGCACTCCTGAGGATGCTCCTCTGGGAGAAGGTGGGGTAGCCATGGCGCAAGAGTGTGACGTGTGGGGAAAGGGCCGCCAGGGAAACACAGCAAAGCCCTGCAGTGGCTTCGGCACGTGCCACAACGTGCTTTGCCGTGGCGGCAGCTCGGCAGCTGGGAGCAGGTCTGGGGACAGCCCCATTTGCACAAGGGAGCCAAGGGCTGTCGTGAAGCAGAGAGGTGAAGCAGTGGGGCCGTGAGTGACGGCACCGGCCCCCCAGCACCAAACCGCTCTCCCTGGCACCCCCAGCTGCCGGCAGCACAGCCTGCCCCTGAACAACTGCAGCGGCAACCTCCTCCAAGAAAAATATCCCGGCTGCCATGGTGGTTGAGCAAGGTGCTGGAGGGGGTGAGTGCAGCGGTGTGACACAGGTGTGGTGAGGAGGTCCCAGTGATGGCTCATGCTGGGCTGCAGCCCCATCCCTCCTCTTCCTGCGCTCCTCACTGGAGACCTGCTGCCCAGCCAAGTTTGTCTCTGAACAGCCGCGATACATTGGGAAGGCTGGGAGCACCCTCCAGCTGCCCCTCCTCCACCTTTTCCCTCGTCTCCCTGGCTTTTCTTCCTCCCCCCCCCCCCCCATCATCGCTTTCTGCTGCTGCTTCTCACTTTGGAGTTACCTTCAGCAAACGCTGCTGCATCCTACCCGAGCCAGGCGTAAAAGCAGCTCTGGCCCCGTGGCCAAATGTAGGCTTAGAGGCACAGCACAGACACAGCTCCATTAAGCCAGGCTGAGCCTTACGGGAATCGTTCCTGGCCAGGGCTTGAAAAACAAATATAGCACGTTGGTTTGCTTTGGCTGCGCCAGGAGGGTCATGCAGGGCCACAGGTTTGCTGTTCTGATGGGAGGCAAGGTCCAAAGAGCAGCGTAATAGGCTGAAAAGCTGTGGAAATGGTATGTCATTATTTACATGTCAGGGACGGAGCCAGCAAAAGCTGAGGATGGGCTCGTAGGAATGGTCCAGGTTTGTGCTTGCGCTCATCACGCGTGGGAGAGATGCGGGTCATCCCGGAGGCTGGTGGGGTCTCAGCCACGTGTTCAACCAGAGCAGGTCATGCAGAGAGGGACGGGTGAAAGTCCAGCCCCGTCCTGCAAAGGACAGGCAGCATCCCATCCATCCGAGCTCATGCTGCTCCACTACACCTGCTTGGCTGTCTCAAAGCACAACAGCTCTGCACCGAGTCGAAGCATCCAAAGGTTTGCTGGGTTTCAGCAGAGGTTTGACCATCACGAGCCTGCCCTGGGCGCTTCTCCTGCCTTGGGTCCCGCAAGGGGCAGGCGTGGAGGTGCTGGCAGCGGCGGTTCCGTCCAGGAAACTTTCTGTGCTGCCTCAGGCGCGGGGTTTATTCTGCCCCTTGCTGCACAACCTGGGCAATGAGACTTTTCTCCCAGTTTTGCTACATCTAAACTGTTTCAATTGCCAGTTCTTTGGGACAGGAATTATTCATCCATAAGGCATCCAGCATGTGTTGGTTATTATTTGGATATGTTATTATGAGTCAAGTAGGCAGTAATAATTTATGCTGGAGCTGGAGCTGACCTTTGTACACCAGGGAAACCAACCTGAAAAGGGAAAACAGTGACGACATCCACTGTGTTTACTGACATTTTGGCTTTTTACTGGCATGTTTTCAAATACCAAAAAAAGTCAGTAAGTGGATTCTCTATAAGTACACATAGATACAGTATATAAACATGATGCAGGAGTGAAGGTTTTAGTTCTGCATCTTTTGTGTGTATGTGCATATCTATATAAAAATGCCGGCATCAGATTTGCAAAATTAATATCTAAATGATTTTCTGTGTGCGTGCTTTCTGTTTATGACCAAAACATTACTGCCTTTTCTTTCATTACCCATCATTTAAGTGAAAAACAAAAAAGCTATAACTCTAGGTTATATAAAAAAACTTATTGTATCACGTGAAGCTTACACTGGACTAAGAGTGGAAAAAAACTGCCTTAAAGTTAATTTACCATTATTATTATTGTGTTCGGGGCAGGGTGGGGAAGAAATACGGACTAGTACCAAGATTCAGTCTTTGATTTTATTTTCTTTCCACCTCCTCTTTGTAATTGCAGTGCTGGGTGCTGGCCCCATCCAGGAGGTGGGCATAGACATGCCTACGGGCACGTTCACGTGCACACACGGCCTCTCTCCTCTCTTGCATGCTCACATCCAACCCAGCCCATGCAGATGGATCTTTGACTGCTCAGTCATCACCTTATAAATAGCTTTTCCTACATGTACTTGGCCAACTGCATCATGCAGTGAGTGATACCCTGAGCTGCTCAGATTCTGGCTGCAGGTTTGTGCTGACCCATTGTGGGAATTTAAGCTGTTGCTTCGCCCCTTAGATCCTAATTCATCCTTTGGGTTTGCTCTTTTGGGACTGGGAATTGTCCAGGACAGGAATCGTGTCTACATGCCCAGCAGAAATAAGTGCTAATTAAACCTGGAGATGGCCTGGATATTCGGTCTGAAGGGAAGAGAGGTGTGTACGCGTATATACATGTATATAGATGTACACACAATATGCATGTATTTAATTACGACAAAAGGGAACAGTTCCCCTTCTTTCCCTCCTGTAATGATTTAAAATATTCCGTTAAGTAAAATCTCCCCTTTACAGCCCCCTACATCCCCTCCCTGCCCCCTCATAAAACCTGCTTAGGGTTAATTTAGTGGCTTTGTTGTGTGAAAGTGAAACTTTTTTTTTCTTCCTGACCTTTTAAAAACTTAATATTTTTAATCGTTGGTAACTGTCTTTAAAAAAGTCACTTTGAAAGCTAAAATTGCATTGTTCCATTCCAACAATGTCATAATAGGGCAGTTTCAACACTATTAAGGGGATTGTCTCGTTTTGTTTCCCCTAAACCAAAATTTCTTTGACCTGTACGCCTGTTCCTAAACCTATCATTTTTAACCAGAAGGACGTTTTTGCTGGACAGCTGGTTTGGGCGTAGCATTCCTAACCAGTCCTGCTCATAACTGCAGCCTGGTCTCTTGGGAGATCCTGTAGTTCACTGGGGGTGGCCCAAGCCTTTCGCTGGGCGGGGGGGCACCAGTTTTGGGACCCTTTGCATTCCCCAGGGAAGGAGGGGAGGTGAGCGGCAGCGGCTCTCGGGCTGGGGCAGGTTGCCTGGCCCGGTCCCACCACGCGCTGCCCCACGCAGGTGGAGCTTCCCCGTGCTGTGCTGTGCCAACTCCAGGCAGAGGTGGGTCAAACACCACGGAGAGCTGGTGGCCCTCCACACTGAGCAGGGCGCCAGCACATGTGTGCAGGTGCATGCTCGTAGCCTCAATTTATTATTATATGTTTTTTGCAAGCTTGTCCAGACCAGCCAAGAACGTGTCCTTCTCCTGTACCACAGCTCCCTGTTGGCTTGGCTCACCGGAGGGTTTTCATGTTTGCTCCTGTTGTCTCTCAAGACAAAAGGGCTGGGATTTCTCCAAGTCTGGGATGTTTTTGTTTTGGTTTTTTTTTTGCATTGACCTTGCGAGGTGAGCTGCTCCAGCTGACATGACATGCCTTCGGACGTCTCCTTCTTCCCCCACCCATTCCTCCTGTGGAAACCCCGCCGTCCCTCCCTGGGTGTCTCTTGGCTCCTCTTGGCTGCCCTGAACCCAGTATCGTGAACGTGCTCGGAAATAGCTCCAGCAGCACCTTTCTTAAATCATGTGTATTACATGCAGCCTCAACGTTCGTTGGGAGGCCACTGGAATGGCTGGGAGGGATTTACCAGGTCCAAATTCACTTGACAGAAAAACAAAATTCCAGCGTAATTTTAACCAGCTGTGGTGGGAGAGTGAAGGAGAGAGAGAGGCAAGGAGAAGGAAAGCTCGGTGTGTGGGGGGAGCGGGCGGGAGGGGCGGTGGGAGAGAGGTGGTGCTGCGAAGGGGCTGTTTTGAGCAGCGATTGTGCAAAGAGGAGCCCTGGGAGGCCACCGCATCGCGGGCCGGTGACGATAGGAGGTGATGCCGATGCCAACGAGGCAGCACTGGGATTGCTCCGTCCTGCTGAGCCCTCGTGGCATCACTGCTGTTTGCCCGGAGGGGGGGATGTGATTTCCCTGTCGGAAAGGATGAATCCATACTGTATTCATGTCATCTTCGGAACCGCAGTGGAGAGCGTGTGTCAAAAAGATTGCCTATTAATAGCTCATTGAAACCAGGGACATCTCAGGCATACACAAATCTATGCCCGTGTTGAGATTTTGCAGAATCAGAGCTATGTGTTATGATGCATAAATGTTGATAAAAATGAGTTCTTGTAGGACATAAATAGAGGAGAACATTCACACCATTTACAAGAAAAAGCCGCAGTGTTCATGCTGATAAAAGAACCCAAGTGAACGCTGTCCTGTGTGGAGGGACACCCTGCTCAGCTGAGAAGAAATTCCTTGGAGATAAATGAGCTGAGCATCCTGAGCTTCCCAGTGATAATTTCCATGGAAGTATAACAACTATTTTTGTTTTATTTTGTTTTACTTTTCAAAAAAAAAAAGAATAGCACAGCATTGTGGCTTGATGCTTGGTTTTGTGAGAGCTTGTGCGTGCACCAAACTCGATAAGGCAGGAAATACGGTGTGGTGGGGTTGGCCTGGAGCAGCAGGGCTGTGCATCAAGGGCAGGAGGTTGGAGAAATCTCTGGTTAATCTCTGGTGCAAAAGAGGCTTTTGGGGCAGTTGTTCTAGACGTCCTACCACACATGAGGGTGGCTGAGAGTCCTTGTTTCTCCTGGTCTGCCCCCACAGCAATGGTCTCCCGCTCCCCTGGTGCTGTTAGGGGATGTGTGGGCTGAGTGTGCCTATCTGCAACTGTGGTAGTTGTGGCTGATGTTCTTGGAGCTTCTGAAAAACCCAGAAGACACTGCTTGTCCCATTGACTATGTCCCAGTAGTCTCCTTAACTATGTACCTGCCCTGCTTTCTCTCTCAAATCCTTTCCCACTAGATCTTACAGTTTTGTGAAGGCAATTGCATGAGACTGGGTTTTGCATCTTCTGGAGATGGACACCTCTTCCTAGCCAGGTGCAGTCTGCAGTTCAGCGCTGTCCAAGCCGTAACCCTGACCAGTGGTAGAAGCTTGACAAAAGTCAACTCTCTGAAAGAGAAACCCTACTAGGTGGAAGACGACCAGTTAGGGTATGGTTAGACAACCTTCAGTATTGGTATAACTCCCCATTTATGTATTTATATGTTGAGTGTTTTTTGAGAGCTTTGTCAAAAGAGGCAAGCATTTAAAGGAGCTGTGTGACTGCTCCAATGTCATCCAGGTAAAAGTGGTACCTCATCTTCCTGGGAGCCTAAAGGCTGCTCATTTCATGTGGCTAGAGATCCCTGGGAGAAACATTTCTGCATTAAAGATGCCAGCAGTGACAGGTTGCATTAAGCACGCAGCCAGAAAGGTGTCTTGTGGGCCCGCTTTCCATAACAGCGCTGCTGGCCACGTAATGTCAAGCTGCCTATTGACTATCGCTTGTTCCCCTGGACCCCAGCACTCTCACTTCCCTTTGCAATGCATGACATGGTTTCTTTCAGACCAAATGGCCAAACCAGGCTTCATACGATTATTTTTTACCCCAGTCAGCATGACTGACTTTGTTTCTATCTGCTCCTTCATGGCTGGGGAAGCCATAAGTGAACTTGGGGGGCTTGGAGAGGGCATCTTTGTCATAACACTGGGCTGTGTTTTACCTACAGCAACATCTATTAGACTCAAGCCTATCCAGTACCCAACATGCTAGGAGCCCGGAGACCAAGAATTGGCAGCCAATGAGTTGGGGTGTTGATTTCCCATTAACTTCTAAGGTGCCCCTTTCCTCCGGCTGTCCTGGGGACATTGACATCACCACTTCTGGAGATGCTGCTGGCTAAAGTATGATTTAGTGTGAAACGACTGAGTTTAGATGTGTCTAAAAGGATCTACTTTCCCCTGGGAGTCCAGAGGTGTTGACTCTCTCTGATCACTCAGTCCTGGGCTCTCACCCATGGATAATTATGTTCTTCCATGGATGATCCTGAAGGCCAAGTTCTGCTGGAGCGGGAGGACTTGCAGGTGGGCAGTGGTCAGCTCTTCACCTCGTGCTTCCTACAGCTGTTGCTGCAGCCACTCTTCAGTTTTCTGTCTAGGGAGGGTCGGAGACAGGGAAAAAAAACCTTGACGTAACTGTCCCTCCCTTCCCCGTTCAGTAGCAGCAGTGAAATTCATGATCCATTCCCGTTGGCGCTGAGCTACCCTTGATGGCTTCTCGCAGGAGCACTAAGGACTTTGGCTTGGTCCAAGGGGTGATATTAAGCAAAACACTTCATACCTCAGCCCATAGCGATCCTGGACTTGGAGCTGGGCTGCTATGGTGACAGTCTCCCTCGAGATGCCTAAATCAATTAGACAGGGACAGATCATCTCTGGTCTCTCAACTTTTTCCCCATTGCCCTCCCCCATTCCATCTAGCTGCATGTTCTGTGCAAGATACCTACCACTCCCAGCCGGTAATGACTTCCACATGGGGCTGGACCTTGTGGACAAATCCCCTGTAACAATAGGAAATGTTCCTTGGTCTCTCATTGTGTCTGTCTTTGGGAAGGAGGAGAAGGCGTTGACGACAAGCTGAAGAGCTCTAATATTCCTCCCGGACAGCTGATTAATTCCATCCTCTGCATCCGCTCTGGACCATCCCGCCCCGCCCCGCGCCTTCTGCTTTTTATTGTTCTCTCCACCTGGCTCCCTCTGGCAAGGAAACCGATGGGATTTCGTGCCACGTGGAGCTCCAAATGGAAAACCCGGACAGCGAGAGCCTCTGCTCCCCCCGCGGTCCAGGCCCAGTGGCTCTTTCTGGAGGAGGAGAGTCTGCGCCTTCCTCGCAGCCAAGACCGAGCACTGGAACGGGGACGGAGCATTCCTCCCCGGCACGTCCGCTCCCGCCTGGGAGAGACGAGACCCTGCCTTTTCCCACTCCTTCCCCCGCCATCAGGATAGCTCCTCTCTTTGCAGATAGCTGCAGGCTCACTCCCCCGCTCAGGCCCTCTTCCTGCACCTGCGGGCACGCTCCTGCTTAGAAATGGCCCGGGCTCCTGCGGGGTTGTGCCCACCCTTGCCCTGAAAATTGCTTTGCCCGCTGCATGCTGCAAGGCCCCTCTTGCTCGTCCTTTCCCCTGCCCGTGTTGTTTGTTCACCCGCAGACTGACGCAGCGAGTGCTTGCGGTGGCTCCCACGCCCAGCTGCGGTCACACGTGCACACAGAGGCGCTCAGGTTTGCATGCTCGCTCTTTCGGCACAGTCTGGTTTTGTCTCAAGTACTTGCCATTCCCTCGCCAGATGCACACTCCGGCCTCATTGCTCAGCTGTGATCCATGGAAAAGGGGGAAAAAGAGAGACAAGGGCATTTTGATTATGATTATGGAGTTGATTTATTAGAATCATTTTAAAACACAAAGCCATCTGTGTGCCTCTTCCCTATCCAAGATTTATAAAAGACCAAACCATCCATCTGACCCCCAGCTCTCCCTCCCCTCCTCTTCCCCCGCCTCATCCTCGCCTTCCATTCTCCTTTGTGGCTCTCTTGCCAAAACACTTGCCCATACTTAATTCTCCTCCCAGAGAGACAATGCTTTGCATTCTTGTATTGGAAGCCAAAAAAAAAGACAATTCTATTCTGTCTCTGCTTTGCAGCTTGGTCTGCTAAGTTGCTTTCCCAAGAGTCTGTGTTTAAAACGAAAAAAGATAAAGGAAAAGACAAGTTGGTGCTGAAAGGTGCTGGAACATCATCGCGTGGGGGTAACGTTTTCATTCACTCCACATATCAAACAGCCACTGGCAGGCTGTCCCCAGGCGGAGCGAATGGGACTCAAGCCTGTTCCAAAGGGCTCACCTTTAGGACGGAAAGACGCTTTTGGACTTTGTCTCCCATCCTTCCTTTGTTCCCTTTTGAGGGCCTTGGCTCAAGCCCCAGTTTTCGAGGGTTGAGGTGTGCTGACAGATTCTCTGAGCAGGATGAGCCGGTGGCTGAAGTCCAGAGCAGGAGGAGAACTGAGGTCCGAGTTTCCTGGAATCGCGTTGTGACAAGCAGGAAGAGGCTCGGCCCTCCTCTTCCTCACTGCTCTGCTTGATGCCGGTCCAGCCTCCCCGGGGTGCTGACATCAGAAGAGCTGTAATGGTTTATGCCTCTTGAGGACTTGCCTGTCCCCACTGTGGCCAAGTCTTTTCACCTCTCCATGCCTCCATTTTTTCCAGATCTGCGATGCTGTAGGCATTTCTGTGGTCACCAGAAAAACTAAATCGGTGTCACCAACTGGCAGTTAAGGATCTTGATATTATAATGCTGTTGTCCTTCTCACGAGGTTGCAAGGTAGGGAGCAGAGCTAGAGCTCTGCAGCTCCTGTCTTAGATGGAAAGAGAGATAGAGGGAGCATTTGCATGCGGTTTGCGTGAGCTAGAAGTGGTCAAATGAAGTTTGGGATTACCTAATGCATGCTTAGCCTTTTCTTATTTACACATCAGGGAAGCATTTTCCTCAGTTCAGCAAATTAATTTGTAGCCAGTGTCCAGCGTTCAAAATCACAGTGATGGTGGGAGAAGGTCACAAGCAATGGTGATCGCAATCCTGAACAGCAGTGTTTTGACTTTGATTTTGTTTGTGCGTGCTTGGGTACAATCAAAACCTTTCTGGGTTTTGTAACTGTTTTTTTGAACTTCATCTTTCCATATAAATCTTATTTTTATGTTGTTAGTGGTTCTCATATGAGATCTGACATTTGATATTTGATACTGGCAGAGGAGAATGAAACCTATTAATGAAGGCTCATGGGTTCAACAGGATCCTAGGGAATAAGAGCAGGGGTTGTGAAAAGACCTGAGGATTTAGTGTCACTGTCATCCGCTCGAGCTCTTGAATCTCTTTACTGACCTCTTTCTATCCACGGAATTGTCTGTCTTCGGTTTCCCTGGTTCCAGGTGTATATTCATTGAAGTTGATGACTTATCCACTTTGTTGTACACTAAATCACCCAAACGCTGAGTGTCCTCCAGGACCTCTTCGCAATTCCCTTATGGCTGCTTAGAAAAGATAGGCATAACCTCATGCTTATTTTTTTTTTAGTAAAGAAAGAAAAAGGAGTTTTACTTAGAGCACAAAACTGCTGTGATTTGCGTGGCCCGTCTTTGCACCGCAGTCCCTCTCACTCCTCTTCCGGAAGGACAGCTTGTAGAGGAAAGACACTGCTCAGCTGGGCTAAAATTTCTCAGGAATCCTAGGAAAGGGCTGGAAGCGATGGTCTTCCAGGCCTAGAGAGGAATAACCCTGCTTAAACCAGCTGTGAGGAGGGTCCAACCAGCAGCCTTCAACATCTGCGCTGAAATGCTCAGCCATGAAAAGCCTTAAAGATGACCCTCCAGTTTAGGCATCCCCAAATGAGTGAGGACAGTGAACGGCTGCATCTCACAGACTCTTCTTCTCGGATTGGAGTGCAAAGATCCCTGCTTGCTCCACGAATGCTGACCTAAGAAAGGGAATTTCCAGCCCGTATTCCCGACACTCTTAGCTTCTCCCTTTTGATTTCTCTTGAACGCGACGTTCATCTCCGCTTCCCGTCCAACGCTGCTGTATCATGGTTTAAACAGCTGCCACGTCCCACCCTCGAGGCAGCTGCGTCTCAGGGCTGCCTGGGGAGCACAGGGCTCCTCGCCCCAATGCTGGTCCTGCTGCCCGAGCATGATGGGGCCATGGGGTGCAGGTCTGGCTGGAGGGATGGGGCAGGACCATGCCAGGCCATCTACCGGTCTTCCTTCACACTTTGCGGTCTGGGGCAGAGATGCCTTTTCTCCTCATTTTTTTCCCTTTCCTTTTTTTTTCTTTTTTTTTCTTCTTCTTTTTTCCCCTTTTTTTTTCTTTCCATTGGTTGTTTGGATTAAGGGGCCTTAAAGGGGCCAGACATTTTTTGTGTTCTCTCATACCCTATAAATAACCGGCACCTCTCCAGTGCTCCAACTCCACCCTTCAGTTGCAGATTCCACTGTCTAGCTGCCACCACTCCGCATGGCCTTTCACACTCTTCCTTTCTAATATGGAAATATTAGTAAAAAAACTTGCTGTCACCAATACTCCAAGAGGAGGAGGGGGAAAAGGCAGAGAGAGGTGGGAGGTGGGAGGGGAGGACACAACCAGCCAAAAAAAGTATCAGAAGGAATGTTCTTCTCCCTCCCAGGTTTACAGCAATGCCTTTCCATCCAGAGTAATCTGTTTTGTTTTCCTTCTCCCTCAGCCTGAAAGTGCTGCAGCATTATCATGTAATGTTGCTTAATGTGACCAAAGGCTTCAGCGAGTTGCCTCGTGGACCGCAAGCATAGCCCAAATTCCAAGGCAGCGATGCCTGCGGCATCTCATTAAAGCAGAGGACTTGCAGTCCTCTCTGTGTCCCATGAATGGTTGTTTGGGGTTTTGTTTTTTCCTTTTCTTTTCTTACCCCCCCCCCCTTTTTTTTTTTTCAAAGTGCAAGCCGCCACCCCAAGTGCCAGGGAGGGATTTTGTAACTGAGGAGGCATATCTGGGAGGTATTCGTGGAATCTTTCAAATGCTTGGTCAGTCCTCTGTGGTTTCCTTTGAGCAACTGCCCACCCTGCCAGCTCCCACCACCCCTTCCCAAGCCCCCTGACATGCAACCGGTTGCGCCATTCACACTGCATTTTCACATGACAGTCATCTCCTCCGAATTTCTTTCTGTTCCTTCCTCCTGGCCTATTTTCTGATGCTGGTGAAGGATCAGAGGGTAGTAGTCCTGAAGGCTAGAGTCATCTGTTGAACAACAGAGCAGGGAGAGATACAGGACAAGTTCCTACCTATGAAGCATCCTGATCCAATTTAGGGAGAGAGATGTAAGCCCTACTCAGTGCTAGATGGTGCTAAGACTTTGAGTAAGGGAAGTGGGATACTCTAGCAGATAAAGGTCAGATTGCTCTACCTGAGATGTTATTCCATCAGTATGTTATAATGTCTTGTGAATTTTTTTCCCACCAGCCATCTCTGGGGCAGGCAACTCTTTTTGTTCCCAATTTGGGAAGGTAGAGTTGAAGCATGGAGCCCTGGAGATAAGGTTTGGCTTGGGCGTTGCTAGTTGCCTGGGCTTTCCAGGCCAGTTGGTTCCCACTGGCCAGGGTGATGGGCTCTTAGCCTGTGGGTACAAGCTCCCACGTACCATTGTCCACAAGCTCTGCGGGAGATGTGCTGGTGGGTTGTGCCGGCTGTGATTTTGATCAGAGTATTTGAGACTACATGGATGGAAATGTGGACTCATGGGATGGTGTCTCGCAGTCCTCCTTCCTGGAGCTCAGCCTGCGGCCACATTTCAGTTGTGCTTCCTTGATGGTGTGTATGGTAGAAAAGTCTGACTATGAGACTGGTGGTTTCCACGACAGTTTGTCTGTATCCTTAGCCCTGGACACGTGCTCATTAGCGTCATCTGCCTAGCCTGCATGGCCAGGCCCCTGCAGCGGTCAGTGGGGCTGCACAGGTTTCCTCTGTGGGAAATCCCTCTTGCATGTCTTCGTTAATGTTGCCTGGATGTGAGGAATCACTGTCAGGAGATACCTTTACTTTTCTGTTGACTAAAGGAAGAACTTAACGTGATGCCTGGTTCAGAGAGGGCTAAAGGGAGGTAAACCCCAGCCAGCGTGATTTATTTTGCAGCCTAAGAGCTGCCCTGCTTTCTGCTTGCACACCACGCCAGCAGGGTTACCTGCCGAGCAAATGGCAGCATGTCATTTTTGTTACCACTTGCAATTTAAAAAACTAATAGAAGAGAAACCCCTGTGCACTAAAACAGCAAAGCAGTGAGGCCTGTTCATGCATAATTTGCAAGACGCTTCTATATTGCCTTGTTACTGGATTTTATTACTTTCTTCTGTTTTTCCTGTATAAGGCCTGAATCCTGCCCCACAGACGTCACTGACATTCCCCAGTCTCTTTCAGCAGGAGACAGGTGAAGCCCTTTCGTTCAGGCATTTCTCTGTGCCGTGAGATCTCCGTGCATTCACCAGTGGTGGTCTCGCAACAACCAGCACAGCACCATCCGCAGTCCCTGCACAGCCCTCTGCCCTTTCTGCATTACCATTGCATTAGTGCTTAATGCACGAGTTGCCTCTCCCCTGCAGCTGCAGCAGGCACCAGGCAGTTGGGAAACATTAAGCAATGTTTTTCAGCCCCTGAATAAGGAGTGACGGAGCTATGCGCTGCCTTTTGGCTGGGGCACGCTCACCCACCCTTTGGGAGGGATGTGTACGTGGTGTGGGCCAGTGCAGGAGCTGTGAGGGGCTGGAGCATCTCGGGGAACTCGGGAGAAGCCAAAGAACCTCTCTGTGGAGTGTGTGCAAACTGAGTACTGATGGCCTCGCAGTGCTGCCAACTTGAATGAAATTTCTGAAGACAAAGCCGAGTCGTTAACTCAGTGACCACCCTGTCTGCCAAATGCCAAGCCCCTGCTCTGAACACTGGGCCTTCACAACAAAAGTTGTAAGTTGGTTTTGGTTTTTTGACCTTTTTTTTTTTTGTTTTTACACATGAGGAAAACTATATTTTTTTCCCAAGCTGCCTTGTTGGAATTGGCCGGGCTTGTTTTATCTGAGACTTTCCAAAGAAAATTCAGCCTGAGGCAGATACCCAGTGTGGAAAATTTCAACCCAAACAGTTGAAGTTTGGCAGCGGTGTAGGAGCTGAACATACGGAAAGTGCTGGGCCAGTGTACTGAAGCCATGCTACCTGCTCTGCTTGGGGGGTGTTTGCATGGGCGTCCCCTTCTCAGGTAGCTGAGCGTGGATCTGGCCTCATGCAGAGATGCAGTAAGGGACAGAAACATCTGTGCTGGGTTATGGGAGCCTGCACGCTAACCATAAAACCACTGCTGATGGTGGGACCCTGCCCGGTCACCTTCTTAGAGATGCTGCGGTGAGAAGGGCCAGGGGAGCTGGATCACACCTCGCTGCCATCGGGGCAGGGCTCATGCGTTTGGGATGTTCTGCGTGAAGGATGGGTAACTTGAATGAGGAGAGGATCCTTTCCTGCCTCTGGTCCCTCTTATCAAACTGAGGGTGACACCAGCTGCTAGCTGGTGGTCTTAACCCTTCAGAGTTCACATCTGAGATATGTGCTCATACCCACGTTGTACCCATACGTATCTTCTGTGCTGACAAGAGGCTTCCAGCATGGGCACCGCTCCACCCAAAAGGTGAGCAGTTGCTTTGTGTTCCCTCCATGGCATCAGTATCAAACAGATCTGTGGTTTTGGACCGGTCCCCGAGCGGGGCAGGTGCTGGGGGGCAAGTGCCAGGGAGCCTTGCTTCTGTGCGAGCTGCTTCCCGAAACCCTGCGGCCTTCCGCCTCTGCCAGCCCCAGGACTCTTCTTACTGCACTCTTCCTGTTGGGTTCAGAAAGAGGTTTGTGAGCCTAGGGTTGTTGTTCTTTTTGTTCTTCTTGTTGTGATTTTAATGAAGCCTGCAGCCTTTTTGAGGAAGTGTTTAATCATGTAAGAGCCTGTTTGGATTTCTCAGTGGGGCCACATGTGTTGGGCATTTATTTCCCCCAGGTCGCCTGTGGCGGGGCAAGGCGAGGGGCTCTGCTCTCACCTCTGCCTCCCCTCTCAACGCCCCTTTCTGAACAAAACCCAGACACAACCTGGAACCAAGTGCCAAGCCAAGTCTTCAGCTTTTCTTTTCCCTGCCCACCACGTGCTCATGCAGATGCACACTGTCCCCATCACCTCCCTGGTGGCCACGAGGCATCCTGTCACCCGCCCCTGCCAGCCGCGTGGGGACGGCCACAGCACGGGATAATGTGTTACCGCCAGACAACCTGGGTGATGACTTTTCTTAATTAATCTGGCTTTCCTTCCCCCTCATTCTTTTTTATTTCTGTCCCCAAAGTGTGGCAGAAAACACCAGATGCTGTCAGATGTGTTGCACAGGCAGGGTGACATCAGTCGTTTCCTTTGGGATGGTGCTTTACGGTCCGGCTAAACTTTTTAGGGCCGGTTTTCATTAAAAATGGCTTTTGAAAATGGGTAAGTAATAATTTGCTAAATCAGGCCCTGAACTGCTCAGTTTAACAAATTATTGCTTTTTTAAAAAAAAAATAATATGTGAAAAGAGAAGCCCAGTTTAATGAAAACTGGCCAGGTTGGATCAGGCTGCATGTTAATTCCCATTCGGTGTCACCACCATCTTCATCGTCATGGTTTAGTCATGCCCTTCTTTACATGTTAATTAAACTGATGTGTCAGTAAGTGTTATAAGTACAAACTTGGTTTTTTTTGCTTTTGCACTGTTGCTTTTGCAACATTTGTTTAGTTTTCATTCAATGCATAAAATATGAAGAGAACAAAAAACTTGTGCACATTGTATCATGTAATTAGATGAGTAACCAGATGTTAATTAATATATGAATATCGTTTTTATTTCCAATTGTCTGGCTGTGGTTTGAGCAAACCTATGTCTCCCAGCTGTTGCTACACGAAACGGAGTCAGAGCAAAAACAGAGCTAGAGTTCAGCTGCTCTGTTCCCAGAGCACAGACTATTACCCCAGCTGAAAGAGGAGATGCTTTTAGGATGTGCTGTCCCCAGACGTGACACAGTGGTGTGACATTCTCCCTCTATCCAGCGGAGGGCAACAGGGGACACGCTCACAGCCACGTACCTCCTGACCAGTTTGGGGAGCCGGTATACTGGGGCTTTGAAGCCCTGCAGAAATGCCTCCAGGTCTTTCCTCCTGGACACCACAGGCCGGTGGGATTTCTGCTACCAAGCCGTGATTATTTATACACCAGCTCTGTGGCTCTTGGAGGAGTCCATGGAGATTTTCAAAATTCAACTGGATAAAGCCCTGAGCAACCATGCCCTGGCTTTGCAGTTGGCCCCACTTTGAAGAGGCGGGACTGGAGACTTTCCGTGATTCTCTGATGGCAAGGCAGGCAGTGGGCCACCACACTCAGCCTTTTGACATCAAAGGATTTGATTCTTCCCTGTTTCAGCTGGAAGACCCTTTCTAAGCTGATCCAAAAATTTCCTTTCCTTTTCTCCAGTCTCATCCAGTGGCAACCTGTGGTTGTGCTGTGACCAGCCACTGCATCCAGGTGTTCCTCCTCCTCCTTTGTTTCTGTTCACAGAGGTTCCTGCTAACAAACAATTTTAATGTTCATCTTTAAGTTAATTTGCATTTTTAAATATTAGAATTCATTCCACTTGTATTACTATAGCCCTCAAGATCAATTTCTTTTGACTCATCCTCTGATCTCCTGTGCACTAATAATGCATTCCACTTCATTGCTGCTAAAATCATTGCTGCATTTCCAGTGAGATATAACACTGATTACAAGACTCATCATTGAGGAACTCTGCTAGTTATAACTCTGTTCCCATCACTCTCTGCTCAGCATAGCCTGTTTTAATTTGTCCATTACTCAGTTCCTACCTGCTGTATAATTCTTCTGCTAATTCCCATTTTTCCAAGCTTACCTAATAATTACCCATGTCATGTCATGGCTAGTGCCTCTTGATACCCAGATAAATCCAATTGTACCATGCTTCTCATGTGTAGGGAATTAACTGTCTCATTGAAGAAATACATCAGGTTTGTCTCACACAATTTACTAAAGCTGCCCTTGCAGTTTATTCTCCTTGTCTTCATGTCATTAACGAGTCCTTTCTTTAAAAGAGGAAAAAAAAAAAAAAGAGGGCTCTATAATGAGATAATTTTCTCTCTCAAAGCTACACATGTGCCTTGAATATCAGCAAGGAAGGCCGAGCCATTCCACCTCTTTGACCCATCACATGGTCCATAGATGCATTGACTTTCTCGAGGCATCCCATCTTCTGCTAAGTCAAAACGAAAGCCCGTGACTTTCTCTAAATTGCTTGTGAACTCCCTGACACTCTCTCTTTGTCTCTGTTTTTCCTTCTCTCCTCCAGTAGCTGGCATGAGGAGAATAACAGTGGAATCTCCCACATTGCTGTGGTCTGAGCAGGTTTCCCTCACATTATGTCTAAATAAATATTAATAAGAAAAATGGAATAAGAGCTCATTGACAAATTCGGCAAATATTTGCCTCTGCCTTCTCTTTCCAGCCACCTGGCTCCTGGAGGAAAGTTTTGCCCTTTCTCAGACCAGAGCATTCAGGAAATAAACACTCGGTTTATTTTCTTGGAGGAGGAGGAAAATGAAAATAGCATTATGGGGCCTGAAGCCCGCATCTCACATTTTGTGTGGCTGGAAGGAACTTCAAACCGCTAGCTTGAGCAATGACTTCTGTCTGTGCCTTCAAGTGGCAAGTTATCACAGAACTGGCCAGGATGGGCTTGAATGATGTCCGTGATTTCACCTTGATGACCCGGAGTGCTTTTCAGCACCCTTGGAGGGACTTGGTATCAAAAAAGCTCCCGGAAAAAAGAGACTGATTCTTCAAGCCAATCTTTGCACTTGAGAAATTGAAACCTTGGTTTTAACGGCAGCAATGGGCAGAAGGAATGAAGAGAGAAAAGCAGGGATGGTAACAGCGCTAGCTCCCGGGGGACGTGGTTCAGGCAGCCGTAGCCGTGGTTGCTAGCCGAGACCTGGAGCGTGGTCTTGGGAGACAAGCACCCGCCTGGGAGGTGGCTTTTGTGCAAGGCTGCCCGAGGGCTTGAAGGGTGCAGGGGCACCCTGACTTTAAAAAAAATTACTGAAACGGTCAACGCATTTTTGCTTGCTGGGATTTGGCTTACTGGCGGCTTGAGCGGAGGCTGTGTTGGAGGGCAAGAAGACAAAGTTGAGATCAAGACCAGGCAGTTGTGTTGTTGCAGTGCGGGTTTCCAGCTGACCCTGGCCTTCTGGTGGAGGTTATATTTGTTCCTGCTTTTTCTTTGGTTTCTGAATAGAAGAGGGATTGGGGCTGGGGTAAACAAGGAGGGATGAGGGAAAACAAGATGATGGGAGGTATGACAGTGAGTCACAAAATGAAAATACGGTAATTGTCACTCTGATTGCTGGTTAATTGGATGCCTTCTGGGAGAGGAAAGCCCATCAGGGGAATACATGGGGTTCAGGGCAGCAGATCCCATAAAGCAAACAAATGCTGTGAAAAGGCTTTTCTGGAGAACCACAAAATCCAGTGTCTGGGACATTTTCTGGGTGTTTCTGTTGTCTTCTTGCCTTCCTGCTCAGAGGAGCTGTACCGCACCAAGCACAGTTTGGAGCCAGGCTCTCGTCTGGCACAAATTGCTCCGTTCCCACTCATGCCAGCGGAGCTGCTGCGGCTTGTAACGGCAGAGGCTTCGGCTCTGTCGCTGACGCAGTTCTCTCTGTGTCCTGTTTCTCTTTCCTCTGAGGAAACAATCTCGGTGTGGTCTTGCAGAGGTATAGCAGAAAGGGTACTTTAATGATTTACAGTTATTCTCTGCGACAGAAGTATGCGACTGTATAAGACGCTTGCTTTAATTTAATAGCAAGCTGCTGGGGAAAACAAGCAGGAAAACCCAAAACACAGAAGCTCAAGAGAAGCCACTTTCTGCGGAGCAATGGTAGAGGCAATTCCTTAGCCAATAGTTGTGAAGATCTCCTACCTTCCATTTACAACCAAGTTCAGAGCCACTGGCAGGCTGCTCAAAATGTTTGTAAGGTTCCCCCTGTGCAGAGTTTGTGAGTGTTGTTGCTGAGTTTTTGGGCTGATGTGCACAGCTACTGGGGAGTGCCAGAGCTGCACAGACACCCGTCACGAGTGGTAAGGTAGACCTCCTTGTGGACTGTTGGGGTTTGCTGTTGTTCACAAGCTCTCTCTGTCAGACGGTGTATTTTCCCATAGCTAATTGTTAACTACCAGTCAAGAGGACTAACCCTGCCCACGCTGGGTTAGAAGGCTAAAGAAGCAGAGGGACCTGAAGCAGATCCCTCTGGGCAAATCGGTTAGCTCTGCCTCTGGGGAGGTAAAGGCAGTAGATGGTGGCTGGTTCTCGAACAGCTGGAGTGGGAGGTTGAGGTTCAGGTAGCTCTTTGGCCTTAATGCCATCCATGGTCCCAGGCAAACGTGAAGGACACCGTTACGCTGCAGAGCGGGAACTACCCCTCCAGCAGCTCTGTGCAGAGGCTGGCACAGGGCAAGACATTTGCAACCCTCACTGGTGCTGACCCTGACCCACAGCTACATGGAGGAGTTTGGTGTGAGGGCTGCCTACCTTCCTCCAGAGCAACAGCTGGTGGTGTTCACACCACAGGCCATCTTCTGACTGAGTGCCCACCTTCAGGTCTCCTTAATCACTGCCAGCAGAGAGCTGCCTTTCAGACAGATGCATCCCTGCCTGGCTCCTGGCCATGACCAAATGGTAGCCAAGCTCCCCGCAGCTCCTCCAGCCCAGCCTCGGCTGCCTCCCTGCCATGGAGCTTTGCTCCAGGTGCTCGCTGGGCAGAAAGCAGACAAAAATTGTTCTCGGGATACCACGTGGTGGCGTTCCTTAGTCCTCCAAGGATGGAGCAGTGGATCCCGCCGTTCCCTTAACGAGACTGACTAATTATTTATTACAAAGGAGGTTGCAGGAATCTGGAGCGGAAACTGCTCCCCAGGCCAGCTAGCTCACACCTAAGCACGCCAGGCTGCTTTCAGAGCAGAGCCCATGCCGGAGCAATCAGACCTGCTGCTGGGAGGCTCGCAAGAGAGGGACCAAGGCTGTTTTATGCATATATGTGTGTGTGTATGTATATATATCTATGTATAGAAAGTGTGCATGCGTGTGTGTGTGTGTATATTTTACAATGTTAAGCTATAAACTGTGGGGGTTAGGTATGAATTAGAACCTTATAAAATGTGTTTACTCATTCTGTGTAACTCAAAGCAGGGATTAAACGGTAGGAAAAACTGACCAGGAGAATTTTCCAAGCAGAAAAGGTTTTACAGCTCTCATTGTGAACTTGAGAGGGAGGGCTTTTTTTTATTTATGGTTTTTTTCAGCACAAATTTTTTGTGTTTGAATTTTTATGGTTATTAAATAAAAGGGGGGTGGCAGCTGAGGAGGAAGGATGACTGGGGGAATAGCAGGAGAGCATTCTGGCAGGGAGTTTTCCCCAGGCACCTGAGCCCCGTGCTCCTCTCCATATCTTGTGACAATGTGCTTTCTGTGCCAGTGACATCCAGAAGGGCCTCCCCATGGCATGCCGTGCTCCTAAGCAGGCCCTGCTTTTCTCATCTCCTTGAAGGCATCTTTTATGGGGAAAACAGAGTCCCATAATGCTGCCGCAGTTAAAGGGAATAGGTGTGGGAATGGAGCGGTGGAGGGAGAGGCAGCAGGGAGGTGAAGCTCTGCTGAGCATCTCAGGCAGGGAAAAAAGACAGGTAAGAGCAGGGGATGGGGAAGGATTGAGGTCTTACAGCCTGTTTGCCCTCTTTCTCATAAAGGAAGGCTAGACAAAGCACCACAGAAATAATCTCACTGCTATCAAGTGAGGGTCAGTTCCAGCTGAGTGGTGTTCGATAAAGAGCAAGGTGCATGCTACCCGGAACCATTTCATTTCTTATTTCCTTCTCTTCTTGGGTACAGCTTTCTTTCTGCACCATCTTTTTGGTCTGTTCTACGTTCTAGTTCTTGCTGCTTTGGTGAATCATCTCTGCCTTCTGGACTGGTGACCCATGTGCAGTTAGCAGAACCTGACTCACTCTTCTCTACATGTTATTTCCACAGGCTTAGGAAGGTTGGGGTTTGGTTGTTGGGGTTTGGGTTGGTTTTTTGGTTTGTTGTTTTTTTTTTTTTTCCACTTCACTTTATGAACATTTTCCAGGGACCAGGGGAAGGGAGAGGAGAAGAGAGACCTGAGAGGGTTCATTGTTTGGGTAATTTTCCCTACTGCTAAATGTCAACATCCTACGCTTGATGCTTAGGACAGGGAGTAGAGGGGCTTCTATTTCAGGCTTTGCAAAGGTTGGGAGAGACTCACCTTATCTCTCTAACATGGTCCAAGCAATGTTTGGGTTCTATTTACGGATTTGAAGAAAAGAGGGCAGTGATAACCTCACTGTGTGAGCTCCCGGTTGGCTACCTGGTGCTGGCTTCCCTCGTCAGCACAGATCCTGGAACAGCCCTGGAATCCGTTTACCACTTGGCTTAATCCTGCTCTGCTCGTTCGGGAATCTGTCTTTTGTCGTCTGAGCGGTAAGATGTTGCACAGTTGCTGGCGATGACGTGTCTCCGACTAACCATCCTAGAGCGATCAGTGATCCTGGGGATGGGAAGCATGCCCAGATACCTTGCTTTGCCAAGGACATCTAGGAGTCAAACAACTGTTCCCGCCATAGAAGGCCTTTGGTGAGATGGGTTCCCAGGGGACATCGTCCATCAGAGCTCTCCTGGCTAACAACTCCCCTTGCCTGTGGATGCCAGGATTGATTTGTCTTGATTTCTGGGAAATGTGACTTAAAATTCAGAGCAGAAGGCATTCCTTCTGTGCCAGCATCCTGCTGTGCGCTTATGGCAGGTATCCTCAGTGCCTGGAGTTTGCTGACTTGTAAAAAAGGGTTAATAGTCTTTCAGAGATGAAAGCCAGCTATTAGCGGCTAGAGATGTGGAGTGGGGCTCTGGGTTATAGCCTCAAATTTGCCTTTTGCCTCCTATCTTGAAAAAGTAATTTCCTTTCTTTGCATCCCTGCTACTTTGCCTGCCGCCTCTCCTGATGCTGCAGCCTCCTGCGACACAGGTGTGTATTGTAATGGAGCTCACGTCTTGGCTGAGGGATGTAAATGCTGCCACATTGTCAGAGGTATTAATGGTCTTTGTGAAGTGCATTGAAGTCTCTAGGTGTCAGGCACCTTGTTGACACATGTTTTGTCCTCAAGGAAACAAAATCAGCTCAGTTTAGGGAATTGGAGATTGTATTGTATCCTTGTGAGCAGCAGGACTGTGCAGTGGTGTGGGAGATCCTGTCTCACCTTGTAGTCTTAGTGGAAAAGATGGAGTGACTGCTGATATGATGATGGATGCTGAAGTAGACTCCTTATGGCCAAGAGGTTCCCAGATCTTTCTCCTCTTCTCTGACTTGTGTCTTCTAATGAATCAAAAAATGTGATGAAAAATGTTAACTTCGTTATGGAGAAATCAGTAAGTGAATGATTCATAAGCTGTGTTAAGAAAGCTGTTGTGAATATACTGTCGTAACTCAGGTAGTTCCTTG
Source organism: Phalacrocorax carbo (assembly GCF_963921805.1). Taxonomy (NCBI): domain Eukaryota; kingdom Metazoa; phylum Chordata; class Aves; order Suliformes; family Phalacrocoracidae; genus Phalacrocorax; species Phalacrocorax carbo. Next base: position 9,348,007 of record NC_087530.1, read on the forward strand.
TTCAAGAACTGAGAACTGATGTCAACTCTTGCATATGTTAGTCCTGACCGAGTGGGTGTTTTCTAGCTTCTGAGTTTGGTCAGATAATTCCTTCTTTTCTCAGTTTTATCCTGATACTGCATTTGTCTTCTCTTGTGATACCTGCTAGGATAAATGGAGAGTTACGAAAAGAGGCACAGTCAAATGACATGCTTTCTAGTCTGAATCTGAGGTAACTGAACATATACATAACTGAACATATACAAAAATATTTAGAACTCGCTGTGTGTTTGCACAAGTTTTAACCTTGGTCCTGGAAGTATGTTCATTAGTTTATCTGGCACACAAGTGTAATGGAACAACTCACATGTATAAAGCTAAACATGTGTAAATGTTTGCAAGATATGGGTCAATAATTCTTCGGAAATCATAGCAAACCAACTCTCTATTTTCTTATGCAGTGGTATTCTCCTATCCGTCTCAGACAAGTGATCTGAAATATCTGTAATAATCATTATGGTGTAGTTGTTCCAAATAGCTCACAGCCAGGATGCAGAAACTCAGCTAGTGTAAATTGTTATTGTTCCATTGACTTCAAGGGAACTACAGGAGATTTTATGAACTGAGGATCTGCCCCCACATTCTCAAATGTCTAAAACTGCATATTAGGGCCAAATACAAGGTCTGCTTCCATGTGGGTCCCTCCATCAGGACCAATTTTTGTAAGTGTTCGTTGGCTAACAGGATGCAGATCTGGCTGAAGCTGTGTGTGCTGAGCTCTTCAGAATACAGTGGTCCAAAGATTTATCGCTAATTCATCAGCATTTATGTATATTACCTCTATTTAGAATAAATGGGACCAAACAGAGTATATTTTCTTTAAATTGGTTGCTGCTACAGGTAGTGGTTTGGTCCACTTCCCAGCACTGAGCCATGAAGTGTAAGAAGGGACCGGGAGCAGGGTCAAGGCAACAGTGGCAATACAGAAGAAACTGGCTGACCTAAGAAGTCCGAAGGTTCCACTTTCCCAAGAAGTGCAAGGAGAAGCGCAGCGCAGACCAGCTGATGGCTTTTCAGCACAGGTTTTATTAATTTGATTTGACAATTCACCCGAGATAATTATGTTTTTAGAAATTAACTGCACACTGAGTTTCTTTCTAGGAAATGTTTTTTCCCTGTCCTGCTAGTCTGGTATTTGCATATGTGTGTAAGGCTTGATCTCCAGTGCGTGCAAATCAGCCAGCGGGGTTCTGTGGGGCATTAAACTACTGGAGTATTTGCTCATAAAGAGCTGAAAATAAAGGTAAGAGACTGCTCAGTGGAGCTGCAGATGAAGGAGCTGAGCCTGCTGTTTGGCAGGTCTCCCCTGCTTTCTTCAGACCATCATGTACTGGGCAGGGGAGGAAGTTTGTGTACCATGCAAGTGTGTATGTCAGACACATTGTAGGTGTATCACCAGGGCCTGCTTGGCCTGGCCAGAATCACCTCATCATTGACCTTTCTTTAGGAAGGATCCCAGGATTTGTTCTCTGACACGTCTCATGGTGAAAGCTGCTCCCTTTCAAGTTTAGTCATCTTAATCCCAGCAGAAGGTGGAACCTCCCAGTGCTCTGGACTGGTGGAGCCCAGGTCTTTGGTGCCATCTTTGCATCAAAAATCTGGGGTCATTCTCAGACTGTAACTCATTCCCCTAGGAACCGCAAGAGTGCAGTAGCTTTGTGCGTTTCAGAAGAAAGAGGTTATGATACAGGTTTTGTTGCCATGTCCGAAGAAGTATGTGACACATCACTTTATGCTGTAGAAGAATGGCTCTGGGGCTGTGGAAGGGCTGGTGGGATTCCTGGTGAACATCAGGCTCCGTGCAGTCTTGGATCTGCTACAGACTGCTGACTATGGGCCTTGGGGACCACCAAGTGTTGTGAACCACTGGTCCATTGTTTAGAAATCTCTAATTTAAAAGAAGCTAAAAATGAAAGGAAAGCAAGAATGAGGGTGGGAACTAGATCTGTGGTGATAGACAGAATCTTCTGCCAGACAAGAAGTATCTGAGGACAAAGCTCATGTCTTTGCTTTGTGTCTGCACAACTCCCAGCACAAATGGGTTCCCACTTTGCCTTGAAATCAACTATTTTAACACGCTGCAGAGCCCAAAACAAACTCCAAGGGAATAGATAAATTCATTTGGATTCTCCACCATGCTAATGTGAATACGTGGCTTTGAGATTGGAACTGGTTCATGCCTGGATGGCTCCAAGCATAGCAGAGTCAGCTTGTGTCTGGCTGTGGTTGACCCTTAGCAACCCAGTGAACCTTGAGAAATACTGGAGAGCTCACAGTGCAGAATGAAACGCATTAATTCACACTCTCCTCCAGCAGCATACTGCCTTGGGGGAGATGGAGGAGGTGATGCGTTTTTACATGAGTCAAAGCAGTTTTTCTGAGGTCTTAGATACTGACTGTGAAAGAACTGTGATAAGCAGTCTGTGGAGAGCTCAGGTGAGGGAGCAGTGAGTTCTACTGATGACCCTAAAAGCAGAATACACTCATGATTAGCCTTGTGCATCCTGTTTTTAGGACATTGCAGCTCATCCAAATTAAGACCATTTCCTTCTGTTCAACTGGCTGCTCTTGATAAGAACAGTGCAAGACAGCCCATCCTTCAGTTCCGCGTGGTCACCCTGTATGCAGCAAGTTCTAGCCCTGGAGAGCATCAGCGAAGCCTTTCGAGGGACTTTTGTGGCACTGGACTGCAACTTTTGCTCTTAGCTCAGCTAAAGCATTGGTCCTTAAATTTAGCCATCTACAAATGCAGCCTTCCATCAGCAGAGGAACTGGGAAGCCCAGAGGAGAGCTCTCCGTCATTATTAATGTGTCTGGTAGCATATAGACATAGGAAGCAAATTCCCTCCAAATTCACAGCTCAGGCAAGGTGAAGTCAGAGAAGTGCTGCAATTTGCACCTTTGTACAAGTTGGCAAGCGAGGCACAAACTGAGGCATAACCACTGGCTTTTCTGTTTCAGCCTAGACAACCTGTGCCCATAGAGGGATTCCCAATGGATGCATCTTTGAGAAAAGTCACAACAAAGAAATTATTTCAGCGGCTGCAGGCTTTTTGGGCATGGGGCTTAGGCTGCCATCTAACACGAGAGGCTGGCATGCATGGATGCTCCCAGAATGTGGGCAGAATATTTTTCAGTAATAACTAGGCCTTTTTATTTCTTTTATAATCTGGCAAGCCATGTAGGGAAGAAGGTTTTGACTTCCTTCCACCAGGATCAGTAGGGACGGTTTGGTTTTAATGATCTAGGCAGCGAGACAGACCATCTGCTGATGTAAATCGGAACAGCTCCATCGCCTAAAGTTATGTTACACTAATTTAAATCAGCCCAGCATCTCCAAGAGAAACCACCTTTCACTGCCTTCCCCCACCAAGCACCAGCTCCGAAGCACATTAAACTCAGGTATGACCTCGGTGTGGAGGCACCACCCTGCAAGCCTGTGCTCCCCACCTACCCATCCAAAAACCCAGTCCAAGCCTTCTGCTCACAGCCCTCCTCTGAACCTCCCTTCCTCGGAGGCAGACCCCTGGAGGAAGAGGAGGGTGGGATGAGGACCCCCAAAAGGTGACAGACTTGGAGGGCTGAGCATGCCATTTGTTTCTTCATTTCAGGAACCAAAACCTGGCAAAACCAAAGCAGATTAAGGTCTCTTTTTCCATCTGCTTCGCTGGCATTGCTCTGGAGGTCACTGCCGGGGACGGAGGGCCTCGCTGGGCCCCATCTGCCTTCCCTGGGCTCCTTCCTTTATGCCCACTTGGGCTTCTGACATTCTACTCTGTTTTTCTTTCCTTGAAAATGGATCGGGAATTGGGAGCCGCTGCGCAGGAACGCGCCTGTTCCCCATTACAGCTCCACCGGGGCTGTAACACGATCGTGCCTGCTCCATACCCACACAGATATTTATTTATCCATACAGGCTTTCTCCTTGTTTTCATTAAGTTAGGCAGAAAAGGTTAATCTTTCTTCTGCTAAAGCTTCAAAACCAACCAAGCTAAATAAAATATGATTTCTTTCATTTCTTTTTTAAAGGACACTCTCTTCCCCCCAGCCCCCCCGCCCTTAAGTACCAGAATGAGGTCACAGTCAGAGATGCCACAAGAGTAAATTGAAAACAGGTTGAAAAAAAGCAAAAGGGAGAAAGACGGAGAGAGAAAACCACAATCAGAAGAAAGTCACTGGTAACATTGCAGGGTTGGTTTCGTCCAGTCTAGTAAAGAAGCTGTCAAGACAGAGACATTGGTGCCTTCCTACTTTCCCCTTTGTGCTCTTTCTAGGAATCTCAAAGGTGGTTCTCAGCAGAGAGGTCTGCTCTCGTCTTCATTTCCACTTCGGTTTGCACAGCCTGGGTTCTGTCCACGCTGCTCTCGGCACAGGGACATGGGCTGAAGGTGTGGGAATGCTGTGAGGGTCCCGGAGCTTCCTTTTGCAACTCTAACCTCCTGGAGGCTCCTGGCCTTGCTCTTTTGTTTAGTCTGTTTGAACTCAATGCCATAACTCTTGTTGTCTTTGGTGGGATGGTTGATAGGTGATTCATCCTGCCTGCCGTCCGCAACTGCTGGGCGCTGGCACGGGTCGCAGTGGAAGGACTGAGGCAGTCTAAGACTGCTGGATGCTGTGGGTGAACAGTCTGAGCCTGGTCCCATCCATTTTCATTCCTCAGTCTCCATTCCTGCCCATCTGAGCCTCCTGCCACTAGAATTGTGCTCACTTGAGAGCAGATTGCCAGCTCAGTCTTGCAAAATGGCAGCTGAGTCGAGGTTGTCCCCCTCCTCCTCCAGACCAGACATCAAGTTGACTTCCCACATGGCTAGCCCAGAACCAGCGCCAGTGGGTTGACCTATATGCCTCGGTATGGCCAGGAGAAGTTTGCAAAGCTTCACAAAATGGCGCTGACCCCCCTGCAAGCTCCAAGCGTGCTGTTGTTTTCCTCTGTTTTAGGGAGAGCTCTGACTCACCACAACACCAGAACCAGTATGAGAGGCATGTTTACAAAACCAGAAAGAGGAGGTTTGCTCCACAGCTGTGTGTGCAGAGGAGGACAAGGCAGTAGCGAGGAGAGAGAAGGAAAATGCCACCAAGAGGGAGTTGCATCTTTCTGCAGTTATCAGCAGAGCAGAGACTGATTTTCAAAAGCTGCCTGGGGAATTGGATGGTTTGGGGCAGACCAGTCCTGGGAAGGCAGTGGCATGGAAATAAGGGGGAAGAGAGTCTTGCAGGGATTTGGTCTACAGTTGGGAGTATGAGCATCCCTTTGCTGAGCACAATTACTCCGTTATCTGTAATCAGTGTGCAGCACGTACCATCTTCTGCTCTGTGCACAGCATTTAGCATAGTGATGAGGAGCTCTGGTCTGGATTTTTTACTACTGAGAAGTAAACACAGGTGAGGCATCCTCACAGGAGCTGGTCATTTGTCCTTGATATCTGTAACAGCTTATTGCTTTATTTAGCATGACATCAATTATTTATTACTATTAATGAAGGACACAGATGGCTGTCTGGTCAACAAAATATCTCCTGCTCCACAGAGATGATCTACTTAGCTATCATTTACTCTGCAGAGAACCTTTGGATTCTTTCTGAAATTTAATAACAGAAGCAAAGATACTACAACAGTCTAGAAGGTTTGTGCTTCAGGACTTCTTTGGGAGGCTGAAATCTTTCTTTATATTTGCTGGCAGGGTGTGTGAAAACACAGGTCCAGACAGGAAAGAGAAGCCCCTTTGCTTTCTATCTCAAGCTACTTATCCGTATAATCCCTTTTATAAAGTGATCAAACTCCTTCTTAAAAGATATTTGCCTTTCTCAGGAGTAGACCGTTTATTCATATCCAATTTACTTTCTCTTGCCATTACTGCCCATTAGCCTAAATATTTATTTTCCATCTGAGTGCCTGCCCTGTTGATGTATTTACAGTCATGTATTTCTGCTTGGCCTTTTTATGTCTCTGCTCGTATGGTAAACTTATGCTTTTTGTTATTTCCCTGTGAAGCCTTCTCTCTTGTTTTCCCTGTGCCTTGTTCATAAGCACAGATGAGCAATGCTGTGCACTGAGCTCCCACGATGGTCTTGTGCAGTTAGGTCATCATCCTTCCATTGCTGCAACATCCTAAGACCACTTCTTGGTAGGGCAACGTTGGTGGTCCATCATCCTCTTGCAATGCCAGCAAATGCACCTGTTGCAATCCACTGACAGGGCCCCAGTCTAAATGTAGGGAATAACTTGTTTTCTGGTCCTAGGGAAGGCTTAGGAAATTTCATTTCAGCTCCTTTCAGAGCACTGTGGACTCAACAAAGAGAGACTTCTCTTGTGTGAGATGAACAAATAAAAGTTCCGCATACTCTGCTTCACCCAGGGGAGAGCATGGACAAGCAGCTCCCTGTGTTTGCGGCAGATTGACAGCTCTGGGTAGTCGGTTCGTCCCTGGGGTGTCCCTTACCCAACCCCATCTTTGCTCCACCGTCCGTGCCGTCTGGCACCGCCAGCGATCTCACTGCTGCTTGTACAGGTGCAGAAAGACTCCCAGCCTTGGGGCTGAGGTTTCAGCACCTTTGCTAGCATCTGTTTTGCTATTTCCATAACAAACTCTTTGCTTTTTTCTGATTGTAGCAGGGCCAACGGGAGAGGAAAGTTCCCCAGAGGCTCCAGCTTGAACACAAAGCACCCTCTTGCTGTAGGGATTTCACTGCAAGGGTTTTGGCTTAACCCAAGTTGACTCCGCGTTGGCAGACCCTGAGAGCTTCCTTTCCTTCCACGCAGGGGGACAGCAACACACTCCACAGCCTGCGCCTGATCCGTGGCAAACCAGACCATGGTACGATGCAGTTGCCACTGCATTTCAGTGCAGTGCTCGCTGCCAGCCTGTTCCCCTCAAAGCTACCCGGAAAGACCATGAAAGATGAGCACGCAGAAGTTAGTGGATGCCTTAAAGATAGTTAGCTGTATGATTTTAACACGTGCTTTAATTCAGTGGTTGCACGTGATGTTTTCCATCCCATTTCCAGTCTCCTGCAGGTCTGGTTCCACCCTCTGCACTCCCTGTCTCAGCCCTGTGTTTATCTCTCCTATCCCATCTCTTGTGCTCCCTGGCACAGATGTCCTGGCTCCTTGTACCTGTGGACTGCCAGTCCAAATCTCCCCTTGGTCTTGCCCAGTTGCTCATCACAGTCTCTCTGCCCAGCTATTTTCTTTTCTACTCCTCAACCCTGCTCCCTCTCAACCCTGAGTGCTCTGGAGGAAGGTATGAGATCCCACAGCAGGCACCTGTGGGATGACTGTCCCCCCGTGAAGGTTCTGTATGGTCAGAAGGGAGGTTGCTCGAGGTCTGAGGAGGCTTAAAAGCTCTTGCTGTGGTTCAGCAATACATTCAGGTCCTGTTTCTTTGTTATGTGTCTGTGATTCATCTGCTTTGTAAGGCACAGCAGTGTCTGTTCTCAATGACTTCTGGTGACAGGGAGTTCCCCAATCTGGCCCAACGTCGTACAAGAAGGGATGGAAATGAAAGTTGGAAATGAGCAATAGGGTTGTGTTTGTTTGTTTAAACCATAAACCCAGAGCTAAGGGGCTTGCTCGAAGCCGTTCAGCACTCGTGACTTCCAAGCAGTGGTTTTAGTGCTGCCAGGCCAACCTGCCCGTTGAGTTGACTTGGGGTTTGGTACGGACCTGGGGCTGGGAACTGGATTAAGCTGCGGAGACGAGTGACAGGGCTGCCTGAAAAAGTTTGGAAAGAACAAGTCGTGCTGGGAGCATTAAAATGAATAATTAAGGCTTGGATTCCTTTAGGGAGGAAAAGAATTTACTGTTGCTCTTTTCTCTGGCCAAGGGGGACATTTGTTACTGAGTTGTGTATTTTGAGACAAGACGCAAATGTGGTTTGGGGGGGCTGGGGAGGAGGGGATTTTTTTCTTCTACCTGGGTAATCCAGCCGCACAGCGAGACTTTCTGGGCTGGTTATACCACTGGGTCAATTCCGACGGTCTGCACCAAGAACCTGGACTTGTGCTTCATTTCAGTAGTCCTCAGTCACTTCCACTTTTAGAAAAAATAAAGAAAGGAAAGTGCTGAGAGGGAATTCTCCTCTTCCCTCTGCTGCGGTGTACCTGGCACAGCAATCTGGGTGCAGGTTTGCTTATACCAGCATAACTCTACCAGCTGCAGCAGCCCTTTCTCCGATTCCCATCAGTGGGAGTGGGGGCACAACGAGGGCAGCTGCTCTGGTTTTTTTACTGCTTAGTACCTTGGGCTTTCAGTACCACTGAAGCAAAATGGGACTTGAATGCAATGAGCTCTAACTGACACTGCCCACTGCAAGGAGACAGGTTGCACGACAGTGGATAACCGTGCCCAAAAAGCTTAATAAATGAAGCATTTTCAGTTTCATCAGGGTCATGTTCTAAGTGTTTAATAAGCTTTATAAACCAGAAGGCAAAAAAAAAAAAGCTTTTCAGGATTTTTAATTAGTTTTTTTTTTTCTTCAAGTGCTTGTGAAGGGGCGAGCACTCTTCAGCACAGCTGAAGCAGCTCCAGTCAGAGCTCCAGGGGCCAGCAGAGCACTCATGAAAGGGAATGCAAAGCTATGGATAATCATTGAACTTAAAAAAAACCAAAACAACAAAAAAAAAACAAACAAACAAAAAAAACCAAACCAACCAAACAAACGAACAAAAAAGCACATTGACAGCAATTCCATCAAAGCTCTAAAAACGTCTCCTTTTCCTGACAATCTAACATAGCAGAAACACATTTCACTGTGACAGGTGATTTTTGAAAATAACCATGTCCCCTTTAAGAATTGAATCTGCAGTTGGGGCAGGAAAGCCCTCTTTAGCCCGACTTCCAGCTCTTCTGGAGACCGCACGTGGTGTTTGCCCTGAGTCCACGCATTGCCCGTATGCCCTGTGAGTGCCCCCTCCCGCTGTCCAAGCAATGACTTAGCACTGGCCCTGCCTTCTGCAGTGGGACCCTGTTACAGCCGATGGCCCAGGTGTGTTTTAGAATCGTACAATCACAGAATGGTTCGGGTTGGAAGGGACCTTTAGAGGTCACCTGGTCCAACCCCCCTGCAGTGAGCAGGGACATCACTTCTAAGCATCATCATTCAAAGCAAGGCATCACTTCAAAGCAGGATTCTGCTTGCTTTGTCCACAGGAGTTATTCCCCAAATAGACTTGGGGCCATTCCTACCAGCCACAGCCAGCTGGGGTTTGCTGATTGCCTGTCCTGTGTACAGGTGTTCCTACGGTGTTTTGTTTTTTTTTAAATGGTCAGCAGTAATGTTGCACTTGCATTGATGTTTTGGTCTTGCTCATCTCTTTGCTTTCCAGGAGAATCCTTGAGCTTTGCGGATGATTTGCTTTCTGGCCTTGCAACATCCTGCGTGGCAGCGGGTAGGAGCCATGGAGACGTCCCTGAAACCAGCCTCTATTCAGTCATTTTCAAGTGCCTGGAACCAGATGGTCTGTACAAGTAAGGAGAGGCATGTGGGGAGGTGCTGGGGACGAGGCGGGATTTCCAATGCTATTGTTCAGTTGCTATTAACCTTTTTGGTTAGCACCATGTTCCATCAGACACTGGACAAATGATGAGACTCTCTTTGTTGCTTTGAGTGTTAGGCTCAGCTAGTGAAATGCAAACCAGTGTCTGCCAGTACATCACAGGAGGCACTGGGAACCTGCGGAGACTCCACTGGAATAACTTACATTTTCAGTATGCTGGGCTTCCAGGTCCATGCCTGGTGGGATAGGGCCGTCTCTCATGGATGAATTGAGCTAATGTGGTCAGATTGAAGCAAGTTGCCAAATGCCTGGTGGACCAAAATGGCCAGATGTCAAGTGAGATCGGTGTTATTTATGTAAGTTGCTGCTCATATTGGTAGGACGCGTATATCAGATCAGAGAGACACCAAATCCATCTGCCCACCGCCCAGTCACCTGCAGGGATGGCCGGCCACGCCTGCGCTGATCTTCTTGTTTCCTTACTTGACTCTTCTGAGATCTCCTTTGAGTACATGGGATTGGATTTTCTGTTTGAATTCTGTGGAGTAATTTGTGTCCAAAGCAAAGGGATAACTGCAGGATGTGAATATTAACTTCTCCTTCAGTAGCATTTGGAGATGGTCTGGGCTTTTCAACCTGGCTTGTTAGCCAGGGCATCATCTGTCTTAGTGGGGATAGCAGGAGCCAGGAGAGCGAGAGGAAAAAAAGAAAGAAAAAAGGCAAGGAGACAGAGAAGAGACAGAGGAAGCAAGAGAGAAACACCCAGGGCTTAATGTCAGAGTGACTGTAATAATTAAAACACATTTTGTAGTGTAATGAAACTTTTTATGGGACCACAAAAGCATTTAAAGCGAGAGCTGGCAAATGGTCTGTCAGCGAGAACTTTTAAAGATCTTGATTAATACTTTCCCTTTGCCTCCCCCTCCACCTCCCCCCAGTTAAGTATGTTGACGGCCTCTGAAGAAGAAGCGGCCTTTATTGCGCATCTCTCGAGCAGAGCTGTGTCCAGGAGCGGGCTCCAAGTGATACCTCTTGCCATTTAATAATTCCAAATGTTTTCCTGTTAAATATATAACACATAAATATAATTATTAATGTCTCTGGGAACTGGGCTGTTCTGACAAGGTGCCAGGGAGAGGCTGGAGCAACCGCAGAGCTTGCTAATAACCCACCACCCATAAAATCGGCTGGTTGTGAACTCTCAGCTGTTCAGCTTATGGGTGCCAGGGGCACCGGGAGAGCCACTGGGCTTGGTGGGGAGGCTGCTGCTGAGGTGAACACAGGGAGCTGGGAGCCAGAAGGTCTGACTCTTGGGCAGCCTGGGCTGCCAAATCATCTTCCCCATCTACAGGGATAATTGCACTTACCCGTCACTTTAGGGGCTTTGTGATCTAATTCCTGATGTCTGCAAAGGGCTGGGAGAGGCTTGGGTGGAAGGTGTAAGGCTTTATCTGGAGTTGTGTCATCCCTTTGGCCAAAGCCAGGCTTCTGCTTCACGGTCGTGAGGCACATTGCCATGGAGGGGGTCAATGACACCCCAGGTCCTCTATGTGGCTGTGGGCAGCTCCTGCTTTCTGTGGGTGTCCCTGAGCGAGGGACAGTAGCTTTTTGTGGGGAGCCATGGCTGCAGGCAGCCCACAGGCATCAGTCCCTTGGCATTGAGGAGCTCTGGGCCTCGTCCTTCTGTGGGGACGGGCTCTGGGGTGACGCACAACGTTTGCTCTGTCCCGCAGCTAATGCTCAGCAGGGCTTGGCGTGCCGTTCCCAGGGCTGTACACACTGAAGCATGCATGTAAGGACACGTGTTTGTGTTGGCACTTGTGGGGCAAGGACCCCTGCTCCTGGGCATCCAAAAAACGTGCGTGCACACACACACACTGCAGCACACCCTCCTTGGCACCTGCTGCCGCATGCCCCAGCACACCTGCATGGACCGATACACCTACTGCTCAGCACGTTTGCACGCACTGCCATGGACGCACATCCCGCACACAGAGACATTTGCTCCAACCTGGGGCCTGACCAGCATGTCCTCTGATCATAGACACACACACTAAACATTCCACTGTTCAGATGTCCATACAGTTGCAACACAGCATGAAAAAGGCCAGAACAGTGAAATGTGAGGCTAGCACTCTGTTCTGAGCCCGCGCAGACGTAACAACAGAAACATGGGCACAGGGTCGTTTTTTAAATTGAATTTCTTCTGCTTGTTTCATTTGTTCCTGTGGAAAAATAGCTATCTTGGAAGGCTCTGGCCTGGGTATAATCCTGGTTATAGCAACTTGGCAGGGACCTGCGCTCTTCCTGAGGCTGTTAGGTGAGCACACAGGCTTTGCAGCATCAGAGCTCTTCAAAAGCAAATGCTTATGCTTGTTGGGTAGTCTGAGGGTATCACATAAACCAAGAGGGGACTGTGAGATCGTGGAAGTCTCTTCTGCTCTGTAAATATGTTGAACATCCTGTCCCTTTTCTTCTGTAGTACCTATGGCAATTACGCTCTGATGTTGACCGTTAGTTTGGAGTATTACCAGCCTGAGATCAAAGCTGGGCTTGAGTATAAAAAACAAAACCAAAAAATGCTCTACAAGCAAACAAATATACAAAGTCTGATTGATTCCTCTGATTCTGAGACTTCTGTAATTTCAAAACATAAGCTAATGAAAGGAGAACTAATTTATTTTTCCTTTGCCATTTCAGTCTGACAAATATGTTTCCTGTCAGTCCTTTGCTTTCACCTGCCTCTGGTACCTTGGGGTTGGGATACTAGTCCCTGCACAGAAGGTTTTCAGAGGGAAAGTAGTTTGTGGCAGCAAGGATGCATGTGCTCCATAGGCTCATGTAAGTGCATAGACACTCCTGCTGGTCTGTCAGACATGGGTGCCCACGCTTGGGGATCCATGCTGCAGTCATGTGAATGCACTCTGTGTGCACACATACAGGGACACTGAGGATGGTCCTTGAAGACTGTCAAGTTTGGTTTAAGCTCTTAAAAGACAGGTCTTATTATTCTTGCATCACAGGAAAGGGGATTATTCTCCCCCGAGGTCAGCTAGACCAGAGCAGGCTGTCAAGCTTCCTTCCAAGTTCCCCAAGCTTCCCCCAGGTGGATCTGGAAGAGGATGGGGTGAGGAAGGCAGAGGGAGAGATGTCTCTGTGCCTGTTAAGTGCTCATCTTGCATGGACCGGCCAGTCCAAACAGCAGTTAACGCCAATCAGACTGATGGTTTGGGAGCTTGGGAGTACCATGCTGTGACAGGCAACTGATGATGCACCAAGCACCAAACACCAGTCAAGAGAAAGAGCTCTGGCTTGTCTCAGAGGTCAAACTCAGCCTGCAGGACTAAGCTTACATTGCTTATGGCTCTACTATAGCTCAGCACCCTACAAACCGAACCAATCTCTTTGCTATGGAGACAGGAGCTTCCCCTATGCATCCCACTGTCTCCCTGAGCCTTCAGCCCAGCTCATCCATCTCTCTGGCTCATCCATCTCAGCTTCACACCCTGTCATTCCCTGAGTGCCTGGGGATGCCTCTTCACTGAGCTATACCTGATCGGCTGCCGCAAAGCAGCTTTGCCAGCCCAGCACGTTCATTTCAGATACTTGGGGAGACACCAAGTATCCCTCAGCCAAAAAGGGAAATTTTGGAACAGGAAGTGAAAACCCCCTCCAGCTCCTCAATGGAGCTGCAGTGCAAGCACACCAACTTCTTCCCTGCACCACAGATACTATAATTATAGATTAGATTAAATCCCAATGTTTCACTTTATTTACATTCCTGACCTAGCCTATTCATTTCCGGTGTTTGTGCCAAGAATCAGCACAAAATTTACTGGAAATAATATGGAAGTCATCAGGATCCCTTCCAAAGCCTTTCCTTGGAGTGTGTTCATATGCTGAGAAGGAGCCTCGAATTTGCATTCCCTTTGCTGGCTCAGATAGGGTTTCCCAGGGTGATCCTGAACCAGCCCAAAGGCTCTGGGAGAGCACGTTTCAGGAGTATTGGAAAGGTGGAAACGCCTTCCTAGGGGATGAAGATTGGGCCCTGTCATCGGATAGAAGGGGACTCAGTTAGACCTCAGAATGACAACACAAGGCTTCCGTCTGCAGCCAAGACCTGATGGCCAGCATCTTCCCCTGTGGGGTCTGGAGACCATCGCCAGCATGGCCAGGCTTAGCCTCTATCATCACATGCTGGCTAACAGTGAACATACTGTATTTTGGCAAGCTTAAGGAAAGAGGCAAAGGCACTGAGTAGTGGCAACCCATTGCAGCACAGAGAGTCAGTGACTGCAGTTCAGCAAGCTGAATGCGCTAAGGAGCTGGCCCAGAACACGGCTGATTAATGTTGACTGACCTCTGCCTTATGCATAGCTGGGATAAAAAGTGGAATGGAAGCCCTTGGTGCTCAGGAGTGTGCTAGTGCTGGCAGCAGCCTGCTGCTCCTTATATGATACTAATTGTTATTGTTGGTCATCCATCAGGAAGACACGTGAATGAACACTGGAGCAGTCAGAGACAGATCCCAAATAGCTCAGTGGCACGGGTTAAACCACATCTGTTACAGCCCTTGGCTGAGTCCCCTGTGTGCACAGGAGCTGCGCTGCTTCATTGAATCCACCTCTTCTATTCTGCATGCTCTCCAGCTTCCTGAAGCGGAGTGGTGTATGGCTGTAGTTTCTTCTCAGGCATTCCTGGCTTGCAGAAGCTCAAACAAGGCAAGTCAGGAGTTGAACAAGTGTTTGCTAAATCCCAGGCCTGTGCTCTAACTGCAGGCTCCTCCTTCTCAGCAGTTTAGGGTTGCTTCAGAACCAGGCTGCCCAAATGCTGGCTTGGATGTGGTTTTGCTGAAGTAAGTCCAGCACAAAGCTGCGTGGGCACATCTGGGCCACGTGCAGATCACTACAGTGGAGTTGGCTTGGTCCCATGGAAGATGGTCTTTACAGATTGCTCAGGGGCTCAAGATGCTCAGTCTCTCCTTCTGCTGATATTAATGAAGACCCGTGCATGGAGGAAGGTTGGACTCCTACTGAAGTTTCCAACATTAGGAGACTATACAAATAGAAGCCACAGAAAGGACATGGCCAGGCAAGGTACTGGAGGCTCTTCCCAACTCTGCCATTTGCTCTACTGAGCGATGTAGGCAGATCACTTTGTCTCACATTCATCTTCATCTGTTTGCCTGTTTCCTTTATAAGCTCAGGTTTTAAGCTTTACCAACCATTTACCACCACCCTTCTAAAAGTTGGGTTTTATGAATCCTCATTCCAGATCCAGATCTGCCCCTGCCACCAGTATTCAGGCACCTGGGACAGATCTGGAGTCAGAAGGTACCTTTCCACTGACCTCAGTGGAACCTTCTTCCCTAGTATCTGCCAAGCGTATGAGCATCTCCCTCCTTTTTGCTGGAAAGACCAGGTTATCCTCCCCAAACTCTCTGTTTCTGTGCATACCTCGTGTCGCAAAGAGAAACAGAACAGCCTTTGCTGCCTCGCACGGCCAGCTCCTCCCCACCCTTTCCTCAGGACATCCGGATTGAAATAACATTCTTGGTGTTTTTGTTCTAAAAACTGCTGGCATCCAAGCCCCAAACCTGGCTGGATCCAGGCCCGTTCATATTGCTCCTCTGGGGGTGGCTGGAGGAAGGCTGGCAGTGGGGGAGCGAGGAGGAGGAGAAGGCATGGACAGGTTGTGGTGTAGGGTACTACAGCTGTGGGAATGTGTGAATATAGGCTTCTTCTCGGAAATGGTAATGGGATCAAGAAGTTTGGTCTCTTCCTCTGTTGGTAGACAAATGGACCTCTGCAATTCCACCTTTTCCCCATCTCCAAATCCCTATCACCAACCCTTTACAGTTCTGGACTTGGAGAGTATTCTTGTTTCTGAGTGTGTAGAAACCTAATGCACTAACGTAGATCGATCCAAGTCTTATCTCATTGACTAATGGGAGAGCGAGCACAAGAGATGTGATATAAATATCAACACAGGCATTGCTGACTTTGATTTGACTCTAGCCAGCAAAAGCTGCACTGTGCTACTGCGTTCGAGCAGTTTGGTTTGTTCATCGGTTCTTCGTGGTATAGAGTACATTTATCCTGAAGGCTGGAAAGCTGAGGGTCGTGCTGATTTGATTCTTACAGTGGAGTTTGAACACTCTCTCCTTCCAGGACACATGGAATTCACTGCTTGGAGTGGGTGTTTCTTTATCCTGTAGGGGAGAACTGAGTCAGGAGAAGAGCAAATGTTTTTGTTCTTGTTGGACGTGTCCTATCTAGGGAAACTGAGGCAGGGAGCGGTGACGTGACATGCATGAAGCTGGAGATGAGCAAAGTCGAGGGGTGCCCTTGCTCACACTTCATGTAAACCCCACTTCGGAAGAGCACTTAAGAGAATCACTTTTTTGGTCAGGGGATTAAGCAATGCCTCCTGCACAAAAATAGGGTCTCCTCTTCCTAATTTCCTCATGCAGTCTGGGACCCAGGTACCAGAGAGGTCTCATCAAGGAAGCCGTGGCACGACCTCAAAAATGCTGCTGTCTGTCATGGTGGCTCACACTCTCCCCTCTCTCTTACTCTTGTTCTCAGTGTGTTGGTGTATTTTTCCCAGCAAAGCCAATCTGGCAGCCAAACTACTTTTTTGCACAGTACTAGAGCGAGTGGGTGATGCCACTTTGCCAGCTGGAGTTTCCCCTCTGTTGCCAGAGCACAGATAAAGCTTCTGCCGCTGCACCTCCGTGCCGGGCGCCTAGCAGGAGCCTTGCGGGGGGCAGCACCAGGGCTTTGACACAAAGAGGCAGTGTTACATCACGTCTGCAGCTCCGGGCCCTGCTTGCAGTCCTGCTGGGGTATGCACAGCCCAAAACAAGCTCTGCCCATGTTGATCCTGGAATTTAAATTACGGGCAAGCGTGATGCAGAGGGATCCAAGCAGGCTGCGTGCGAGCCAGCCTAAGCCAGACGCAGCACGACTGTGTTTGCTTGGCAGTCCCATGGCTTTACACCTGCTCTGCCAAGCCAAGAGGAGAGCAAGGGGGTATCTGACAGAGTGCAAACCTGGGCTGGCAGGGCTGGTCTGCAGCAGGATTGGAGCTGGTGCCTTACGTGCTATGGTGCAGGTGATGTTTTCCTGCTCAGGTCTGTGTTAGGGTGATTATCCCTTCACTATGCGTTGTTCTGTGCCTCAATAATTCTTGTACACCCCAGGCAGACTTTGTCTCTGCAAAATGATGGTCAGATTTACTACGTGTGGGTTCATTCATCACTAATCAACACTTTGATGTTTGGATGTTTTTGCCTCCTCCTTTGACTGCTCCCCTGTACCCAGTAGCAGCTCAGCCTGATATTTGCAGACAATTCAAGTTTGTAATAGGCTAATTCTAGCCTTAAGGAGTGGCCAAAAGCAGCTTAGCTGTATCCATAAATATGCCCCAGGAAGGAGGTGACAAGCTGCTTTGGTGCCCAGGTGTTTAGATACTACTGCACCCACAGGTCTTATCTGAAGCTAGAGCCATACCCACAGCCCATGGAGTAAATCAGCCCAGACAGACTCTGGATGGGACCCCAGGACCCAAAAGCTGGAGATATTGGGCCCAAAAGGTGTGATGCTGATCCAAATAAAAAGATAAGTCACAAAATAATCCTACCCACCATCTTTTCTACCTCACTCTAGATGCAAAGTTTTAATGCCATTACTTACAAGATCTGTCCCAGCTCAGACCAGCAATATGCATATATCTCATATGCGGCCTGCAAGTCTATAAAACTAGTTAAACATTTTTTCATTTCATTTTTTCCAAAGGACACCTGCAGCACATCCCACCCCACCCTTTTCTTGTAACAACAACAACAGTCTCTCACCAGTCTTGTCTCCCAGAGAATACTTTATCTTCATTTTCATTTTTTTCCCTCTGTATTTAAAAAAAAAACAAACATTTTTAATCTTTGGCTTGTGCGGACCATTAGATCTGTAAGCACCCACCTCCTGGTTGTACCAGACTGGATTTTATCAGCACGCAGCGAGCCCTCCAGCTCTGCCACCGCTTCTCCCCCCGAAGGTCGCAGGGAGTTTGTCACGGGGGAGCTGCACAGCTGACAGAGCCCCTGCACAGGCGGCTGCAGAACTCAGCTGCTTTCCAGTAGATCTCAAGTGACTTTTAACTTATTCCTTGGGTTTTGGGATTGCTCCCCCCTGCAAAAGAAGTTTCCTTGTATTTTCCTAGTTAGAGGATATTGAGTACATGGGGTCACTTCTGTGCTGCTCCCATCTTCAGTGGTGCCGAAGGCGGGTGGTGGTCCCTTAGGCAGCCGTGGATCCAGATGATGGAGCAGGAGTGTGGTAGGGCATGGCTTGCAATTTCTCCGCAACTGATGATACTTAACTCTTTTGTTTTAAAGTGGACTTGTCAGGAGTGCCCACATTCTGAGACCTTTTTCAGTTTCACGTCCTGAGGCTTTAGAAATCCCTTAGCTTCACAGCTTCACAGCCCTCATTGCCCGTCTCAAGTTATGTTAGTGCTTAGGTGGCCAAGTCCCTACTGCAGAACCTGTGTTTGCAAAAGTAACCAGTGAATTCAGGTATCTCCGTTTTAGGAGCATCATCTTCAAGGCTTCACTGGCAGAGCCACAGCTCCTATTGGCCTCAGCTGAATTTGCACTGGAGTAGGTCAGTGTAAAATGGAGACACTCAAGGTTAGCAAGTAACCTCAAAGTAGCTGCTTCTTCCTGAGTTTTCCCACCTGTAAAACAGACATGTTAAAACTGAGCTACATTGTTTGCTAGGTTTCCTGTGCAGTGAGGAGAACAGCATAATAAAATGGGAGAGAAAGCCGAGAGTAGCTGCTTGGTTGCAGAGGTGGCATCTACGTGGAGCGGTGGGACTTGCTATGGGTGGGTGATGTTCCCTGCTGGAGCTATGGCCCACTTGGTCTCTCCTTGGTCTCCCCAACCTGACGCCACCTCGTGCTGCCAAAGATATTTGCCTCGAGTACCCTCAGAGTGATTGCTCCCAGCACACATGCCCTCATTGCTCCTGGTCACCTCACACACACTTCCCTCATCAGGAATGAGATAAATTTGATTATACACCAGTATGGTTTCTATTATGAAAAGGGGGAATAAAATACCCTGGCTTTCACTGAAAACTCTCAGAGCCAAAGCTTATGTTATGATTTAAACATTTATTAAAAAAAAAAGTAGGGGGTGAAGGTTGCTTTTTGTTCAGGGGGTGGTGGATGGAGCGTGTAGTGGGGCAGGGTCCCACCAGGTCCTGACTTCATTAGATGAGCTGATGGAGCTAGGTGTGGAGACCTGCTGCCCTGGCAGGAAGGGGCGCAACAGGAACCCCCATTCAGGGAGCTCAGCGATGGGTCACTGGTAGACATTTGCCCAGACACCTGGAGCCACTGGCTGGGCAGCCATCCAGCTCAGCGAGGTGGGCTTGGGTGCTTACCTTGACTCAGCTCTGGGTTGTCATACCCCTGAATCAGGGCCTGCTGCTTTTCTTCCATCTATTCTCCTGTTGCTTTCTGCTGGGAAAGCCGCATGGCAGCAGTAACCTGAGCTATGTCCGGAGCATGCCAGCCCCTGGTATAGTTTTCTCCTTCCTTCTGAGCATCTCCCACCGCCCTGCAGTTGTAGAAATAGCAACTCAACACCAGTCAGAAGGGCCTGCCTCCAGGCTGGGATACTTTCATATTTTCTTTCTATCTGGTTTGCGTCATTGCAGCATCAGTCTTGTAGCCTTTCTGTGGCAGGGTGTGGGGGGAGTATGTATCCTGCACACCAGAGGCTCTACGAACACCAATGCCAGTTTCTTCCATGGGGTGGGGAATGCTCAGGTATGACTCTTGCTCTCCGTGACACCTACCCCAGGCTGCTGGGGGAACCTCTCAGAACAAGCACCCCAAACCAAAACACTTCTTCAGTGCCCTTTGACATGTCACCACAGATGTAAGGGATTTGAAGCCATTATGGCTGCCACAAGTTGTCCTCTTGGCCCTACACTGCATCTCCCTTCTTGCAGGAGCATCCGTTCCTCATGGGTGAGGACTGATGCATGTCCCCGGCTTGGGCAGCCTGTTATCCAGTGGAAGTTGCTGTCTTGATAACAGCATCATCTTGCTTAATTGTGAGCTTAGTTGTCGCAGAGCAAGTCTGGGATAATGCCCAGGGGTCGCATCGATGCAGCTCTCCCTACATTACACCTATAAAGTAGATGAAGACAGAAACAAGGACTCTGTCTCACCCCACTCTCTGTCCTGCCTGCCCAGCTGGCCTCATCCCCATCTAGGCAGTAGGTAGGGAACTGGTGAGGGCCTGAAGCTGCCTGGGGTCATCCTATAAATCCAACCTTTGCAGCACTGCTGCAGGCTGGGATGTATTTTCCCAACTCACAGGCTGCCTCTGGGGAGCATCACCACTACCAGTGTCACCTTCTCTGTCCTTTCTGCCTCTTGTTCTTCTCCCCTCTGGGTTTGGGCGCTTTTGGTGGTTTTGTTAGGGTTTGTGTAAATTTTGCGGAGCTGTGTCCCTGTGGGTGCTGCCCTTTGTCAGTGCTGGTCCCGAGCGCGTGGAAATGTATGGATGAGGACTGCTGTGCATGTCTGTCCATACTGTTTATGCGTTTGGATCTGGGGGGCTGGGACACCTTGCTTTGCCGGGGATCTTTCCTGTACCAGCAGCAGGAATATGGACCTTAGTGCTACCCAATTGCCCCATAACCCACCATCCCATAACCCTTATCCCATAGTGACTCTGAGCCAAAATCATGGCCAGATCCTGCTTTAAATAACCTCTGGGTATGGAGGTGTATTTTGAGGTGTTCGATGAGGATACCAGTGGCGGTGCATGTGTGGAGCAGCGTGTGATCATGTGGCTGGCTACCCCCGTGCTCTGGCAGGAGAAGCAAACCCTTTACAGAGGGCTTTCCACCAAGGGCTCTGCAGAGAACAGAATATCCTAAATAGTGCTGCAGCCCAGCAATGTCCTCCACCTCCTGGTCCCCTTAGCAGTGTACCCCACACCGTGCTCGCCAGGCATCATCTTGCATTTACATCCCTGTAGCTCTTCCATTGCCTATCCAAACCCGCCTGATCGCTGCTCTGGCAGAGCTGCTCCGGTGCAGCCCAGCCCATGGTGTAAAGCCCACCCCATGGCGTGAAGCCCACCTGTGTCACCCCACATGGCTCCCGAGCTCTTGCAGGCCACCTCCAGCTTTCAGCTCTGTCCCTGGCTTCTACCTGCTGCACTGCCACATGCTGAATTGTTTTCCAAGTGGAAATATGAGTTGAAGTATTAACTCCACAAGGGCCTTTCTGTGCAATGCGCCGGGATTAAATATTTATGTTGGCAAAAAGCATGTAATAGGCAGCTCAAGATCAGAGATAATGAAATTGAGGTGTCTGGAAAAAGGGGGAAGGAGGCAGGGGGCTTGCAGGACCAGAAAGGAGAGGGACCGAAGTGGGTTGTAGCATGTGTGCATGGACCATTGCTTTCAGTTTTATTAATACCTGACCTGTTTGCGGGGGAACCCCAGCCCCGTCGCTGGGAGCTCTGCAATGCACAAGGGAGTGCAGAGACCGGCCATCGCCGTTCCTTGTTTGCAGGAGTAATTGTAACCCAGGTGACTTTAGCTTAGAGCCATCTGAAGTGAGGTAGGGCAGTGTCCTGGGAAAGGTGCCTGGGTAGGGAGTAGCGAGCGACGAGACCCTCTCTATGTCATCTGTAAAGGATGTGTGATCCTAAATCATTAACAGTGGTGATACGGGATCCCTCGCTCTTCCAGACCACTGCAGTCAAGGTTATTTACCAGTGACTGTGTCCGATCAGGCAGCAATGCGGTTTGGATTTTACAGAGGGCTCCCAATCGGGTCAGGAGGATGCTTATCATGGTGACCACAGCACACCAAGCAGGGAAGGCCCCTGTAAGCCTCCATGGTGGGCGTTAACGAAGAGCCCCGCGAGGATGGGCAGCAGGGGTGCACGAGGGGAACAGGCAGAGGTGAGGTGCGCAGCGCGGAGGGTGCTGGGCGATGCAGGAAGGAGGACCCGCTCCTCCGCCGCGGGAGGAAAACAAGGAGCACACGCAGCAGCAAAGGGCGCTGCTCTTTCTCAATTCATTATCTTTATGAGACAACAACATCTTTCTCTTTCCCCCAAATAACAAATATCGCAGAATGCGGCACATGGGGGGTGTGAGTCCTGCGCCGTGCTGTGGGACCGCGGCCAGTCGCGGAGCCTCCGGGGAGGTATGAAACGAGGCATGAATGGAGTGTTAGGAGAGAATGGAAACTCTCCACTGGCTCCCAGGCTGGCTGTCTTGCGGGGGGTCCCTTGCTCATGATGACAGCGCTGCCTCTCATAAACACGCATTTCCTCATCCCTGTTTGTTTCTCTCTCTTGTGCAATCTCTTGTACCAGACGGGAATGGGAATGAGTCCCAATGGTACATGAATGTGTTACAAAAAACCTTCCCACCCTGCCACCAACGAAGTACTGAGAAATAACAACAGGGTTTAAAAGAAAAAAAGAGAAAGAAAAGAAAGATGGGGGAGCCGGATGGATTTGCTACTGGCCATTAGTTATTATTATGAGTGTAAACGCAAGGGCATGGCTATGCTGGTAGTTTGCAGCATCAGCCAGCACTTAGAAGCCCCCACTACACTTGGTGCTGTGCATCCCTCTGGGAAAAGGAAGTTCCTTCCCCAAATGACTTTCCTGGGTGAAAAACATGGGACAAAATTAGGGGCAAAATAACTTGGCCGAGATCACGTAGTGCTCAAACCAAGAGATAGTCCTAGCTCCAGCCTGCCTGCCCAGCACTGTCCCCTGTGCTGGGTTGTTTCACTTGGGATGTGCGAGCAGCGCAGTTGCTGCCCTGCTGCCGGTCCATGGGCATCGGCCAGGCTGCCCTCCTCAATCGACACCTCTAGGATAGAGCACAACCGGAGTGAGGTGTAGGAGCAAGGACAAGTCCCACCATCAAACACAACAAGTCTTCTGGACTGGTAATAGAGGTTAGAAGGTCTCCTGGACCTGGGCTGGTGGAGCAGGGAGGGAGGATCCGTGTGTTAGCTCTAGCTGCAGAGGAGGAAAAGCTGCTGGGAGTTGCAATCCTTCCACCCGGAGGGAAAAGCAAGGGAAGAAACCTGCAGGGAGCGATGCCTCTGGAGCAGCATTTGCAGGAGAGCGGGCCTGGCTCCACACCTCTGGATGCTCACAAGCATGGGCACTGCAACAACGAGGTGCTCTCACAAAATGCAGGGCAGTGGGTCTCCGCTCCCAGCAGAGGCCTGCTGGGGGTAGCAGGGCTCTCACTCCAGGCTGGTTGGCTGTATAGCCATCATTTCAATAAAGAAATTATTAAAAGGGAGCAGGGAGGGATGGGGGAGAAAAACCCAAAACATCTGTTTTACTTCAAATCAGAGAAGATTCCTTCGCTTGCAAGGAATGTGTAAATCACGCCGGGCTGGGAGATGTACATAACCCTGCCTGAAAGCTCCTCTGCACTTCAAACGAATTCT
The DNA here is from genome assembly GCF_963921805.1 of Phalacrocorax carbo. Classification (NCBI taxonomy): domain Eukaryota; kingdom Metazoa; phylum Chordata; class Aves; order Suliformes; family Phalacrocoracidae; genus Phalacrocorax; species Phalacrocorax carbo. The sequence continues at coordinate 9,371,061 of NC_087530.1, forward strand.
AACGTGCTTACTGGGATTTTGTTTTTATTATTTGTTTCGGCCCCCCCTCCTTGTCCTACCCTCCACCCTCCCTGTCTGCCTGCTGGAGCTGTGAGAATCTCCCGTCTGTTGCCAGCCCCTCACCCCGTCCCCCCTCGATTCGGGGGCCTCGGGGCGTGGGGGGAGCGGCCAGCGGGCTGTAGCGACCACAGACCTGGCTGGCATCCTTCTGCTGGGGCTTGCTGGCATGCAGCATCCCTGCCTTGGCACCATCCTCCCCCACACCATCCCTGAACCGACATCGCAGGGCCATTGCAGGGACCCGCTGGCTGCCCCTGCCGCTCCCGCAGCCTGGCGCAAGGTATAGGTGCCTCTCACACAGAGGCTGGCACATTGGGATCCTGCCTGGGGTGCTGTGAGCACAGGCATCCCCCTCCTCCTAGCTGTTCCCTTGAGTGCTGTTATTGTTGTCGTGCTTTGTCTTGCTTTGTTTTGTGCGGAGGGTGAAGCTAGGGCTGGCCAACGGTGCTGGGGACAAGCCCAACAGAGATAGACAGCCAGCTTCTGCTCATAGAGGGGCACGTCCACCTCCCCAAGCCAACCTACTAAGGTGACTTGCCCTGCACCAGAGGGACTACCCTCGGGGCCCCGGACAGGCTCCGCTTCTTGTGGTTGATGCAGCCCTTCACCCTTCTTCTGAGACTGTTGAGCAGGAGGCCCTACTGTGGTGGCTTATATAAGAACAGTCATCCATCGACTCGCTTGACGTGGACCACCCACTACTCCTCAGATGACACTGGCCTTTGAAGTCACTACCAGCCTACGCTGGATTTCAACCAGCAGCCCAGATGGAAGCCAAGTCCCCAGGAGGATGAGAACGAGCCCTACCAAGGGGATCTCCAGCGGCACCAAACTGTGAGGTGTCTGGTTCTTGTTTAGAGTGACTGTGAGGTTGGGAGGGGCAAATGTTTCCCAGTTTGCCAAGGGTCACAACCTTCCTCTCCCCCCATCTCCCCAGGGCCAGCGATGGCCAAGCTTTGCAGAGCATTGGTAGGTTGAATGGCTGCTATGGTTAGCTGTGAACATTTCCATTGTGGAGCTCACTGCAGGGATCCAGGGCCTTACTTGTCTCTCCTTTCTCCCTGGCACAACTGGAGGAAGAGTTTGATTTATTCCCTATCTCCTTCTGGGCAGCCTTCTCGTCTCCTGCAGCTGCAGCCTCCCAGAGCCCTGCTGTCTCTTCATGAAGGAGGACAGCAGCCATCCCAGGAGTAGCCCAAGGAAGGTACTAAAGTGATGTGTCTCTCTTGGGAGGCCCACCCAGCATGCAGGACCAATGCTTTCAGATGAGGCTGAAAGCCACCCACCCATAGGTCTGTGTGAAGGAGACAAGCAAAACCTCAGGGTAATGACTTACCCCTAAACACCTAACCTTTGCAGAGCTGGGGCTGGAGGCTTCGGGGTGTCTGTGGCTGAGAGAAGAGAAGGGCAGGGTTGTCCCAGACTTAAGGGGAGAGCAGAAGGTATTGCAGCAGAAGGGAGGGAGGACGTGGGTGCTGCCTGGGGATACCCTGGCCCTGGGAGCAGAGGGGGCATTGGCGGGAGGGTTGTGGAGAGATGGAGAGATTGATGAGCATTGCGGTGCTCCTGTGAAGGCTGCAGCAGGACCTGAAGGACATGTGCGGATGCTGGAGAAAACCCTCCTTGGCCGTGCTGTGCCCATCCGTCCAGCTCGATCCATCACCAGCTCTCACTGACGCTCTGCAGCTGGAGTGGGATGAGCCCCTGTGGTTTGCAGCCTCAGGCATCAATCTGAGCCATGGCATGGGGGGAATTGTTCCAGCAGCACAGGGAGTCGGAGGCAATTCATCTGACCTTTGTCCAAGGGCTTTGTCTGGGATCTCCTGGTGAGCCCCAGCAGAAGAGGGACTCTGGCACTCAACTGACTGATATGAGCTGCTTTTGCTTCACTGGAGATAAAAGCAAGAGCCCATAGTGGCTCAGCACCACCTCCTTCTGGTTCTTCACTCCACCAAAGGGCATAATGCTTCACATCCTGGGTGACCTGGGACCTCCTCTGGCTTGCCCCAAGCCCTGAGACAGGCAGTGGAGATTGTGAAGAGCTGGGCCAGTTCTTGCTGCATTGCCTTTATAAGCACATCTGTGAATCTTTATCCTCACAGCCAGCAGGACGAAAGCAAGGACGCAACTGCCAAGAAATACGGACCTCAAACCCCCTCTATCCATCCTCCCCAAAGCTGGTAATTCCTTAGAGATCCTGCTTTTTCTGCCATCGTCGTGTCCTCAGAGTTTAGGGTCCATGCCTGTGGGACAGCCTAGAGGGTCCACAGGGCATCTTCAAGCTAATAAAAGACTTCTTGCTCCTTCGAGCGTGCCTAGAAGCTAAAGCCCCAAGGTTGCAACATAGGCTGTGTTAATGTTGTGTTATGTCAGGGCGGCTTTTTTGGGTGTGCTGTTATGCTGCCACGCCAAGGAGCTGTTCTCTCTCCTATGTCTCGTCTCCATCAGCAGTTTTGTGCAGTGCAGCAGCCCCTCTCTCCAGAGAAACTCGCTCTGCTCTTCCTTCATCAGTGGTGTAAAGCTGCTCCTGAAAGGATGTACTCTGAGCATGAGCACACTGGGGAAACAGAAACCTTATTAGGGGTGAGGGATGAGGGAGTAATTATCTGCTCCTTGCCAGTGGCTGCAAGGAGCCGGGGTGACAAAGGAGGAAATCCATAAGACAGAGAAAAGGGCAAGGTGGGGCAGGGGGCACTGCTGGTGCTCTCAGCCCTGGGATGGTGAAGGCACCCTGGGGACGCAGCAGCCAAGAGGGCTGCAGTGACCGTGCTGCACCTTCTGGGTGAAACCATGGCCCTGCTGAAACCAGCTGGCAATTTTCCCTTGTTTCCAGTGAAACACGTTTTCGCCTAAGGCAATCTTGGCACTGCCGCTTGCAAGGTGTCCGGCTGGCAAAGGGGCTCCTTGTGGGATCTTGGCCCTCCAACACAGGTATCATTCAGGAGCAGGGCTCTAGGGAACAGAAAGTGGCCTGTGTATCAAGGCCCTCTTTCACAGCCATGGCGGTACTGGGAATTGCTGCTCTGATAGGGTTTATTGACAGGGTTTCGAGGGAAATCTCAGGAAATTGAGACATTGCAGCTGAGTCTGGGAAGGTGAATGTTCTCCTGGGGATTTCTCTAGCAGGGAGGCAATGGATCCAGGCAGTAGCAAGAAATGGTCAGGATTTTTAATTAATTTCTTTCTTTCCCTTTCATCCTTTTTTTGGATCTTGTTCAACAGGGATCTGAAACAAAAAGAGATTGATGAAGTGCTATAAGGAGCGAGAGCTGAGCAAATCTGCGCCGTAGCTTGGCTCAGGCGTGCAGCGTCTGCCGCGCGTGCGGAGGGGAGTCGGGGGGACCAGCGCTCGCACCTTGCCTGCTGCAGGTTTTGGCTTTCCATGGCCTCAAAGCTCAGAGACACAGGGCAAGCCTGGGAGACCTGGAGCAGCATGCTATGCTGACCCAGTGCCGTGCGGAGACAGCATTTCAGTGCCAAAAGTCAACTAGCGGCATTTTCCCATTCCTCGATTCTCAAACTGAAATGTCTGTAGCTGAGCTGCCTCATTTGTGCTACCTGGGGATTGAACTTGTGTGTGGACATGCTCAGCAGCCTCCTGTGAGCCTCTCCTCCCTCTTGCCATCTCCCCAGGGCCACCCAGCTTCCAGGGGACAGCAGCCACTGCCTCAGAAAAATCCAGGTGCTGGGTAAGAAGGCATGTGATACTGCCTTAGTTTCTGTGTCTGTTGTCATGCAGAGGTGCACGGCAGCTGTGGGGTTTGCAGTGCGAGCAGTGGGCGCTGCAGAACGCCTCTGTGGGCACAGTGGTGGGGTGCCGTGACGCCGAAGTGGCACAGTCCCACCCTGCACCCCTCTAATGCAGCAGCATTAAGTGACCCTGCCCTCCTTCCTCGCAGCTTCCCTGAGAAGTAACAAGCTCTCAAGTCAGTGGTTTTGAGCATGGACACGGCATCAGCTGCAACTCAGGGTAGCGTTGCGGGTAACCATGGGTGACTTTCCCAGGGTTGCCACAGAGCAGAGCAGAGATGGACCCATGGCTGTGCAAGCCTGTCCCCAGCCCCACAGCTGCTCCACCTGCCCTCCCTGTCTCAGAAATCAGGTCTCCTCTGCCCTTTTCCAGACATCTCCTTGAATAAGCAGCCTCTTGCTCTGCAGAGCAGCCTGTGCTCTTCCTCTTGCCAGGAGTATTTGATGGGCACTGTTTTATCCGCTTCCAAAAGGCATCAGACACCCGAGGCATGTTGTGGCAGGTACATTTATTTCCCTCCATCTGACAACTGTGGTCTGGTATTGCTGGGAGGCATCTGTTGAAGGATAACGATTAGTCTCATGGCATTTGCTGTCCTGGAAAAAAAGGTGTGAATTGTGAGAACAGTTTACTGACAGCCTCATGTATTTGTGTAATGGCAAAGCTTCAATACTCTGGTGTGGCACCAGCGTTGCTGCTAACCTGTTCCTCCGTCACGCTGATGGGAGCAAGGTCAGTTGTCACAGATGGTTAAAGGAAGCCCAGTTACAAAAGGTAGCTTTCTTCAGTGGTAGAACTGTGAGGAGAGGTTTCTAAAAGATGGGGTTTTTTTCAAGATGGCACTCTCCACTGTTTCCTTATTGCCCAGTATAGGCTCTGTGGAAAGACAGAGCCAAAAACGATAGCAATGCAAAAAAGAAGACAACAGTCCTTTTGCAGAAGAGGTATGATACCTAAGGAGGAATTCACTGGGTGGTGGTAGCAGGTTGGTGTTGCCTCCTGCGGTGTCTCTCCCCAGCGTGCAGCAGGCACTGAGCTGGCTCAGAAACTCCTCTTCCACAACAAGCTGCCCCTCTGTGCTGGCACAGCCTGAGGTCACAGCTCAAGCCCTTGTCCCCAGCCCTGTCCCACATTCCTGCTGGGCTTCAAATGCCCTAACAGGAGCATCTGGTTGCAGTAATACTTGTGACAGCGCCAGCCCCAGGGAGACAGCACGAGGACATCCACTGCATAAAGCTTAGCCCAAATCCTGAGTCTCCAGCAGGGCCTCTGGTAGGGAAGCAGCATGGTCAGTCCCGTGCCAGGGTACCAGCCTATATCGCTACCTGGCACAATGGACACGGGCAGGGCATGAGCAATCAGCCCAAAGACAGGGCCCAACAAATAGCCCAAGAAATCCTCTCCTCCCCAAAACCACTCCCTGCTCATTGTCTGCTTGGTATTTGCTGTGGAGACCAGGGGGTTGTTCTCATTTACCTTCCTTAATTATTTCAAATCACAGAGTTGCCAATAAGCTCAGCTGCATTCCTGTGGCTTGTGTGGATGGGCTGCTTTTTATTTGATTTGATTTCTTTTTAAACTGTAATGGTTTCTGAATTGGGAATGCTTGCACCAAGCACACACTCCCCTTTCCATGCTTGCCCAGGCTGCTGCTGGCAGGCGAGCCCCGCTCCTGCTCCCTAGCCATCAATGAAAGCGGCTGGGAGGCTTGGCAGGAGATGTACAAGCCCACAGTGGGGGGACAGGTGGGTGCCCAGTGGCCCTGTGGACCACGCACGCCCCATGACATGTGACTGGGGGTAAAACACCCACAGGTCTGCTCCACCCTGCAGCACCCCTGGGCTCCCCTACTTTGCTAGAATAGTCCTTTGGGGAAGCTGTTTGTCTAAATTTATTGACGTTTTTAGCAGCCAGGAGATGCTGAGATGAAGGTCTGTTGCCGCTCAGCAGGCTGATGCTCTGCTGTGAGTACTGGGACAAGGGAATGCACGCACCATCTCAGCTTCGCCGCCTCCAGGCTGCCCCCAGCGAGCCCCTCACCTTGGTGTCTGGGAGCTGAAGGCACTAGAAGCCTGGGAGAGGACAGCGTTTGCTCATGGGTGCCCTGAGCACAAGGGTGTGCTCAGCGCTGGGTGCAAGGAGCGTGTTCACGCCCGCGTGTGTTTGTGGCACCGTTCCTGCCTGCTCCACTCTGCACATGGCTGAGTGCGGGCGCAGCCCGAGCCTCGCTGGCCCCGGGTCCCTCGTGCCCAGACCCTGTGTTGACATCACCAGGGAGGGGGGAGGCAGGGATTGCCAAGAGCTGGTCCACTGAGGGCTTTTAAACAGAGGCCTCTGAATTATTGTTCAGCTGGAACAGGAAGCAAGAAGGGCTGGCAAAGCAGGGGTGTGATATGTGTGTGTCAGCACGCTGGACCAGCCTCAGCGGCGCAGCGCTGGTTGCGTGTGAGCCCAGAGACCCTGGGCTGTGCAGAAGGCACGGATAAGCCGTGACCAACCAGAGGGTGACGGCAGGACGTACACATACCACCGAAGTGATGCAACCTCAGCCAGGTCAGGATTGGTGTTTTTGTGCTCAGCATCACAAGTGGTGGCACCGGCGCTGCCAGGGGAGAGATTATCCATTGCACCGTGAGTGTGACAGCAGCCAGGTCTGCCTTGCACCGAGCCCCTGGAGCTAGCAGCAAAACAGAGTCTCGTGGCTGCAGGAGCAAGGCGCCAAGCCCAGGCTTATCAGCCAAACTCAAGCCAAGCCCTACTGGCAAGAGCATCTTGTGGTTGCACCACTTCGGAAAGCATGAGACCATATTTCTGCATGATGCTGGACTCTAGAGCAGCATCCCTGCCCCGTGCCCCATTTACGTGGTGCAGGGGTCTCCTTAGCCCAGCCCAGGCTTGTCACGCAGCCGTTGCTTTTGGTTGCAGCCAGCTACTCGTAGACACCTGGTTATTTGCACGGGAGTTCGTCAGCTGCAGAAGTGCTTATCGGACTCTTTATCGGACCCTTTTCTCTGCAGCCCAGGCAGCCCATTTGTTGTGCAGCATCTCACTGAGCAGCTGCACAAGCCCAAAGGCTTCAGGAAGAGCAGTGCACAAGACAGAACTGAAATGCCTGTGGTATCTCTGTAGGATATAAAGAAATCAGCCGCCGAGCTAAGGAAGGTCAGATGCAGAAGTCCTTATCTCCCTTCCTGCAAATAAGGATCATGAGTAAAGCACTCAAACATCATAAGCATCATGAGAGGGAGTTAAAAAAACATGAGCTGATGTTGTTGTCTATAAATAAATAACATGTTCTGGGATTTCATGCTCAGCCTTACGGTTTCATGCCTGTAGAGTTTTGTAATTTTGGCGGGTTTTTTTTTTTCTGCATTGAGAAAGGATAGAAACATATTTTTCTATTTTCTTTTTTTAACATAATTGACAATTTTCCACAATCATTGGATTCCAGTAACTGAAGCTTTAACACCCCCCTCCACTTTCTCTTCCTCCCCCAAGAAGCTTCTTGAGCCTAGTGATAAAATCCAGGCTTCAGCCAACATTGGGTGGGGTATTTACGAAGAAGGTGTTGTTGACGTTTCATGAGGCCACATGTTAATTGCTTTCTATCTCTCTCTAAAAGTTCCTTTGGTTCCCAATAGGTTTGGATTTAGTAGTAAACATTTAAGCGGCATTACTTTATAGGACTTCATATACTGAGTTTTGCTGCAGAGGTGGCAGTGTTTCCAGCCATGTAGGGGCTGATCTCTGCCAAGAGCATATGTGCTTCCAGTGGTGAAATGCTCTTTGGAACTTCTTTGGGCAAAATACATCTTAGTATTTCTAGAAAAACAACTGCTTATGTATGATCTTACTGAAGGCACGAGTAAAAAAGAGGATCAGCTGTGAGACAGTAGCAGGTAGCCCCAAGCTCCGTTGGAAAGCACAGGGAGAACATGGGAAAACATCGTGGGAAAAGTTTATTGCTAAACAAAACACCTCCAGGTTATGAAGGAGACTCTGCCAGATCGTAGCTACCATATGGCATTCCAGGTTGTCTGACATGGTTTCATGCACTGAGTGTATGTCTGGGATCTTTTGTTTCCAGCTTTGACTTTGCCTTTGAGATCCTCTGCCTTGGGCAAAATGCTCAGAACCACTCTTTGGCCTCGTTTTGTTTTGTGTTGTTTTTACACATTATCAAGGTTGGCATAATCAGGTGCAGCTCCATCATCGTTGGTGGGGATGCTGCCTGTTTGGTCCTTGGCCCAAAGCGCTGTACGTAGATGTACGTATGGCAGGAGGATCTGCCCGTAGCGTTGCAGAGCCGGACTCCAGCCTGCCACGTGCTCTGTGTAGCTCCCTCCCTCAGTCGGGCTCGCTTCGGTTTTCCCCTTATTTGCCATGCAGACATCCCCATCCCTCCCATGTGGTAGCGGTCCCTCGCCTCCCGCCAGCTGCCCTCTTCATGCCCTGTTGGGTCCCTGGCTGGTCCCATCCCTGCCCGCAGCTCCTCGCCTGCATCTGCCGGGGGTTTCTCTTAGATGCAGCAAGCAAGATCCGCCTGTTAATGCTGGGTTTACACTAAGCTACTGGTCTTTGCACTCTCTTCTCTTAATTGTCTGCTTCCGGGAATAAAAGAAAAAATAAGCCCCAGCACTCTGCGCAGTGCCATTAACTGGCCGTAAAAGTGTTTTGCCGCAGAGCGGCTGGGTGGTCAAGTGGTTTGAGAACAAGATTGGAAACCATCATCTCCCGAATTTCCAAACTGTTCATGTCACTGAGCCTCTCCGGGGCACGATGCTTCACCCCATATGTCTCTGTTTACCGTCGATAAAACAGAACTATTAATACTGCTGTGCTTCAGGGTGATCTTTTGGACCGTAATTAATGTTAAAACCTTCTGAGATCACTCGCTGGAAGGAGCTAGAGAGGTGCAGAGGGCTGCGTACTGCCGGGGCTGCCAGCTTCCACCAGAGCTGAATTTATTGGTGCTGATTTCAAAACATCTCATTCAGAGTGAGTTGAAATGAAAAACTTTTCTCTAAGGTTTTCAAAAGAGGACTGGTTTCAGGTGAGGTAAAGCAATTATTTTCTTTCTCAAAAAAATAATTTTTGACTAGATCAAAATCACTTCGATTCTGATGTTTGTCCATTTACATTTTGGGTCTTTTTTTCTTATATCATCTGCAAAAAATGGTGAAATGAAGGGCTTGTTTGTTGATACATATTTTTTAACCCAGGCCTGACCAGTACAGACGCTCTTGCTCTTGGCAGATGAGTGACTTTGTTTCTGTGTGTGCTGGGCAGAGGGGAAAAGTTCAGTCAAAGGGCTGACGCAGGTCTTTAACATCACCCAAAGGGATGGATGTGCTTTACCACCCTGCCAAGCAGAGATGCTTCCTCCTGACCCCGCTGGCGATGGAATAGGGGATGTGGGCACTAATTGCCGAATATTACACTTGTATTTTGATAAAAGTCTGCCGTTTTCCAAGGAAAGTGCTCTGGCACTGATTGCCTCAGAGCTAATGGAGCCTTACTGACTGAGCCACTATAGGCAGAGCAGAGGTTACACATTAGCTGTGCTCACCCATTTAAAAAAGAAAACAAAACAACACAGCCACTGTGGCTAAGCAAGTGACCCCAGGGTGGGGATGGGGATCAGCTTGCAGCAGTAACCTGCTTGTGAAGCCCTTTTACTGCTTCTTGTGCTTATGCTGATGAGGAAGACGAGCGTTGCCCCAGGCTGAGCACCTGGATGGGCAGCAGGACTCCTGGGGTGAGAGTTCCTCATTTCACTGGGTCTGAGATGTCCCCCCCCCAACACTGGGTGCCCCTATTGCTGTTGCATCCTGGACCTGGAAAGAGGAGGATTCATGCCGCCAAGCTGCCGAGGCACGTACCTTACCCGCTCACAGCAGGAGACTCCTTACTCACCTTGAACCCCTTGCCTAGTGAAGGGAGGAGGAGGGACGGCAGCACCCCCAGGTTGGGATGCAAAGCCCTGAAGTTAGACTCCTGCCCTGAATTCGATATTACCCTATTGCTCTGTTGCTGTCCCTTAATTATAGCGGGAGAACAGCCTGTGTGTGGTACTTGTGAAGTTGCACAGTGCGGACGTCCTTCCTGAGATGCTCCCACTCTGAGCAGCGTTCCTTGTAAATTAAGGAAAATGATGTCATGCCAAAAAGTTAAATAGCATCTCCTTTGGTGAGCTCAGCGTGCACGTCCCCTGCATGCCCCAGCTTTGTGAAAATGGGAGTTGTCCCTACACACAAGTGGGTTCCTTGGCATCCTTTCAGACAGCAAGTATTGTTAAGGAGCTAATGCTAATTGCTTGGAGAGAATATGTCCTGTGCTGGGAATTGCTACTGTGCAAATGTCAGCTCTTATCAGCCATGTGTGGGGTGCGCAGGGCCAGCAGGGAGGAGAGAGGGGGGCTGGCAGTGCTCCTGTGTGGGGTGAGGAAATTGCTTCTGTCTCCATTAAGATGCTAAGGAGTTAGGACCATTCCTTATGTAAACATACCTCAGGGTCCCAATCCCATTTAAGCTTCAGCTGCTTTTATGATACTCTTTGCATTCACTTGCAAAAGCTTCTTGGCTTTACCTTAGGACAAGGAGTGGGGCTGTGTTATTTCTTGGGAGCTGGGTACCCCGCCACCAGGCACCTCAGACCTCCAAGGGGTTCAAACCAGCTCCTGCACTCTGTCAAAGCCAGCTCGAGTTTCCATGCCTGGCTCGAAGTGAATAAGTATGAACCGATGCCTTTTGGGAGAGTGGACAGAAGATTGTCACCCCTGCTGCGAAGAATCATTCTCATTTTGGAGCTTTGATATTCTGACCAGGACTCTGAGCTCAGCATCCTGGGACGTCCCGTGCAGCCACAGCCTGTTTATTCAATGCTTCACCCAGCACAAAAGCCATATTTTACTGTCAGATGCTCTCCATTAGCTTGAAGTGGGAAATTATCTTTCCCACCCTTTTACCAACCCCACCCTGGTGAGGAAATGAAGGAGAAAACAACCTCAAGGGCCGTTCACAGGATGTGTACGAGTTGTCGCTTGTCAGCACAGAGCCCACTTACAGCAGGAATTGCTGCTCCGCTCTCAGGAGGGCCGGAGAGGAGCCCAGCCTGCAAACGCCAGAACGTTATGATGTTTGCATCGGTGCATCCTTTCGCAGTCACGCGGCTGCAGGGTGCAGCCCCACAGGGCTCCCAGGGACATCAGGGAGAGGAAACGGTGCTCCTTTCCCTGGGTGCTCTCCTGGTCTAAGCCCGAAATCGTCTCACATCTCCTTGAGATGCCAAAACTGACGGATAGGAGCCTGGACCACGTTTTTCCTTTCTGTTGTGAAGGCTGGTTCCCATAACAACCTGGTGGTGTGGGCCTGAGGGATAAAGACATTATTTTCCCTTTCCTTCCTGCCTTCCAGATTTACCCTCTATGCGGTGGATACGCGGGGGAGACACTCAGAGCTGAGCACGGTCACCCTGAGGACAGCCTGCCCACTGGTAGACGACAGCAAGGCAGAAGGTCAGTGTTCAGGCACCTCGTTTTCCATGAGAGAAGACACTTGCTGCTAATTTTGCTTTTCCTCTGTACATTGTACTCCTGCAAGCTCCTCCAGCCCCTCCTCTCCCCGTGAGAAGGCTCCTGTGAATTCGCCCACGAGCACAAGGACTTTAATCTGGGGAGAGGTGACAAACTGCAAGGGTGTCCAGTAGCAAGGTCCCCTCAGCTGGGGAGCTGGTGGCTCCCGTGGTCCTGTGCCATGCAGCGCCACGGCATCCTTCCTTGTGCGCGGCCGTGGGAGCCGATAACGTGCTTTTGACACACATTCCTTGGAAAAAGAGCAACCTGTTCTTGCAGAAGCGAGAGAGGCCGCCCTCGCTGTGTCAGGGCAGTGAGCAGTGCAGGACACTGTCAGCTCAGGAGTTTAAAAGGATGCTGGTGGCAGCTGGTTTGGTTCTGAAACAGAAACATCGATGAAAGGCCAGCCACTTTTGTGCATTTACATTTTCCAGTTTTGAAGCCAATAGCATTTGTTCTTACGCCCAGAGTGCATGGCTGCTTTCAAATTTAAAAAGATTCCTCTAAAGTGAGTTACCTGTTTTCTTTCTTCCTTGCTTTCTATTTTGAAAAGCACACAAAAGAAAGTTTTGATTAATGCTTTTTTCCATGTTATTGCTAAGCACTCCCAGGAAAACTGAGGAAATGGGAGACAAAAGAAAAGGAAGTGGGGTTTTGTACATTTTTCATTTCCAAAAAAAGATTCTTTTCTACAGCAGAGAATGCACCCTCTTGTTTAATACATCTGAGCTGCTGTAGTGGGTACCCACAATGATGATGTGCGCTATTTCTGGCTCAAGTACCGTCTTGCGATCAACAGTGTCATATTCTTCCTATCCTTTAGCATCTCAGCCATGCAATTGCTTTTGTTTTGGTGAATTAGGGAAGAGCTTGCCTGCCCTACCTGGGAGGATAAGGCTGTGTCTGCCTGTGCTGGCAGCCTTCCTTCTCTCCTTCTCCTGTTCCTTCATGGAGTACTTCTGGAGTGTTAGGGGCTGCTCTGCTCATGCAAGGCACCCACTGCAGGATTAGCCTGAGGAATTGCTAAATGCTCCCCAAGTTACTAAACCCTGCTGCAGGCAGCCCCAAGGGACTGGCAGCCATCCCAGATGCCCGCCCCTCCTGCCAGCCCTGCCAAGGGCTTCGCTCCTCCTCCTCCTGTGTTAGCACCTTCTGGCTGTTCGTTAATCCCGTCCCCCTGATCCTTTCCAGAGATAGCTGACAAAATCTACAACCTCTACAACGGCTACACCAGTGGGAAGGAGCAGCAGACGGCCTATAACACACTGATGGAGGTCTCCGCTTCCATGCTCTTCCGAGTCCAGCACCACTACAACTCCCACTACGAGAAGTTTGGAGACTTTGTGTGGCGCAGTGAGGACGAGCTGGGGCCCAGGTACCTGTCCCTTCCCTGTGTCCTCCCCTGCCCTGCTCCCTGGAGCACCCTTCTGCTTGGCCACTGTGGAAGTGAACCTCATGCCTTCTCCTCGTAGCTGAGGGAAGTTCCCTTCTGGTGTCCCCCAAGTTGTCTTGCCATCCCCTGGGACTGCCAGGTCCCAGTCGGTCTTTGGATAAATGTTACGGGACATCTAGCAGTTGGGTGGTCTTTGCACGGATGCTTGTGGGACATGTAGCAACCAGCCTGATCCAGGCGGGTGATACTGCAGATGAGGTGAGTGTGTTGGAAAATCAGGGGGGTGATGGGCAAAGGGTGTAAATTAGGCCTGGGACATAGTGAAGGATGCCAGCGAGTGCACAGCATCTCATCTGTTATCTATATACAGCTTTATACTAGAAATATTTTCTCTTTACTATACATTTGATACTCTGAGTATGTTGTTCCCGGGAGTATGTTGTTCCCGGGAGTATAAAGAGCAACCTTTCCAGAGGGGCTGCATCTGCAAACCCCCAGCGTACAGTGAAAGGGGTAGTAAGACTCTAAGAGATCACAGCTCAGAAATAACAGGTCCACGGACTGCATTTCATCCACGATGCTGGCAGTGTCCTCGCAGTATCCCAGCAAAGGCCAGATATGCCACCCAGCCCCTTGGGAAACACTCAGCAAGAAATGCTCAGAAGTAGCCCTATCCCTCTGGACATCTTCAGATCTCCTGTAGGATTCAATACTGCTTTGAAGCTTTTAGAGACATGGTTCATCCAGCATCCTCATCTGACATGTTCTCTGAGAGGCTGAAGCAGAGGAAGGTGCAGGAACAGGGTCTTGCAGTCCATGAATAATTGGAAAAGATTTTCCTTCTCTCCCCACTGCTTTTATCTTGCTTGTTGGACACGGCTCAGGATCTGTCCTTAATACCAGGATGACAGCTCCTCACAACATTTTAGACCCCTCCTGGACATAAATCCAAGATGGCCTGGGGCTTGCCCTCCTCCAGAGATGACCTTCATCATAGTTTCTTTGGTAGTTCATTAGCCTCTGGCATGAAGCCACTCATCCTTCCCACTGCCTTCCTCCTTCTTTGATAGTGCTGCTGCTATGTTTGTCTTACAGTTGCTCCTCTCTCTATAAATCCCTGGCAACCATCAGCTTCTTCTTACATGTCCTTATTTCCTCCGTTACGTGAGACCCAACACACTTACTGAAGGATGCTAGCTAGCCTGATACCCACATCAAGCCATGAGATTTGCAAGGTGACATTTAAATTGCCCGTATTGCCTGACTCTATGCCAAGCTACCTCTGGAGTCAGTGGTCGATTCGGCCGCTGTTTGTCTTCCTCACCGAGCCAGATGAGCTCCTAACAGTGCTCGCATGCCCGTTCTGTACTTGAGAAATATGTGACTTGCAGCCAAGGAGAAGCATCTATAAATGCCGCGGCAGCCGGTGCCAGGCTCTTGACAAGAGCGAAGCTCTGCCATCCCGCCTTGCTTCTCGGGGAGCTTGGACAGAAACAGAGGCTCTGACGTAGCGGGAGGCAAGTGAGGCTTTGCCAAGGGAGGCCATCTCGTAACACGATTTTAATTGACGGGCTGTTCTCCTTCCCAGGGGGACATTCATTTTCGTACCTTGAAATGTTTATCAGATGAGCCTCAGCTTCACAGTAAATGTTCGGTCATAAAGCTGAGCAACAAGAGGGAAGTTGATTGCCTCCGTGTAATAAATACATCACACTGGAGTCCTCGTGAGCCCAGTTTCCATGAAAGCCACAGGTTACTGCAAACAGCTGCTTGCGAGAAGACACACTGACAGCCAGATGTCCCAACCAGACGGTTTGCATTAAGGAGACATTAAAAACTTAGCTCATAGGTGGCCCTAAACCAGGACTTTCTGTGGTCAGCAGCATCTTGGCACCTGGCTTGCCTCATCCTGCTAGTCTCCTTTAGCAGCAACCACCCCTTTCCTGCTCCCCCCATTCCTCTTACAGACACCAAGCGAATCTCACAGAGTTAATTTGTTCCAACAAAACAGAAGAATCTGTCTAAAGCAGTGAAGGTTTAATGCTACTGTGCATTCAGACCTTCGGATCTGTGCAGCCAGAGCACTTCCTGACACAGTGACAGAGAGATTTCTCTATTATTTTCTCTTACTGTATTTTTCGGGACAATTCTTTGGACCGCTGCAAACAGGGCCTGGCTTTTAGGAGGAGGCGGGACAAATAATTAAGTTAAATCTCCCTTCCACGCCCCTACTTGTGGCTACCAGCAGCAACGGGGTCAGGATGTGGCGCCAGCCCGGGGCTCGCAGCCTCTCCTTTGCTCTAGCAAGTCGCCCAGGCAGGCAGCTGGGACAGCCGCAGGAGACAAAGTGCATCTCCATAGCAGCTGCCTTCTGGTACCGAGGGGGAATGCAATGTACTGATGGGAGGCTGCGATAAGAGACCATCAAGTCCCGGACTCATTGTCCTCCCAGATGAGGGTCTGATAGACCCAGGTCAGTTCTCAGTAGAGTAGAAAAATCTGAACTTATGACAAAATCACCCCGTATGGGAACACAGCAGCCAGGCAGCCACCCTCTCCCCACAGCAGTCGCAGGACATTCATCCTTCCCTCCAGCCCAGGTATAATTTCTTTGCTTCTTCATGCTGGTTCATTCTCCTTTAGTACCCTCCTCCTAGGTTAGACAGGGCAGGGTTTTGCTTGTCTGGATATGTTTTCATCCTGCACCAGCCATGAAGATGAGTGATGGCTGTCCCCTGTGCAGCTGGGGGACAAACGTCCTTGCAGGAGCACACCCAGGGCTCGGCAAAGCAGGAGGTAGTGTGTCTCCTGCTCTTGGGCACGTTCTTGCAGAGCTGGGGCTGGAAACCAGGGACCTTGGTGCCCTGTCCCCTGTGCAATCACTGCACAGCACTCCTTTACGCTGGGGCTGCTGGTTCATGCACGAGCCCTTGGAAAAATCCCTGGCAGCAGACACCCACCCCCCACCTCTTTCTTCTCCCCCACCGTGCCATGAGGTACCGCAGAGGGAAGCAGCCATGTAGAGCCATCACTATTTTTAAATCCCCCTCTTCATCATTTATGACTGTGGCTGTGACCTCCGAAATCCGTCACATAAGTGGAGACCAGAATCAGTCCCTGGCTGGCGCCGACTTAAAACAACTGTCCCTGCGGCAGGCACATGGCAGGTGGGAGGGCACCGCTGGCCCGCACCAACATGGGGGCACCCCCCATCCGGGCTGTGGGGTGGGGGGAAAGGGGGTTGCTTCATCCCTTTGGGTGCTGAGAGCTCAGGGTCCAGCCACAGGCAGCCACTAGTGTGACTCCCCCTTTGCTCACTCCCCTGCCGTCCTCTCCGGATTCCTGCCCTTTAATAAGGCAATAAATTACCGTTTCTGGCAGGGATGAGGTTGGGCAGCATTTAGGAAGATTTCATTTCCAGTATTTGAAAAGGTGGTCGTTCTGACCCGACAGCCCTCCGCAGGGAGCACTTGGGTAATACCCAGCGCTTGATTTATGGTGTTAAATTGGCAGCCCAAGAACTGCTCCTGTAATTTATTACCCAGCCTTCACCAGAAAGCCTCTCTCTCTTTCTCACGCCTCCCCTTGCCCGTTCTGTCTCTCTTTCTCCTTATTTTTATTAAGAGGGAACAGCTGACAGCCGAAAGCTAAATCTAACATTTACACATGACTTCATTACCCCACTAAAATAAATGACTCAAAGCGGTGAAACCCATCAAAATTGGGGCTTTGGCACTGGATGCCAAAAGTGAGGGCCCTGATTCCCTCCCTCCCCATCACCCTGTCTCCTCCTTGACCACGGCGCTGTGTGTTTTCAGCATCCTCTTAGCGCCAACCCATCGTGTGCTGCATCCCACCCTTAAACATTGATACTTCCCTGGGGCTGACTGCATCAGGCACCTGCAGATGCAGCAGGTGTGTGGAGACCAGCTCCTCAAGGAGCACGGCACATGAGACATCAGCAAGTCTGGATGGGTTTACTTCTGGTCTTCTGGCCACCTTGAGCTGCTCCTCACACATAGGAATGTTTGCCTCAGTAAGAGACCTGAGTATGTATCAGGAAGCGAGGACAACATGGTGATTTTTAGCAAGATCCAGGAGATCATGGAAGTATGGTGGAGCAAGGAATGAAAATGGGAAGGTGGAGAGGGCCAAGGGAAATGGAGGCAAAGGAATGAGCAGGTAGTACAGAGAAGTGAGAGGTGGGTAAAGAAAGCTATGGAGAGGAGGAGAAAGGTGAAGTGGTGATAAGGGAGAAGAGGAAGAGAAGAGCTTGGCCAGCAGGCATGTGTGGGTGCATGCTGGGATTCCACCCCTTGTCTAGGTTTGGGCCAAGCTGTGGTTACCCACAGCTGGGTTTTGCCTCGAGGGCTGATCATGGCCACTCATTGTCACTCCCCTCTTGCTATGGCTGGGAAAGTCCTTGTGGTGAGCTGGAGTGGAAACCAATCTGAGGGAAACTCAGATTGCTTGGTTGGCCTTTGGATGGATGACTTCCTTGTGTTGGCCCCATGGACACCTGCACCAGCACAAGCAAACGGGCAGGGACAAGCTGGGGAAGCGGCAATGCTCCCATTGTCTGTGGAGATGATTTATGATAAAAAAGGGTGACCATGCAGCTATGGCCTTAGAGAGATGATAGTTATCCTTTTTGAGGAGGAGGGTATTCTGGCTAAATGGTCCCCTCCCGAGCACTGGCAGCTCACAGGAGTCCATCCTATGAGCTGACTGTGGGCCCTGTGCTTGCTCAGCCTTCCCTGAAAAAGGAGAATCAGCGCAGATGTTAAGAAACAATATCTCAGCGTTAGGGTGGGTGAGCAAGGAAGGGTTGCCAACTCTTGTCTCTAAGAACAGGTTAGACAGATATTCATCAGGGCAGGTTGATCCCAGCAAGTAAATGGCACAGATGATGCCTTTTGGTCCCTTCCAGCACTAGTGACTGTGATTTGCTGAAGTTTCTTAACTGTAGTGACAGTCACTGCAGACTTTGATTTGCTGCTGAGCTTAAATCAATCAGTCTTTACTGAGAGCATCTAATGCCATCATAGAATTTCATAACTTCTTAGCAGTAGGCGTCCAGCAGTGAAGGACCTGTTCTTGGCAGAGTGTCAGGTCTTGACACGCAGTGGGAGCACCAGATGCTGGGGAAGGTCAGGCGGCTGCTATGGAGAGCAGCATGAGTAGAGGTATTCTGTCAGAGCCGGGCACAGCTCAGCCCATGACATCATTATTATATATGTGAGTATATAGCTAACGAGGCTCAAATTGCCTAGTCAGGCTTGTCTATAAAATTAAATCGATAGATGGATACCATGAAATATTGTCCAGAAAGCGCCAGCTCCCCTGGAAAGCTGACCCTGAGCCCGTCATCCCTGGGGAGGAGCGGGGAAGTTTTCCTCTGCAGCCCTGGAGGAGCAGTGGTTTCCTACAGCCTTTCATCCAGTCTTCCCGCTCCAAAGGGAGACGTCTGTAGCTGGCTGGGGATCCCAGGATGCCCTTTTGCCTCCTGCCACTGTCTCTGCCCTCTGCGCTGGCGCTGGGGCGACTCTGGCCAGCCCTTCCCCGGCATCCCATCCCTGGGTGCCTGTGGGTGTGTGACCGCATCGGGCTCCCAGCGCTCCCCCCAGCTGGGAGCTCACAGCCCCGGCTGAAACACCGCTCAGCTTTCATAATCAGATAATCCCCATGTTTATGCCTTGCTGACTGACAGCGCTGCCCCTGACATATCATTATCGGGAATTTACATTCCTGCAGGAACTGTGAAATCCCCTAGCCCTGAATCCAGAGCTTTCCTGTGGCACCAGAGGGAGAGGAAATAATCTGTGATCTTGAGACTTTCAGACCACTGAAGTAAACCCTCTTCTCCTCCCTTTGTTTGATTTAGCACTTTACAGACTCCCACAAGGGGATTATTGGTTTCTTATGGGTTTATTTTGTTTTGTCTTAATGTGTTGTGCTTTTATTCTCGCTCTTCTAGTGTCAGTCCTTTTGGGCCATTTGCCTCCTGGAGACTTGGGAAAACAGGAAAGGGAGGACTGGGCTCATGAGTCGGGAGCAGTAAGATGCTGGGGGTCTCACCAGGTTGCTCAGGGTATACATGCCCCAGCGCCTGCCAGGAGCACATGGTGGTGGGGGTGACCTTCTAGCTGGGGGCAGACAGTGTCCCCAGGGCACCCAAGCAGCTCTGATGGGTCAGACCAGAGGTCTCTCCAGCCCCATTGACCTGGTGCTGTGAAATAGTAGATATACCCAGAACTTTGGGGCAAAACAGAGCTTCTGTCCATCTGAAACAGGAAAGGCATGGTCTTAGGCAATAGGTCTTGTCCGTTCCTTGTCGCAAGACAGAGCCTGTGGTGGAACAACGGAGTCCTGGCTCACGGTCTCCTCTTTGCATTGCCCTCCCTGCTCTGTCCCTATCTCTGTCCCCTCCAGGAAGGCACACCTGATCCTGAGGAGGCTGGAGAAGGTCAGCAGTCACTGCTCGACCCTGCTACGCAGTGCCTACATCCAGAGCCGCACCGAGACCATGCCCTACTTGTTCTGCCGCAGCGAAGAAGTCCGGCCGCCCGGCATGGTCTGGTACAGCATCCTAAAGGACACCAAAGTAACGTGCGAGGAGAAGATGGTCTCCATGCTGCGCAACACGTACGGGGAGTCCAAGGGGCGGTGAGGGAAGGTGTGGGCCTGGAGCTGTGGGAGGCAAAGGGACTCCGAGGAGTCGAGGACTCGTGATGCGCTGAGTGGCTGGTGGGGTTCGGGGTCGGGTGGTGTTCGGAGGGGATGGAGGGGGACAGCGAGGCCAAACAGGACTTTCTGATGCAGATGGCAGAGAAACAAGAAATCAGCAAGTTGGACTTTAATTTCTTTTCCTTTTTATTTTTAATTTTTCAAGAAGAAAAACAAAAGAAAAGAAATTACCTAATTTGACTCAGCATAAAAGCCTCTCCTTTTTAATCTTTTCTTACTGAATTTCCTGGACTACACGCTCCAAAACCCTGGGAGGAGGAGATACCCGCTCGAGGCCAGGGCCAAGCAGAGGGGAGCTGCTGGGCACAGGGCGAAGTCCTCCCTGCCTGCCCCGCCTGCCCCGCCGCCGGGCAGGAGCTGTGGGGCGAGGGGCCCCGGTACCGTGGCGGCCGAGGACGCCAGGAGGAGGTGGCGCGGGTGGCCGGCGACATCGCGCTGCCAGCGAAGGTCACGGGGGGAAGCCAGGCAGGTGCCGGGATGCTGCAGGCAAGCTGGGCTTTTGTGCCACTCCGAGCCAATGGACCGGCTCCGTGCGCAGCCTTCATTCGCAAGGCTCCCGGCGGCTTGTTCTGTGCATTAAAGATTCATATTAAGTCCATCTCTGCTGCCTCCTTGATGTTTCTTCCTGACACCGTCTCGCCACCGCTGGGGCGTTCGTAGGGTTTCAGGACCGGAGAGGACGGCACCGACAGCTGTCCCATGCTGGGACGTGGCTGAGATGAGGGGCCGTATCTGGAACCAGCGCCGACCCCGAGAGCTGGACACGCAGCGAGGAGGGGAAAGTGCAGCCTCTTTGCGTAGGGTCCTCTCCTTCCCCACCACCCAGCTTGGCCACCGGCCTCGGTGGGAGCTGGAGGCGTGTGGGAAAGCCCCAGAAGAAGCCAGGGGCTAAAAAGACATGGAGAATCTGGTTTCTTTTACTGTCAGATGTGGGTCAGGCTGGCCTGGGATCCCTGTGGGTTTTTTAGCCTGGTAGCCAAACCAAAGAGTGTGGGAGGGTGAGAGGGGGGGAAAAACAAAAAACCCAAAAATCAGATCAGCTCAAAGCTATAGCTTTTTCTTTTTAAAGCAAAACAACAAACCTGGAGGGGGAAAGGGTTGAATGTGGGTTGAATGAATCAGTTTAGTCAGCCCAAAGCAAATAGTTTTGTTTAGTTTTTCAGGTTACTTAACCCTTTAACGTAAAAACAAACAAGCAGGAGCTGAGTTTCAAAATGAAAATGTTTTGAAACCAAACAAAGGTGCAGGATTTGATGTGGCGGAAGTTCAGCCAGAGACCTTTTTCTTCCTGAGCAAAACTTATTTGCCTGATTTGCACCCAGTCAAAAATTCTCATCGTTTGTCCCAAACTGCTCTTTTTTTTTTCCCCTCTCTTCGGTTATGTCTCTTCATTTGTCTTGAGCCATGTTGATGTTGCACATTGGGAAGGCCTCCAGTACCTGGTCAAAGTCCCGCTGGAGTTCCCAGAAAACTTTGCCTTGCTGTAGCAGCCTGTGGAGCAAGCGCCAAAGTGTTGCAGGTTGCCTGAGGTCTTAATTCTTAAGCTAAATCCCTTTTTTCTGACAGAGAGGGAGAAGACAGAGTCACTGAGGGATCTGGGCTATGGCCACTGAGTCACTGAGGCTTGTAGAGCACCGAGCACAAGGGTCACGGAGGAAACACAGCGCCACGTATGTTAGAACCTCTCCCAGCCCTCAGCACTGCTGCTGCCCATTACCCATCCGTTTGCCCTTTGGGGGTGGCTGGTGGTCATGGAGTTTGGTGGTGGGGACGAAGGGAGATCACTGTGACTTGCTGCAGACGAACACAGACTCTGCATTTGCCTGGCCAGAGCTCCCGAGCCCCAGGGCAGCTCTCAGCACCCATCCAGCATCCCGGGCACCAGGCAGGCCTGAAGCAGGTCTGTGAGCCGCAGAGAGGCCGGAGCTCACAGATCTTGCACCTCCCGAAATGGGAGACACCGGTGTGGGCGGAGGTGAGGCAATATTTGTTCAGCTTGGCTATTGTGTAAAAAAACCAAAACATAGCAAAACCCTTGAAGTGCAAATGAGCAGGTGTCCCGGCCAGTGCCCGGACTGGCGTTTCTGGCACTGCGGTGTTATACCAAGCTGCTCATTTCATGCGCTGCCGTGACACGGTATATGCACTGCTGGGCAGGGGGAAAACGCCTAAAACTCTCTTCGGAGCCACTGATACAGATAACTGGGTCTGATCCTGCCCTCCGGACAGCTGCAGAGCGGGCGGTGGCCCCATCGCCCTGCAGGACGGGTGCCCCCGGGCGCTCAGCAGGACACGGCACTCGCCGAGACTGCCAGGGCCAGCAGCGACCGCGCAGAGCCCGGCCGGTGCCTGCCCGACGGCGCGTCGCTGCTAGCGCTGGGTGCACCTCCAGGTGCTTTGAAGCCATCTTGTTTTCTCAAGGCTCTGGCCCGCAGCTGCGCTTTTCCCTGTATTTTACAAACATGGTGTTTTATTTTGTTTTCGTTTGTTTTTGCTCGGAGGTGATTCATTTCTCTTGAAAGCGCCGTGCAGTGTGCGGTGCGATGGGGAACAGCCCTGCAGTTTCACTGCAGGCGAGAGCCGGTGTTGACCAACCTAATGGAGAAATTGCTTGTGTTTTCTGTAAGGCGGCTGGCGGGACTGGAGGCAGTCGTGTGTGACGGGGGCTAATGCTACTCGTGGGATTCCTGACCATCATGAGTGTGGTGGTAGGCATTAGGAACAGGAGATGCCAGCCAAAATCCAGGGCAGCTGGCTGGATGCCCTTCAGCATGTTCTGCTCCACTCTGATACAGTGAGCTCCCACACAATGGTATTTTTTTTGCACCTGGGGTACTCATCCCAGCAGCCTCCCTCGGCAGAGCTCAGAGGGGAAGGGGCAAAGCCCACAGCGCGGGGCCGTTTTGCTGCAGCGACGGGAAGGAAACCTTCAACTCTGGTAGCCCTAACTTCTGCTGGGAACAAAACAGGAGCAGCACAAGGACAGGCTGGCTGTTCCCCTGGCTCCATGCTGCAGCTGTGTCTGCTGCGAAGACCAGGGGCCTAATTCTTGCTGCTTACCTTGGAAGGCTGCTGAAGAACTTCACTTCGCATCCTTGGTGAGGCTGGCTGTTGAGTACGGGTATGTATACAGAGCCAGTTGTGTGTAAGCCTGTGCTAATATGTACACAGCAGGTAGAAGAGTCTAGACTCCAGGGCAGGAAGGCTGCGGAGTTTGACGGCTATTAACCTGTCGAGAAGCGCACCTAGCTCCTAGATCAAAGCCAGAAGAGCCTCTGGCTGGTGATGCTACCCAGCGTGGCGTACCCAAGCCAAACAAAACCGAGGAATTCATCGAGGTTACACATCCTCCAGCACGCAGCTGAAAGGAAGGGTCTGTATTTTCTCCCTGGAAACTTTGGAGAATGTTACCCTCTGGCTTTCAAGATAAACAGTTGTAGTCACAGCCCAGCTATTCTGGCAGATGGACCTGTGCCCCATAGCGTGTGTGTATACACACACACGCACACACTCCCCTGTTCCTCTGGCTCCCTTAGGGAAAAGGGATCTTTGCTCCAAAGCAAGCTGCCCAGGAGCAGGTTCCTCTTGCCAACCATACCCCCACTTTGCTGTGCCACCAGCCGGGCTTTGGCAGGCCGGGGCCAGCGCTGCCCTGGGTGGGGAGAAGACCAAGGGGTGGATGAAACATGAAAAGTGAGTGGCGAGAGGGGCAAAAACGCTCCATCACCCAGGTTTAATAGATAAACTACCCACATCCATTTGTAAAGCTGAAATTATTTGCCTGATGGCATGAAGCAGGGAAGGGTAACGTGGCATCAGTGGCTGCTGGATGGAGACACCAGCTTTAGGATGAGTTCAGGTCAAAAGGAGCCATCTCCTCCATGTGCCTTTGCAGTGAGTGTATGTGCAGGTAACGCTATTGCTAAAGCAGTTGTGGGTGTGTGCAGCACAGCTGCTCCCTGCGCAGCCTGGCCTGCCTCCCACCATCCATGGCACCCCACCCAGCACCCCATAAACTCCAGCTCAGCACCAGGACGGGGTTTCTCTGCAGAGGCTGCTCACTCTTCACCATATGGGTGTTTACCCTCTTCCTTTTAACAAACATATTCACTGCCACTTTCAGCACCCCTTGAATGTCCCAGCGGGCACACGCCCTTCTTAAGGGCACCCCAAATCTGCCACTTGTTTGGCAGCTCAGAGCTGGTGACAGCCTCAAGTCCCCTCCCAGGGCTGCGTGGGGCTGCCCCCTCCCGAGGAGCAGAACAGCCCTGAACAATCCCCATTGTCCCCACGGCCATTGTTCCCCACCGTCCTCGTCCCCGGCCAGGCTGCAGCTGGCACGGTGCACAGAGGGGCTGATTGTTTGGGTTGCTGTGCTGCTGATGACACACCACTTTGGGACAGCTTCTTCCCACGGCAAAGGCCTCCTGAGTCAAGTGCTGCATTTGCTCCTTTATTTATTTGTTTGGTTTCTGCTTTTCCTCTTTGTTTTTTTTTCTTTATTTTCGCTTGGTTGGATGAGGCTCTGCTGAGGCTGTGGAAGAAGCCAAGGGAGTGCCGAGGCTGGTCAGCGTGGGCAGCCCAGGTCCTCTCCAACGTGGGGGGGGGGAGTGCCTGGGGTGGACAAAGCCTTGCAGCACACTAATGCTTAGCCATGACAAAGCCCTGGGTTGTGTCAGATGCCTCGGTGGCCTGCCAGCTCACACCTTGTTGCGCTGGGAGGATGGAAACAGCACATTGTACCTGCTGGGCAGGAGGCAGGATTAGCTCTCCATAAGCTGAACGTCACCAATGTGAATTAATTTGTGCACTGCAAGATGCAAAGGAAAAGGTTTCTGGTTTGTTTTTTTGTTTTTTTTTTGTTTTTTTCCCCCTAAGCACACTTGGCCTGCCTGCCTCCCCCAGCGTTGGTGGCCGTGACATTAAGACAGGAGGAACCATGGCTCATAGTCTCACGACGGTGGGGGGACGTGCCCTGGGCAGCGCTGGCCCTGCTAGCGCCGTTCATGGTGCTGGGCTGGGGAGGGCAAGGCTGTGCCCAAAGGGCTTTCAGCAGCTGCAAAGGCTTCGAGGAATGGTTGTAGTCGGTAAAGTGTGTTCCAGCTTCGGCATTTCATATGGTGCTACGGGAGACCAGGAGGTTTTAAATGCTTGCGTGGAAAGTTTGAGCACTGCAGTATTCATGACGTGTGCAATAAAAAGGATTCCCTTTCCCTTCCCTGCTCCTGCCCACCCTCCCGTCTCCCCAAGCCTGTTTAGCAGCTGCTGTGGTGTGCAGCCTTCACACCTTATGGAAACACAGCGGTGTCAGGGCTCAGGAAGGCCCATGTTATTAGGGTGATATCTTGAAAAGAACCTGTTTATTCTGAGCACATCTGTGCTATGAGGTGAGCGCCCAAAGAGAGAGCTGGGCTTTGAAGTTCAGCCAGAACCATGCCCATATTTCAGTTCTTTCATCAAAAATGCCAGTGAACCTGAAGCATAAGTCAGTGGTGGTAAGGGGCAGCAGCAGCAAGCTTAGTTACGGGGCTCTTAGGCTTCTTTAAAAAACTATATGAGTGAGGGAAGACCTTATAAATGGGTAAAGTGGCAGATAGCATCTTAAAAGCGGGGAGGGGGTGGCTAGAAGTGACCATGTTGCTGTTTGGACTAGTTCTTCATTCACCATAGGGAAAGCAATCAAAAAGTTGTGAATATCTTTTCATCTGAAAAAAAAAATAATGTCATGAAAACTGTTTTTAACCACTAACGATCCTTCCCAGGCCTGGAAGAAGTCAGCCAAAAGATTCTCAAGACCTTTAAAAGTATTTTGACACAGTACTGCCTCATTTGGACTAAAAAAAAAAAATATAAGACCCTGGCCCTTTGGCTGCATTTTCTCAGAGAACGTAGGCCAGTTGAATGATGTAGGCAGCTGTTATTCCAAATCAGGGCACAGTGAAAATGTGGGGCCATCATAGTGTTGTGGTAGTGTATGAGCAGCAAAACAGAGAATTCTGGCCTGGAAACTGCTCGCTTTTATTCACCTCCCAGGTGTGTGCCTTGGAAACTGAAAATGTGAAGAAATGGGATGAACGAGTCCAGTAAAAGACAGTGGTGGACCGCAAAGTGTCTGTGTGTGAAAGCAAGCGAGCTCATGGGCACACACCTGTCTGTGCACGCACCTGAATGTTCATCTGATCTTCAGATGCTGTTGCTTACATGGAAAGAAGGTTTCTTTTATACTTGGGAGTAAGTTCCCTTTATATTCCAGTCTCTCTACAGTTTTTTTTTAAGCCTCTCTGTCTTTTTGTCCAAATTATTCAAAGTTGCTAACAGCCTCATTTTCCTTTACCACAATTACCAATGCCATACTTGTTTGAGAAGCTGTGGCTTTCAGCTGGGAGAGAACTTTGCCGTATGAATTCAGAGCAATTTCCCTGCCTTTCATATATAATTAATGCAGTCAGCTCCTTTTGATTTAATGCAGCCAACAGGAACCGCATCTGGTGGCACAAGCGCCTCGCAGTCACTTCGGCATGTGGGTCTCTTGGAGATGCCGCTGGCCCCGTCTGGGTGACTTTGAGCGTGTCATGAGACCCCCTGGGCTGGTCACCCTACAGCAAGGTGAGCAGCAGTAGTGCTACGGGGCTGAGCGATCAGAGCTGCTTTCCTTGCAAAGTCTCAGCCAGATGGAACATTTGCTGGTGGCCACGAGCCCTGCTGCCATCTCGCAGGACGCTGCCTTCAGACCTTCTTCAATGCATGTATTGATTTCTTTTTTTCCCCTCTCCCTCTCTTTAGTGATTGATTTCCAGACAGATGCGTGAACTGGACACAGAAACTGTTGTTTTGACTGTGCATGTCAATGGATTGTGCTTGGGGGGGTGTGCACATGCTGGGGGGGGGGCAGAGCTGGACATCGCTCAGCACATGCAGCCCAGCCCAGCAGGAGCGAGCGGCCCGCTGAACGCTGGCTTTATGGGTTGCTCCCATCTTAAGGCCCTTATTAATGCTTAATAGATAGTTCAACACAGAGCCAATTGATTTGTGTATTGCTATAGACACAAACCATTTAATACATTGTTTATGGGCCTTTTTATCTACAGTATGTTCTATTGATAGGTCTGTCTGTGACGTGCTTATACCCTATTAATAATGCATTGACCATTGACAAGGATGGTATAGAAAGCGTGATATGCTCTCGCTGGTGCTCTTTATGTCTCTCCCTGCTCAAGCTATTGCAGTGGATTTTGACAGTTAAAATGCAAAATATTTTTTAGTGAGTGTCTTATGCTAGTGTTAAAAAAAAAAACACCCAAATTATTTATTCTCATCCTTCAGTCTATTGCCCTCAAACATCCCACGGATTGAGTCGTGTGGAATTGAGTTATTGTTCAATCCAGAGGGTGTTTAGGCACTGTAGTTTTACTGCCACACTTTCAAAGGGTGCCAAGATGGTACCCACCAGTACAAAGGGAAATGTGTAACAGGGAAAGCATAGTTGCAATTTAACACTCCTGCCCCCATGCACCCCCTCCTTGCCCTCTGCCCCAGCTCCCAGCCTCCATGTCTTATCAGGACTTCCTGGGGAGGTAAATCATTAATGAGTCTGGGGGTTAACTGGGTTAAAAATGACTGCCTTTAGGATCAGGGGGTCAATAAATGTCAGTGCTAAATGGCACCTACCCTGATTGCACGTGCCTCCTCAACGTTTGGAGATGTCAATGCTGAATCAATTCACATTTGGATGCTGAATCAATACAGATTTCTCAGTACAACGGCACAAAGTCCCATTCCTTGCCTACCACAGCAGGGTCTGAGCAGGCAGCAGGCTGGGTCCTGCGCCCCAGCCCCGGCCCAGGGGTCCCGCCGAGCCGCAACGGTGCGGGGAAAGCATCGGCAAAGCAGGGCCAGCACGGCTGTGACCAAGGGGAGGCAAAGCCTCAGAGAGAGGAAAATCTGGAAAGCTCCTTGGCCAGAATGGGGCCAAAGGACTTTGCCATTAATGACTGTCAATTTAATTACCCAGGGAAGTGGCCCTTGGCTGGGGGCGGGTGGGCTGCACACGCTGTGCAGGGCTGAGCTCTGCACTGCTGCAGGCTTCGCTGGAGCTGCAGCTCCTCCAGCCCACCCTCCTCTCCACAAACACCTGCCATGGCAACAAAAAGCCACACTTTTGGTAATGAAAGGCCAGAAGTTTCTTACTCCCATTCAGGTTATGCCACACATTAGCAAGAACTGACAGCCCTGTTGCTTCAGTCCAGCCCTTTTGTTTTGGACCCGTGCGTTCCCGCGGCCATGCATCGCTGCGCCTGCCAGAACGCCGATAAAGGCTTGCAGAGCCCCATTCTCCCGCAGGAGAAAGATGTGCACCTTCGTTGCAGGTGAGGCAGCGCTGAGCAGGGGCCGTGACCAGGATGGGTTGTGACACCGCGCGTGTGCGTGCGTACACTGGGCGCGGGGCTTTAGCATCACCAGACGCGCGCGCTCCCTGTGCGTACCTTACCAGGCCTTGGTCTCGCGTGGCAGGACTGCAAGCCCAGCTGTCTCTTGACCACTGGGGACTGTCTTATCTTCAACTGTAAGTTTTCTTGTGTGTCCAAGGGCTTCGTGCAGCGGCACGTTAAGCTCCGTGGCTGCCCACAGTTAGCTTTCACCCTTCCTTCTCTCCTAGGAATACCCTAGTCAAGGCAAATTCCTGCTGGGACTCATTTTCTGGATGACCATGTTCTGCACGTGATGGAGAGCGTGAGCAGAGACCCTGGACAACTTTTAAGAAAAAAATTTCTTTACAAATATCCAACCACCAAATTGTCAAGCGTCTCCCACACACAAAATCTATGCTGAGCAGGACCTGACCCACCTTGGCAGACGCAAACCCGCTGGAGGTGAAATGGGCTCTTGGGCTGCCACGTGGCTCTGGCCGGCGCTGCCTCCCTCCACCCGCCACAGGCCTCTCCCCTCAGGACTCTGTCGAAACACCGCGGTTTTTAAAACCCCTGCCCAAACCCGAAGCTCAGCAGGAGCCCCTGGCCAGGGTGGCCCGTGCAGCTGTGCAGCCAGATGTGGGACCCCGCAGCCGCGCTCGGCGCTCACCCCCCCAGGTACCCGGCGATGCTCGGGGGCAGCTCGACCGAAAGCAAAGGAGACGTGGCAAGAGCAAGCGGTCCAGTTCAGAACTCTTTAATACAAGCTTATATTGTTTGTGTTTCTGATTCTCTGTTCTCCCAACATCTGGGGACATTAACCCTCATATGTGTGTGAGCATGTGTATGAAGATATATACAAAATCACACAGTTAAATATTTAAGCATACAAGGTATTATATATTTATATAATATAGAACTTTAGGGTATAGGAATCAACAATGGCAAAATATTTCTGATGAATCTGACATAACTTTTTTTGAGTGAAACATGACCTGTTTTTGAAAGACCAGAGGAAGTTGTTGCTTATTAAAAGGAAGAGAAAAACCTGTATAAAGAAATTCTGTGAAAATGATTTAAAAAACATCATGAACCAAAAAAAGGACAACTGTTAAAAACTGTATTGAAAAAAAAATAAATTAGATGAACAATTGTGTAAATATAAATTAAAAAAGATGACAATCTTAATAAATAAGCTTTACTATTTACATCTTTATATATTGCTTGGAGACTTAAATTAGATCCGTTAAAAACAAACGAACGCAAAATAAAACCCAAAATCGGAGCAGCAAACGTACAGGCGTGAGGTACAGAATTAAGGGTTGAACTGTATTTTGCTTGTTTCTTTTTTTTTTTTTTTCTTTTCTCTTTTATACAGTAGACCAGTAGAATTCTTGTGAAAATAGATCCTCAGCACTTCATTGGAGTATTGGTTGACGTGGCTTCCAAAAGGTGCCAAGAAAGATTCCATAATAATAATAATAATAACCATAATAATCATAATTATAACAATAATAAAAAGATACAATATGATACATAAATATGGAAGAGCAGTTGGTAATATGAATACATTTTTCTCTAGACGAGATCACAGTTTTATTTGTAAATATTACACTGATATATATATATAATATTACACATATAATATTATATATATATCATATATATATTTATATATATATTTATATATATAGTACGGCTCAATCCTGCTCCCAGTGAAGTCAACAACAACAACAAAAACCCCTGTTGACTCGATGGGAGCAAAATTCAGCCTATCATCTGCAGACAGGTAAGTAATTACAGAGGCCGTACAATGCAAACTCCGCAATGGTTCCAATTCCCTCTTTAATTGCTGGTGAAATGTTTTGTTAAAGCCCTGGTTCTTTGCACTCAGAAGATGGAAACTGGTGGCTGAATTATGGCCTCGCTAAACAAATGAAAAACCAAAAGACCAAACCAAACCAGGATGGGAACCAAATGCAACTTGGACTCATTAGCTCCGCATCTCGACCTAACAGGACTAACACCACCACCAAGTAGCACCAAGACTCCTCATCTGACACCTGAAGCCAACCCAAGCTCTTGTTTCTGGCCTCAGAGGAAACGACTGTTATTCCTAATAAATCTTAGATGTGTAGATCAGGTGAAAAGGGGAAAATTCAGTTTGCCAAACTAAGACAGAAACAAAATGTTAAGCTCCACTTTGCTCCTGCTAAAACGACCGGGAGTGTCCACACCAGTTCCCCGTCTGGTGGCAACAGCTCAGCACCAAACCCCTATTGCCCAAATCAACCGTAGCTCCAGGGAAGTACATCCTGGGCCACCTGGACCTCCCTCTGTTGATGTTTTGGTCACACTCCCACTGAACTCAGAGCTCAAGGTCCTCCAGTGGCAAGGGGCCTGTCCTAGGGCTCCAGCGTGCCCAACACATGAGGTCAGCTGGAGGCAGGGGCGCTTCTGCACCCCTGGCAGGGAGATGGCTTTCCCCAGAGGGTGGGATGATGTGGAAGAAATGCAAAGCAAATCAGCTCAGTTGCACCACTGAGACCAAAATGGGGCCCACAACCACGACGACGCCAAGAGCGTATCTAAGCCGGGCATACGGTCCCCTCCCGGTGATACGAACATGCCCATTAACTTGCGCTGGGGCATCCAGGGATCGGGCAGGGGTGGGCAAGACGCTGCCAAAAGGCTTGGAATTTCCATGGCATCCAAAAAAGTTCAAAGGCCAAACTGGCAGCTCTGGCACCGCTTTGAGCATCCCAGCCTCAGCTGACTTAATCCCATCCCCTCCTGACTTCTAGCCTGGCCTCGAATGGAAATGACGGACTGGAGTGCGGGAAGGGGACGGTCGTCACCCCGCATCCCGCTCACGGGAATCACCTGTCTGCTCACGTAGCAGCTTTCTCCTTCCCCCCCTCACTCCCAATCTCTCGCAGCTCTTCGGGATTCAGACTGTGCAGTGCTTCTGAGTGCAGTAATTAGAGCACAGTGAAATACTGGATAAATGCATATGTACAGTTGGATAATGTAAAAATAAGCACAAATACACACTTAAAAAAATAATCTGGAAAAAAAAAAACTCCACCCCCCCCTCCCCCCACAAACAACAATATACCAGGGGAAAAAATACCTTAGCCTTAGTTCCTGGACTTAGCACAAAGCACAAGGAAAACAAAACCAGACAATGTTATAAAACCTCACGGTACTTCTAGGGTAAGCTACACTTAAGTATCTAGCTCTCTACTCAGCTGGCTGAATCAGTGTTTTCCTTTCAAACACACAAAAATAGGCTTTGCTCTTCTTGGGTTTGGATTATGCGGGTTTTCTTTTCTCCTTTTTTGTGTTTTTTTCTTTCCTTTTCTTCCTCTCTGTAAAGCCTCACTTGTTATTTTTTTCCCCCACTTGAATCAGTTGCAGCAAGAAACTTTTGTTGGCTGTTGGGTTTTCTTTTTTTTTTCCTCTCTCTTTTTTTTTTCTTTTTTTTTTTTTTTTTCTTAAACACAGGTAAAACCTAGAACAAACCGACAGTTACAACCAAGTGAAACCGAAACCGGAAGGGAGGTAGCTGGAACCCGACTCCAAGAGTCCTCTGGTGCCATCCTCCTTTCTCAGCCTGGGCGGGGGACAGCGGAAGATGCAAGAAAAGCAGGAGGACACCAGCTCAGCCCGTCTGCGAGAGGGTGGGGAGGGAGAGGGGTAGCAGCTGAGAGGAGGTTCCCACCCCACCGTGCACCAGTCTCTGCTTTCTGCTCCAGCTTTCCCTCCCACTGGCCATGAACACCACCCATAGCCAGGAGGCTGGCTGGTGGCCCCAGCGAGGGTGCAGCCTTGGCTCACTGGCCGTGACAGAGAAGATCTTGGCACTGATGTGACCTGGACTTTATGAGCAGCTTAATTTCATCAGCATGAGCACCCTCTCCTGTTCCCCCCCAGCCTTCTTGTTTGATGTTGTCCTATACCACTGCCTTGGTGGGTAACGTCCCCCTTCATCTCCCACCCAATGGCCATCACAGTCATGGAGGGTCTTTCCTAGGGACTCCACTGGGCCTTCAAGGCCCTTAACATTGGTAGTAGATGCTGGAAGGCCATCCAGTTGGCCTTGCCCCGGGCTGGGGGCCCAGGGGACAGTAGCTGGGCACGTGTCCATGCTCACAGCTACCCTTTCTGCACCCCCTGGGAGCATGGTACAGCACCTGAAATGCAGAAGGCAAAGCTTTGCCCCAATGCAATCTTTTCCCAATGGGGAAAAAAAAATGCCATTGGATTTAACATTACTCAGAGCAGAACTTCTTCTGCTCCTGGTTCTGCCAGCCCTGTTGGAGAAGATGGACAGTGCCAACACAACAGTTGGAAAAAATATCATGTAGCAGCACAGAAAGTCTGCCCATGGGAAAGGGAGCCGGGTCATTCCTGGACTGCAGGAGTGAGGCTGTGTTGGCTAGAGGCTGCCGTCTCCCTTGAGCTGAGAAGGACTCCAACTCAGTGAGCAGAGGCTGCCCCTGGCTGGGCAGAGGAGCTCAGCGGGCCCTGAGCTCCTGGGAGCCCACAGCAGCAAGTGGCAATAATGCTTATACAGACAGGTCTCTCCTGGGCAATGTCCTAGGTGGGAAAACCAGATGGAAAATCTCCTCCATGCTGAGCAACATAGCTGGGAAGGGGCTTTTGCAAAGTGAGCTGCCATCAAGATGCATGCAGGACCTGAACTGGGGCTTCCTCCTGGGGCGTAACCCAGGTGGGGTGGAAGGGGGTCATCATGCCAAGATGCCTCAGGCACTGAGGACATGATGTGTTGGCAGTCTGAAAGGCTTTTGCGGTTGTGAGCTCTTCTGATGGGCTGGATGGCACATGAAGAAACTGCCAACACAAAAGGGGAGGACAAAGGGACCTGAAGGAAGCAACCTTTTTATGAGTCTTTACTTCCATTGTTAATTAGGTGGCAAGGGATGAAAGTGGAAGTTTTGCCCAGGCCCAGCTTTTGCCAAAGTTCTCTACGCTGGAGGATGTTCGGCCTAATTCCCCAGAAGGAGCCCTGATCCCAGTGCCCCTCCCTTTCCTGTAGCCCACCGCACGGTGGGGGCAGAGCCATCTGCACAGCTCCCATGGCCAAGCCTTCTCCGGGAATAACTACGAGCTTCACAACAGAGAGCTCCTCACCTTCTTATGACAATCACCTCTCCAGGCCCCTAAATTCTAGTTCTTGAGATTCATCTCTGGTTTATTCTGACAGAAACAACCCCAGCAGTGGTTGACGAGAGCCTGGATCCATGCACCTACAACTCTGTCAGTTTTCCATTTCTCGTTCTCCTACCCATCTTTACATCCACCTCCAAGAGCTAAATGACACCCCCCGCCTTACCCTTCTGCCTTGTTCCAGTGCCTAAATGTTCAATCAAGCAGGAGTAGGAAAAAAATCTTTCCAACTTGTCTTTACCCGGTAGATTGTACAAGTCAGGAGAGCCCTAAGGAACAGACTTAACACTTGGAAGGATGCTCTTTTGGATGTGTGGTCTTCCTAGCAGGAGCCTGAAGCAGCAGGAGACAAGCCCAAGTCGCACTGGGATTTACTGGGATGGGTTGTAGCAGCAGCACTAGATGCACTGGGCATCTCAGTGACACGACATGATGAACCCTACGATGAAATGAAATGAGACCCAAGGGTCTGGCACAACATGTGCCCCCCTGGCCTGAAACAGGAGGATGGAGCTATACAACAGGGAAGTATGAGGTCTGCTGCAGCTAATGCCCTTCCTTCTGGAAGATTACAAGCAGCTAAGCTCCTGGTCTATCAAAGGTGTCCAACCCACTGGCCTGGCAGGTTAATACTGACAAACATGGCCAAAATTCTAACACTGTCTCCTGCGGTCCTTTCCCCACAGCATGTGCCTCCTCCTCCTCTTCCCTTCTCCTGGGAAAACAGGAGCTTGAAGCAGCTGTTAGATATATACCACCATAACAGGCGGGTGGAGGAGGTCTGGAGAACCACTTGGCTGGGTGGAGACCAGAAAGCAGATTCCTTTGGCTGGCTGGTGTCCTGTTTTCTTGCCCCAATGCTGAGGAAGAGACCAGAGGGTTTGAAAGGCAGGTTGTAGGTAAGCTTTAAGGCAGACTGTTTGGTTGCATGGGGTTGTTTTCACCCTGTCCTGACACAGTAAGGAAACGAGTTGTATGGGACATAGCAGCAGGAGTAGCAGCAGCAGACATGCTCAAATGACAAGTGCGGGGGTGAGTTACCCTCTCTGCTCCTCAGAAGCAATCATCCACGTTTGTCGATGCCAGTCCTTGGACTCCCCACTCCCTGACTCCACCATGGGACCACTTGCCCACCTCCACACAGAAACGTCCCAGCAGCCCCGCAGCTTCCAGGCAGGCTACAAGAGGGCTTTTTGTTGGCTTTTGAGGGCAGGGGAGAAGGAGGAGCTGTACAGAAAGGCCACTGCAGTCTGCTGAGCTCCCTGGCTGGAAGTAGCGTTCCTGTGAGGAGCAGATGCATCCTACATCTCGAGCTGGCTGAGCGTCTGGCAAGTCACTTGCCAAGAGACACAGCCCTGTGGAGATCCCACCCCAATCTCAGTGCCCCGAGCATGCGATACCTTGGCATTCAGCATCAGAAAAGGCTCAGCTTGGAGTCCTCCAAGAGCATGGCCTTTTCCATGAACGGTCTGAGTTGTGAGTGCTAGAGAGGGGAAAGTGTTTTTGTGTTGATCATAATCTCTCTCTCTTTCTCTCTTTCCCTACTTATTTCTATAAATATGCGTACATAAATAGCTTGTTTCTCGCCTTGAATCTAGATATGAACTGTTCAGATTAGGTGGGCATAACATGCTGTTTTGATACATGAAAGTCTTCTCGACTTGATTCTTGGTTGTTTGTTTCTTGTCATCACTATTTAAGATATAGTTAATACATAAACCCCTACTTTGAGTTCTCCTTGGACAAAAATTAAAGGCAGACTGGTTGAATTCTAAGGGTCCCTGGTGCAGAAATGCCATCCAGTTGAGCAGCTAAATGTTAAAAACGATACCAAAAAGGATGTGGTGTCTCTCCTAGCCTGCCTTGAGCAGTGTGGTCCTCCATTCCACGTCTGTTGGCATTACCCAAGACTGAAGCCGCGGAGGTCTTTCTGATTGTGCTCTTGGGCATTGGGGTCCCGACAAGCACACTCTCCTTGTAGGTCACAGGACATAGGGAATGGAGTAACCTGTGGAAGGAGACCAAAGACACAGAGACATGAAGGAGTGTACACACCTCCAGCACCCTGGACACCAAACGAGACCTCTGGAGTGATCTTCAGAGATCAGCTGCAGCCTTCAGCTGTGTGAATTTTTTTACAGTGGTTTATTTTACTGCTGACCTGGTGGTGCACTGAGGTGTCAGGCAGCTACCTGTCCACAAGAGAGGCTGGGAAAAGTGTAAAGAAGAACTTGTTCAACTCATGCAGCTACTAGTCAGCAAAGACTCCCGTAAGAGCTCGCATCAGGCACATGAACATAGCTGGCTAGGGAGACATGTACTTCCCCAGTACTCGGGGGCTTTTTGGGACACTTACTATGATGCCCAGATCACGTTACATTGCCAACCTTTTCTGAAAAGCTATCTTTACCCCAAAGGCTACAAACACTAAATGACAGGAAAGTTACAAACCCCTCATCTCATGTGACCAACTCAAATGATAACCAAACACAACTGGGTCCAGCAGGTCCCAACTCCGGTCCTCCCGTAGCATTCCTATCCACCTCCAGCTCGGGGGTTTCGGTGAGCCCTACTCCTGGGCCATAATCTCCCCTCTGTAGGGTACCACTTTACAGTAGGGCCCTTTGGCTTGGGTGCTGCTGCCGTGCCCAAGTCCATTTGTGCACTTAACTGTGAATGTTCTCGGTTTCAATTCCTCAGGGCAGGAACCAAACACTACCTAGCAGGTCAGTGAGGCTGTAATGCAGCAGAGAGACTTCTCTAAATACATGTTGTGTTTAAGGTCAAGAGATGCAGTTAATGGGCACTGAGGAATAGCAAAAGAATGCAAGGAAGAGACTGGTACGTGCATGTTCTGTCATCCGTCCATGATATTCCTGGAGAAGTGTGGGAAGGAGCTGAAAGAATAGCCTACAGTGCCTGGCTAGCGGAAGTTGATTTTGGCCTATTGCATCATGGTATTGACATGAAGAAAAGGGGGTGGCAGTGGAACAGCGTCTTGCTTGCCCTGAAGTGAATTCCCAAGAATTTCTCCCATCTGCGCAGACTGAGCAAATGACCTCATTCCCCTCCTTTACGCTCCTTCCAAGACAGTGCCACAACCTGTTCCACCCTTCCCGGTGAGGGCTGCACACGCACGTTCCGTCTGCTTCCCTTGGCTTTGCTGCCACATGTTTGCTCTCTCTTTCACAAACACTTTACTCCAGGCTATGAAGCGTGGGTCTGCCTGTTCCTTATGTATCATCAACAGCACATCTAGGAATGTGGACCAAGCGCTGTGCATGAACACATAGCTGTCATTTCCACCTCGACTTTCCATACGTGTCCCTGCATGTCCATCTCTAGCATGCCTTTCTCCTGATGCACACAAGAATGGGATGGAGAGGTGTGGATCTTTATTTCACAACTGGGGAGCCTAAGGCAGGGACATGCTGACAGAGACATTAAATAGCCAAATTACCAAATCAGGGTTTAGAGAGCCTCCTCCCCTTGCTTTTGACTTCATTCCCAGAAGACCTGACCCTCCAGGTAGAATAGGGTGATGACTCTTCATCAAGCCATAGCCTTGGTGACTTACAAGCTAAGTAACCAACCAGTGAATAACCTGACTCTACGATTGTGCAAATGAGGAGGTTGCAAAGAGAAGAGATAGTCCAAAAAGTTAATAGCAAATTATTTCAAATAATTGGAAACTAAAAAAAGTTTATAAACTACAGAAAACAATAGGAGCTTAAGGGTCACTTGATCCACCAGAAACCAGCCAGAGCAGGACTGTCTCATATCACAGTGTCATGAATATTCTTAGATAGGAAAACAGAGACATCTGCAAACAATGGGGTTTAGGGAGGAGGCTGAGAGTGGATTGTTTAATGACTGAATTAAAATACTAGAAAGGAAAACAGAAAAGATACATTAAAAAATTACTTTTTTTGTTCAATTTAAAAAGAAACATTTTGGTTTAGGTTATCTGTTACAGTTCAGGTTTGACCTTTCCCTCCAAGACACACAAATAAAAAAGACTTTCAAAGCAAAAGTTATGTTTTGAAATAAAAACTTATTTCACTTAGAAAATGCTCAAACAAAACATTTAAATATATCTGGAGTTTTCCCCTATTTTTATTTATTTGTCCCGAATCATTCAGCTCAATCCAGATTTGTCAATGATTTTGATTTTAAAAATCCTTCCTGTTGTACGACAAAGCTACTGGTTGCAGGTAAGACCTGGGGACCTGATTCTTTCATTTGGCTTGATCAAGCTTTTCCTCTCCCTGGCCTGGATTCACTGTGTTCATCTGTAACACTAACAAAAGCGATTAAGTGGCCCCTGCATTCAAAGGGAGACAGGCTCACAGAGAAGGTGGATACGCGTTTTGCACTGAACCAGGAAAACCACACACTCAACTCAGGCATTTCAGTAAAGTGGCTGAAATTAGCCATGACAACCTACTGCTCTTTGTCTCTGCTGCTGTCCGTGCGTACGTGGGCAGTGAAACCTGTTGCGGGCATGGAGCTCCATAAACGCTACCATTCCTCTTGCAGGACCACCAGAGCCAAGAGTAAAAGCTCTGCACAACTGTCTCCAAACTACCAACTCACATTCCCTCTGTGGGCTGTGCTGAAATCGCGGCCTTAGAACGCCAACCTGGCATGAGTTTGATGTTGCCTTGAAGTGATCTACCTTCTTCATTCCCTCTCCTCCCATCTCTCCTGGTGAGTCCCTCGGTTTCCTCTTTGCTTTCTTACAGGTCACTGGAAATATGTGCTCAGCACTGGAGCGACCTGAACAAAAGGTGCACGTGAGAGACTAGATTACTACTACATTGCAGCCAATTTCTGGGGAGAGGGAGCCGCTAGAGAAGGAATGTGTTGCCATGTGTTGTCCTCTAGAACCCCTCCAGTCTCCTAACAGCAGTCATGGACAGAAGTGCAGAAGCTTTCTCTCTGGGGCAGAGCCACGGCCCCAGGAGCAGACAGTTTCATGGCTCAGCAGCAGTCACAGCAGCGGGTAGCCTGAGTGTCAGAGGGTTTCTTCCTGATCAGATTAGCCTGATTCACTTTATGTCCCTTACAGAGTTTTTTTCTGCAATTTGATTTTTACAGTGCTATTGTCCAGATAGATGAATTGTCTTACGGCAGTGAGCTCCAGGGATCAGTTTTCTTTTATGTGAAAAGGCAGAGATTTCTATGGGTAATGAGCACATCTGCAGTCATATTAGACAAGACAAAATTCTCCAAACACTTAGCAGTAATACAGGGTTTCCACATTAAAAAAACATCTACAACAAATACACATTTGAGTTCCCCAAGAACCTGATTTCCATCGGTATTTAGGGAATCAAACCCCCAAACAGCATCTACTATGATCGTCACAAGTACCCAACTCAGAGAAACTGTAAAACCCCGCAGAAGGACAGTCTCTTGCCTTGGGCTCGTACAGCGGTAGCCCTCTGGAGTGCAGAGACATGAGTAAAGCTGCTGGATGTGCTAGAAATAATAAACGCTGAACCCTTTTGTGAATGATAGCCCATTTAGGTGTGGAGCCCAGATATACATACTCCAAGATTAACTGCATCTTTTCTTTTTAAATAGGTCTGTGAAAGCCCAACCCATTAACAGAATATATGACCTGCACGGAAACTTCCAGATATACCCATTGTAAAGCCAGTATTAAAGAATCAGCTCTTCTTCCTTTCACCCACCAAGTCCTGCATTCACCCTACATCTATCTTCCCTTGTAGAAAACGTGGCTAATATCTAGGAGGGCTGGGAGAAAAAGCTAAAAATTAAGCTTGAGGCCTGGCTCAGTCATTTGAAGAAGTAGTGCAGGACATTGTCTCCTCAGACTAAGTCAAATAGGTTGAAAAAGGCACAACTGTAGCGCACAGCTCTGCATGCCTACATTCACCCCATACACACACACACACACACATCTGGAGATGATCCAGAACACAGTGTGGATCGGTAGTACTCAGGGGGCTGTGGGTCACACCTGAGCCACACTGGACCACTGGCTATCTTCAAGAGAAAACAGACACAACCTAAATCGCATCTGTCGCCCCAGACGTGTGCACTGCATGACACACCATGCTCTGCACCTAAGGGAGAAATTGCAGCAGGCGTAGGCTTACGGGGTAGGCAGGAGGCTAGCATGGACGTCTGGGGTGTAACACACAGGACATCAGAGACACCTCCACCTCGACCAACTCCCCACCACTGCACAGTGCATGAACCCATACTTCCATTCTCCACAAAGGTATGGGAGCCCTAAGCCTCCTCTCCCATGCTAGGTACGGAGACCTTGGATAAAACCCAAGTTCCCTCTTGGAAACAGGGCAGCATTTGTCCTTGATGCCAGCTCCTAACTGTGGGAACAAAGACAACGATACAACAGACTGGTGCAGAACTGGGATCCAGGTCATGAAATGAATGAGAGGCCACAAATCCTTGCTACACGGCACCTATCTAAAGAGGCTGGTGACATCCCAAGACAGATCCCCTCTGAGAAAGGCCAGTCTATAGGGAACTGGTGGGAATGTTGACAGGAGAAATCCCAGACAGGTACAGGGAGGGATGGGAAAGAGTTCTGCCAAGGGTCGGGGCTCATCCCTCATACAGGCTCGTATCAGGTTGACCCGGCTGTACCTCTCACCCAGCACACTTGGGGCTGGTTCACAGCAGCACCAGTGCAAGCAGAATCAGGCCCAGGGAAGGGTAGGGGTTGAGGGTCGGGGGAAGCAGGGGAGGAGGGCTGCAAAGTGTTGGGAAACAGCCTGTTGTTAGATTTCAGGCCTGAAGTGTTTGCGAAATCTCCCAGACGAGCCTAGCTGGAAATATGAAGGCCCTGCTGCTGCAGTCAGAGCCTGTGCGAGCGAACGCGGCATGTTGAGATAAGCATGGCAGGCCGTGCTGAGTGTCGCAGCCCTGCGCCCCCCGAGACCCGCGCAGCTCCAACGCCGGTGAGTATTTTGTTCCCTGGCAAGGCCCTTGTGGGACAAAAATGTATCTTGTAAGGGTCTTCTCAGTGGTTTTCAGCATTTAGGTC
Source organism: Phalacrocorax carbo (assembly GCF_963921805.1). Taxonomy (NCBI): domain Eukaryota; kingdom Metazoa; phylum Chordata; class Aves; order Suliformes; family Phalacrocoracidae; genus Phalacrocorax; species Phalacrocorax carbo. The sequence goes on from NC_087530.1 coordinate 9,411,228, forward strand.
ACCAGGGCTATTTTGAGATAACAGAACAAGACTGAGCCCCCTTTTAACTCTGGGGGCTGGTGTGCAGGTTCACACCTCAGGCACTGCTCCACAGGGCCTGGGAAAGGCGAAGATGAAGCTGGCAGGAAACATCCTCTCCATGCAGCACATACAGTTTTAAAGGCTTGAATTTTTGTTAACTTCCCCGCCATAAACCAGGCTTTCCCCCATCGAAGCCAGCTAGCCTGGTGTAACACGGCATAGCTCAACTAAGCCCAACAGATGCTCCTCTCCCTCCGTCGGGTATAAATCGGGAGCAGCCTCACCAGAACCAGTGGAAGCAGGATGGCCCAAAGCCAGCAGGGATCCCCGGGAAAGCCCCGCCCTCATGGATCCCCGCATCCCCTCCTTCCCACTGTGTGAAGCGAGGGAGCCCGTTTGCCAAACCACACGAAGCTCAGTTACTCAGCAATCAGCTGCACTTCCTACCCTCGTGCTACTGATTGTGCAAACATGAATGTAATTAGTCTAAATAATCACCAAAGACTTAATAGGAGCCAGACCACCCAGAGGCCAAATAGCTGGCGGTAGAGCAGGGAAGGTTTGTTCGCTGGTTTTTGTAACACTTGCTAATGAAGTGAGGTCGGATGGCAAAGCAAACACCCTCCACTAGCACATCCCCTGGGAACGCTGTATGTTGTGGGAAGCCCTATGTCCCTTGAAGCCAAGAACGTTCTCTCAGGATAGGCAACATGTGCTACTACCATCACTGCTTTTAATTTATTGCTGCCTGGAAAGCCTCCCTGAACAATTATGAAACCAAGTTCTGAGCCCCAAAATAAGCTCCCGTCCCAACCAACCATGACTGAAAACGCTCCTCACATGGCAAACAGCTCTCCACTGAGGCTGCGACCAACAGCTCATGGGTAAGTGAGTTCACCCGCACGCCTGGGTGAAGCAGCGCGCTCGGAGCACGCAGCAACGCTCAGCCGCTTCCAGAGGCATGAAGCAACACTCCGCATTGTATCCCTCCTTCCTCCATGCTCACCCACCATTCATTGTATCTCTCCAGCTAATTACAGAGCTGACAAAGACAAACACACCCAGCTGGGGACATTCAAGTTGGGAGCAGCATCGTGGCAGGAACATCCGTTCTTCTGGATAAGCAGAATTTCCTCATCCGGGGTGGTCACTTAGGCCGCTAATCGCATGAACTACCTCAAAAACGATGGAGCAAGACCTGAGATTCCCCAAGACAGGTCTGTGCTGCAGTTAGAGAGCTGGGAGAAGGCGCTTATGTCTCAAAAATACCGGGAAATGGTTATGTCTGTTTTCTTAGGGGTAGAAGTGCAGCAGACCCCCCTTTCCAGGGAGGCAAGGACAGTCTTTGGAAATCCCTGCTGGAGCCAGCAGCAGCCCCTCAGTTCAAAGCTCCTTTCTTTAGGCCTTGAATTCTCAGCCATAAAGTCTCTGAAGAGGTTTTGATAACTTGCCTATCTTTTAGATAAGCAAAGCTTTGGATGAATCCCACACGGTCCTCTATCTACTGCAAGTCCTCATTTGTTTTCCGCTGAGGTACTTGCTGGTTTTCCTCTCCAAGGTGTTGGACAGAAATGTCAAGAGGCTGAAGGGGCAGCATGTGAGATGGGAATTTTTGCTGGGACGATTTTTCTTTTTCTCTTCTAAGTGCTATGGGGCAAAGCTGTTGAGGAAAAACCCAAGTGATAACTGAGCGAGACAGGCTTTTCTCATGGGAGCAGTAGGTTTACTCCTTATGCGATGAAAAGGAAAGGCAGAGAGGAAAGACAGATGAAAGGTTGCCCTTTTCAAATGGTTTATGTTGGGGGAATTTTAAAACGGCAAATTCTATTTAAATTTGCAGGGACCAGGCTGCAGTATCTTCAGCTAAACAAATTGGCAATCCAAGTCGAACAAAGAACACAAGCAGAGCCTAAAGAGAGACATTTCTGATTTCTGCAAGGCCTCTCTAGACAGCCATGTCCAGGAGAAACTTGTAAAAGGGAAGTGGAAGAGAAAAGAAAAGGGGAACAGCAATTGGAGAGAAGAATTCCTGAAACTAATCAGAAAGAAATACCCATAACCTCTCTCCCCGCAACGTCGCATGCCCCAGGAGTTCCTCACAGGCAGCCGCCAGCCCAGAGACAGCCAGTTATGCCCAGGTTATTTATTTTTCTCACTTTAGCAGTGTCACGTATTTAATGTTTTGAAAAATAGTATCTTCTTTTATCTGCGGCAGGATACAAAGCAAGAAGCAGCTTCCTAGAGCAGCCAGGCAGAAGGGAGCTGGCAACCTGTGCTGGGTCAGGAGGGTAGGAAGATTAAAAGGAGATGGGATTTTGCTTTGTCCTTCACGGAAGACTTTATCCCCTCCAGATACACAACAGAAGCTTTCTCTCCCTTGGAGGTTGGCCGGCAATGGCCTTCCTGTCTCTCAAAGCTGCTCCTGGGTCACGCACAGGGCAAGCTGCAAGGCGCACAGCCCCGTCCTCTGCCCCAACCGCAAACCCTGCCACCGGCCCCCTGCTCCTCATGCTGCCCACCTGCCCGGGGCTGCACCGTCAGGCGCCACAGGACGCGCGTCCCCTTCCTTGGGTGGCACTCATCCCCGTGCCAGCCCTGGCTTCTTGCCCGCTGCAGGGGGATGCTGGTCAATTAGCGCACAACAAATTATTAGGCTGATGAATGCCTCTTTTTCCCGCTTGCTGACTGCAGTTGCCTCAAATTTATGCCCAGATTATGACTGAATTTATTCGTTGCCATTTGTAGCATTCAAAAGAGGTCTTTAATGATTTCTTTTAAGCTCTCTAGCCTGATTGTGAAAAATGCAGGGCAAATACACATTATTTCCTATCTAAGCAGCAGCGCTGATTAGTTGGCGGTTGGTCAGATAAGACACCGCTCTGCTCCCCTCTCGCTGTAGAAATGCACAAGGTCATTTGCTGCTAATGCTCAAATGCAAAGGAAAAACACGGCCTAAGCAAACACTGCGTGGAAGCCTCTTGTGCATTTTCAGGGCAACAAAACAGGGACGTGCAAAATCTCACATTAACTAAGAGGGCTAAGAATTAAAGCAAATATGGCTTAAATAATTTTGCTTTCACGCTGCCTGGTTCGCAGCATTGTGTGCGGCTGACAGTGCTTCTGGGAGGGTAGTGGGATTGCAGTGAGACTTAAGTCTTGACAGTTTGTGGACATTAAAGATCTGAAGCCAGCTCTTACTTGACTGTTAACTCCTGAATCTTCACATGATGCAATGTTAATCTTCAGCCCTTTCCTAAAATAATGTGTGGAGTTGCTATGTTCTGTTAAATGTGAACCATGTGTCACCTCAGCAATGGCTGCAACGGTGAAAAGATGATAAATCTAAAGCTTGTAAAATGTCCTGTGACATTTTGGGAGAAAAACAGGTGTTGCATAAATGTTAGACATTTATGGGTAAACTTGCAGGGGCTTTAAAAGACTGACACATCTGCCACATAGTATGTAACCCTGAAAGAAAAGGAGCAGAGCAGTCTCTTTCATGTGTCTCACTCTTTCTACAACCGTATGAAAATACATCCTCATCTGGTATTGGAATTAACAGAGCTGGACTTGCCCCTCCCTATGTCTCCTCCAGGTTTCTGGCTTTTACACCCAATGTGTATTTTAAAACTGTGCCTTTTTAAGTAGGTGGCAAACTGTGCTGGAATGATTTGGTATGCGGAGTATTTTTATTCAGCTCCCTTTTCTCTCACCTTTCATTGTTTTTCCCTTTGGAATATCTCCTGCAACGCTCCACTCATAAACCTCTTCAAAGAGAGGGCTGTATTTGAACAGCTTTGCCTGAAATCTGGTCCCAGTCAAAGGCCTCAGACGGGAAAATAACTCGCAGAGCCGAGACCCGCGGCCCCACGGCTGCTGCCGCAGGTGTCAGTGGCCGCTTTGCAGGCAGAGAGGTGCTGCCTGCCGCCTCTTTGGCTTTGACGCCCCGGCCCCGCCGGCTTGGTTATTATTCCCTCCTTTACCCTATAAATGTAATAAACTGGGACTTAGCATCTTGCTTTTGGCATGGAAGGTCCAAGGAGAAAGTGGTTTTCTCACTCCTCCCAAGTGCCTTGTTCGGCTCCTGGGATGTTGCTGGTGTTTTGGGAGAAAGAGAAGACTTTGGAAGCTGAAAGCGTGCTGAGGAAGCGACGGGCTCTGTGGTTCAGCTCTCAAACCCTGTGATCTCTGGGATGGGGGTTTCTAAAGTACAAACTAGGGTAGGGCAAGTCTAATTCCCCCAGCCACAAAGATACAGCTCCCAGTGAAATCAGTGGAAGCAGACTTATCTCTGAAAAGCTACAAAACCTCCCCCTCCATGGGGGAAATGAGTCAGATGCGTGACCAGCTGCCTGACTCTGAACCACTTGCCCTTTGCGTCGGGCAGTTTTAGCAATGAAACCAGTAACTGACTGGGCTACAAAGCGCTTTCCCCCTCTTGGGTGGTCGCTTCATTTCTGGGTGGCAGTGAAGCAGCAGATATTTTGAGTGTGACTGGCCTGGCTGGTAAGTGCTCACAACTCTGTGCAGATCCCACTCTGTCTCAACCCCCTGTCCAGCAATAAATTCGGCTCCCAAACCTTAATCCTATACCTCTCCCCCTCAATTTGGCACTCACGCCCCTTATGTTTCAGTCCCGTCCCCACCCTAGCAATAAGCTGTGCCCTTAGCTCCTGTCCTGACAGGGCTGGTTTGGGTCGGTCCCCTCCCGGCCACCTCCCTTCCATTTCTCTGGTACCTCTTGGGATTTTTCATCCCCTGCTCTCAAGCCTGGAGGCAGCGAGATAAAGTTTCCTAGGCAGGCTGTTGTAGGAAGAGAAGACCTATGCCATGCTGAGCTACTGGCCGCTTCCAGCTCTGCCCTCCCGGCTGAGGCCAACGGGCAAGCTGTGCCTGCCCTTGGGCTACTCCTCCCAAGGAGGTGGAAAATCAGCCGGAGATAGGAATCTCTGCTTGGAGACAACACTGAAGATAAGCCACTGCCTGTCACCCTGCTCATCTCTGCAGTGGCTGTTTCAGAGTCCAGGCTCGCCATGGGGAACTCCACCCTTGGGTAACAGAGAAGCTCACCTGCCCATGCTTCCCTCCCAGCATGTGGCTCGCAGGGACACTTGCAAAAGACACACAGCAATACAGGGAAAAGTGTCCAAAAAGCACATTTAGGAAAACTACTTCTTCCCCCACCTCTTCCCCAGTGGACAAATGAACTCCTTCCACTTGCCAAGACATGTCCACTTCCCTTCAGTGTTCCCAGAGAGGCCAGAGACAGCCCACAGTGCTGTACTAGTAAGGGATCCTGGGCTGAACCAAGGTAAAGAAACCTCCAGCAAAAGCTGTCTTAGAAAGGACTGCTCCCTGCAGACAGGTCTTCAGTCCCTCAGCTGTGGTAGAGAGGACCTTCCTCCTCAGATGGGTGAAATGGATGATGTGTGCTAAGCCTGAGATCCCTCTGTCTGCTCCCAAGTTTGTTTTTTTTATTTATTCATATATATCAGATACTTAACCAGGCTGGATTTTCTTCATTCTGATTTACATTCAAATCTTGAATATGAGGTAAAAATCTCACATGGCAGAGGCTAAGATTTTCTTTCCTTTCTTTGGGAAACAAGTTCAAAATCTGTCCTGGTTAGAAACACATGAATTGTTGTACTGCTTCAAACCACAAACTCCATCTCTCATCTCCTGTCTGTAACAGTGGCCAGAAATGGGTGTTAAAAGAAGCACAAAAAAGTGGGATGTGTGTGAATCCTTCCCTGGGCTCAAGCAGCCAAAGGTTTAGATATTCCTGATCTAGAAACTGCATCCAGATCACAGTGTCTAATAACCACTAATGGAGTGAACCTCCATGAATATGCCTATTCTCTTTTTGGAGCTGGGACGGTCAGCGAGCCATGCGTGTGTGGGTACACACAGGTCCAAGTACAAACCTACAATGATGCTTTCGTTGTGTGCTCTGTTCTTTTCCTAATGACTCCTAACCTTTAGTTTCCCCTCTGAGCATTGAGGGTGGATAGCAGGACAGGCAAATACACAGTGTTTCTGTGTGAAGGTCTCCTAAGTACTAGGTGCGGCTTTTCTCATTAACATCTCCCAGGGTTTTGGAGGGAGCCAGCCTTTGCCTATAGACAAGTTAGGGTTTATTTACAATAAGAATGAATGAATGCCTCTGAGTACTTTATTTAAGAAACTGCCTTGCACAGATATAAGGCAGGTTATGATGAGAAATGCACATCCTTATCAAGATAGAGCTTCAAAATGAACCAACAAAAACTCAGTGCCTATGGTGAGCTGATGCCTGGACTGAAGATCCTTCTGAGACCTCGGACCACCCCTGTTCTAGGAAAAATTAAATTTTCCCAGGCACAAAGCAGCACTCACCAAGGAATTCCCAGGGAAAAGAGGAAGCAGCACCCCTACCTTTTTGGTCTTGACTGTTGAGGCACAGCAGTCCCCACCATCATAGTTGCAGAAGGCTCGGTTGTTGATGGAGTCACAGTAGTTGTCCCCCATGAAAGGCTGAAAAAGGGAAAAGCAGAAAAAGAATGAAAACGCGGACATGGATAAAACTTATAACAGTATGTCAGAAGATAAACATGAAGACTTGAAGGAGCCATGTAGTTTGTAACATTACCAACCGCCCTTAAAAGCAAGACATAATTATTCCCCGCTCCCTTCAAAGAACACATTAAAAAAATGACACTAGATGGAAGGGAAATGAGCCCTTGTTGGCTTTCCACATTCCACATAAGATGATGCTTCAGGAATATTAATTTGACTAGGCCCAGAGACAGCATCAAGGCATCTAAAATTGTAGCACCTTTTGATAATTTTAAGCTAACCTTCCAAACTATGTGGGCTAAGAAGAAGATTATGTATAGCAGCAAAACTGGCTTGCTTTTAATAGCTGTACTTCCCACCACAGTTCTAACTATGCAACAAGTGTTTGCTCTGAGGGCACAAAACGTATCACAAAGAGAAATGGAAGTGGCCTGAGCTCAGCTCAGGGACCACGTGCTCTTGTTCTCTGACCAGCAGTGGCCGCGTGTGACCTTGGCCATAACACGTAATCTCCCTCCGCTCCACAGCTCAGAGCTGGGATAATGGCAATTATTCAGAAGGATGTTGTGGAGAGCTATTAAGTAAAATTCATAAATCACCTTGAAAAAGAAAATGTGTCACTAGTCTGTGCAATGTGATCACTAGTCTATGTGCTGCACAGGACCTGAATAATAATCATGATTCTGAAGAAAAGGCTCGAAGTCTGATTTTTCGTTACACATTGGAGCCCTCTTGGTCAGCAAGTACAAAAGTCTTTCTTGGAAGCCAAAACTGTGCCCGATGCTAAAAAAAGGCCCATACAAGTGTGAGAACCCCAGGCAGCTCTGAAAGCTCAGAAGAACGGGTGCTCGGCAGAGAGCACAGTCGTATCTCTGTAACACTTCTTACACACACAGGCCCATGGGGCCATTCCCATTTTATCTGCTCTTCGGAAAATTCATTTATTCTGCACTGTGAAAAACACACCAGGGACTTTCCTACAAGAAGGCATCATTGCAGAGCAGGTGGGGAGGCTTGTGGATTTCCTGGGAGGATTTTGCAGAAATTGTAGTGCCAGAGTCTCCCTGACGATAGACACCTGACGAACCAGCAACGAGAGCTCGCCGTGCTCTCCCCAGACAGTGCCACGGCCGTGCTCATCGGTATTGAAATGGACACTGGAGTGGTTGCCGATGCAGGCTTTTACTGTCAGTGTTTTGTGAATTTAAATATTTCTATCAGGGTAGAGGAAATCCAGGCAATGATGGCAATATCGGACCAGAGCAGGACTACCAGGAGGTAACTTTCTCATTCCATGTCACTTGTTTAGCTACATGCAAATACTACAAATGCTGACGTGGAAATCAGAGTTACAGGGTGAGGCTCCTACCCCTGTAAACTGGCTTAACTCCATTGGCTTCCACAGAGATTGACTTATTTATACAGGCAAAGACTTTGACTTGCAAACACCCTTGCAAAGTAATTAATATGCGAAGGGTTAAAAGTGAATTATTTATAAAGAGATGGAGAGATATTTTTACGCCAACCTGGTCATATTCAAAAACGTGAACTTTGCCCAAACTCCCAAGACATTTTGTAGGCTTCTCCATGTTTCCCTTGTATTGCCTGGCTGTGCCTGTGGGTCAAGAAAGGCTTGCCTTTAATGTTCCATGCCTATGTCTGTACCCTACACCTATGAACACTGGGAAATCAGTAAAAGAAACTTGTGGAAGAATTCGCCTTTCATTTGCACTGGTTCAGAGTAGGCAAGTCGGTCCTTTGGAGGAGAAGAATGGGACAAACAACATCTATTCTAATTCGGTATCAAAATCCTCATCTGGGAGACCTTGGGAGCCTGGCTGTGGAGGGTGAGGTCTCTAGAGGTCTTCATGCATATCTTAGTGCTCCTATATTTTTGGAGGACTATGTAAGTAGGCTGGGGGACCAGTTTGGTACCGAAACACCTAAGTTGGTTGCCGAGTTGGCTGACTCAAACCTCTATTCCTGCCACTAGGGAGCGACAAAAAATCACATTGCAGCAGCAGCCTGGGTTACCACTGTGACAGCCAAGAGTAAAATAGTGCCCCGCTTACAGCCTTCTATTCAGGGAACCCTCCCTAACGCTAAGGATATTAATACATTGAGGATTGTATCAGCTTAATGGCCCGGTATTATTGACCTACTGACTTATTAGTCCCTGTTTCCATAGTTGTGAAAAGAGGCTCAGTGAAGATGGCATCTCTTCTGAAACCTTAATGCCAGAGAGCAAGCACTGGTCCATTCGTGGATCCTGGAAGCATCATGCTCTAGGCCATTATCAATTGTTTGGGCAAAGCCTTCCAAGATGATAGATTGTGATGCAGTGACTCTGCTGAAAGAATGATGAAAAGAAGAAAGTTCCTATTGATGCAGAGGGGTCTGGCAATTAACAATGATGGAAGGGAAGAAAATGCTGAGAAAAAGCATGTCAGTAATAATGGCTTCTGGTAAATTATTACATCATTGCAAAGTTTGCCTCGGTAACAACTATCCTTAAACAGCAGGAGAATGGATACCCAATGGTGCATCAGCACCTGAATGGCATTTCTTAATGGTCGCTGGATGTTATTTTAGCTCTCTTTGGAGAATAGGGGCGCCTAGCCAGCCTGCATGAATGTAATGCGTGAGATGGCTTATGACATTCAAAGCACTGACAGCAGAATGCTTTTCATTTAGGGAACAACTAGACAGAAACTATTACATTGTTGGAGAGTTATTACCCTCTCGGGCCCAACATTTGTATGCGAAGGAAACCTGTCTTTCACTTCAAGACAAATCACGTCGCACAGCAATGTGGTCTAGAGTTTCATGTCAGATTTAGGAGTTCTGTGCCATGTTCTGCCACTCCGGGCAAATAACTTCAGAGCGCTTGTAAAATTGGGTTACTGGGTGCTGAGAGCGCAGTCAATGCTGCAGAAGGTCAGGAGATGTGGGGCCAAGACACGGCTCTTTGGCTGCCCGTCCATGTAACCGAAGAAGCCATCTATCCCTCTACCTGTGAGCTACCCCATTTCTAAAACTTCATGAAGCTTCCCAGCCTCTCAGAGGTACCACGAAGACTGACTTCTTGACATGGCTGAGATATTCAAGGGCCGGCATGATGGAAACGGCATGAGCATAGTGACCCTGAAAGAGGTGCTTCAGCCCCGTTTAACCACTGGAAGCGTCTTAAGACTTCTCAGACTTTTCAAAGCCAGCAGAAACAACATCCTTCAAAATAATTGCTTTTTTCAAATATCACACAAGACTGTAAAAATGTATCACAGCTGAAATGTACCTGAATTTTTCTCATTTTTTTTCTGGTTCAGACGAAGGTGCACAGTGGAGGGATGTGTGATTTGCTCACTGTCCAGCTGTGCTCTCCACCCAGTGGTATAATTTCTGCCTCTGGCTTTCCTAAAGTTTATCTGCACACACCAATCCCCAAAGCCAAGCTGGCCTTGGAAAGAATCAGCCCTCTAATAAGATGTCTAAATCAAGGAAAAATGACTGAAGGTTTTTGCAACTTCCCAGAAATTCCAAGATCCTTGGAAATTCTGACTGCCTACCAACATTGTTGGGCCACTTGATTGTTCAAGTCCTGTAAGAGTCACCCAACCATCGGCTCTAGGAAAATGACTGTTTCACCCCTGAGTGTCAGAACTGCTGCCGGAGATCCCAGTCTGTTTGATAGCATAGGCAGGGCAAAAGCCTCTTTGACCCACTTGAAAAACAGCATTTACAAGCCAGGTGACTGCAGCGACTGTTACCATAACGCTTAGGAGTGCAAGCACGGACCACCCGAGCTAATGTGAAAGCTCACCTCGCAGCCTTTGACACAATGAATCAGGGAAGGGTGAGGGTACCACTTGAGTCCCGCTGTGCAGACAACGCTCTGGAGAGGAGGAGAAGGAAAAAAAACCAGGTTAAGACAAAGAAATCAGTGTACAGAAAGTCAGCGTGCTGGCTCCTATGGCTCTCCTGCACTTAACCAATGAGGTTCAGTTCCTAACACCTCTTGTGTTCTCAGGACCTGGCTGTCCTCCAGGTATTTACAAGAAGTGTTGGACTTGACACTTGCAATAACAGAACATTTGAGATTAAAATAATATTTAAGGTTCTCCTAAAATGTCATGTCCAATATTTCACTCATGGTGGGGGAACGTGGCAGGGAAAGGCAAAGGCACAGGTCCACTGTCTTGCTCTTGGGTAGGGGGGACACATTTCAGAAATTAAGTGAGGGATTTCTTTGGTGTTGCAAAACGTTGTCCTCTTTCATTACCCACCATATCTGTGCTTCCTGAAGATGCTAAAGGTGGACTTTCAGATACATTTTTGCACCATCCTTTAGATCTTAAATGGAAGCACCTCCCATGACATGCCTTTAGAATAACTCCCAGAAAAGACAGCATCATCTGCTACATTATATGAGCTTTATAATAATTTCTGCATTTATGATAAATTCTGCAGTGCCTAGTTTTGGGCAAAAATGACCAGCCAACTCAATGATGACACACCCAGGGCAGCCATTGTTTGCCTATAGACATGGAAACTTAGATTTTAAGAGTGGATGAAAAGTTTGGCCAGTCAATGGGGATGGTGGTTCAACACCATGGAGGGCTAGGAGGTAGGGCTGGCACCTATTCACCAGGACATCAAGCACAATGTTAGTTTTGCGTTATTGTCCGTGGATGAAACACTACGATGTCCAGTTGGGCAAGACGAACACACATAGGCACTTGGGCAGGGGTCGGGGTTGGATGCAGGCCTGGGGAAGGAAGAGATTAACATTTGGGAAGACCTGACGTGCACGCCATCCCTTCCTCTGTTTATTTGAGGGCTAATTTAATCCATCTGCAGGGGAACCTCAGCATGTTTTTATAGTTTCTGTCATTTGAGGCTTACCTGGCGTGTGCTAGAAAAAGGACTTTTATACTATCTGACTTGGGCTGTTTATCTTTCCGATGCTCTCGGATTTTCCACTATTAGTCAAGCCCGGCTTGCCCCACCTGCCTTGCAACAGGGCCCGTCTGTGTGAGTGGAGAAGCGGCCGGGCGAGGCGGGAGGACGTTGTTTTTCCCCCGGGAGGGAGGCTGCAAGGTGCGGGGGCCCTGCGGTGTCAGACATTCCCCCAGCGCACTCCTGACAGACAGCTGGAGATTTCCAGGCTGTTGCCTGCCACAAATGGTGAGATTTTAATCTCTTTTTTTTTTTTCCCTCTCTTCTGTTTATTGCACTTCAGAGGCAAAAAAAAAAAGAAAACTTTTCTAGGTTTCAAAATAAACAAGGCCAGTCAACAGACTGGGAGGGGGGAGAGTAAAGGAAGCAGTTCAAGAGCATTTGAACCCAAGAATTAAACCAAAGTAGAAAAACTCAGGCATTTGCCTGCTGTATCCAAGGCCAGCCAGACAATAAGTAGAAGTGCACTTCCAAAGAGCATCTTGCATTCCCCTGGTAAGACGCATCAATATTTACAAAACCTCTTGATACGCGTGAATGTGTGTGAGCATTTGGAGCTAACAAAAGGAGCCAAATAGCCCTGAAACAGGCTCTGAATACCGGGAGGTTTCCAAGTGAGAGCAATCCCTTGCGGAAGATGCACTGACTACGTTCCTGACCCTCCCAGTATTAAAAACCCAGCACCTTCCCTTAGAGGAACAGATTGAAGGTGAAGTCTCTGCTAGGAGGGTGCTCTCCTTGAAGCTCTCGCTCAAGGTCATCTCAGTCCCAAGGGCTGCACAGTCTTTGGCTGGACAGCCTCCAGGGCACAGCCCTAGGCTGCTCGCCACAGCACAGGAAAGCCAGTTGACCTTATGCTAGATTAATCACTGGGTCAGTGGGACATTCACATTGCTCTTGAGTGGGACCTGCCAATGGCTTAGTCCCATTTACTTTGCCCTCTCCTCAGTTGATACTTTGCTAGGCTGGTGGAGACCATTAGAGCTACTCCAGCTGAATTCAATCCTTCAATCTAACATTCACAGAGCTGGACGCAGAGCACGCTCAGGGAAGGGCCCTCGGCCATGGCCCTGATTCCTCTTGCTGGTCTTCCAAACGCTGAATTCCCACCACCCAGCCTGTGTGTACCCTCAAGCTCCTGCTGTGGTGTGTGTGGTGCAACAGGACGGGAGAGAGATTGTTCATACAGGGAGAGCCTGGGTTGGAAAATTAAGAAAATGGGGATGATTCAGGTTGCTGGGCATCGTTCCTGCCTCTTGTGGTGCTACCGGGCACAAAGGTGCCACAGAGTGCTGCTTGGGACAGCTGAGATAAACACACATATAAAAAGCAAGCAAGGAAGGATATAGGCAGCAGTACTGTAGGACGTGACCAGGATCCGATGGCGTCAGTGCACGCAGAAAGGAAGGTGGGCTTACAAGGCCAACAAAGGATGCAATAAGAGGTGGGTGGAAGGACCACATCCGACATGTGCCAGGCAGGGCACGGGGGATAAAGCCCATCTGGCTGCTGCCTCCGTGAGCTCCATCCCTGCCCCGTGCCGCCACGTGCTCCAAGCCGCTGCGGTGACATATGCTGCCCTCATGGCCCCCGCTCCCCTTATGCATCGGCTTCTGCAGCACAGCTGCCCCCCCGCGCGGGCCGTGCTGCGCAGCCGGGCGTATTGACTTTGGTTCTGTCCCCATCCCAGAAACGCCATCCAGCTACATCTGCGGTTTGGTGGCTGCGACTCCATCTGCCGCGAAGGGAGAGGAAGCGGGGATGCTCTCCCACAGTAGGTAACAAAGAGCCAAGAAAGCAAATCAAGCTGTCATTTTCTCCTTGTGAGGGAAGGCCTAGTGCCTCCGGTCACGGCGCTTCCCTCCCGTGGTGGGACTAACACAATGATGTCAACCATTTGCGGGCTGCAGAGGGGATTAGGTTTCCCCAAGAGAGGCCAGTGGAGAGCTCTCCTCCACCTTAGATGGGTCAAGTGTCCCCCAGGGCTAAAGCCCGTGACTGGCATCTACTGGTCTCAGCTAACTCTTTCCTCAGGCACTAAACGAACATGACAATTAACCGCGGGCTTAATGTCGCAGTGGTGAGGGGATCGGCCACTGCTGCCAAGGGAGGGGAGACACGGTGCTTTGTGCCTGTTCCCTCCTGTAGCTACAGATGGGGTGGGCAGTCCTGCCTTCCTGGGCACCGAGCTGCCGCACTGCAATAAGTCATTTCACCGCTCCGTGACTCGGTTTCCCTGCCTGCAAAATGAGCCCAACACTTAGAGGAGAGGAGAAGGAAGGAGGAAAACTGCAAAGCTTAAACGAATAGGGAAGTACTTAAAGGAAGTTCCCCTTAATGACTTCTGGACATCCAAAATCCCAGGCCTTGCAGTGCATATGGGAAAACACATCGCCAGTGGTAGGGCAGCATCCCAGGTGTGCGGAGGGGCCGTGGCCACACTCAGCCCCACTCGTAGGCAGGGTCGGGGCACGCCGACCCTCTCAGGGCTACCCTTGCCATGTGCTTGCACAAGATTTGGCCTGTTCCTGCTCAGCACAAAGGCAAGGACCCAAATTCAGACAACCTAAGAAATTAGGTGTCTGCCCTGTTTCTCTGCAGTCAGTGGGAAAGAGCTGTCAAGCTGTCTTTCTGAGACATTTCACTTTTTTCTCTCCACTGCCTGCATACTCAGCCTTGGCAGCTCTATCTATAGATGTCTTCAACAGCTCGCTGCCCCTTGCACACGCATGGTAAATGGGAAATCATGGGAACAGCAATTCTTGCTCTGAACATGGCCCACTGCAGAACAACAGGCGCACAAAAGATTTCAGGTGACCTTTTTCCTGCCCCCCCCCCCCCCCCCCGCAGAAAATACTGGTTTGGAAGATACTACCAACTTACACTGATTTTGGCAAACTATTTCAGTCCCAACAAAGCAACTCAGCCCAAACCTATTCTGAAAAACGCTGTAATATTTAGACATTTTTCAAAATGATATATCTGTTGCTGTTGTTCCTTTGAGAGAACATTTAAAGCCTTTTTAATTTTCATTAAACAAAAAGTTTTAAAAAAACCCTTGGAAATGAAATGCTAAGTTATATTCAAACCAACATTGGTTTTTTTCTCCAATATTTTGGTTCACCAAAAATCACAGCAATAACAAAGTCACTTTGATTAGGAGAAAACATTTTTTTTAATTTGACAGAACTTCCAGCAAACTGAAAAATCGAGTGATTTGCACAGCACTCCTCTAAACAGCCCCCAGAGGAGGGATGGTTCCCTCTTCCCACTTCACTTCCATAACAGCTGTTGCTTGAGCAGCTACACACAAACATTTTTTTCTTGCTGGCTCTCCCTGTTTTATCTGTGCCTGTCCTCTCAAAGGTAAGCTCCAGAGACCGTCCTGCCTTTATCTGCTTCTCATACCGCACTCATTTGTACATTCCTTGTGCCTGAAATTAAGTAACTAAAAGTGTTTCCTTTGCGTCATTCAAGTACTTTGAGATCCACGAAGACTTGCCGTGTAAATGCAACCAGCTGCTCGCTTTACTCGTGCGGCACAACAGCAAGCTGTCACTCGCCATAAACGGAGACACATATTATTAATGATATGTAACACACTGCCATGGGGACCTTCCCCTAAGGCATCCCAGTCCCGTCTCTCTGGGGTCTCCCCGGTCCTACCAGCAGCAGCGTTTTCCCCAGTGGCACCCCACAAGGCACCGCTCCCTGCGGGTGACGTCCCCTTATCTGGGGACTTGAATAAGACGGATGTTTTACAGCTACCAAAAAAATCCCCTCCAGTGTGTCTCTGCATCATCCCGCTCATCTCCTAAAGGCTCCCCTCCACCTCCCAACACAAGTTTTCAAGCCTAAATCTCACCCTCTAGTTGCAAAGTGTTTGTGGGGTTGAACTTTTATCCGCTCACAGCCTAAAGCTCCTGCAAGATCCTCACCATCAGGGCAAAAAAGGTCTTATTTACCACTGTACTCTTGGAAACCATGATTCCTCCTCCATCCCTCCCTCCCCTCTTCTCCCCCTTTACTACTCTATGTTTTCCCTGCTGCCTAATGAGCCCTCCAGAGACCTGCAGGTATAAAACTCGTTACAGCTCCCTCTGCGTACCCGCATCAATAAACGAAGGAGCACAGCAGAGAACGGGAGGGAAGCTGTCACTTTATTTCACCATGAATTACAAAACCACTTTAAAGTCTAGCACTCGGGAAAGGGCCAGTGAGAAATTGCCCTAATACAGAGATAGGGGTTTTCTTTATGTTTCATGCCAGAAACTTGGCAAAGCCTAGGCTTAGGCAGTAATATAATCTCGGCATCTGAAGTGAATGGGAAGCTGGGAAGGACACCGCGAGCTTGTTGTATTCTCTGGACTTAGGTTCCCCACACCTTTCCAGGATTTATTCTATTGCTCTGTGTGAAATAGGGAAGTATAAAGTGGTGGAGATTTTTGGAGCGGCTCTCTATCCACGGCCAAGAGCAGATTTCAAAAAATCCCAAACCCTGTGTACATATTTAGAGAAGCAAACAGACTGTCAAAGCTGCTCAGGACATGCTGGGGCTGTGTTGTCTATTTGTTCTCCTCCTCAATGAAGTTCAAGTGTGTAAAATAGACTCTTGCAAAGCCAGGGCCAAGTACGTAAGAGCTGACTGCGTTTGCTCAAGCACCACCAGCAACCTGCACCCTGGTGACACGTTGATGTGCCAGCATCTTCCGACATGCACTTGAGCATGTCCAGATAAACGTCTACACCTGCAGGAACACTGTGTAGGCACAAGCGCCTGGTTACACGCATTTCTAGGTGGGAGGGCACATTCGTGTAAATGGCGTGAGGGTTTTCAGAAAGAGGTAACTGGTATCCAAGCGTAGGCATGAAGCCAAGCAGCTACTTGCTGCAAGTGGCAGGCGTGTGCAGGGGTGAGCGTGTGCGCAAGGCGCTGTGCATGGGTGTGCGCGGCCCCGCCAGGGCAGGCCAGTGCCGGTGTGCGCTGGAGGACGCACAGGACAGCGTGCCATGAGCGGTTAATGCTGCCTGTGCGTTTGCAGCAGGCAGGAGGAAGAAGCGGTGACCTCTGGAAGGGGCTGTGCTGAGCAGGCATCTCTTGCATGCGGGCGAAGGGGCGGGGGGGAGAACTCAGCCAGCTCTGCTGGTTCGGGAAATGAAATACCCTCTGTATCAGCTTCTTTTGTCATCCAAAAGCAGTGCAGGAAAATCCAGCCCTACCACCCAAAGAATGCAAAATACTGAACAGGAGGAAGAAAATAAAACCTGGCCAGTGCCCTTTCTCTCACTGTCCTTCACATCTTCCTATGTAATGAATGGTGTTTCCAGATCAGACCCGCTGTAGGTGCTGGCTGGATCTGAGCACACTGATTTGGGGCCTTTACCTTGAACTGACTTTCACTGAGAAATCAGCTTGGAGAGAAAGCCACCATGTTACTGAACAGCATACAAACAAACATCAGGAATCCCAAAAGGCAACATTCCCCACGCATTCCCCTCACTGAATGAACCACAGGTGATACTGTTCACTCACTGCACATAAAAGTGCAACATGGGATATAGTTAGTGAGACCACCAGGCACTGACCTTCACTCTTTGAGGGTTCATCCAGTGCTGGATGTCTTGCACGGTCTCATTCACGCGCAGGAGGATGGGCTCGTGACTGTGATCCAGACATGAGGTGGTGCACTCCGCGCCTGCACAAAACACGGAGAAGATAAAGCTAAAGGATAAAGCAAGCAGCTTCTGACCCTTTCAGCATCCTTCCAGCTGAAGGACAGGATTAGGGCTCGTTTTTCCTAAATTGCAATTAGCAGTCAACCATAACTATCACATATCTTCTAGCCACACATGAAATGCTGAGTACAACCCTGCACCTCAGCAGGAGACCGTGGGGGTGGCAGAGATTCCAGGGCCTTTTTGTATGAGCTGCATATCTAGGTATTTCTCTGGCTATTAACTCCAAGAAGGGGGTCAGGATCATCAGAAAATGTGAAGGCTTTTCCATTTTAACTGCTCTTTCAAGCAATGGGACTGATTAAGCAGAGGCTGTTGAACTCATCTCACCTATGACATGACAAAAACCTACCGTTTGATCTGTCAAATTTACGGACCTTCAATACTAATCTTTCGAAGGGTGACCAAGCCTAATGATATTGCAGACGAGCTATCACCTAAGTCCCAGAGTTGATAAGAGGTACGCAGAGACGTAATGATGGCTTTGTTCACACATAAACCTGCTTTTTCTCTGATTAACTGTCATGCCCAGTGGGAATCCTGTCCTTTCTTTATTAAAACATGCTGCGATACTCTGCAGCAATATCCCAGAGCCCTGTGGTGACACAACCATAAGCCCTAGTGTGTTGGACCATTACCATTTCCCCCCTGGAAAATCACTCTTGAATGGCACAGCTGCTGCAAACATGTCATTAGGATTTCTGCACTCCAATCAGCGCTGGGGGAGGAATTAATCTCCACGTTGGTTTGGAGAGCTGAACCTTTGGCTCAACACACACCTCAGCCTGGAAGGGCAGATTAGGTGTCTGAGGAATTACCGAAGGTGTGTGGGATTCATAGTGACCATGACTGGATGCTATTATTTTCCCCACCTGCTTCTGCCTTCTCACGTACTCCCACATGGAGGAGTCAGTGGGAGCAGAGCAGACCTGGGCTGTTGAGCCTGCAAGACGGGGAGCGCTTGGGGTTTGTTTTGCTTTCCCAGCACACGTGGCAGAGGCTCCATGGACCCGCTGGATGAGGCCCATTGACACCAGCCCCATTGCGAACAAGCGGCAGGAGAGCGCCTTCTCATAAGGACGCTGATCAGGCTTCCAAAAACACAAAGAAGAGAAGAAAAACCCAAGAACCTGATCCAGAAAGGTGGTGCTGGGCGAGCCTAACAAAGTGTGTGGTATGTCTCCATCTGCTGAGGATAAGAGCCAATGGCTGCTGTGCCCTTGCCGAGCTCTTCCTCCCTCGTCCAGGAGGATCTGGCCCATGAGTCCCTCGCCGCCGTGATGGCCGCGTGGTCCCATCCCAGGATCAAGCCCACTGGATCTGGGATCGGCACCTGCTGGCTGCTGCCCCGGCAGGGCTGGGAGAGGACTGAGGGCTGGCAGGCCCCCGCTGCGTGGGCAGCCGCAGACCCTCCTGCATCCAGCCCCGAGATGCTCCCCTGCAAACCAGGAACTGGTATTCCTCTCCTTGCTAAAACCTGGCTGGCCCCGGGAGGTAACCTCGTCTCAAGGGTAAAACACCTTGCCACATTAAGAGTCGCCACAACCTGCTTGCCACTCACTCTTCCGCGCTCCACCACGCTATTTACGCTTACGGAAAGGAGTAGGTCAGAATTGTTTTGATATATGATCTGTAATTGGCATCATTACAGAGCGGTGATCTCATCCAGGTCGTGTTCTCCTCCCCAGGGAGGGAACACAAGGAGGCTCGTGGTCCCTCGCATGGCTGCGATATAATGAGGGAGCTGCGCAACGAGGAAATTTCTCTAAGTTCAAAGGGACGGGCGGAGGGAGGAGGGGGCTGGCAGGGGCTGGGAGTGGGGCTGCAGGAAGGGGCCTCGTGGGTCTGCGAGGGCTGCGGCCAGTGCAGATCCCGTTGCAGCCCTTATTGCAGGGAAACCTCAAAAACGGGGGCTGACAATACAAAATAGCATGTACAGTCCAGTGTGCGGTCTGTCCCTCCCTCTGCCTGGGTGACACAAAGCAAAGCTGGGTGCAGAAAGTCATCACTCCTTGCAGAGTGACCAGGCACCCCAGAAGGAAAGGGGAAATCACACCCTTACAACAGCTCCTAAACAATGGTCATGCCAAAGGGGATGCTCGACTGGTCTCATATTCTTTCTGAAGAGGCCTGAATTAGCCTGGTGCTGCGCTTCCCTGCCAGCTCCCTGGGCGTGCATGTGTGCCTGCAGTTGAAGGAGGAGGACACTGCAAAAGTGTAAGAGCAAATGCAGGCACAATCTCTCCCTGTATTTTGAGGACTGGATGTGTCTCTGAAGTAGTCTGGCATCCTGGCTGCCCATTGAACCCAGCTGGCCAAGGAGGGGCACGATGAAACTGGAAGCGCTGCAAGGAGCAGGAGATCAGAGCATGTTACATGATACCTGGACTCTCAAAGCTTCATGTTTCCTAACAGCCGTTCCCTGAAAAGCCTCCAAAAGTGACTCCAAGGACTGCAGGCTCCTTCCTTCCCCCTTCTCGTTCCCATCCTCTCCCTCGTCTCCTGTCCCACTGCTCCCCACTCCCACCTGAGCTGCATCCCCCTGTGGCAGAGAGCCGGGGCTGGTGCTCACAAACCTATGCCGTAGCCGCCGGCGCACTGCAGCTTCAGGTGGCTGTTGAGCTGCGTGGGCAGCGTGCACTGGCCCTGCATTTCCCTGCAGAGATGAAAGGAGCCACTCCAGGTGCCATCTTTCCGGCAGTGAATCACGTTGCTTCCACGGCCCTGGGAATGAGAGGAGATAATGAGGATGGTTACAAAAACAACAGCAAAGACTGGCTGACAAGTGAGAAGCTGGCAGAGCTGAGCTGGGAGCAAAGTTCTGCTGGAGCTGGAAGAGCCCCCGGTTGGGACTGCCAGCCTTGGGGGGCAAGAAGGAGTTTTCTTCCAAAGAATAGAAAAAAGGAAACCTGCATTGCATACAAACACACATACGCCTCTTCCGTGCAATGCAATGTCTTTACAAGGCCCTTGCAAGGTCTCTACCTTAAAACAGACCCACTCCAGTTGAGATAAAGCTGCGTTCACGCCATTTGCCTTCTTTCTCGTTGAGAGGTTTGCGTTGAATGCAGACAACCTTTTCCCTCTTCCCATTTTCTAACTAGTTGCATCATCTTTGTCTCAGAAAAGAAAGAATCCCCAATGGCCATCTGAAGGAGGAAGGAAAGCGGGACACGAGCAGGGATGCTTAGCAGGGCAGAACAGGCTCTTTAGAGCTTGGCTGCCTTGAGTGACAGCAAGCAAAGAGGCTGAGACAGCCACGCAGAGGGACAGGTGGAAAGGAGGAAAAAAATCCTCGGGTGTGGGAATGGCCAAGGAACAGAATATGACATTTCTCTTATAGAAGAGATTCTCTGTATGATACTGAAGAATGAATACAAAAGTCTGAGGGGAAATATCATGCCCTTTAGAAACAACAAAGGAGTGCACAGGCAATCTTTTGTCAGATCTATCCTCGTGGCATTGGGGATTTCTGTACAAGCTGTTCTGCAGGATCTGCGAGCCTAAGTGCCACGGGGTAATGTGGGACATTCAACAGGAGGATGTCTGGTGTGGCTGGGCTCCAATCCTCCTGCGGGGGCCTTGCTGGGTGGGAGAACCATGCAGGATCTCTGCTTCTCCTCACCCGTTTTACATGCCAGGCATGTTGCCTGCAGTCTACCCACCCTGCTCTTGGAGAGTGTGCTGGATATCTTTGGGGATCCTTTAAGAGTGCTGCCTGCGCTGGGATCCCAGCAGGGCTGCTGAACTTTTCTTACGAGCTCTTCCCCAAGACCCACACCCATCATTGCACAGCGATCTGCACAAGCCCCCGGTACCAGCGTTGGAAGATTGCTCAGCCTTCACAGTTAGTCTTGTCCTTAGTATCCTAATGCTTTTTTTGCTCAGCTTTGTTGATGAACACAATGTTTAGTGAGATGCAAAGTGGTCTTATCAGCAGACTACTGCATGGGACCTGCTTCCCCTTCTCTAGAAATCTGGCCATTGCCAGAAGTAATAAGAAAATCATATGAAAGGATAATGGACCAGATGGACTAAGGGTGTGATCCAGCTTGGTGACTCTCACCTAAGGGCCAGTTTAGCAGAGACTGATTAATTTAGATCTGACTGTTCGTATGATTTGTGCACAATATTCAGAAATGGAAGACCCTTGCTCTGGGTGTCAGGGGAGGTACCTGCTTAAATGACCATTACGTTCCTGGTGATTAAGAGATGCCATATGTACAGCTGAGTAATGATCTTTCAGCGTGGTGACAAATTCAGGAAGAGATCGCTAAGTGATAATTGAGCACAATTTGCTGTTTTAGCAAGTGTGGTGCACTTCCATTGCAATTTGCATGCCAGGGCTCAAGCATGATTTTTAAAGGTGAGCCATGAAACCTGATTTATTTTCCTGGAGCTGGCTGTGCTTGAGGGTACTATTGTATAGTTTCTGCAACATACTCAGAGATCCCAGGATATCCATTGCTATAGTAACATACTGTCCATCATCCCCTGACCTGCAAAATCTCTTGTGAAAATCCCTGCTGGGTTTCTTGCTTGGATGCAACGTGCATTATCACCTTATATAGCTGAGAGAGACTTAGTGGGGTTTAATCCTTAAATAATTAACACCTCTCAAGTGGTTCTGGCTTGTGCCAGGAGTCCTCCCT
Source organism: Phalacrocorax carbo (assembly GCF_963921805.1). NCBI lineage: Eukaryota > Metazoa > Chordata > Aves > Suliformes > Phalacrocoracidae > Phalacrocorax > Phalacrocorax carbo. Next base: position 9,433,151 of record NC_087530.1, read on the forward strand.
CTTTTTCTGTAGGCTATTTTCTGGGATATCTGGAAATACCTTTCTCTGCAAATCCCTTCTGCAAGATGTTATCTGCTCCTTTGCTCAAGATACTTTTGTAGCTGAACAGTCACTACACTCTTCCTTATAGTGAACAGAGACACAGCTGTATCTCTCACTTTCCAGAGCTCACTTCGTTATTGCTGTAACCCTGACTCCACTGTTTGCTCCTCTTCACGTTCAGCTCATTTAAAAGCAAACACAAACCCGTTATACCAGTTGTCATTACCCGGGTGGCCCCAGTTTGCCTGCATGGCAGCGATGGTACACGCCTTCAGCCTTCTAGATGCACAGAGCCACAGACGCATTATCCCAGAGTTCGCACCCAAACTGCACCCAACTCCTCGTTTCACAAGGCTCGAAGCCTCTTGTAAGCCTTATACAAGGCAACCTTTTTCAGGTGCCCTGATGTGAAACGCATGGGCTCTGCCTGCTGTCCCTGTGAAGAGGGCAGGCCAACCTGGCAGGGAATGGGGGCAGCAATTGGCTTTTAACGTTTGGAGCAGGTATCAGAGGTGTCTTTCAGATCACTGGCCCTAGGGCAGTGTTGGTGCCTTTTAATATGGCCTTGGAATCTGGAACGATATTAAAAGTGCTTTGACAGAGCGCTCCCGGCTCCCTGCAGTGCATGTAGCATCAGCAGCTTCTACATCCCCACTTTCTCTTCCCAAGTGTATTAAGCAGCAGTGCACTTCTGGGAGAAGTTATTTATCTCACAAACTATAATTACCTCTGGCAAGGAAAACACACAGAATCACAGAATAGTAAGGGTTGGAAGGGACCTCTGGAGATCATCTCGTCCAAAACTAAGCATTTCAAACAAGATACTAAAGGCCAGACCTTCTTGTATCAGTGAACACAGCTCCTAGGAAGTCAACACGCTGATTTATGCCAGTTGAGGAGCCGACCCCTGATGCGGAATGACACCTTCACAGCCAAAAAAACCATGAACGTCTAGAGACAGTTCACTTGAATAGTTGTAATCCCGATAAAGTTGAACTATCATACAGCACACATACGTATACTGATAACGAGAAAAAGAATCGGAGGGAAAAGCGAGGTAAAATGGAATGAACAAACAGAACAAGTGCAGGTAACTCATACCCTGCTTACTGTCATTCATTACTCCTTGTTTTCTAGCTAGATCATAGAGCCACTGAGGCAGATTTTTCAGCCACTTATTGTCTGGAAACAGTAAGACACTCACTGCTAGTCCTCTATGGGTAACAGTTAATACCATTACTACTATCATAAAAATAATATTTTCAGGCTCTTCACAGTAGCTGTCTCTCCCTACGTTAATTACATATATCCCTCCTCCGTTTCTCTGTCTGTGGTCTCAGAAGAGCTCAATGGCACTCGGCCCATCCAAGATCAGGGTCCTAATAGGATGTATGATAAAACCACGCTTGTATGGACGGTTATAGTTTGGATACGAGAGACTTACCGACTGATTGTCATCATCTTCGCACTTGATCCGGCACTCGCTGTTGAACTGGAAGCCGTTGGAGCACTGGTAAAGCCCATGAAACTTGGAAGGTGGAGGGTCACAGGTAACGGGCACGCAAGCGCCCGGCAGCCACGTGCCATCTTGCGTGCACTGGATCTTAAAGGCTCGCCTTTTTGTGCAGAAAAAAACAAGACCGTTTAGTGAGTGGCTGAGTCAGCTAAGAGTCTCTAAAGCCTGTGAGCTCTGCTAGCAGGTTGCAGGGGATGGGTGTGCTTGAGCTTTTAACACTTGGGGAACAAGCCGTGAATCTGCGTCATGAGGTCTCTGAGCAAAAATAACGATTATTTGCAAAGCCAACATTAGGCTGCCCAGCCTAAACGCCTCTTTGGGCCTTGGACATATCTCCCAAAAACTCTGCTTCCCAGGCTTGTGGGCTGTGGTTGGTTTGAAGTGGGTTTGTGCGGAGTCAGAAGTATACGATAGCACTAACCCTTTCCTGCAGAGTTTCAAAGGGGACTCCCCAGGCTGCATATCAAAGGGGTATTTCTAAGGTGAGGTCTGTTTTTTGAGCACTGGTTAGGATTTTCAAAGAAGCCTAAGTGTGCTCGGTGCCTAAATCCCCTTGAAACTGCGCAACTATCTGCCTGAAGGAATTGCTCAGTGATATTCACTTCAGCACATATAGTCTGTTATAAACAGCCCATCCCTCTCCCAAAATCATTTTAACTCATGGCTTTCTGAATCATGCTGACAGCATGGCATAACTCTTTCACGTACTTTCTTGCTTTTCTGGAGGATCCAGGGACATGGTAACCTGGTTTGCATTTGTACTTGCAAAACGAGCCCACTTTGTGCTTATCTTCTCGGCAACGAGTAGTCTGGAGATCTGCATTCGGGACGATGGAGGGTGCTCGACACATCAGCTCACACAGGGCCTCCGGAAAGGACCACAGCCCATCCTCCATGCAGGTCAAGTTGCTGTTGTTTCCTAAGAACAGCGAGCAAAGTTAACAATGTTCAGCAGGACTATTTTTTTGAAATGTCGTTACACCCATAATATATCAAAAGCCACTTCAGTTCGTTTGACAAATTCAACTGTGTATGTCCTATGCGTTTTCTCTTTCTAGATGATGGCATTAAATCATTAAGGACTCTGTTTCGAGATGACAGGCAGAGAGTGCTTATTTCAGGAAATGCTGTAGGATAGGGGAAGCCACACTGGCTTTGTAATCTTTTATATTTCTCTTCCTTATTTTGTTCTTCTCTGAAAGGAAGCTTGCTTCACACATCAACCCCCTCCTCTCCAAAGTCATGGCATTAACAGAGGGTTTGGTGCCATTACATTCTTCATTCTGCTTCTGTGTTATATCTCTTCCCTGAATCTGTCCTTTTTATTTCAATTTCGAGCCTTTTGGAGCAGCATCTGTTAGTATTAGAGTCACTAGTCCAACACAATGAGGAGCCATTCTCAGCTGGGGACTCTCAGTCCTTGGGGACTACTGTGATAAATACGATTCATAATACTCATTAGAGACTCGTTTTCCTTAGGAAGCTTTCTTGGCCAGCATCTCAAAGGTAAAAGGTACAATAGATCTATTTGCCTCTGCTATGACCTACTTGACTTCAGAAGGTTAAGCTAAAAGTAGCCTAGTCTCAGTGTATTTTACATTCTTTGTTATTTTATACTGTATGTTGAAAAGGAATAAGCTTTTCCTAAGAAACAAAGCACAGCTATGAGCCACTAACCCTTCAAAAATCCCTAATACTCTATTGAAATCCCCGAACACTGCTGCAGGAACTCTTCTCAACCCACAAGGCACATTTTCAACAGTAAGCCAACTTTGGAGTTATCCCAAATAATACTGACAAACTGCTAACCCCAGAGCAATGCCATCTCTCTGAGAGGGAAGGAAGAGAGCCGGGGCATGAGGCTGAAATTCAAAGAAGAAGAAAACAAAAGGCTCTGGAGGGCTCAGGAAGGTATGTGGAGGAGCCCTCCTGCCCTACCCACAAAGATAAGAGAAGCCGCATTAAATCAGCCCTGGCTTTCTCTCTCCCCTCCCCAACTGCAGATGATTGCAGAGGTATTTTGTGCAGAAGGGAGCTCTTTTCTAGAGCACCAGCATGCTCCTCTGCTCTGACTCACGCAGCAGCTCTGCAGACCAGCCCTGGTGATATCATAGTTGCCACTGCAAAGTGATAAGCTGTGACATTAGCAACAGTGGCTGTCATGACGTCAGTGATTGAATTAGGCATGAGTCATTCGAACGCCATTCTCCAGAAGCTTAGTGACCACATCTATTAGTCATCACCGATGGCTGTACACCAAATGATGCCTTTACCTTACAGTTCACAGAGTTTCTGGACAAAAGTGAAGTGATGCTACACACCACAGCTGCACCCCCTGACCCGGGGGTTGGCTATCACCCTCCAGCTACCTCCGCTGGAGGCATCAGCTGAAGCTCTTGTTGGTCATAATGAATATCATTGTTTTCACCACCCCCTCAAAAAAATTCCAGGCATTTTCAATGAAAAAACACCTCTTGTTGAAGATGACCCTCTGAGTGTATGGGCAAAAAAAGGGAATTCTTTGATAAAAATCTCCCCTTTGAGTAGTCTTAACTTTCACTGCGTGTTGGCTGCTTGAGGTTACCCTCCTAAATCAGAGTTAAAAGAATTAAGCAATTTGGTTATATATGAAGAAATCACCATATCCTTTCATGGAAAAGAAGAATACTTCCAGTGCAATGAATCCTAGCAGAAAAAGTGAGACCACATGTACGAAAAAAGCTTATACAGCATTTGTACCTGCGTTGACAAGAGCAGTTAAGAATACTCCCCTGCAAGATGACAAGTTAATTTGGCTGTAATGTTCCTTCAAATACAGTGATACCTTTTCTTGTTTCCTGAGGACCTGACCAAAAAGGGTGATGTGCCAGTGAGCAGAAGAGTTGATGATGGTGAGAAGATGATGGGGATGCTAGCAGAAAAGCAGCAGGGAATAAGGTAGGGGAGGAAAGGAAAGAAGGCAGAAAAGTGTGTTATTTTTAAGGAAAAAATTGTAGAAAGTCCCAAACAAGCAAAGGAGAGAAAGGTCAGATGAAGTGTGGAAAAGGAGGTGTGATGGGTAGACTAGGAAAAATAGTGATGGGGGACTGTGCCACTGGGACATGGGACTTTTCAGTCTTCTCCTGCCCTTCCAAATACATGGAGGAGGCATAGAAGGGAGGCAGACACAGAAAACAGAGAAGGCATGGGAAAGAAGATGAGAGAGTTCAATTTGATTTATCCCCATGACTTTTCCATGTTTTGGTTGTATGGAAGCAATATTCACTGTCATTACTGCCTGGCCAGCCGTGATCAAGGCAAGGTCAAAGGAAGGTAATAGAGAGATGCAAAGGAACTTAACTTCTAAAATAAATAAACCTTCCTGGAGAGTCTCATAATTCTTCATACTTAAAATATCATGAATAATTCTAAAACAACAGCGAGAGTAACATATATTACTAGGAACAGTCTGTGTTAGCTGTGCGGCTATCCCCAGGTCACTGCACAGACGCCCTCAATACCTTTCAGAAGAGCAGGAGGTCGGCAAGTGAAGGAGCATTTCTTGCCAAAGGTGGTCCCCTCGCTGCAGTTGAAGGTCGCTGGGTAGACATGGTACTGGTCTGGGACACCGCAGTCCACAGGCTCGCAGGTCACCTGCTTGTTCCACTTCCCATCCGTGCAAGTCATGGTGATGCTGGTCTCCATCTGGAAAAAAGACACATGCCTACAGCTACCACAGCCGGCAAGGGAGAGATCAAAACCATTTCAAGACTATTTACTTTGGCTCTCAAGTCAAGCAAAACTGGGCCTGATCACTACCATCACCACCTGGACAGCAGCTACTAAAAACACCAAGTCCCACAAAAAACGGTGTAAGAGCACCAGGATGTATTTCTGTCACCTCTGGAGCGAGACACCAAAGCGCTTCCATACAAAGAGCGGAGCACTACAAATAATCAGAACTCTTGTCTGCATCGCCTCCTGAGACGAGCTGGGAAAGCTGCAGCTCTGCCCTGTGATCAGAAAGCAGCGCGCAAGTCTGAGCTGTTTGGAGCTGACAGCTATCCCCGGTCCCTGTCACCTTTGCAGTGACACAGCCACTCCACGGGCATCCCCATGTAGTTCTGAATAGTCAAACGCACTCTTGGGTTTGAATTAAAGTCCAACCTGACATGAACCCATTTGGGACTCCATCCCAAGGCTCTCCCAAGAGGTGTCAGTGACCCTTGGACTGGGGTACCGAGGGAGGTGGCCTGGGCCATGCCAACATCGTGTTCAGATACTGACAGCTGCTGTTACGGCTTCTACTATCAGAGTGCCCCGAGGCTCCGGATGAAATCAGGGCGCTGCTGCCCTGGCACTGGCGACGCGCACACCTGAGAGACAGCTTCTTCCTGGAGGAGTTTGCAATGGACAGACCCAAGAGCATCCTGCCTATACATTCACCTGGCACTTGAGAGGCTCACTACAGAGTCAGTACCTGTGCTCTGACCTCCCTAATGTCACTCTTACTACACAGCTACCCAGAAGCTATGCTTCTGTGGATTTGAAGAATAGTCCAAACAATGCAGCACATTGCAAGCCTGAAGTGCCAGGGAGAGAGAAAAAAAAAAAGGGGGGGAGGTAAAGGAGCCACCCATCCAAAGCTAAGATGAAGGACAACAAGATGTTGCCAAAGAGAACAGAATAAACAACTTTTAACTTTCTAATTAAAAAGGGAAAATTATTAAAAACTATAAGTGAAGAATCTGAAAGAAGGACTCTTCCCTCCACACCAGAATAAAGAGAGGGACAGAAGAAAAAGAAATGTGAGAAACCCAAACACGAGAAGGGGAAGATGCCAGCGAGGAATCTGACCAAGCCGTACAGCAGCACTCCTCTGCCTCCAGGGAATGTTTTATTCAGGGCTGGGACGCTCACAGGAGATTTGCACCGCCGACCATTGATCTGGGTTTATAAAAGGAAGGGGAATTTTTCTAGCACACATCAAAGGGACCTGGATTCCCTTTTTGCAAAAACACCCTAATGGTTTCAACAGAAGTTCAGACCTGTCTCCCTTTGATATATGGTTGCATTCAGAATGGAAAAAGCAGTCCCAGAGCTGAGAAACTGGACACTTCCCAAGTGGGCACAAAACCCCTTTTCTAGACTGTGGAGTTTATTTAAACAGGGAGCACTGCTGATGGAAAAAAATGTCTTTTCTCCAAATTTAGAGTAGCACATTCTGGGATTCTCGGAGCGCTCAGGTGAAGGGACACCCTGTGTTCTCATTCCCAATCATTTTGCTCCCCAGTGGCAGTTAATTCTGCCTTTGTGGCTTATCAGAATATCTGCACTATTAACAAGTATGTATCTTCTGTAGGCAGCGGATGACTTGGAGATGCCTGTGCTTGCAGGAAGTCGCGGTGCGATGGCCACAGGAGAAGGGGTGAGACAGCATACTTCCAGCTCTTCACAGCGCATACGCACAGCAGCATCACCACCACATTTGCACGCCAGGCTGGGCGGCTCCAGCATTCAGCAAAGCCTCCATTTCCCTTCACATCAAATAACACTCTAGCACCGTGGATGCCGGGCACCTCGACAGCAGGAGGTTAAAACACAAAGCCAAGCTATTGATGTCAGGGGCTATCCAAATGTTCTGGAAAAGACATAGGTCTTGCACTGTATCTTGCTGGATGCTGCATCCACACTGACCACAGGGAAGCTCTATCAGTGATAGGAGATTCCGCTCCAAGAATTCAGCTATTAGTGTTGGTGTGATCTAGCGTAGGAATAAATGATTACTTCTACTAGCTGATACTGGCTGCTGAGACACAGTATGGTGCACAAGGGAGTTCCTCTAACGACAGGATAGCACATCAGGTGTACCTCTACAGAACACCAAATAAACAGTGCAAATTCAGAATCCGGAATATAACGCAAAAAATTTAGAAAGAAGCAGTATCTGTGCAAGACAGTCACACCTTCCAGAAAATGGGCAAACCCATTTTGCCCAAGCTAACACTTGTGAGAGGATTTCAGCTGCAGCCGTGGTCTTTGTTAGCAGGAAGCAGCAGGACGCTACAGCCTGCTGGAAATGCAACGTGCCTGGGGTGGCCCCTCCTTGGAAGGGATCCCTCATCACAACTGTACTCCCACGGCACTCTATTTCTGCCCCTCTTCTAGACCTTGATGTGACAAATAAAAGTCTCTTCATGTTTTCATCTCTGGGTTTTTCCCCATGGTACTTTCCCAACCAAAACACTAACCAAATCTGGTAGAATCACTTTCTTACAGACCTATACGGCTTTTCCTCTTCCTGGCCGACTGCAGGGCCGTTCCCACACAGAGAAGCTATGCCCATGCGGGTAAGACCCTGGCTTCTCAGCTTTTTCCAGTAATTTGTTCCACACTTTGTATGATGGAAGCTGAGGTTGTCAGGGTCAGACATAATAATGGCGCATTTTAGAGCATGTCTATCATGTCATCACTTCAAGCAATAGGAGCACATGCATTTCTGCAGCAGAACATAACAGGGAACATTCCCCGCAATGGAGACAAAGGCCAGTGGCTTTGACTGAACGCAGGCAGGACAGCCCTAACGTGGAAATTATTGCAGATGGCACCCACCAGCTTTCAGTTTCTCCCTCTTGTGAAGTCCCACCCGAAGGTGGGATCATTGCAGGGCAGGACGCCAGGCTGCTGAGCGGGAGCCCGGCTCTCCCCAGCACCACGCTGCACCTCGGGGGTATTCCCAGTCGACAGCCTGAGCAGTGCCGCCGTTGGCTCTGTGGCAGCATCCACATCTCCCACCCGAAGCCTGAGCAGGCACGTGCCTGTTTCGCCTGTCTGATCTGACAAGGTCACCCAGCTCACAGCAGTCCATACGAAGCACTTGGCTTTCTCATCTGGTTTATTAGCTGTCACTTTGGGCACTTTGTGCTGCTTTGACTGGCATCGCAGCAACCGCTTCCCTTCATGTCCTGCCTTCCAAAAGAGGCTTATGCAAGGAGGCGGGGGGAGGGAGGCAAGGAGGAGAAAAGAGGACAAAAAAAGAGGGCCTCCAAAGATACAGCGTGCAGTACAGTGAAGAGGATGCAAACTTAAACAAATCTGGTGCCAGAAAGATTTGTTTCTTGGGACTTTTAACAGCCTGGGAGAATTCATGTCTCCTTCCTGCTGCCCAAGATCGCAGCCGGCTCCTTCTTCAAGCGATGCTTCACGTGTGAAGTTTCCTCTCCTTAAAAATGAACAGCTGTGCCCTCCCCTCTAAGTATTCTTCCACTTCTGCCCACTACTGTGCCTCTAATTGAACCCACATGAGCCGCGCTTTCTTTTCCTGGCATGATTGATGATGCCTTTGCACAACATTAGGGAGCTGCTGGGTTTTAAATAACACCTCTTGACCAGAGCAGCAGTGGTGGTAGCTTCAAGGAGAGATGACAACAAGTAACTGAATGAGCGGGGCTTTCAGCGAAGGACAAGGGGGAGGAAAACAGTGAAAGACAAAGGGGGAAAGGGGGAGAAGAGAAGAAAGAGTGATGGAGTTGTCAGGGGGTGGGAAGAAATTGGGGGGAAATGAAAACATCCCGAGATCTTCTTTGTGAGAAAGATACACGAAGGATTTTGCTCCATCACTAGGCAAACCCTTTATTGTTGTTGTTGCTGAAGTCCCTAAATGAGGAGAGGCCGAGAGTCTGTAAACAGCTCAGCTTTTTTTTTTATTATTTTCAAATAGCAAACAGTTTCTTCTGCACATAGTGCTGACGGTTTTTAGGGTTTGGTGATTTTATGGAGTTTTAATAGAATTTGGGAATGGGAGCTTCTCAGAGAGCAGAGATGAATGAATTTTTTGCCCTAAGACTGATTAAAATGGTGGCTTCAGAAGACACAGAGGCCAGAAAGTGCAGAAACTGTTAAGAAGATTTTCAAAGACCCCTTAGATGTAAAAGATTGATTTGAAATGTGACTTGTGCCCCTACATCTGAGGTGCTTTTGAAAATTTTGCTTTTAATTCTCTGTTCACCCCTTTTTTCTGTCTTTCAGTGAAATATGGAAGACAAATGTGGTTCAGATGCTAAACCAGGGTGTTTTCACTATTCTGTCAGTCATATTCATCAGCATGCAGTGGTCATGGGCCACCGATGTTCAGTCTGCTCTTTGAGACATTGCACCTCACCTCAGCCTCCTTCCTACCCAAGAACGTGAAACATTAGCATATGCAAAGCTACTTTCCTTCCTCCTCTTCTTTGTGTAGGCCACACTGCCATGGTAAATGAGAAAAAAAAATAGCTCTAGACCCTAAAATTATTTAAACAAGCAAAATATCCAACTAAATGACAACAGTGGAACTACCAACAGCTTTGTGCAAGGTTCCTCAATCGTGGCAGAAGGTCCCTCTGGCCGTAGATAACAACCCACATGCCCTATCTCATATCCAAAGGCTTGTGATCAGAAGAGGACCTGAAGCTGGGAAACAATTCCGAAAGGAGCACAACACAATTCCGTACAACACAGTACGAGGAATCCAAACCACGGATTCTGGACTTCCTTGGATAATTCATATCTTGTCTACATGTTCCCCAAGTTCTGCTTTGGAGCACCTGACACAAAGAAATGAAACAAGATGATAGTGAAAGAAACTGTCCATTTTTTTTCAACCAAGCTCTGAAGCACATGAATAAACTTTTAAAGCACGGTTCATGTGCTTAGCTGAACATGGCTATCTTTAAGATGCTCCAGCTCCTTCTCTGATTTGAACACTGAATGCACAGCACTGAGCAAAACAAAGCTATTGGCCTCAGGGGTTTTATCAGAGGAAAAAAGATGATGAAGTGCAATAGTAGACCAGGGTGAGAGGAAGCATATTGTAATAGGCAGTGAATCACGTTAGCTGGGGTGCTAAAATCCTCCACTCCTGTCACATGAGTCTGATCAAGGCTCTGAAACCAAACATCTCAGAGCAAACCCATATACAGTTGGCTGAGCCTCCCCAAAAGGTACTTCTTGCGTTTAAATAACACAGCACTGGTGAAACATGTTTAGGCTGTTTTATTTGGTTTGGGATTCCTGTGTGCTCAATGTACAGATCCCTTCCAACTATTTCCTGGTTCAGCCATTCAGACTCGTTTGAGAACTTGTTTTCTGTTCTGTAAAAATGCTCAGCTGGAGCTGGGGTTCTGGTGCTGATGCCAATTAGGATGGAAGAGGCCCAGCTCGCGGGGTCCTGTATTTGTTTTGTAATTGAGTTGAAAGGGCTGACTCATTCCCCTCCACTCTGTCTCCCCCCTCTGCGAGCTGATGAAGAACACAGTATTTCACAAATACAGACAGGCTGCCGAGCCCGGCTGCCTGCCCCGAGCCCTCCCTGGCCCCAGATGTGCGTGCTGCCCCGACAACACGTGAGAAGGTGCCGACGGGGGAAACCACCCCCACGCCGCGCTCACGGGATCCGGCAGCGCTAGGGATGGGAGCGCAAACGGGGGTGCCTGCCCTGCCGCCCAGCTGCACGCCGAGGCTGGGCCATGCTGCACAGACACCTCGTCCACCTCCCCCAGCACAAAGAACCTGCGGTTTTTTGATGTTTAAAGAAATTGATAGCTTTCCTCAATACCCCACTCATTGCATCAAGACATGCTGCTTTTCTAGGACTGGATCATTAATGCATGGCTTAGAGAAGATGGGGGAGCACTCCCTGGCCCACTGGGGTAGGTTGTCGGTGCTTTGTTTGGAAGCAAAAAGGTTTGTGTGCTTTTTCCACCCCCTTGATACCATGGATTTCTGCAGTGCCAGGGTGTGGTTGGGAGCAGATGGACTGAAACACTGCAAAGGAGTTAAGACACTATTAGCCTCAACCCAAGGAATAAAATGAGATATTTTGCCCAGAAACCAGTTGTGCAAAAAACCAAAACACCCCACCCCCATAAAACCAACCCAAGAAACACTGTTTGGCTGAGTTCAGCCAGGGAGATCAGAGAAGACCTGAACACATATTTAAACCTTTTGGGCTAAAAATTTCTCAATTTGGGGAACATCTGAGCTTTGCTCACTGTCAGTTACCTCTTCCTACACAGTGCAGATGGCTCCTATTCTGATGAGTATTTGGATAAGGTCTTGTCCCAAGGCTGAGCTGAGATATTGGGTTTTAGGCTGAGTTATTTCTCAATTTCTCCACATCTGTTTGCTCATCCCTGTCTTGTGGGCCATACAAAACCAGCAGAACAAACCTGGCTCTTGCTGAGATCATCGTCTCGCTGGACTTGCAAAATGTAGCCTGTCTTGCAGCTCACGTTGCACTGGGCACCGCTGTACCAGCCGCCACCGGTGCAGTTCAGCAGCGCGTTCTCGATCTCCAGCTTTTGGCAGTCGGTGGCTTCGCAGGAGTAGTGGACACAGCTAAGTGGGAGACAAGAAGTGGTATTTTTCATTCAATTCATTTAATTCATTCCACAAAGGCAAGTGTGTCTGACTGACAAACTCATCGCTTGCCAGGCAGCAGGTACGCAGCGTGCATACTGAACCCGATTCGGCAAAGGGCTCTTCACCAACGAGCACACCCTCTAGCTGTGTCTTCCGAAGGGAGGGACAGTGGTAACAGTGATGACAATGAAAGAAAATTACAGGTCTTGTGGCAAAAGGGAAGAGCCTGCCAATTCCACAGAATGATCTGTTCTGCAGTATTTAACTACGCTGTGGCCTTCCTAGTCCTGGACCAACATGCGTCCATCCCTCCCACGAGAGCACTCTCCCTCCAAGAGCAGTCCTTATGCTCCATCCAATTTTAAACCTCTGCCGAATTCAGGAGTGCCCGATATTGCCAGTGATAAGTGTGCATGTGTGCGCGTGTGAGGAGGGGTTCCTGTGATAGACACTCTTATCTTTGAGAAACTTGATTGAAATCAACACATTCATTTTATTCCACTTCATGAGGAACACCAAACATCAGCTGTGTAGCTGTGTTGATAAGCTCTTATCAAGCTCAGCAGCACGCTGTCATTTCAGATCTCTCCAGTTGCTGTCCTGCCGTCCATAAAATGTTTTCCAGGATGGAAACTGTCTGCTCTCCCTACAGTAAATTACTGTTACATTTAGCACAACTTGTAAAAAGAGGTTTTTGTTTTATTTTTGTATACACAGAGATGTCTGGTTGACACAAAATCTTTCACCATGTCTGATGACCCGAGTCAAACATTATAGCACATGTTCAAATGTGAAGTATGGGGCAGTCCCTCAGCTAAAGGGCAATGAAAATGCTGAGCGTCTTAAAACATTCAGACTAGATAAAAGGAATAAATTTTTTACACTGATGGTGGTGAAACCCTGGCCCAGGTTGCCCAGAGAGGTGGTCGATGCCCCACCCCTGGAAACATTCGAAATCAGATTGGACAGGGCTGTGAGCAACTGGTCTAGTTGATGTCCCTGCTCACTGCAGGGCGTTGGACTAGGTGACCTTTAAAGGTGCCTCCCAACCCAAACCATTCTGTGATTCTGTGGGCAAAGACGTTTTGCTGGATTAGAGACAAAATTTCTGGGGTTAAGGATTCCCATAAGGTGATATGCCTCTGCTGAAATTTAAAATGAACTTAAATTAAATACAGTTAAATTAATTCTGAGGAGGGAAAACCTTGACTTATTTCACCATCTACGTGGATAGAGAAGAACCTGAAACACAGAAGTTACAGAAAGAAGGGAAAGCAATGCATCAATACCCATTTTTTGAAACGGATTACAAGCAAGCTATTCCTGCCTCCTAGAAAAAGGGTTAACAGGCACCAAACCCCCATCCGCCTTAGTAAGCACAGAACTTAGCATGTGCGTGGTGTTTTGCTGCGTTCAAAGCATTGTGCAGACATTATCTAATTAATTTTCATGACACCCCTGTGAGACACCTGGGCTGGTATTGTTATCCCCACGTTACTGATAGAGAAGCACATCTGCACATGTCTCTACTGAGCTCTAGATCAGATTAAACTACAGGATTATGTACCTCCACAACTCATTTCTCTGTCCCAGACTAGTGCTATATGGGAAGTGCCCGCTGCTTGTAATTTAAGTTTGCTTGTTCAGTGGCGGCCCTTCCCTGGAGGGCTATGAGCCATAAACAATTTCTGCATTCAGAAAGGTCTTATTTCCTCATTGTACACAAAGCATTGCCGCTGACAGGACTGAGGAAGGAGAATTCCACCTCTGTGTCAGCCAACGCAATACCCTTGTATGCAACAAACAGCAGCCTGTCTATCAGCGCTACAACTGTGATGCTCGTTACTTCTGCAGAAGGGATGGTCCTCTGCCAGTGCTGACCTACACGGAGCGAGCCTGCCTTCAGCAGGATCCTCCCCCGCATACCACTGGTTTCATGCATGCTTTCCAGTCACGGCAACTCACAGCCTGACATACAAATTTCAGCCGCCATTGATTTCACTTTGCACTGATCGTTAAGACTGTGGATGAGCCGCTGGAAGAACAAGTGGACAGTATATCCTGGCGCCCAGGTGGTCTCCTCTTGCGGAGAAACGAGGTGAGGAGAACAGCCGTGTGCAACTGTCTTGTAAATGCCAACACGCATCACCCAGGGGCGTGAACCGCAGACCTGACTCTGGTCTGGCAGCAGCGCCCCGGGCAGCCTCACGCTGTGGCTCCCCGAGTGGAGCCGTACCTTGCTGTTGACCTCAGAGCACTGCTGGTTGAGTAAGTCACCAATCAACATTAGCAAGAATATCTGAACGTGGATGTTGAGTGGGAGTGTAAATGGTGAATGGTGTCTTGTCGAATCCTCCCTGCACGTCCCAGTTATACCTACCCATGGAAGCTAACCGCCACTTTGCTCCCCTCCGTTTGTCAGGCGGTGAGGCTGCAATATGAGTTCCTCCCGTGCCAGGGCTCCAGCGACGAGGAAGTTGACTCATTGAGGAAAAAAGCGAGCACCATTGCCAAGCCATTCTCAGAAGTACACATTGAGAACCTTGACTGCCCGTTGCAAAACTCCCGCAAAATCAGAAAACCTTTTTGCACTAATGTTGGAAAAATAAAATAATAGCAGACCTAATTCATTTAATATCTTACGTGAATCAATGTGCTACACATCATTGCAGCACTCAATTCAGCCCTGAATGGCTTCAGACAGAAGGATAAGCCTAAGAAAACCTTTGCAATTCGCACAAAGGGAAATCTGGAGGAACGTCACCGCGGTAAGTGGCATCGTTTTTCATTTCCATCAATGTAAAGGAGAAAAAGAATCTGGTTTCTTGAGTTCATATCAGGACACCAGATGAGCAAGCCTGGGCTTAAAAGTCCTGCAGAACTGAAACGCCAGAGACAAAGGCATTAAGAAACACTTATTGTGATGTTCTTCTTTCTGTTTACAAGTCCCCTTGTGGTCTTCTTAAATGGCCAGGGAACATTTTTAGCCACCCCCTCCAGGCTCCAGATTATGCCTCGGTTAGCAGATCATCTGGGCAGCTCTCTCTGTCTGTAACTCTATATGAATGACTTCAGTGACAAACAATACAACCATTCACTTTTTGTAAAAAAACAACCACTGCCACCAAATGTTTCCAATTTAAATATTTCTGGTTCTCTAGCTACTGGTTCCAATTTGGTATCAGCTACTGTCAGCTGTAAATCCCAATGAATTTTGAAGTCATGATCCTGAATTGAGTTCTGCAAATGCAGAAATAAGAAGGAGAAATTAATATCTCCAAGTAGGAAGTTTAGACAAAGAACCCATCACATCTATATTACAGAATTGTGGGTTACAGAAGCTCTTGCACGGGTACTGCCATTTAACAGTGGTTAATCATCACATGCTCCAGAAACTATGCATTCATTGGGAAAGAAACAATATAGAGTATCTGAGAATGAAATCCTGGCACGGGACAGCTTATCCCATTTTCCTGCAAACAAAAATTGGGTGACTTCATCAAAACTGCCTACTTCAAATCATCCTGCGTCTATCCTAGCTCCCCAGATGCACGTGGGACTCGCTTCCCAGAGCATGAGCTGGTCTCGACAAAAGCTATGCAAGGGACCCAAGGACCACCCTAACGATTTACTGATATACATGCAACGAACAACTGCCGGCGCCTGGGATATTCCCTGGCGGCATTTATTTTACTAGGTCCGTGGCAGGATTCACCTGTTCCCGTTCTTGCCCCGCCAGTGTGTGATTTCCCAAAGCGACATTTTCACACCAAGCTGAGTGCAAGGAGCTGTGGATTTCTCGCACACTTTCCACAGCCTGCAGCGTGCTAAAAATACATAGTTCAAGGCAGACCATTTCAACGATGTAAAAAGCCCTGAACTGAGTTAGCTTCACACGTAGGCTGAAGTTCTGAGCCAGTTCTTACTTTATTCAAATCCATTCTGCTAATCCTTAATCTAAATGAGCTCAGTCATTATCCTCTAAATCTTTATTTCTCTGTGCCAATATTGGCCCCAATTCAGCAAGGCACTTAAATATGTGCTTAACTTCAAAAGCACGGTTAAGTCCCACTGATGGATTTGACTACAGGGGGATGTAAGCAAATAGCTAAGGGCTTTGCTAAATTGGGGTCTTAGTGACACAATCCTAGAAACATTTGTATTTTAACATGTTTACAGAGAATTATAACAATTAAGTGGAACTCTTCCTTCCTCACATAAAAACAATCCAGAACTTCCTCTTTCGAAAAGTTTATGGCAGCCAAAATTTCTTTTCCTAATGCTGGAGTCAAGCACTTCTCCAAGAACTCATCTTAACATAGTGCCCTAATTATTTGTTTCCTTCATGATAGCTCTGACACATATATATGCACAGGTGAGCATAAAAGCCCACAGTATACACTTGTTATGAGAAGAGCCACAACATTATCTATTGTACATAGGAAAAACTTCCTTCTTCCCAGTTCAGGACAGCCTGGGTTGCTGCTCTGAAGCACACTTTGGTTTTGTCCTACACCACCATACATAAACCTCACACAGAGGAAACCTTCTGAGGTTTTTTTAAACAGATTGATCCTTATAGTGGGTTTGTCTTCTCCTCTGTAGAGATTCCCCTAAAGGCAAGAGCAGGGACTTTCTAATCCAAATATATAGGCACCATATTGAAAAGCAAAGGCTGCTAACCACATTCCTTGCTGTAGAAATCAAAAAGTATGAACTGCAAAGGCAGCAATGAATTTACCTTCTTCAGTCTTCAGCTAAAACGCACTGGTCTCCTCGTACTACAACAAAACTCTCAAAGAACATCCGCCCGCATCCCCGGGGCTCAATGGGGACCGGTGAACCTGTGCGGCCCTTTCCTTTTAGGTGTTTGCCTTCAAACCTGGTCCATGAGAGTGACCAGAAGAGTCGCATCACCTGTGGTCCCTTCAGTGATCTCACTGCCATACCGCTGGGCCTGACTCTGATAACAATCACAACAAAACCTTAACTCAAACTGATAGGGTCAGGAATGCAGATAAACCCAGACATTTACAGAAAACACTTGATCCATCCCCAGGTAAGCTGTGGGGGAAGGAGAGGCACGAGCCAGCACGTCCCCACCGCTGTCCCCACCACTGGCAGGGCAACATTCTCCTGGGGACTGACTCTGCCTTCCGCCTGCCTGCACCCTGCCTGCACCCCGCCGTGTGAGATATTCCTGCCTGGGGGGGTCCATATTGAACCGATAAAGCTCTCAAAGCCCCTTCCTTTGCCCTGCCAGCCTGGAAGGGGGGCCGTGTGCCTGGGCGTTAGCAGCCCCACAGGCCTCCCTGCCAGAGTCTGACCAGGCAAACAAAGAAAACGCATCACCTTCCACTTTAATAAAAGCCAAATGATGCCGTTTGCCAATTACCAAAATGGGGCGAAGGTTAAAAACCCATTGAATTATAACGCATGTCACGGACCAAAGCTTCTATGATTAACAGTTCTGTGAGAAATTCATTAATTTCACCAGAAGCAAGCTGACAGAGATTGCGCTTAATGACAGAATGCAGGGCAGGGGAAAGGCAGCTGAATCGGGAAACAGAAAGCTGCATTAAATCACACACAAAAAAAAGGATGAGGAGACCCTTTTCTCCCCCCCTTATAAAAAGGGGAAAAAAAAAAACCCGGAGTTACAAAGGGCGGTTGCATTTGTTGTACTGCTGAAGATTTATCTCCATCACTTTTTGTTGGGGAAGCTGACAGCAGGAGGAACAATACAAAGAGAAGAGCTGGAGTGGGCTACGTCTCCCTGGGGCTTGTTTGGGGCAGCAAAGGGCAAAAGCTCAGAGGACGGCTCTCCGTGGAGGCCGGGGCAAGGACAGGCGATGCCGCATTGGCCAGGAGTGGGTCTTGGGTCTTGGTCTACAGTGCTGGTCCCCCCAGTTCTCAAACGCCCTGATGTACACACTTATGGAGGAAGGCAAACCCAAAATCTTCCCTGCAGAAAGAATTCTGCAGGTGTAACAGTGAGTTCGTACCAATATTTAACCAAACAATGAAAAGGAAAATCTTTTTGCTACACTAACCAGAAGGCACAGCGTGGGGCATGTACAGCTGGAGAGCCGCGGGCAGCCAGAGCCCGCTCCAGGGGAGGGGAGGCTTATCTTCATTCCAAAAACTGAGTTAATGGAGGATTAGAAAGCTGGAAACTCCTGAAATCTACAATTCTGACAGCTGAATTGGGGTGTCTACCTGGGTTTTCACGCCTCCCACCTGCAGTTTCCAGGAGAGGAACAAATGGCACCAGGCGGGATGGAGGAGAAGACAGGCCTCGTGAACGTGGCAGGGGAATGCCATCGAAGAAAGGCAGCACTTCACAAGGACTGCCTTGCCAGGGACGGGAGGCCCCCAGCTGATGATTCCTACCCAGCGAAAAGGGCAAAAACCTCATTTTTGAGGAACCGCTGTCGAAGGCAGCCCCAATGCCCCGGACTTTCTTCCTGCTCGAGCGACTGCGGGTGGGAAATTACACCTCTGCGTCTGCACACCCAATTTCACCATCCATTCCATGAGGCTAAATAGGAAATAATGAAAGTATAATAATTTGAGCTATAAAGCACGAGAGAAGAACTAACTAGGACGTTATATCTGGTCTAAGGCTGCAGTGTGAAAATAACGTGTGGCGTTTTTACAGCACATCTCCAGCAGTGAGGTAAACTTTTGCTGAAAACAAAAAAGAGCCTGTGGTCAGCTGCAGCAAAAAACCCCAACAACTGGAAAAATACAACTGGAAAGTACAACATATTTTTTTTAAACCCTCTATAAATGTCTTCAGAAGGATGGAATGGATGTTCAAGAGCACTAACGATGACTGAGGACAACTACCTATAAAATTCAATGGGACTTTTGCTTTTAAGCTCCTTTTTCTCTCCTCAAATACTAACTGTAATACATATTTTAAGAAAGAAGAGTGAGCGCATGTTTTATTTTCAGTTATTAAGTTGTCACTAACCCATGGGAGTGATCCATTCACCCTCAAAATAAAAGCTGTGTTAACTTTTAAAGGCCAATATATTTCTTTTCCCTCACATATTTAAAATCTGCACCCTTGCCTAAAAGTGCTTATATCTGGTTGTAAATCCTCTCCAACTAAAATAATTCTCCTTGAAGAGAAAGAAATAATATCTCTTAGAAGCCAAAAAGCAGGCAAAAAAATCCATGTTTACCTAAGGAAAATGAAAGCGGTAAAATTGATGCTTACACATAGGAAGGAAATTTTCTTTAAAAATTAAATAAATATTTAAAAAATCATCTAAGGCAAACGCAACCAGTGAGGAAATGGGAGAAGGGAAGCATGGGCAGTGTGGGACTGGTGCTCGAAGGGCATCTGATGGGGAGACTCTGAGCATTGGAGGCACAAAACGCACATCCAGCTTCTGAACTGGTTAAGAACAAACTAAAAACTCCCTCTTTCTATGTTCTTCCTGGATTGGGTAAAATAACAAACGAAAAAGATGGCAGGTGACAGCAAAGGTATCACCTATTTCCTGGCTGCACAACTTAATGAACAACTTCCTCTACACCTTGGATACCTGAACTGCTTAGAGTTTCTTGTACAGAAGAATCAATCATATATGGTCACCCAAAACGATCCCATCACAAGGCAAACCGAGATTTTCCACTATAGCACTGTCATCAATGGAAAAAATCCCACTGATTTCAGTTGGCTTTGGATCAGGGCTTTATTTCAGAGAGTTTCTAGGTCCTTGACTGACATGGGAAACTTTATGATCAATCCAGCGTTGTAACCTGCAAGACCTCTGTTACTCTGCAAGTTACTCCGAACAAGCGAGGCGCCGATGGAAGCTTTGGAGAGCAAGGGACTGAGATGGTTCAGCGCATCAAGAAAAGAAAACAATGTCCAAAAAACCCTAAAAACCAACCCAAAACAAGAAGGAAATAAAGCAGAGGCAAACGGCGGCGGGTGATTCTTCTTCAAGAGATTTCTAAAGGTTAGTTTGCTGGGCTGCAGAGGCTCACTGAAGCTTTGCCTAAGGGGAATGCATTTTTTATTAAGGAAATAACTTTCTAAACACAGAGCACTTCTAATTTCGTAAGTGAACAAGTGGTTCAATTCCTACTGAAAACTTGAGAGGCAGGAATGTGGTCCTGCATCTCAGCCCTCTCGAGCTCCCTTTTGCTGCTCACCATCTCCTTCCAGTGGGTCTTTCTTGCTCTTTTTCTGCCCTGTTCCTGCACTGGGATTTGGCCAAACTTCCACAAGTAGACTTCTCATCTGAAACTTGATCCTGCTGTCTTTGGGCCTCTGAATTTATACAACCTATTGCACAGAATGATCAGACTCCTTGAATCTAGGTCAGAACACACTGACTGGATTGATTTAGCTATAGATATACTCCTTTTTTTTAAAATTTATTTTCCCTTCCCTCTCCCTCTTCTCACCCTCCCGCCTTTCCTGGAATAAAAGCAGGTCCTAAAAACAAGCCAGAACATTATCAAAAAGCCTGACAGCTTGCCTAGGAGGCTGAGCAGAGGTTTGCTGGGATATGCAACTTGTTTTACTATTGCTGCCGCTATGGTATGACGACTGCTCACAACTTTGAATTCACAAAGATAAAAAAAAAAAAAATCATTCTTTCAGGGGTTTTGCTAAATTCTCCCCTCTTCTTTTCACTGCCTCACTGAAAGGATCCATGAAGCTGCCGCACCAGAGGCCACGAAAGGTCACAATCTCTGTGGGATGCTGTAAAGCAGAGACTGAGAGGGGTTGGTGGTGATCTATTGATGTGTCTGTAATAACAACAAGAATAAAACGGTAGCCATAAACCTTTCATCCTGGGGGGTCCCACAGAGCTTTTCAAAACACGGGCCGGATCCGGAGAGGTACTGAGGGCCCTTCCCCAGCTATAAAACCACCACGAATACTGGTGCCCAAGCACCTGCTGCACGGGGACGAGCACCTTGCAGGATCCGGCCCCGCTGGGGCACAAGCATCACTTTGTCTCCGCGCGACCGCTTCCGTGGGAGGTCCCTGTAGCACTTTTAGCAGCACAAAGCGGTTTAGATCGAGGCCGGCATGTGAGTGGGGAAAATGATGCCATACTGGGGAATGTATGGAGAGTTAACTGGCCCCAATTCCAAGCTTGGGATAAAGGAGGGAGGAGAAAGGAAGAGGAAATAATTCACTAACAGTATCCCATGCGGGTTAAATGTCCCATCCATCCTGATCAATGAGAACACTGCTGGTTTTTTACCAGCGACACAAAAGGGTCAGCAGGGTTCAGCTGCTGTGCCCCTCCTGCCTCCTCTTAACCCCCGGCGCAGGCGGGCGGCGCGGGGGGTGGTGGGTGGCGAGGCAGAAGGAAGCAAGCTGACAGGCTCACCTCTGCTCCGCCGGGCTGTAGGTCTGTCCTCGCTGGCAGCTGCTGATGGTGATGGGGTCGAAGTTGTGGAAGGAACGCAGGGCCACCCCGGAGATGGCCACAAACTGGGAGCTGAAGCTAATGAGGACAGCCTGGGTGTGATAAAAAGGGTGACTGAGGTCATGGATGACTGGGATAATCAGGGGATTGTTCCTGCAGCTCAGGACGTGGACACCTGCCAGAGGAGAGACAAGATCAGAGGAAGGGTCAGACTTAACACAATCGCTTCCTGAAGCCGTGGGCACTTCAGAAGCATTTCACCCATAGGCACAGCCCTATAGAGCTGAAAAGTTATGATAAGCTGCCTGGAGGGGCTTCCCAAATCGCTCCGGAGAGCTTAGGAGAGAAGTATATCCCTCCAGACAGCTGAAGAAAGGCTGCCATTCTCTCCGCGAGCGCGGCAGGCTCTCAGAGCACTTTCTTTAGACCACAGCTACATTTCTATTGTGTTCTGTTAAATCAGGAGCAACCATCATGGAGGAAGCGGAGTCGCACTATTGTACAACTGGTCTGAGAGGACAGTTGGAGCCTTTATACCGCGCATCAAATGGTGCCGGCAGGCCGGGCGGCTTTGTGCGCCATGGGCAGTGCACCAGAGCCTTGCTCGTAGCTGCGCATGTCATTAGCGCTCAGCGTAAACCTTTTTTGCATGAGCTCTTTACTCAATGTGCCCGGTTTTGACATTTTTTTTGGATGATTTTCAGCCTTATAGTATCTTTCTCTTTTCTAAAAAGGTAAAGATGGTCCTGGAGAGAGAAACGAGGGTGATGGACCTACTAAGGATTTTACAGGTGATCTCATTTGAGAAGAAAATAATTGTGTCTCAGGAAAATAAATGTGTCTCAAGAGGGTGAGGTACACAGAAGCACCAGCAAGGTGACAAGGAGACTTCTTAATCCCTTTTCTTCAGCAGAGAAGGCACTCGGTGAGGGTCAGGAACAAATTCCCACCTTCAAGCAGAAGCAACTTGAATTCAAATGGGCCAAATCCACCTCAGGAATAACTCAAAGGACAGACAGATGTCGGCTGGCCTCAGAATTCATTAATTGAGATTCATAGCCTGACGGCTGACTGCAAAGCCCTGCCTCCGCGGCTCCGTGGCATCGCTCCGAGGATCAGCTTGGCTCCAGCTCCATTCGCTTCACTGGAGCTCCCCCAGCAATGGCTTTGGCCCAGGCTCTTTGGCTACCCTGATACACTTACAAATTTTAAAAATAAAATAAATTCTATTTGCATGCTTAACTGGCTCGAGAATATCTTTTTTTTTTTCCAGTTCAGGTTTCTTGACTCAAAAGGGAAGGCATAAAAAAGTTTTCATTTTTCTCCTTAGAAAGTGATTTCCTGTGAATTAAGACAGACTTCTGACCACTCTCTTTAAACATCTATCTCCCACCCTCTACTTTAAAAAAAATCTTCCTGTAATAAAAAAATAAAATAAAAAGCAAACCTCTTTTTGTTTTGGTCTTTACCTGACCCTGAAATAACCTCCCTGTCTACTTGCCTCCCACAGGTCTTTTGATATCAGCTCCTTGTGGAACGGGGCACGTTTCTCACTTACAAACAGGTGCAGTTAATACTCGAAATCCCGGGTTCCCAAATTCCTTGGTAGTTTCTGCCTTCTCTGATGGAAAGCCAAGAAAGGCCTTATGGTACGAGACTGTTTATTCGCTTCAATTTCATTCCTTGCACTCAGGTGGTGTCCACAACAAAACAGACCCTCAGAGCTGTGCTGCACTTGCTGGTGCTTCCCGACCCAGACAAGGTAAATGGGGGCTGAACAGGTCAGGTTCATGTAACTCACCTGCCTTGATTAGCAAAAACCCACTCAGGATAGTACAGGTGCCCATGGCAAGGGAGTTAGAGCTGCCTCCGTGCTTGCCCCTCTTTCTGTAGCTCCGTATCCACCTATTCAATGTACAACAGCTCTTGCAAAGTACCCAGCAGCTGAGCCCCAGCGTCTGCAATGGCTCTGAACTAACAGCGCTGAGCTGTTTGGCATCGCAACCTCTCCGTCTCCTACCGAGACTCAGAAGGAGCTTCTCATTATCTTCTGGGAGTCCATACGGTAAAACCTTGCTCTGACCAAGGTGGGAAACTGCACTTCTGGACAGACTGCATTTTCTTCATGGGAGTGTCTTTAGCACACTGAGGACTGATCAAGCTTTGAATTACTGCTACTTCCGTTTGGACGTACTTTTAGTTTGCCACTGACTAAGGCTGGCTGACCATCTGCAGCCAATCCTGCACCAAGCGCTTGCCAAAGTTTGCATTTCAGCTGCAATTTCTAGCTTGCCACGGTGATAATTCAAACACATCAAATACAATATCCAGGAAAAGGACTTAATGCCACACCCAGAACTCAAGACAAAACAGTGACTGGAAGCTCTGCCTGAGTGAGAACTGCTGGGTAGCCTACCTACACCTCTCCTCTGCTCCGGGCCAGCCTCTTCTGAAAAGATCAGAGGGGCTTTTCCATGATGAAGGCAGCATTTCAGCTGTGAAGATCTCCAGGCGTCAGTCTGAGCCATGCCAAGCTCATGTTGCAACTTCATCGAGGATTTCGAAACCTAGCCCTCAGTTTCCTCTTTGCTCCTCTTTCTTGTTCTCTTTCTCTCACAATCGGACTGTGTCTCTCTATAAAACATTGCACTGAGTATTCGTTGGCATGCTCGTGTCTCCATCACTGATTTCTCAGGGGGAAAGAGCTATGTGCCACTGTTTTGCGAAAGGAGGGTAAGACTGATCCAGGGGCTCTGGCAAAGTGGGAGCTATCTTGACTCAACCTGCACAACTTGCTATGAATTTCGGTTTGTTCTTGGACAACAGACCCCACACATAGTTCCTTTCTTTTCCCACCAAACTATATTACCCAGGACAGTCATCCAACACTTGTCACTTGTGTGTGTCCCTTCTCCTTCTCATCACTAGGAGGAAGTTCATTTGAGTTTCAGCTTGTCAAAATTGCACACTTATGGTAAACCAGAAAGCTGGGGGAAGGGGGTTGGTTATGTTTCCTTAAAAACTGCTCTCAGGACAACACAGCCAGCTTTCTTCCCAGTGGAAAAAAGGGCAGGGGACAGCTGGAAAGGGATTATGCAAGTCCTACCCTGACACAGAGTTGGGAGCTAGGGTGAGCTCCTTGGTCTTGGAGCTTAAATGCAGCCAGAATCAATTCACCAGACACAACTTTCCCAGATTCAGGGACCTGTGCCCAGGGTAGAGACAAAAATGGTCTATCCTGGCACTGCAGCACAACTAGCAGGTCCACAGCCTCTGTCAGGCATATCTGCTCGAGGCCATGCAAGCAGCCACAAGGGCCCTGGTGTTAGATGTTCATCAAACCTAAAATAGTTTGCATGAAAAATTTTGGCCATTAAATAGCTGTGGAAACCTCCCTGCAAGCAGGACTAGAGATCTGCCCAGCTACACCTTATGAAGCAGAAGTGTTAGCTGCACCAGCTGGTGCAGGTCCCTCACTCCCTGCTACCAGCAGTTCATCTGTATCACTGTCAACATCTCTCCAGGGAGGTGCTGTGTGTGAAACATTGAAATAGTGCTTATTTCAATGACTAAAGAGGAACTAATCACTTCTGAAAGCATAGTGAACAGGCATGAAGAAACGTCTGCATAAAATGATGCATCATTTTCAACACAGTCTAGTCAAAGTCAGGTCTTGGACCATTAAGCGAGCACTTTTTTTGTCTGATCCTGGAAAAGCTGAGCAGGAGTATTGGTCAGTTTGTGCATGGGGGTACCAACAGATTAAGCAAGCAACGAAGAGGGAGTTGAATATGATACAGTCTTACCAAGATCATGGCTTTGCTCTTTGGTGTCAAACAGCTGCACACCGATGGTCTCCTGCTTCTGATCCAGGTAATAGGTCCCATCAGTGACCAAGTGAACTAGGACTGCCGCAGCCACCATAGGCTGGGAAAAATAAGCCTGGGAAAACAAAAGCCCCACAAAGGCTGAGGCGGAGAACTGTGGTGGGCTTTAAAAAAACCCCAAGAGTCAGTGCAGGACTTTTAAAATAACAATTCCCATCCCAGCTCACACAGAAGTCTTCTCTTCCAATCTCTTCTACACAAACTAGATAAACTCGAGTCAAACAGCCCTGCAGCTGGAGGCTGTAACCTCTCAGAAATTCAATAGCCTTGTCACAGGAGGGGACTTCACCACTGACTCTCTAGACAGTGCTCAGAGACTTTGTTTTGCTATTTTGCACTAAACATACTTCAAAGAAAGGAGCAGCTTGGCCCTGGGAAGGCTGTCCCATGATATTTTGCCTGTTGTAGAAACTTTGCACAGGCAGGCAAAGAGGAGACTTCTGAATGACACGTGCATTTCCTACCTTCAGCCAGAAAACGGTCTGTGTCATGTGGGAATACTGGAAGTTGGCCGTGCAGGGGTACCAGGCATACTGAGAGACACCATCATTCAAGTCAATCACCTTAGTTCGACACATCTGCAGGGCAAAAAAGAAACACCAAAACGGATGTAGATGACAGTAAGGAAGGATTACGACTGTTTAAAGTAGGGAAAAAAGTCCAGGTGAACCGTTAGGATAAAACAATACACAATAATGATGTTTTTAAATACCAAGAGATTACTCAAAAGTTAAGTTTCAAGGTCTTCCACCTCATTAAGAAAAACTGAAACACAAAAAGGAGCTAAAGACTCACAGCAGCTGGATGGCAGCCAACAGTTTCCTCTTAATTTGGTACGAGGCCTTTGGCAGCATTCGGAACAACGGTGCTCCCACCCAAATGGACCACGACTCTTCCCACTGGAGTGAAAGTGACAATCGCTTCTGAACGTACCAGCTTACAGCACAGAGAGCCTGCAGATGCTCTCCGCAGTACTCAAGCAATGTCCTATTTAAACCTGCATGGTATTGTAACCCCAGGGAAGCCACAGATGGCCACGTAAACTTGGAAGCAAGCGTAGCCAGGAAAGGCCTGCCTCTACAACCCCATTTAAGCAAACTAGTTTCTTGTTTTGTTAACTAGTTTCTGTAAGTGGGATCACCCTCTTCCTACACCTATAGCACTCTCCATGGCAGGCACCAGTGGGATTATAAGTGAACTGCTCTTTTCAATAAAGAACAAGTAGATGAATCCCAAGTGCTGGCACGGATGAAAAACTCGAAGAAGAAAATGCCTGATTTTAAGTACCAGAGAGCCTTGCAGCGCTGTCAGTATGTAAGATGTGAAAATGAAGCTGCCAGATATGGTAGGATTTACCCTGAAACCACACTGCTTGGGGAAGCTGCTTCATAAAAGGAACACACACGACCATAGCCTTCATTCCCCGAATAAGAATGAAGAAGGAAATGCCCACCATGTAAAAGGCTACAACTGCATTAGAAGGATGCTTCCAGCTGAGGCTCTCGGAGCATCTGAAGGGTAACTGTTAAGATTCATGACACTTTGGTGAACTCAGTGACTATCATGGGGACGGAAGGAATTCCTTGTGCTCACACAGTATAGTGGCAACGGAGCTACGAATGTAACCCAAGAGGCCAAACCATCTCCAGCAGTTGTGCTAGCCACAGGAGAGCTGAGGACTGATCACCCGAACCACCTGCACTAGGTGCTAACTGGAGCCATATACTCTTTGGGACAGTATTAGATTTCCTTCCAAGACCAGAGCCTGAACGAAGTAATCAGGTGGTGATATGCTGTCAGTAAAGCTGTTCCCATACGCAATTTCACTGATTATTAAAACAAAAAGAAAACCCTGAAGCAAAACAAGAGAATTAACAGAGGTGTTTTTAACCATTCAAAATCCTATGCCCGCTCGGTAATTCTGCATGGATTTGCACTCTTGGTCTTGGCAGGCAAAGTCTGGGCAATGCAAAGACAGCCTGGGATGCCTGGGAATGAGAAACCAGATCGGCTAAAAGTGAGGTAATCACCTCTACAATCTGAGTCCTTCAAGAGCAAGCACAGAGGAATCTATGGGCAAAACATAAATCAGCTTTAATGGGCTGGAAGAAGATTTTTAGTTTATTTATTTTTTAGAACAACTGGGACCAAGCTTCATTGAGGCTAGCCAGTGGATAGTGTTACATTTTACAGCAGAGCAAGGCTTTACATAAACTATCTTTGGCATTTGAAATCCAGGCCAGCAATTCGACATGTACCATTTCGCAATTCTCCCTTCTTGCATTTTCAGCAGCCTGTCTCTTGTTGGGAGCATGGTTTTTATTTTAATACCTCTCCAGCTAGGGAATTTATCTTACCCACATCTGCAATTTATATGGTCAGAGAGCTCTTTGACATGAACAAAGGTCTCATTACTTTTATATGATTTTGTTCTTATTCTTATATCTCCTCCTGCTCTATTGGTCCAAAAAGGTGGCTGAAAGAAATCAAAGTACTGACGTTTGGTGCATTTTAAATACCACTTAACAGAGGAGTGAAAACCTGTATTAAGAAATCACCCAGACCTTCACCAAAAGTTTGAATCATACCCACAGTGAACCCCTGCTAAGGTGGGTTGGAAATCTCTGATAACTTTTAAATGCCTTGTGTGATCTGTGTGCGTGTGTGAACTCCAGCCCTTTCTGCTTCTGCCTGAGAATATTAGCAAAAATTGTAACATTGCATAAAAAGCTTGCGCTTGAGATGTGCAACGGAGGTGTCCAGACTTGGTAGACTGGTCTGGTTTGAACAGGTCAGATAAGCTTCCTCCTGCTAAGGCTGGTCCATTGCTACTCAGGCAAGTGTTTCAAAGTGGTACTGGGGTAAAATGTTCTTTTAGGAGAAGAGTATGAATGAGAAGCGTGGGAAAAGTTTAACAGCCACAACATTAAGAGTGACTACAAGAGCCTCTTCTACGCTAGCTGCTCTCTAATAAGCTCGGCTAATGGCAAAAAAAAGTTGTTTAAGATTTTGTAATAACAGTCTGATTGGATAAACAGTCCCTGTCACCTACAGACTCCGCCATCTCAACAGGCTCTAACGCATGTGGTAAATACATCCCCTTTTCAATTCTACCCAGTTACTGAGTGTCACACCACAACTGCAAAGTCTGAGAACCATTTGCTGGGAGAGTCTTTCACACCTCTGCTTTTAAGGCATCCCTAGAAGATGGCAGCAGTGTGAAGGCACTTATTACTGCAGTACCACCACTTTTAAGCTACAAGTTCCAATGGCCTAGAAGACGGATCATCATCCCCCCTCACAGCTACAAAATTCAGAGGAATTCACACTTATAGGAACTTATTTCCCAACATCCTCCAGTTTGCTACGGTGATGCACAACAGCAGCTGAAGCACCTGACAGCTGTGGAGGGAAGAAAGGATAGCTGCACTTTTCATTTCAGGGTGTTACCAAACACTAAAGTATTTGCTTTGAAGAATGACAGCATCACTCAGGGCTCAAAACTTCGCTCACTGGGGCTTATCCAGGTTCTCAGACCCACACAGCAACTGGGATCCACAGGAGCTTAGTATCTGCTCCAAAGTATTTGGGGACTATTTGTGTCTTCTTACTGGAAGCCCATGTCATACCCCTCCCTAGGAAGCTGCTTTCAATTAAAAGAGCTGATGTCTGTTCCTCTCGGAGGTTCTAATCCAGCCCGTCTCCCACCCACACATTTTGTACACAAACATCGACAGACAGAATGAACAAGGCCAGAGAGCACTGTGGGATCTTCCCACAAGAGGGAATGCCTGGAGGATTCCCTTTGACTGATTTATACAACCTCTTGTCAATCACAGGGACAGCATGTTCTTCAAACTGCCTCTCCTGTTTTCCATCTCTTACTCAAGGGGACCGAGGAATGTGTCAACAGAAAGGGAAAAGTGATGTATCGGGAGCACTTAGTTCATTGCCACATCTAAAATGCATTTACTATTGCAATCAACTCCATTTCCTCACAATGTTTTCCTTCAAAGTAATATGGGAAAATTTGCTGAAAAGCAAATTTTGGAAGGCACCCTTGTGAATGATTTCAGCCATCCCATGACTCAGGCAACAATAGTTGCGTTGTTGGGCTCCTGTAGCAGACGAACTACAGGTTAAGGATCACTGATCCTGTGGACTGGGCACTGGACTGGGGCTCAGCCTGACCGTGCCCAGCACATGTCCCCAGTACAACCTTCTGGCCATCTTCTCCAGGCCTGACACCCCCGTCTGTAAGCCGAGGATGATATTCCCCCACGTCACACGGGTATCTTGAGGGTAAAAGCCACTAGCCACAAAAAGGTGCTCAGATGTTACAAAGAGAAGGGACAAACAAAGAATATACATGTGTGAAGGATATACCTCCCCACAGGAGTGGGTTAAATACAAACAGATGCCATCCCACTCTGTCCTTCCCATCAAGCAAGTACAGCCAGACACCACAGGCTTTGCATACGCTGGTGGTTCTCGTCTCTCACATTGTAACATCAAAATAATTCTAAATGCAGACAGGCAAAGCTGCTATTTAAACTAGGATGCTGCCCTGCTCAGCTCTGGCATACGGCTGACGCTGCGGTTGGAGTGGACGTGCCTGTCTGCATGCCCACAGGCGGCTGTAAACAGAGCAAATCTCCAGTGCGCAGATCTGCCTGCTCCCAAAATCCCATCTGTTGTCCCATGGCGGGCCTTCCTCCAGACCATGTCTTCAAGCTACGCATGGCTGTGAAGGGCCATCGCAAGCACTTGTCCATCAGGCAGCAGGGAGCAACCTCCTTCTGGAGGAGAAGGGTGGAAGCGGTTATCGTGCCCCACACGCGAGGCTGCTGCCTCTCCCTCCCTCCTTTTTACTGGGGACTGAGCTGCTGCCGCTTCTGCGCCGAGACAGATAATGCTGTGAGCCTCTGGGACGAAACGGGCTGCACCCTGTCCCATTTGCTAAACAGAAAACCAGAGAAAAAGCAGGAACAGGATCTATTGGTAAAACCCACAGTACCATCTATTTGTGGAGCGCACAGCAACCTGAGTAAGGTTGTACAAGTGCACAGAACTATTCCCGGACTGATATGAAATGCGTGGAGGCACAAAGAGGACATCTTCTGTTTGAAGATCCAGCTAAAGAACAGATTTCAACTATAATAATGAAATGTAATTAATCTACAGTTTTTAGACGACTGCTTTGCAGAATGTTATTTATATTTAACTCAACACACGCCAGAGAATCCCAACCATGACATAAGCAGCATTTTAACACATCCCTTGCAGATGAAAACTTTCTCCCTCTATTGCCAGACACGGGGGCTGGCAGTCACCCAGACCTTTTATTCTTAAATATGTTATTGTTCTTGCAGACCTAAGGTTAATCTTACCCAAGGATGAGAAACTATGGTGCAGTTGCTAAATATCAGAAAGGTTCCTGCTTGTTTATTGCCCAATATTATCAGGCAGCTTGACTGCCACATGGACACCACCCAGTTTGCCGACTGCAGAACAGACCTCCAATCTGTTCTGAAAGCTGTTGCACTGTTCTTCTCATTTAGGCTGGGAATTGGGTTGGAGTTACAGAAAAAAAAGAGAAAATGCCCACATTAGTGAGCACCGAACCATTAAAAAGGCCACCATTTGAGTTCCAACAAACACCCCAAAAATCAGCCAATTTCTATGACCATTTCAAACCTCAAGAGCCCACAGAGCTCAGATGGAAATTATACACAAACAGGCGTAACTCAAGGGACATCAGAAGTTTTGCTCTGGGTTTGTTTTCTAGGTTCTGGTCAGAAATGCTTTAGGACTAGTCTCTTTATTAGTGTTCTGGATTTGGCCTGTCAGAAGATTTGAGTCAAGAGTTGTATGCCCAACTATGAAAGTCAGCACTGGGGCATTGCAGGTTGGCCTCTAAAACTTAAGGAAAGCATTCAAAGTTACTTTTTCCAAACCAATGCATGTATTAATTTTTTCTGTGCGCTAACAATGATTTTAAATACTCTGTTGTTGTAAAATCATAAGCAAAACCCCAAACCAAATCAGCATAGGTTATAAGCAGCATTCAGCAGCATAGGTTATAAGCATAAGATGATGAGAGAAAGCTGTGCCCTCCCTCTTTTAATAGCCTCCTTGCCTTCTGGTCTGCTGCTTCTTCCTCAGCAGCAACTTTCCCTTACCTCTGATGCTCATGAACCACAGCTTCTATTCCAAACCTCTCCTTGTCCTCTGTGTCTGATAACACAGTTTTACTAAGTTTTGTGCTCTTTGTCTGCTTTTGCCTGTTTTCATTGGGGTACTTAAAGGTCTGATGGCAAAAGATGAAAACCTGCAGCATGCCCTGCTCCAGGACAAAGGCATGCAGGCAGGTGATCAGCAGAAAAGCTTTATCAACTAGAAGCTGATAAAACTCCTGGGGTAGCACACTGACGCTATATTACTCCCAGATTCAGTTGGCTCAGAAATAAGAGGAAATCTCATCTGTCAATTTTACCCGTGTAATGCAGAACAGGATTTGGCTGTGGGATTGGGAAGCACATTACAATGTCCTGCAGGACAAAATAAAGCCCCACTGCCAGTTGCTATGTCCAGTTCCAGCACGGCCACTTCCCCTTTGATTCTGGAGCAGCCGATGGTGTCTGGACCTCACAGACTTAGTATTCAATTAGCACGTTACTACGGCTTTCTTAGCCCAGACCCCCAACTGCCAGCTGAAGGTTTGGCTGGATTTTTAGTAATTGGAAAGTGATCTTTATGTGTATGAAAACACCACAGCTGATATGGCGTCGGCGTCAATAGTTCGTTTGCAGTGTGACATGATGACAAATTCCTCTACTTTACAATAAAAATGATAGTGTTCATTTCCAAAGGGAAATTTCCTTGGGTAGAATTTTGGATGCAACACAGGGCTGTGATTCAGACAGGAGTGGGAGACGCAAGGGCTATTTTGTTTTGTCGTATAAGTTGGTTTAGTTTCAGGAAAGCGAATAGGGGCTACAGGGATCTCCATTAGATGATGGCCCAGATTGCATGTGTATTCAATGTGTGTTATTAACTTTAGCTTTCTCAAAAAATGCAGTTATTTCACTTCCAAAGACTCTGTATGAACAATATATTTCAATTTTTAAATCATGCAGACCTGCATTCTTTGAGCTTTTCTTTGAATTTCTGTTATCTCTAGATTCAAAGCAAACTTCATTTAAAACCGGTGAGTTCAAATCAAAATCACATAAAACCATAAACTTCACATGGTATACGTGAAAAAACTGTAAATCAGTTCTGACTGGCCCTATCCCAAACCCATATCGGCTTTGACATCCAGCCAGGTGTAATCAAAATATCTAGGATGCTAGCTGGACCTGTGGAAAAAACAATATGGAGTTTTGATTTTACAACAAAACCCTAACCAGATGACTTTTGCATGGTTCAAAGGATCACCTCAAAGACCTCAGTCGAGCCAGGGCCAGACACTACAGAAAAAGAGTGAGAAAAACAGAAACAATTGCACTAATGGGTTTTAATAACCAACTCAACTTCTGCACAGGCCCACAGGCAAACGCCAGCATTTGGAGCTCGTGAGTGCAGTTTGTACGTGCCCCTCCTTCTTTTGCCATGCCGCGATGCACCCTGGAAGGATGTGAGCGCAAGCAATAGCTCCAAGCGCACAGCTGCGCAGAATACAGCCTCAGCGGAAGCACATGAAAGTGTGCCGTGCGCTCCTGTGTATTCACATCAGAGGCTTGCTATTTCTTCAACACAGCAGCAGCACAGAAAGATGCTGCTCTTAAACAGCAGCATCATCCACCCAGCACTGCCAGGATCTCACCTAGAAGGCACAGTTCTTAGAATTAGCCCTAAATTGCATTCTGTTATTATGTTCAAGTTCATAAATACATCTACCGGTAGAAATGGCAGCCAAATGCAACCTGCTAGACAGACAGCATAAAGAAACAGCACCCAAACAAGACCTTATAGCTTTAGTTTTGCAAACATCAGCCTCATTAAAGCGAAAAGACATTTTCAATCTGTGGCAAAAGCTTCTGTCTACAACTTCCACATTGCTGCTCACAAAAGTGTGAAGGCATTATAGACTGATAAGTGCTTTAACAGACTATATATCCATCCACTGGAGAGCGAGGTTAAACAAATACAGTAGCCAGAACATTATTGTTGGCTGCGCGCTCGGGTTCCCGAACTGCCTGTCTCTAACTTGAACCAGCCAGGTCCACTCCAGCAAAGCTCGCACACAACTGCGGGCCAAGGCTGGCCGTGGGGGTGCTGCGGCAAAGGAAAACAATCCCATCCCATAAGCTTTTACCACTGATGAGTAGAGCGAAAGCTTTTTCTTTTTTTTTTTTCCTTTGACTGGAGCATTTCATTTGGGAGCAGCTGGCATCAGAAAATCAAACTGTCAAAGGCAGAATGTGCACCACGCTTTAGGAGGATCTTAAATATATTTTTATTGTTATATTAGTGGATCTGACTCACTGGATTCATTGTAGTTTTGCTGGTTTGGCACTCCTGCAAGGCAAAGCAGGGCTGGGCTTGGTAGCATCCCTTCCCTCCCACCCAAAGCTGGTCCTATCAATTTGCTTGGACAAAGAAAGCACGCAGCTAGTTAGGGAAAGCCCAAAAGCAACAACAACAAATCCCTTAAGAACTTCAGCTTGATGAGAAGCTCTCCATCAGAAGAACACGCTGGCTCAGGTGGACAGAGATGCTTAGAAGCACTCGGGCAACATTTCTGATAGGAAGAGAGCCAAACAGGAAAAAATGAAGCCCCAACATTTTCAGCTAGCGAGGAGGAAAAAGCCACATCGCTTTCATTTCCAGCACAGTAGGAGTAGAGCCTAAATATCCCCACACCTAACCCCACCTGCCCTGAACTGCCCCAAGCGCACACGGGGCACAGGAGCAGCTTCCAAGGGATGTGAGGCAATGCAGGTGCTACCACGAGCTCTGAAGATTGCTCACTAAGCTTCGCCTGCGGCTGAAGCAAACAGCCGTGCAGTGGTTAATGTCAGCTCTGACCACATGATCACATTCAGGAAAGGTCAAAAGAGTGATTTTTAATTTAAAAACATCTGTGTGTTTAAAGAACAAAACTTTCTCATGTGCAGAAAACCAGGAGTTTCCAGCGCTTTTATTTCCAGAGTTAAAGTCATGCTTTTCAGCTTTGTTTAGGGTTATGGACCATGTAAACAGGCCATGTAAACCACAGGCAACCCTCATCACACAGCTTTTCCACATGCAAGGATAATTGGGGGTGCAAATCTCTCTCCCCCGGCTCCTTTTCTGTCTCCAAGCTACTCGGCTTCCCATACCACACTCCCAGCGAGCCAGCCAGACACCCAGTTGTCGTCCTTCCCTATATGAAGACGTACACATGCCTCTAATCCTAAGGGTATAAGCCTGCTCTGGGCTGTCAACAGGCCTTAATTGGATACATTCAGGGAGATGATACATTGGGAGAGGCCCTGAATTTAATAGCGAAAGGGAAGGCTGTGGCAGGGCTCCCAGGGAGCGCGGCGGGGGGGCACAGAGGAGAGCTACCATGTGCCGTCCTGGGCAGCCGACTACGGTTACACCTCAGCAGTCAAACCCTTTTGATTGCCCATCCAACTAAGCCCTACGTCAGTGTGCATTAATTAAGATTAAACCATGTGGCTTGTTTTTCTTAATACCTGAAGGCACGGCTTGTGGTATACAAATCAGAACGTTCGCCCTTGCTTCACCGGGCTTTTTCCACTGAAATTGCAGAGTAATGGAATTCTTGCTGTGTGAACGAATTCCTCTGAATGAGTTGGACCATCCAGGGAGAGTCAATACAGCAGCAGCCAGTTGCTTCCTCCCGTCCACGCACATCTGCACCCAAGCAAAGGTTTGGCTGCAGGTGTCCGGGGAAGCCTGTCGCTTCCCTCTAACCTCAGAACAGCCCTGGTCGATCTGATAAACCTCAAACTCCAACAAATTAAACAAAAAGATCACTTAGAGTGCTTCATCCTTGACGTCCCAGGCCAGTAGGGGAGTTCACAGGAGCTCCCAGCTGCTCCCGGAAGAAGTTACTGCGGGGACTGAATTATGAGCACCACCTGTGGGAGGAAGCTGACGGCTCCCTCAGCCTCGCTGCCGCCCGGGAGCAGGCTCTGGGAGGACAGACTGGGAGCACAGGGGATGGAGGAAATCATGGCTGTTCAGTCTTGGCCTTTCCCTACAGAAACAAGCACCAGGACACAGTTAAATTCCACAGAGCGAGGGTCTCCGTCCCCAGCAGGTAAGGCTCACAGCGTAAGCACAGTGCAGCGCACCCAGAACAGATCGCTCTGCTGGAAGGGCAGCTTCTTCAGAGATATTTGCTTGGAGAAAGGTGGAAAGGTCATCTCCGCCCTGTGCTTCTGCTTCCCCTCTCTGAAAAGAGACTCGTCTTCTCTCAGGGAGATGATGCAAGGGTTAATTACCAAAAAATGGGAAAATAAGGTCCACTGCCCAAAGCGCTAAGCGTAAGGATTTTGGCCCAATGACCAAAACGGCTAAGCGGAACTTGATGTTCTCCTGAAATGAGGGCTCTCCCAGTGAGTAGGTACACGCACAGACAGATCATAGCACTGACCATACAAATAACCATTTCCTGGCATGCATTAACGTTTGCAGCCGGACCCTGAGGCTACGGTGTAAAGCCAGGCCCCAGGGAGACTCCTGCTGATAGCAGTGGGGGCTGGGCCCACTTGCCAGAGGGGTAAATCTTGTCTTCTTATCAGATCCACCACTGAAATGACCCCAGAGGAAATGGTGAACCTCCAACTTTACAGGCAGTATTTCCAAAAATGAGCAGGGAGTTGGGGTTCCTCAACAGTTACGGCTCCAGCAAATCCAGCATGATTCAGGAGAGGTTTAGAGCTTATCCAAATGGTCTTCAGTTTTGGGGTGTTTTTCCTTTTTAAAGCAGATACTTATTTGCAGGTGGGGAGAGGGGTTGACTTGAGAGACCTTCAGGACAGCGCTGGGTAAGCACCACCCTCCAAAAACGATGCCTTTTAGAGACATCTGAAGATGAACACCCTAGAATTCATTGGCATTCAAAATACGAGGTCTCTTATGACAATGTGGGCTAAAATGCCTACAGTTCTCTGAACAAGTAGTGCAGACAATCCTTCATTTAAAAGAAAAAATAAATTCTCCACTCCTGGCATGAGAAAGTTTACTTTCAGGCTTAAAGAAATGATCGTGTGGTTTTGGGGATGGCATTCCGTTCTGCTGAAGAATAGCACCCTGCCTGCCTGTATATCTGTGGCTTTGTAGCTACATTAGAATCCTGGAGAGCTCTGTTTACATATTTTACATGTTTTCTTGTGCAGAACATGAAACCAAATTACATAGTAAAGGCCATTACGGCTTTGCTCTTGCACCCTTTTCCGTCCTCTCCTTCCAATCATTTGTTTTAATTCTATCCAAAATAATCGACTGGGTATTTTTAACTGCGCTTGACTGACTGGCAATGCTTCAGGCAGGTTTATTCGCTGTTGTACAGGGAAATCACGCAAAAGCTGGTGAAGCTACATGCCAGGGGGGTAGGGAGAAGACGGCCAGGGCGGGGGTGGGATGAGAAATGCTGAGGACCCTTCACGCATGAACAAAGCAGACGTGTCGATGCATTTATGCAAAATCATTCTGCTCTGAATGGAGAGGGACCCAAGACAAACAACCCGGATGGGATGCAGGAGCGCTATCCCACGCTTACGGCTGGACATGCTCTGCATCTAAAGGCTCGTGAGCAGCAGCAGCAGACGGAGGGACTGGCAGGTTGAGGGGCAAGGGCCGAGGAGGGGGGTCTCCTTTCAGAAGAGTGCACGCTAACGAGCACCGCTGCTGTTGAGGGGTCTGGCTTTCAAGGTCGCTGGTGCCAGGGGGGTCCAAACTGTTTTGTATTTCCGTGCGTAATCTGGGTAGGTGGCTGGGTGGCTGGGTGTACAGCAGATATGATCATAAAATGGTAAGTTACTTCCTAAAGAAGCACATAATCATTATTATCCAAGACAATATTCCTTTCTTGCCTCTCTTGTCGCCTCTAGCAACAACAAATGGCATGGAATTCTGCTCTCGTTTCGTTAGTGGTAAATGTTTCCTGGTCCTAGGAAGACGGGACCAATTTCCGGCACCTGAGGATTTTTGGTTTGACCTTCATCTCTGAAAAGGTCAGATTGAACCTCTCTGAGAGTACTGATGGCTGCTTTGCTCTCTGCATCATCCTTTGTTTCTTTTATCTATTTTCTGTACAGTACACAAAGGGAACACAGTGTACCAGCCCCTGGTACTCACTGTTCTGTTTCCCTTAGATGACTTGCATATGTGCTCTTGAAAAATTATTCTAAAAACTAAGGGGGGAAGGGAGTGGAAAGAAAAAAATATCCCTTGAGTGTTTGGCAAAATTGCTTGGAATCTCCTCTGACATCTCATTGTGTTCTCTCTGTCCTCCCCTCACACAGATCAGCCAGAGGCTACGACATCAGCCATGGGGTCTGCTGGTTTCCTACTGCCAGGAGCAGAGCAGCACTGCTAGACATGGGGACGGAGGGGTGAGAGGGAGGGAATCGCTGTCTGTCCTAGCAGGGAGCAGGCAGCCAGGTGATGGGCAGCATCCCCTTTTCTCCAGCCAGCTCTGGATCGACTTTAAGCCACCTCTCTTTCTCAGCCACCTCTCTGCAACTGAGCCTTTTTCAAGCCAGCCTACCTAGAAATCCCATTTCTTATTTTATTTTTCTTCAGAGACCACCCCAGAACACTGAGATCATTCCTGAGCAGAAGCCATGACACTGATGTTAGCACACATCTTTGTAGCATCCCTCACCTTGGCGTGGGCCCTTCGCAGGGACCACCTCCTCCAACGAGGCGAAGCAGCAATGCAAACATGCGAATAAGGACCGGTGGAGTTCCTTTGGCAGAAAGGCTGCAAAATCCAGCTTTCCCAGCAACACAGGTGGGAAACAAGATTTCTGGCCATTAAGGCAAGGAGTTAGTGGGACAGTTTTCCACTCCTTTTGTACTGGAAACACACAGCCAAACTGTGCTAGGATGAAGACTGGTTAATTCACAAATGGGATGATGTGTGGTGCCTGACAGAGCTAAAAATGCAGATTTAATGACCCCCAAAGCCCTTCCAGGTCTCTGCTCCCAGACAGCGACTCTGAGCAGGCCTTGAACAGTTTCCTTTTTATCCAAGATACAAACATTTTCCTTTCAAGACGTCTTGAACTTCCTAGTCTTGGGGAGGTCGAGGCTCAATATCCCGGTGACTGCAACATGTCTGAAGGATACTGAGGTTTAATCCTCAGCAGTAGCTTTACCCTTCTGTGCTCTGGTTTCCACCTCTATTAAAAGAAACAGAATCCAAACAGTGTGGCTGTGATAAACCTTAATTAATCCCTGTACATCGAAAAAACATGAAAAATATCATCACTTAATCCAAGGAAGGAGCATTCCAGCCTGAATTTGCCTGATGGTCAGGGCCAGGCTTGTGATGCAACTCTCCAGCCTTCAGGCAAAAGACCAAATTGGCTGGTCTGTAGCATCCAGGGGAAGGCCTGAAATAAAGACATTGTTTTGGACCCCCTTGAACTAACTTTAGACTTGGAGACTCTGTAACCTAAGCCAAAGCCTTTTGGTGGATCAGCCAGTCCTGGAAATGAGCTCAAATGCGTACAGCAAACCTACATTCCTCTTGCGACAGCCTGTGCACAGTGTCCAGTTCATCTTTTTCCAGAAATGGTCTCTGATCACTCATGGTTCCTCCATTATGGTTTTTCTAAGTGGGATTCTGCCTTCAACCTCCAGAGATTAGTGGTTCAAAGCCTGGCTCGGCTATAAATAACAAAGACATTTGCAAAGCAAATCATCTTATTAAAAATGGCGGGTTTTTTATCCCTCCAACCACAATAAAACTCTTACCGTTGAAGAGCAACAGGACTTGGCTGTGAATTGGGAAGTTCAAAAACGGCCACTTGCAGAGCCGACAGACAGACACCCTCCCTCTTCTCAGCAAGATCACCCCAAAGGAAAGGAATGGCTTCTCCATTAAAAGTTGCAGGTTTCCTCTCTTCCCACTCCTGTTCAAGATTACTCTATTTGTTAGCTTTACTGGATCTTTGGGGAATTATCTTCAGTGTTATATTTATTAGACAGAATAAAACTGCGTGGCAGAGAACTTCATTATCCTTCTTTTCAGTTTTGTTACGGTATTTTCTTACCACTCTTGGAGCCCTTGCTCTACCACGTTCTTTCTTCTAGTATTCAGGATATTTTTGTGCTCCTGTCTTCCCCTTTTGTGGGCAATTTCAGACATACTGCAATTCTAGACATCTTTCTGCTGCTGGTGGACGAATAGGTTTGTTGCAGTGAGTCTGGATGAGTGCAATTGTGGGAACTGTAATAGGGACAGGAGGGGGCCTCTGTGGGAAAGATGTAATAAGAATCCTCTTCCACAACTTGTTACTCCATAGCAGCCCCTGTGGGGTACCCAGAGGAGAACAGGGTGTGTTCGTCTGTCCGGGAATGAAAACGAATCCCAGGATCTGTCTGTGCCCAGCAGCCTCGGGAAAGAGTCCCCTTTCAGTTAACTGTGCCTGAGCTGCACGGCTTTTTCTGTACAGGGGAAAATGAGGCTTGGACAACGGCATAGGGAAAAAACCCACAATCATATATATATCTGTGTATATATGGTTACTTGGTCTAAACAACTTCTGCACAACTGGGAGGAAATGCAATGGAAGTCATAGCTACTGGGGGACTGGCCCTCTAAATCACCAACACAGACCAGCTTCCAAGTCCTGAGCGCGCATCGTCATGACAAGAGTAACAAAGTTAACAATAAGCCACCTATATGGATCTATATCTATTAACCCCCTTTTATCATTCTCTATTATAAAGGCCAAAGGAATGCAGATGAATCAATTCTCCAAAAGCAGGACCAGCAAGAGGAAAGGAGACATGGCATCTCCAGCCTCCCATGGTTGGTCTGCACCCATCTGCCTCTGCTCCTCTTGCCCAGGCCTTGGAGCAACCCTCCTGAAACAGGCCTGTCAGAGGCTTCCTCCAAAGGCACATCTGTATAGAAAAGACATTTTAGCAAAATATCCAAATCCTTCATGCTCAGTACAACCTACTCTAGAAAGGGAGACTAACATATAAGCCAATGCACTCAACCCAGTGTAAACTGTGGCAAAACAAAATTGGTGTGCAATGACAGCATGGACATCGAGTTGACTAAGGTCAATGCAAGACCCAGATTTCTTGAACCCTACCAGACAGCCAACCTTTTATGGTCACCTAATCCACACTGCATGGGCCTACTCCTTACTGATGCAGTTTCACCAGTGATGATAAAATAGGGACTGTCTGGGTAAACCATGAGTTGGCTTTTTAAACTCAGGCGTTGTCAAGCCTAGGTGTGCTTGACTTGGTGTCAGGAGGCCATGTCCTACCCCCTCTGGCTGGTAACAAGGAGGTTGACCCTAGGTGGGTACAGACTGGTCAGGGAAATAAGTCCCTGGGGACTTCCGATACAGAAAAAATTGCAGCTACTCACAAAACAGATCAGCCGGAGCACCCTTTGTCTGTTTATGCCTACTGGATCTGTCCTTCAGCTAGTATAAATCTGCCCAGCGCTACTGCCTTTTGTAGTCTTTGCCAGCATACATCAGCTGATGACTTAATGCTAGCATCAATAATTGTTAGCACAAGAAAGGCCCCGAGAAATAAACAGTGCTGTAGAAAACCCCACACAACCAGTACATCAACACTGATAATATTTCACACACAGTGGATGGCAAGGAGAGGCTGTTTACAAACTCACAGCAAGAACTGTAGGGAAAAGAGCAGCCCAAGAGTGTGCAAAGCCCTTATTGCTGAATTCTTCCTGCAGTCGACAACAGGTACTGAGCAGCGTCTGCTTCAAGATCTGCGGAGGATGCCAGATTAGAAATCAGACTGTAAAAATACCCTGCACCGGTGCTCGCATTTCTGTGCTGGTGCAATGTTGCTGACTGGTCCTCTTTGGCTCTAAATATGATGCTGTCAGTACTGAGAATATTTCTTAATCAGCACTGAAGAGTGGCTGCCAGGAAAGTAGAAGTGGCTGTCTATCAGTCTTGCTTCTGCAGAAAGGGCGATTGTTTAAAGGCGGGGGGCTGTTTGACCTTTCCATTTTTCAAATGTGTATCTCTTCGCCAAGACTGTGTCGTTCTTTGTAAGCATTTTGTTGTTCAAAACAAACCTTATACTGTGAACTTTTTTTCCTTGCTTAGTATGTTGCCATTCAGCAGCCTCATACTAACAAGTAAGGAACCGGCATGTAAGATCCATCTCAAAATAATAGGCAAGTGCGGGCACCCTACTTCTAAGGAACAACCAATTCTGCGAAAACGGGTGACGACTTAGGTGAACTGGGCAAACAGGTGTGGGGCGGTCAGTCCGCAGAAGCAACCCCACTATAACAAGTAAGTGGGCTCCGGCTTGCGCTCACAAACAATCCTCCAAGAGTAAACAAGTGCACGCAGGCAGATATTGCTGAGAAATACCACAACAACAAACCAACCTGCGATGCTTACTCCTCAGAAACAGCCTAGGCAAAACTACGACAGTCATGCAGAGAAACAGGTGCTGAGATATCTGAGGATGAGAAATATCTTAAGTCACCAAGGACATGCTTAAAACGCTTTTAAGTACCTTGAGAACACGGGGGCAATTACAAGAAACGGGGATGGCTAACAAACAGGCAGCTTATGTATTGTGTATATTGCTGTGCACTGCACTCAAACATATCTTTCATGGCATTCCTGATGAGAAGCCAACACAAATGCCACTCTGATTAATCAGGAAACTACCCAGCAACAACACGGAAAGTTTGCACAACACCAGCAAGCACACAACCTACTCTGAAAGATATCTGGGTGAGGAAAGGTGCTCCTTTCATCAATACAAAAAACCCCTAGGGCTCAATGGTTGTGCAGATAATGAAGCCAAACTTGTTTACACACCCGTGATCATTACATGCAGTGATTAGAGGAGATGTTAGGTTAATTTTCATCTCCGCTAACTAACAGACTGATGACCTGCTGCCCCACCTAACCTCTCCAGAGTGACAAGTCAGGTGCTTTCACAAGCCGATGAGGCTGTCTTGTTCCTGGGGAAAACAAAGACTTTCTCAACATATACGATTAAAAAGGTCAGTGAACCCCATGCACTCAAACTGGTGTAATAGGACCAGCTGAGCTAAAGCAAAAATTCCTTTTGCTGGAAGTAAATAGCACACTGTTATCTCCCCAGGGGCCAGGCAATAACAGGAGGCATGTTCCCATTCACTCTGCCAGTGTGTGATATGCTAGTGCTCTGCCTATAGATACAACAGCTTTTTTTCCCCTTTGTTATTTTTTTTTAACAAGGCTGTGACAACTTCATCTCATCTGGGTACAACAAACATGCCTGAGCTGTGGCTACACATCGGGGCTTTCTGCTGTGTGTGCGTGTGATGGTGTTTTTTCCACCCCAGGACCATATGTTACCTACGGCGTGGCGTGGCTCTGTTTCTACCGGTGCATTAGGAGAAAATCAGGGCAGCGGCTGCATGGGGACAGAGTGCCTGGGGACACGCACATAGAGCAGCACCTGACCGGGAGACGGCGGGCTCCAAACTGTACTACAGCACAGGGAGCTCGAACGAGAAAGAAGTTACGAAGGCACTGAC
Source organism: Phalacrocorax carbo (assembly GCF_963921805.1). NCBI lineage: Eukaryota > Metazoa > Chordata > Aves > Suliformes > Phalacrocoracidae > Phalacrocorax > Phalacrocorax carbo. Next base: position 9,476,123 of record NC_087530.1, read on the forward strand.
AGGGGTCCAGAGGAAAGTTCCTTTTACAGTGTGAAATAATAAATGAGACCATGACAAAAAGGCAATGCTGGGCTTGGGATTCTGTCTTGGTACTATGCCAGCTAACCACGCTTTGTGCATTTAAAAACTGACCTGGTCATTAATTTGTTACAGACTTGTGCAATGTGAACAAGGCCAAGTCTCTTGGATAAAGATGTTTTCTCTTGCAAGCCAACTGGAAATGCTTAGCGTTTACTATTCACAAAGAAATCTGCTTGTCATATCTGTGACACGGGATTCCTCTCTGCACTGCCCACTCAGTACACCTCCCAGATAATTAGACTGTAAGAACAACTTGGCTGCATCAAACCAAAAGTCCACCTAATCCACTGCTCTGCATCTAGCAAGGGACAACAGTGGATGCTGAAGGACAAATATATGAAGCAGCTCTTATATATGATGGTTCTTTCTCTGCTGTATCCTCTAAAAAACCAACAACAAGCAATGTGGGCTTTCCTGAGTCAGGCTGCCTCTGGACTGTTGCATCTGCATCGTGTACAGCTCTGTTTTCCAGGAATTCATTTAACGTCTTTTTGAACTCATTTGGATCTAATTCTCTCAGGGAGACAAAAGGTAAAGTTATGGTAACTGGAACTATTTATGTTACAAAGGAGACATGTAAGAAGGGGGTTAAAGCTAATGAATGGCTTTGGGAATGGACGGGACCTTTCTCAGAATAGAACAATAGGGTGCTTTTATGAAACTGGGAGACAGAAAACACAAAACTATTAAAAAAGAAAGAACGCTCTTTTGTATTATTTGGCATTAGCGTTCAGAACTCATCGCCACAAGAGAGTACCCTGTGCTAGCTGCAGAGAGTCTCTCTAGTCTTTTAGGTGATGCTGGTTAGTCGAGGTGACTCCTACACAGCTTACTGAGTCAAGCAGGCCCCAAATTCAGCCAGTTGTTAGTTGGATGATCGGAATTGAATTTCAACCCCTCACTACTAGTCAGGCTCAGAAAGAGGGAAACTGCTGTCAGGGGCCTTCCTTGGTGAAGCAGCAAGTTACCAGGCAGGGGTAACACCGCACATGAACGCTGACCATCTGGCTACGCTCACGAATGTTGCTCCTTGCTGGACATCACTTCCCAGGACAGGAAAGGGAGAATGCTTTCCTTACCTGGGTTGCTGCTGGCTGACCGATGACCACCCATCCTGGACACTGCTGGTCACTGTGATGTGAGACAGAGACATTGGAAGCCCACTGATCGAGGAAGCCTTTGGGAGTGTAAACGCCACAGTCTTTGATGCTGGTCATTTGCTCAAATTCCTCACATACTCCATCACCGTCGTGAAAATAGCACCTGCTGGGTTCATCTGCCAGGAGAAAGCAGAGAATAGAAATCACAAAGGGCTGGGTACACACGTCTGCAATTTAGTCGCTAGGACCTGATAACGTCAGTGGTCGTGTATCTGCTGGACCAGGTCACTGGGAAGTGAAAGCGCTGGCCACTTCTAGGCAATAGCAAGGTGATTTTTAGAAAGCCAAGCAACAATAGTCAACTTTTGTACTGGGCAATTCCCCCAAGATTCTTCCTAATGTAAGGGTGTTTCTGCTTACTTGCATCTTTCTCCATTTAAAAGGATGGAGACAGAAGAAAGCAGAGATAGGAAATACATAGAGAGACAATGCGGGTGTTGGCGTAATTCCATCAACTGGGATGGAAAAATGCCAACCAAGGGTCTGGTCTACAATGTTTCCCTTTTTGTTTTTAAAAAATATCTGCAAAACAACAACAAAGGCAGCAACTGGGAATTTAGGGATGGCGAAAACTGCCAGGTCCACAGTTGCAGCGACCAAAAGGCCAAACAGATCTGTTTATCCAAAGAGCAGATAAAGTGTACCTAGTGTGAAGGTAAGCTTGCCACATACACACACGGCTTCAACCAACGTGACTCAGATTTGACCTGAAAGGATCAAACGCAGCAGGAGACTTTATTATCCTTGTCCATTTATTCTGTGGCTTCTCTAATGAGACTGCCAACAAAGATGCCAAATTTTTGAGGTTGTTTCTGTAACACTGGCCCATTAAAAACTGAACTAAGATCCATCTACTCTTTTCAAACAGACTGCATAGCAATAATGACTTTCAGTCATTAGAGTACTCTGTGAAATGGAAACCTTTGACCTGTTGGTATCCTATTTTGTATTGTATTATCATTGCCAGTCCCCAGAGGTATCCAGTTCTGACAGCCTGTTGTATTTTTGTCTGGCAAATAAGCCTGCTGAAAAAACGGTAGGAAATTAGCCAGAGCTGCTAGCTGGACTGATGGAAACGATCCCTAAGGAGAGTCCTGTCGGTAGCATTGGACTATCTCAAGCTAGGTGTCAGAAAATCCAACGGCTGCTCAATTTTGAGTTATTTCCAAACTACTAAATCCCCTGTTTATTTTTCCTCCTAGTTTACACAGTGAAATACCATCATGAGCCAGAAAAAAAATCAGTTTATTGCAATTCAATTATTTAATGACTTTCACTCCTTTTCCCCTCCCTTCCTCCCAATCCCCTGTGCAAAATTCCAGGTCCTTAAGAGAGTGTGAGTTTGAAAGAACAGAGAAGTCTATCAGGGAAGTATGTCATTACGGTTTCATTTCAGCACAACCTCCGCAGCCAACTTGCGTACGTGGGCAAGCATGGGGAACTGTGTATTTGCGGGGCCGGTACTGCGAGCTGGCCAAAAGGAGCCAGCACGAAGCTGGAAGCCGTTCAGCTGTATGAGCACAGCCCTGCGTCGGAGCGAATATTCCCAGGGTGGCCAAACTTCTTGACCCTACGTGTCACATCTTAAAATCTTCATATGGCTGGGAGCCACCAAACATATACCACACACCTCGAAGAGCTCGGAGCGCTTGGGAGAGTGCTTCACAGACAAAAGATGACAATGGCTCCCTGGGGTGTCCCATTACTCCACGGTGGGAGGGGGCTTGGGTGGATGTGCAGATGGGCCCTAAGGCAGCCCAGCAGCGCTGGCCCCAGCGCCCAGCTGCCTTGCCTCCTCCCACAGCCGGATTGCCCAACAGCCCTGATGCCAGCAGGGCCCTGCTACTCCTCCTCCTATAGTGGCGCAGCTGGGAACGTGTGCTTGAACTGCTCATGAAGCGTACGTGCCCTGAGAGCCCCGGACTGGACATCCCTCTATAACATACCTTGTTTCTTTGCAGGGCTTATTAATGCTGGCACAGTGCTACGCCACTGTGGCTCGTTCATCCCTGGGAGAGGCCTGGCCAGCTCAAGGAAGGGGCAGAGCGAGCATGTAACTGGGATGGCCATGGAGCCAAACTCTCGGTTCCTTCACCTTACACTTCTGCACGTCTTGTTCAGCTCCCCTCGCTGCAGAGATGATCAAAGCATAGGCCAGGTCTCCACTGTACCCAAGAACAGTAGGATAAAACTAAGCGGCTCACCCGCCTCAGAGCACTATGTCCCAGTTTGAGTGAGAGTCTCAGCAGAAATCTCTGAGAAATATTCAGCCCTGGAGAGACTGTGGTCAGCAATCAAAAATCCTCAAAAACAAATCCCAAACATATGAAAATACATATTTTTGGAAAAAGAGATTCTCTGTCATTTTATGAAAAGGGCTTATTTCTATAAAAAGGGGAAAAAAAGAAAGGAATATACCTACCATATTAAAAAGTGCCAACCTTCAGCCTATAAAAATATGCACAGTCAGCTACACACTTACAGTGAAACACCAGCACCCAAGTGCGTCCTGCCGCACACCCACGCTGACAGAAGCCTTGACACACAAACACACGTATGCTTTCTTTACACATCCCCGACGCAGCCACCCCACTGGTGCAAACGCGTACCCAGAAACTCACAGCCCAGTTTTAGGCATATGTGTTTAGACAGTGTTTCCCTGGCCTTCCTGAAGCACTGACTTATTTTCACGACAGGCACTGAAGTAAGCACATTTATATGGCAACGTACTCCTGCGCTGGCTCCAAATGTTCCCTCCTAATGCGATGATAAACGTAATGGGCTTCTGATAAGATCATGTGTTTGGGATAAAAGAATACTCAAGCCCTACTCCAATCCGATGACTTAATTCATACTCACATGGATGGGAAGGCAGCCTTTGAATAGCTGTGATCCAGGCCAGTGTGTGATCCTAACAGAGGCTAATTTGTTCCTGATTATGCTTAAGACCCCAATAAATCTGTCTGCTCAGAGCCTGCAAAACCCGAGGGAGGAACTGAATGGAGAGGCTGAGATGTCTGAATTAAATGGAGGCTGCCGAAACGATTAACAAAGTCTTACTGAACTGCACTGTCATGAGCCCTCCTGCAGTGCCGGCCCTGGAGCATCGCAGCACCCTGCCCTCCTCCTGCAGTGCCGGCCCTGGAGCATCGCAGCACCCTGCCCTCCTCCTGCAGTGCCGGCCCTGGAGCATCGCAGCACCCTGCCCTCCTCCTGCAGTGCCGGCCCTGGAGCATCGCAGCACCCTGCCCTCCATCGCAGCGCGGGTTCGCGGGCTCGATGACACCTCGCACAAAAGCTGAGAGATTAGGTACCCGCTTGCTTTTGTGTGCTTTGAAAAATGATGGGGGAAAGTGGCTTTACAACCCTAGTTTTCTTCTAAGGAAGGTCTGTAAGTCCTACTACTGACATGCCATCCTGAAGCATGCAACGCCTTGAGCGTTGGTGAGAAGAGAGGAAGACTATTCCTCTCCATGAACTTCCTACTCTGATGGCAAAAAGGGGGACTGTTTTGAGTCCTTCTGAGACACCAGTGAGGGGACTGACGATGGCATCAACCTATGACAGCCAAACGTGGTGCATCACTGGGTGGGCTGCTAAAGAGAAGCAGAGGCTCTTCCTTCCTCAGGTATTGAGCACCAGCTCTGACTCCTGATTCTCCCTGCAGTCTTGGATGTTTGGTAGGTTACGCATTAGGCTTTACATTTTCATGAGCAAACTGAAGAACGACCAGATTGTTTCTTCCTACGATTGCCCTCACAAAATAAAAACTAACAGGATTCTTCCCTTTCCGCAGTGGTGTGAACACAGCTCAGTTAAATCCGTAGAGTCCTACAGGCTCAGAGGCGGGGAGGGCAGTGTCAGGAGTGGCATATTTCTAGGAAGCAGTAGCTAACATCTTTATTTCCATAATGGTGCAAAATGCCTTTTCTGTTCTCTTCTCAACCACCGTGACATGAAATGCATCCAGGGCTGTGGTAATATGAGCTAATTTTTTGTCCCCACAGAGATCTATAGGCTTCCAAGACCTGGCGAAGGTCATAGCGATGTGTTTGTCACGTACAGCCTGCATCATGGACTACGTTCATCGACACCGTGGACACCTCACTTCAAAGTTGAATCAAATTTGAAGGAGATATGGAGACAGGGAACATGAAGGGAATCTGTTTTGTCCTCAAGGAAAAATTACTTTAAAAATTAAAAAGCAGCTGCCTGGAAATCCAGCTTAGATCTAGAAGAGTAAAATGTCTGCAGGCGTAGCACCTGGCAGCAGGAGACAGCATTTCTGGGGGATCGACAGCAGATGCTGAAGGATCCTGAACTGAACTCCTGGAACATGTATTCATTCACGCAGCCCAAGCTCCTTTTCCGTGACAGAGTTCTTACTGAAGGCACAAAAATGTTGGGGCTAAACCAAAGTCCCTCTCTTGCCCTTGCTTTGGGAAAAGGCACTCTCCAGTTCAGCGAAGATTTCTGTGACATCTGGGAATCCCTGAATGCTCTGTGGCAGCCGTCAACATGGAGAAAGGCGATTTGTTGGGGAAACAGATTGCCAAGACGTGGTCTGCTTACTACTGCAGTTGGGCTTCAAGATCCAGAATAATCTTGGGGCTCTTGTGTGTTGAGCCAAAAAATGCTGCAAACTCCACTTCTCCTTGCTTCTTAAGCTGTCCAAGCAGGGTTGCAAAAGGCAGCCTTCTGTATTGAAATACAAACCCTTCCTCTGAGGTTAATAAATGAAAGGATGCACAAGGTAAGGCAGAGGATTTAGGGAGCACCTGGGAAGCACCTGTTAGACCAGGTCTGGATGAGCAGGTAACAACCCATCACAGTCACCTGTTCAAAGCCGGGCTAGAAAATCACTAGCAAAACGAATGAAGTCTGGTAGAGCTCAGGAAGCAGACATGCAGGATATACACTTATCTGTGGTAGGCAGCCTTCCACCTCATTAAAAAAAAAAAAAGAGATAAAGAGATCCAATTCATAGCACAGGGCACATCCTCCAACGAGGCTTTTAATGTCTGAGCAGCATGGTCAAAGTGCTGGGGACAGACACTCGGGGCGGCTTCCTGTTTTCAGCTAGAAGGCAGTGATTGGCATCAGCATAGTCTTCTTTTGTGCAATAACTACTATTTTTTTAAAAGGCCAGACAAAAAAAAAAAAAGGAATATTTTTAAGCTCAGCTGTTTACTTAGGGATGTTTCCAACTACAACAAGCCTCATGCCACATAACTATTCGTCCGAGAAAAAAAAAAAAAAAGAAAAAAGAAGAAAAGGGGGGACAAAAATGCAGAAGCATTGTCTCAGAGTAACAAATTCTTGGAACAGAGGGACCTTCACATTTTAACCCCTGAACGGTCTCTCCAGAGGCGTGCAGGCCTTTTCGGATACAGTGGAGGCCAGATCACAGGCTCACCTAAGTCAGCAACTTCTACAAAAGCGTGATTTTACCACCGCATCACTTAATTGGTATCTCCAGCACTTCTGTTTATGTTCACAGATGAGAAGAAACGTATCCAGAGGTTCCTATCACAAAAGGAGAAATAATTCCTCCGCAGATCACATGAACCCGGCAGCTGAGCGATCGCAGAACCTGCTCCATTTATTTCTATGGAAGTTTTACCTTTGGCTTCAGTGGGAAGAGAGTGAATAACATGGCCTGCTTCCAGGATATCTGCTAATCTCTTCTTTAATATTGAAGAAGCCAGAGACAGAGATATTTCCTGCTACAGTAAAATATTCGAGAGTTATTTTCCTTCCTGGATATTCTGATTTGAAAAGAGGAAAACCATTAAACAGAGCTTGGGCAGACCTTTCCGAATAAAGTTGCATATCAATAAATTGTGACATTGTCCTTCAATGAAATAAAACAGACACCTTGGAAATGAAGGCAACGCAAGCGTTGCAATCTACTGCGGAACATCCAGGGGCCTCGCAGGAGGCTTTTTGCTGTACAATATGACAATCGTGTCTGAGCATCTCCTGAACCGAGCAGGCGGGCGTAATGCATTTGCGGAGCGCAGCTCCCTGGTAACTCAGCTGCTTCATGGAAATACATTCCTGGGCTTGTTCTTTGTCTGGCGTGACTCGGCTCATCGGTGTGATATAGCGGTCGGAGCACAATAATTCTGCAATTGATCTGCATGCTGCAGACAGATACAGTTACAACTCCCTTGCAGAGCCCAGCATTGAAATTTGATATTTCACCTCGAAGAACATGAGCCTTTGTCACTTAAGCAAAAGGATATTTTCCATGGCTGGCAGGGGTAGTAAGACTTTATCTGCTCTGGGGCTAGCCAACAGGAGCCAGCGTGGCCTTCCCCCAACCCCAGGCAACCAGGCATGCTATAAAAGCGCTACAGCACGTGTCCTCTTCCCACCTAATCTTGTTTCCCTCCCTGGGTGGCTGGATAAATCAGAAAAGCGGTGCTGAGAATACTTCAATATTTCCTCAGACTTACATAGATTTAGTAGCTAAACTTGGAGCCTGCTTGACTGAAAACCTTGAGGCTTCTGTTACACAAGGCAGCAACCGCTACGACCACGAGAAGGCTGGCCGGCGTGGCCCTTCTTGACACCTGGCCCACTTGCTTGGGAGCCCAAAAGAAAAAACCCAGTGGTGCCATTGACCAAGGAAAACAAACTGCTTGTTTGTGCTCAGCACCATCCTCCAAGCACAGCAAGTAGCTGTCGAGTCAGAGGATGCTCTAAGGAGGGAACTATGACCAGCCGTGGAAGCCACTCCGATCCACAGAGAGTAATGTGTGAGGGATGCAAGTAGCAAAGGAGTAATTCTTCTGCTGGGCTTTCGTTGTAGCTGTGTCCTAAAAACCAAAGCTGGATTGAGCTGGGCTGGAGCCACTGGCCTAGGGAAAAATGCAGGCAAATACCACTCCAGGCCATTCTCCCCCACAAAAAAGCATCTGTCCTTTGTATTTTGCTGCCTGAGATGCCTGCTCTCTCTGCTCTGTGGCTCAGCTGGCCCTGCTAAGATTGCACTATTAATGGTGACAGTCTGAAAATCACTTTAAGAGACTTTATGACGATGCTGTGATTACTAACTTGCCAAATGAAGTGCTTAGACATTTTAGAACATGTAGCCACACTCCCATGAGCTGCAGGACAGTCAGCTTCAAAGTATTTGCCTTAAGCTGAAGGATTCACACAAATATCATCTGAATAGGCTCGGTCATTAAATTAATTGCTATTTGCTATGAAATTCTACTGTAGAACCCCAGCTTCTTTATCGACAGCAATCCTCTTTCCCAAGCTCCTTGGTCAATGCTTTAGTCTTATTGATGCCCTGGGAGATGCTGAGTTTCTCTTGCAAGGTGGCTCGGTTTCTCCCATGCTGTTGTTCTACTGAAAGCCCTCGGCAGGGTCAGCCAAGGCCTATTTAATGCTCGTGAAAGAAGGCGAAATCACCATTAGCTGCTGTGTGGGGCCGCGGCTTCGGCAGTCAAAGCTGTGTTCCTGTGCAGGGGTATGAGGAAAGGAGGGGGAGAGGATGGGAGCGAGGCGCGCTCTCAAAGCATGCCCACAATGAATATGGATGGTCATCCATCAATTTATTTTAAGCACATTACTTCTCTGTCAGAAAGGGGAAAAAAAAGGAAAAAGGAAGAAAGGAAAGAAAAGACATATAAAATTAGGTTTGTGTCACTCATTTAACACTGCAATTTCCCTAGAGGATTATGCACCAAATAGAGATAGCAAGCTCATGAATATTAATCATTTCCCTGAATGCAATGCAGCCCGCCAAACAATAAGATTAGGGGAAAGTGCTATGCTTAATTTATGGATAATGGGAGAGGTAAAGGATAGAGCTCCCACAAAGGTAAGGCTCACAGCTGGAGGGAGAGGCCTCTGAGGAGGAGGAGGACAGATCCAGATTTGTAATGTAGCAAAAAAACATTTGAGGCCAAGCAGGAGCGAAAGAAAAGGTGGTTAAGGATCCTCGTCAAATTAAAATCATACTTCTCCCTGAACAACCACTGGCAACTAATGCTTCAAGCATGCCAGAAATTGGTGGTAAATTCAAGAGCTAGGTATATTTATTTTCTCTCTTCCGCTACTCTGTGCCTTTTCTTTGTATTTCACATCCCTGAGGCCCTGATCCGACAAACCACGGAGACTTGCGTCTAACCTGAAACATTCACGCTTTTCAGTGGGACCACTCACATGTGGAAGTTAGTGGAAGCGCTGCCCTGTTTTGCTGTAAAAAGGCTTTAGCGAAGGGTCCCTTATAAGCAAAGGAGATAAAGTGTAGCAATAATAACACCAATAAGATGCGACTGAAAACCCCATAAATTACCAGGCAAACTTAAGCTTAGATAGAAGTTCTGAAGCTACTTCCCAGCTGTGTTTCAATGTGTCTATCAGTCTTTACTCATCTCTTTTCATATTACTTTCTCTCCCCCTCCCTTCTTTTTTATTGATCTCTGCATCTTTTTTATTATATCCTTCTCTTTCTTCAGCACTGGCGAGCTAAATCAATGCATAATGCACATCACACTCAACAAAAGGAATGCAAATGAAAGCAGCGCCCTTTTTCAATGTCCGCACATATATCTAGATGCATGCGTACAATGTCGGTGTGTGGGAGGGTGCAGACCAAGGACAAGGTGCTCAGCTGCTTGTTAGACACCCATTTCTCAACGGCCCGGTGGGAATGGATCAAGTGCTAAAAAGCCCCGGGTTCCCACAACTGCAAATCATAACTCTTATGACTGGGGTCTGTTTTACACAGGACACGTCGGCTTGAACTTGGCTGAGATCCGCAGTAATCGCAAAAAACAGTTATCCCGGGAGTAATCAAGAGCGAGGTGAAAGAAAAGCAGCCAAGAGGTAGGAGAGGGGTGCATCAGTCACAGCGGACACGACTTTGATTCACTTGTCTCCTACAAATCAAAAGGCAAAGTGAAACTTTCCCCATGGGACCAAATTCTGTGCAGAGGAGATAAAATATGCAAAATCTGCTATGCAAAGGGGAAAAAAAGGTAGAGATGATAAATTTCAGGATGGGGAAGAGTGAGTGTACCGCAGAACTTAAAAACAAAAGGAGCACTGCCAGATGCTTTCATTAATTAATTAATTAATCTCACTGTCGCTCTTCAGCATGTTGCAGGAAGAAAATGCTATTAATCTTATCTGTTTTCTGTTACTCGGCTTTGTGTTCAGGGAAGGCCAGGACAGCCTGACAGTAAGACCACACAGTTTTCTTCCCTGCCTCCCTCCTTCCTTCCCCCGCTCCCCTCCTCCCGTGGCAGAGCAGATTGATCCGCTGTTATCTGATTAGAGAGGAAAGGGGGGGGAAAACAAAACCAAGGGAAAAAAAAAAAAGATAAGTCTAATTTTATTACAGACACTAGTGCAAAGTGTCTTGAGAGCCTTGTGCCATTTATTCAGCGGAAAGTTGGACCAATCAAAAAAACACATAAACCTCACGATCCTAAGAGGCAAAGGGAGCAAGAGAGGCAGAGGGACACCTGCAAACAGGCTGCCTCCATCCTTGGAGATATCCAGAACACAGCTGGACATGACCCTGAGCAACATGCTCCAACTTTGAAGCTAGATCTAACTTTGAAGTTGGCCCTCCTAGGACCAGAGACCTCCAGAGATTCCTTCCAACCTAAATTATGCTGTGATTCAGGCTCTAAATCTAAAGCTTGATGGTATTTCCAGGCTCTGTCGTATTTCTCTTCTACCACGTGAGGTGACTTGCGCGGTCTCTGCTTTGGAAGGGAGAATCCCGCCTGGGCTTTGCTATCAAACCTCCCGCTATGGAGCCCTCCTGATGATGCCACTTCAACCCTGCCTTCGCAAACAACATGTTTACTGATTATTTTCAGGCATGTGGGACCCAATCCTGCAGACAATTTGTGACAAGCATTGCATTCACTGTTGTGGTTAGATTTGCTGTAAGTCTAAAGAATGCCTTGTGGTAGTTCAGAAACATGCCTGGGAGGAAGCATTTGCAAGATCAAACCCCGAGGCCCCCAATTCAGCAAAGCCTCTGAACATGTGCTTGAGGCTCACTGAATTCTTTGGCGAAGGGGAGTGATTCCCGGGGCTCTAAAGAGCTACATAATACGAGAACAACATCATTGCAAGAATAACACTGTCTGAAATAATTACTTGTTGTCCTACAGGATTATAACATGTGTTAGCCTTGTAAACACGGAAATAAATTACACTTATTTTTCTGAGCTCCTCACAGAGGGACCCAAGCATTCTGTGTTTTCCAAGAAAATACCCCACCAGTCTCAAAAGAGACTTTTAGTTGGCTTACGGCAGAGGATCCAGGATGATATTATTAGATTGTGGAGAACGCTAAATTTCTGCTCTTTTTAATTATTATTTATTATGTACAGCCTCTTGCTTCCTCAACGTCTTTACGTCTTCTGGTGAGATTTTAATGCTTCATAAAATACACATCAGCACTGTTCATTCATCTGAAAGACTGGCCAGCAGCTTCTCTCTAGCTCTTGATGTCCTAATTCATGGTGGTCCAGCACCCATAAAAGCCAACAGGACCTGCCTCACAGGTATTCCCTGCTCCGAACCTTTCCTAGGGACTTGATGGCGGCAGCGTTTGCCCCAAAACAACCGCAGCTGGTCTACCCTGGCAGACACTGCATGCACACCGAGACCACCACCACCACCACAACAGCTGCACCACCGCAACCGCACAGTCAGGCAACGGAACATTTTTTAAGGTCTGAGTCCATGCACCTTTCCGTTGATTCAGTTGATCTGATTCACCTAAGTCACTCCCCTGTTCAGCATTTGACAAACAATTTGATTTCATGCGCTTTTGTAATCCAGGACCTGTGCAAAACCGCAACCTCCCAAAGCCCATGAAAAACAAACAACGTTTTACCTCTGGAATTCCCCTTTCTTTTTTCAAAACAAGCAAATCTGAAAAATCACTTCCTCTGTTACGGTGTAGAAAAATCTGTGCATATGTTTTAGTTGCTTCATTTTCTAATCATATTGCTATCAGGCAGGTTTTATTCCACATTCTTAACCAGCCCTGTTGCTGGTCCTGGAGAAGAAAGCATACGCAGGCATAAAGCAGGCTCCTGCACCCAGCTGGCAGGACATCGCTCTGTGGCCCAAGGCTTGGGACACCCCACTCTTACTCCTCTCCGGGGATTTACTCAGAGCATGATGCAGCTGCCGCCCAGCCCACAAAACCCAGTTTCCTTGAGAACCAGCGTACACAGGGGAGGGCCGGGGTCGTGTCCTAACGTGACGCTGGGATGTGGTCAGAGCACAGGCGCGGAGGAGCTCAGGCCTGCTGCTGAGCAGGGTGATACAGATGCAACCGTACAGCTCCAACCCAAACCCTTGCTGAACCAGCCTCGCACTATGCATGACTTTTGGAGAACCCAAAACATTTGCATAAGTGTTTATCTCACTTTCAAAATATTATGACTAATATCTTTCAGTGCTTGAGGCTCTAATGCAGCAAGTTACTTGAAACACAAACGTAAGTTCAAGACCACCAATAGTCACAATTAGCCTCCACCACAAATACTCTCAGATTTCAATGGAGCAATTTACATATGTAAATATGTAAATAAGTACATCACCAAATCAGGCCTCAAGTCCCACAGAGTCTGATGATGAAGTAAAAATGTAGCCATTATGATGAGACACGCAGTCCCCGGCTTACCACCCAAGGGAACATGGTGCCTGTGAGGTCCTTGATGTGTTGCTCCAGGCACAAGACAGAACCGTCCGTTTGCCAAAAAGAGCAAATTTCAGTCTTGCCACCGTTACATTATCTGCTTAGGACTGATGTCCTGAGCTGAAGGCGTGGGATCGCTATGTCCGCTCCATGGGCCAGAGTACTTGCTTGGTCAGTCCAGATAAGGAATCTCATAAAATCTCTTCAGAAAAAGCCAGCCCTTTATAAACATTAACTTTGGTTTCAGAAGCTCTGGATATCTCACAAACCTTGCTGAGCCCTGTTTGGGAAATTCAATCCCACAAGGCAGGGCTGCCCCACAGAAGGTGCAGCGTAAATCGGTCTCCATTTCCCTTCTCTGCCCCCAGCATTCCTAGAGAGTTTAACATGTAAAGCTCACAACCGCAGCCCTGCTAGCCCCGATAGCTCCAGCATCTTCCGGCCATTGTGCTTACAGGTTTTGCTAATCAGAGCAAACCAGGCTTGCAAATGAAATCTGATTAAGTAGTTTTCACCTCTGAAAAAGGGGATTAGCTAGACCTTTGATCCTCAGATATTGATTTGCAACTCAAAGGAGGTGTGACCTCAGCTGGACTTGCTTCTGCTCCCAGTCCCTTCCCCTTTCACTCCTCCTCCTGTTTACCAGAAAAAAATCAGTTCGTGTCTTCTCACGTAGCCAGATCTAAAGCCTATTGAAGCCGGTGGAAAACCACCCACTGACTTCAATGGGCTTTGGATCAGTCCCACAATGGCTGACTTAGCCTTAAGTCCTAGGCTGTTTCAAAGCCAGCAGAACCAATTTCCCATCAAAATGACCAGAAGCTGGGAAGATATGTTCGCCTTTCAGACCTACAAATTCCACCTTTTTTTCTCTCTTCCATGACAACTCTTGAGCTGGAAATGCTGAAAATACTGTTGATTTTTTCCTTGCACTCTGCGTAGGGTTGTTGCCCACCGTGAGTGGAAGGGCTCTGGGCCACACTTACCGATACAATTAAAGGATAACTCCTGCAGGCAGAATAGGGAGCAGCCATCGCCATTGATCTTATTCATATCGTCGCATTCTTCCCCCAAGTCTCTGTAGGCAGGGCACACACATGCAAAAAGGAGTCAGATGGCAAATGGCATCATCCCAACGATTGCTGCAACCCCTCTGCAGAACCCCAAAGCCCTGAAATCCAGTAGAGCGGCTTTGTGAGCCGACCCTTAAAATACCTCTCCCTTTCTTCTCCAGCCCTGACTTTCATCATTCCTTGTTCACAAGCTTGCCTGGCCACTTGTCTCCTGCACATGTGGATACCACTTGCTGTTCTCTGATGAGGATATGAGCAACTTCCTTCATAGATGGTGTGGCTGCAACTCAGCAGGTGGGGAAAAAGAGAACAGGAATCTCTGAAACTCTTTGTATTAAATCTGGAAGGGCCAGACTGTGACCCCAGCATGGGAAAAACAAGGCATAAAGCCTGGTGCTGGGCTATTCCAGGTGAGAGCACTCGGAGGAGAGCAGTTGACAGGGAGCAGGTGGTGTCGGGGATGGGGCCCTGCCTTGTGCCAGCCTGCACGGCTGCAGCAGCGTGTGGGGAGAAGAGTGAGAACCAGATGAGAAAGGGGCTGCCACAGCTGCAAGTGGGGCCACAACCAACCAAGCTGTGACACAGTCTGGTTCCTGCTCGCTCCTGAGGCAGCTCAGCTATTGTTCGACGCTTGCTGCAAAGCCACAAGTGATGTTTGAGGAATGTGCAAACATAACAGTAGGAGAAAAGTTATGGAAAGCAAAATTAATCTGTCTTTCTCCACCTCTCTCTCCAAGAATGCCCTGGATTCATATGTTGTTTGATTGTTCTCTTTGATTTCCCTGCCTGTTGGGTCTCATCCTGCAAATACTTGCTGCCAGGTATATTGTCTGACACAGTTTTACTACGTGATTGCTGATCAGCATTATTTCAAGCAAATAATACTGGCTGGATTAAGCACTTGTTTGTTGTTACTTTCATAATTTAAATAATTACATTGCCTAATGCCAGGAAGCTTTGAAGCAGGTGGACTTAAGGGCCAACATAGTGAAAGAATAAACCCTAACATAGTTGTGAATGATTGTTTTACTTTTTCAGTGGTCTGGGGATTGGCAGCTGGTGAGAGGGAGGAGCTGATTGAGAACATGCAACTCCCAGCGGTCTCCCTCAGAGGCCAAATCTATCACCTCCAAATGCATCCCAGCTCCGGTGGTCGGTCAAACAAGAGGTTGCACCAGGAACCAGGCCCAACACGTGGCAGGGGTTTTACCCTGTCCACCAGCTGCCAGACACATGGGACTTCATGTCCAAGGACAGCATCAAAGGCTGTGTAAATTTTTCCAGCACTTACTTCAGCTCCATATAGGAAATGTCATATACATGTATAAAGATGCAAACAGCATAAAGAGCATATAGCGTACTTTCATATCGATCCTGCTGTCTGGACTCCATTATCTGTATCTCTGTCTGTATCTACTGGTGCCAGGATAGCAGGGCCTAAGTTCCAATTAAATGTCATCATCCTGGTAATCATCAAGCCCATGAGTCATTATCTACAACGAGAGCTGGCCTAAACTAAAGAGACATCAGAGGTCATCAATTCCTTTCTAGTCTCAGATTCTGGCTGAGGAGATGTGCCTGGATTTATCTGTTTGCTCGCTCCAGACTTACATTTGGATAATCCCATCTCCACAGTATCCACTTCCAGAGATATACACAAGCGTGGGGGAAGGCTCACTCTCCTCCGTCCCAGAAACAATGATGACCTGGTATGTGTACGTGGTCCTATCGCTCAGTTCCCTGCAAGGCAAAAGGAAATATTAAGTGTTCGGTACAGCAAAGGCGGTAGCAAAGCACAGAGAAGGGGGTGCTGAAATGGGGGTTGGCTGCCAAAAAAGCAAGTTTTTAGTTCAGTCAGGTCCTCAGAATATTCCCACCTCGTTTTGAAGGGATTACTTTTTCATTGGGTGTCTTTTTCTCGTGCGCACAATCAGCGCTACCTACGTCCATGCTTGATTTATGCTCAGCTCTGAAATAGGTGCCACTCTTGCCTATTTGACAGCTAATCTACTTGCTAAAACCATGCAGTTTGGTGCGTTGCTGCTTACATCCATACCCACTGAGGTGGTGGCATTGCACTGACACCGCGGCAGTGCATCAATCCTCACCACGTGCAGTGGGAAACGGTAACGGCATTGCCGGCAGTCGATAGTACTGCAGCATTTGAGAAACCAGCCCTGTGCTTCACTCTGTTTGGCCTTGGACACCTCTGCTCCCGTCTCCCCGCGTCAGGGACAGTGTTATCTGCAAGTTTGTGGCATAGTTCATGTAAGAAATTTAAAACACCCCGTAACTACTGATTACTTCCTGAACAGCCCTGAGCTCAATCCAACCGCAGCTGGAGCCAGTGGGAATTTGCCTATTGATTTGGCAGAATTGGACTGGGCAGAATTTATCACTGGTTCAGTGATAAATAAGTTATCCACTTTGCATATGGGTATTAAAAAAGTAGAGTTAAAAAGAAGGTTTCTTCCTCTCCAGGAGAGCGTGAAAATTAGGATCCACACCACAGCACTGGATCACGGTATTAGCATCGAAATATTCACAGAAAGAATTAGCAAACTGTTACATATTTATGCAGAGCCATAATTACCTAAATCCTGTGCATCTGTAAATGAGGAATCATTTTTTTACATGCAATACAGAAATAATATAAGCCTAATATAAACGTTTAGCTCTTTTACAATGTCTTTTACATTATCGGAACTCAAAATGTTCCACAAAGAAACTCATTAACATTATCCTCATTGTGGTGATTTGTAAAGCCACGCAATGGCGAAGGCAAAACGATTTGCTCGAAGTCATCAATCAGGCTAATTGCAGAGCCCATAACACAACCCAGCTCTTTCCTAACCCACGCCAGTCCTCTACTTACTATGCTCATCTTGCCCCAATTACTGACAGTGATACACATGTCTTTTTGTCACAGGAACTTGGTCAAAAAGCATGTATTAACGCATGTATTAACGTAACTGTGCGCTACGAAGAGATGTATCTGCTACACAGAGCAACAAAGCCATTGAAGTAGGTATCAATGGACTGTGGCTACTGAAATCTTCAAGTTTGTGAAATAAGTATGTCCTTACAACGTTCATTAAATTAACAAGCATGACTTAAACTCCAATATCACACATTGTATTTTACAACAAAGCTGTTTCTCACGGATACCATGCCTGCAAAACGACTGCCATTGAAAAAAAACCTGCATGCGAACAGCTTTGGCGTTTGATTCTTTGTTACCACACTTGAAATGGGGAGTGAAACTCAGTGGAGCGAAAACCCAACACAACTGGCTTTCTCAGCGCTTCTTCACCCGACCCCGGTCGGCAATAGTCTATAGCTCCTATCAGCGACATTTGAGGATTCAGGTAGCACAAACACTATCTTAATTCAGCTACAGACTGGGGAGACATCGACCCAGATATTGGTATGAGTGTTTATTCAATCAAAGTGAAAAATGTCAAACTTCTGCCCTTGGACCTGTTTAAAACAATCGTTTTGGAAAAAAAAAAATAAATACAAAACTATAGGAAATAACTTCAGTGGCCAAAAACATACTGATGTGTAATACTGAGAGTTTCCTCTAGATTTTACTCCTGGATAAATCCACTTATTAAGATGGGAAGTTTCTGATATATACTGATGAAATCAAAGCCAAGGCAAGCTTTGATTATTAAAGAGCAGTTATTTCTCAAAGTCTTTCTTCAAAACCATTTGTAAGATATTTAAGATGAACAAGTATACTTGCAGAAATGTGGATTTTCTCACTGGGGATCTGCTAACCGCAAAAAAAGGTTCAATTCTTAAAGACTGTTAACAAATGAACAGTTCGGCAGCTCTAACATCTACAAAATAAATGAATCCACGCTGCTTTCTGATGCGCTGAGATCACGTGGCCGAGTGCAAAATAGTAGTTTTCAGATCCCGATTTATTTCTGTGATTTCCACCAATACCCGCAGGTGATGGGCAGGCATTCGGCTAACGCAGAAAGTGTGCTCTGCGAGCATGTTTTAGTATGTGGGAGTGTTTGTGTATGCTTGTGTGCACATGTAAGCAAAAGGAAAACAGGAGAAGTTCACATTTGTTTATGTACAGGGCGGGAAGTTGGCAGAACATAATGGAAGAAGACACAGTACTAAATTAAGCACGGGAGAGAATATAGTGTTTATGAATTATTAGGTGACTGGAGATGAATGTGTATGTGGGTGAATAAGAAGACTGGAAATGATAGTTACGAGGTGGGGAGAACTCTGGCATATTGAAGTGTACGGATTGTGAATGCAAAACTGCGCATGGGGACAGGACCCTGCGGGCGTCGAAGAGTGAGCGCTGGCTTTTGGCAGCGGGCTTTGGTCGAATCCTGTCACCTTGTACACGCTGGCGAGGGGAGATTTCCAACTGCAGCCTGCTGCTCAGAAATGGAAAGCTCTTGGAGCAGTGATACATTCCGACAGGCAAATGATCCTTAGTAGTGACAGGCAAGAAAGAAAAAAAAAAAGAAAAAAAGGCCATTTCTTCCCCAAAAAAGAAGGTGAGCAAAATACTCCTTACAGGTATATCTAGGTATTTGTACAGCCTGGCTTCCCTTACTTCTACACAGCTTCGGTACAAAACAGCCATTAACTAATTTATGCTCACAATACCCCATGAGCTATGGACGTAATATCCTTGTCTTAGGTTAACGTACAGAGAAAGGGAAGACAAATGCCTAGAGACATAGGGGCACCAAAAAGCAACACCAGGACTGGGAGCCAGCTCCCCGGTCCCACGCTGCAGCTGCAGGGCCAAATCCTGCCCATCCTCACCCCGGCCCCCCTCTCCCACAGCCCCGTTGGGAGCAACCTGGAGCCTCACGACCTTCCCTGCGCTGGGGATGGCGGGGAAGCCCCAGGCTGTCACACCCAGGAACAGCACCAGCGAAGCAGGCATGCCCAGAGGAGACCAGAAACGGGCGCACACGTGCTCCGGGCGCCCTCCAGCACCACCGCGGTCCGAGCTGGCGATGTGCCCCGACTGGAGCACCAGACAGCCACCTCAGAAACTCAATGCAAGGCATCGCACGTTCGGTTCACCCTGGCCTGATGCAACTGGTGGCAAAAACCTGATTGAGCTGGATGTGGCATTTCACGTCTCAACAACTGGAACCTGAGACACTTATATCCTCCTGAACTGTTAAATATATCATACCGGCAGCAACTGAGAGTTTTAGCATTCCTTCACAGTACCCACATTTCGGAAAAATATAGCTGCTAAAGGCATGATATGTGCAATACTTTGGGCAGCAATCCAGTACCATAGCGAGGGAGGGAGGAAGGAATGCAGGAACGGGGAGGGGGGAACGACTAAAAAAGAATTTATTCTTTCCTATATAGTTATGGGGCACCAAGGCTGACATTACAGACTGTATCTGGAGATGTCAGCAAAACAAGCTCTGCTCCAAGTGGTGATAAAAGTGTGATTTTTGACCATTTATTTTCTCTCCCGCCTTCCCCCGGAGCTGATGGCACACTAACAGCGATATTGTGCTCTTTGCACTCTGCTGTCAGGCAGGTCCAGCGCACGCCGGCTTCGTACAATGCTACTTAAGGAAGTGAGACAGAAGAACATCTTTAACATTAAGGATGTGAACAAACACTCTTTTAAATTTATATCTATGGTCTTTTAATGACCTTTTCGAGAACTGAGTAAGCCGCATTGATCGCTGCAGCTTCCGCCCGTGGGGAGGCAGTCTTATTAAAAAGCAATGACTCAAGCCCTCTGCTTAGAGGGGGAACTAGGACGTGCCGTGTGAAATACCATGAGGGCAACTTCCCTGTCTGCTGTGGCGAGTGACAGATCCAGGGTCAGAAATATAAAACCCTCTAATTCTTTTCCTGTTTTTACTGGGGTGGCTGGGCAGTTGAGTTAATCTTGCTGTGTCCCCCAGGCAAGGGACCTCTGCTTTCAGTTTGGGTGTTCCTGTAAAACTGACGGGAAAAATTATACCTCTGGGAAGTAGTTTTCTACCCAGATCAAGGTGGGTTTAAAGGATCGTTGAATTTACAGCAGCAACACGCATGCCCTCGAGTGCCAGCAGATCTGCAAGGGCTGACACCGCCCCAACCACATCGCTCTGTGCCCAGTGTAGGGCTTCAGCATGAGGGGACCCAGCACACCCAGACGCCGGGAAGGCACCGGGGGAGAGCAAACACCTCGCGCCTCTCTCCCAGCTACAATGGCATATACATTTTTCTTATTACATATAATGGCAGGAAGGGGTTTTTTATACAGCAAAGACTTGTTTCAAACAAAACTGAAAATATCCTTAAGGCTGATCCCAGCTTCTGCCCTGTGAAAACATAAATGGCCAGAAAGCAACGAAAGCAGACAGCACTCCTGTTATTTACAGACAAGACGACAAGGTCCTAGGCATCCCCAATTAAATTACGGCTGTCAGAGGCAGTGTCATGTGAAACAGGCAAATTCTGCACCTTACGTGTCCTCATGAAGGCCCCGTTTTTGTCTGACCTTAAATAGCCACCAAACTCTTGAGCCAAAAGACAATGTTTCCTGGAGAGCTCTCCACAGCCCGGAATGAGTCTGCCAGCAACGTCCCTGCTTCCCTCTAACACCGTTGCCTTTGCTCTTCTTCCCTAGCAAGGAAGCCTGCTGAGCAAAACAGGAAATCTGCTGGCAGCAAACAGCAGCGACCCACATCTTCACCTGTTGCAGTGCTTTGGATCAGCTGCTCAAGGTGGGCTGGATCCAACCACACACGGGAGAGCGGGAGGTCTACGCCCATCTGTCCCATCCTCCGCAGCCTGGAGCTGTCCAGTTGGTTCCCCACAGGCTGCTCACAGCCACTGAAAACCCCAACATCATTTACAGAGGTCCTGAAATACCCAAAATATCCACTAATTCAGTGGAGCAGCACTGCACCGCTCAGACATGTTTAGAGCCTCCCAGTCCTGGACACTGAACCGAGCCTCAATGTTTCTAGATCGGAGGAGCTAACGCTGCTCTCCTCATTGCTGCTTAGAGAGCCGTCATTAAACTGCAGTGGGTTTTACCTCTCTGCAACGCCATTGCGGTGTTTGCAGGTTCCCCCCATCCCCAGGTGCTCCAGGAGCAATTGATAAAGAGTAACCCAGGGGATGAGTCTGCTTTAGGACAACCCAAACAGATTTGCTCCCCAACTCCCGTCCTTTTTCCCACATTGCCATTGTCTACAAATACAACCATTTTCTTCTTTTATCTCCTCTCTCGCACACGCTCCCCCTCACCTTGCCTTTCTTTCTTTTAATAAAAATGGCATGAGAAGCACGGCAGAAGATAATGAAGAGAATTCCTGCCCGGCTCGGCAGTCGGGAGAGAGGAGGGGCGGGATGCTGTAAACAAAAGAAGGACGTCAAAAATCCCGAGCTCTTGCAACGGGCTGTTTTTTCAGCTGCGGTCCGTTCTCTTGCTGTTTGGATAAGCCCAGCGACATGGCAGGTGCAAAGGCCTCAAAACAAGCCTCCCGCCTCTCTCTCAGACACCGAGCTGACTGAGAAGACATAAATGCCAAGGAAGCAGCCTCAGAGAGGCTTTTCTCTCTACCCATGATAAGATAGGTCCCAGCAGGGGCAGTGGGTTTGCTCTGTGCCCTCCAGCTTTTTTAATGATTTATTTGTTTACAAGCAAGTCATAACAGAGTACTTGAAGTATTAAACAAATGCGTGTAGGTTGGATGGAAGAGGTGTATTTCTGTTCCCAAACCCATCCTAAACCTGAGCTGGGTATTTCTGATGAAGAAGAACAGAGCAGCCAAGGACCGGATCAGATAATCTCAGCTGCGCACTGGGTGGGGTACATTTTGTACCATCAGGTGTCTCTGCTCCCTGAAGCCCAAAGCAGTGGCGTGAAGACAATGCCCAAACTTAACTGTTGCTCCTGGCTGTATGAGGAAGGTATCTCTATTAACACCTGAAAAACCCACCTTACCCACTTATGCAGTACCATGAGAGCCCATGTATTTGAGACTGAGGTCAAAGGTTGAGGGATCCAATCTATTAGGAAAAGGAAAATATCCTTTGCTCCATGAAATACTTCTACGAACCAAAGTTACCTCCCCCTCTCACAATCACCACAAAACCAAAACAGGCGATAAGTGTGGAGCTCTGCTCTCGCTTACGCTGGTATAAATCTCAAGTAACTTTAGAGACCTCAGCAAAATACTCCAGGTTTAAACATTGCAACTCAGCTGCTTGTCCACTCCTCTGACTTGCAAACGGGTGCACGTTTGCTGCTCAGACCAGCTCCCTGCCTGCTCGAGGTGCCCTGGCGCAGGACTACACGCCTGGCTGCAGCACCTCTGCTCTGAAACCCAGGTCCCGCTGAGGACCTTAAACACAGTTGGTTTTGAATATTTTTTTACACAGACTGCTCTCTTCTGTCCTTTGTGCAAGAACCATAAGTTTTTAAAGTAGCAAACATATAGATATATATGCAACTGATTAACTCCAGCAGACTTTGATATAATCATCCAAATATTTGCCCTGCTACCAATTTAAAACACAGTAGCACATTTAATAAAAAAACAAAGTTTGCAGCCAAGGCCTTAAAGGTATTTCTTCGTTTTTCTCAAAAGAAAAAAGTTAACATAATTTTCTACTTTCATGTTTAAACAACAATTATGAATTTTTGAAGTGGATGATATAAACGGAGGATCTAAATGAGATTGTGTTACAAATCCTGGGATAGAGTAAATCCTAGAGGCCCAGGGCCTCACGTGGGTGTCTGCACTAGACAGGCGATTTCACGGCAGCGCACAGGTTAAGTGTCAGAGCACCTGGTTGCTATTAGAAGCAGGGAAGGAGGGGGACAATCTGTTGTGTTTGCTTCTTCACCGCTGCGATCAGCCCCTAAACTGAGACGGGAGTGCTTCTCAACATGAAGCTCAGACGCGGCTGCCGCAGGAGGGAAGGCTGTTATGTTTTGACCGAAGAAGGAAAGATCTGGGACATGAAATGCAGAAAGCCCTATTTCCAACTGGTGGAAGCCAGCACTTCTCTACTGATTTCAAGGGAACAGTGCCAGTATCCACCACCTGAGGATAGTGCTCCGGTCTACCGGCGTGGCAGAGAGAAAACAGTAACCCGACCGGCAGGCAGGTTAGGACAGGTTAATTGCTTTAAAGGCCATCATCGTCACTGGCGAACCTTTGCCTGTTGCATCGTGCCTCTCGATGAGCGCTGCCTGATTACTCACTGCTAACGACATCCCGGTTGTGCGCAGTTTCTCCATGTAGGATGGCCAGCGGCAGATTCCGCACGGGCTCCGGCGCTGGTTCAGACCACCCCACAGGAGAAGTGCCTGATGCACACCCTGTACAGGGTCTGGGACCACAGCAACCGCCCCATGACTTTTGGATGTCCGTTATTCATCGCCGGGGCTGGGAGCACTTCAGCTGCTACCCTCAGCCCTGTGCCAGTTCGTCAGGTTCAGGTCTCCCTGTGGGCAGAAGGCTCTTCCCAATTTAGGGTCGTCAGCTTGGCAGAATAACATTCTTCAGCTTCTCTGAATCCAGACCCGACCTCTAGGATTTCCTTTCAACAGGCCTGAGCCAAGACCCAATTTTCAGAACTTAATACTCTCCCGTTTCCATGTAATCCCACCAAAATGGTAAACAGAGCCATGGGAGCAGACGCTCGCAGTGCCTGATCCAAAGGCTCCTGAAGCCAGTGGAAGTTATTATGTGCATTTTCAGCAGGGCTTAGATTGGGCCCAAAGCGAACACAGATGTTTGCAGCTTTCTCTGGTTTCACCTCTACCATCCCTCCTCGACAAAACTCCGCTTTAGAGGGTAAGGGCACAGGGGCCGCGGCACTCCTGCGGCGCTGCTGCTCGGGCGGCGGGGGGCCCTCTCTGTCCCTATGCATACGTGTGAGACGTACGCGCCGTCACGCACGCCGCGCAGCACAGCCCAGCCCGCGGAGATGGGCGATGGGACGAGGTGACTATTCCAAAGGAACATTTTGTCATTTCCCTCCTTAGGGGCTCTGTGTTTTGCCTTAAGCCACTTCAGATTATGAGAAATCCTACTAGCTGGTCTCCAGTGGGATCTGTAATGGTTTAATAACTGAACATTACTGAACATATTTCCACTAGCCTCTTTCTAAAATCCCATCATGAGCTAATTTCCTCTATTGTCATTACATCTGCAACTGGTCTTACATTTCAAAAAACTCTGTACCACTGTGAATAAATGATCTCCTTTACTGCACTGAGCTCTCAGAGCCAGTATTTTTAGTAGTGGCTGATAATTTGGGGTGCCCAGTTCCAGGGGTACAATTGGCAGAGAAGAACGAGCTTTATTCCCACCTTGCCCCTCCTCTCACAAAAAGCTCCAGGAAAATGCTAGAGTTGGGGCATCAGCACAGAGATGCCCAACCTCACTATCCATTCCAGAAGATCCTGGCCAGAAAAACTAAGACCAAGTTTGGGTGAAGCAATCACCCGAAGGGTGCCTCGGGCCCGCAGTGTGCCCAGTGCATCCGTGCCATGCAGCGACACACCTAAAAGGCTTCCGTCTTGTCTGTCGCTGTATCCAACCAGGCATTAAGGACAGCACAGGTATTTTAGCCTTACTGCAGCATTGTTTTCAAATCCTTGCCTGTTCGAGTGTCGCTCCAAATTTAACAGAGACTTGGAATTTATTTCCTAGGAAAATATATTAAAATAAAATGCCCAGGAAATGATCAGGCCAATAGTTCAGTAAAAGTAGCTGAAAAAAGCTGTACTGGCTGACACTGCTGATAAAAAGGTAGGTAACACATTTCTGCTTCTTCTGCGGTATTTGAGGCTCACTCCAAGTTTTACAAGAGAGTTATTTTTAAATTGTTGCATAACACATGTCTGTCCAATATTTCTTTCCTCAATCAAGCAAAGAAAATGCATTTGCTATTCCTGGGAGATTTCTGGTGCTTCTTATCTTATTTAGAGCCCAAAATAAAGATGCACACAAGAAGGCAAACATCAGAGAGAAATTATTATCCATGAGCTAATGCACAGTCTAATTTACCACATATCTGAGACTGTTTCACCTGCAATAAATTATTTTGCCCAGCAGGAAAAGTCCTGTTTGACCTTCATTTTTTCTTTTCCTGCAGCTGAAAACTCTGCTACTACTTCTAGGTCGCGAGTTCAAATTCCACCCTGGCTGGGAGTGATTAAATATATCAATTTCTAATAGTATCTATTTTGTTAATAACAGGACAGCCGTTAACGTTCACTTTTTCAGGGACACTTGCATCTGGCTAAGCTGTAGTCTACAGCTCTGATCTCTCTACAGCCTCTGTGTATCGCCCAAGAGGTACATTGGAAATGGGAATCCGACGTAGCAGCAGTCCTTGGGGAGTCCCTGCCTGGAGCAGAGCTGGCAGAGCCGATCGCGAGGCGAAGTCTCATTCCCCAAATGGGACAGTCCCTCTTCCCTGGCTCTTCCCATGCTCTCGAGCCATTTCTTTGAGAGAGGCAGCTGGGGGTCATTCAGAGCAATCCCACCCTTCAAAGGCAGACCCAGGCTGAAAAACTCCTGTGGGCTGCCCTGTGTCAGGATCACAAACCCATAAAGATGTAAACCCGCCCTTACTACGTTATTCTTGCATCATGTGCGGCCGAGCCAGAACAGGAGCTACAGATTTTGTCAAGTGCCAGCTATAGTTACAGCGTTACATAATAAACCTCAACAGCGAAGAATCACAAATCTATCACTACAGCTGGCACCAAATGGCATCTTTGCACAGGCTTAGCAGAAAAGCTGCCAACTGAATGGGCACAGACTGTCAAATTGTTCTTTCTCTTCTCCAGGGCAGGGTTAAGGCAATTTGGCAGAGGGTGGTAAGGGAAAAAATTGCTCTATCTGTTCTGTGTGTGGGGTCAGGAAGCAGGTTTTATTCTTTCGCAAAGATAACCTGGCACCTTTAATGAAGAAAGCAAGAAAGAAGGAAAGCCATCAGAATGTGGCTTCCAGCTGTCAAGTCACATCAGCCAAGTGGAGATGTATAATCCCTGAGAGCGCCGGCACTGCTAGCCCCTAACATTTGATTGTGAGCTCTTTGAAAGAAGGCACCTGGCGTTTTTCTTCTCTAAAACGCCCAGCACACTACTAGCAGCTATAAATAACAACAACCACTACGTTGGTATTTAGCAGCACAGCATATATGAAGGAAAGACACAGGAAGAGTAGACGGAAGAGAAGCAGCTTTCCTCTTCCCGGCTTCCCGAGCCCTCGGTGTAGAGCAGGGTACGCGCTCCTCTCTGGCGCGGGGAGCAGAGCCAGTCATCCCTGCTGCCTCCCTGCCCAGCCCCAGCTCCCCGCTGCCATCCAAGCCAGAGGCGAGGCCACGCTGACGGGAAAGGAAACAATTTCCCCAGGGACGTTGGCAGTGAAGATGCTGCTGGGTGGAGGACTCTGCTTCTACCAGCACTTCCCCTCTGAGCCTATGACCAGTTTTCAGATGAGCCTAAGGCCAGTTTCCCGCTGTTGGAAGGGAGGTGTGGGACAGGCGATCATCCCATATATTTCTGTTCTTTCATCATGAGAAGTTTCCAGGTTCATTAAGCAGGAACGGGGCGATCAATACCGGCTGCACGCGGAAGGAGCTGACAACGCAGCCAAGGCTAGAGAGGCTCTCGGAGAGGCATGAAGAAGGACGGTGCCTGCGAGCGGATCACCCACACCTCCGCTGAGCGCCGGGACTGTTACGCTGTCCTACACCAGCTGAATAGTAAACTTCACAACTTTGCCAAAACTGACCACAGGCAGCTCTGATACACTCAAAGCTCTTCACTGACGTGCAGAGGCTTTCGGGCGGTGGCGGCACGGCTGCTAATCCAGCTGGGAAACTTGGGTCAGAGAGGAACAACTGGAACATGTACTCCTTAGTGCAAGAACTCTGGATGAGGAACTAGGCAAGAACTAGCAGTGCTAGCACTGTACCTGAAACTGGGAATTATAGGGGTAAGAGAAACCTGGTGGGACAGAAGGGTATATGAATTTTGGTAAAGCTCAAAATAGCTTTGTTCGTGCAGCATTGCAAACTGATAGGGAAGCTCTCAAGAAGGAGCAAGAAAGCATGAATCTGTTCCTGTTGAAGCTTGGTAAAAGTGTTTTTACTGGAGAAGAGCTGTAAACTTTCATATGGATACAGGTAGGGATCTCTCATATATTACTAGAGAGAAATAATATGGAGAATTGTGTAATTATGGGAAAGAAACCTCCTAGATGCAGACTATAGAACAAACGCCTTTAATACTGGCGGGTCTCTGGTACTGCTAGGCGTGAGAGCAGGCACCAAATACTCAGGGACTCAACTAGAGATGACGCTATTTTGCACTTATTTCCTGTAGCTGTAATAGGTTGGATTAAAAGAGAAATTGGAATGAAAATGGAAACTTGTCTTTCAGCGATCACTTTGAGGTTAAGTAACAACCGTTTCCTGCAAATAAAGCTCTGAATGCCAAAAGCCCAAGTATCCGCAGACAACACAGAATTGATAAATAGGCTCAGTCAATGCATAGAAGGATGGAGTTGTGACATAGAAATGACTAATTTACAGGATGTCTCAAAATGGTGCATATGTTGGTATAAGACCATACTATGCATGTAGGACCAAGAAATTCAGAATAGGCTGGGAGCTCATCATTGCAAGTGAGAGGGGAAGAAGCAGTTGGTTGTATTTATTCAACTGCAAGACACCTATAAGCCATCAGTGGGATGTATCCACAAAAAAAGCATACAAGGTCCTTGCACGCATCAAGGCAAGGCACTTCCAGGGTAGCTGGGTAAGTATTTGTGCATAAGGACACCTGGAATACCATATACAGTCCTAAAGCCTGCTGGGAATCCAGACGTGTAGTATGCCGATATTGCATGGACAACCTAGCAGCTCTTGCATATAAATTTGGGCATGTAAAGTGCTTTCTTAACATTTCAGTCCTATCTTAGATACTCCCCAGTATTTCCTGGCATATCAAGAGAGGTTTGGCATGGTAAGTGTGGAGGAGGGGCGAGCATAAGTTGGTGATAATATGGGATTCAGCTTTTGGTGTCGGGAGAATATCCATCCAGTGATCTGTATCTTGTTTGGGTGGAAATATGGTGTTAATTATCTTCATGACAGATGGGTCTGGCAATTCATTTCAGCTGCTTTAGATCATACATTCCTCTGGCTGGTAGACCTTCAGAAAATAGAGAAATAGATCTTCAAGATGAAGGAAGGAATGCCATAATAAGGACAGATGTTGCCATGAAATTTTAGTGTTGCATTCAGCAGGAACTTAGGTTTACATATCATCATTGTGATATTCATATTTTTCCAGTCCTCTGTTCAGCTGGGCCTGTGTCATGTAAATGCAGTCTTCCTATTGAGTTCAGGGGCTAAAGGCATACCAGTCATGGGCTGTAATGAATTATTGCTTATTATGAATAGCCACCGCTGATTCTCCAGCCTTCCAGCTTCTTCATATGGGTAAGAACCTTCAGACTAAGAACTGTGTTCCATCTCCTTCAACTACTCATCATCTGGGGCTTCTGACAAGTCACTTCTCATACGCCCTTCTGATTGGGCACCAGTAACAAATGGCAAATGCATCAGTAATGCAAATTTTGGAAGACACAATTGTTTTGGATAAAGTACAATGCTAAAGTACGTGAACCGCTAAGGACCCAAGAAGAATGCCACAGCAGCCCTCCAGCTACCTGCAATCTTGATGATGGTAATTTCTCAGTCATCCCACAATCGCTCCAAGAAGCCCGAGTGAGATCTGCACTCCGTCGTCTTAGATGGGGAGTTAAAACACAGTAAATGACATGGAGTTTACATGCTTAGCACTGAACAGAACTCCCGATTCTAACAAACTATTTTAAACTATTGTACTTCCTTAAACAACAATGTACACAGATGACAACCAGTCCCCCCCAACTATTATTGAGCAACAAAAAGGTTTAGGCATAGAATGTAGGCATAAAATAGCCAAAACTGAGGAGAAAAACATATTCCCTATATGAAAAAATGCAAGTTTCTCTCTCAGTCTCTCTTTTCTTTCTTTTTCACGTATGAATGCAGTATCTCTAGGTGTCACTTAAGTACTAAAGCTCTAGTCAGTGTAGGAATGGTTCAGATGAATATATCAGAGGACAGCACACTTGCTTCTCAGTGATGCTCAACTCTGCAAAACCAAAACTCGTAGCAGGGCTTCATGCTGGGATTCTTTCTAAGGTTATTTCAGTCAGTGCCTTTGTTTTGAAAGAAGCCTACAGGTTAACACCACAGAGACGACCCAATCCATCACCGTCCACCACATTTTGAGGTTCCCTACAAAGTCTGTGGCAGAAAAGTTGGGAAAATTTCCAATTCTTAGAAACTTTTCCAGTTATTCTGACAACTTTCCAAAACTAACCTCAGTGTCTCTCGGCTTGGCCTGCCAGAGGGGAGAACATAGGTCTGTCCAGCACACCCGGCCGCTCCCCGCTCGCAAGAGTGCAATGGGGAACACGGGCTGCGCAGCCCAGAGCGTCCCGGTGGGACTGACACCTAACTGTACCTGTGACATCCTCAGGAGAGCGTCTCGTTGTGGGCGCTCTCTTCTCACTAAGCTCTTAAAAAAATCAGTGGTTGCTACAAATGAATGCAAAAGCAATGATTGCTCCCTAACTGCAATGATGTGAGCGCAAAAGCGCTACAGTAAGGGCAACGTGAGGGCAAAGCAATTACCATGTTTGCCATTGTGACTCTCTTGCACGTTATTTCTAGAGAACAGCCAGAGCGAAACGCTCTATGTAGGAGCACAACCCAGACTTTGGATTAAATTGTGAGCTGAGACTTTGAGACTTGCAGATGACGCTCCTTCCTTATCACTCGCTGCGGTGTGAAGACTCAGCAGTTCTGTGCTGCACCTGGCCTGACCTCCTTTTTTTCCCCACTGATTTATTTAGCTTTCTGCTGTCTTCCTAGGCTCTGACTCTCATTTTGTATCACAGATACCACCAATTCTGGCTGATCATACTCAGCGGAATTGAGTGTACTGCCTAGTTTCTGTAAGGTCCAAGGATAAGAGCCCGTCCCTTAGAAATGACTGTTAGCCTCAGCTTGAGCCAAGAGCTGAGATTAAAATTCAGCTTGACAACAGAAGGTCTGGCATTATTTTGCATTTCTTAATAAAAGGTTTCCACTGTTCTAGTTATTTACTCTCCTCTGTGGAGCACCCAGTGCTGACTAGGCAAGGGCTATCCATTAAAGGCTGTCTCTCCTCTCAGCTTAAAAAGAAGTTCCCTCTCTTTGATGGGAAGAAGGTAGGAGAAATTAATTTTTCTTTCAGCATCGCCACACCTGGGGAAAGGATCTCGCTCACAGATAACAGCGCAAGCAAATATTTTCTTTGGGAGAAAAAGAGAAAGCGAAGATCAAGGTCAGAGGAGGCAAGAGCAAAGATATGTGACTGCCTTCAAAATAACCTTCCACAGAACATGTGGGGGTGTCATTTTATTTAATACGGAAAACATGCAAAAGCATAAAGGAGGGGTAACTGGCTTGGGGCTTACAGAGAGATAAAGGGTCTGCAAAGTCTGGTTGCACAGATACGCTGAATTCCAGCTGTACAGAATGAGACAAACAGGCAGATGCAAACAGGTCAAGAGAGACTGCATTTGCCTCTACACACACAAACACACGTAGCAGCGTAGCCCAACACCTGTCCCCAGCTTCCCTGAAGCATCTTCCCTCCTTCCTGCTTGTAAGGGCTGTGGCTACTCTTTGCACAAGGTGCCAATGGAAAATTCATCTTGCCTTTGCCTCTACTACATAACCACAACCCCAGGCAGAGTTTCACCAAGTTTTCTGTGTCTCAAGGCACGGCCCAGCAGCAGCCTGGATGTACAGCATGAGCCTACGAACCTGCGTGACCCCATCACCAGAGGATACGGATCGGAGCTGCGCACATAGGTGTATTAGGATTAAAAAAAAATCACTCCACTTTTCAAGATTTCAAACACATGCTGAAGTCTTCAATCAAAACCAACTACAAGTGCTTAAGAATCTGCATCTTTGACTCCTCACCCAGTGACTAAAAAATTCATTGTAGTTTTCTAAGCATCTCATTAAAGCTCACTGGCAGGATTTTCCCCGTACTCCTTGGAAAGACGCAGACAACCTGAGGCCAGCTAGACTAGAGCGTTTGGTTAGGTTAGCTGTGCCAGCCTCCAGGAGCATCTGTTTCTGTCTACTGATCACAGGTAGAGCCCAGAAAGACTAGCGTAAATTTTATGTCTGATTTTTAGCTGGCTACGTAACTAGGTGAGACACACAGACAGGACAGTAATGTTACCCCATGGGATTTATTCAATGACGCACAAGAAAACTGTCATCAATCCCCAGCTACTGATTTAATTATTAGAGCATCCCTTTCGCTACAG
Source organism: Phalacrocorax carbo (assembly GCF_963921805.1). NCBI lineage: Eukaryota > Metazoa > Chordata > Aves > Suliformes > Phalacrocoracidae > Phalacrocorax > Phalacrocorax carbo. The sequence continues at coordinate 9,507,567 of NC_087530.1, forward strand.
CTGGCTACAAGCTAGAATTCACCCACAAAATATAATAAAAGACAAGGGAACAGAGCTCAGAATACAAGTTATGTTTTGGGCTTTTTTTTTTTTTTTTGACACATTTTGTTATGAACCCAAAACTGGACCTGATCCTGTGGGAACTTGTGCTAAGGTATGCAAATATTTCAAACCAAACCAGTCCCATTTTCCAATGAGAGTGGGCCAGGTTTCAGGCAAAGATGCTTTCACAGCAAAACCATGGGAAAATTCACCATTTTCCATGTTTCCAATATGCCAATATTCATCTCCTGTGAAGTGCCAGCAATTGTTGGAACGAGGCTACAGCCCAAGAAAGCACTTAAGCACATGCTTAACTTTCAGCACATGAGTAACCTCAGTGATGTCCTGGGTCTTGTTTTTATATTCAGTATTGTTAGTTACCTTGAATTTTTAAATCCGTAGGGACAATTTGCATCTTCTGAGCTGTATAATTGGGCCATGAAAGGGATGGTAGCTCATGATTACTGAATTGTTAATTAATCATTTTTATTATATTTAAATATGCTTTAGAAGACCATAATGATGTATGCTTCCTTGATATTAGCTGTACTAATTAGATCATCTTTTCTAAATTAGAGTGCAGTTTTCTTAGCAGGTTTCCTTTTATCTGGTGTTCATTTTTCAAAAGGGCTTCATGTTGCTCCCACAGATGAGTGAATCATTTCCAGGGAATCACGTTATGCAAAAGATGTTTTTCTTGCCGCTGTAGAATGTCTACGGGTAGACCATGGCTCTCCTTGAAATCATTAAATATTTTGAAGTTGGACTTGCCTCAACAATCACACGTTCCTTGACTAGATGAGCATAACTGCATCTGGGATGAAACTCAGTCCCTACAACAAACTAGCGCGTTATCATGTTAGAACAATCCCACTCTAACACAACTTTGGTGACATGTGAAAGCAGAAAATGAGAAGAAATACATTTATATATCTGAACATTCAAGTATATTTTTTTGCATTCTTTCTCTAGCAGTTAATTGGTGCTCCAGCACTGAAAGCCATTCTGCTCCTTTCTCTGTCAAAATATTATGTTCAAAAGATTTCTAAGGAAATTATGACCATGTTACTCTAGAGGTCCTTATTTAGGTTATCTTAAACATTTAACTTATCATAGCTCTGGTAGTCCGCTATACCCTTCCTGGTTAATCAAAGCCTGAGCTTCACATCTCCGCACAACTAACCTGGAAATGTCTCAAAAACCATCTGTGAAATCTCAGGCTGTTTCACCTGAGTGTGATGCTCCTGGTTCCAGAGAGAAACTAGGAGAAAGTCATCTCTTGGTGATACTTGGTATGTCCACCTAGTTCAAAATCCTACCAATCAGTTGTGATGCTGGACATTAACAGGATAAGAACAAGAGGTTATTGTTTTATTCTGAACAAGTCTCTCCAGCTCTCAGGAAAGCAGTACTTACGTGTCGACAAATCTCCTGCTGAGGTTTGAGATGACAACTGGAGATCCAGACTGGAAAGGAGGGTCCCGAACCACTTTGTACTGGATGGGTTTGCAGTCTGCGCACAGCGTGCTGTGGGGAACAGAGCTCAGCATGGCAGCATCGATTTCCAGGTGCTCATCCAGGGTGTAGATCTGGATCCCGTACACCTCCTCGCCCACCCGTCCTGCATCCAGCTTTATGGTCAATGGGATGTCGCAGAAGACATTCTGTGGCCCAAGAGAAATGTTCTTCCCACTGACGGTGAGCAACTTGATGTCATTCACCGCTCCGCTGGAGTCCCAGTCCGGGGAAACAAACGTCACCCAGACCGTGAGGGACTCTGGAGTCAGGGGATAACGGAACTCCAGCTGCAGGTAGCAGCCCTGAGGCTCAGGACAGGCTGGGGGCACCGTGTGTTGGTTGACGGCCGAGTTGGGACTCCATGTTCTGACACTGGATTTACAAGGCTGCTCAACATCGGGGTGCCCTGGAAAGAAAGAAGGAAGCACAGACATGGCACAAAAGAAGTTAGAGAACATGGCTTATCATTGGCATCAGTCTTGAAAGACAAACTGGTAGCAGGAGAGCATATCTGTCCAGAAAACTAATTATTTACTTGAGCAGAACAGGCACAGCCAGCATGGAGAGGAGGAATAGAACGCCAAGGTCTCCTGGGCAGGTGAGGGACACAAACCCAGTTTAAGTGCCCGGCTGGAGTGGACACGACACAACACACACTGTGCCAGTGCACCTGGTCCTGTATCTCCTATTTCTAGTGCCTTCCCCTGTGCCAAACGATGGCATTTTCTACCACTTCCACTTGGTACTTTACCCGATAAACAGAGTCACTTTGCCTTCAGAGCACCTCCGGGCTCCTATTTATTCCCTTGCCTCTCACTCTAAAATAAGACCTTTTTCTCTTTAACAAAGACAAGAAAAGAGCTTTTGTTGATTCCAAGAAGCTGTTGCACTGTGCTGTTGAGGGGCAACTCCTATGCCATTTACAGGCTAATCTAGCACGTTGTGTACGACCCCTTTTTTGGAGGCATGTGGAGCACAGGTCTGAGCTGTCTCTTTGTGCTCCTTGTGATGAAACAACAGGCACTTGTACTTTTACATTTCTCACCGTTGGCTATGTTCAACTACATGGGAGGTATTACTAAAAACTAATGAAAGCCACAATGCTTGCTGGGTTCCCAAATACTATGGTAACATTACAATTTGGCACGGAGTCATGGACTGCAAGATCCAGAGAGGTCAGATGGGTGGAACAGTTGGTAAAAGAATCCAGTGAGAGCTATAAATTCCCTCTTCCTTCCCAAATAATCACATGAGAAAGGAGCAAGCAGGACAGGGAGAAGGCAAGGTACAGAAAAGAAGAAAGGAAAAAGTAAAGATAAAGAAAGGTAATGAGAGAAGTGGAGAAGGCAGAGAAAAAAAACAGAGAGCACAGCTGTTTGCAACTGAGGAAGAAAGCAAGATAAAACACTGGGCAAACATGAACAAACAGGACATCACTACTAATTTAAAGAGAAAAGGGCAATGTGTGAAGGTTATTCTTATTGTCTGCGATCCAATGAAGCATTAGAAATGTGCCTCTTTTGTCAAGGATAAACAGCACAGGGAATTCTCCCATTCATACCAAATGAACCCAGATGCAGAATAGATTTCCTGGTATCTCAGACAGTCCTCCCCGCAATCCAACACAATCATCCTGCAGATGCACAACTTTCAATGCTTCTCCCTCACCCACACGTACCCCGTAGCCCTCCACTCCTCCTTGCATGCCACAGAGTAGCGGGAATGCCACTAACCTCAGCATCCGGAGAGACCGCAGCAGTGATATATTTTGAAGAAAGCCAGAGTTCCATTTAACATGCTCAAGTTTTTTCCCCCTGGCAAGCTTGCAAGTACTGCGTATAATCATCCTGAGTAGCGAATACCCCATTCGACTCACGTTATCTCACAACACTCACTGCCGTCCGCATGTGCTTGGCTGGGTCCTCCGATGGCTTTCTCACAGACTCACAGCAAGCTCCTGACTGCAGCCCTTAGAAGGTGGTTTTTAACCCTAGTATCTCACAGGGCCTTGAAAAGATCTGTGAATATTATTGCTGCCATCTCACAGATAGGAAAAGAGAGTTGATTAATGGCTCACAGCCGAGTATGTTCTCAGGAGTGGTCTCCACCTGGGTTCCTGCAAATTCACCTCTGCCAGTTCAAGGCCTCTGTAAAACTTAAATAGTAAATAAACCCACTTGTTTTGGTAGATCAGGGTGTGATCCCTGGAGCTGCATGAACTGGACTCGGCCTCCAGGGAGTTTAATGCAAATCATTTCCCCAAAATGGGAGCTCGATTGTAGTTGTCCGTAGACTAAAAAGCTCAATGAAATTGAAAAGACCCTTCCTTAAATATCATCAAACTCTCAGACCTGGGTAAGAAACATTCATTTAACTGTGGAAGAGGATGGAGACCTTTTTCCACATAACTGTAGATTTCTAGAGATGGGGAAACACTACGAATATTACAAATAATTGTATATAGCAAGAAATGGTGTAGTAGTTATTCTGCCCATGTGCCCTCAGATTCTGAAAATCCTTTGTCTTATGAGATCATCAGTGAGATTGGTCACAGAACAGCACCTCATGCAACGTCATACCTTGCCTAACACAAACAGGATGTGAGCGTAAGGTTTGTGAGGAGTCAAATCCCATCTCCGGGTCAGAGAGCAAGGATGGTAGGCTGGGACGGACGCTTCCCCAAAACATGAGCCGCAGCCACCGCCTGGTGTGAGAGGCATAAGCGAAGTGGCTGGGAGGAATGCCCCTCCGCTGCCCCGGCACACGGACAGAGACTTGACACACTTGCACGGGGAGGGCAGCTGGGATCAGCAGCCTCTCGGGATGCAGCCTCTGTCACAACTACAACTCCTTTGACACATTTCTTATGTGGTCAAGACAAAGGGACCATCCAGCGGGACTCTAATGTCCAACTGGGACAATTCCACTTGCAAATACAGAATGAATCACTCCCGAGTGAAATAGTGGCCACCGGGAAAGGTGGAGCACTAGAGCAGCCTAAGGCAGCAAGATTTTTTATTATATTCTCATACTTCTTCTAGTCAATAGTGAGCCAGGCAGTAGGAATTGACTGATATACGCCTATGTTGCACAGTAAGCAAAGGTACTTAATGGGGTTTGAGCCAAAATCACCTTTCGTATATAAAAAACCCCTTTGACCGAGTTGTGAAGGTGCTGTAAGGTTGTTTATGTAGCTGGTGTTGCTGGTGAGAATCCAGGTAGGTTAGAGCTTTCTTGCTCTACGGTGAAGGCAAAGAGTAAATCAGAACTGCTCGATCGCCAGTGCCTTCCGAGGAGCAAAGAGCCACTCCTGCAACGGGCACAACTGGCTGAGAAAGAATAAAAAAATATCTCAGCCCAGGGGGTTGGACCCCACCACACTCGGGCACAAGCAGGGCCCTGGGAAGGACACAGTCCCCACGGCAGAGTTTTGCAGTGGGACCACAGCTGGCGTCAGCTACCTGGGGTAACTGTGCAGCGTTAACAATGCTATGAGACCTCAGAGAAATGAAATCAGACCAACCAGGTTCAGAGCTGCTTCAGAGACACGTGAGAAATGTGGTTTTTCTGGTAAGAAGCTGGATGAGTACTACGAAACATTTTCCATGAGTGTCGTGTCAAATTTGAAAATGAGTTCATTTTGGCCATGCTTATGCCTCTTTTGTATTCACTTTCCACGAACATCCAAGCAGCGGAGATTTACACACATGAACGCTTGCAGAAAGTGAATGTAAAGCTTGCATGCTTGAGTACTCACAGATAGACAATTAAAGAAGCCAGACAATGATCTAACTGTGCTATTTGTAACTCAGACCAAGTGCAAATAGGCAGAGATCCTGAATGTCAGGGAGTGTGGTAGTGATGACAGAAAATTACAGAGCAACAAATACCATACACTCGGTATGTTTTCTACCCTGAAGTGGAGGCAACTTAGTAATAGGATAGGATTCCCAAATTTTCTTTCCAGAGCAATGGCACCAGAGCAATTGAGTGAGACAGATAAGAATCAGACTGCACCCTTCATAGTTAAGAACATGCAGGCACACACTGTAAGAAGAGGAAATTAAATGCAAAATGCAGCTGAGTAATAAATCTTAGAGTAGCTTAGTTTCTCTAGGAATGATGCCGCTGGCAAGACATGTGAGATCTAGAAGTTTTCAAATCAGAGCTCGTTGGAGAAATTTTGACGGAACGGCGTATCTCAATGGAATATGCAGTTCTTTCAAAATCAAAACACTTTGTAAAATTGGGTTTATTTGGCCAAAATTTTATTCTGGAGAAGAAAATGGGAAGAAAGTTCTAACAATATTGGAACATTGCGTTTTGACATTTTTGGAAGAAATTGTTTCACTTTTGCACTTTGAAACAGTTTTCATTTAGATATTAGAAGTTGCTTTTGCTCTAGATTATATACTAAAAGGGGAGATTTTCAAATGTCATAATTTAACCAAAGTTCATGAAAGAGGAATTATATGAGCTAAACAAAACATTTTGGCCAGCCTCAAACACTTTTTGTTTTTAATTTTCCTTCATGGAGAATTTCAAAAGTTTCAGGTTTTGTTCCAAATGAAACCAGGCTTCAAAGTCCTGTAATCCTTGGCTAAGTGGAAATTCCACCTTCCACCCTGCACTACTACTGCAAGCGATCCAAACTTCACTAATCCTGTTTACTTGATAATCCAGTCACACTCATAGCCGGAGCGCTGCTTCCCAGGTCGAAGCTCCTGACCAACACCCTCCCGGGGGGCAGGTGCGCTCTGCCTGGCAGCCTTGGCCCTTGGCTGTCCTAACTCGGGGGGTGAGGTGGAGTGAACCGCAAACTCATGGGGCCCCCGCCCTGGGACACGGGAGCACGGGGCAGAGGACGCTTGCCCACACATCTTGTCCCGTCACACAGCGGGGGCGCAGCTCGCTGCACACGCTGGCCTTAGGGCTAGGGAGGGCTCCTGGGTGCCAGAGCTGTGCATCTCACCATATTAGCTTACAAAAAAATCTTCCTTGTAGAACAACTCTCACGTACTCTAGCCGCAGGACAGAGAAGCCCTTAATGTAAGGAGGTATTTGTATAATGAGTTTGCAAAATCCAGGGATTGGCCTTTGAGTTCAGTGAGCCCACCTGTGTGTTTACAGTGAAGTCTGGGCCCAGAGCGTGCTGTTCCTGGAGGAACAGCTCGTGATTGACAGATTGAAATAATACTCTGCTCTTTCCGAACCGTACCTTGTGATTGCTGACCTCTGCCTAGTATAATCTTAAATATGCTCTACCACATCCACCTACTTATGTAATGGAAGGTACACATGGAGGAGAGTTAACGATGGAGATCTAATGGCATCGTACGACCAGCTCTGCAGACAATTCTCCCTCCAACACGCTCAAAGAGAAGCAGTAAGAATGACTTGCAAAACATCCTGAACTAGACCGGGCTTGACGTAGTCACCTGCATTCATGCTGCAGAGTACTTGCCCAAAGGGCAATCTCCACTCCTTTCAGCGTGTCTGCTGGTGCAGCCTGCTACTATTCAATGCAAGGGCAGCAGAAATCAGGCCCAAATAAATAACACGCAATTCTTCACTTTCGGAGTTGGAGTAGAAGGAGTAAACAGCTCCCCTGAGGAATTCATCTGGCAGATGTGAATGGTCAGCGTTTCTTGGCACTCCGCTGCTTTCTGAAATTCAGGTTCAGCTCCCGGAATTCATTTAATTCATGGGCAGGCTGAGGACACGGGGACCAAAACACAGGTATTTCAGCCAGTGGCATTACCTCAGGGCACAGTGTATTCATCTGTCCTCTGGTTTTGTTCATGGTACATACAGGTCTGATCAGTCACTCTCCCCCAGATTTTCCCACTGCCTTTGTGGCTCCCCTTTTGCTCTGGCCCGACTCCTCCCCTGCCATGTCTTTGTCCCCCGTGACTCACCTTCTGCTTCCCGTGGGCTCCAGTGCCCCGAGGGATCGCAGGGCATCGGGGAAGAGGCGCTGAAGGCGTATTGCACCAGGACTCTTCCTTCCGCGCACAGATCACATGCTGATCCCACTTCTCTAGGAGGCCAGGAAAACAGGAAAACACACCAACTTAGTAACAGCTGAACGAGCTGCTTATTCAACTATAATAAAAGCAGTAAGACTTAGAATTCAGTTCCACTTAACCCTCTTCTCACAGCACGGACAAGAGTGTTTTCTGACGCTGACCTTCTGTAGGTTTGGGCTAACAGCCTGCAGAGACGGCATCTGTGAGTCCGCCATCCAACACAAAATGACAGCAACCTCTGAAATCATGCTCAGCTATGTTTTTTTTTTCTCCCCTGCACTACAACTGGATCAAACCCTGACAAAAGAAAATACGTGTTGCTTAGTGCTTAGAGAAGAGAAACCGGCCTCAGGAGATTTCAGATCTATTTCTGTTCCCACCATGGATTTATTGCTTGAACTTGTAGTATCTTCAGGACTGTGAAGGCCTTGGGCTTAGTGGTGATTACAGAAGAGGGCAAAGTCCCAGGCTGTGAGAACATCAGACAGAGCTGCTCTCCGAAGCACAGCTTTGCTAAGTACGCAAGGACCTGCTTTTGGAGGTGTATCACAGCCCAGATCATTACAGGCCTGGAAAAGGGGTGGGTTCTGAACATACAGGAAAGAACACGCTCTTAATCCTTTTTGCAGGGGAAACTGGATTTGATATCTGGCAGCTCAGGCACCAGCGGATGGCTTTTTCTGAACTGGAACATCTTATGGGCCCACGCCATCAGATGGCATGACATGGCATTAAGAAACGCACTTCACTGCCCAGTGCCAGCATTACTTCGCCTACACAATACATCTGATACCAGCTACTGTCAATAAAGTCCGATCAGCAGAAGTGGTTGAACAGGAAAACACTGATTCACAAATATATTTGCTATTACATTCACAAGATCAGGCCTTAAGCTGATGTGGACTGGAGTGGCTCTTCCATAATATCAAGCTGATTTACATCAGCTGAAAATGCACCTCACACAGTTCAGCCCTACGTTCCCTGGATCACAAAATTTGGAACTGTGTATGGTTCTTCAGCCCAGTAAGTTGCTTATTATTCAGAATTCATTGTTCTGCTTTAAGGAAAGCTGCCCACTCAAAATGAAAGGAAAAAAGTAATAATCTTAATGATTAAATGCACCTAGGAAAGGACAGAAGGTTTAGGCACACAATTTGTGCGTAACACATAGTGTACTCTCTAAGCTACCCAAGTAAGAATGGATTGAGCCATCAATTATTATAATCAGCTCTGCAGATTGTAACCAACTCCCACTACACGATTTATTTCAGCACTGCCTTGCGAAGGGCACTGTGATCCTCAGGCAGAAGTCATTCTGGATCCTCAGCGAGGACACCAGGACTGCACATTCACTCTCCCAGCCCTTCCAGGCTGTGCGATCTCATTTCCCTTTGGTGCTGGGGATGACACACGCTCAGCCGCTCCACAGCTTAGCATCTCCTATTTGTTGACAGGCATCTATTTGAAAGTCAACTTTCTGTTGGGCTAATTAGGCAGAAGCAGGGATTGTCAATGGGGGGACTTGGAATGAAATCAGTGGTAAAACTGGTATCCATTTCAGTATGGCCCACAGCCATACACAAAGAGATGGTGAATGACTAACTTGCAGACAGTGCAGAAAGGGATGCACCTGCTGAAAACATCTGAAGAATAAAATGTGGCGATGGGGTAGAATAGAGGAGAGGGAGGCAAAGGTGCCCTCCTCTTCCCTGCGTGATCTGTAATGCTGTAATGAACAAATTTGGGCATGTTGTGAATAACTTCTGTCTCTGTCTCATTTTACCCACCTGCACCATTGGTATGACGCTGCCTCCCTATTTCGTCTCTCAGCTGTCTTTGTAGCAGTGGTTTAAGTGTCTAACTCAGCTTGCCTAAATAATATATGCAAAAAAATTCAAGAATCCAGAATAAAAGGTACTGAGAAATCAAAACGTAGAATTATTACTGCGCAGTTGTTTTTCAGACACATGCATCAACAGTCAGGATAGAAGTCCCTGCAATAATAATCTTTCAGTTTCTCTGCAGAGACTCCTGCATTAGCGCTTGGTCCTGGATAAGGACAGGGCTTTGAAAGCCAAGTTTCCACAATTAGGACTGCTCTTTACTCAAATTAGCAGCTATACAATTTCATCACAGGCTGCCATGGTGGAAAAAACTGTAGGCTTATGGACAAACATTTCCTTTTACCAGCAAGGACTTGGAGGTAAGAGAAATCACAAGGAGCATCATGTGGGAAAGGCTATGAGCAACCTTTCTCTTTTTACTTTTCCAATTTGGGAGCCAAACTCAACCCTGATGTAACTCCACTGGCTGAAAGGAGTTACACAGGGGATGACGTCTGGGTTCAAGTCTGCACACTCTTGCACACAAATCCTACAAACAGCCATGAATGTCAAAACTAATTATGGAATCACATTTACAGGCTTAAGAAAATCTAAGCCAGATCCTCACACCTTATGCAGCCACTGACATCAAGACAAAATGAGCGTAAATTGGTTCAAAACACTATTAATTAGGAACGATAGCATATCTGACACCTTAAACACTGGTGCACATGACTCCCCAAAGTGCAGGGTAATGGAAAATCTAGACTCCTCTGTTTTCTCATAAGCCAAGTACTGGGGAAATTCCAGCTTATGAAGTTCAGAGTGCAGGAGGAATTCATTCCTACAGCGTGATATTTCAGTGAAGCGGATTCAAAATCTAAAGATTACTAGTGAAAACCAGACAATTATCTTCACGGCCAGCACCAGTTCAGTGGATAATTCAAAACCAGTAAAAATCTGTCATTTCTTTCAGTAAAGAGTGACTGTTTTCAAACTAAATTGTATCTGCTTACTTGAAATTCAGAATTGGTGCTCTCCCCTCTAACATACTGAAACTTTCCAGCAAGGTTTAAGCAAGTGATTATCAAGCCCAGCCATCTAGATCTGGGACACCATACTGACCAAAATATTTGCTTGCTAAGAATGAGATAGCATCAGATTCATGGAAATTAATGCAGTCACCTCAATGAAAACTTGGAAGAGCAGATGCATTCAAAGTTTTCTGTCCAAGCAGAATTTGCTGCAGAGCCCTATTACAATAACTGTTTACATCCTGCCTACGCATATCAAACAGGAGGCGCATGAATGGATGCTTAGCGACAGCAGATGAACGCATCTAATAGATGCAGTCAGGAAATGAACAGAGTTTTCTTCTTCTCACTTCTTTTCCCTTGTTTTGTTGGCTCTATTATTATTTTATTATTACATATTATTGTATGTGCATGTGACATTTTTCACTTTTTTTTTTTAATGGGAAGATGGAGAATGGTAAGTATTCAAATCCCGTGTGGAGTAGCTACAAGAAGAAATGCTGGTTCTTGATATATTTGATTATTAGAGATGCTTAGAAGCTCAGCTAGGTGCTGGAGTATAGGGTCAAACACAAGTTGGCGAATTTAAGTGCAGATAAATGACTCTTTAGAGTAATATAGCAGGCGTCAACTGAACACACTGAACAGGCAAGGAGGGTCTGTCAGGAAGAAGATTTTACTTCTGTGCACAGCTCAGGCAGCTACTCTTGCCAAACTGTGAGGAGGACACAGGAAATCCAACCCCAAATTTACAAGAACTATGAGTTAGCATTACTCCCTGTCCCCAAATCCACATAATTAATGTAATTCCTAGAACTGAGGCCCTAAGAGAAAAGCACCTAATACTGTGGCACCTGTGACAGAGCTGCATCTAAGCAGGGAAAAGGCACACGGCCTTTACTTCCATGCTTCATCTCCCTTCAGCCGCAGGCCTCGCCCGCAGATACAGCCAGCCCAGTGTTACATTTTTAAACACTAGGCTAAATTTTCCCTTCCTGATTTTCATTAAGCAGAGGTCACTGCCTGTGCACAGCTCTAGAGAATAAAAGGGACATAAAGGAACTCGAGTTACACTGAGCGCGCCTACAGTAGCATTGTAATTTGGATCAGGAATGAACTTTTGAAGTGAAACTCTTCATCTTCCCTACTTAGAGCACTCGGAGCAGTCCTAGAGCATGGAAGCTGGACCCAGTTTTGCCTGAAACCAGAGTGGAGATGTCCTCCAGGATGACACCTGATGTGCTCCAACTGCTAATGCCGAGGGGCCAGGCTAGAGCTAGGCTGAAACCGCCCCCTCCCAAAACCCCTACAGTGTTGACGTCAGGTCTTCATTAACAACTGTTTTGCGCTAGAGATCTCCTTATATTGGGCCACAATACTTGCTAATGTAGCCAGAGCCATTCATCCTTTTAAGGCCCTTTTACACTGTCAAAACAGCATGGAAGGGGCCTCTGTGCATTAGAAACCAGGCCCAAGGCACTCAGCAGTTGAGTATCAGTCTTCTGTTTTTTACATGAATAGTCCCATTGAAGTGAATGAGTTTATTCATTCGAGTGAGGCAAGTAAAATTTGGGCCATGGTGTGCACTTTGTGTAAAAATATCTGCAAAGATTTACAGTATTCCCACACACAGATAAGATTATACTTGGCCAATTTTACCTCCTACTTGTCTTGCACAGTGACCCAATTTTACAAATTGATACAGGCATGTATCTCTAACCGAGCAGCGCTGGACACGTCGGTGCTACAAGTTCAGCACGTGAGCTTTTCCAGTATTAGTCACTATAATACTACTGTCATCCTCGGTTTGATTAATAGATCAGAATTTTGGGCATGCTTTAGACAGGATCGTTTATATATTTCAGTGACGCTTTTAAATGGCCAGAGCAACATTTCTGTATCTGTTAGCACTGGGAATCTCATTTTAACAAGGAACTGGACTCAAAGTATTTGAGGCTGTCTCTTTAAATCTTTTTAGTAATACTGAGCACACAGATTTGAAAACCCAAAGGATTCTTTTCTCTAGAAAATCACTTTTTATTTAACATACGATAACTCTGTTATGAAACTTTAGATTTAGCAGGCTATCCACTGTATGTTATTTAAGAAGCAACTAACTAGGGGTTATTAAGAACATATTGATTGAATTATAAGAAATATGTAATAAAGACATATTTGGTTACATAACAATTAACTCTGCATCAATGTGTTTTAAGAGGCAGATGGTATTTATTTAACACACAATAAGTATCTTCTGAAATCTAAATTAAATTGGAGAAACTTAATTCACCTAAAAATGATTATGGGCTAAAAAATTCTGAATTAATTTTCAGAACTTCACATAAGTCCTTTTCACATGTAGGGAATAAAAGGATTCAGTTGCAAAACTGCAATTAAAACAACTACTGTTCTGAGCACAAGATCTTTCTTTATCAACTCCTAATATGATTTGATTGCCCTCCCTGCATTAATCTGCAATAAAGGTAGAAAATCTCATCTGAGCAGAAAATAACAGCTATCTGCCTACTCAGATAAAGTGCAGGCTGGCCACTGAAATGGCCACGGTGTCCTAGCAGCGCTGGCAGGAGTTTCATCCCTGATGGAGGCAGTGGCTCTCAAGGTGCTCTCACCGAACAAAGCAGCAGTGCTGAGACAGCTCTTTGGGTGCTAATATGCTTGTAAATTTGGCCTCCTGTGATATGTACTGCTACAGTCCTGAAGGACACGCCAAGTTTGCTCTCTATAAAATAACAAAGCAAAAAGTGGAGAAGAAATGCAAACAGGGAAGGTGAGTCGACAGTCATGCGAGAAGGTAAATCATTTAGGAAGTTCTCTGCTAGGACTCCCAAAGCCCCTGCAGCCCATCCAAGCACTGCGTAAGAGTATTTAGATGAACTCCCCAGTCGCTCAGGTCATCCTGGGGTAAGAGTTGCTCTGGCGATGAACTGCAAAGTGGTGCAACTCTTGTCCAGAGCCCTGCATTCATTTAATTTTTATTGGTACCACGTAGCTGCATGCCTACCAGACATGAACACACACGCATACTCTGACCTACATGCTCTACTCAGGATGCAGCAGGATGGCATTTGCATGAGACGCAGGGTTTTAGGTCTTTGACTCTGCCTTGCTCAGCTCCCATCTCAGACCTGCAGCTCAGGCAAGGAGGCGGCATTTGTCCCTCTTCCCAGCCCTGCCGCCTCTTTGCCCTGTGAGACTCCTCTGGGTTGTCACAGAAGTAGAAACAAGGTTCACCTTGTCCTTGCAAAAGAAACGTGCAAGAGGAGGAGGGGGAACATGCAGGCAGAGCTGAAGCCCACAGGTATCTGGGAGGAGCAATAACAGCAGGAACGACAGGGCCAGAATTGTTGATTGAAAATTCCTCCCATAACATATGGAAAAAGATTTGCCCTTTACATGGCAAATCAATGGCCCTCAACAGAGTGCTACAGGCTGAGAAAGGAAGAGCAGAAAACAGATCAATAACCTCCTCAATATGAACCGATTTAGGAAAGAGCCTTAACCCAGACTGAGCGTAGCACGTGTTAAAGCTGCACTCCTTGAGTGGGGCCGCAGGTCGTCCTCCTATTTTTCCCCTTTCCATTCAGTTCAATGCAAGAGTACAGAGCAGCGCGTGATCACCTTTCAAAGAAGTGGCCGTCAATGGGCGGAAACCACTCCAGGGTGACGGAGGTGGAAGTCCGAGCCACAATCTGGGGGGCAATTGCAATAGGAGCCGGTTTCTTCGCAGGCTGCCAGCTCTGATAGACGAGGTCCAAGTAGCAGTGCATCCTGGCCACTTGGTTGGGCGTGAAGGAGTTGGTGCAGTCATCGTCTGAAATTAAAACAGAAGCCACATCAACCACGTGGGAGATAAGGTGGGAGCAAGAGAGAGAATTACGACCCGGTGAATGGCAGCTTCTTGCAAGGGCTGGGATGGGTTCTTGCAGCACTGAAAAGTTAATGGCCTGTGAACAAATGAGGGCAGTCATCACCTGTGGAGGCAGGTGAAAGGACACAAAAAACCCAAAAAATCAATCAATAAACATTCCCCTCCACTTGTCCGGGATACATATGAAGCACCCAGAGATCATCCCAAGATGAGAAGAGGCACGTGGAGGTAGAGAAAAAGAAAGCCTCAGTGCAGAACCTTCTGGTCAGAATTGGGGCTACCAGTGGACCTCCAGGCTTAAAAGAATTTCACGTCTAAAAGAATATCTCTGAGAGAGGATAAAAGGGCAAAGGATGGCTAGTGTTAGGGTAAAGTATTGACTGAGATTCATGCAAACCATGTGCAGTAGACTTTGACAGATTTTCTTGCTTAAAAGAACACAGAATTTTAAAAATATGTATTTTTTAAAGGTTCTTATGTTTTCTAATGAACAAATAAAAATGTTCTGAAAGATCCATTTAAAAAATCATTACAAGCACTGATTAAAAATGTAAATTTTTGGTGTACAAAATAACTTTATTTCTATTAAAAGTCTCCCACTTTACTGTTATGATTCTAAGCCCTTTCTGAACTTCTCATAAACATTTCTGAAATTTCAAATTTCTTTTTCATTCAAAATGGAGAAATCATTTTGCTGGATAATTTCCCATAAATATCCATTTCTCATTTCATCTGTTTTCCCCAAACATGACTTGCCAACAAGAATGCATCTAGTGCCCTCTGAACACCACGCAACTTTACATCTACAATGCCCAGGAGAAGTCGAAAATTATTATTTCTCTATTGTGCAGATCACCAAAGGCATAAATACGTTGTGCACAGTCACCCAGAAAAGCTATGCTGAGGAACTTATTGCTAGCACTTTAACCATTTTTCTGGTACTCTTCCCATCGGATGAAAAGCTCTCGAAAACACAGGGTGTTTCTTCACATGTGCCTGCCGAGTTCCCAGCCCAGTAAAGCTCAGTCGCAGAAGGGACCTCCGCATGCTGCCACGATACAAACAACAATGACAGTTTTGCACAGATCAAGTAATACACTTTTCTGGGAAGATGCAGGTCACCGAAGGCTGCTCAGAGAGTCGCCTGCGTGTGTGTAAGTTCAATATTGTAATAGCGTTACTAGATGCTCTGATGTCTGCAAGTGCGTGCCCTGTGGAACTCAAGAGGAACAAAAAAAATATGAATTCATTCTAAAGAGAAGTGTGAATTTGCTGGCTAAATTAAAACCTTACCACATCTTCCCTGAGAGGCACGCAAAAGCAGACTGCTTCGTTTGGGATCCTGCTCAGGTTACAGCCCCAAATACAGTCCTACCACAGTAAGGACCCATCAGTTCGCATGTTCTCCTGTGTCTCTCCTAATTCCACCAAGCAGTAAGCCTCCCCTCATCAAACATGCACAGCAGACAGACAGACACCACCGGCTTGAAAATATCTACAAACCCCTGTGGGTATGCAAAAAGCTGCTTTAATATGACATCTCTGGATTTCCTCAATAATTATCAATGGTCTATCCCTAAGCATGTTGTAAAAGCCACAAATATTCTTCACGGAAGCCCAGAAGGAGACAAAGACCCTTAATAGCCATCATAAAGGAACAATAAAATATATATAGGACAAAGCAGCGAGACAATGGCACAGGAGAAAGATGCCCTGCATTCTCAATCTGTTTAAACATCAGCACAGGCTGTGTCCTGGGGGAGGGGAAGGGAGGAGAGGTGAGCGAGAAAGGTATTTCACTTGATTTCAAGAAAGGTTCAAGATCCTCTGATGAAGCAATAATCAGAGAAATTCAAGAGACTTTGCCGGGCTGATTATTCCAACAGAATTCAGAGGCAGAATTCCTGCTGGTTTCATGGAAAGTGCTCTTAACGACTAACTTATCTTTTTATTTGGGAACACCACAGCTATTTGGACTTGTAAAAATAATTTACAAATCTAATTTCTCATACTTCTTGATCTTCTGGACATCGTAACTTGTTATTTCAGGGGGAAAAAAGTTACCCTTTAAGTCAGTACTTTGCTACAGAGTTGGGAGTAACTGGACAGATGGATGTTAGACACAGACAAACACAATACGATCAAGCTGTGTACAAGCAGCAAAACAGAAAAGAAAGGCAGGCAATGTTTAGAGCTGCATGACCTCAACCTAGATGTTTCAAAGGTATTTCTATAGCAATTTGATATCCTGATATATTTTTATTCCACTGCCAACAACAGAAAAGCAAACAGATTCATGCATGAGCTCTAGAGATGCCTATCAAGTTGCTTCACTTAATTTTTCAACAAGAAGAAAAAAGAAAGGTTTCTGCTCCGAACACCAGCACATGTTTAGCTCCAAGAGCAGATAGGTATCTCTGTGGTCTGCTTCTCTGTCTCAGCTCTCGAGAGAATTGGCAAGGCAAGCTCTCTTTGGAAGAAGAGACCTCAGCGGTTTGAAACACGGACGCTCCACCCCTGTCGCACACACACGAGCAGATCTGGTGGAGGGATACTGTCATCTGAAGCGGCACTGACTTATTTGTGTGATGCTAACAGGAGGCTGCATCAGGCAGCAAGACTTTCTGCCCTACCGCATGCACAGAAGTGCCCAACACGCCGAGGAGCTGACTCAGTGTATGCTTGTCCCTGAAAACCCCCTCTAAATAGAAAAATAAAGAGAAAACTAAGCATCACTTTTAGCTAGTGACCTGAACAGCATAAAAGCATTTCTGTTATAAATCATTTCAATTTGTGCCCCGAATGGCATTAAACACTTTGCGTCTCTACAGTTTTATTACAGAATAAGCACTCCTATGACCTTTTGAGTGGGCAATCTGTGTTTTTGCCTGGAGTATAAAGGTGCCCTTCAGTGGCTACAAGTGTATTGGTCACCTTTAAAATGTTGTTGGTGCTGTCAGCTCAATGTCACAGACCTTCATCACGGCTAGCCCCTGTGACCCAAAATAAGAGGAAATACGAGCCAAGGTATCCCGTTCTTTCTGGGAAATAACAGGATCCTTCAACTCCCCTTGAACTTTCAGGGGGGCAGCAAGGACCCCACCCCAACCTGGTCCGATGGGCAAGAGTCACAGGAGCTCACGCCCCCTTCACGTTATGCTCTGTTGGTAGGAGTGCGATGAACCAGCACCCCTGAGCAACACAGCTGTGCCTACAGAAGCCTGTACAACTACAAAATTAGGCTTTTGCTTAAGCAGCTTATTCCTCTTGGGGGGGTCGTTTTACCGCACTGATACGGAGCCTTCGTAGTTGCACTCCCAGCACAAACTAGCACAGCACAGTGGTAGCCTTTGAGCAGAAGAGCAATCCTGATCCAGGTACTACCCCAGCATTCAGACTCTGATGATGAGACTCAGACATGAGTGATGGCGGCTGAATGACAGTGACACCGAATCAGTAACCAAACATGGTATTTGAATGGACGCATCAAGGCATGAGCAGTGTTTCATTACATGTCTACAAATCACAGGTTCATTACGCAGCCTTGGTGGTATCAATACTTGTCTGACATTCAATATGTCCTTGAGGGAGGGTAAACAATCTCTGAATTTGGGTTTTTCAAAGAAGACCTCATAGATCAGGCATCCGGATCGCAGGGACACAGGGTGTCAAATTTGCTGTAGAGCCTTTAGAAGCTGTTTTCTTAGTGCTTATCTCATTTCTTCCCTCCCCCAAACTTTCTGCCTGGTCATCACATGAAACTATGTAAAGTTAGGGAAAACTGGGGAAAAAAAGAACTGGAAGGGATTCCTGAGGCCGTCCAGTTCAGTCTTTCATCAAGCGTGGTCCTAGACCAACAGACTCACGTGTCAGCATACAGCCCCACATGAAACAGACTGTAAAAATCAGAGGTAATGCTGCTATTCTTTGTTCCCGCCCAACCACAGACACCAACAGCAAACCAAGGAAACCCAAGTACCTGCGTAGCTCATGAAGTTACTGAACGGCGTATTTAGGAAACTGTGAAAACCGCATGTGTCGTTGCCAGGTCCAGGATCTCCACACAGCTTGTGCTTAGGAGCAGGGTTGGTGTCACTGCAGAGGTCCCCGGTCTCGAAGGACGGCTCAGTTTCCATGCACGGATCACTGCAGGAGAGGATCTCTGAGATTCCCCGGAAGACGTGATAGAGCCCCAGGCTGTGCCCAATTTCATGGATCATCGTGTGTGTGTGGCCAGGGATTCCATAGAAGGAAGGATTCAGCACAATGCCACCTGCAAGGGGAAAAGAGAAGAGCTTTGTTTGCCTTGTCTTCTTCAGAACAGCAAGAGAAAGGGAAAGGCAGACAATCCTAAGGGCAGATGGACTGGCAGTTCCTCGGATCCTCTATAGCACAGACTGGTTTTTGCACAATCAGGCACATGGCCTGCTCAGAGAAACTGCACAGCAAGGTTTAACCTCACCCTTAATCTGGGGCTCTAAGGGTGAGGAATCATGGGACAAAGTCCAACATCCAAAACGAAAAACACAGTGACAATCGGTCTTTCCACTGAATATGGTCAGTTTGGTTGGTTTGTTAACTCAGAGAAAAATCCTACATGCAATTACCTCATTCTAAGCAATTTTAAATCATTTTCTGTGCTTAAATAGAATGATTCTGCCCAAATAAGTGTACGCAATGCATTTGATACCAAGAGTCAAACAAAACATACCTGAAGGACTCTCTGTATACTATTCCACAGAGTAAAGATATAATAGAAGCCCATTAACTTCTGGAACACCTCAAAAATTGCAGTAGGTTACACCAATATTTGCAAAGTAATAGCTGGGCAAAGGAAACAGAATACACCCAAGGCTGGAAGGGTTTTTGTGGGGTGTTCTCTGATCATACAGACAGCTTTGAAGTAACTGTCAGAAGCACACTCTGGTCATACACTCAGACAAGCCTAGTTTGATCAGAACTGCACATTCCACTAATGAATATGCATAAGTCTAATGTGTCAGAAAACATAAAACCCTGGAATGTGACATTTCTAAAAGAACTGCATGGTTTTTAAATGTGCACAAAGAAAACCAACAGTGATTTTTTGTTGTTGTTGTATGCATTATGGGATGTGCAGATAAGCAAATAGTAAATTAGTGAGGCTTTACAGTATATCGAATTAATCGTAAGAATTATATTTTTAGCTCAGCGAGAGATACTTTTGGATTTATGATATGCTTCATATTTTCTTTATTTAGCTTGTTGACCTCAACTTTTCCCAGCCTTTTATTTAAAACTGTTTGTGTATATTGCCTACCATGAGAATGGGAGACTGCTTTGTAAAAGTTATAGTGGGAAAATAAATCTTGGATATGGTACACTAATAATTTTGTGACAATGAGGAGAGAAAAGGTTTTGGCAGGAGGAACGTTATCAGGGACTGTAGAGCAGGGAAGATGAGATCACCAGGTTCTGACACTCCATAGACTCTTCCTTCTCATCTGCCTGGAGACTTGGTTGCAATAACCATGGAATTACAGGAAAATAAGACTGAGAAGATCTTAAGAAGTCATCTAACTCTGTTCTCAAACAATGCGGGACCAATTAGGTCTACACCATCCCTCACACACCGGCCTAACATCTCTTTACAACCCCTGATGACATCACTACCCCAGCAATCAATTTCAGCACTCGGTACCCTTACGGCTGCAAGGATTTAAATCCCATCTAATCTGAACTGATTTTTTGGCAACTTAAGTTCATGACTTCAAGTCCTGCCTCGCACGGATACGAAGAACAGAAGATTCTCCTCCCCTTTCATCAGCTTTTATGAGATTGTCATCATCCCCACTTCAGGCTCTTTTCCTTCAGTCTGAATAACTGCAATCCATTCAACCTTTCCTTGTAGCTCAACCCTTTTTCTAGACCTCCCTGACTGTTGCTCGCCTTTGGTTTTCCCAGTTGCCTCACATTTTCCTTCAGGTACAGTGTCCAAACATGATACAGTGTTCCAGCTGAAATTTTATCAATGCTGAGGAGAGAGGAAGGACCACTTTGGATGTCTTGCAAGGACACATGCAAATTTAAATACAGACAGAAAAGAGAGAACAAAATCAATCTCGCTGCAACATCACGCCTGTTATGACACACGCAGCATCCGCGCGTCCTTTTCACAGCGCTGAGCTGGTCCTTACACTAGCTCTCCACAGGCCCAATGAATTGTCAGCAGACCTACGAGTATGCAGCCACTGCAACCCCCATGTTCCTTGCATCCCTCTCTCCCCTTGTATACAATACATGCTCTGAGTCCTCCAGCGCTTGGGGTCTACCCACGTGGAGCCATTTACACTCACAGAGTACCCTCATATATTGTTTTGTGGGGGTCTCTTTCCCAAAGATACTTCCAGGGTTTGTCTTCCAATGGCAGGAGGATTGGTAAAATTCCTCAGCAGGACATGCCTTCAAAATAAAGGCTGGTAAATCATTCTGGCATTGGACAGCCCCGAGGCAGCTGGAGAGAGAGATTTTATTTTTGCCTTTGTTGAAAATTTATATTTTTCACAGCTGTCAACAATCTAAATCAATTGCAGTTTTACAGAAAAGATAAACTCCCTCACCCAGACAATCTCTATCCCAGCCTTTAGATCTGCACCACAGGACATATTTCATATTTTTTATTAAGTACATATTGGATTTATAGAAAAGAGTAAAAAAGATTAAAGATGAATTCTTACAGACCAAGCACAGGTCCGGGAGGGCTATTATGACAGGAAATTATGAGCATTATTTATTTATTTCTACTTTTTTCCACTGCAAGTCAACATTAAACTGTTGGCTAATGTCTTTTTTTTTTTTTCTCGTGAGATCTTTTTTTGGTCAATGAATTCCGTCAATACACTGTAGGAGCTGAATTTAAATTGTTTTGCTCAGGCATGATGTTGACAATTAGCTTAACGAAGTGACAGAGGAACTCATCAGGGCTTTGGGCAAGCCCCAGCCTTCTTGCAGAAGGTTCTTCTTGGCACTCTGGAGCTCTCCCCTTGTTCTCTGCTCCCTCCCACGGCAACACCAAGGGAAGCTGTGAAAATACTCATTTAAGGAAGGATTTGCTATACTGTAGCCTTATTGCACTCCAGCAGTGGCATTAGGGCTGGTGCTTTCCACCAGCAACCCATACCGTTGCACAGCCAGAGGCAAACGGAGTTCCTGTGGGGCTGGTGCAGGAGCAGGGGGTTGTGGTGTTACAGAGTGATAGGAATCACAGTAGTGTGGGTGCTGGTCGAGGCTGGGGTTAATATCTGGCTTCGGTTTTGCCAGAAGGTGTTGCCACGGGGAATGCTCACTGGCAGGCATTAACAGCATCTTCTGGTTTGGGTGCTCCCAGCTGGAGCCCATGGAGGTGGGGCTGGAGGCGAGTCAGAGTGGAAGTGGCTTCACTTCCAGCCTACCTCGGCAGGAGACTGGATGTGTGTCAGTGCCAGTCTTGGGAAGGGAAGTTTGCTCATACTTCTTCCAGAGCAGCTGCAGAGCTGAATGTCGTAATAAAACGTTTACTAACCGAAGTAGGGCAGCCAGCTCCAACTGCTTGGTCTGACCATGGAGCCTCTCTCAGCCATAGAGACAGGTGACTATAAAGAGATGTTAACATCTAGCTTTGGAGTAATGTATTTTTGAACACGGAAAAGCCTCCCTGACTGATGGCTCAAGTTGTAGTCCAGCTCTCATAGTATGCTTTAGGATAATAAACACCACATTTTGCTCTCCTTGTATAGGTTTACATTTGTCACATCTTTTTTGTTTTGCTCAATGTGGTGTTGGGTAATATAAAAACTGGCTGAAACAGCCTTTCACAAAGACTGAACTTGGCTGAAACTACACTTCACTTCCAGCCTAGGAAGGTCTGGACAGGCTGGAGAAATATCTGGAAAACTTGTGAGAATCCCTGCTCTTTCAAGATGACCAGATCAGCTTTGCAACCCCAGGGACGTTTGTGCAGTTAAGAGAAGCATATACAGACTCAGCCAGTGCCTTCTGAACCTTTTGAGGTTCATCTGACATTTTGCAAGGAACACAGGTCCAGTGGCACCGCAGGTGTCAGGGCAGTGAGTCATTCGGGAGGTTGCACAGCTTTGTCTGGATCCCTGGGTTCCAGCAGCCATAGTCAGCAACCTAGTTATGAAACATGCAGGGCAGTCTGCAGGGTACTGAACTCTTTCCAGTTCCACTCAAATGAACATTAGAAATACAATCTCTCAGCAGTTTGCTCTTTTGCACATTGGTAGAGAAAAATAGCAACAAATTTCCACTATAGTCTGTGAGGAAAATTAATCGAACGCTTACTAAGTAATGAGCTAAGGATCAGAACATAACGGGCTAAGGTTAAAAATCCACTCCTGTCTAGCATCCCCCCACCTATCCCCCCAGTCTTCCTCACAAAGTGCTCCCATGGACTGAATGCCCTGTAAAGTAGCTTCACTTAAAAGGTGAAATACTTTCAGCTTGACATCATCTACAAATACCATAATATGCTTTGGGTTTATAACCTAATATTTTCCTGGTTGTGAGCCAGTATCTGGGAATCGTGAAATACTTTTTTTCCCCTGACTATATATTAGAGGAATGATAAGAAATCAGAACAGAGCTTAACGCATATTTGTCTTTCCTTCTTAGCGCCTCAGAAGAATGCTTTACAAAAAGAAACATCTTTATCACTCACCTAGATGCATCAAGGCTTCCTTGTCCCAGGGCCAAGTTGCCACTCCAGCCAGCTCTTCCTCAGAGGAATTGGCAAAGAAGATGTTGAGGTGTGTGGATCCGTCCAGTTTGAGTATGTTCTTTAGTTCATTGACATCTAAGTATGCTCTGTAGAAAAAGAAAAGCTTTTTTTTTTCTAAAGGTGACACAAAAAGCAACAAAGTATTGAAGAAATGCTGCAATCCAGGCAAAGATCTTACAATATCCTGCATATCAGTCACCTGAAATACTTTCATAACCCACTCCCAAACTTCAATTACTTTGCATTCATACAGTGAATCTCATCTAAGGACTTCAGGCCATTGATTAACTAAGGCCACAAAATCCAAGGTATATACATAAAGCTGTCCACATTCCTAAGATAAGTATAGGAATCTATTCATTAGGAATGTAATTAACCGTGTATTAGGGTCAGTAAATCTTTTTATATCAGCAGTTACCTTGCACATTTCCTCTAAGCCGTTTATTATTGTTACCTCTAATTTTCCTTCACAATAACAAGTTTCACATCTCCAGGCTGGCACAACAACCAACACCAGCTCACAACGTCACTCCTTTAGCCCCAGCGGCAGTCACTTGGGCTGAGATGCACACGGTCTGGCCCTGACGTAGGATGGTTGCTGGGGAATTGCTGCTTCCAGCAAGCAAAGCTGTGCCAAGAGATCTCCTTGCGGGAGATCTCCGCAGGAGTGGTACCATACCATGTCATAAAGTCCTGAGGCTCCTCAGGAGTCCCCCTGAGGTGAGCAGCGCTTCTTCCTAGCTTCTGGGGTGTCTGGAGGTTACAAAGCAAGCTGCTTGCAGGCAAACAAAGCAAATCCCTTAAGCCTGATGGCCTTTGGAAGTACTTTTTTGCGCTCCTTTATAGGAGTAGACTTTATCAATACTGGAATACAAGAGCTACTTGCTGAAGTGTGTACGCTGCTTTCAGTGGCACCGTGATGCCCCAACTCAGGGTAAAGCTGGAGAAAGTGAAGCGTAAGAGTAAACCCATTGCTTCTCTGTTTCCAGCTCACATTGCCTTTTGATATGAAGTGTTGTGCTAACGCTAAGATCTAAAACACGGGTAAGTTGTACTACCTTCACTTGGCAGGTGGAAACAACAGAGAGGGAGATCACACCGAGTTAAGCACAGTTGACTAGCTTCTAAGGACAGCATGACGGTCTTGAGCAGGTTGATTCCTGCTTCCTGAGGTCCCCCTTTCTGTATGCGTATGGGTGTGTATAGGGCTCACGTAGCTCTCTCAAACCAAACGCGCTCACATTCAGTAAGTAGGGTTCCTTGCATACTTTGCAAGGCTTTCGTTCCCAGAAGGGTGAAGAAAAAATAGGGGAGTTGGCTCAGCACCAAGATCTTTCTGTCCTTCCCTGGAGGACTCCCCAATGGAAAACACATTCATATTTCCACAATAGCTTCCCCTGCCACTTGCTGAAGTCATTGCCTCCAAAATAGTTCATGGCTGGGTGTCCCCAGGCCCTCGCTGACTCATGGAGGAAGACGTGCTCTTTAGGGACACCAGTGGAAGGGTATGTTTCCATTCCATACAGTGTTTTTCTTCCGATCAAATGTGGATGACATCCTGAAGGACAGGTCAGCACTGTGACCCTTTACACATTTCTCATCCCTCCCCTGTTCCCAACACATCTATGGAAAATATACAGATCTTCCCCTTAGCTTCCCAAGCTCATTCTGCATCTTTCTGCACAACATTCTGAGGCTGTGCGTGATCTACTTCCAGGATCATCTTTGTGCCTTTGAAAACATCTTTTTCAAAGATGGGCTTATACTTATACATGTCCACGAGCAATAGATTGAAATGACACCTGAGAGCTAACGTGCGTTTCCAGACGGAAGTGTCAGTGTGCCGGGGGAGCGTGTGACGACGGATGCGTGCACGTGAAGGGGCCGATACGTACGTCTGCACGAATGGCAGCATCAGTAAAAGGCAGTGAGCAAAAATGTAAGAGAGAACGTGGGAGTGATGCGGTACTTTCTGCAAGAGAGAAAAGGACAGAGACAGAAGCACTGCGTACCTCTGAGTAGAAAAACGTTTGTGTGTTTTGTATCACAGTGGGAAGGAAAGGCCCACTGTCTGTATTGAGACTGCGGTTGTTGACTCTGGATGAAGACGCTTTATGGCCTATGCAAATCCCTGTAGGAGTAACTATAATCAAACCCCTCTCCCGAGACTACCACTTTCATCCTCGCACTTCTCTTTACAGTTTCAAATAATCTAAACTAATATTTCTTTATTCTCAGCTGTCCCTTTGCTTATTGTTTACACAATCCGATCCCCATTTATATCCTCGGTGCCTGGCCACAGTCGCTCTCTCACTTGCGTACAGGCTGTGTGCTTTAACATCTAGGGCTGTTTTGTACCTGCATTATTACTGCAGACAGCATCCAGAGCAGACAGCATTTAACTAATTGGCCAGTGATGTCAGTGCATCCCCAGGACTGAACTCATGCCTTACGTTAATCCACTGTACTAAGTCAACTGAACTTGGTTTTATAGTATTTCTCTGACCACTGCTTCTCTGCTAGCCAACGAAAGTCTGCCAATGAAGAGAATATATTCAAACGGTGTAAAAACAGACTGCTAAGAGGATTTTTAGCAAAGGGTCTGCACAGGAGTAGGTGTAAACAGATCGTGCTTGGGAGGAAGCAAATGCAACCCCCTTTGTAAAAGCCATCAGTGACCCCCAGCACATAAACATGCTCGAGCATTTAGCTCAGGCAAATCCCTTGTAAGCGTGTGATCGTGTGCCTGCTTGGGCGTGCATGAAGAGGGGTGTGAGTGTGTAAGCAAGGGTTTGGATTGTGCGCACATGCAAGACAGCCAAAGGTATGTACGCAAAGAACCAGAGCGTGTGTAAGAGATAAAAACACGAGCTGGAATTCCATCCTCTCCTTCCTCCCCATGTTTCTAATAACCTCCCATCCCTATCCATCATCACCACATTCCTACACTCAAGGAGGCATAAATTAACTACTTTTGCAGTTCATGTCCAACTACGTAGCCGCAGGCAGCAGACCCAACAGTTACCAGGTCAAAATAGTTTTCAGTTATTGCATTGGACTAGGCTGACTCCCCCCTGCTGCCGCGGCTGCTTTGTTATCAGCTCAGACTATCTGACCCAATGCAATCTGCGAGCATTGCTTACACTTCTCAAGGTTATGTGGGTCCCCTGATAGAGGACATAATGTCTGTCACATGGGCTCGTGCCAAAGAGAACCAAAGAGCCCAGCCTTTCCAGCACTGCCAAACTCGCATTTCAAAGACATGAGTGCAGTCTTGGAAAGGGATCAAAGCCTTTCCAACTGTCATTAGAATATTTCCTTTATGCATCTCTCCGTGAGTGCCAGCAACATATTTCATAAAATTCATTGGCTCGAGATGGTACCTCCAATATAAACCTGAATGGGGGAACTGTCAGGGCAAGCCTATGTGGAAAACAAAACAAAACCCAAAGCACAACAAAACACATGTAATTCCTGTAATGGAAAAAACATACGATGCTGTGAGCGTGCCTTGCTCAAGAAAGCCTAATGAGCCTATTAGTGCATCATAAAAGGTCTCCTTTGCTGGAATCTGTTTTAGACATAGAAATTCTATGGGCTGTTTAAGGCCATTTGGGACACCAAATCATATCATGCAACGTCCACATTCCTACCCATATCTTTTCATCGACTTATTTGTCCAATGCACAGCTTCGGTTTGCCTTTTTCCTCCATTACAGTGTAAATAACCCTCTGAAACTGTACTGCACAGCAGCTCACCCTATCCAGTAAGCCCCAGACCTCAAACAGTAATGCGTATCCCGTACAGTGCTCCAGTTTCAGCCTAATGGAGCCTTTAGCTCATCCAGCAGTGTCTCGCGACCGCCCTACCCGCCACGCAGCCTGCCCCATCAGTCACACCAGCCATTATCCCCGTGCCTGTCTCATCTGTCAGGCTCGTTTCCCATCCATTTGGGCTGTGGCTTCGACGCAGGAGGACTCGTCCCGGGCGGCGAGGCGAAGCCCCCAGCCAGCAGCCCCACTGGCCCGCGGGGGCCACCGCGAGGAGCTCCCTTCTGCCGGCCCTCAGGTCCAAAGCCAAACCCAGCCACACAGCTCTGCCGCTTAGCTACAAACACATCTGATAATGGCTTCTACACTCGCTTGGTATCAGGTCTAATCATATTAAACCTGGCATTGGTGACTAGAGTCGAGCAGTTTTGTAACTGGGTTGGAAGCTCTTCCTCCCCTGTTTTCTTCTAGGTCAGAAAGTGGCTTTCCTGTGCTTCCCTTATGTGGCTGGGGTGCAGCCTCTTGCACTCGTGGTTGTTTTTGCAAGGAACAATGAGCCTTCCAGCCCTTATTGTTAGGAAATGTTTTCTACTGTTTGCTCTGAGTTATTCTCTATTTGACTTTGTTTTGTTTTTTTCCTTCAAAGACAAGTGTCACTTTACAGCATGAAAACAAACAGGGTGCTTAAGGGATTATTTGCAAGACCCCACCCAAACACAGAGTAGGAACTTTGCTATCTGCTCAGTATGGAGCGTAGTCTCCAACTGCCTGATGAATTTGTTAGGAATAAAAGGCACTGCATTTCATCATTAAAAAACAAAACAAAACAAAACAAAACACAACACAAAACCACCAGCATCTTCTGAATTGGGAAGTCAGCCTCGAAAAGTCTCCATTTTATCTCTTGACATACAATGCCCTATCCTTTACCTAGCGGTTCAGCACACGGCAGGGTAGTCAATCTGCTGGAATCCTAGCGTCCCAATACGTCACTCTCCTTCCCAAGACTCCTTGTTGCTGCTTTCATTTGGTGTTCCCAAAACAACTGTCCCGCTTAAACCATGGCAAACAGTTTAGCTCTTCTGGACAGCCCCGGCAACCCTCGCCGGCAGCCTGTGCCAGACCCAGGTGTGGTTCCCAACGCGTGGCTGATACGTCTCAGTGGTGTTCCCTTTGTCCCTCCAGCTCTGATCCGAGGACTGGGAATTGGGAAACCCCAGGGTTGATGCTAACTCATTAGAGCAACAAAGGCCACAGCAGTCGGTATGTGGACAGGCACTTACCAAACGTCTGTCCCAGCTGTTCAAGCTGCATGGGGGGCCCAAGGTTTTAGGATGCAGTGTCCACCTAGAGATTTTCAGTATCTGCACTGAACAGCAAGGATGGTTTTGAGATAAATGGTGTTCCTCCTGAAGATAATGGCAAGAGCTGTGACTTCAACAGCACTGAAAGCTGACCTTGAAATGGGGCCATTTGGCAGATGTGCACAATTGTAATTTAGCTTTTCCCCCTGTGATTTCTCAGTCTTGGGTGGTTACACACGGAACTCTCCTTTTGGAGACACAGCGTTGATGCCGGTGTATAAGTTGCCTTTTGCCTTCTGTCACAGAGTCACTTAGAAACAAGTCTGGAAAGGGTGTCCAGAGACCATTGCTGGTAGCCCTCTGCCCAAAGCAGGGGCATCCCTATATGTCACCCCAAGCAAATTTTTATTTAGTTTATGCTTAAGACCACACGTGACAAGGACTCTGCCACTGCCCCAGCAACCTGTAGCCCATGTTTCAATGCCTTTATGGTCAGGAAGCTTTTCTGAAGGTCTACCTAAATCTTTTTTGCTGCAACAGATGGGCATGACTATTTGTGCCATTTCCCACAGACAGGGAGATTAGATTATTTCCTTCTGCTTTGCCAAACCTATTCCTTATTTGAAAGCTTATTATATCCCCTGTAAACCACCTCATTTTTAGGCTAAAACCACCTTATTTCTTCAGCCGCTCCCCACTGGTTATATTTTTTAGGACCTCCGGTCAGTTCTGATGCTCTCATCTGCACCCTCCGCATCTTTCTCAAAGGCAGGCCATCAAAAGAGGACACAGTCCTCAAGCTGAGAGCTTATCAGTGCCATGTAACTGCTGCGTTCATGCCGCCTATCACCTCCAACCTGACATAAAGTACACAGTAGAGATTTCAGACCTACAAACATTTATAACCATTTTTCTTCTTTTTTGCCTGAAGTGCTACAGGTCTATCAAAAACCTGAACAAAAAAAGACAACCTAGAAACCGTCTTTAGCAGTGGGCTTGCAATAAAACTTTTGTCTGACCTGATGTTAAAGATCTGCCTTTGCTGGCAAATTTAATTTTGCTCCTTATTTCAGCCAGATTGCCATAAATCATGTGAAGCAGGAAGCGTGCCTCATCTACATTTAGTTTAGTGTTAATTTAAGACACTGGTGTAAGTGTAGTAAAAGTCATCATAATTTATTGATAAAGGTATAAATCTTTCAGTGATTGGGACAGAGCCTGAAACAGAGTGGAGCCAGAGTATTACAAAGTGAAAGGCTTCAGGTCCCCATTTAGATCCAGATCACTGCCTGTGTTCACACTGAAATCCAAATGTGTGACTGTAGTTCTGACCGCATCCAAACCAGGCAGTCACTAGGTCATGGCCACAAGCATAAATTGCAAGCACTGTCAGCACACGTAGGCTTGGCAGCTTTTAAAGAATTCTGGTTTATCCACTGCAGCAAAATGTCCTCTGCAGCCCCCAAATCTGATCTCCCGTTACAAGAAAGGAGGAATGTTTTGGTGAAAAAAATAGTAATGATAAGCATCCAAGAAAAGACACTTAGGATAATTGTTCAAATATAAACCCAGCTTCTCGGGTAGGTTTGGTAGCCTGTGCTGAACTCTGTGTCACTCTCCGTGACACTGCTAATGCATTCCCGTTAGCTGGTTAAAGCTGGACGAGGGTTTTTTGACATCAGTGGCCAGTCCTACAGTTAAGACTGACCCTAAGCAACACGTATTGCAAAATAAAAGCCACACAGCTACAAAAATCTGGGTTTTTCTTGATCCTAGGGTGCCCTTTTTTCTAAACTGAATTAATTCTACCATTATGCTAGTGACTCAGGCTTTACTTATCCTACAGAAAAAAAAAAAGAAAAAATATTATAGAGCTTTACTGTGCAAACTATAGGACTCATTTGGGTCTGGGTTTTCTTAATCCTGCAACAGAGACTAAGAACAACTCCTTGGTCTAAAGTAGGGAATTTTGACAATTATCAAGTAATCAGTTTCATTCCATTTGCTTTGAAACGTCGGCTTTCCAGCAGGACAATCCTAGACGTACGCACATATACACTGCAACATTTTGCACTATATATCTATGGGGTTGCAAGGGAAAAAACCCTACCCCATCCAGAAAGGAAATTATTTGCTACTGAGTTCTAAAAGTCAGTAGTATCATCTATAGAACCCTAGAGGCGGGCCCCTGCTCAGCCTTATCTGACTTTCTCACAGAGACCTCGAATAAACGATACAGCTGTATTTCATACAACTGCCTATAGGTAACTGCTGGATGTCGTAAATGCAATATCTACTTAATGGGCTGAACCACAGCAACAGGTTGGAATAAACCTGACGGCTGGACTACTCCAAGCCCAGCTCTGGGTCCTCCTCGGGTTTGGTTCATGTCAGCTCGCACTTTGAGCCAACTCCTGTTCTCACCGGGCCGCACACGAGTATCAGCTCTGACTGTGAGGTATTTGCTCCAGTGTAAATCTAGAGTTAGTCAGAGCAAAATCTGATTCTCGAAGTGCAGCTACAGGTTCAAATCCAAAATCTCAAAGGAAACGTCAGCTGAAACGACCAATTTTTGCCCAATTTCTGGCCAACGCAACTTGCTTTTTTAAGGAGGGAGGCGGGTTTCCTCAGATCTCCATACGGATTCTCTCAAAGGTTTGTAAATCCTTGCCAAATCCTTCACAAACCTGGGCTGAGATTCAGAAATACAGTGAAAACAGATCTTCTTTTTTTTTTCCCCCGGCACTTTTGCTGCTGGTTCTGGCCAGGATAAGGAAGACTAGAGGCTCAGGGAAAAAGAACGGGGAAAAAGATGATGCAAAAATTTTCAAATGTCAAACATGTTCTGTCTGATCTCTGGGCAAAAATTTGGGGTGGCTGTTAATGTACACAAAATCATTTGTTCCCTCTCTCCCTTTACCCTCCCAGGCTTTACTGCCCACTTCTTATACCAGAGATCCCACCTTTATATAACCTTTATGGAGGTTTATAGAGACTTGCAGTGCTACGGACCATAAATATGTGATCACTGAGCCTTCTTCCTTTGCAAGGTCCACGTCCAAGAGCATAGCAATGTTTGAGTTCACTTGTGCAACAAGAACTGAAAAACCCCGTTCCCTCGCACGACCATAAAAAATAATTAAGCTAACCAACTACACAGAACTAGGAAAAGATATGCTGGCTGGCCAACTTGCAGGAATTAAAAAGAAAACAAAGGGAAAGCCTTGGCAAAGAGAATCGTGATCTTACTGTACAATTAACTTCTGAGACAGTGAGTAGGATTAAAGCACGGAACATTTCAAGACGCATCTCTTTAAAACAGCAAAGCATTATGATGCATATATGCACATTTCACAGTCCTTTGAAATCAGCAACACTGGCAGGTTTATTTGTTTTGGTTGTCTCTTGTTCTTTCTTTTACTACTTTGGGATTTTTCTTCTCTCTCCTTTTCAAGACTAGAGCCAAATGACCCATGAGAAATGTACTGTAATTTGTCTCTTATCCATCCCTCATCTCCATCTGATATTCCCTCTGCCCTGGTTACCCTGATGTTTTTCCAGACCCTACAGGCTGAACCATTGCAACAAGGAGAAAAGTCAAACGACAAAGAAAGAAGCGGCGTAAGGATATTTTCAGGAACCCATTCTGTTAAAACAGATTTCCTTTGCCACTTTATGAAAACCTTTTGGCTGCAGCAAACCTCATTCATGTATACTCGACAATTTAAATCAGTATAGGAAGGTATATATATATTTTAGGCTATTTTAACCATCAGTTATACTGCTTGGCACTTCCACAGCGCTTCCCCTCTGGGCCTCAAAATGCTTCCTAAACATGAAGACAGAAATTCCACTCTGGTCAAAGCCCTGACACAAGCCCTCTGCACCACTCCAAACCCCGTCCAAGGGCTTAAGCGATACTAAAGTGGGACAAGAACCCTTGCGCTGGGCCTCCCCTCAAGAAATTTTACCATGACTGAAGAAGCCATGAAATAGGCAAATGGAATAATTTTTCCTTGTCTTGCAAATGGGAAAATTGAGGTAGCGAAATGCAATAATTTGTTCAGAGTAAAAAAACCATTCAGGGTGACAGCTAGGATTAGAAACTCGATCTCTCGAGCGTATGTTCTGTGATAATATAGATCATCTTTCTTTTAAATAAGCGGTGGCTTGTGTTACTGATCCTTTAAGTTTTCTTCTGGTGGACACTAATCATATTTTACAAGCCTTCACTCTTATTTTACAATCTTTTACTCATATTTTACAGTCTCCAAAAAAAGTCCTA
The DNA here is from genome assembly GCF_963921805.1 of Phalacrocorax carbo. Taxonomy (NCBI): domain Eukaryota; kingdom Metazoa; phylum Chordata; class Aves; order Suliformes; family Phalacrocoracidae; genus Phalacrocorax; species Phalacrocorax carbo. The sequence goes on from NC_087530.1 coordinate 9,540,020, forward strand.
GAGGCCCGGTGCTCAGCGGATGGAAAGTCAGACCTCCCTACAATAAGCTGGTCCTTCCTGAATCCCTCAACTTCACAGTTTCTGAAGACAATGTAGCGCATTTACTTCATAAACAGATTTTCTTGTGGAACGAGGGCTCTGCTTTCAATGAGCACACAGCCACCATTCTAATAATATTTGGCGTTTACATACCACCTCTCATCCCAGAGCTTCCCAGACAACCAACAGATACGTGTATAATACAGTACACAATAGTTCAAGTAAAGGACAATTTGGTTTCAGTCACCAGAACAAACCTGTTTTTTTCACGGGAAGCACCAGAGACCAGGAATGCAGCCTGTCCTCACTCCCCTGAATCAGGTCAAGAGTTAGGTAGAGCCTCTGTTAATCAGTCTGGAAGTCAGAGATCAAGAGGAAACTTGAGGCTTTGACACAGAATTTTCTTTAATTATAGGAGTAGCTCATACCAACTCTCTATTTTAAAGCTGTCTAACAGTTTCCACTACTAATACTCAACCCCAGCCTTGTCTTTCTCACCTCCATGCCGGTGGCTGTGGGGTCAGGCTTGAGATCACGTTTGCGGCCTGCCCAAACAAGTGCCTGGCTGGTGTGACCCTGGGGAGTCACGGCTGGGGTGACCCACGTTTGGAACTTCTGGAGCACCGGGAAACGCCTTGTGTCCCCTCGTTAGAGTCCACAGAAAGCATGGGGTTACCCTACTGCATGGGCACGGCTCTGTCCTGGCCTCCATCTACCTGTGCCGTCCGCCCTCGCAGCAGGCAACCGCCGGCAGGCAGGACGGGTCAGGACCCTGCCTCAGTGGGCTCTGGCGGGTCACCTACCGAGGGAATCTTTGGGATTTTTAGGCAGGCAAACACATGTCGGGGCAGGGAGCCCTGCGGCCTCGGGGTGCTCGCAGTTGCGCTGCAGTTAGTCACCGCTCCTGCAGGCGGGTGACACGTGGCACCGTCCCTGCCGGCGTGTGCAGCTGGGGCTTTGAGGGCTGGTCCTTTAGCATCTTCCCTAATCAACAGGCAGAAAAAAATGCAGGATGAAAAAAGAACAAGATCAAATTCTTTGCTCCTTTCATCTCACTTTTTGACACTAATCCTCCCTGCTCATAAACCCCGTGCCACAAAGCGAGATATACATTGCTATTGGAATGAAGAGCGACTTGGAATCAGGCCGACATCAGCAAAAAAATAAAATAAAATCATATATAACCACGAAGGACCTAGCATGTTTATTACAGATACTTCTGGAGTTGATGGGCCAAAATAACCAGTCCAAATATGCATCTTGCAAAACATCACTTTTGCTTTGGAGATGCCGCTTCTTTTCTGTTTTTGTTTTTACAACTCATGGACTTCCAAATCTCGTTTCTTAACCTCCTGGCAGGGCTGTGCATGAAGTTGGTCCTGCTGCAGTGGGCAGATCATCAATGGCTTATGGTTAGGATAATCTCAATTTTCCTCTTTTCTGAGAAAGAAATGAAAACCTGATTCAAATGAGACTGGTTGAATTTTCCTCTTATTTCATCCTATGCAGGATGGGTAGGAGACACCAAAGAGAGATCACAAAGAACATAGCCTGGTGATGAAGAATTCAGTTCAGGGAAACCAGGAAAAGGTTGTGCCCTGGCACTAAAAGCCTCACATTTTCAAAGTTCATGAGATTTTTTTCTCCCTGTTACAACAAAGGACTAATATTTAGCTCTTTTTGCTTCCTGGTTTTCTGTTTGTTTGGTTGGTTTTTGTTTTTTTTTTTTTCAGGGGGTATTGATGGATCACACCAGTGAAGTCTTGAACACATTTTTTAAGAATAAAAAAAGAAAATTGAATAGTCAGATTCAAAGAACCACTAAATATTATGAGATCTACAAAAGCTAGTTACTCTTGTTCTTTCCCAGCAGTGAAGAGATTACAAGGAAACAGAAAACGTCAGTCACTGAAACAGAAATTTCACATAAGAACACATAGCTTTGAAGTTCCCAGAATCCACAGTAAATTGCCAGGTGATCTGGCAGAAACACCAACACACCTGCAATGAAAATAGTTCAGAATTGCAGAAAGAAAATATTGCGGACAGCGTATTTTCTAAATCCAACTTCCCCCCCCCAAAAAAAAAATTCTATTCCTGTTCACCAGGAAGACAGAAAGAAAGGAAAAGAAAGAGCAGGAGAGAGGACTTAGATCATGATTTTGTCAAGCAACTACTGTTGGGAGACGAAACGCGGCAGCAGTGGCTGTAACAGAGACTGCTAACGTAATTCACTCCCTGACATCAAAACCCTGCCCCTCGTTTCTCTCTGTAGAGCCAGAGACAAGCAGCAGGAGGAAAGATGCAAATGTGCCTTTTCCAAACACTCAAGAACTTTCAGACTCTCTGGTTTTTAAACCTATGCAGGAGCTGCAACTCCCGCATGGATACGAGGTAAAGCAAATACCATTGTACGTGTGTGCTTCTGAAAGCGGGTGTTTCTTGAACTGAAGGTTATATCAAGCAGAAAAGGCCCTCTACCCCTTAAGTAAACAGTGGGCAGCAGACACATCGAGTGCCCAGGTTATTAGCTGGATGGAAGGACGTGTGGGTTGCCTCACATATGGATCTGCTAACATGTGTACCAGAAAACAGGCACTATCAGTCTAAAACATAAGGCTGATTGTAAGCATTCCCTGGAGGACACATTTCCCAAGACCCTACAAAATTGGACTGGCAGCTTATGAAACGTACAATACTGATCCAGCATGTAACAGTAAACTATAGGAAATCATACCCATATATTTGGCCTTCAGACATGAGTGCAGAAATTGCCTGTTTTGGCACTACAAGCCTGTGGATCCACTGAATCAAACACAGACCTCTAGCAAGGGCTACGAGAACGCAAAGATCTGTTCTCCCTTGTCAAATACTAACCCAAGAGGGGGAAACTCTAACTGTCCGGTACGGCAAATTTCTTGACCAACTTCTGCCACGAGCGCGGCCACTACAGACAGGCCCCGCTGTTCAACTTCCCCATAACATTTGCACCTTCTGTCACTCTATTTGCATTTCTTGACCACACATCAACTTTTGCTCTGATTTGCTCCAGTAATTTACTGGTAACATGTCACTAATGACTACTACAGTACGTAAGATCTTGATGACTACAAAACCAGCTTTGCAGAGGATCCGGCAAAAATCGCAGGTTGTCATTCTTGTCCACTGTTTCCCACACATAGACCCTGAATTATACAAACCCGCATTTATAAAACGTATGTTAGCATGAAATGTCTTGCAGCTCCCCGTCAAAGACAGAGCGGGGCTGTTAGGAATTCCCTCGCTTCCACAACTCCTCTGCTGCCAGCTCAAGTACATCTCAAGAACTTTGCAAAGCCTGACATCCTGCCTTACTCAGCTGTGGGGCAAGAGAAGGCATCCCGGAACCACCTCTTGGACTGTCGCCTCCTGATGGTTTTCTAGATCAACAACTGGAAATGCTTCAGGTACTGTTCCCAGATGGATAAAAAAAAAAACTTTGCATCTAATCAAGATGACGATAGCTAAAGATTAGAGCCTGCATTTTTAAGACAACATAGGACATTCTGAAGCAAAACCACATGAATAAATCTATCCCCAGAAGTGAAACAGAGGAATTCTGAGTGTATGAGGAGAAGCCAGGAACTCCTATCCCTTTTCTGAATCCAAGTGGGTGCCAGGTGGGGGAGGGGGATCAAACAGCACAGATTTCTTCAGACAAACTGGGAGAAACACTCCGATGTGTCCAGTGGAAGCATTTTACTCTGTGCTTGGAAGTTTATCATGACCGATCAATTCTGGAAGAATTAGTGAGTGAGTTCTGGTTTTTGGCACTGACACAGTCATGGTAAAAAGGCTGGAGGCAAAAGGGAAGTAATTTTCATAATGCAGTGAACTGTTGCCATCAATCCTTACCCAAAACATTTCTTCTGCTTACTCTAGTGCAGTGCTGTTCTGCAGCAGCTTTCCTCTCAGCTATCGCCCTTCGTCTCGGGAAGGCTCGCAACCTTACCCGTGCCCTGAATGTAGAGATCGAAGCCAGAGACCAAAGTCTTCGGGAGTTCAAATCTTTCTACGGACTTGAAAGAGCTTGGGATGTGTAACTTAGTCCAGACAGAAAGCATAGCATACGTTTGGAACAACATTATATACGTAAAAATAGAAAAGACTGAATGACCGTTCAGGAATGCAGCGTGATGGGGAAGCCTGATGTAAACTGTGCGTGGCATTACATAGCTACTTTGAGCCTCCAACCTAGGTGCTCTGGTGGAAGAACCTACCTTTTCTCCAGCAATTATAAAGACTTTAAGATTTAATTCTCTAAATCATGCCTATGCTGTTTGCCTATACCTGCTGTGAGCAGGTGGCACGACTGTTCCCCTAAGGAACTAACTGAGCAACAACTACAAATAGCCGATGTTTATCCTCAGCACTTAGTGCAATAGCATTGAGACTACACATTTTGGGAGGGATCAGCTACTCTCAGAATTCGTCCTTAACAGAAAGCAAGCCAAATGTGAAGGCAAATTAAAACCCCTTAATCGGAAATGCCAAGCCCAAACATATTCAGGCATTTTGAATAACATAAGTTTATGTAATTCTTACTATTTCTCAGGCATGCCTATGTTTGTCTCTATTTGTGCTTGCTGGGATTGAAGACAGGAATAGAGCATCATCAAGCTCGTGGAAATCAGGAGATTACAGAAAAATCCTGTTTTGTAATTGTTCTCAACCAGTTCTGCAAACCTAAGCAGTTCAGACAGTTTGGAAACATTTCCATGCTCTCTGATGCTCACATGAAGCAAACTAAGCTCTGGCCTTTTTGAGGTCTACCCACGTTCTCTAAGTAAGTGTATCATATTTCTTTATTTACTTAGGATTTTTCACCAGTTTATCTCTCCCTGTCTTGTTTTTAATTAAACAAAACAAAGAAATGAATCAAGCAAACACAAAACAACTTAAGGCAAAGCTTTTCAAAGTGTAAAGGTGATTTTGATACCCACAAGTGGGTCTTGTCCTGGGAATATAATTCCCTTTTGTGCCTTTGGAGGGTGCACAAAAAATGTGTAGATGATTACAGTGACAGATCTATTAATTGATATCATCTGGATTTTACATTACTTAATCAATGTCTGAGCTCTGACTGTGAAAGATGCTTAAATTGACACCCTCACTCCTTTCTGCTCAATGCTCCCTAACCCGTCTTCTTTGATATACGAATATAAAGGCTGACAAGGGCACAAGTCTCATTACATCATATCACAGAAATTAGAAATGAATCAATAAACAAAGAGGCAAACTCCTGATCAGCCCGTTCCTACCACACAATGTGGAATTCTTCACATTTTAACCCTAATCCCACATCTGATCAAACTGAAATGTCTTCAGGGTCAGGAATACCTCCGCTTCCTTTTGGTATTTCTTTCACAGTCTAATCACATCTCAGAAAAACTGGTATTTTGTGTTTATGTGTCTTACCTTTATCCTTCGTATAATTTGTGCTGTTTAATGCTGAAGAAGTAATTCAGCAACACGCTTCACGATGGGGCAGGTCCTTAATGGAGGAGAAATGCTGGCATGGCCCGAGTAACAGATTAAATCCCCTTCTTGGCATATTCATTTATACTGTGTCTTTCTGTATAATTTTGACATGGAATTTTCCTGGCATAAATCACACAGGTTTCCCTCTTCCCCTCCACACCACGCTGCGTAGCTCTGTGTTTTGGTAAATCTCATCTATTAATAGTTGCCCTCTGTGGCTATAAAAAAATACCTCAGTAGTCAAAAGCCAACCCTTGCTAGGGAACAGCTGTGGATGCCTGAACGCACGCAGGACCCGGCATCACACAGCAAAGCCCTTTCTTGGCTCCGTGTCAGAGCAAACTGATTAAATAAGGCCATAGTCAAGCTAACGGAAAAGGAGCCCCTTCCCTGCAACAGAGGGAAAGAGAAGCCGACTCCAGCACTAGGCTGGAGAAATATCAGGTTATTTCCATTTTCTCACTGACATTTTCTTTTTCCTTTTTTAAACTCAGTAAACCCCCCTCCTGTGTCTTCCTCGCTCCACCCTTCTGCCAAGTCCCAATAAACTCTTGCACTTAAAGAAATAGAACAAAGACGTCATCGCAGCGAGTATCAAAGGTCACAGGGTAAATTTTAAGGTCTAGTCTACTCTTTTTTGCCTGATTGATTTAACTGATTAAAGCATTTCTGCTCTTCCTGTGCTTTCAGCAGCATCCTGGGTAACTCAGGGGAAATTCAAACCAACCAGCTGTGATCCATATTACAAAGTCAAGGCTGGAAATACAACACAAGGATGTTGACGGGGCCATACTGGAAAGGGTGAAAGGAGAGGACTGTTGTCTCCCGGTAAAGCGACAAAGTGCTTTTATGGGTCAGAATGAGAAATACTCAGCTTCGCAGAGGATACAGGGAGTTCACCATCTCAGCACTGAAGGGTACCAGTCCCATCACAGAAAGGCTGGCTGGTGACAAAGTCCCTGGCTCCAGGCAGCAGGAACCCTCCCCAGATTTCACTTTGAAGTTTCATTTGCATGAACTAAAGTTCTCGAAAATCCTCAAGAATTGGCTGAATTTCCGGGACTTCCACGCAAAGTCCGTACGATGCCACAGCCATCGCAAGGGTGATGGTACGGGAGCCTCAAGCCCTCTGGAAACCAGGCTCGGGCTGTCCGCACTTACGGCACGCCTGGTCTGAGGCTGCAGGTACTTGCAAAGCTAATGCCACGGAACTTCAGCACTTTTCAAATTTCCCTAGTGATATTTCACTAAGATAAATTCACCTTGCAAAGCTGATGGGAATAATTTGAAAAACTAACAGGGCCTTGTGCCGGGGAAACCACCACAGCTTCTCACCGAAGTCTTCAATTTATTGACACGACAAGGTTATAGCATGAGAAGCAAATTTATTCCATATTATCTACTAGCAATATAGCTCAAAAGATGCACTTTGAGGCAGCAGAAAGAATTTTATTCTCCAAAGCCTTGTAATTCAACCCTGCTGAAGCTGCCCTCACACAAATCAGTGATGACACATCTTTTCAACATCTAAGGCCAAAATTATTTTTAAAAGCATTGCAGGTAATTGCCACTGCTGTCATTCCAAACCACTGATGTTTCCACTGTTGTACCATCACTGATGTAACCCAGCAAGTGTCAACAGCAAACATGGGCTGCTTCTGCAATTATTGAATTAATGGAAATAATACATTTCACAACAAACAGCTCACACATATCAATAGCCACGACCAGATCTTTAACTAGAATGTATATGAGATGTTCTGTGTTTCCAAGGTTTGTCAAATAGTACTCAAACATCTGGGTACCTTCTAAAATAATTGGTCTGTAGGGTGCAGATTTTATTGATCTTTTTCACCGGGGTGGATTGGCCACGAGAGTCTTTTAAACAACGGTAGAAAAAAATTTGCTGAACCTAGTTGTCCTGAAGAATTTCAGAAAGATCAAATTAGGCCAAAAACTCTAATCTTGGTTTCAGTGGGGTCCCTTTTTAGCAGGGGTCCCTCTAGCAGGGTCCTTCCTTTAAAAGAAAAAGGAAATTAAAAATGAAAAACAACACTGGGGAGAAGTTAAGCATGTACTTCAAACTCACACATGCCAGGAAATTTAGAGTTAAAGGTGAAACTCCACCTTAAAGAGCTCCACACTGGAGATATTTCAGTGAACAAACATAATGTGTTCTGAAATACAAAAACCCAGTAGGGTGCACTAGGTATGGAGTTTCAGCCTTCACTCCAAATTTCCTGGCTTTTTGGAGGTTTATTAGGGTTTCATAGCCCAAACGTTTAAGTACTCCAAAAAGTTTCCTCAGTGCAGCTCACCCTGATCCGTTTGGAAGCTGAGAACAAGCACTCCAATGGTGTAGCCACCCATCCATTACTGATGAACCTGAAAATACTTTCTTGCAAATTTATGTTAATTTAGAGTGCTGAAATTATGTGCAAACTAGGTAGGTTCAGTTGAGTTACCCTGAGAAACTCCACGTTAGCAAATCTACTCAGAACAAAATTAAAGGACAGGATTTCATTGACCCCAGCAGAGCAAGCGCTCCTAATCCTCCTCCACTGTATGTGGGTCCTGTAACTCCACCTCAGCCAGGGCTGCAATCAAGCAAACACAGAACTGCTTTTGATGGCAGTGGTTTGTACTCCTGGTCTCAGCACTCTACCAGGTTGTGGGGTGAGGATATATCCACCCTACTGCTCAATGAAACTGGCCCTAACGGATGAAAGATGACTATGGCTATCAGCATCACGCTTTTTTACAACATAGCTTTTATGAACATGTGTTACAAACATTGAATTGATTCCAGAGTAGCTCAGGAATCCTGAAAGATCTCTTGTGAGGCTCTGCATCATTGCATTTCCTGAGAGCTTTAAGGAAATCATTACCAGCAACTCTCCGTAGCCCCTCTGATCACCCACATGCTTCATCCTTCTCAAATAAGCACAAAGAGAAACTTTTAGGACTCTCTATGATGATTTCAGTGGGTATCTTGTCATATAGGTAATGGATAAGCCTCACACGTACTTTGAAGTTGGCTTCACCAGTCTGCACAAGCACATCTTAGTGGTGGACAGGTGCAACAGTGCTGGGACAGGTGCAACAGTGCTGGGACAGGTGCAACAGTGATGGGACGGCTCCACACTGTCCTGATCCTGGGGCATATGAGGGACAATTAATTCTTCTCATTGCAGTTAAGAGAAGATAAGCTGAGACACCCACTTCTTGGGTTCTCCCCTAGCCCTAGACTGGGCAGAGGAGGGAGCCTGTACTGGAGGGATGACCTTTGTTGGGGAAAGAAGGAAGACAGAATAGGGAGGAGGCAGGCAGGGACTTAAAACATCAGGAACCGGTGCCAGAGAAGTTCAGACATGGGCCAGTAGACACAGACTGTGCTCCATGCTGTTGCCTACAAATCTGCTTTTGCGTCCTTTCTCCTTCAGTCTTTTCCAAGACCGTCCTCTCTTCCACCACCTTTCCCTCTAGGTAATCCCCTCCTCGCTCTGTTCCACCTATCACATTTAAACACACATAGACACCCAGAGCCACTGACATACGCTCCTTGTCATAGCTCTGAAATCCCCAACAGGCCAACAAACTAAAAAAAGAACGACTACAAAAAAATCACACGCAATGACTTCTTGGGAGAAATATTATCATTGTTTTTGGTACCAGATCAGCTGATTAATTTGGGAGGAAAAAAGGACAAGTTTTCAAGCTCATAAGCCCTTCTTTATATTATGTGTTTTTCCTAACACTATTGCTTGGCTTAAGAAAAGACAGCTGCCTACTGCTTAAACTTGCCTCACTTGTAAGCTTCAACCCTCCCAGCTGCATCAAGAACATCATTGCTCTGAAAGTCATAGCACTGGCACAGTATTATCTGTTTCTTCTGCTAAGAACTTGCATCCCTTTTCACGATCTTTCCATCACACCTCCTGAGGCTGCAGGCAAGTCGTCTGTGGCATAAAGGTATTTTTCTATGCAAGAATATAGACTACTTGTAGAAACTAGCTATTTTCTGAGTAATCACGCTTTTGGGTTGGCTTTCTCCCCCTGCATTAAGTTCACGGATATCGGGCAAAGGCAGAGCCGCTAGGCCGGTATTCAGGCCTCTGCTCACATCGACATTTCCAGCTGAGACTATATAAAGAAAATTCACCTTATCCTTCTCACCCCTTCTCCTGAACCCTGCGAACCCACTACGTGAAGGCACCAGTAATGCCGAGGGTTTGAAGTGTGGCTGCACAGAGCAAAATCCCCCAGGACATAGCACAAGTCAGCATCACCTCTTCTGAAAGATTTCTGTACATTTCCACTGGTAGCAGTAGTGAAGGGATCATTAGAGGGGGAAAAAAAAAAACAACTGAAGTACTGTTTGTCCAACTCCAGCAATCCACGGGAGGGGCAAAGTCAGATGCGTCGTGCTCAGGGATGTTGGAAATGGAGCACGGTGGAGGTGGCTGCTCTGTGTTTCCCCAGGGGGCAGCTATTGCTTGTAAGAATTGGACTTACATTCCTATCAGAAAAGAATTCTGAAAGATAGGATGGGAATTGCAAATATAAGTATTGCACCCGGCTAAGCTTGCCACAGAAATAACCTGTACTTTTTGTCTTTCTCTGAGTGAAAGGTGCAACCTCCTGAATCTACAGAAGGTTTCGGCTGCCGCTAATTAAAAACGCCGAGGACACCTCACACCCGCTGGTGAAGGGAGGTTGTACACAAACGGATGTGGGAGAAAAACAGGGTGATTAATGCAAAGCCCCATAGCACTTTAAAGAGGCACGTTAGACGTGATCAAACTGTGGGTCTGTGTGTAAGGCAGTATAATCTGAATTGATCAGCAAAGAGAATAAATCTGCTTATACACACTGCTACTTTTCAGAACATGGGAGGGGATGAGCTCCACCTTGTTCGCTTAAACAGAGGCTGGTAAGGGCTTGCTGGAGAGCGTCCGTACCCACTGGGTACGGCTGCCGGCCCCGGAGGACACAGTGCTGCAGAGCAGCAAGGGGCAAGCTCAGTCTTTGCCAAATCTGCAGACTCTGCGCTTGCAAATCTTCCGTGTGGGGTTCCAGCGCCAGAGCCAAATGGGTCTGCATTAGCGCTGGAGAGTATAATAATTCTTTAATCTATTGTCTCCCACAAGGATTCTTAATGATCTCTGATAGTTTACTCCATAGATTTTATAGGCTGTCTTCATTCCAAGCATCCTGCAGTTTGACCAGACAGTGATCTTTTTACATAATGGATAACGTCCATGAAAGAAACCATGAGTCCTATGAGTCTTGGGGAAAAAATGTTTCTTGAAAAAAACTGTTGGAAAAGATGACTGTGGGTCAAGCTAAATCGAGCAAACTCCTACTGTTTCTAGGGCGTGCAATCGTATATGTAGAAACAGTTTCTTTAGTACTGAAGTCCTGTCTATATCAGAATTCAGTACTAGACTTATAAATGTCAGTTGCTAGCATGGGAACAGATGCAACTCCTCCCAGCTGATTAACATCCCTGACATCTGGAATAGAGGACAGAATAAACAGAGAGAACAGAGGATTTCCTGTTGGGACTTGGCTTTTGGGTGACAACTACCAAGATACAAGATACAACTCTGTCCTTGAGAGTGTTACCTCTCCACCTTCTAAACAGCCCTGGGGTGGGTAATTAAAGAACTGGACATTTAACACCGAATCCCTAGACAAAAACTCAGGTATTTGCTATATGTCCGTCTGATACCTGTGTGAATGCAGGAATCCTTGATGTCAAGAGCTGCACAATGGTCTCTTCAAGGCAAGGGATTAAGGTCTCAAGCTTCCTGAACTGAAGAGCTTTGACGAATTTCTTCTGTTCTTTTTAGTGTTAGGTGGAAATTAATCCTGTATTGGGAATCCAGGAGTTTTTCTTACAACTCTTCTAGCTCCTAGAAAAGGGCATTAAGTATCCGCCCTCCGCCAGAGTAAGTTGACCATATTTTGCAAAGAAGCCTCATGAAAAGATTTCCAGTGGAAGAGAAGGAAAAAGAGTTAAGAGGCTGATCTGATCCGAAACACCGTGGAAGAGCCCTGGAGTGCAGCCACCGCTCAGCTATCTGCACGAGGCTGACCTAGGCTGTGGATTAGCCAGCCACCTCCTGCTTTTAATGCTGCCGCTGCCATCCACACAGCTTCGCAGGGTGTGCTCATCACACAAGGTTCTGCCATACCCATTGCTGTTCAAAACCACTATGGAGATTTCTATAACTTGTTCAAACATGTATTCAGAGTCTAATTTATGTGTGACTGGAACGTGCCAATGCCCTTAATCTTGAGCGAGCTGTTATGATGCAACACTAAGCTTTGCTGAACTGCACAATACAAGCCTTGGAAAAGGCCACAGAAACGGGTGGGATCAGCAGGGCGCTGGACTCCAGCTCTTTGGTTCTGTGTCACCCTGAGTCTGCAGGCAGGTGCTGCCAACGGAGCGTGCGAGGATCACCCCTGCCCCTCGCTTAGGCAGAGCAGAAGGGTTGCGGGAGCCTTCAGGGCACACATGTGGATGTTGAGAAAGCCTGTCCCCAGGGTCGGTTATTCTGAGGGGATTTCCAGCAAGTATTCAGTAGATTGTATGAATCGAGGGAGTTCGAAGACACTCCAGTAGCTTTTCCTGTTTCAGGAATTTCATCAGCATTTTCCTAAGAAGGCAGCAAGGGGAATGCTTTCTTATCTGTCCATGCGATCCTGTGGTGAAGCCTGATGTGCAAGCCCAATATTACATTAAAGGAATGGCTCGGTTAACCATAGTATGGTGCAAGAATTTGCCACATCAAATGGCACTTACAGAGCATGATTTCCTACGATCCCTTGCTGTTTGTTTCAAGTTTTTTGAAAAGGAGCCATGGTAGGTGTCATGAGCTCAGTCTTCCCTATTTTGTAACCAGCAACATCCCAAACAACACAAGGAATGTGTCTTTCTGGCAAGTGTGTTTATCCTTAATCCTTCCTTTTGTATTGGGCCAGACTGTATGATCTTAGCATGTTCTAATTTCCCAGAACTGCAGAACAGTATTTGTAAATCTTGTGCTGGAACTAAATACATTTTGTCCCATTCTCATGAAATTAATAAAAGAAGTGAGGCAGATATTCTTGCATAAAGCCTGCTGTGTGGCTAATGATAACCAATCTTCTGGGTTTTCCCTGGAGGCTATTAAAAAAGAGGAGAGATGATCTAGCTGGTACCACAATGTTTACAGCTTTCTGATGAGCAGCTCTGAGAGCAGAGTCCCCATCCATCGGCGTTGTCCCTCTGAACTGTCCCTCTGGCAAACTTCCTTACAGCTATGCCACTGTACTTAAACATCTACGCACCAACGTCCCCACTACCTGACCATGGCACCGAATATCAGCTCTTTGGAGGAAAATATTTTTGGAGAGATGCCAGAAAAAGAGGTTGGAGAGGGGAGAGGGAAAAAAAAAAAGCAAAACCCAGCTCTGCTGCTGGGATCAGCTCTAAGGTCACCATAGCTGAACAACAAGAGTGGCTGAAGGACACCATCAAAGTACCTGAGCACTTTGTCCAAGGTGCCGCCAAAGGGATCACAAGAAACATAATGCAGATCAGAGGTGTCTTCAGATTGTTTCAGTGGTATCACGTCTGTGGTTGCACTTAGTCCAGAAGCATCCACAGAGCTTTTTGTAACAAGACTCATAGCAGCTTTGTCCCAGGATGGAGGCTTGATGGGCTGTGACAGAGACAGTCAGAAGAGGGAAAGTGACTGGAAACGGATACATCTTCTTTTGGGGTTGAAGAGGCACTGAAGAGGGTTCCTGTTTATAACAGCATTAATCAACCATTAGCACTTTTTGGTTGGTTCCAAAGGACAAAAGTATTTCAGGAGCAAACTCTGCATGGTGAACAGCTGGCTGCAACTGCTGACACTAAGGGTGTAGAAGGAGCAAAACCCAGTAGCAACTGTGGGCCCTCCCAGTACCAAGGAAGGCTGTGAAGAGTCTTTTCAGCACAAAGTTCAGGAAAAATTTACTGGTCCCATTTCATCTATATTCCCCTTTTTATCCGATGCCTCATCAGACAGAGGGCTCTTTTCTCTTTCTTCTGCTGTTGTTAGACTAAACTTTGGCAGAGGAAATACCTGGAATTAGATGTGAGCCCTCAGTGGCTGTAGAGATGTCTTCACTGATGTGGTGCAAGGCCTGCACTAGAGGGGACCGAGGACTCTTTGCCAATTAAAGTGATGACAAGAGGAGCTGGTGGTGCAAAATGGGCCCAGATGGTGCCAACTGAGTCACAGATTTTGACTGAGTCACTAACTGGCATGAAAATCTCTCTCAGGGGATGAGGCTGAGGGCAATGCCAAAGCCAAACACAGGGTTTGGATCTTCACCCTTTTAGTCAATGAAGGCTATGCTGCCAAAGCCACTGCCCAAAACCTGTATTTGTTAGCCTAAATACTCAAAGCAGTGTTCAGCCTTCCAGAGCTCATTGATCAAGTCCATAGGCCTGACAGCTGTATTTTGCCCTGCTGAGTGCAAACACCCATCGTAGTGGTGTGTATGAGCTCAGCCCAAGCACATCAGCCACCAGATAAAGGCTCCAGACAGATGGAATATCTTCTAGTGCCCTTCTTGGTTTCATTGGACAATGATCAATCCTGCATTACAACGTTTGCACAAAGACAAATGAAATCTATCTGTTTTTAAAAGAAAGTGTTTGGAGGATCTATGGATTTTCTCAAGCTCTACGCTGTGGAAGAGGACCTTCAGGCCTCCCTCATTGACTTAAGTGTGTCAGTCAAGAGGAGGTGGCTTCTCAAGACAAAATGAACGTATAAGAGATCTGTGAGCTCAATGCCATGAAACACAAATCCTCCAGACAAGTTCAGCAAGGTGGTTGTCTCCAAAAGGAACCTGTAACTCCATACAAAAAGTAACTATGCTGTGTTAAACTTCTGATTTTGGAATTAAATTCCTTGCTTGGGCTTGTGCAAGTACAATCTGTGCAGCAAAAAGACTTCATTTGAAATAGAAACATCTCTGTAGGTCAGAAAAACATTGAGGCACAGTCTTAAATCTGTGAACTAAAATTTAAAAGGCTTTTCTTGTTTCATTTTGTATGGGTATTATGCTGGTCACAGAACAAGTGATAAAAGGGTACTATCAGATTAAAAATAATGTATTTTTCTAAAAATTGTCATAGCTGTTATAACTAACACCTCAAGTTCTCAGAACTACGGTGTTAAAACAATCCAATTTGCATTATGCCTTTGATGATATTTGCTTAGTTGTATTCCTCTCCAGTTGAACAGTATTAAAAGATTGGTATTTTTCCTTTCAATATTTTCAATCATTAGTATTTAAAGTATTTCCTCATTTGAGCTTTGTTCGCTGGTAACTGACTGAAGTCAAGCTGAGCTCTAAGGATTTTTTAAAAAACAACCTCACTGGAGTTTAAAAAAAAAAAAAAGAACAACTAGAAAGGAAGCATTTCTTTGCAGCTTAATTATGTGTATTTAAAGCTCCAGTAGAGCTGATAATGTTGTTTAAAAAATTCTCTCTACTAAGGAAGTTACAAATTTAGCCTGAATTGCTATAATGGAAGGGACTCCAGAACATCTCATACTTTCCTTCTTAACCTGAACTTTAGCGTTGACAACACCGGGTGTTCTGACCGTCTCGTGGTTTTCCCTCATGACTCCATGAATTGCCCTAAAAAAAACCTGTAACATGGGATAGAGACAACAATTCCAGCTTTAACCTTCATCTTCTGTGTGTTTATATTTCTAACTCATTCACTGGGAACACTTTTCTACTTCAACATACTAACTCTTATCTGAAGATGATCAAAAGCAAATTGGAGTCATTGTAAATACATGGCGCTCAACTCAACTGATGCAAGTGTCTCAGGGGTGCCCCTCTTCAAACTACAACAAAGGCGCTCAGGATTTTATAAACTCACATCCACCCACAGAAAGTTGCCCTGCCATCTCCAAGGAAGTGGCATCACCCCCATTTTCATAAGTATGAAAAGGGCGCAGAAGAGTTCAATTACCCACCCAACGTGTGCAACAGCACGCCAGGAACCTGGTACCCACCCCCCTCCTCAGAACCCACAGACTCAGCTGCCCCTCTGCAGCAGCGCTTACAGAAAGCTGTACTTAGAGCATTAAGAATATAGAATAACCAACCTACCTTCAAAGAAGTCCTACATAATTAAAGTCTACCTAAGAGTATTTATGTTTTGTTCCATGCCTGAGGGGCTCTTCCCTCTCCAAATACATATGAGTTTTCTATGACATCCAATCCCTACTCCTAAGAGTCTGTGGTTAAAATAAACTGTGAAATGCTACAACATACTGCTCATAACCTGCAACTAATGGGTCTCCAAAAGTTGGCTGCTTCAGTCTTCAGCACTAACTTTCTTTAGCTTAGATGGGGAATAGCAATTCACCATGAAGTCACTGTTGAGACCATTACTGAGATTGCATTTAGTTAACTGTAATGTGAGCTAAATACTAAGAAAAAATTAAATCACTTAAAAACTCCAAAGCCCATAATGCCAATAACACAAGGGTTCAACAACCAGCTGGCTGATCAATGCCTAGACAAATATTCATTGATATGATCACACAAAAGCTTGTTTGTTTAAGAAATTGCCTACCTGTAAGGAGAGTATGGGTCAAAGCACGTCTTGGTGACTTCTGTTATCTCTGGGTTACAGCATTCCCCACCATCAAAGTTGTATCTCTCGTAATTACAATCCATGTCGCACACACCGTTCTGCTTCTTCTTGTTGAAGAGCGTGTGGCGTACGTGTCGGCAGTCTCCGCCGTCGTACCCGGTCAAGGTGTGGTTGCACTCAGGGTCACAGTTCTCATCCCCAATCTTGCTGATATCACAGTTGGCCAGGATGAGTCGGTGGCGAAGGGAAGAGTTCTTCACCTCCAGCACCTCCAGCTCCCAGGTGATGTTGTAGCGGCTGAAAGCCTCATTTAAATGCTGGTGCTGGAACTCAATCTGCTGCCGGCTGACGGTGGGGTTCTGGTGCTTGTCATCATAGAGATTTACCACACGGTAGCGAACGATTTTGTTGCGGCGGAAGCTAGGGAGCTTGTTGTAGCTGGCGATTACATCCGTGTTGTCACACACTGTCTGTCCGCAGAGAGGAGGGTCTAGGCTGGTATCCAGCAAATAGCCATGGTGATAGCTGAACTTGCTCTGAGGACTGCTGCCATCCTTCATGGGAGACCAGGTGTTTTTCACATTCAGTAAACTGTCTTGAAGAACTAGCTGAGGTAGAGGCGTGTCTTGTCTGTGAATTGCCTGGCCCATGTCCAACAAGATCTCCTTCTGAGACCGGGCTGTCCTCCAGAGGCTGAAGTGCTCTACGTAACCCCGATAGTTCTGGTTCAGGGCATTTCCTCCAACCATGAGCACCTTGCACTTCAAGGTCAGAAGACTGAAGATGCTGCCCACTTGCTCTCCACTTGTGGCCACCTGGGCACCATTCACATAGAGTTTCATCAGGTGCCCATCATACGTGGCAGCCAGATGCACCCACTGGTTGGGGAAGTAGCTGCGATGTGCTGCAATGGTGGTTACTTTGCGAGCACGGTCCGTCTTCAGAGAGAAGAAATAGCGGGGGTCTCTATTCCCCTGGTCACTGACGGTGTTAATCCCCAGGACCCATCCTCGGTCACGGGAGGTGTAAGAACATTTGTCATACAGTCCTATGTGCCCCCAAAAAAGAAATACGAATAAATAAGGATGACAGAATAAAGAAATTAGTCTTTCAATTGTATAAATATAGCTCTCTATATGTATATACACACACTCACCTACATATGCTAGAAAGTTAGTGTACAAGAAAGACATTAAATCACCTGGCGCATGATTGTGGGAGGTCAAGCTAAGACTTGCTATTAAAGGTCACACTTTGCCAGTGGCGTGTACGAATGGGATTCCCCTTTTTTGACCAAAAACCTTTTGCTAATTTCTGTCAGCAAAATGCTGTACTGTGCATTTGGCTCTTACCTTCCCTCAACCTATACGTCGCTGACTGAAAATAAGAACAGTCTTGAGAAGCAATCCTTGTCGATCTCACTCATATCTCATACCCCTGAACCCTGTATCTAATAAGGTTCAGAGCAGAAATAAGTACAAAATCTAAGTACTGCACAGTTTAAGAAACGCTGGGCAGCCGCCACAATCTTGGTAGGATCAAGCACCCACAGAGCGTGAATGTGATGTGTTCAGGCTACCTTCAAACCCATACCCAATAAAAATCAGTAAGCAAATGGCATACACTGGTATGCTGGATGTGCTGAACAAGGTGTACACCACACCACGAAAGGACGAGAAACATGCACGGATGGACACACGCATTCGGAAAGATTCCTGCCCCCTCACACACACACAAGAACAATTTGGTGCACTGCAGGGAATATACACTAATGATTTCTCTCATAGACCATGTGTGGATCCACACCTAAAGCTCTCTCAACTGGTCTTCAGACAGCTCCAAGCGGTGGGAAGAGCCCACACCTTCTCAGTTTGGGACAATTGTTTGGCAAGTTGAAGACATACATTTCCATCTTTCAGTTCTCAAACGCCAAGGGCTGCAGGAACACCCCTCAACTGAAAAAATAATCGTTAGAGCCTTCAGCACCAAATGGCCTTTCTACTATCAGCACATAGGAGGCAACCCTTCCCCCAAGCCTTCACTTCCAAAAGCCTAAACGAAAATCATAAATCTCTGACAGTTCAGTCCTCATGAAAAGACTAAATATCCCCTTACCTCACCCCTGCACCCTAACCCTCCCAGCACTACAACCAAATAACATCTTCTGCTTCTGACTAAGTTGCTCAACAGCCATCTGTTAACAATCACTCATTAACAGTGCAGTCTTGTCTAGTATCAACAGAGCAAAGGTTACAGGAGCATTCACTGTATTTTTCCTCCCCTCTCCCAGCACCCACCTTCCCCCCTCTCCTCACACCCTTCCCCTCCCCTCCTCCGCCCCCCGTAAAAAAAGTCTTCTGATGGGAAAGTTAAAAAAATTTAAACAGGCCTTTTTTCTGCGCGCTGGTATTTTGCTAGGGACTCTGAGCTCCCCCTTTTCCTGTTGCCTTTGGAAGAGAGATCCCAGGGTTCGGAAGGTAATATGTTTATTCATCTGTAGGGCGCACTCAGTTCAAAACCTTTTCGCGACCAGCTTCTAGTTTATACTGCTACTTCTGATCACGAGAAAGGAGAGGAGAACCAGGGAAGGAAAAAACAAATATGCTAAAAAAAATTACATTTGCTGGGATGGATATTTACCTGAGAAATTTGTGACAGGAGAGCCGAAGCTACCAATGACCTTCTGGAGTCTGTTTTTTAAGCGTTTTAAAATTTTTCTTTACGGAATAAATAGTTCTACAAAGCGTTCATTTTCAGAGATACGAGAGACCATAAACATCTGCATTTTTATGAATCTCAAATGAAGGTATTGTCCAACGATAGTGGGTGGATAATACTGCAATGAATGAGAAGACAGCTGGCAAGACAAGTCCCTCTTCCAAATAAGTCATTAAAAAAAAAAGTTATAAAAACCTCAACTTATTGTTAATAGAAGCATTAGAGCTGGTCAGAGGTTTTGTAAGAGAGATTTTGCCTGCCAAGAAATGCCAACATGGTGAGAGCAGGAAAAGCAATGCAGAAATGCGCGAGTCCCAACAAATCTCTCGGAGAAGGTACGGGTCATCGACACGGCCAGGGGAACCCCAGGGACTCGCTCGGCTCTCTTGACCACAAGCATAGAAGGTCAACCCAGCCCAGCCACACTCCCCATCATCTCCTGCCACCTTTGCCACCCAGTGACCGAATTCTCCAGGCCTGCGGACCACAGGGCAGCTGCACACACAATAGCTTCTCCACCTGCTTCTTAAGGCATCCAAAATCCCTGCTGTTGGACGGACAGACGGCTGGAAGTCCTGGAACAGGCTTCTGGGGTCTCCAGCTCTGGGAAGTCCACCATACACTCTTTACGGGTCAAGTTTTTTGGCTTTTTGTACTGACTGGGGCTGGAAATATTCCCCCAAAGAACTAATAAATTATTGTGGAATGGAAATTCAGTTTCCTAGCCAGCATTAAAGAATATCTTCCTCTCTCTCTGAAGTGCTGCATGATGCTAGTGATTGACCTCAGCTGAACAGATGGAGCTGCTGGAGGAATACTACAGAATAGTAGCAATCCTCCCTTGCCTTTGAGCATTTAAACCCTGATGTGATGCAACGTGTCTTGAGTTTGGCTCAAACAGCTGCCATCAATTCAAGATTTACAGGGAGCCAAAGGAGGGCAGGAAAAGAAAAAAACAGTGACAATAGGGACACCACTGAACATGCCAGTATGAAAGCTGCTGAACTAAAACAGTCTACTATTCCAGTTCCTTACATTTTCTAGTTTAGGGCAAAGGTCATTACTGAATCCATATGCCACGTACAGTATTCTTTTCTCAAACTTTTACTATTACAGACATCCAACTCTTGATGAAAAGATGGATTGAACACAAGCCCTTCAGCAGCAAGACTTGTTTTATTCTTAAGAGAAAGGAAAAAGGGTAAGAAAAGGGATAAGAAACCCACACTCCCTATAACTTGCAAGTCGTACCAGCTCTTTATGACCTTCTTTTGCTGGTATGCTGTACCTACTTTCCCAATCCTTCACTTACTTTTGGCTTTAGACTAAGAATCCTCCGGCTAAGGGAGTGTCACTTTTCCGTTTTGTCCCCAGCACAATGAAACTAATTTCAGCTGGGACTTCGGATGTCATAATAAAAGAATTTATTACCTCTTCTATGACAACTAATAAGGGCAAAGCCATTGGAAGAGGGACATGTGAAATAATTGCCAGAACTTCTGAAAACTGAATAATTTGATGTTTTCACAATTTATTTCAATTTAGTAAAAGGTTCCATAGCCATGAGTTATTTCTCAGACATAATTAAGAACATTTTAAACAAGAGGCCTCTTTTACCCCAAACAAGGCTGGTTTTGAGCAAAATCACCCCTCACAATGGTTGACACTCTGAATGTCAAAATTCAGCTGTGACCACAACCAACATTTACATGAAAAACATACAGAGTTTAGATTCTTATTTACACTGAGAATTCTTTACAATAATATGGTAAAGGACATTTTTAGCTACTTAAATATCCCTTTACAAACCAAGAGTGGTGTAAAGAGGCCTCATGGTAAATGAGACTCAAGCCAATGACTGCAAAACCACAATTTGGCGAATATGCCTGAAGTTTCTGAGCCAAGAAATGGTGCGAAATAAAACTGATGTTTGTTTTCCCCACAGCAATTAGATTAAAAAAATATGTACAAGTTTCATACAGCAGCAAACAGTTTTCCTCACTTCTGCTTGCCCTGAGTTGCTAGAAAGGGATGGAGCTACAGCTGAGAAGAGTACTGACAAGCCCTTCTAACTCCTTAGTCTGAATGGTTTTTTTCCCCCATACAGCTCCTGTTCCTGAAACTCAAGGGATTAAAACATAATTCTACCTTTTATTTTAAAAAAAAGAAGAGGCGTTAGTTCAGCTTTCCAGTAAGAACCATTGGTAACCCTCCTTCCCCACAAAGTGAGTCACTTTTCAGACAACTCCAGAGAAGTGCATGAACAGGGTAAGGTGCCATGTTCCTGTTGCTTGGCCAAAGACAGACTTTGATGGCCCACAAGGCTTCTTGCAGTCCCGTGATGTTTGTCCCTTATGGGAAAAGTAAAATCCTAGGCATCAAAGGAGGGGGAAAAGCTGGAAAATTAAGCTCCAAAGCCCCAACGCCAAAAGCCAAACAGAGAAAACCAGAAATATAGTTGCTCCCCTTTTTTACAAGTGAAATCTCAACGTTCTCGCTACTGACCCACAACTGCTCCAGTATACGAATGTCCGCCTGACCTCTTCCAGGAGGCCCTAACCAAGGCCAGTGTATGATTTATATAACTCTGTTTTCAGGGCTCTGCTGGGGACTTAAATAAAGCCGCATCCTTGCATGGGCCCTGTGCGCTGGACGGGATTTGGCCGCACGAGCACACTGTGTAGCCTCAGCTGCTGAACTTCTGGAAGAAAGTCCTGGGTGAGGACACGAGGCATTGCTGTAACCAAGCTCACGATGCCGAGATTGGAGCAGATGTTTATCAGCAGCAGCCACAGAGAAACGGGAACTCACAGCTAGAGGCTGTAGCTGCTGGAGTCCTAAGTAGCTCGCTCTGTGGGCAGAGTTTGAAAGAAGAGAGGCCGAAGTAGCCCATGCCAGCTGCTGTAATCCACTTTAATATTATCAATAACAGACTCCAGGCCTCCCTCTCTCACTTCAGTGCAGTTTCTTGTGTCTTGCTAAGAGCAATCTTCCCGGTAATCAGCCCAGCCATAAAATTACCTAAGGATTTAATTCTGTATGCAGAAAGTTTCCCCACTTTGCCGAGCAACTGGAAGGAAAAAAAAAAAGAAAAGAAAAAAAAAAGGGACTTGTTATGCTTTCCTTTCCAGGAGCTGAGAGCTGAGAGGCTGGGGGAAGGGGAAGAAGGAGGTCAGTTTGACTTTGAACACATCAGGTGTGCTGCGGAGCCCGTCACAGCCGTGCAAGGCAGAACGGAAAACAGTGCCCTGCACTTCTGAAAGTTGGCCATGCCTGTTTTGCTGGGGGACTACAACCAGAGGTGACAGGACTCAGTTATGAAAGGGGAATTTAGGTCAACAATCAAAGCTGCAGTCAGGGGGCCCAAGAACAGGGAGCTAAAGGTTGGGGCTGTTTTTTTCTTTAGCATGCTTTAATCGTTTAGTATCAAAGCACAGAGGAACGCTTGAAAGAGCAAATATTCTACAGGAACCTATAGAAAGCTTTTATCTGTCCAGAGGAAAATAATTAAAACCGACAGATTTGGGTTAAGTATCCCCATGTTCCATGCAATTGGATAAGTCAGTGAAGATCCACTGGAGCAGCCCGAGTTCTGCACTGGATATTTCATGGTATGACGTTGAACCCAATATACTTTTACAAAAGGGAGAAATAATCTCTCCTTTCCTTTGCCATGCTTACCCCAGCCCCCACTTCCTTCCATGATAGTTAAATAATTCAAAGTCCGGAGTACTTAAGGCAACATCTCTGTCTATACCATTTCCGACACAGCTAAGAGGCCTCCTGAGGTCGCCCCCTGAGATGAGGAGTGGCTCAAGCAAACCACCTGAGACTTGCTCAGGTGGCATTGTACTACTTAAGCGAGCAAAAAGGGGATGTTTGCTGCTCCTATCAATCTAGCTGAATTCACACCAGATATTCTCATTTACAAGCTACGCAATAGGATTCAGATCTGAGGCAGAAAGACAGAGTTCTTTTTGTTTTGACATGAAACACAAGATCTACATCACGTAGAAATACAGAGTCTAATACAGCTATGCCTATTTAATGTTGAGAACTTGGCCCAAGGCTCTTTGCAATATCAAAATCTTTATATTGTTGCCATTTAGCATTAAATTAAGCATATATCTGTACTGTCTCTCAAATTCCCAGTCAGTCATATGCTCAATGAGATACCTTGAAGCCTGAAAACAGGGAGGTGAGAACAGCTAAAACAGCAAAACATGAATTTGTAGTGGCTGGTTAGTTTTGAACATTACATAAATCCTTCCCTTCTGATAAGAAAATCCTGTAGGCTGCAACAGAGCAGCCACTGGCATGGACAATCACATTAGGGACACTTCACTGAGCCCATTGTGAGAATATACCCACTAACAGTATACGAGAGCTTAGTGCAGATAGATCTGGTAGGCTGGGGCTAGTGAGAAATTATTAGATCGTGAGGATTTCGAGGTGTAAACGAACACACAACGCTGCATAACCAGATGGCACACAGGAGCGAGCTTCAGTCCTTGCAGCATTATAACAGGGTCATCCTTGGACTGGGTATTGCTTTTGCAAGGGCTCCTCTGTATACAGTATCAGCGTAAACAAGTATTAGTGGGAAGGTTGGCTTCTTATCTAGATCTCCCTAAGCATTTCACAACAAAGCTGCAGAACCAGTGGAGACTGGTACTTGGTTAACAAACTGCGGCTCTTTATGATCTAATAACTAGGTTTAGGCGGACTTTTAGATGGACGCACATCCTTCGCAAGGGTCAAACTTCAGTCCCTGCTATAAAGTCTGGGACCACAGGAACATTCCAGAGATCAAGGGTAAGGATTTTCTAATATCTACAAAACAATTTCTTTCTCTGCCTTATTGTCAGAAACAACCAAATATTTTTGGTTGAAGCTTGGAAAACCAGTATGTGTCCATGTTATTAGACATGACATTAACACATGCAGACATAGGGACAGTACTAAGATAGTACAGGCAGGCTTCGTTCTGATACTATAACTTTAAGTCGTGAACTCTGCAGCCATCAGCATGTTCCTTCAGAGAATCACTGGTGTATGTCATAAATATGGGAGGCTTCGCATCAGGCTGGATTGAGACAAGAATTCAGGTTGGCGGCTGCCAGTTTTAGACACTCTAGTGTGGCCCGTTGATAATAAAGCAGAGTTTAGTGTTTATGAAAACCCAAATATCCTTCAAATATGGGGAATGGAAAGCTCTCAGTAGGTTTGTTGGTTTGACTCGAAGAGACTCGAACACACCTCTCAGCTTCCAAGCTTATCTGTGCTCACTGATCAGCAGCACCAGGTTAGGAATTAACCATCCCAAGGAAGCTGAGGCAGTGTATTCACTGTTAGAGAAAGCCAGCGTTAACATCATTCTCACTTCAAAAGCAGATGTTGCAAAACACACGGCTACCTATCAAGAGGCATGCATGAAAATTATCCATCTTTCACAGACACGTGCACAAGTAACACACACAAAACTGGAGGCACACACAAACCTGCAAAAAAGGACATAAATACAATGGCACACCAGCAGAAGGGTCGCTCTACGCACACAGACGAATGCGTAGACTTCCACGTCTCCTCCTCCCCCCTGCAGTATTAGCCAAATACTGATTAGCTATCAAAGGTCTGCAGATGAATATTCTCGTGTGCATGCTAACACGGAGCGGCTTTCCTCCCTTTTGTAAGGGTTAATGCTTGAGAGCAAACACAGGGAGCATCTTCTACAGAAGGAAGACATGTAAGTACCATATTCCAGGCAATCTAAATGATAACGGGGTATTTCTGGGCTCATTTTAGAAAACAGCAGAGCGAATTGATCATAAACTGGGTCAAGATAGGTCAGCATACCTCAGTGCAGATCAGATGGCCAGAGCATCCCAGGAGGAAACGTTCTCCTGGAAGGATTATTAGGGGCACATCTGTGCCATCAGATGACCGTGCACAATACCCATCAGCTCACTGGGAGTTCAATATGGCATTTCCTTTCAAAATGTGCTTTGTGCCTGGCGAGCACTGCAAGTCATTCAGCTGCAGCAGCGGCCAAGCCCGTAGTCATGCTGGAAAAACGCCCAGCGTGCTGCCCTATGGAACCCCGCGATGGCCAGGAACGCGGAGCAGCGAGAAGTGGAAGCCTACGCATGAGATCGCTTGTGGTGCTGATCAAAATACACAGCAAGGATTGAAGGGGGGACAACACCACAGCTTGTTTTGCTTTTTAGAATTCCCTTGTCTCTGACCTTTACAGCAGCTTTAGGGCAGCACTGGAACCAGCTGAGCAGTCACTACTCCAGCTGCAGGGAGAAGAGCTTTTACACCATTGCACAATGCCTGTGTGGTTGCGGGGGGGAGGTCAGGGCTAGAGAACAAAGAAGGAAATCTAGTGGCACCTAAATCAAACATTATGATCAATGAGGGAGTGGGAAGAGGACCTGGGGAGCGGGGACAACCTTACAACCTTTCCAGGATCAGACAGATGGCCAACATCCACATTATTACAAAAACAAAACAAAAACAAAAAATTCCATGAATTCAAACTAGGGCACCCTGGGAGGAGACTGTAAAAATCACATCATGATAGCTTAGATTCATCTTTGTAATTGAGGGGCATTTCCACATGAAACAGTTCTAGTTATTTAATTGGATTTTGAGAACATTCTTGGGCAGATATTTTGTGAGTACAGAACTGAGTAGTTCCAGCGCGTTTACACTGATTTATCCCATGCAAGGTCTTTGCCTCTGTGAGAATTAAATATCTTTTTGTAAAAATCTTAGATCTTATCCAGACTCAAATATCTTATTGCATCTGTCTTTCCCATATGATTGCATCTGTCCTGTACTAATAGCAACAACTGAGGAATTTACCAACCTTAAAAGAAACGTCTCCGATGCAATACACAGAACAGCAGGCAGTAACAGCAGGCGGGACGGAGCTGATTGTGCCTGCTTTCTGCTGTCGCTTGTGAGAGATCCGGGCCTTCTCCAATCATGACTATTTCATGCCTCAAATTCCCCGCTCCATACTTGCATACAAGTTCCAAACCCATACACAAACCACAGAGATATTTCTGCTTTCTAGGAAACATCCTGCTGAAAAAACCTGCCTCTCTAACATGATATAACTATTATAGTATGCATTCCAGATCGGCTGTAGTCACCACATACTAACCTAAGTATATAATTTTAGAGCTCTATTTTTCTGCTCAGTTTGAATCCAATTTCATTTGTTTTGGTATGATTTTCCTCCTGGAAATACCTGAGCCTGTATTTCTGCTCTACAAATATCAGTGATCACTTGATCTGTGAGCACAAATAAATAGACATCTAAAAGAAAATTCTCACACAGATACTCACGATGTCTTAGAAGTGTATAGAAACAAGTTCACACCTATTAAACCAAAGGCTGTAGCTGAAAATTCAGCCTTTATTTCTTAAAAGACAAGATGGGACAGCGATGGGCAAACCTCCAAAAGGTCATAATTCTACTTCGCTTTCCATAAGCGTTGCCAAAGTCAAATGCTTCTCAAAAGTAATTGACCTTCTCAAGTCTGCAGAACTGGGAGAAAAATGTAAAAGAAACAAGCTACCTTGGAAGATTTTTGGCAATTCTTGTGTTTAGCTGAGCAGCAGGAAATATCATATGTCCAACCTTTCTTATGTTATTTCAGCCCTTCCACTTCTGGTTAAATTTGGAACCGAAGAAATGAAGACTAACAAAATAGCATGTACACGTACTACTTTCTCTGTGCATAGGCCTATACACACATGTGCACATGGGGTTTGAGGGAGCAGGCTGGGGCATTTCGAGCACTTGGCTGAAATTTGAATTTTGAGGAACAGTCTCCAGCTGGGGATGGCTCAAATGAAACGAAATCCTGTCTCAGAACACTAATTACCTTCGATAGTTCTTTGGTCTGTATTTTCTCTTGGCAACACAGCCAAAGTCACAGGAGTAGCTCCTTTCAGCATAGCCTACATACCCTTCGGGACTGCTGTTCTGCCCTGAGACTGTGAGACAGACCACCCAGCAAGGAAATGACAAGCAAAAGTCACCCCGAGCTTATTCTCTGCTTTCTCGGTCACTTCTTTAACGGATGTCTGCTGCGTTAGCTTCACAGTCCTGACATTGTCAATGCTCCAGCTTCCAGAGGGAAACTTTGATTTTGCTCCCTGAAGTTTGTTTTCTGGAGGTAAATTCTTGGCTTCATTGAAGTCAACAGTAAAACTCTTACTACCTTCAATGAGAAAAGATTTCAGCCTTGATTTTCAGCACACCGGGCTGTTGAAGGGGCAAAGTCAAACTGTTGTTCAGCACACCATGCCAGTTAAAGGTGACAAAATCTAAACAAGATTAACACATGAAACTGAGCCTGACAATTCAATTGTACTGATACCCAGGAGACCCTACAAAGAGCTGGAAATATTATGGTGATTAGAAATATCCTACCAGTGCCAAGGAGAATCCACAGAAATACTGGAAAATTAAAGGATTTGAAATTAGCGTCCTAGTGCTACCTGTGCTTTACTGTTGGCTTCAATAACTTTTGTAGTAATAGCTGAAAAACCCAGAACAATCTGACATTAGAAGCACTCAGGCACAATACATCTGAGGACTGAATTAACTCCTCTTTAAAGAACTTGTAAGTTGGAAAAACACTGACATTTCATTTGAAAGTTATGGAAACAGTCCACCATTTTACTCAGAAAGGTTTTTCAAGGATTGACTACTCTCAGGGCTAAAACACGGCCTTTTCTCTCTGTTCTGAAGTTGCTTAGTCTCCGTGTGCATCCATTAGATTTACTCATATTGTCTACAATTAGATTTCCAACCTCAAATTATCAGATTAATATTCCTCAAACATATACTTAAAGATAATGATCAAGTCACCTCTTAATCTTCTTGAGTCAAATACTTCCAGACTTGTTACAAATCATATAATTATTGTCATTGTTAATGTTTTTTCTCTAACTCCTCTTTCGTACAACATTCCTCTTAAACTGCGGACACCAGAACTGGACAAAGTCCTTCAGCGGCAGCTACTCCAGTGTCAGTACAAGGATAACACAACCTCCCCAGTCCTGCTCAACGCTTCCTTGTTTACACAGCCAACGATGACTCCAAACCTTTGGCCACAGCATCCCACTGGCAGCTCACATTTACGTGCTTTATCTATTCCAAGAGGCAGTTACTCCTCCACATTTAGCTTCCAGGTGAAAGACCCCTCCCCCACCACCCATCCTTTATGTATGACCTGCCGCCCGTCTTTCTGTATGTATGACTTCACATTTGGCTTTAGTCTAATGCATACTGTTTGCATGTTCTCAGTTTTTGAAAACACCCAAATGAGAGTCCTGTTTTGGTCATTGTTTACCACTCCCTGAACTCTGCAACATCTGCAAATTTTATCAGCGCTGATTTTATGTTTTCTTGCAGGTTGTTGACAGAAAATATTAACTAGTAAAGAGCCAAGATTGCATTGTGCTGAATAGGAGGGAATGTGGCCAGAGTCACACTGTTCAGGCAACAGCTCTGTTTTTCAGTAGGGGAAAATAAATACCTGTGATACTCACGAATACGAGCTTACACAAGTCAAGGGAAAAAAGATGGGACAAATAGATAAGTAGGAGATTGGCAAGATATGCCTCTGTCTTTTTGTCTCTTTGGCATTCTCAGCCTTCTCTTTATAGCAGCAGGGCGCTGCAGGGACCTAGCGCGACCCTGGCCAACGGGAATTCTTGGCTAGGCATTTCTTCTTTTTGGTACAATGGAGTGGCATTTGCCATTTACAGCATCACACATGATCAAAGCGCTGCACTGATGATATTACCTCATCCTTACAAGCAGCATCCCTCTGAGGGCTGCTGAGAACCATTATTCCACCTTCACAGGTGGGAAGGACAGAGCTGAAGACACCTCAGAGCAATTGCAAAGGAGCAACTAAAACCCCAGAGCAAACTGTCCACCTCCAACTACTATGCGACAAAACAAGCAGCTTGAATTAGCAGAAGGAGCCTGATTCTCTCTCACACAGCAATTTCATCACTGCTGAAACAAACACCCTTTCTTTCTCCCAAAGCATCTAATTTATCGCTCAAGGAAATCTCTGTTCTCTTCCCAAAACCACCAGCCAAAAAGAAACCTCTACTCTTTGCAACTGCCTCTGTTTTCTTCTCTGCCAACTAGTCTCTGTCTCTCCTTTCCTTGCAGAATATCTTGTTGCAATGCCCTTCTATAATAATTTTCACACAAAAATGTGTGCCTTGTCAAGCTTGCCCTGTCACCGGTGTTTGACAAGTGTCAGAGAAACCCCATAAAAGCCAGGCTGCGAGTTCATCAGTGCAAAGGATACCATGTGTTGAACACATTGACAGTTCTCAATAAATAACATCCCCGCTGAACAGCTGGTTGGATTTCTTGGGTTTGGAAGAATGTTGGCCACGTTGCCTACTTACGTGCATCCTCCTCAATGATGCACAGAAGATCCCGCGCGTGGGGAGCGGAAATACATCACTTCCAGAAGATACCAAAATATTTTTTTGGTTTTTTTTTTAAATGCATCTGAACACAAGTTTAGATCCTGACTCAAGGTTTATGGACAATTTCAGACGTACAGATGTGCAATAATGTGTTAGTTTCTTAATATAGGTGCAAGAGATGTTCATCCTGAGGGAGGGGAGGGGAGAGATGGGTGATGGTAGGAAGAGCTATCTTAATCTCATTTCCTTCTTCCGTCTCCCTCATGAAATACATGGCTCCTATTTCATTTAGTGCCTTAAGTATCAGAGCACAGACATTGTTCACCAAAACAGTTTGGCCTTCACAGTGTGAGACAAAAACCATGTGGCTGGGACAGAAAGGCCCTTGCTTCGCTGCCTCTGCCCTCAGTGCTTGAGGCAGAGGGAGGAGTTTGGTCCAGTGCTCAGCCTCCTGCCACTCTTCCAAGGTGTCTTCGTCCACAAGTGCAAGTGCTCCCGGCCCACCTTTGCTGCCAAATCCCAACCCTGCAGGAACCTTCGGAGAAGAAACTCAGACCCTCACAGTATCATTTTGCCTCTGAGAGATGCAGCTGCTGTTGCGTCCCTCTCTGGCTTGTTCCATGGAGCCTGCAGGTGTTTGGATACAGCCATCTCCCAGTAAAACTAGTGGTATGCTGATGTTTAAAATAAAATAAACCCCTAGTATTATAGCACAAAGCTGAAGACCACCCTTGTTTGAGCACTGCCTTTGGTGAGACATAGAATGTAAACAGTCTGTTTGATTAAACCATTTCTAGCAAAAGGACTTTGGGGAATTCCAGTCTTTCCCAGCGCAAAGAGAAGAAGATGCTCTGTTCTTCATTAATTCAGAGCTCTTCAAAGGGCAAGAATGAATCGTTCAACTTTCCTCCTAGGAGAAACTGTTGATAGTTACCCTGGAATTCTTGGAGGAAGCTCACCAGTATAAATCAGGTCCATTTCCACCACCACCCCACTCGGATCTTTATGTAATCTGTTCACAGGCAAAGGGATTGTGCAACAACTGATAAACTTTGTCAGTGCTGCACTATGAAATGCTCATTTCTGATTGCCCTCCCCCCCGTTGGGGTGGGAGGTGGAGAGACCACACTGGAATATTCTCACAGGTAAGGCTATTAATTACATGGCAGAAAATATTTGTACAGTAACAGAAACTGCTCTTTCAACATAAAACAACAGATAAAGACTATTTTAAACCATCACATTTTAAGGTACGGAGATTCTGCCAGCACCGCAGACCTTTCGTAATACATACGTAACTTCATGGCTCTTAGAACTGGAAGTGAGGCCACAACTTTCGCATCTATTGTATCTGTAAAAACTCCCTTATTCCCAATTTCCAAAGACACTGCTCATGGAAGAGGGGAGCCTGGGACGGTGACATGAGCACTGCACTGATACCAAACCTCCGCACCCATGAGGAACCACAGCCCTGATCAGAGCTGCCCCCCTCATGCCCAGAGCATTTCTTTAGCTGATGATTTTCCCATGCATTTTGAGAAGCCAGAACAGCTTTTTAGGGGATTCCAGTGTCTCCTGGAAGGAAACAAACACGTAATTCCTCTACCTGCTACCAGAGACCACCAAGGTGCAGTACTAAAGGCACAACTCAGGAACAGTCACAAGGAAATGGACTTTTTTCTTGGGTTCCCCCTGTGCTGTAAGGGCTTTGGGGGACCTCTGCAGCAAGGTAAAGTACTTTATGTTTTCCAGCTGACAATACTATTACCACGCCTGTCTGCCCCTTGCTCCAGAGCTCATGGTGACTACGCAGTCCCATGTTATCTACCACCATGGGTGCTGCTCACTCCTATCTCCTCAAGCTGGTGGTTCTGTGAGAGTGAGGTGCAACGCCAGATGTATCAGCCTCTTGGTCAGACTACAGTAGGACAATTTTCCTTTGGGCTATTTTAGTCCTTTTACAGCCTTTGCCCAACTTAAGAACAGTTTTGCCAGGAGCCAGAATCTAAATTTCAGTGTTTTTAAAAAAAAAAAAAAAACAAAAACACAAAAAACCAAGACAGAATCAGTGGATTTATGAAGAAGAAATTCTACAAGTTCATTGAAGCTAGCCTCCCTGTTTGGGGTTCCCGAATACTGCCCACGCTGATTTTAAAGCAAATTGAGACTATAATTTTACTCCCTCTTTTTTCATATTTTCCGTGATGAAGGGAAAAGAAGAGAAAGTCGCATGGTTAGACAGACAGGCAAACATCTCATCAAAGAAACTCCTACAAGCAGATGCAGAGTAGGAAACATCCAGCAACCCTGCTGGCTCCAACCCACAGCCTGGACCTGAGTGCACGGTTGATTTTCATTAACTAACTTTTCTTCCTGTGAACTTCCTCTGAGGGTGTTTGTTTATAAACAAAGGAGGGGATATTATTGCTGGAGATGGGACAGTATGGGAGGGGGTGAAGGAGTGTAGGGCCGCGAGACTGGAGAGCAGAGTTCAGAAGTGTTTGTTGCCGGAAACACAAAGGGCTCACTGTAAAAACAGTATATGGCCTAATTTCACAGTCTAGAGGGATTACGATAGGTATATGCAGAAAATGCTCCAAAAAGTAAAAACAACCCCACATTGTACAAATGTTTCCCACTGCATCACCATAACCATTACACACCCAAATTAAACCATCGACAGCGGTGACGGTGGTTGGAGGTTGTTCTCCATGACATCCACTTCTCAGCTTGTTCATTCTCCCCATTGCATGCACTCTGCCTCTGCCTCAAATTCTACATGTTCATCGGTCTGGAGCAGCCCCCCTAATTTCCTCTCCAAAGGAGTTACTCTAGGTTTACATTGGTGTGTTCAACAGCAGAATCTGGCTTGCACTGCTCACCCTTCCCTCTGCCAAGTACATGTTTCAAAATCGTGTGCGTAATGCATTTAGTTAACATTTGCTTTTTCTCCGAGTACTCCTTTTCTCCCTGAACATCTCCATTCATGAGCTACAGCACAGGAGGCTTCCAATTCTTGTCTACTTTACGCTGAAAATAATACCCATTAAATTATCACTGGTGAAAGGTGCTGTTTTGACCTCAGAGAGGCTGCTCTGTTTATCCACAAGACAGATGCAATGTAAGACAGTAGTAATGCAAGCTCCAGATTTCAGCCTTAGCACCTCAGTCTGTACAAGCACAGATGCTGCTGAATTCGGAACAAAATAGCGTGGATTGTATGACATACAGCCTCCCTGCTGACGCTCCCGACAGGAACACCGGTTGTTTAGCCATGAGAGCGTGCGCTAGATGATGACCCCTCCTCAGAACAGTCTGGGGGACCAACACGCTGTGTGCAAAGCCCCTTCTGCAACCACTCACCTGGTCGGTATTTAACTATGGGGTAAATGAGTTCTTTTTGCCCTTAATTAATAACCTGATATATGCAGAGACAGATTTTCAGCATTTCCTAGGAACATGCTTGGCAGTTACAAATTACGTACTTTACAAGCTGCTTCAGCAAGTCAATATATTAATCAATGTGCAGATGTAACAAAAATATCAGAGTATTCCAATTTAAATAAGAGCACTCTGAACTGAGGGGCTTCGGTGATATTTGCTTTTCTCTCCCATTATGGGCCGCGTATGCAGTTCCATTTGAGAAATGCAATAGTTCATGCTGATTCAAACATCACCAGCATGTCTGGGTCAGAGATATTAATTCAAGACCATCTGATTTGCTGCCATCTCCTAAGAGCTCACATCACAAACGCCAGCTGCCTTCTTCACCCGCCCCCCATGTTGCCAGTGCTTTCAGCAGCGTGACACCAGGGGAAAGACTTCATAACCACCACCAGCTCAGAGCAACAATTACCCGGCGAGGAACCACCAGCAGCTACAAGGAAACATTCTACAAGAATTCGGGTGTGTTGACTTCACGTGGAGAACAACCCAGGCTGAGAAATAACTATCATTGCCCCTAAAAGAAAATAAAAAGGGTTTAACAGAAGGCCGAGCCTGCTGGGATCTGCTTCTAGCTCTGTCACCAACACACTGCCAAATCTTGGACAAATCAGAGCATCCCTCTGTTCCTCAGTTTCCCTGATTTTAAGGGCAATGTTCTCTCATGCCTGAGAAACTTATCACCATCATCAGCAGGATGTTTTGAGGCAGTTATCAGGACTACAAAACCGCAATCTTGCTGCAATGATAAAGGAAAATAACCGTACCAGGATACATTGGAACAGGAGAAAAAAAAAACTCCTACGTTCAAAACTAAGTAACACTGGTAACAGTGAAGGCCTTTCCTTTCCATTTCTTTCTCTGTCTTAAATAAAACAAACAAAATAATGGTGATACGATCTCTTTCCTCAATCCAATGGATGATCTTTCTGAATATGCTTCCAACACTAACAACAGGCAAGAAAGAAAACGAAGGAGGAAAGAAGCCTGCAGCTGATGCTCGGTGTCGGGAACAGGGCTGCTCTTCTCCCAGTTCCATGACGACATAAGACTCCTGGGAATCAGATGAGGGAGGGGAAGATGGGTCAGAGGAGAGAAATCCATATGGGAAAGTGATTTAAAGCAAATAGACAATAAATTAGATAAAGAAAAGGAGGAAAAACACAGCAGAGGGGAGAAAGGAGAAGAGATAAAAAAGCCCTAAGTATCACTCAGAAGGAAGACTCAAGGAAAGCCTACCAGACCCCAGGAGTTAATCAGCAAAGAACAGAGAGGTTTTCTTCTCTAACACAGCAATTCTTTGGCTTTCATGAGCTGGTATCATATCTCTCAGATGCTGCTTCACCAGGCCAATTCCAGATGCTTCTCAGTTTCACTTCACCCTCACTCCCTCTTTGTGAGAACAACAGCTCGCTCCTTGTTTGTGTACCACTAGGATGGATATTAAACAGAACAATATCAATAATTCCTGGAAAATATGCATGAGCGTATGCCTGACGAAGCACACGAACACACAGCCTGCTTACCCTCTGCTCCCACAGCACTCCCAGCACGAGTTGGCTGAAGCCACCAACCTGGCGGCCACCCCTGGGCCGCGAGGAGGGGACACCACCGTCCCGCAGCAAGAGAAGATGAGAACTACAGAGAGCACAGGGTTACCCCCGGCACGCGCTTGCTAGGGAGGAGGAAACCAGCAACTGTGCGGAGCAGGAAGAAGGGAAAGACAGGGGAATCAAGGACACCAGATAGGAGAGAAAGAACTGAGACTATGATGGTGATAAGAGAGGGTGGAGAGATTGGACGGGAAAGTTACACAATTACATCATCCAGCAAAACAGAAAACCGGACAGAGTGTTGTGTTTTGAATAAGTGCTCTTTATAATGCTTAAAAAAAAAAAAAGGAAGAGAAAGGTTGAAAGAGACAGGAGCCAAAGTGGGATTTGGAGTATAGCAAAAACAACTAAAATAAACATGTCCCCTTCCCCTGGCCAATTTCTCTGATGCTAGGGCTTCAAAATTTTTCTTCTCTTGTATCCGAAGCAGGAAAGGACACCAAAATAAAGGATGTAAAAGCAAGGACCTTGGAAGGGTCCAGGCTGTAGAGGAGGGATGTAGAAGACCAACTGAAATCAGAGCCTAAGGCAAAGTCAGCCAAGGTCAATGGTATCTTTTCATGATCTTGCGCAGGTTTAGGATGAAATCCATGCTGCCTGCGTAAATCTAACATCGTGAATCCAGCCCCATTCTCACCAAGGCATAATCTGACTTGCATTTATAGCTGTTCATAGTTTTACCTGTGATACATCCTGCACCCTTCCTTGGTAGTGGCAACCTTATGGACATTGAACAGTCCTCAACCAAGCAAATTGTTCTGATCACTATGAACAAGGATAGCAGAAAGTAAAATTCTGGGAGAAGACGCTCACTCCTGTTCACCTTTTTGAGTTCTGCTCTGCTCGTGTTGAGAGTAAGAGAACTCCAACTTCATGGATGGCTTTGGGGACAGTAAACTTTACAAGAGGCACTAAGATCAAATCAAAGCAGTTGACAAGATCTGCCGCTTGTGTCAGAATATGTAGGGAAATAAACAAGCTGCTCTTCCTTGATCACTGGAGTTTAAATGCGCTATTGATCTGGGAAAAAAATCAAAGGTGCTTTGGAAATTGTGTGTGCATGTGCATGCTTGCTCACACCAGAGAAAATGAAAAGAAACGTAGAGACAGGCAGAAATTAGCAGAAGGACAATCAAGCATTTCAACTCCACAGAAAGCTAAAATAAAACTAAGGATCACATCCAGATGTCAGCTACCCCAGGGCAGGGAAACGTCCATAGAGCAATGGAAGTGTAAGGTCAGAAGGAAGGTACACCTTCATTTTCAGAAGTCTCATTTTTGGGCAAATAAACAAACAACAAGGACAGCACAGCCAATTGTTCTGTGTCCAGAACAATGCACGAAGCAAGCGCCCAGCAGCTAGGAAAGAGAAAAGTCCAATATATTTTGCATATTTGCAATAGAAAGATAATATCTACTGATCACATAAAGACAGTATTAGATGAAAAATCTGGTAGTATTGAGAGAGGAGGTTAAATGAAGATGATGCTGATATTAGACTAGCTGGTGAAGTTGAAAGAAAAATGTAGAGGGTTTTGATCAAACAAGAGTTTTCGGACGTATTTTCAGAATAATCTGGAGTATAAGATTTGAAGAAGTAAAAATGCAGTAAAGCGAACGCGTTCATTCTTACTATGACGGGATGCAGGAACTGCCACACAGACTAAGATCAGAGAAGGGTGGGAAATGTTTGATAAAATATTTTTCTCAGGAAAAAGGGAAATTAATCAAAACAGACTATCTGTGGGAAAGGATCAGTTTTGGCAAATATTCTAACTTAAAATTTCAATAGAAGTTTCATAACTGTCAAAACACCTGATTCTTTTTTAACTTTCTGGAAAGAAGAAAGCTGATACCATTTACCAGAAGATGTTTTCCTTTCTCATACTTGACACTTTTCTAAACCAATGCTTTGGATTTTAGGTACTTAAGATGATGTCAATCTGTCCTCCTCTTTTCCTGTCTTATATTATAGTGGTGACTCTTGGTCTTAGCTAAAGATCTTTCGTTTATAGTACGGCACTGGGAAACTTTCTGTGGCCTGTGCTATATCAGAACCTACAAAGTGGATACTCTGTGATTGTTTGGACTAATTATCTGCTGTTATATCCCTGACACTGCAGGGGACTGAATTTGGCAACCCAGGTGGTCCCTTCTCTGCTTCTGCTCCTATAATTTCTATCAGAGAAAAGAAAAGAGGAGCTGAAAAAACAACGGCTAAAATTGGAAGCAAAACTATTATACGGGAACATTTCAGCTGACCCCAGTCATGGAAGGGTTTATTTTTGTTTTTTCAATATGTCTTTTTGAAAAAAGCCACTATATTTTGGCTCCTTTCTCTGGCTCAGGCCAGCATGAGCAATGGAAATCCAAGGTGAAAGCACTCAGTTAATCCCGTGGTCTTGCGAGTAGCTAAAACTCATTGGTCCGGCAGTATTTTTGTGTTAAAGCTGCTCAGGCAGGCATCGTGGCTGCACCTCTCTTGTGACAGACCTGAGGAGCCTGGCACCTACCTCCTGACAGAGCCAGACCCAGGTGCTGAAGAAGGCATTTCTCCACCAAAAATCCCTGCTCTGCCCAGCTGACGTGCCCCTGCTGCGTTTAACCGGGGTCGGGCCCCAGTGACCAGGGAGGTGCCCGCCAGCGGTTCGGCTCTTTGCTGTTCAACACACCCAGCCAAGGATCTCTCCCGCCCTTGGCAAAGGCTAATGACCACATGAAGCTCATGGAGAAGCACCAGCAAACTCCTGGGCCCGCTCTGAAAGCGGGGACCTGTCCCATTTTTCATGAGTGGCACCTACCTTCATGGGAGGGTCTGGGTTAGGGTCCCCAGGGAGCCACCGTTGCCCCTCGCATCGCTGCAGTGTTCAGTGAGACCTCTGGGATTTGGGATTTAAGCGCACCCCTCACTACGCCACGTGTGGCTGGGGCTGATGTTGGGCACCTCTGCCTCTGCTCGGCGCGGCCGTGCCGCGGGATCCCCTCGGCCATCTGCAACGCTCGCCAGCTGCTGTGCGGGGAGGCGACACGGGGACCCAGAGAGCAGCTTCAACCTGACGCAGTAACTTTCAGGCATCTGAATCACCGACCAGGTCTGTCTTTCTGCGATGGCTTAGCGTGCGAAGGCTCTCCAAGGGCTGCTTCTCGCCCTCACCGTCGAGGCCCGCCTGCTGCCGCTCTGCTCTGCGCTTCTCCAGACGTCTCCACGAATCCCCGAGGAGAGCCCCGCTCCCGCTCTCCCTCCAGACACCATTCCCTCAGCTCGCTTTCTGCCTCGTGCAAGTTTTTTCTAACTGAAACAGGCTGGCTTGAAATAAATCAGGCCGAAATGAAGCTTGGAGAGGCAAGCTCAGCCTGGGACACATCTCCGTGCCTACTGGAGACAGCCATGCATCATTTAGGAATCTAAATTTATCATCCTTCACACACACAGAGTCAATTTTCCCTCTTTCTTTTATTACCGTTTTATTAATTAGAGCAGCCTAAGTAATGCAGAGTAAGTGCTGTAAGAAAAATAAAAACCCTACCAACTTCTAACCGTCCTGTTCTGAGTGTGGTGTGTAGCTGGTCAAAAGAACAAGACTGGTTAAAATTGGAAATATTATGGAAAGAAAAATCCTTTTTCTTTTCCAGTTTCTGACTCCTGTCCCGGCTTCTGCAGGCTGAAGGAAATGTGCTGTTCAAATACAAATATTTAGTAAATGACAAGCTTTACCATATTTTTTCAGTGGCTTATTAGTCAAGCTTTATCCAGACCCATAGTCATGAAGTGGCTAAGCATTTGAACCCGTCTGCAGGGAAGCCAAAACCACACAGCTACCTGCAGCCTTCAGCAACGGTGTACGGGAGGCTTGTCGCCCCGACGGAGCATCTGGTCCCTTGGGTCCAGCCGTTACTCCATTCCGCCCATCATGCCCATCACCCCAGGACCCGCACATGCCAGCGCTAATTAAACAACAGAACTACAAGCTTTACGTTTGACTTACTCTATAGTCCTTAATTCTAGTACTTCATTACAGATCAAAACAAGAAAATTCATTCAATTAAAAGACCAGAGGCTGTTGAAGATGAGCAAATGCTGCATTATCTATCTACCCGTTATTTTAACGCCAGTGAAACTCAGAGTAACTCTCTGTTGACAATGCCCTCAAGTTCCCACCACACCTGCAACAAGGATCAGCTCTGGAGACAGGACCCAGCTCGCCGATTCTACCTGAAGTGTATTAAATCAATATCAAACTCCAAAACTTCCGAAGGAAACCAAATTAACCCCCCAAATTAAACATACATTCTTAAACCCTGTGGAGGGAACAGACCTACGCAGTGTCAATTACATGTCTTATAATTGCCCAATTATTGGACCCCAACACAGATGTTTCTCAGTCTCTTACATGCAAGAGCTGTGGCTTTAAGTGAGCTCCACTGTGCTGATTTTGGCATTTCTTTCCCTTTGGATTCTGCTGCAGTTTTATGTTCATCAAGGACTGAAGTTGGGAAAACATAGGCACTCCCTTACATATGAAGCTTTATTAAGTTGGGATCATGCTCTCTGTTGGCAGGCAGAGGAATAGAGAGACAGAGGAGAATGAAACCGGGAAGGGAAAAAAAAACCAAACCAAAACACAAACAACTTTCACTCTTCAGAGCAGGCACGCCTTCTTACTCCAGCTCCCGCTGCCGATCATTCATCCTGCTCCTCGCAGCTCCCAGCCAGTAAAGAGTCAACATCTCATTCCTGTGAAAACATGAGCTACCCCGCTCCTGAGCCATACACCAGAAAACACCCTGACAGGGACTCGGGAGGATCCTGTTTCTTAGGATGGAGTTGCATTTCCACAGTAGAACTGAAATATCTTTGATGACAACAGAAGCAAGGTCAACGGTGCTTTGAAGCGTCTTATTTTGCATGGCATGTGTATTACCTAACTTGACTACAGTCT